>NC_134862.1:15242500-16663750 GCF_049852395.1 Peromyscus maniculatus bairdii
GTGAGTGTGTGTATTGTGTGACCATGAGTATGTGCTGATATGTGTAAGTGTGACTGCATGTGTACCTGAGTACATGGTGGTTGGAATTCAGGCGTCTTCTTTAGTCACTGCCCACCTTATTGTTTTGAGAGAGGCCCTTGCTGTCTGTCTGGATTGGCTAGCCCAAAATTCCTAAGGATCTACCAGTCCCCTTCTCCCCAGGTCTAGGATTTCAAGCATGTACCACCATACCCAGCCATTGACATGGGTCCTGGTGTCAAACTAAGGTTCCCATGCTTGTGTAAGATGCAATTTACCAACCAAATCCTCATCCCAGGCCCCACCACTAAACTTTAACATGCCAAATCACTTCCACCTCCTAGAGTCAAAATCTAACAACTGTTCCTGGTTTATTTCTTGCTATTCTGATGCTACACATAGAGTAGTTTACTGGTTTCCTAAAGCTCAATATCTTTCAAGAAATATTAAATTACCTACCTCATTGTGTTGTGCCTAACGCTTCTAACATATGTTTACAGTTCCCTTAAATAAAGTTAACATAGATTATTTTTACCTTCCTACCTCCAATGATTCTACATAAAGAATTTAAAATTGATCTTCATGTGAATATTATACACTCTGTGACAATTTGGTGTGGCATGATTCTTCAAATGGAATTACTGTGTCAAGGAAGAAATAACTATATTGTGTTCACTGAATTTTGTTGATTACCTTCCTTAGATTGGTGATAAGTTTGTCTTTGTCTCTTATTAACATTTGTAAGATCTTACTATTTCTGCAACATTGGGGAATTATAATTTGTTTTAAATTTCTATAGACAAGAATACTTTATTTAAAATATGTGAGTATATGTCCATATACGAGAGGCAATGTGGGATAATTTCAAGTTGAAGAGATAACTAACTTATCAAAACCTGAGACTATAAGCATCATAAATCACCATATATTTTGAATCACAAAGCCATGAATAACTAATCTTAGTTTAGTTAACCTAGGACTTATATTGTTTCAGTGTGTGTGTGTGTGTGTGTGTGTGTGTGTGTGTGTGTGTGTGTGTGTATGTGTGTGTATGCACATGGGCATGTGTGTGAGCTTGTGCATACGTTAAGGCCAGGAGATAGTTTAAAACCTCATTTCTCAAGAGCAATATACCTTGTTATTTGTGAATCAGAGTCTCTCATTGAAGTGGAAATCTCCAAGTAAACTAGACATGCTGATCAACAAGTCCCAGGGATCTTCCTGTCTATGCAACTCCAACACTGAGATTATAATTAAATGCCACCATTTCCAATTTTTGCATGTGGGTTCTGAAGATTGAATTCAATTTCCCATGCTTACAGAGAAAGGACTTTACCACTTACTGAAACTACCTCACCAGCTCTATTGTATTATTTTAAATATATTACATATATCCTATATTTTGAAGAAATGAGGAATTTGTGTCACATAGAAATTGTTTTCTAGGTCCACCCATTTACCCAGAAATTTCACTGTTTTATTTTATTCATACCTAAGTGGTATTCCATTGAATATAGGTGTCACATTTTCATTATCCATTCATCAGTTGATGAAAATATAGACTGTTTCTATTTCTAGCGACTTTGAATAGAGCTCCTACAATCATGGTTGAGATGAAAATAGGCATATTCCTAGGAGTGATACAACCATTTCTAGAGTTTGATGAACAACCACCCTGACTGTCATAGTGCCTGCACCAACTTGCACTCCCACCAGCAGTGCAAGGGGGCTCCCTATTCCCCAGACCCTCAGAGAATACATGGTTTTTTGTTTTCTTAATCTTAGCACTTCTTTCTAAGACGAATAGGGAGCCCCCTGTACATACCAGATACTAATCCTCTCTCAGATGTGTAGTGGCAAAGATTTACTTTCATTCCATAGGTTGATTCTTTGGTGGGTGGAGATTTTTCTTTGCAGGACATAAGCCTTTGATTTAATAAAGTCCTGCTTGTTAATTTCTGGTTTAATTTTCCGATTGACTAGATTCCCATTTATAATGACCTCACCTGAGTCTAGATCCTAAAGCATATCCCTGCTCTTTCCCTTAAAAAATTTAGTTTCTTTGATTTGCAATTTATTTTGTGTTCCATGAGAGGAGGATTAAATTTCATTCATAGCTAACTACCTGTGCCTCTGGCTCTTAAAACCTCTCTCCTCCCTCTCTCACAGTAATTCCTGGACCTTCAGTACAGAAGTGTCATTGTCAAAATAAAAGGTAAATACCTTGGTACATTTATACCCTGTTCAAGACAGTGATCATCATAGTAATCATTGTAATAATAGTTATGCTTTGAGTATGTACTGTATAGACAGTGGTCTAGAAGCTAAAGTTATGTAAGTGAAGAAAACACAGGACCCCTCATGGAGTTTATACATCAAAGGAGGGAGACAACAGCAATAGAAGAGGAAATATGTCTCCATGGTGTATGATGTTAGGAAGAGCAAAGGGTTCTAGGAGGCAAGGTCTGAGAGGCCAGCAAATCTGGTCAGTCTCAGAGGAGAGTGATGCTTGATGCTAATATCTAAGAGTCACTGGGATGGATGAACTCTTAGTCTCTGAGGCATGACTGGGTTAAGGAACATTATTGTAGTGGAGCAGAAGAAATTTAGGACTCACTCTGAGTGTGGGAGGAAGTGTTCCAGCTGCTGATTTTAATAGTCATCATTATTGTGATTATAATGAGAAGTCAGAGTTCTGGTGACCCTGGAATATCAATGAAGCTAGCAATGCCATCAGGGCCATCTGAAGAGGGATCAGTTATTACAATGGTTACTATCATGATCCCTTAGTTCTTCAAATTGCATACAAAATGTTTCCTTTCACAATTTCTGCATTCATTGCTCATTGTGCAAAAGGGATTGCTATTGATATCTAAAAGAGAATCCCAGAGAAAGCAAATAATTTTCCATGTGTATTTAATTCTAAGCAATATATATTTTAAGAGGCATAAAATAGCAGACACAATACAACTATTTAAATTAATGATCCCTGCCAACGATGTTCGAAATACTCGTGTGTGTGTATGTGTGTGTGTGTGTGTGTGTGTGTGTGTGTGTGTGTGTATTCACAACAACTTTAAAATTAGCATACTCCAGGAACCCTTAAAATTAAATTGCTAAAATCCCAATGTAGATATAATTTCCTTTTTTGTCTAATCATTTAAACTGTGAAATGTTTCCATATGTAAGCAAATATATATGCCTATATTTTATAAGAAGATATTGCAAAAGAAGACAAATTCTAGCCTGGAAAACATTTCATATTTATGAGAATCTGGAGCACACACTGAAATACCAAGCTGAGGGAAATGTACGTGACTGAATTTGTTCCACATGTGGATAATTCATCAGTTTTCGATCATGATAAATAATTTCTGAGAATAGCTGAATTAATGGTCTGTTAATGTGGAAAAAATAAAACAATTATGCTGGGATGGAATCAAGTTTTCAGCCATTAGGACAATTCTTTAAATCTGATTTTTTTCAATTATACACAAGACTCTAGCTTGCTTTTTTCTCAAAAAAAAATTAGTATTGTACACAATATTAACAAAGACCTTTAGATAATCTTTTATCTAATACTAATATATATTTCAATATTGATTATAAAATATTTGTATTTCATTTCCTCCATTTTAATCCAGTTCAAATTCCTAAGAATCTCAAATATTTTGTTAAAAGTTTCAATATTCTGGTACACCTTGGGAATAACAAACCTTCATTAGGTTTGTCATAAATGCATGAAGTCCACTGAGTGTACAACTAGTTTAATTTTCTAATAACCAGATTCCATGCAATCAGCAATTGGCACATGCCAAAATAACCCTTACTAAGATACCCTCATCCTACACAAGAAAATTTGCTGTATTGACAAATGAAAATTTGCGTTTGGAATTCAAAGGGGACAGTGAGATGGTTTGTCTTTTAGATAAGTAATTATTAGAAGAATTATCAATGTCATAGACAGTCAGCAGCCTGTCTGTCTCAGGGGTTCTGAGAAGAGCTCAGCCCCGGAGGCATGGACAAATTGAGAGCAGTATGGTGGCATCTTATAAGTCTCAGAAGAAGAGGGCAGTTTCTTATTGTTGTAGTTAGGGTTTCTGACCACAAAAATTCTTGCTAAGGAAAACAATTAATTGGGGCTGGCTCACAGTTTAGAGATCCAGTCCATTATCATGATGGTATTATCCTAGAATCCTAGTGCCTGGCTAGAGATTCACAGAGAGGCTCCTTGTTTTAGGCCAGATATAAGAAAGAGGCTTCTGAAGGTGGGTTTGCACTCCCTAGGCTGTAACTGAAAACCCAACAAGAAAGAAAATGACAAGGAGAGGGCTTGGCTTTAGGCATTTGTGCTAAAATGATCTCACGAGAATATGTTGTGTTAAAAATAACAGATTTAAATCTTTGCTGAAAAACAAATCCGTTGTGCAGCCTAGTCACTGGTGTCATGGGTAACTTACTCTAGTATGTGTGTTTCTTTCAGGAGTTCAATCTTCATCATTATTGTATTTGTCAGAACATGCTAATCCATAAGGTCGTTACAGTTGTTGCTTTACAATTCACCTTGCTAGTCCACAAAACTCTCCTGTTTTGATTTCTCATTTAATAACACCTTGAGTTAATGCATCTATGTTTTACTAATTTATTCTGACAACAACACATTCTGATCACACTTCTCCCTCAGCCTCTTTTGCTTTCCTCCTGCCATAAGCCTCTCACTTCCTCTCGCCAAGCTCCTTCCCACTTCACTATCTTTCTGTTTGGTTTGTGTCTTTGCTCTGTGACCCAATGGATTTAAATTATGATCTCTAGCACAGGCATGATGTGAAGCTCATACTCTGGAGAGTGAACAATATACCAGTGGCTCTATCATGAAAAAATGACTTCCTTTCCTTGTTCATTGCCTGGGTGGGGTTCCATGAGTCCCTCTCCTGTCTGTGAAGGACGGTTTACTGGCTCAGTTATGTGAAAAGAGCCCTATGCCGGCAATTGCAGCTGGTGTGAGTTCATGAGCGCCTCTGACATGCCACTCCTGTAACATAGCATTTGACCCTCCTCCCTCGATAATTACTTTTGTGTAGCTAATGATGAAATAATGGGTTTCAATATAACATTTTTTACATATGCATAGTCAGTCCTTTGATCTAATCCACACACCTCTGTCACCCTTTCAATTCCCATCTTTGTTTCACTATTCCCATCCCCAAATAGTCTCATCCCCCACACCCCTCTCTCTCAGTCTAGATTCTGCATATGAAAGAAAATATGCAATACTTTCCTTTCTCAGTCAGTCTCATTTTACAGATACCAAGGTCTCCATGTTTATACATTTTCTTATATAATTTCATTTTTCTTCATGTATGAACAATATGTTACAATAATGTAATCTTTCTCATATATATATATATATATATATATATATATATATATATATAAACGTATATATGTATATAGGTATGCATGTCACGTTTTCCTTGTTGATTCATAGGTTGAGAAACACCTAAGTTGATGCCATAACTTTGCTATTCAGAATTTTGGAAGAATAAATAGAGACATTCAAGTATCTCTACTATAAGCTGACTTAGAGTCTTCATTGGGATCTATACCCAGGAATGGTATAGAAAGCTTATATAGCAGTTTGTGACTTCCGAGGACCCTTCACAGTGGTTTCCATTGTAACTGGAAAACTTGGAATGTTCAGGGTCCCTATTTCTTGAATCCTTACTAGCATTTCTTCCTTCTTGTTTTTGTTTCTCTGTTTATGAGAAGAACCACCCTGACTGTGCTAGATGGAATATCCATGCAGTCTGCATGAACTTTCTCTGATGGCTAAGGATATCCAGTTGAGAGGTGTTTGCTTAATGTTTTGTTCATTTACTGACTGGATTATTTATTTTTGGTGTTGCAATTTTCAATTCATTTTTTTTGGGGGGGTGTTTATTTTCTGAAACAAGGTTTCTCTGTGTAACAGCCCTGGCTTTTCTGGAGCTCACTTTGTTCAAGACCAGAGTGGCCTTGAACTCACAGAGATCTGCCTGCCTTTGCCTCCCAGGTACTGAGATTAATGGCATGCACCAGCACCACTGGATGTAATTTTCAATTCTTAATGTATTATGGATATAATGCCCTGTAAAATGACTCCCTGCTAACCATTCTAGAACTGTCTCTTCACTCTAGAGATTGTTTCCTTTGAAGAGGATTTTTTTAATTCTGTATTATCATATATTTAAATAATTTCAAACAATTCAAACCAAACAAACAAAAACAACTCACTTTGCTCCTCAGTCTTCCCAGCCTCTCCAACGTCTCTTCATTAGTCTTAGTGGCTTTGGGAGCCATGGAGTATCACACAGTATACCTTTTTTTTTTTCCTATCAGCTTTAAGAACAAATGTTTATTGCAACGAGACATTGGTCTTGTTCATTGTCTCTGGTTTCTAGTACACCATCATCACTGGACCTGAGTCATGGAGCTTCTGCAGGTATCATTCTGCCCTTTCATGTGCTACAGTATGTCATAGATGGGGTGGATGTTAGGGTGGACCAACCCAAGGCCCTGGATGTGGGCCTGGGTGGTAGTTGAACTGGTCAGACCTGGCCACTGGTGATACTCCCCTTCAAGGGCAGGGGAGAGCTAGCTCTCCCATGCCCATAGTAAGGGGTGGGACCATTTCTCCTCCGAAGTGCTTGGGCCAGCTATCTCATGCCCGTGTAATTGGGACCAGTTCTCCAGTGAGGGTCAAGGCCATCTCTTTTTCCTGCAGTGTCCAGTGAGGGGCAGAGGCAGCTTTCCCAGGGCCAGTGACGGGCAGGGCCAGCTCACCTTGGGCCTCAGATTTCATCATGTATCTTATTGTCCATTGTGATAACACAGGCCACAGACAACAACACAGACACCAACTGCAGCAGGACCATGAACCCATACATGGCCCTCTACAGCAGCTTGGACCCAGATGTCACCATGGCACCTGTGGTATGGTGCTGGTGGCAGCATGAATCTCAGATACCAACATGGTGTCAGGTCACTGAACAGACACCAGGCATCCACAAGGCCTTTGGTGATAACAACAGCCATGGACATCAATTCAGACCCTGGCTGCTGTAGGGTCTGAACTGCTGAATTGCTGCCCTTGGCAGCAGCTCAAGCACAGATGACACCATGGACCAGGGTGACAGCACAGAGCACCCAAATCAGCATGGCACAACACCCTCACAGCCTTTAGTAGCAACATGGGCTGTGGACTTAGCACAAACCCTGGCTGCAATAGGACCACAGACCCAGACATGACACTTGGCAGCAGCCTGGTCCAAGCTGTCACCATGACCTCAGGTGGCAAGCCGACTCCCTAAATCATCTTGCTCCTCACCACCTTCGCTTTGTCTGTTCTACCTCTTTCCACAGCACTCCAACCACTTCTCTTTCTCTCCCATTTCTCCATCACATGCTTGTTAATCATTATGTGTGGGAGCCCACCAGGACTCCAATTTTATGGCTTAATTCCATCTTGACTCAAGGTCAGAGAGTTCAAGCTTGTCTTTCCTCCCCAAGGCTGGATAACAGGATGATTGGCCAAAGTCATGGCTACTAGATGTTTTGCTCTTCAAGGCCAAATAACAGGATGTTTGACCAAAGTTGTGGTTACCAGATGTCTTGAGAATTAAGGAGGTGTTTATGCTTGTCTGTACCTTGAACCATGGTGTCTTTGAGAGGAGGAGGTCTTTTTGCTTCCTCTATTTTGGGTAGAAAAAAGGCCCTGAGAAATAAACTCGGGGATGCTCAGAGCCTCCCTGAAGCTATCCTGTGTCTCTGTCTTTTTCTGTTATGTCTACATCTCTATTTTAACCATCTATTATTTCTCAATCCTCACTACCCTATTCAGGACTGTTTGACAGGTTGAGTGACCTGGAAATAATGGTACCCTCCTGCCCTGCACCATAGGGAGCCGGATAGGCCCTTCAATGTTTTCAGCTAGCCCAGGCCTTGAAACCCAGTCTGGCCTGTGTGGGTACCTTCCACCCACTTGAGCTGAGTCAATCGGCTTAAAACAATTTTCAACTTCAAATATATTTTGAGCATATTTCTTCTTTCCTCCAAGTTCCTCCAGATCCTCTACTCCTCCCTACACACCCAACTGTAAGTTTTCTCAAAAAAGAAACAAAAGCTCAATGCAACAACCCCACGTAAACCAAGAAAACAAAGCAAAATCACACCCAAAAAGAAAAAAAAAATCAATCGGTAACCAAATAAAAGTATATACACACACACAAAACCCACCACCACCACCACCACCACAAAAAACCCTATGGAGTCCAACTATATGTTGGTCAACTACTTGTAACCAGGAGACCTGCCCTGGAATTGTTGATATTCCCAGTGTCACTCCATTGTAGAAAACTTCCTTTCCTCTCCCAGCAGGTATAAGTGATAGTTCAGTTGTTAACCTTTAACCTAGTGGCTAGACATTTATTCATTCATTCAATTTTTAAAAATATAAGAAAATAAAATATAATAAGATAAAAAACATTGAGGCTGGGCAAGACAAACCATAAATTTCACGCAACACCATTTGTTAATCGTGGGGTTATTTTGTCTCCTTTTCTGAGGGCTCTTGACTATGCCTGCACTTTGAAGAATTTTCCCTATTCTTTTCTGTATCAGACTTTCAGATGTTATATTTAAGCCTCTGATCCATTTCAAATTGTTTATTTTGTGGGGTGAAATTGAGGTTGAATTTAGCATCTGTACTTATGGATATCCAGTTTCTGCAGAATCAATGGCTGAGAAGTCTGTTTCTCCCAAGGTAGATCTCAGCACTTTTGTTAATACTGAGTTGTGTATAGAGCTATCTGTGGAATTACGACTTGACTCCTTGTGTTTATCTTCACAATAAAAGACACATGGCTGTTCACCTGTTTATCTTTCAACCACATTCTGTTTCTTAATGAGCAAGGACCCTTGCTCATTTCTCTCTTTTGTGTAGCTATTTCTCTATCATTTTGTCTACTGTGATCATACTGTATCTCTATGTATACTCTATGCTGGATTTTTTTGATATGTGGATCTTTTAACCATATTTGGAAAGATTGGGCTAAAGAATTAGCTCAGCAATGACAAACATTTGTGGCTCTTGCAGAAGACCTGAGTTTGGTTTCTAGGAATTAGTTTCAGCAGCTCACAACCTCTTATAACTCCTGTTCCAGGGGAATCTGACAGTATTTTCTGGCCTCTGCAGGCATATTCTTACATGTACATCACACACACACACACACACACACACACACACACACACACACACACACACACACACAAACTAAAATGGAAATTTTCCCCAAATGATCTAATTTGGATTTTGTCATTGTTTCTTCAAATATTTTTCTCTTTCTCTTTTGGTGTTTCTGTTATAAGGAGTGGAGTTTTCTACTTTCTCTGATATATTGTTGAATATTCCTAGTGAAATTTTCACATCTGAAGTTATATTTTGTGATGTAAAGTTTATGTTTTATCTCTTATAATTTGTATTGTTGTGTCTTTTATTTATTTCAAAATTAGTCTCTTTTATTGCTGGCCTATCTTAGTTCAGGCTGTTCTTTACCTTTGAGCATGTTTTGTACAGTTAATTCAATGTCTTTGTCTACCAAGTTCAATATTGAGTTCCCAAAAAAAAAAAAAAAGTCACTCGTCTCTCTGCATTCTCCCTACCTAACTCATAAACTAAGTTTTGATGTTTCCTTGTATTCTCATAAAAACCTGAATGTTTACAATATTGTATTATAGAACTCAGTGTCCAAACCTGCCTTGCCCTGGAAATATTACTGTTGACTGTTGACTTAGGAGAACTCTACTACAATCATTAGTTGAATTAGTCATGCTTACAAAACTACTTTTTTCTGCACTATAAGCCTTGCAATGTTTGTAAATGACACCTCTATTCTGTTAACTCTTTAGTCAGCTGTGACCTGGCAAATAGTTTCTTTAATTATTACCTATGAGAGCAAAATAAATGATTAAACAATGCAGCCTGTCTCTTTAATGTTCTTTCAATAATTCTAGTGCCAAGAAAGCCACTATAGCCTGAAGAAAATAATGGCCAACTGCTGGAAAGATTCCCGAGTGAGCCTATAAAGATCAAAATGCACAACTCTCATGGCTGGAGGATAAAATCTTTGTTAGCTCCCCTCCCCCAACACACATGTACTAGCAGTGCAGCCTCCCAACACCTTGAAATATGTGAATAGTCAAGATTAACTACAATTCAATGCCATCATTTCCCTGTGATGCTATAACCATTTTGTTGATGTGGGCACACACTTTACCTGCTGGTGCATTTGATGTTAACTTCCTCACTAACAAGGTGGGTAAGAGGACTTTATTTGGAATGTCATTCAGTTGGTTTTTGTAGTAAATCTGAGGGAGCTTGTATATTAGAGTTAATTTCTATGGGCTTGGCTTTGTAAATTCAGCTAATAAATATAAGCGAATATCATGAGTGAATACTGAAATCTCAGACAACATATCATAGTAGTGCTATAAAATTCAGTAGTTGAAATGACAATTCATCAGCCAATTCTTTGAAGTACAGGTGCCAGTCATTGATGAAATTCTATTTTAATTGAGTAGCATAAGTTTGTTTTACAAATCATTAAATATTAATCAATCCATTCACTCTTTGAGATTTTTGAGTTTGTTAATAATGTATGATAGGGATATAACCAGGTTATATTTTATTATTCTTTCACTAAATATCGGTGTCCTTGAGAAGATGCAAGTCACATGACATCTAAGTGGTCAGAGGATATCAGAATTTTCCCAGGGGACTGCCCTGAGAAGATTCTTCCCAGAGTCTTAGGGAAGATGTCATGTACGGCGTGGGGTCATCTTAGGTAAACGCATCTATGTACGCTAGTTTCTTACGTCTGTTTACTTTATTGCTCTATGACAAACTTGTCTCTACACAGCTTCAGTTCCATCCTGACACTCAGCTCCTCTCTGTCCCTTCTTTTTTCTGTCCTCTCATAGTTTTAGTAAGCTCCTAAGCTTTTGATCTCATCTTTGTCTTCAGTTTCTCTATCCATGCTCATTTCTTTTCTTCCTACTCTCTTGACCTGACCCAATTCTTATTCTCTACAAAAGATCTTCCTTGTTCCTTTCTCTAATCCTGGCCCACCCTTCATTCTTCCTTGATATGCAAAAAAAGTCCTTTGTTCTGAGTTAATTGTTGCAGAATGCCATTTTTCTTGTCTGGGGAAGGAAGGTCTGAGCTTCAGTTGCACAAGAAACAAAGTTGTGTGTCTACAGTCTGCTTGTCTCTTAGGCTCTGTTAGGAGTGTTACCTAGTAGATCAGCAATAAGTCTGAGAACTTTATGCTTGTGTTGTATGGACTAGTAGTATATGAGCACACAAGAATTTCATAGCAAGAAACAGCTGAATATTGTAAGCCTAATAACACCAATATTGCTTGATTATTAGCTTCCCTCTAGAAGAATTCTTTGATCTTTCTAGGTATAGCTTTAATACATACAGCTGAATTTCTATAATACATCCTTGAGGCTCACGGCAAGTAGAGGAGATTCACAGATTTTGTTTTGACATTATGAAAATATGAGATATAGTTTTTCCTACAAGTCATTTAATTTTTTTTTTATCTCAGAGAGCATAAGCATGATAGTGAAATGGGCAAGGCTATTGCTAATTTGATTAGTAGGCAGATCTTTGCTGAACAGAAGCAAGACTAATCTCTGAGAAGTTGTATGGAGAAATCATCTCCTGAAGATTTATCAAAAAGTTATGCCTCCCATCTAGATAGTGTTTCCTCAATCATGTGCATAGACATCTGTATGAATCAAACTGCATGAATTGGATGGAATTCACAGGGTGGCATCTGATACTGGCTGAGAAAAGATATGCATATTTTCTGGCATATATTGTTCATTGTAACAGAAAATCTTGAGTAAGATACTATGCAGTGGTACAAAGTAACCGACATTTTTATTATGTGGTCTTTTCAAAACATTAGTCTTTCATACAGAGTTATCCACCACAGAAGTTCAAAGTGGTTTAGACTCTGAATTTCTATGAGGCAGGTTAGTTGTTTCTGGGGGTTTGCTTGTGATGTCCTTGACTCCTCTGGCTCCTACCATTCTTCCTCCCTCTCTTCAGCAGGACTCCCCAAGCTCTGCCTAATGTTTGGCTGTGGGTTTCTGCTTCTGTTTCCATCAGTTACTGGGCGAAGGCTCTCTGCTGACAATTGGGGTAGTCATCAATCTGATCATAGGAGATGGCCAGTTCAGGCTATGTATCTACTATTGCTAGGAGATTTAGCTGGGGTCATCCTTTTAGATTGTGGGGGTTTCCCATGCAACAGGTTTCTACCTCATCCTAAAAAACACCCCCTCCGGTTATCTTTTAGTACTCTCCCCCTCCAACTACTTCCCACCTGGATGATGGGACTGATCTAAACCCTCTAGATATATTTGATATATTCAACAGTTGTTTCACTTGTTCTATTTGTGGGATGCCTAACAATGGGAGCAGGGCCTGATCCTAATACTTGGGGTGGTCTTTGGAAACCTAGTCCTCATACTGAGTTACCTTGCCAAGCTTTTCTACAAGGGGAGGAATTTAGTCCTACCTCAACTTGATACACCATGCTTTGGTGATACACATGGGAGATCTGTGCCTTTCCAAATAGAAACCGAGGAGGAATGGGTTGAGGGGGAGTGGCGGAGGGGATGTGGGACAAGGGATGGGAGGAGAGAAAGGAAAACTGCAGTCAGGATGTAGACTGAATAAAACAAACAAATAAACACACAAATAAAAAATAAATAAATAAAACTGCAGTCAGGATGTAGAATGAATAAAATAAACAAATAAACACACAATAAATAAATAAATAAATAAACAAACAAATAAATAGAACTTCAAAATGGTATTTTGCCACAAAATCCTCAAAAGTTTCAGTACAAAATATTAGAATGCCCAATAGTTCTGTCTACATAATAAGTCAAGTCCAGAGATTTCTTCTCATCATCTGCTTTTACCATATTAAAATTTGTCTAGACTTTCCTTTATGTGAAGTTAACACTTGAGCAGAGTTAGGCTGTTTCCTGATGGATTTTTGTTGACTTGTTCTCTAAAGTGCTAGAGTCAGAACAATGCTGTTTTTGTCAGTGGTTGTATCACCTTTACATTTACTCTAGTCTCTAGGAATGAGATAAGACACTCAGACTATGGCTTTGTATAGACTCTTCCTATTTTATTCTATAATTTACCTCATTTTTGTTGGTCAGCTGACACATCATACCTTCAGGTGTACCAGAATTGAGGCTAGATCCCCATGTGAAAGAAATGCTCATCTTGGAATAAGTACTTTGTAGTTGCTATAACATATATTCTGGAACAGGACTCATTAATTCTGCAAGAATTGGTAGATGGAGTATGGTGTGTTTCTACCCTGTGCTCTATGGACTCATTTACTCTTGGGTCCAGCTCCACACTTGTTACAAAGAACATATTGCACTGAAGAGGCCAGCACATGAAATTCCAGTGCACTCACTTGAGCTGCCACTGCTCAAGTTTTTGGTTTCCTTTAGTTTTTGATATCAGAATAGAATCACAGTATTTCTCTCTTCCCTTTCTTTCTTCCAAATCCTTCTATATACTCCCACTTTCTCTCTTTCAAATTCATGGCCTCTTTTTCATTAATTGTTGTTACATGCATATATGTGTATACATCTATGCATATATATTCCTAAATTTACTTGCTCAGTCTGTATAATTATTACACGTATGCATGTTTACAGGGCTGACCATTTAGTATTAGATAATCAAAGGTGTGCTCGTCCCTCCAGAACACTATTTCTCCCATTCTCAGCATTCTTCAGCTGTCTACAGTTCTTTGTGAGGCCTCTCTGACTTTTCTTCATCCACTCTGCATCAGTTTTGTTTTTTAAACAAATTGTTCAACTGTACATTGGTTTGAGGATTCAAAAAATGAGAAGAAAAGTCACCCCAGTGCCAAGGTGCTTAACGTTAAATATTTTGACAGAAAGAAGTATAATTTGTGGAAATGCTATATTATTATTATTATTTTAAAATTATTTTTAACTTGTATGTGCATATTATGTGTCTGTTTGTATGTACACCACATGTATGCAGTTCTTTCAGAGGTCAGACAAAGTAACATATCCCATGGAACTGGAGCCACAGGTGTTTGTGATATGAATTCTTGGGATCAAACCCTGGTTCTCTGCAAGATCATCAGGTGTTCTTAACTGCTGAGCTATCTTGTCATGATCAGGCTAATTTGTTGAAAATCTATGTGGATATTCTCATAATATAAATGTTTAGTATGTAATCATCTCTCAGTATCCATGGTAATTTGTTCCAGGAGCTCAGTGGACATCAACATCCTGTAAAACGCAATCACTTACCAGAAAGTGACAGTATTTGCATTTGATTTGTACAAATCATCCCAATGTAAAGTCTCTCAGGATTGCTTATAATACTGACTACAATTCGAACATTGGGCAAATAACTATTACATTGTATTGTTTAAGAGTCAATGGCAAGATAAAATGCATAAATACACATTAGTGCACATAACTTTATTTCAAATGTTTTTGCTGTTTGGTTGACCTTTGTTACAAGAATTGCTAATATATCCAGCTGTTGATAGTAATAGCCAAACTCAGACAGAATAGACATTTACACAGCAAGATTAATGTCACATCTGAGAGGACAAAACACAGTGACTCTGCTGATTCCTAGGATTCTGTAAGGTTACAAGGGCCGCTGAAATTACGGTCTTTGAGCCATCCACGACAACAGCTGGATAGGCTTTACTGGGAAGAGACTACCTTTGGGGCCAGTGCTCAAGGTCTTTTATTTTTCTCTTTTGTTCTGCATTGATCATTGTCAAAAACAGACATCCTATTAAAGATAGTCACAATTAGGAATAAAGTTGGAGAGATGGTTAAGTGAGTAAAATGCCTGCTGTGCAAACATGAGAGCCTGAGTTCAGATCCATGGCGCGCGTGCACACAAACACACACACACACACACACACACACACACACACACACACACAAACACACACGTATAAAATCTGGTATGTATAAATGCTTCTGTAGCACCAGAGCTAGATGGGAGCAGAGATAGAAAGAATGCTGGGACTTGCTGGCCAGATAGTTATTAGTGTGGCTTGACCAGATAGATATCAGAGAGCCTATCTCAAAAGACAAAATGGATGATTGAAGACAATACCTGACTTTGTCTTCTGCCTCTATAGACACACACAGGCCTCTGCATATACATGCACATACAATATGTACACGCACAAAACAAAAAGTTCATGATGTCTATGCAGCTCACACATATTAAGTTTTGAAATATATATTGCTATATGTATTGCTATATGATTAATATAATGTGAGTTTCCCCAAGTAGAAAATGATAAACTTTTAATGAGAAGTATATTGCTAGAGTCTAAAATAATTTCTTATCTGGGTGGATTAAAAATAAGATCTTATGAGATTCCCTTATGAAAATGTAGGTGGAAAAATGTCTTGTTTCCTGGTGTATTTCACTGAATAAGGAAGCTATACTATGGTGAGACAATGGAACTCTTATTCCAGAAGCTGAGAGACATTAACCTCTAAGACAGAATGCTGAAGGGCTGATCAAAACAAACCAAAATACATTATTGAGCAAGCATGTCCATGGGCAGGTGTTATAATGAATTGGTGGTTTCAAATAAGAAGGAGAATGAAAAATCTTTTGCACTAAATCACTCCCTTCATCTCAAATGAAATACCTTTGGATGTCTGCACAGGGTGACTCTGACTGATGAATTCTGCTGCGGTTTATATGTGGTTCTCTGAGCCTGTCAATCAGCCCTTGCTCATCACCTGTGAATAAAACTGGACCCTCTACACTCTGCTGACCCTTGGTTTCCCAGCACAATGGCTTACTTGTATCATTTTTCAGTGCTATTTCCATAATGGGAAATTTGCTAGGACTAAGAATGATACACTGTATTTTTAGCTGTCCATCTATTCCTGAGTACTTGGTTCTTCTGTGTTCCAGCTCTTTGAATAAGAGTAACCAATGTTTCTTCAAGTATAACAGTTATATTGCTATTGAGCACCTACTTTTTATTGCATACTGTGCTAGATACCAGTGAACAAAAACAGAGGTAAAACCTCTGGAATTATAATGTATAGTATGTGGCAAATGCCATGATGGTGTGGTGCAGCACATGCAGTAGGATTCTAGATCACCAGTTGAGCCCGTATGGGTCTCTAACCCATTTAATGATATTCAGCATCCTTTAGCCATTGGTTAATGCAAATCATATCTGACTTGAGTTTCTACATCACTCCAGTCAGAAAGACTATCATCAAGAGAACAAATGACAACAAATGCTGGTGAACATGAGTGGGAAAAGGATCCTTTTCACTGCTGGTGGATTTGTAAATTTGTGCAGCCACTGTGGAAAGCCGTACAGAGAGTCTTCAAAAAATTGAAAAGAAAATGACCACATGACCCAAATAAACAACTATTGAGTATGTACCTGAAGGACTCTAGTCAACATACAATAGAAATGCTTTCACATCCTTGTTTGTTGCTGCATTACTCGCAATATCTAAGAAATGGAACCAGCCCAGATATCTATCCATAGATGAATGCATTAAAAAATATGGCATATATGCACTATTGAATTTCAAGGATTTATAAACAAAAATGAAATCATGACATTAGCAAGAAAATCATAAAACTGTAAACCAATATATCAAGCAAAATATACAGACATAGAAAAACAATACCATGTCTTATCGTCTATGCAAACTTAATTTTAATATTCATGAGTGTTGTACGTGTATGCTTATGGGTCACAGCAATAGAAAGGAGGTCATATGAGCACAGGAAGAAATTTTAAAGGAGATAAAGAATAGGGGCAATAATGGAGTATAGATAATAGGCAAGCAGAAGGGGAGACACACTGAGGAGGAAGGGGAACCAACTGAGAGAAGGCCAGAGGGGAAGGAACTAGTAAGAGTAAAAGATGACTCAAATGTATGACGATGGCATGATACCAATCAAAAAATAAAAAATAATAATAATAAAATAAGAATGCCCCACAGATGTCTTGGGAATAGCCTCAACTCTGTGCTCTCATACTCTAAAGAAAGTAATTTGCATAAATTCCTGGGTATTAGGCAATAGGAGAGAAGACTTAATATAAAAAAATATAGGAACCAAAGAAAGCTCATATGTTGTGTTAAGTCACTGGACATTTCTAATTATTAATTAGGGAATATTGGAGAAGAAATAATTATAACATAAATATAAATTAGTATTAAAACATTAAGTACTACAGTGTTCAGCCACTATACTAGGAGAATAACAAAATGTGCTATAAGCTGATTAAAGCATAGTTATTATGTGGTACACACAAGCTCATCAAAATTGTATAACTGAAGTAATAGTAGGATTTTTGGGGCAACAAAATATGGATTAGGCTGACTCAAAAGTTGTATGTTACAGAGTAACCATTCAGTAAAGCGACATCCATGCTAAGTAATAGCAAGATGTTCTATAAGTACCAAAACATGAATTATAAACTCTTTGTCATAAAATGACGGCTCCAGGGAAGAGGAGAATATTGGATTCCTGTTGCTAGAGGGCTTCTCTCCAGGTTCCACCAAGCCCCGCAGTCCCACAATCCACGTATAAAATAATCACTCAGACGCTTATATCACTTATACACAGTATGGCCATGGCAGGCTTCTTGCTAACTGTTCTTATATCTTATATTAAACCATTTCTATAAATCTATACCTTGCCACGTGGCTGGTGGCTTACCGGCGTCTTTACATGCTGCTTCTCCTGGCAGTGTCTGCAGTGTCTCTCCTTCCTTCTTCCTGTTTCCCCAATTCTCCTCTCTCCTTGTCCTGCCTATACTTCCTGTCTGGTCACTGGCCATCTGTGTTTTATTTATATAGAACGATATCTACAGCACTTCCCCTTTTCTTCTTTTTTTAAAAAGGAAGGTTTTTAACTTTAACATGGTAAAATTACTATAACAAAATAATTATCGACCAAGAATTATAGTTACAATATTAAAGAAGATGCCCTATCCCAGGCCTTTGGAATTTGCCCCACGTTGGGCGCCAGATATTGGTGAAGTTATTTTGGCCACTCCACGTAGTTAAAAGGATATTTATTTAATGGCGTAACTCACAAATTAACTGATAGGTAGGTCGTAGGGTCTGGGAAAGGTGTATCACAGTCCAGCGGTGTTCTCTGGAGCTCTGCACAGTCCACCTCCACCGTTCAGCATCCCGGCACAGAGAGAGCACACAGAGAGAGCGCTGGTCCATCCACCTTTCCGGTCTCCAGGTGCTTCCCCTAGCCCCACCTCATAGGCGTGACAGTTGCCAGAGTCTCAATGGGGGTTGGAACTTCCAGATCCAAGCTGGAATGGCTACCCACTACAGATTCCTTTGTATAGATATTTTCATATGCAGTTACCTGTTTTCAACCACTATAGATTTTAAGAATCTTTCTTGTACCCAGAAATAGATGTGTGATGATTTGTTTAACTTGTCCCGCTGACATTTGAGAATCTAGAATCACATGGGGAGGGTATTTCAAGCAGAAATTATGTAGATTGTCCCATGGTCATGTCTGTGAAGAAATTGTCTTTTAGTTCATTGATGTGAGAAGATCACCCTGAACGTGGGCACTACCATTTCCTGGGACCTGGAACAGATGACCAGAAGAATGTGAGCTGAACACATGCATGCATATTCATTGCTTTCTGCTCTCTTTTGTATTCAAAGTTTTAGTAAAACATAATTTAATCATGTTCTTTTCCCCCACTCAAAACTCCTCCCAGATCTTTCACACCTCCCTCTCTACTTAACTTCATGTTCTCTTTGTCTTTATGTCTCCCCCTCTCTTTCTCTCAAAACATAAAAAA
Organism: Peromyscus maniculatus bairdii; assembly: GCF_049852395.1. NCBI lineage: Eukaryota > Metazoa > Chordata > Mammalia > Rodentia > Cricetidae > Peromyscus > Peromyscus maniculatus. Next base: position 15,261,502 of record NC_134862.1, read on the forward strand.
AAAAAAAAAGACAAAACCACACTGTAAGATGAGCCAGACCCCATGGTCAGGAGGAATTGACAAACACAGCATAGACTCCATGTTTTCTTTGTGGGCTTTTTGTTTTATTTTGGTATTTTTTTAAAATTTTACTGGTTTTAGTTTGCTTGATTTCTGCTCTTCACTGTGGTATTGATGTGGTTAGCTACTTGAAGATCCTGCTGCTGTGACTTTCCCACAATGATGGACTGTGACCTGGAATTGCTATAGTCAGGGTGTTTTATTACAGCAACAGGAAATGAAACATAGACTGTCATAACACAGGCCAATAATGGAATTGTGTGAGGACAATTCTTAGTGAGAAAACTCCAAGAAAACAAGGCAAGAGTCTTGTAACCTCAGTTTCTTCAAAATTGGTCTGGAAATGTGTTTTCATGCTTTTCCCAAGTGTAGCAGATAGAAGTGAGTTTACTTCAGATTATTCATCATAACTGGCTATTGTTCTTTATTTATATGGCTTCATGGAGAAACAATGTTTTTAGCTCATGCTATTTGACCACCACCTGCAGCTTGTCCTTGTGATTGTATACACTTTACTCATGTGACTCCTCTGTTTATCGGCTCCATTCTTGAAGGTTCCAACTCCTCTAGAGCCATAAACAATAAGCAACACAGGCATATCTAGTTTGGCCTAGTTGATACATTGCCATTATTTTTCTTAGGCTTTCCAGGTAATTCCATCAAATCTTTGAGTGACAAGAATAACTATGTCACAAAAGTACATCTGAATCATCTTGTCAGCATTCAGTAATTTTGAAATTTAAAGTTCTCAAGAAGGTTTGAAAAGCTATGAGCAAATCTTAATGTATTTGTGTAGCATGAATATTAAAGGTCTTGTAAATAAAAACAAACCCAGAAACAGTTATTGGGGTGAATGTTGAGGGTCAGAGAAACAGAACCAGCAACAGCTAACCTCACCTTGCCAGCTTCTTAGCCAATCCTGTTTCCTCAAACTGGAAGCCTCAGAGTCCTCACCCTAATGGATGTCAGCTAAACTGCTGCTAAAAGCCTAAAAGCTTAAAGGGCTTATATACCTTTCTGCTTCCTGACATCACTTCCTGGGATTAAAGGTGTGTGCCACCATGCCTGGCTCAGTTTCCAGTGTGGCCTTGAACTCACAGAGATCTGGATGGATCTTTGCCTCCAGAATGCTAGGATTAAAGGTGTGTGTGTCACCATTTTCTGGCCTCTATGTCTGTCTTGTGGCTGTTCTGTTCTCTGACCCCAAGATAAGTTTATCAGGATGCACAATATATTGGGGGACATAATATCACCACATGTTTGCAAACTTTAAATCACATTAGTTTTAGCCAAATACAAGAAGACTGCAGTAAAACTAAAAGAACCCAAATTAGGCCCCTCCTTCAACACAAAAGCAGAGGAGGAAGGGCAGTGAGAGGAAGCCATCAGCCCACTTGATGTACCTAGAAACTCTGGGAATTGGCAGTGTAGTCACTGAGTCACCTGTAATTCAGAATATCTGAGTCACTGCACAAGATATTTAAGTGTCCTTTGACAATGTAAAGTTTATACATGAAAGAAATGTGGTCAAATTCTCAGATCTCAAAATAATTTGAGAAATTTTCATAATATGATGAACAAATTATGACACTGAAATATTTATTCAATAGGTCAGCTAAAGTAAGGACAGAAAAGAAAAAAATGTTTGGCTTCAGCTCTATAAGCTTATATGACAAAAGTCTTTGCTATGAGGAGTTATATGAATCACAAAAGCAGTACTATCACCATCACACAGAAGCTAGGAAGGCATTTAATCACACACAGCTACAGTGTGCTCCTGGAGATTGCAAAAGCTGCTGGTTTCTTTGGGCTAGATTTGAATTTATTTGTTATGTGTTTCTAAATATATATTCACTCATATAACTAATTTTCCTTATATTCACTTGCTTATATTGCAAAAGAATTCCACTAAAGGTCTTGTATTAGCTTGCCTTTCTCATTGCAGTGACAGCATGACTGAGAAAAGCAGCTTAAGGAAGGATTCTTTTTGGTGTGGAGAATCCACGGGCGAAGTGACAGCACAGGAGGACTGTCTCCATAGGCCATCCGTTTGATAAAGTAAATAAAGATCATTCTGATGATATGTGTATTCAGACATTCTGTGACCTAATTTAAACCATTTCATTCATAGTGGTCCACTAAACTTCTTTTCACACCCACCATAGAAGCGGTATTTGCACTGGGCAGAGAGTGATCCTTGTAACACATGGAATTTTTGCCTTCAATATCCTGATCGATCTCCTACTCACAGATAAAAGCTTCTCCTAATTTTACAGGCTTCTTTGATACACAACATGTCTACAAGCAACTCAATCAAAGCTTATTCATTTAAATTTTTATATTGCAAGATGAAACTCATCACATTAGTGGAAATTTAACAGAACCATGACAACTATTTTCATTTTGAATTTTTACTTAAAATTAAAAATTATACCTCAATGAGGCCAAAGAGAAGGATCAATTATTAAGAGCATTTGCTGTTCTTGCAGAGGACCTGATCTTGGTTTCCAGACTATAACTCTAGCTCTAGGCAGTCCAATACCCTTTTCTGGCCTTGTTAGACAAGGGTGAAAATGAATGAAATGAAAAAAAAATGAGAACTAGATTAATGTAATATTTTCATACAATGGGATTTTATTCTGTTGTGTAAAATCAATTAAATAATCCTATAGTCTGTAGTATAAAACCTGTGTGACTCCTGGACTATTAGTCTGAGAGAAACAAGCCAACCACAAGCACATCACATAGAGAAGGAAGTTTAATGTTTGCCAGAGAGTGCAGCTGAGAGGTCTGGGGTTCTTGATGAAAATATTATAAATTATGTACATTGATAGTTTTGCATATACATATTCTCTGAATAGATCATTAAATTAGGATTTGTGAGGTGGCTGAATGAGTAAAAGCACTTGTGGTCAAGCCAGACAACCTAAAATAAGTCTCTGAAACTCACAGTGTAGAAGAAAACAAATTTCCAAAGTTACCTTCTAATCTGCACACATGTCCCGTCAGTTCACATGAGCATGCGTGTGTGTGCACACGTACATACACACATGCTAATTAAGTAAATCAATTAAAAATTGATTTAGTTACATAAAATGGATTGATTGTGTTGAAGGTTTGTGGTGATATTTTAATTGTGCTGAAATGTGATTTTATTTGTATATTAATAAATAAAGTTTGCATGGAGATCAGAGGTCACAGCGAGCAATAAACAGAAGTCAGGCTGTGGTGGCACAGGCCATTAATCTGATCACATGGCAGGCAGAGTCTCCTCTGTGTGTTCAAGGACACAGCCAGGCATGGTGACACACACCTTTAATCCCAGTACCAACCATGGAGACCTGCAGGTCTGTATAGACAGGCAGTGTTGAAGTCATGTGGCTGGGCTTAGAGCCAATGAAAAGGCAGACCAGGAAAACAATAAAGGACAAGACACACAGGGAGAAGATCTCTCTGTTTCAAGGGGAGGATGGCAGCCAGTGGTAAGATAAGGTGGTCTTGGCTCTTCAATAATGCTTTGATTTCTTGGGCTTTTAATTGTATTTGGCTCTGTGTTTCTTATTTAATAAGACCATTTAGAATTTCATCTACAAAGGTTAGCTATCACTTAATAAAGCTTTGGAAGTTTTGATATGGTTCTTTTGCAATCTTTTTAGAAGATTTTAATTTTAGTGTGTGTGTGTGTGTGTGTGTGTGTGTGTGTGTGTGTGTGTGTGTGTGTATTCCAAAAATGTGGTAGTCAGGGGTCAACTCATGTCAGTTCTCTGCTTATACTTTTCCATCCAAGGGATGGAGCTCAGGTCCTCAGGCTTGTTGGCACTGAGCCATCTCATCAGCTCTTGGGAGATGTTAATTAGGCAAATTTTCCTTATGTCTTTTAACTTCTATATTCAATATTTCTGAAATGTTTCTTTCATAATCATCAATTTTTTTTATAATGCATGCTTCAACTAACTGTTCCCTTATCAGTGTGTACCCTGCCTTGAAGGTTTAGGTGGTATTTGCTTCTACTAGGTGGTCAAAAAGTATACCAGAGACATTAGTATTCCTGTCAAACTTAAAAAAAAAATGGTATGTCCAGGTTGGAATCAGAAAATACTATTCACAAAGTAAAGCCTTAAGTTACTAATTCTGACCTATTAAGATGGTCCATCTGTTTATATTCAAGTATGCTAGCACAAGGGTTGGTAGAGGTTTGTTTTGAATGTACCATAAATCAGGCTCCATCACCAAGAGCATAAATATTTTCAAACATTTGTGTCAATATTTATAACTAGATATTTATTTGTGACTTTAATACAGAGAATATTTAATGCAAGTTAAATTATAACATACAAAATGCAGAAATGGCTTCATTATCCAAATAAAGGCACTGTGGAAATATACTGATTTTTATGCATTATGGAAACACTAGAAAGCAATTCTGAATAAATGGTATATAAATAAATAATTGTAAATAAATGTCAAAACAATGATGTAATAGATAAAGAACTTCTTTCAAAATAGTCTGTACAATTATGACATCTTTTCTCATATTCTAGGGTATGTGTTTTGTGTGTACATGTACATACCATCATTGTCTGAATCGTGTCTTCAGATTGCAATTCAAAGGTATGGAGGTCATGGATTTCAACCAAGGTGGTGCTGTGGAAGGAGATATAGTAAATAATACATGAATCTTCTGAATAAATACAATAAAATACATTTATGGGGCATTGAATCCAGGCAATAGATGTCTTAAATTGCATTTTATTTACTATTTTAATAGGTTTGAAGTCATTCCTTAAATAAGAAGAAAGTATCTCCCATTAGAAATACATTTGGATAATGCATTTGTTTGGAATCAAATAATTTCTTCACAGAGATAAATCTTTGCTTTAAAAAATTCTGAGTTATGAGGGTTAAGTTTGTCTTTAAATGGGAGTTTCTAAACATAATAATTTTAAAAAGCAGACTTTTTTTTTAAATAAGTAACTCAGAACATTTAGTCATTTAGAATAAAATTGGAGACTAGGAAGATGACTTATTAAGAGCAGTTTGCTGTTCTGTCAGATTAACCAATATTAGTCTCATCAACACCCATGTTGGAAAAAGCTCATAACTGCCTGCTAATCCATCTCCATAGGATCCAAAATCCCTATCTGGCCTCTATGGGTGCTGCACTCCAGTGGATACATAGAGAGAGAGAGAGAGAGAGAGAGAGAGAGAGAGAGAGAGAGAGAGAGAGAGAGAGAGAGAGAGAGAAAGAGGTAAAATAAACCTAAAGAAAAAGAAAATAAAATTTCTTTCAAATTTGAACATCTTTTCAACTATTATCTCAGAACTTTCATTACTTCTTGGGTTTTCATTAGCCTATAGGGGAAAAAAATCATAATAAAGAGATAAGCTTTCCCATGTATCATTTAATTAACCTTAAGTTGTTTTAATTCAAAGGTGCATCATGCAAGCATCTGACAGGATGCCCAGCCTATTTTCAACACAAATAAAAGTGACAAAGTGATAAGAAGATTTACACATGATACTTGCTCTAGTACATTGTAGCTGAAAGTTTTCCTGTGTCCCTCCTGGCCTGTGGTCAGGACAAATCTCTCTTAACCAATGGTCCTGCAGCCACTCAGACCCAAATAAACACATACAGGCTAATATTTTTAAACTATGTCCATGGCAGTCTCCTTGTTATCTAGTTTTTATATCTTAAATTAACCCATTTCTATAAATCTATTCTTTGCCATGTGGCTCATGGTTTACCCATAACTTTACATCTTGCTTCTTCTTCTGGCGGCAGCTAACAGTGTCTCCCCTGCTCTGTCCTCTTCCTTCCTCTCTCTCTCTCTAGAATGTCCTGCCAGACATTATTCTGCCTCACCATTGGCCAAATAGCTGTATTTATCAACCAACCAGAGCAATACATTTTCACAGCATACAGAATGACATCACCCATCATTTCCCCTTTTGTTTCTATTCAAAAGGGAGGTTTTAACTTCAACACAGAAAAATTACATATAAAAAACAGTTATCAAGCAAGAATTATAGTTATAATATCTAGTCTATTTGTATTTGGAAAACTCAAAGAAGATATCCATCTATCCTATATTTGTGAGGCCAAGGTTTCATATCTACCTTATCTTCTATCAAAACCAAGGAAAACCATAATTATAACTATCTAGTCTTCAACCACATCAAAGACCTCAGAAGGATACAATATTATCTAAGTTAGCAGAAAGAAAATTGTTGATGTATTTGTTGCTGGTATATATTGTATCTAGTTATTGTACTTATTGTATATAGTTTTTCTTATATTAGTTATAACTTTTTTATTTTTTATTTTTATTAGACAAAAAGGGGAAATGTGGTGACATTTTATTTGTGCTTTAATAAATAAAGTTTGCCTGGAGATCAGAGGAAATAACAAGCCACGTTAAGTAGACAAAGAAGTCAGGCAATGGTAGAACTTGCCCTTGATCCTATCATTTAGCAGGTAGGATCTCCGAGTGTTCAAGGCCACACTGGAAACAGAGCAAAGCATGGTGACACATGCCTTTAATCCCAGTACAAACCATAGAGTTCTGGAGACCTGTACAGACATGAAGTAACAGAGCTGGCCAGGAAGAGGAAGTGATGTATCTAGACAGAGAGCAAATCAGATGGCAGAACAGCAAGGCAATAAAGGCATAGGTAGACAAGAAGTAACTCACATTTGGAAGCTGCAGATTTTGTAAGGTAAGGTTGGCTGGTGGCTTTCCCTATTTCCATGATCTTGCTAAGGCTTTCACCTTTATATTTGGCTCCGTGTTTTATGTTTAATAAGACCATTTATAAATTCATCTACCATGTATGGATTCCTTTTTTGTCCTGCTATTGAAGATCTATCAGTAACTCAAACTGAGGAATTAGTAAATGCAAATCATTAATCAAAAGGGAGAGTGTATTCAATTTACATTCTTTACTGGGTGCAAAAGAGAAGGGTCAGAGTTCAGGAGCATGACTGCTTTTCAGAGAAACAATGTTAGATTCTTATAACCCATACCAGGTGGCTCACAAGCACCTGTGACCTAAGCTTCAGGGGACCCAATTCCTTCTTTTGGCCTCCACAGGTAGCAGCACTCATGGGGCAATCTCTCACACAGATACAAGCACACATATACATAAGTAAAAATAATAGAAATAAGTATTTTAAAAGATACTTTATTCTCTATTATAAGGAATCATTTTATATATATGAAAAATATGTGACATATATAGATATATACCTTTGTCATATGTATTCAAAACTCCAAATCTAAGTGAATATACTAAATGGCATGGGTTTGTGAAATAAATGTGAGAAAAGAAGGGTCATTTAGCAAATAAAAGAAGTTGGAAAGATTTGTTTTATACACACAGAAATGAAAATATGAATTTATTTGAGTATATTAAAGACCAATAAGATGCAATTTAAGTTGTGTGAGGGTGCGGATATGTGTGCCACTCATAAAAACTAGACTACAAAACATGCATAAAAACACTAATATGTTATAAAAAGTTATGAAAAGAAAATAGAAAGCCAATAGAAACACATGAGCTAAGAACAAGAACATTATGTTTAGAAAATATAGCAGCTGAGTGTGCATTCAATATTCATAAAGTTTACATTCATAGAATTCAGTGAAATGCCATTTCACAGCCAAAGGGATGGCCATATGCTGTACTTCTAGAATGTGAGATTTCTCTTTCCAAATAAGAAGGCCAAATGCAGACAAAGCAGGACTCTGTAAGCAATCTGGGAATCCTTTGAGCCTTCTTCTCTGGCAAGTATCTCATTTTTCCTTATTGTGTGACTCTTTCAGGGGACATGTGAACAAATGTCTATTCACTCCAGATAGAGCACAGATAACCAGTCACAGATAACTCAGGAAAGCTACATCCTCCAGAGCTCTCTTCAGCTTGGTTGGTTTGGTAATCTAGTCCCATCAATCATTACCATGTATGTAAGTTTAGACTTGATCCTTATGAATCTGGTAACTATCAGGAAGTTTCTAAGCCTTTTAATTTTCATTTACTTCCTCAACTTTTTATGTTACACTACTTCCCTAGTCTTACTGGTCTTCCTCTTGCATCCAGGAGGGAATGTTTCAATTTTGAGAATAGCTGCACAACAACCTTGTAAAACTACTCTTGGTAAATGTTTTGTCCATAACTCCTTTTCTACTCTTCCTATAAAATATTTGAATGAGCAGCCATGGCCTTTAATTACTTGTGAATCTATCCCTCGGATAAAGGCTTCAACCTCGACATATTATTGTTTGGGAAAGATCAAGTCTGCCAAAAAAATTCACAGTTGTCTGATCAGCACCCAAAGATAACACTGGTATCTAAGTCTCTATGTATGGGTGACAGCCTAGCTTCAGGAAGTGTGTCAGCAAGCCTCATTAAGTTCCACATTGGCTTTATACATTCTTTCTTTGTGTGAATGTCCATTTACATTATTAACTCAATTTGAGAGATTCTCCCCTTCTCATTCCATGTTCCCACATTACATTGACAAGTCAACCTTTATATATTAAACCTAAGTTCAATGTCACACTGACCATAGCAATGGTAAGAATTTATTATTAGTTAAAAGCCCTTTTTGGAGCTGGGGAGATTACTCAGTGTTTAAGACACTCACTGCTCATGCAGAGGACTCAGATACCATTCCAGCACCCATATCAACCAGCTCACACCTGGCTGAAACTACAGTTCTAGGGACCCTTGATGTCTTTTTCTGGCCTTCACCCATGCTCACATTGCACCCAGGCACACGCACATAAATTTAAATAATTGCTTTAAAATCCAGGTTTGGAATTAATTGAAAATGTTGAAGAAATTCTTATTATACTATGACTTTCAAATTTGACCTTTTTAACCTTTATCTCCTGGAAAAAGGGCAAGCTGTTTGAATGTTCCAGGAAAATACTGGATTCAGAAAGTGATGGGTTCTGGATAAAGATAACAATAAGAAAAGAAAATGTCCCTGATCCTGAATCATCACTTTAAGTAATGACATTGTTTTGAAATGGCTATTTTAGATTGTTACATAGTAAATATTTAAAAAATCAACCTTTGTTTGATTGACTAATAATAGCTGTGCTTCTCTAGTAAAAGTAGGAAGCACTATTATTCTATTCCAATTATGATGTCTAAACTTACAACACTATGTTAGAAAATCTCCAGGAAGTCAATACTTCTAACTGTAATACTATAAGTGTATCTAATTTTTAGATTAAATTATTTATTGATGAATCTGTCTGTCTGTCTGTATTTTATCATATCTTTTATCTGTCATGTATATATGTAGTTATTTATCTATGTGTCTGTGATCTATTATCTATCTGCCACCTGTCTATATCTGAATCTATCATAACTATCATCTGTCTACATATGTATTCATTCTTAAGGTCTTTTGTTCTTAATTATCTAAGATATTATTAGCACTACATTGATTATAAAAAGCCGAAGTGGTACCCATATGTTGTAGAAGCTTGATCCATTCTTTTACCAAAGGAAAAAAGTATATGCTTGTGTGTGTATTCATATGTGTGTACACATGTGTCTACAGACTAGTAGAAGGCAGAGGTCAATGTCATGCATGTTCTTCAATCACTCTATGCCTTTCTTCCTCCCTCCCCCCTTTCTCTCTCTCTCTCCCCCCCTCTCTCTCTCTCTCTCTCTCTCTCTCTCTCTCTCTCTCTCTCTTTCCTTTCTCTCTCTCTTTCTTCCTTTCTTCCTTTTCTTTCATTCTTTCTTTCTTAATTAGGGTCTCTTATTGAACCTGAAGCTCACTGATCAGCTAGATTAATTGACCAAAAGACCAGCGATCTTTTCATGTCCATTTCTTCAGTGCTGTAATTACTGATGTATACTTTAGCACTAGGCATTTTACATGGGTGCTGAGAATCAAATTCAGGTTTTCATGTTTATGACAAGCACTTTACTAATTGAGTCATCTCCCTAGCCCCAAGTGTGTTAAGCTCTTGATAATTTTAAAACATAAATTTCTTGTCTGCTGGTATTATCCTATAATGTAAGAACCATTAGTAACTAACCTTAATGTGCCTAATTTAATCATCCTATATTTATCTTCCTTGTTACCTCATGACTTAATTGGCTTCTGTTGAGCGCAATGATCTGCTGGATATCAAGCAATTAGTCTGCATCTGCTGCACCTGCTGTGTCTGACCTCCGGGCATCCATACTTGAAGACAGATGCTCAGGCAGGGAAATGGACAGGGTGTTTCCTATAAACTGAGGCTATAGCTGAAGTAAACTCAGGTGGTGTATGTTTTTAAATTACTAATTAGTATGAGTTTATGATAATTTTCACTTCAGAAGCTCCTTCACTTTCAATGCTTCCATAATCATGCCTACCCTGATGCCCTGAAGAAATTATGAAGGACTTCAGTTTTGTAACCACCATTCATAGAAAAGAAAATTTGTGAAGATACATCTCTAAAGAGGAAAAGATGTAGAACAATTGAGAAGGGAGATATGCCCTTCCTACCAAGATGTCAAAGATGAAGGACTGAATCAATGAAAAAAAGCAGAGATGTCTAATATAAAGAGAAGCATCCCAGGGGGAAAACTCCATAGATTGCCTGTTTTCTTGGTAATCTGATGAGGAAGCAGAATGAAAACTACAGTAATAGTGATCCCTAAATGCAAATAATACGTTTAAGGAAAATGTTATTTTGCTCACAATTTTTATTTAAAACTTGTAATTTGGTTGTATGTTATTTTAAAGTATCTCATGTTATAATTGTTTGACTGATGAATGTGCATTCTTGTTATTAATGCCTTGAATACATCCATCCTTGTACTTGTAGTTTATTTACACAATCTCATGGATAGAGCTCAGTGGAAACTGACAGGATCAGACAGAGAAAAGTAAGGCTGTCACTTATGGAGTTCATACTAGCCCTGGGTAGCACAAGAACATGAACCTCAACCAACAAATCCAGAAGTCTTTGGTCCTCTATTCATTTTCTGTCAACACCATTGTGATATCCAGGTATCATGGAAAAGCAGATATGGTGGTTAAATTTACACTTATTTTCTTAAAGGAATAAATGGAAAAGTTGTTGTAATGTAACACTTGCATGAAACCACAAGGGAGAAAAGTTGGGGTGAAAGAATATGAAGTTTCTTCTTAGAAGATGAAAGAATAAAGCAAAATCAACTCCAAAGCATTATACTTTAACTTCTTTTGTCAAAAAGTTTCTAGAGAAAAATCATATTCTACTAAATAAATAAACAAAGTTTGTTTCATCTACAAATGAAAATCTACCTCAGCATTTTCCCACATGCATACTTCTATGTAAAACTTCTCTATAAAATAATAATCCCTGGGCTGGGGAGGTAGCCTGGTGGGATATCATTTGCCAATATCAGTGTGGCCTTGGGTTCAACCCCAACTACAACAAAGAAAGATGATATAAACCATCTTATGCATAAATGTTTGAAAACAATAAATATTTCACTATGTCATCAATTTTTATAATTTGCTATAGTACTTAAAAACATGCAGGTAAGATTCAAAATAGGACCAATAAATCCATATTTTACTTTAAAAATACTTTTACTAATGCTTTGAGACTTTCAAAATACATAAATTATATTTTTAAAGATTTTTTTTTTATTTTTCTTGTTTTGTTTTTTCAAGACAGGGTTTATTTTTGTATTCCTGAGTGTCCTGCAACTCGCTCTGTAGACCAGGCTAGATTCAATCTCAAAGGTCTGCCTTTCTCTCTCACTGACTGCTGGGATTAAAGGTGTATGCCACTACACCATGCTTTAAAGATTTATTTTTATTTATGAGTATATGTTTGTCTGTGGGAGTGAATCTATGTGTATGCAGGTTCCCATGGAGGACAAGACAGGGTGTAAATTTTCCTGGGGCTAGAGTTACAAGTGGTTTGGAGCCACCCAGCATGAGCGCTGGGAACTGAATCTCATCTTCTCAAAAGCATCAAGTGTTCTTAGCTGCTGAGCTGTGGGTCCTGCCGCCCCAGCCCCGAGAGGACATTGCAGGCTGGTGATCTCAGGATGCAAGGTGTTGGACAGAGGAAACTGTGTCTGAGGACAGCTCGTTTATTGAATCAATGGACTAGCTTATATAGCTCTAGTCATGAGGGGAGAGGAAGCCAAAAGAACAAATGAATGTAGCTAATTTGCATATGCAGACCAGACGGAGGGCAGGCAAATGTAAATAACACATCAATTCATTCGAAATATAAACTCCTAATAATAACAATTTTAAAGCCATTAGATTGTTACCAGTATGAATTCTATGTAGATTATTCTTTGATGAAATATTTTTGTTTACCATAGGAAAATATTTGGAGATTACTAGTTATCTAAGATGCTAAACATTTATAAAAATTTTATCACATTGAGTATGTACTTAGAAAGTATCTGGTAACACAGTTGTTTAGGATTATTCTTAAAAGTAAGTAACAGTGAAATTATGTTTCCCATATGTAAAATGTAGGAGAAAAATTCTACTTGATGTAATACAACCTAATCATCAAAAATAATCCTTTTTTCCCCACCATACCACTTGGGGATGTGTTCCTAGTTTAATTTACCCTCTTTAACTATAAGTTGTTCTCATTGGACCAATTTCCAATTCATTAACTTTTATAATTAACACTAATTATATGCATAACTGTTAGATAGAAAATAATTATACCTTTTGCTAAAGTTTTAATGAAAAGAGCAGGTGTGTATAATTCACTGGCTATATAGATAGAAATTAATAATGCCAATATTAATAGATGTTCAAAAATATAATAATTTAATTAAGATGAATGGAATACAACCCATTCAATATTAAATCCATAGTGAGAGGCATTGGAGTTCAGTCCAGTGTGCTTGCTTATCATGTACAGGGCTCTTGGTTCAATGTTCAGAATGATAAACAAAAAAAAAAAATTAGAGCTATACAGTAAAATAAGCATTGTGTTTATTTTTTAGGATAATTATTTGTTAGGATCATGCCATATATGTTATTTGAGTAGGTGGCTAATAAAAATGAATATGTGTGCATTGTTTATAGATATTTACAAAGTTAACCATATGCACAAACCATGTAGTAGGGAAAAGGTTAAAGGTATAAATTGAATTAACTGATAATGGACTATTTATAGCAAGTAAGTGGTTAAGAGTGGAAAAAAAAAAAACAGAAATATGAATGAAGACAGGCCAAAGGAAGAAATAGCATGGAAAAGACCAGGATGATATTGGAGGTAAAAATAACTTATAATTAACATGTCCACAATTATATACTAGATCTAATTCTATACAAATCACACATATTTTCACATTCCTTTTAGAGTACTATTAGTTATGGCTATTCTTAGTTTTCAGCTTGACTAGGTCTAGAGCCAACTAAAATGTGACCATTGTTTAGTTCTGTAAAGGATCTTGATGATTAGATGGAGAGGGAAGAGCTGGGAGTGGTGTCCCATGCCTTTAATTAGGTGGAGGTGAATCACTGCAAATTCTAGGCCAGCATGATCTACATACATAGTTCCAGGACAACTGGAGGTAATGAAAGGAAGGAAGGAAGGAAGGAAGGAAGGAAGGAAGGAAGGAAGGAAGGAAGGAAGGAAGGAAGGAAGGAAGGAAGGAAGGAAGGAAGGAAGGGAAAGGAACAGAAAGGAATGAAATGAAAAAGAACAGACAAAACAAGGCAAGAAAAGAAAGCTAGCAGTTCAAGTCAGGGGAAGGAAGCTAGTGAGCAGCATCCCCTATGGTCATTTCTGGCTCAAGCTTCAACCATGAGTTTGTGCATTGGCTTCCATGGATGATGTAAACTGTAAACAGATTTCCCTGATAAACTGTAAAATGAAATAATTCATTTTCTGCCCCAAGTTGGTTTTTGTCATTCTTTTCTACAGCAACAAAAAACAAAGTAGGACATTTAGTTAAGTTGAACTGTTTATGATATGAATATTGGTCATTTGAAATTCAGCCTTTGAAAACTATGCATTAATTTTGGAAGTTAATGTATTTAAAGGATAACTTATTTTGTTTCTTTTGGGCAAAGTTTTTTCTTTAATTTCTTTGAATATCTGCAATATTATTTTTTGTCAGATGTACAGATAGCAAAGATTTCCTCCTATTCTGTTGGCTATCTCACCACATGAATTGTCTCCTTTGTGCAGCTTTTTAATTACATGCATTCCCATTTGTCTACTCTTGGTATTATTTTCAGAACCATTGTTTTTCTTTTGAGAATGTCTTTGCCTATGTCTCTGTCTTGAAATGTTTTCCACTAAGAAATTCTCCTGTTTCATTTCTCACATTAAACTCTACCATCAATTTTGCATTGAATTTGTAAGGGGCTGTAGATAGGGATGCCATTTCATCCCTTGACATGTGCAATAACACTCCTCATTGTTTCATAGCTTTTGTGGAAGAGGTCTTCCACATCCTTGGTTTAGTATATTTCTAGTTATTTTTGTTTTCTAGCTATCCCAAATGAGTGAATTTTCCTGATTTATTTCTCACCATGTTCATTATAATCTTATAGAAAAGTTACTGTACTTGGCTGAAAAGTGTTTTTTTGTTGTTGTTGTTTGGATTTTCTGGTGGAATCCTTAAGGTCTTTTTGTATAGGATCACAACATCATCTTCAAAAGGTTTAGACATCTTCCATTTATTTATTTATTTATTTATTTATTTATTTATTTATTTATTATTTATTTATTTATTTATTTATTTAATTATTTAATTATTTTACATCACAACTACAATTTCCCCTCCCTCCTTGTGTCCCACTCCCTCCCAACACTTCCCATCTGCCTCCCATACCACCCATCCACCCATCCACTCTTTCTCTATTGCTAATCCGAAGAGGGCAGGCCTCCCATGGATATCAACAAAACATGGCATATCAAACTGTAGTAAGACTAAGTACCTTGTCTTATATTAAGCTGGGCAAGGCAACCCAGTTTGAGTAATAGGGTCCCCAAAGCCGGTAAAGGCCTCGGAGATAACACCTGTCCCCACTGTTCGCAGTCTCACAAGAAGACCAAGTTACATAACTGTTACATATATACAGAGGACATAGGTCAGTCTCATAGAGGCTCCCTGGTTATTGGTTTAGTCTCTGTGTGCTCCTATAAGCCCAGGTTAGTTGATACTGTGGGTTTTCTTATGATGTCCTAGAGTCCTTTGGCTTCTATAATCCTTTCTCCTCTTTATTTGAATTCCCTGAGCTTAGCTGTGGGAATTTCCTCAGCTTTAGCTGTGGGTCTTTGTACCTGTTTCTACCAGTAGTTAGATGAAGCCTCTCTGATGACTATTGGTCTAGGCACCAATCCATGAGTATAGCAGACTATCATTAGGCATCCTACTTGTATCCCTTTTAATTTCTTTCTTGTGTTTTATTGCTCTTTCTAACATTCTACGCAAACATTGACTTTGAGTAGAGAAAACAAATGACCTTGTCTCTTAAACAACTTAGTGGAAATGCTTGTTTTTCTCCATTTAATAAAACACTATCTATTAATTTGTCATATACAACCCTCATTGTGTGGGTCATATACTGCCTACTTATAATTTAAGAATTTTATCATGAGATATGTAGGATTTTGTTTAAAGTAAAGAAGCTGTTTCTCAACCTTCCTAATGCTATAGCCCTTTAATATAGTTCCTCATGTTGTGGTGACCCCCAAACATAAAATTACTTTTGTTGCTACCTCATAACTATAAGTTTACTAATGTTGTGAATTGTATTGTAAATATCTCATATGCAGGATATGATTTGTGAACTCTTTGAAAGGGTCATTCAACCCAAAGTGGTCACAATCCACAGTTTGAGAACTGCTAATCTAAAGCCTTTTCTGTGAAGATGATTATGTAATGTCTGCCTTAAAGTCTTTTCATGTAGTATATTGCTTTTATTGATGAGTGTATATTGAACCATTCTTGCATTCCTGGATTGATGGTAACTTGTTCATAGTGAATGATATTTTGATGCAATAGCAAATTTGGTTTGCATGTATTTTACTGAGTGTTTTTACATTCATATATAATGGGAATGTTTGACTATGTTTTTGTTATTATTGTTGTTGGGACCTCTTCAAGTTTGATATCACGTTTCTTATGATAAATTCGTTAGCAGTACTTCCTTTCTATATTGAGGACTAGTTTGAGGAGCATTTCTATTAGTTCTTTTATAAAGCTCTGGCTGCATTCAGAAGTGAATCCTTCTGGGTATTTATTTACTTATTGCGTTTTTATTATTACTTAAATCCTGATGCTTCCTGTAGATCCAGTTCAGTTTTTTCCATTCTCTTGGTTAAATTTTGGAATATCTTATGTATCTTAAAATATATCTATTAATTTCAACTATCCCAATTTTTAATATAGTTTTTCAAATTATATAGTAATAATCAACTGAATTACATGAGAATGAATCTATTATAATGTGGCTCTTCTCATCTTTAACTTTATAGACTTGGATTCCCTTGTTCCCTCTCCCTCTCTCTTTTGTTACATTGACAAAAGAGAGCTTGTCAGTCTTGCTTATCTTTTTTTTATTTTGAAGTGTCAATTCTTATTTCATTAATTCTCTTTCAATTTAATTAATTAATTAATTAATTTACAGGTAGATGAGTTCACTTGATCCTTTGCTGGGGATGTCTTTCTGTCTGCTATGAATGTGTTGCTTTGATTGATTGATAAATAAAATGATGATTGGCCAGTAGCCAGGCAGAGAGTATAGTATAGGTGGGATAAGCAGACAAGGAGAATTCTGGGTGAGGAAGGCTGAGTCAAGAGACACTGCCAGCTGCCACCATGAGAAGCAAGATGTAAAGATACTGGTAAGCCACAAGCTATGGTTCAAAGTATAGATTTATAGAAATGGGTTAATTTAAGATGTAAGTTCTAGCTAGGGAGAAGTCTTAGCCAATAGGCCATACAGTTCATAATTAATATAAGCCTCTGTGTATTCATTTGCATCAGAGTGGCTACAGGACCATGAGGACATGGGAGCTGGGTAGGCAAAGGAAAACTTTCAGTTACACATGGGTTCCTAAGGAGGAAATACTAGACCAAATCAAGACCAAAACCCATAAAGACAAATAATAAATCCTCTAGTTCAGTGTGTGATATCAAAGGGATTAGATGGTTCTGCCCTTTCAGTTTATCTCCCTGCAAAGTTACTTTTCCCCAATGAGGTGCTTTCACTTCTCATATCTATGATTCTGGTATCTCCAACATTTTTAGAGCTCCAACAAAACTCAGGCCTCACTTTGAGTTTCATACAATGATCTCTTGGGACCTCTTGCCCTCTTCATGTTTTCATACATGGCTATAAAATGCTGTCTGGCCTCAGCAGCTTTCTGAAACCATAAAGGAAGATTCCATGACTCCTTAACTCTTGTATCTTTTGTGACTCTAAAGTGATCACCACATGAGTTTGGACCCTGGCCACATTGAACCACATTTGCAGCAACTTATTGTTGTTCTTTGTAAGATCAAGAAAGTCCTTTTCTTTTCACATGTTGGAAGCTTAGAAGGATGGGGTCTTGCCCTGGGGGTGCCCTTTCCTTTATTCCTCTGTAGATCAGGAAGCCTCTTTGTAATTGCACTAAACTTATCTCTTTCAGGACAAGCTTTGACAACATTCACTTTCCAATTACTTTTTGTGCCTTCAAACTGTAGATTTTCATTTCTTTCTGCTACTCTTGGTCTTTTTCATTGTGCACCTATATAGCAGTCATTAGCAATGACCATGAATTTACAGCAGATAATCACTTATACCTAGGGAAAGACAGGAACATCCAAATCCAATAAGAGCAAATACATGTCTAGAGAGAAACATATCCATGAAATTTGATAGTCAAGATGCCAAATATATAAAGCAAAGAAACAATATTAAATGCTGTAATAGTCAAAAGCCAACTCACTTAGAGAACAAGCACATTAGAATGACATTGGGTCTCTCATCTCAGCCCTAAAATCCAGAAAAACTTGGAAGGATGTTTTTAAAACCCTGAGATTAAATAGCAGACAGTCAAGATTGCTATATTCAGCAAAGCTATTTCTTAAAATGAATGGAGCATTTAGAGACATATGAACTAAGGTAATTCACGAAAACAAAGACAGATTGAAAGAAAATATTTTAAGGAGAAAGAAAAAAGACAGTTTTATTCATGAAATCAGAGGAAGCAATAAATTTCATTAGAAGGGTACATGAATACATGAGAGCTGGAAAGAAATCCATCATTCCAAATACAGTGAACTCCTAATATTACTTAAGAGGGAAGACAATAACTAACAAAGATCCAAGCATCCTGCAAGGTGGCATTAAGTCATAGAAATTAACAAATTCATGTCATTAATAACCTTAATTGTAAATTATTTCCATCCACTGTATAACTGACCAATCTAAAAACAAGTTTTCATTTGTCTCCAATAGCCATAACTCATTAGCAAATATGCACATAACCAAAGAGTTGGCAGTTAGGTGTCAATCTACAGAACATATGAATGGGAGCTAAAGGGGGAATGGAGCAGCTATTGGGATGTATAAAAGTAAATATTAAATTAAAGCAAGTTGAAAGAAATAAGGAAGACTGCAGGATCCTAATAACTAGAGCAGTCCAGCAGGAAGAATTAGCAAGTATATATACTGAATTTCAGGGTTTTCAACTTCATAAAACAAATAGGAAATGACAAGTAACATCAGTTAGTTTCTTACAGAAATATAGTGAGAGAATTCATAAGCTCACCCTTGTTTTTATATAAATCATCCAAGTTAAACTTCAACAAGTAACCTCCAGACCAATCCATACAATACATGAACTTCTTAGCAGATAGACAGACTATTCAATCTAAGAGACATAGAATACATGTTCATAAAGGCTCATGAAACCATCTCTAGAATTGATCAGCTATTGAGCAAGCTTGAGAATTAAAAAAGTTCCTTGTATCTTATGAAATGATAATGGAATAAAAACTAGAAACAACAGTGCTGTAGAAAGTCATTCTGTATGCTGCGAATGTGTGTTGCCCTGATTGGTTGATAAATAAAATGTTTATTGTTCAGTAGCCAAGCAGCAAGTATAGGCTGGATAAGCAGACAAGGAGAATTCTGGGAAGAGGAAGAGCTGAGTCAGGAGTCAACAGACAGACACAGAGGAGGCAAGATGACAAGGCAGAACTGAAAAAAGGTACTAAGCCATGTGGCTAAATACAGATAAGAAATATGGGTTAATTTAAGTGTAAGAACTAGTCAGTAATAAGCCTGAGTTAGTGGCCAAGTAGTTTTAATTAATATAAGCTTCTGAGTGATTATTTTATAAGCAGCTGAGGGACTATGAGCCTGGCAGGACTTGAGAGAAAATTCCAGCTACATAACAGCAAGAGATACCATAGGAATTCCACAAGTAAATGGATCTAGGCAATGCAAATCAGTATTTCAAAATTTCAGAAACTAAAAATAGGATTACCTTGTGACCCATTTATAACCATTTCTTCATAGATATTCAAGAGACTCTCAGTTGTACCGCAGAGACAGTTGCAGATCCATTTTTATTGCTGTATTATTCACAATAACTAGGAAACAGAAGCAGCCGAGATGTCCATCATCTATCAATGGATGAATGACTAATAAAACTGTGCTATGTAACCACAAAAGAGATTATGCAGCCATGACATTTGCTCTTTGTGAATGAAATGGAAAAGATGTGAAGTGAAATAAGCCACCCTCACAGATAATACAGCTTTTAACTTCTTTTTTCTTTCCTTTCATATTTTCTTTTACATCCAAGCTACAGCTTCTCTTTCCTCTTCTCTTTTCAGTCCCCTGCCCCAAATGCCTCTCTATACCCATCCCCACCCCAATACATTCCTCTATTTCTGTTCAAGAAAGGGTAATCTCCTCCCCAGGTATATCAACAAAACATGGCATCTCAAGTTGCAGTAACACTAAGCTCCGCCCCCCGCCCCCCATGTATTAAAGGTGGACAAAGAGACCCAGTTGAAGTAGAGTGAGGTAACCCAGACCCAGAAAGACATCATATGTACTCACTCATAAGTGGATATTAGCTATAAAATAAAGAACAACTACGCTACAATCAACAGTCCCAGAGAGACTAGGTTACAAGGAGGGTTCAAGTAAGGAGGGGGTGCCCAGATCTCCCTGGAAGGGGAAATAGAAGAAATTTCATGAATTGACTGCAAGTGGGTGGAGATGAGAACATGAGGGATCAGGTTTGAGGAGGATGGAGGGAGAGAGTACTGAAAGATATTTCTGGGAAGGGGGATGGAGCATTTCATGGTCAGGTAGAAACTGGGCACAAAGAAATCTTCCAGTAATCTACAAGAAAGACCACAGCTAAGACTACTAGTAATAGCTGATAAGTAGCCTGAAATGACCATCTCCTGTGAATAGGCAAGACTTCCAGTGGAGGGATTTGGACATTAATCCATCCACAAAACCCTGGACCTCCAGGCTGTCCTGCCTAAAGAATGTGCTGGGGTAAGGGTGGCACAGAGATTGTGGGAGTGGCCAAGCATTGGCTGGTATAGCTAGTTTCTATCTTCTTAACATCTTTGTAAATAAGTATGTGGAGGGATATAGGTCATACACTAGGAAAGAGATCATGGGAGGACAAGAAGAAACCTTAAGGGAGGTGCGAGGATAACAGACTAATGACATTTATTCTCATTTTACAAAATTATCTAATTTTCATCCTGACAATATTCTGTTACTTATCTTTGTATTCCCTTTGTTTTGGACATTTACATTGCAACTAGTTTTTTTCACTCTTCAAAATCATGCTGTGATAAGCATTACTGTTTACATTTTCTTCAAATGTGTGACTTCTTATGTTGTGAAAAGTAAATGAAACAAAAATATGTGAATATTATGTTTTTGTCTTGGTTTTGGCTATACATACATTATTAATAATATATTTGTGTGTATATAAATATAACAGTAAATTATTTGCAGTATACTTTTATTTTGTGTCTATTTAACTTTTATTAAAGAGACCATTGTGTCTATGTGTTTATTGTAGACAATTTGACATTTTCAATTTTAAAAGTTATTTTAATCATGTTTTTTATTTTGTGTATGTGTGTTTGTACCTGTAATCACTAAGCCTCTTGTCAACACTCATTTCTAATTCTTAAAAATTTACTTTCAAATCTTTTATTTAATTAAGTCAATATTATTAAAACTTTCCCCTGGGATTTGTTCTTATGCACACTTACTCCAATATATGACTTACATTTTAGTCTAATTAATGATGTAGAGTAAGTGCTTCCCCAAATACTTCATAACCTAGCAAAGAAGGTTATAGAATACGATTTCAGAAAGTTGGGGTGCCATGTCCATCCTGACCTTTGAATAATCCTAAAGGGAGGAGTGAGGCTTAAGAAATCACAGATATGAAAAAGAGAGACATAGACGACATAAAAGGAAAAGACAGAGACACAGAATAGCATCGGTAGGGCTCTGAGTCAATACCGCAGTCTCCCCAAGTTTATTCCTCATGGGCTTTTTATACACCAGCAAAGAGAGAGGCAAAAGACCTCCCCCTCTCAAGGACGCAGTGGTTCAAAGTACAAACAAATGTAAACACCTCCTTAATTCTCAAAACATCTAGTAGCCACGCCTTATGGCAAAACATGCTGTAATTAGCCTTGAATTATAAAACACCTGGTAACCATACCCTTGGCCAAAATAGCCTATTATGCAGCCTTACTGGGCAAAACAAGCTTGGACTCTGACTTTGAATCAAAATGGAATAAGGCTACACTATGGAGTCTCTGTAGTCCCCCACATTGGGGTATGCAGGCATCTGTCTCAATTGGCAAAACTGTTCATTCTGTAAGTATGAGATGCTGAGTTAGAATCCACAGAATCCATGTAAACAGTTGGGTATGACTACTTTAGTTCCCACCATAAAGGTGCAGAGATTAGTGTATCCTGAGACGTCACTAGCCAGTCAACCTAGCTACAGTTTTTAGCTTCCAGTTAAGTTAGATACCCTGTCACAACACAGCCACATAGACAGAGAGAGAGAGAGAGACATCTTACATCATAGACCCACCACTGCATGCACATGCACAGGTGCAGAAACCTACACACTCAAGTAAATATACTATAAACACATGCAATAACACCACACACACACACACACACACACACACACACACACACACACACACACGATTTGGATTGAGCTTTTGGCCATTAAGGAGAAAGATCTATGACAAAATACAGACTTTAGTATAAAAAGAATGAAGACAGACAACAGAATACCTTAAGCCTTCCAATTGTGGATGGAAAATTCCATTATATATATATATATATATATATATATATATATATATATATATATATATATATATATATATAATTTTCCATTATATATTTAGGCCAGGTGGTTTCCGAGAAGTATAAGTTAGAGTGGAATAAGAACACCAGTGACAACCATATAGGAATTTGTATTCTAGTCAAGGAGTTGCCTTTGCAAAAGTAAAAGTAATTTTTCTAGGGTTGAGTACAATTTGTCCTGTTCTGGCTTTGTCAACTTCTGGAAAGGGAGCATAGCTAAAAATAAAAGTAAACGACCTAAGTAAAACATGATGACAGAACTTAATATGATATGATTCTCAATAATGTAGGACCTTCAGCATGGAGACTAGCGTACACCAGACGTTGGAAGAAACACTCTTTTGAAAGAAATTCTTTGAGAATTTCATACATGTATATGATAAAATGTGGTCATATTCATATCTCTCTTTTTTCCACCAAATTTCCCCTGGAATCCTGCCATATCTCTGCCTCCCAACTTCATGTCTTTAATTTGTTTTCCTCAAATAACTCAATAAGTTCTTTTAGTGTTGTCTATATGTGCATGGTTGTGGAGCCATCTCCCAGAGCATGGACAATCTACCAGTGCTCATACTCCCAGAAAAGAATGGTTTTCCCTCTCCCAACAGCCATTAACTTCCAATAGTACTGTAGCCAGAAGGTTTCTCCAGTCCCATTCTGCCCTGGGGTCCTACCCGATCCTGTGGTCCTGCAGACACTTAGAAAATAATCACTCAGAGGCTTAATATTAATTATCAACTGCTGTGGGATGTCTTTCTGTATGTTGTGAATATGTGTTACTATGAGTGGTTAATAAAGAAGCTGCTCTGGCCTCTGGCCTATGGCAAGTCAGGTTATAGGCAGGCAGGAAAACCAAGAGAGAGACAGGAAGAGAAAGGAGGAGTCTGGAGAGATGACAGCCTGCTGCCCAGGGAGCAACATGCCGGCAGACTGATAAAGCAACAGAAGATATGGCGGTACATAGATTAGTAGTTATGGGTTGAGTAAAGTTACAAGAGCTAGCTAGCAAGAGGCCTGACATAGGCCCCATAATTTGTAAATAATATTAAGCCTCTGAATGATTATTTTATAAGTGGCTGTGGGACTTCAGGGCCAGGCGGGACTGGAGAAACCTCCCAGCTACATTCAACTATACGGCCTAAGGCAGGATTTTTGCCAGCTAGCTCTTTGATCTTAAATTAACCCATTTCTATTAATCTATGTTTTGCCACATGGCCAGTGGTGTTACCAATCTGTTAGCATCTTGCTTCTCCTTTGGTAGTGGATGGCATCTCTCTCTCCTCTCCTTTCTTCTCTCTGTATATCTGCTTAGATTTCCTGCCCTGCCATAGGCCAATGCAGCTTTATTTATCAACTAATCAGAGCAATACATATTCACAGCATAAATAAAGACATCCCACAGCACAGTGCCTCAGTTATTGCCATGAGAGTGGGGCCATAGAATACTCTAGATGAGAGATGAGGATTTTTAGCCTACAAACTTTTGATGTTGAATTGTAATGATAATACTTTACTTAGAAATGAAGACACTTCCTTATTAACTTAAAACATGACATTTTTAGTGAAGACTTTTAAATCACCCATCACATTTTCTTAAGTACCACAATATTATATAATTCTGCTTTTTATTCTATGTCTTTGTTGACTTGAAAAGTCTCCTATTAGCAAATGAACAATTTAAAAAATAAAAAAAATATTTCAGCTTAATACAATGGAAAGATAATGCCTTCAAGAACAGATACACACACTTTACTTCATGATCTTATAGCAATTGTATTTGTGACCTCTATAATATTATTAGTCTTAATTATTCTTAACCTATTCTTCATAAAATGTATATAATAATAGCCAACTCCTGTGGCTGTTTTGAAACTAATTTAAAATAAAATGAATATAATGAAAGGAATAGTAACAGAAATTTATGCATCATTTTACTAAGGAAGACAATTTTCAAAAGTAGTCACTTAGTCAATTATGAGTCAATTTTTCAATTTGTATATTCATGGTCATTTTCTTCACAGTTGATTTAATTAATTGTGCAATAGATTCTATTGAATTCCTAATTATGTTACATATCTCATGATTCAATTATAGATTTTTTTTACATATTTTATGAACAATTTATGCTTTGGAAACAATTACATAGAATTTTGTAGAATGAAACTGTTAAGTTCAAAATATCCCTTCAAATAAACCTATTAATATTATACAGAGAAGTTTCGAATAGGTGTTCTTATACTATTTTATATGTAAACATAAATAGTGATAGGTTTTATACAAATATATCATTACTTTTATCATAATACATAAATGTGAAAATAATCTTTATAGGTTATAAATGACTAAAATAATATTATAAAACATCAACATTTAAGTTTCAGTTTTAATCATTGTGGTTGTTAAATATTTTGATATTTAATTTGTTAGTTGTAACCGTACCAAATTAATAAAGTTATATCTAATTCAAATATTTCTAATTTATTTCATCACTTTATAAAGAAATATTTTACTGCTTAATTTTTCATGTTTGAGACTTATCTATAAGTATTTACTGATTTTTATTGCTGTGTTAACACTCTTGTAGAAACTTACTACAGCAGAGTATCCACTTTATTATTTAAAGGTATTTGAAGTATTTCTTGTATAGGACTACAATAAGTCATTAGATGTTCATTAATATTTATTTATTTTGTTATATTTTTAGATGTGAATCAGATAGGCTATAGATTATTGTATGACACTGCTTCATGATATATAGAAAAAACTTTCTGAAATAATTGTATTAGGTTGTTCATTAGGTTTTAGCAAGCTTAGAGGACACTGGAAGGGGCCTGCCCCTCTATCATAGAAAGCAATGTATAAAACCAAAGACAAGAATAGCAATACTCTATTTGATGGCCAGCAGAATGGTTCCTGAGTCATATCTCTGTCTTGGGGAAGAGATGTAACATCTTGAGCTGTCCAGAAGGCATTTAATTGATAACTATGTAACCCGGACTTTCGGAAACCGAGAATTTATAAAATTATGCAAGAGAATAATAAAAAAAATGATATAGCTTTGTCCCTTCCTGTCAATTTCCCAAAAAGGACAATGTCCCATAGGAGAGACTACTTGTTCTGGAGACTCTAGGCACTGTGGAAGCCTGTCTAGGATGCAGGTCTGGCATAAGATTCTGGCCATTGCTTTCACCCACTCTTTGAACCTATACTCTTCCTTGATCAATTATAAACTCTGTTGTCTACACTGCTTGTCTTGTGTGAATTCTTTCGATGATGAGAAGCCAGAGAAGCCAAGTGAGTCCAGACTGAGTTTCTAAGGGATGCTGTACAAATTTATACTCAACAGTAATCTGTACAAATCTTTGTCAGACCTTGATAGTGCATCTACTTAGCTTGATATGCCAATGTACTTACATAGAAAACACATTCTTTATTTGTACTTACCTTATAATATATAGTTAGCTTTTATTGTCAACTTGTCACAGCTTAGGATCATTAATTGTGTAAGAGTGGAGAATCTGAGCTGAGCCCATAAAAGTAAATAAGTGAGCATGCAGGTGTTTCATTCTCTCTACTGTGCATGTCATGTGACTAGCTATTTGAAGTTCCTGCCTTGGTTTCCTCACAATGAAGAACTATAACCCAGAACTGACAGTTGAAACAAGCTCTTCTTCCCCTACATTGCTTTATGTAAGGGTGTTTTATCACAGAAGCAGAAACGAAACTAGAGCAAAATAGTGATAAGTATTAAATCATCTGTATATGATTCATTTGAATATCTTCTATGGAATGACTAATTTGAGCCTCCCCCATATTAGTCAGGGTTCTCTAGAGTAACAGAATTTATAGAATGAATCTCTCTCTCTCTCTCTCTCTCTCTCTCTCTCTCTCTCTCTCTCTCTGTCTCTGTCTCTGTCTCTGTCTCTCTGTGTGTGTGATTTTATTTATTAGAATGACCTCCAGGCTGTGGTTCAGCTGATCTACCAATGTTTGCCTATGTACAGAAAGTCCATACTACAGAATTGAGTAGTTGTTCAGTCCAAGAGGCTGAATGTCTCATCTGTTCTTCAGTAAAAGCTGGAATCCTGAAGAAGTAGGCACTAATACCAGTGAAAGAATGGACTTCCTAGCAATGTAAGGGCAAGCAGGCAAAAAGCAAAAGCTTCTTTCTTCCATGTTCTTTTATAGGCTTTCAGCAGAAAGCAGAAAATCTATATCTGGATTAAAGATCTGGATAAAAAGTGTGTCTTCTTACCTTGAAGACCCAGATTAGAAGTAGATCATCCCACTTCAAATTAAGCAGAAATTCCTCCCAGTTGTGCCCTCAATTTGGGGGTTTTGGGTAATTTCAGATGTAGTCAAGTTGACAACCAAGAATAGCCATCACATTCCATTTATTAGCTTGTCTTTTTTATTAATTTGAAGTCAACTTTGTATGTTAGAGACAAGACAGTTTTGTCATGTATTTGAGGAGAAATATATTTGTCTTTAACAAATTTCAGTTTCAGCATAGTCTACACTCCACTCTACTGTCTAATTTAATAAGGTCCTATCTCATAGAAGACAAAGAAAATATTCAACTATTTACAAAATTTTGTTATATAAACAATATGGTTTTGCCTTTTATTTTGTAATTTAGAATCATGAGTCCCACATCTGACGAACTGAGATGATGGTGTCATCACCAGCCTTCTAGAGACAGAAAACAATAAGAAAATAATATAGATGACCATAAAATAGCATACTAGATAACTTTCATAGAATCTGAAGATATCTAGAAAAAAACAGTCATAAAACTGATTCAAGAAAAAGTTGAAATTTAAATAAATCTTTTATAATTCAATTAGTTGTTTGTTATTTTAAACCACCCCACAAAAAGGTCAGGCCCAGATAACTTCCACTGGTGAATTCCATGGAAAATTTATAGAAGATTTTTAGCTTATTTGAATTTGATGAAGCCAGCAACACTGTGATATTGATATAAATAAATACATCACAGGGAAAACATGTGAGAACACAGGACTCTTCTAAGATTTTGATACATGGCTAGAGACAACTCAGTTGGTAAAGTGTTTGCTACAGAGGCATGAAGGAGAGGGTTCTGGTCCCCATCACCCACATAAGTTTCAGTGCCTGCTTGTAACCCTAGCACAGAGAGAGGTGGACCTAGGGCTTTGTCAACAAGCCAGAATAATAGCTAAGCTGAGCTTTAGATTTGGGAAGAGACCCTGTGTCAAAAAATAGGGCATAGAGCAATAGAGGGTGACAGTAGATGACAAGCTCTGCATGTGCACACAGGTATGAAAACTGCATATACATTGATACATCACACATCTAAAAAGTCACAAACACATATAAATAAAAACTAAATAATTAAAAATTGAAGAGAAATAATAGTACCATACTCAGTTGTGATGACAAATCTATAGTGTTCATACTCAGGAGGCTAAAACAGAAGAATATAGAATTCAAGGCCAGCCTTGATTCTGTGGTGAGTCACATTTTTTAAAAACAGGGGAAAGAATGAGAAAAGGGGAATGACAGAGTTGGATAGAGAAAAGAAAAGAAGAAAAGGGGGAAAGAGGGAAGAAGGAAAGAGGGGAGAGAGGGAAGGGGGAGGGAGGGAGGAAGGGCTAAGAAAAGTAATAAAACTCCAATAAACTGTTCTAAGCAAACATGAACACATTTCCCACTTTGGAGACCACATCTTAGGTTGCTGGAAACCAGTTTTCCTGCAGTACTCAGTGAGTCCTAAATGTCTGATAACACCAGTGACAGAGGAGTATATAGTTTAACAGATGACAGACAAGAAAGACCCTAACATGTGTTGTGGGTTCTTGTACACAAGCATTTGTAAATACAGTGTTCTTCTCCACTCATTAGGAGTTATAAATGAATAACTACCCCCTAACAAATTCTTGTGGCATATTTTATTATCAACCTATTTTCTGTTGTGTGATTTTTTTTATAATGTCATAATTATTTTATATATATAATTAATTTAATTTTACATATCGGCTACAGATTCTCCTGTCCTCCCTCCTTCCACTCCCCAGCCTTTCCCCCAATCCACCCCCCATTCTCACCTCCTCCAAGGCAAGGTCTCCCCTGGGGAGTCAGCCCAGCCTGGTAGATTCAGTTGAAGCAGGTCTAGTCCCCTCCTCCTTACACCAAGGCTGAGCAAAGTGTCTCAGCATAGGCCCTAGATTCTAAAAAGGTAGCTCATGCACCAAGGACAGGTCCCGGCTCCACTGCCTGGGGGCCTCCTAAACAGTTCAAGCTAATCAACTGTCTCACTTGTGTGATATTTTGATTGTGTTTTGGCAAATAAAGCTTGCTTGGAGTCATAGTGAGGAGTTAGCCACTAGCTGACCAAAATTAACCAAAGAGGTATTGGAGGACTGAGGACAAACAGGAGAGGAAGTAGTAAGATGGGGAGGAAAGGGATCTGACCCTTCGTTTGGAGAAAGAAACGGAGCAGGTAGGAAGGACTGATGGCTTCTGTTTCTCTGATCTTTCAAGCTTTCACCCCAATATCTGACTCCTTAATTTTATTGATAAAGAATAATTAGAGTAATGCTTCAATTTCCTTGCAATGGTAATTAATGTTAACTAAAGACTTCACAGAATCTGGAGTCATTTAGGAGATAGACCTCTGGACATGGCGATGAGACCAGAGATTAGCCTCTGACCATTATCATCAAGGATTTTCTGCTTTTAAAATATATTTATTTCTTTTATGTGTATGTATGTGCTCCTTACATACATTGTAAATGTGCTCCTTACACACATTGTTCCACATGTGTTCTGATACCGTAAAAGGACAGAAGTGGACATCAGATCACTTGCAGCTGGATTTACAGCCATTTGTGAACCACCTTATGTGATTGCTGGGAACTGAATCCGGCCCTCTGCAAGAGCAAAATGTGTTAAATATGCTAGGCCATCCTAGAAGACATTCTTGATTAGCATATTCAAAGTAGGTAGACCCACCCTTAAAGTAAGCAAGACAATTCCCTGGGCTCCTATCCTAGACTGCATCAAAAGGAGAAAGCTGTCTCTCCGACCGTAAATGTTCATCTCTGTCTGCTGCGTATCAGTCAGTCCCATTGGGATTCTCGTGCCATGACAGACCATGCACTCAGGCCTGGGTTAGGAATCCTTTAGACAAATCACCATACCACGATATATTTCCCCTTCTACTGAATTCATTGCTTTGCACCTGGTTACTGGCTAGTTTTGTGTCACCTGCTTAATTCTCAGTTTCAACATGGTGAAAACTACTATTTTTCAAGAAACACCAATGGATATTTATTAAATAAATTATTTGTTAAATGTGCAACACTAAATAATTTGCTTCAAATGAGGTTCAAAAACGTCTGAAATTTAAATAAAGAACAACGAAGGAAGTAGCAATGAATTTCACTTAAATAATTCTTAAAAATCAATATTCCTATTTTAACTAAGACCTCATGGGCTATAGATAAGGGCTATACCACTATACCACTAAGCTACACCTCAGCTTAAAGAATAATCTTATTTAATTATTTATTTATTTTAGATGTACTTGTTATCTTATTCATTTATTTATTTTATGTGTATGTGTGTATGTGCTTGAGTGTGTGTGTGTGTATATATATATATATATATATATATATATATATATATATATAGAGAGAGAGAGAGAGAGAGAGAGAGAGAGAGAGATCATGGGGGTCCAAAGACAGAGGAGGAGGTTTTGAGCAACCATGCAGGTTCTGTGGTTCTGTGGACCAAACCAGAGTCCTCTGGAAGACCAGGAAGTACTCTTAGTCAATGAGCATCTCTCCAGTTCTTTAAGGAATAATCTTAGTACGCTGTAGTCAATTTAAGTTGTATGTTATAGGCATATTTTAACCATATTTTCTCATGTAACAATAAATGTAATGTTTCAAGTACTGCTAATATTTATGATTTGAAATTTATTAAACAAACCACGTTCTTTTGTTGTATGTATGTGAAACGTTAACAATTCACTGTAAATCTATAGGATTTGGAAGGAAGAATTTTTTAAAACAAGTATGTAAATGTTTAAATGTGTTCTTATTCTTTTTATTATATAAATATGAAAACTCATTGCCTAGAATTAGTATAAAGGTAAATTATAGCAATGGATGTAAATGTTATAAATTTTAATTTGTAGACTTATTAACTTTATTGTATATAAGTGTTCTGGCTACATGTATATATGTTCACTACATGCATGCCTTGTGTCATTGTAGGTCAGGAGAAGGTGTCAGATGCCCTGGAACTGCAGTTACAGAAGATTGTGAGCCACCATATTGGTGCTGGGATTCAATCCCAGGGCTACTGCAAGAGTAGCAAGTGTTCTCAACTGCTGAGTCAATCTCCCAACTTCAAGTTTTACAGAGTTTAAGGAGAAAATAAATTCAAATAGAACTTTTCCCTTTAAATAACTTCACATCATATTAATAATAAAAATCCCAGAAAAAAAATCACTTTTTATAATTTTTTAAAGAAGAGTCAGTTCTAAAATGGACATGATTTTCAAAAGATTAAATTATCTATCTTCTAGATCAACATATTCTGGAAGCAAGTGAATTTGTGTCAAATTTCCAATGAGCAGGACAACTTTCCTAATTAATGGGCTCACACCAGGAGTTAAACATTCAGTTAATGTTGTCTGCCATTAGTCAACAGATGTCAATTCAAGTGGCCAGATCATCAGTCCTGGCTTGCTGTTGTGCACTCCTCAGTATTGATGGACTGGCGGGGACTGAACTTCTGAGTTATAGCATTCACTTTATAATCCATGGCTTTTGGCTCTAACACAGCAGGCTTCCTTGTCCAGGTGAAGGGCCTATTGTGACTTGCAAAACACACTAATGCTGTTGCTATCACAACAGGATAAAAATACTACTATTCAGTCAGGTACATAAGCACATTCATGAGAAATACATGATTTTCTTTTCTCCTTTGTTAATGTTTATTTCAAGATCATCCTTTATTGACGAATATACTATATTTGGTCAAGCAGAAACTTATAACAATAATTTAAAGTATTCTTCACCACTGGAAATATTTTTGATTTTTTTTCTGTATACTACTTTTAAAACATTTCAAATACATAGTTTCATAATCAGTGGAGTAGGAAAATGAAAACAGCTTACTTTTAGATTAGAGTGAAAATTGAATTAGATATTGAGGTAGGTATCTAGCATAAGGTTTTGCATATATTACACTCTAAACCTATCTTATTTACTATAGTTAAACTTAATTATTAAAATCATAGTTGTTAACATTATCACTGTGTGTGTGTGTGTGTGTGTGTGCGTGTGTGCAGAGCATGTGCTCTGTCAGTGAGGTACACTCTGATCCCAGAATTCTTCCTCTTTGTTTGAATTGAACATTTAGCAATTTCACCTTTATTCTGTGTGAAACTACATAATTGATGGCATTGGTGATTAAGTGAGGGAACAAAACTTAATGCCTCAGAATCCAATTATGATTTCCTTTATCCTTCAAGGTAAGGTTAATTCTGATGTCAGCTGCCTTTTATTTTAACCTGCAATCATAAGCTCATCCCACTCACTTATCAGTGTCTGATTCCATTGTAGTCATGATAGAACTCATGAACTATGAAACATTTCATAGTCATAAATTGTCTAGAAGGTCCTTCTTCTAAAACAGGGGTCCTCAACCTTCCTAATGCTGTGACCCTTTAATACAATTCCTCATGCTGTGGTGACCCCCAACAATAAAATTATTGTCATTGCTACTTCATAACTGTAATTTTGCTACTGTTATGAATCGTAGTGTAACTCTGTGATTTCTGATGGTCTTTGGTAAACTCTGTGAAAGGGATCTTTGTCCTCCAAATGGTTTGCTACTCACAGATTAAGAACTGCTGTTCTAGAACCATAATGTAATTTTAAAAGTATGAAAGGTTAGAGACCACACAAGAGATTGAAATACACAGCAAATTTCCCTTTCTTCTTTTTCCTCTTCTTCTTCCTCTCCTTCTTCCTTCTCCTTCTTCTTCCTCCTCCTCTTCCTCCTCCTCCTCTTCTTCTTCTTAAGACTGAGTATCCCCTTGTAATCCTGGTAGGTCTGGAACTCACCATGTACACTATGTTGGCTTCAAATTCACAAGAAATCCAACTGCTGTGGATATCACTCTATATAAATAAAACACTGATGGCCAGTGACCAGGCAGGAAGTATAGGCGGGACAAAGAGAGAGGAGAATTGGGGAAACAGGAAGTAGGAGGAGAGACACTGCAGCTACCACCAGGAGAGGCAACCTGTAAAGATGCCGGTAAGCCACCAGCCACGTGGCAAGGTATAGATTTATAAAAATGGGTTAATTTAAGATAAAAGAACAGTTAGCAAGAAGCCTGCCACGGCCATACAGTTTATAAGTGATACAAGCGTCTGAGTGATTATTTTATAAGTGGATTGTGGGACTGCGGGGCTTGGGGAACCTGGAGAGAAGCCCTCCAGCTACAAATGGCGCCCAACGGCTCAAGTTTCCACCTTAAACCTGAGAATATTTAATAACCAATTCTAAACAGAGCCAAAACCAGGTTCCTGCTTCTTTTCTCATATGGGCAGCTAGACGCCGCAAAACGCAGGTTTGAACACTGGCAGGTTGCTGGCGTGTGCGTTTGACCGGCAGTATGGCGGGAATGGGGCATCTGCCAGTGGCACATTACGCTGTGTAGTAGATTTAGTCTTTACTAGTATTTAAAAAAAAAAAAAAAAAAAAAAAAAGGTTTCTGGGCTACACGCTGCTTTGATAAAAGCTTAGACCCACTATTTCTGAGACTTGATGACTCCCAGAGCTGGCGGAAAACGTATCACTGCCATGTTGGGAAGCTGAAGTGGGTGGAGCCAGCAGCCACAGCGCTGTTTCAGTCTTAGAATGGTGCAGTTTAAAGCAATAGGCTCAAGGTAATATAAAACATAAGCCACGTAAAGATGGCTACCACACAGAGAATCTGGATTATGTTCTCTTTGATTTTCGTAACTAAAGAAAAACATTTGATTACAAAAGCTGTTGAGTTATGCCAAAATGTATATTTTAAAGGTACCTTGACTTCAAAATTTGGATATAAGGATATGTTACTTTGGAAAAGAGGTTCTGCTTTTGTTTCCACAGAAAGCCAGAGGCTGTGGATTTGTTCCAGATTAAGATTCATCAGGTTTTACCAGCCAAGACCCCCTGAAAGGTCTCTGATGACACCATGGCCCAGATGATCCAACATTCAGACCGGTTTCAAGGCAACTGGTTCACACAATACAGCCTCACGGACTACCCCATAGGTCTAAAATTTTCTTTGCGTCCCCATAAGATACAGCGCCCCCCTCCAGCAGGAAGTAGTAAGAGATGCTACGCCCAAATTCCCAAATATACCAAGCTGGCTTTAGAGGTGGAATTGGCTCACTCCCCCTCTAAACCCAGACATATTGCTTTTAAAAAAAAAATGGTTAAGAGATTCTTGTGTCCCAAATCAGAAGAGCCCTCTGGTGTGGGACAGAGAAAAACCAATATTTTTATTTAAAACAGGTTGATTATAAATGTGATCTCTTTCTAAAAAAGAAAAGGGGATATGATATATAGGAGGATATGGAGATGATAAGATAAAAGGGTAGATTAATGAACCTACTTTTAAAGAACAACTTGTTTAAAATGTTTTACATTGGTATAGATTTTAGTTTATGTTTAAAATGTTTTACATTGGTATAAATTTTAGTTCATTGATACAAACTTGAAGTTAATTTTGTTATACTGTATATATATATATATATATATTTCTATTCTTGTTTGAGGTATTATGTTTATATAACTCATTTAAAATTGTAATGGATAATTAAAAAATAGATTAATAATTAGTCATCTATGATAATCATATCTGTAGCCATGTTAGTTAAGTCTTCTAGGTATACATAGATATATTTCAGATAGATAGGTAATCTTCAAACACTTCATAGACCTAAAGAATATGGCATTTAAATAACTTAGAATTCTGTTGACATGAGACACAATTGCTCCTGGCTGCACCAATTTGATCCCGAGAGAATGTTGGGCTTCTAAGACATTTCCATTTGGAAGTTTGTCTTCTTGGCACAAAATGGCCTACTGGGCAAAGAACTGCCCTTGCCTTGATGGCTGACAGTACAAATGCAATGCTGTCCTTTCTGGACAAGCGGGACACAAGGAAAGCGACCACTGTACTCTGCCAAGACAGGGTAAGATGGTCTTTCAGAAATCCTGCTTCTGAAAATGGTCTGTCAGACACTCTAGGCCTGTAGCCAATTTGAATGCACCAACAATGCTGAGAAACATTAGGTGACTGTCCAGGCTGCCAGCTGTCTTGGTCTACTCTTGAAAGATTCCCGAAAGTTGCTTGCATCCATCTACCATTTCTCAGGTACCATTATGTTCCTTCTCAGGTCTTTGATGTGGTTGAAGACTAGATAGTCGTAATTTCCTCAGTTATGATAAAAGATAAGTTAGCTATAAAACCTGAAACTCACAAATATAAGATAGATAGGACATCTTCTTTAATATTGTAACTATAATTCTTGCTCGGTAATTGTTTTGTTATATGTAATTTTACCATGTTAAAGTTAAAACATTCCTTTTTAAAAAAAGAAGAAAGGGGAAGTGCTGTGGATATCACTCTATATAAATAAAACACTGATGGCCAGTGACCAGGCAGGAAGTATAGGCGGGACAAAGAGAGAGGAGAATTGGGGAAACAGGAAGAAGGAGGAGAGACACTGCAGCCACCACCAGGAGAGGCAACCTGTAAAGACGCCGGTAAGCCACCAGCCACGTGGCAAGGTATAGATTTATAAAAATGGGTTAATTTAAGATAAAAGAACAGTTAGCAAGAAGCCTGCCACGGCCATACAGTTTATAAGTGATACAAGCGTCTGAGTGATTATTTTATAAGTGGATTGTGGGACTGCGGGGCTTGGGGAACCAGGAGAGAAGCCCTCCAGCTACATCCAACTTCCTCTGGAGTTTTGAGACTAAAGGCATGCACCATTAAGTCTGGCAGAATCTTCCCAAAGTATTAGAAGGTAAAACCAACACATTAGTTTTCCTTAGATGACACTGTCTGGTATCATACTCATCTTACACTAGAAAAAGAAGCCTATGGACCAAGCAGATTGCTGCTGTGGGTTGGAATCCGATTTCACGTGAATACTGAGGGTCAACAGTGTGTGTTTCTTTCCTCTGTTAATTCTTAAAAGCAAGTAACTAAAAACAGTAAATTGGGGGCTGAAGAAATGACTCAGCAGTTAAGAGCATTG
Organism: Peromyscus maniculatus bairdii; assembly: GCF_049852395.1. Classification (NCBI taxonomy): domain Eukaryota; kingdom Metazoa; phylum Chordata; class Mammalia; order Rodentia; family Cricetidae; genus Peromyscus; species Peromyscus maniculatus. The sequence continues at coordinate 15,297,268 of NC_134862.1, forward strand.
GCTGCAATTCCAGAGGACATAGGTTCAGTTCTCAGCACTCACATGGCATTTGTAACTTCAGTTTCGAGGGAGCTGATTTCTTCTTCTAGTATCTGTAGTTACCAAGCATGTACACAAGGCACAGAGAAATATGCAGGCAGAACATCCATACACAAAACATGAGGAAAAATAAAAATAAATCTTTAAAAAATTATAGTAGGTAAATCTATAAGGATAACAGAGTATGTGGGGTTGGAGGATGGGGTTGGGAGTTAGTTGTTAGGAGAACTTTCTCTTCTTCCAGAGTACCTGAGTTCTCCTCCCAGCGCTTGTGTTGGGTGGTTCACATTTGCCTGTAATTCCAGCTCCAAGGAATCCAGTGCCCTGCCCTTTTCTGGCCTCCGTGGGTACCCACATGCACCTAGCATTCATACACAAACACACACACACACACACACACACACACACACACACACACACACACACACACACACCACTAAATAAAACTAGCAAAAATAAGTCTGAGGGAAAACAATGTGGGTCAAATATATGCATCATAAAAGACTATGTGACTCAGAAAGACAAACATAGTATGTACTCACTCATAAGTGGATACTAGATATAAAGCAAAGGATAACCAGAACCCACAGCTCCAGGGAGGCTAGCTAGTAAGGAGGACCATAGAAAGGACGCATGGAAAAAAAAAAAAAGGAAAGACTATGTGGAAAGTCTTTTGAGATTTATGAGGCTTTTCCAGGCTCTTGAAGTCCTCATGCATAAGAATTACCATCAATGATTATTGCTTACCCAGTTGTATTATGAGTACAGCCACAATAATTTTATCACTGTCTTTGCATTTTCAAAGATACAGAAAAGAAAAATCTGAAAATATAAGAAAACAGATGAATGAAAAAAAGATGTTAAGCAGAGCAAATATGTGAATATGTTTCTCATTTTCGGACAGGAGAGTATTGATAGCAAGAGAGGCACCAAGATTAGTGTATGAAACCAATGACAGAGAAAAGACATGTACCACACTAAGGGCTACAAATAAATGGCCAAGAGGCACAACACATATGTGAGGGAGGTAGAATTATGTAAATGGCCCTTGACCCTTAAAAGATCGCAATTCTCAAGAGCTGGAGACAGCTCTTCTGTCTCTAGCCTTTCTAGCACTCTGGCCCACTTCCATTTTCAGGATTGCCTCTCTCTTTCTTCATAGACTGTCTCTGTTTCTGCCACTCTCTAAGGAAACAGTGGTAGAGTTCCCTGGGCAAATTCCATGTTCAGGAACACAAGAACCAGGAAAGCATAGCACATGGCCCTCAGATTCAAACTTCTCATATCATTGACCAGAGACTTGAAAGGCCTGGGAGTCAAGGTCAGCTCTCTTCTTAGGAGTTTAAGTGCTATAGATTTGCCTCTCTCCGTTGCTACCTCCCTCCATCCCCCTCCCTCTTTCTGTATCTCTTCTCTCTGTCTCTGTCTTTGTCTGTCTGTCTCCATCTCTCTCTTGCTCACTTGCTCACTCTCATTCTCTTTTGTACCCCTTCACCCCACTGAACAGTTAAGACTATCCTAAAAGATCTCAAAATCTAAGGCCCTACATAGATGTCATGGCTTTCACTAATTATTATTGTACATATATATGTCTATGAATATATATACATATACATATATATATATTCCTAAATATAACCCATGGAGTGCATGAAATGGTACTTGTAGTGCATTTTCAGTGGTGATATTTTGACACTGGACAACCAATTGGTTTGCTTTTCCGTAAGAAGAACCTCTCCCATTCCTAGCTTTACTCAGTTGCCTGCAAGTTCTTTATATAGAGTTGAGACTTTGCATGTATTTCCACATCAAGAGTAGTATGTTCATTGGTGTCATCCTTATTTAACTTGGCTCTTAAAATCTTTTGTGCTCTCTTTTGCTATATTCTCTGGGCATTAGGTGTGGGAGTGTTTTGTAGATGTACGTCTGAGACTGGGCTCAGCAGCTAGACTTTGGTATGTTGTGGTTTTCTACAGGGGTCCCTGTCAGTTGCAAAGAGAAGTTTCTTAATTAGGAATAAGGAATACCATTATCTGGGCCACCTGTCCAGGGATAGCACTGCTCACAGTGGTGGGATGCTTCTGCCTTTTTCAATCATTAATCAAGGATATGCCATACAGACTTGCCTAAGGGACAATCTGCGGGAGTCATTTTCTCATCCGATGTTCCCTCTTCTTAGATGACCCTGGCTTTTGTCAAGTAGACAACAACAACAACCTAACCAACACAGTGAGCATGTGCATTAGAATAGGATGTTGGATCCCCTGGTGTTGGAGGTACAGATATTGTGAGCTATCTAATGTGGTTGCTGGGAACTGAACTCATGTCCTCTGCAAGAGCAGTACCTACTCTTAATTTCACAGCCACCCTGCCATCCCTTCATTAACTCATTTTGATGGGAATAGTTATGTCCACAATGCAAGATCATCATTATCCATAACATACTACCAGATCCCTAACAGACTTTTGCTCTCGTTTGGGAGTAAAATTGCCTATGTAAGATTAGTCTCATAGCAAACTGTGTATGTTGATGAATTGCCTAGTTCAGATATTTTGTCTAGCCTAGATGTGTGAAAAGAAATCTACCTTTACTTTAACAGTTTTTCTTCTAAGTAGTTTTATTCTAATATCAGCTCATCATGGGCAACTTCTAAAACAAGATGTCTGTTTTAAACTTTGTACAAAAATATCCGGGTCCTAATTGCTGTCCACAAATCATCATGTAGTTTATTGATGTGAGGTCCTTCAGGACAGATTGATAGCCAGTCACTGCTTCTTGTTTCAGTGCATTGTGCTTTTATTAGTAAAAATCATTGTTGGAGATTGACATCCTAAAATGAGACTCATACATCTTAGATTGTAATCAGGAAAGAGTCAGGGATCCATCAAATTCCTGCTGCTCTAAGTTAGCAGATGCTGCAAAGTCAAATTCCAAAGATGGAGAATTATTTTTCCATGGATAAAGAGTGTTTAGAGTTGAAAAATAAAATAAAGAAAAAAAATAAATAAATATATATATGATGTCTATATGTTCACAGAGATTTATATATATGGAGATAAAAAATAAAATGGCCCTTTGAGTGGCTTTTCCCTAAGTGAGATAATTACTTTGCTATTTTTGAGGAATTTGAAAATAGATTTATGTAATTTTGTATCCTATTTCTTAATAATGTATCTTTTAAATCATAAAATATAGCTAGTATTACAAATTAATTACATATCTTATTTGATAACCTATATATCATCTTTCTTTTACCATTAAAGTATTTCCTCTTTGAATAGCTGTCACATTGTTATTTTTGGTGTAGAATATTAAGAATTTAGGGTGTTAAAATTTTCTCTGCAAATGCAACATAACTTTTCTCTAGAAATACATTTTGAAATCCTAGACAATTTAAAAAATACACAAGACACTTTGATGACAAAGTTACTTCTCTTCTTCTTGGGTTGGAGTTAGAACTAACAGAGTAACTATGAGGTGTCTTTCCACATGACATTAATTTTGGTCTGGCACTTCTGTAAAATTGCTCCACAATCCTATCTTATGCTTGTGAAAATTGCTCTGCAAATGTCTAATTGTCTGTTCTAAAAATTCACTCCCTGGAGAAGAATGCCAAACTCACAAATGGAGTCATATAAATAAGAAGACAGTATGGCTAGAAGGAAGAGGGCTTGATACAGACTGAGCTTGGTGGACAGAGCATGGTGGCTCTCTGGGATCAGTAGCCAAAGGCATATTCATCTAGGAGGAAAATTGGTACGGTCAGTAGTAAGCAGTCTTTATACACACAGCCAACACAGAATGAGTACCTTGGAATCCATCAGATGGCTTTTATTTTCCCAAGCATCGTACCAAATGTTGTGTTGGCTTAAGAAATTTTAGTTTAGTGTCTCCCATTTGCCTTTTCATTGTGAAGTTGTCATGCTGCTTCTGAGCAAACTTAGCAGAAGTCTGCAGGACCTGCTGAAAAAAAAAAAAAACAACAAGTTACATTATATTTTAATCATCACCAAGTGTTATTAGAAAGGAGTATACTTTCCCCTTTGAAAGGGGAGAATGGCATAGACATTTAACAAGATTTATCTATGCATAAAATAATGAAATCTGCTTTTTTGGAATAGGGAATGAAATAATTCAGCTGAATCCTGGCATGAAACATTTCCCTGTTGAATCCCCTTCTGTTTCAGGCTGAAAAAGGCAAAGAATCGGAAAAGGGTTGAAATATTTAATGCATGTTAAACTGTAAAGATAATATATTTTTAATAAGCCTCTGTCTGCCTGTCACTTCTTACAATGACAGAACTATATTGCTTTCATTTTCAAACAGGAGTGGAGTCGAGAACTGATTGCATTCAATTTATCATATATGTATTTTTTATTTTGCCAGGCTCTCTTTTATAGATACCCAATACTCCAAGCATGAAAATGCCTCCGAGGGACAAAAAGAGAAGAAAAACACAATTGGGCCATTGAATGAGGTTCTAAAATCACATTTATCTTCAGAATAGTTACTAAACAATACTGGCTTTATGTTTCAGCAAAATATCTCCCTCAGAAATCTTGGATCCTAAACTCCAGTTATTTGCAAGGCTAGGCAAAGTCCTTGGGAAAAGTTAAGATCTTTATAGTGAGTTTACTTTGTCATATCAAATACTTGTTTCAATTCCACAGGCTGGGAGTTGGCTTGATGTGTAAAGTGAAAGCACACAAACATGGGGACCTGAGTTTGGATTCCCACGGCCCAAGAAAAACCAGATGAGTAGTGCTCAGATATATGATCTTAGCACTCCTACAATTAGGTGGGAGGTAGAGACAGGCGAATCCCTAGAGACTCCCAAGCCAGCTAGCCTAGATTATGCAGCAGCAAACAACAAAACCTTGCCTTAAAAAAACTGGAAGATGAGGATCAAGACCTGAGGTAGCATGTGACTTCTATATTAGTGTCGTAGCACTTACATACACACATATACAACAACAAATCCAAAGAACTGGATTTCCTTTCCTTACTAATCACTTTCATATTCACGAAGAGATGCATTAATTATTTCGTGTGTGTGTGTGTGTGTGTGTGTGTGTGTGTGTGTGTATTGTCAGAATTTATGTGCACCAGGCATATGCAGGTGCATTCCAAAAGAAGGAGTCAGATCCTTTAAAACTGCAGTTACAGAGTGTGTGAGCCACAGAATATGGGTTGAGAACTGAACTTGGGTCCTCAGCAAGAACCATAAGCACTCTTAACTGCTAAACTGTCTCTCCAGCTCCTTTTTCACAATCCTTATCAATAGATGTAAGTAATATACCATGAAGTAGAAATATATAAGCAAAAGGTAAGAAAATAGTGAAGAAATGGAATATCAAATCTGCTTTTAAATAGAAACTTGATGCTCATACAATGTACTCAGTCTATAGAGATCTGCACAGTTCTTCCCAGTGAATCACAATTTAGCCCTGGTATTTGAGAGGCTGAAACAAAAATAGAAACTGTGAGCTACATGAGTTACTGCTCAAAAAAAATTCATAACAAACTTTGCATAGGAATAAGTATTTTCCTGACATTTAAATTATAGTTATTTTTCCTCTGTTTTGATCTTTTCATAAAGGATATTTAATAAAGTAATAAGTGATATTCTTGTGACTACTTGATGAACTGGAATTAATTTTTTATGTGAATAGCCAACATTCAATGCACACCAGAGGAAAATTCTATAGTATAGCCAGGCAGAGAATTTACTGAAGGTCAGATGAGAGGCTAGGGAAAAGGTTTATTATGTAAGAAGGCTTTCTCTGTAATCATAAGGACCTGTGTTCAAATCCCAAGTATGTAAGTAAAAAACTGCACATGGCTGTTCATACCTGTGATCCAAGTAGTTGGAACAGGAACAGGTGGATCCCTGACCTTTCTGGCCACTGCAGAACATCAAGCTTCCAGTTCATCAAGAGGCCCTGTCTCAAGATAATAAAGTACAGAGTGATAGAGGGATATCTTTCTCTCAGCTATATATGCTATATAGACATGTGCACTTGTATACTCATGCATAAAGAACACACTACACAACACACACACACAGAGAGAGAGAGAGAGAGAGAGAGAGAGAGAGAGAGAGAGAGAGAGAGAGAGAGAGATCAAATAATTGTGTTATATAAAGTTTTCTTTTCTCCAGGTTGACTCAATAGCACCCCAAAATCCAAAAAGGTCAGCAGTAGTCTTTGTGTTGTAGAAGAGATTTACTCGGAGGAGAAGAACAATTCTAACTTTCTCAGAGCCACTATCACTTTCTTTTTAAAACTGAGACTCATCGCCAACTCCCAAGTCTTACTGGTATGTGAACTGCCAGTTTATTCCAGGCCTTGGGTTGTTGCATACTGAATAAATGGCCCAAGGAAAGCTATCTTACAGAAATGGTACTTATGGAGGCATTCTTTTCAATTATGGAAAGTACTACAGGAACATTGTTTATTGATGTCTAGTATTTAGCTAGTAAAAGTTGCTGGCATGGAACAGATTGTAATTAGAAATAGCTATTGAGCAAATGAGAGAGAGAGAGAGCTATGCTTGCTTGGAAAGATCCCACTTGCATAACATAAAATTAGGTATAAAGCATACATATTACTTTGATAAAAATCAGAATTTGAAATATCTGTAGCACATCATCATGCCTTTTCTTTTGCTATTGTTTTTAATCATCAATGTTATACATTTGATTATTTTATAGTCTTCTAGGAAAATATTTGTGTTCGTTTTGATTTTTACATTTCAAACTTCTTAATACATAGTTTTGAAGTACTTAATATCAATACATGGAGGCTGCAAGTTGATCTCTTGATCCAACCAAGTGTATATTTTGTTCTGTTGAAAAGTTTTCCTTGTATTTGGTGGTACCAGAAGAAATTGCTTTAGACTGTTATAAGAAACAATTTATGTAAAATTTAGCCATATGGAACACTAAACAGGAAACGAGTCCCCTTGCCCTTCCAGAATGAGTTCATATTCAACTTCTTCTCTTCCACAGCTAGAAATTCAGTTTTATGAACCAGTTAAGAGAAAAAGTGCATGGTATGCCTTTGTAGCACTTAGATATTGATATATGATTTTTTTCTTTTCCCGAGGCTAAGCAGAGGAAGCGACAGTAATATGACTTTTTAAATGTGAGTGAAACTCTCATTTGAAGCCTTTCCACTACATAACTCCGTTCAATTGGTTTGATGGCTCAAAAAGACTGTGGGTTACAATAGGAACAGAGGACCAAAACTCTTACAATAACACTAACGCCGAGGCAGACTATCACAGAAGCAGCATTTTATTTCAGTTCTCCTCATGTAACCTTCACACTGGTTAGTCCTGATGCTGCCATTATGATGGAACCAAAAGCACTGGGTATCAGGAGGACTGAGTCTTCCAGGTTTAATTCACCTAAAGCTAACTTGGGGAGGAGGCAACCAAAGCTCATGTGGGTGTGAGTGCTTTGAGAGCACCTGCAACACTCAGTGAGTGTAAGTGGATCTCTGACCTTGGATCAGTACTGGTTTTGTTGGAAGTTCTCTCTCTCTCTCTCTCTCTCTCTCTCTCTCTCTCTCTCTCTCTCTCTCTCTCTCTCTCTCTCTCTCTCTCTCTCGCTGTCTCTCTCTCTCTCTCTCTCTCTCTCTCTCTCTCTCGCTGTCTCTCTCTCTCTCTCTCTCTCTCTCTCTCTCTGTGTGTGTGTGTGTGTGTGTGTGGTGCATATTTGCATATATGTGCCAGAAAACAACCCTGGTTGTCAGTCTTCAGTTTCCACATTTTTTTTGAGACAGGGTCACTTCTTGTTTTCCACTGAGTACTACAGGTTAGCTGATCGCAAGCTTCCAGTGCTTCTCCGGTCTCTCTCTACCCTTTCACAGCAGGAGTAGTGAATTACAGATGTGCACTACAGCATCCAGTTTTATTGTGTTCTGGGGATTTGAACACAGGTCTTCATGCTTATGTGGCAAGGACTTTATCACTGCAGTTCAGTTGTTTTGGTGAACATGCATTATCCTTTATTGCCTACAAAGAAGATACCTCAGCTGATGAATTTATCACTAAATTTATCAGCATACATACTATTTTTTCTAATTTTTTATATTATGACTAGCACTTATCATTGTCTATGCACTGTACTAAAAATGGAGGGAAATTAATTCATCAATAAATTATAATAAATGTGACAATTATTGAAGTACTAGACAATACATGAGTACCAGGTATTCCATGTGGCTGGGCACTAAGGGGGGCATTTGAGATCTCTGCAAGCAATATAGATGTATTCTGTCTTCAACAGGTCTCAGTTTATCAGACCAAAAAAGAGATAAAGACAATGCATTAAGATTGGACACTGGCATGCATATCAGCAAAAAGTGGTCCAACAATATCTGAAGAGGTTAGAAGAGAACCATGTGTTTGAGGAACTTAAAAACCTCTCAATTTGCCTGAAGGTCTGACTCCACTGTATTTCCTAGGTGTTTTGAAAGTTCCTTTCAAGTTTTTCTTCCTCACATATTTTCTAAAAAAACCAGAACTATTAGGACATATAATTATTGAAAATTTCTTTCAAAGGATGATGGTGCCTCATTTATTGTGAGAATCATAGTTCCACTGCTCAAGGGCACACTCTATTCTTGAATCTAATAACCCAATCTACTTGGAAACCCATCTTATCATGTAATGCTATTATACTAATAATGCAAACTATTGATTTAGAACATCACACACAGCCCAATGAATTCCAATCAGATCTTCTCTTCCATAATTGTTCATTGGGAATAGGGACAGTCAATTGATCTCTGACAATTCAGAACTTAAGAAGAAAGATCTGAATTTCCTTTAGTGAATGGTTGAGAACATAATTCTATAGTGTAAAAAACAAATCCAACTTGTAGGAAGAAGCATGAAGTATAGATACCAATCAAGGAAAACTGGGTCCAGGTTTACTTTTACCAAAGGGTAAGATATATTATTTATTTCAAGATTTGATTGTTCAAAGACCACTTGAGATTTAAACAGCAGTGAATACTTCCTGACAGGATCCTGCTCATACAGAAATTCCTGTACAAATACTTCCTAGTAACTTGTCAGGACAAGGTTCTGTTTTTTTTTTCCTTTCTTCCTTCACAACACAGTTGCCTGTATAAAGCATTCAATAGAGAATTATTCTGTATGTTACAAATATTTAGTAGTAGTTCTTAAGGACATATATAACTACATCATTCTATTGTTTCATTAATCTCAGGAAAACAGCATTAATCTTTTTATACTCTTAGCATTTTTCAAATGTCACTCATTTAATGTATTGTTAGATGATCAGCTTTCTTCTTTATTATTACCCCAGATGAGATACTCACTTTATTATTAGGAAATAAAATAAGAGATTGGCTTGAGAATAACCACTCCAAAGTCGTTTACTAGCTTAGCTCTTCCTCCTTATGAAAAGAGAAGTAGATAATAAATTGGTGCAAGTCGCTCATATTTAGGTGCACTTAATAACTGGGAAAGTCATCACTGTAAGCAAATACTGTCTTCCCACTGTATTTATCTTTATTGCTTTTGGTTATATTATTGTCTGACAGCAGGATATGTTTTACTACTGCAAAGTGATGGGTAGGGAAATAGTAAGAAAAGACTTTACCTTAAAATGTGGAGACAGAGTCTGTGAGGGAAAAATACATAACTGACACCTATCATGATCTTTCTGAACCAGGACAAGTCATGTATCAGGAGAACAAAGTCTGAATTTATAGATACTGGCTTATCCACACTTCAAGAACAAGAGATTTTTGTGTTTAAACTAACTTGAATTAATTTTGTAGTTAATGTAGTGTTAGGGGATAGAGGACACATTGTATAAAGATGAATATAGTGGTGTATTGAACCATCCTTGTATGCTAGTATAAAATTTACTTGTTTATGGTATATGGTTCCTTTAATGTGCTGTTAAATTCTGTTTGCCAGAATGTTCTGGAGGTTTTCACATTTGGATTATAATTTTCATTTCCCTGTGCTTTTTTCTTTTAATATTAGGAGAATACTAATTGCTTTCCCTTAGAGATGACACTGTGAGCCAGATCCCTTTCTCTGTCTTTGCTTTCTGGATTCTGTGGGGTGAGTAGGGTTGCTACCATCACAAGCGTCTTGATATAATGTTCTGTGCCAGCAGGAGCCTGAGGACAACATAGCCAAACAAAACTAACTGTGCACTTTTTTGTTGTTGTTTTAGTTTTGAGTTGTCATGCATATTTTGCCATAGAGAAAGAAATCTGACTATATATATATATATACAGACATATACAACCAGGCATCCAGTTTTGTGATTTTTTTTTTTAGGAACTGAGGACCGAACCCAGGGCCTTGTGCTTGCTAGGCCAGTGCTCTACTGTGGTGGTATTGTGTTCCACAATATACCGTGCACCCTAATAAATTTATCTGGGGTCAGAGAATAGAACAGCCACTAGACAGACATAGAGGCCAAATAATGGTGGCACTCACACCTTTAATCCTAACATTCCAGAGGCAGAGAACAGAATAGCCATAATTTAAACATAGAGGTTAGGCAGTGGTAGCACACGCCTTTAATCCTTGCATTCCAGAGGCAGAGATCCTCCGGATCTCTGTGATTTCAAAGACACACTGGATACAACCAGGCATGGTGACTCACTCAGGAATTTTCAGCAAGAAGCAAAAGGATATTTGAGGCGTGAGGACCAGGAACCAGCCTGGTTAAGATTTTAGTCTTTTATCAGCAATTCAGCTGAGATTCATTCTGGATAAGGACTCAGAGGCTTCCAATCTGAGGAAACAGGATCAGTTGAGCAATTGGCAAGGTGAGGTAGCTGTGGCTTGTTCTGCTTCTCTGATCTTTCAGCGTTCACCCTAATACCTGGTTCCTCATTTGTTTTTTTTATTAATAAGACCATTTAAGATTCATGCTACACTCTAGCAAGGAGCTAAATCCCCAACCCCTAGTTTTGTGATTTTATAAGGTTCCTGAATTGTCGATGAGTGTCTCTGAGTCTATATCTGCTTTATATTGTGCCTTTCTTCTGTTTGTTTTGTTCTATCCTGATTTATTTTTTTTGTTTTAATTATTTTATTATTATTCTTTAGATGCCTTTTACTTCTTGACAAAGGGCCTATTTAGAGAATATTAATACAAACTTATAACCAACTCAATTTTGTCTCTGTAACAAGTTAGTCAAACATTAAAAGTGCCTATGGAAAAGAACATTAGTGATACTGAATAGTAATAAAATGTTCCTCTCCTATTAAACTCACTGAGATTTTTTTAAAAGATTGAGTTCAGTGTTTTTAAGTGTTTGTGTGAGTGTACACATGAGTGCTGGCGCCTACAGAGGCCAGAAGAAAGCATCTGATCCCTTGGCAATCAACTTATAAGTGGTTGTGAGCTGTCTGCTGTGGGTGCTGGGAAATGAGCTTGGGTCTTATACAAAAGCAGTTTGTGCTTTCTTAATCTCTAAGCTAAAGCTCCAGCCCCAGGCCACAGGGAATTGAAGAGTAGAAACTAATAACAGAATTAACATTTCTGTGCCACACACACACACACAAATAAAAATGGGCGATGTAAAATTACATGATGTGATAGACTTCAGCTACCCCTTAACATCAACTTAGGAGCTACTATTGCATCAGCTACTACTTCTTAACATCAACCAAGATTCCAGCCCATATGCCCTTCCTGTTGTCAGAAACAGTTTTTGCTAGAGTTTCATGAGCTATTCCCAAGCATCTTTTTCCAATCATTGAGTTCTAAACTAAAATTTGTATTTATAAAAAAACCTAAATTTGCAAAGAGTCAATCAAAATTATTCATCATAGAAAAATTATGGGCTAAAGTCAACATTAAGTTATCCACCTCTGTCATTTTGGAGAAATTGCTCTTATATCACACCTCAAACTTCACTCAATCTCCCATGTTCTTTCCAATGACCATCAGATTAACACTCAATAAGGAAAACTTGTAAAAATGGCATTGTCTTTCTGTGATAAATGAGTTTGTGTGTGGCTTTAGTTGTCTTTTATTGGAGAAGTCAATGAAATTCCACTCTCATATAAGTGATGTTTCTTATTTTTCTCTCAGTTGCTTTATGTAATGTACTTTGGTCAATTGAATTCATCACATCTTGCTTAGTGCCCAGGAGTTCTTCATCAGGTTCATGTAGAAGTTGTGCAACCAACCACCAAATTTGGACAAACTCATTCTGTCCTTTTTTTTGGACAGACTCTACTTCTTCCTGAAAGGCCATTTTTGCAAAACATTAAAAAACATCAAATATATTATTATTGTATAGTACCATACAAAGGTAGATGATCAATAGTGCTCATACTTTCACATATTTTGTAAATATTATATTAAACTTTAATTCATTCATGAAAAATTATATATATTCAAATATATTGGAGAGCAATTGTATTATGATATGACTAAAGAAATATAACATATGCTGGAGAGATGGTTAAGTGGGTAAAAGAGCTTAGTTTGAAGACTGATCACCTGAGTTTGAACCTTTGGCCCCTCTTGGTAGAAAGAGACAGCCAACCTTCAAAGGTGTGTATGCTCTGACCTCCGTAGGAGTACAATGACATTCATTCTCCCCTACCATCCCCACCCTACTCATGCACATAAATTAATTTTTGAAATGTAATAAAGGTTTTAATTTTTTTAAGGGAACACAATAGTACCCATATGTGATGCTACTGAATGAGTAGGTTCAAATGACAGAATGTTGCCTACTGATTCAGAAAGATGCCAGAGATGACATGGAATACTATGAGATACAACTAAAAGAGAGGATGAGCCATAAAAAAATATTATACCAATGCAAAAAAATACATAACCTCAAAAGTTAATCTATCATCTATTCTTAGCCAAATGTGAAGGACTATGATCCAGGAACGTAAGATTTAATTGTATAAATAAAATCTTTCATTATGGAAATATTTCCATGAATTTATATGGTTAATAAACAAAACAAGGACTCAGGATATCATTCCAATGGTAAAATGGACATCATGCAAGTATGAGGGCCTGAGTTTGAGTACCCAGAACCTAGGTAATGTTGGATACAGTTGCATGTATCTGCAATTCCAATATTCATAGAGCTGGACAGAGGAGAATCCATGGAAACATATGGGTCACCTAGGCTGGTATATGCAGCACAGCTGTAAACAACAACAACAACAACAAAACTCTTCAAAAAAGGTGGAAGGTGAGAATAAACAACAGAAATCACGCACTCCCCTTCACACAAACTCTATGGCACATCTGTACCCTCCTCATGTGTGTGCACATTCATCATACAATCTCTCTGTCTGTCTGTCTGTCTGGAATGCATGTGAGACATATACACATAAATCCATATATCAAAGCATTTAAAAACACACATTGATGGAGCTATCGGTTAGATGGATTATGGCAAAGTAGGGAAAACTCTGATCTAGGATTTGACATTAACAGATGACATTCTTATCTTTTCCTTTAGTGATCTTTAAAATTCATATTCCAAATGTATAGTATAAAGGCTGTTAGATCACACAGGACAATAATAGGTGGCTATTAAGTAGATTAGGTTAGCCCAAGATACTTTTAGCTTTGGAAGCAATAGCATCCCATTGTCCAAAATCAAAATATTTTAATCAGTTAATCAGCCTTACACAATCTTCAACATAGGTGTCACTTTTATTTCAGAAATTGAAGTCCATAAATGATTAAATTTATATATAAAACAGGAATTAAAATTTGCAGAGAAAGATGTTATAGAATATTTTATATCTGTATTATGTAAATAAATCTTCAGTAGGAAGGGGCATGTGTATGGTAAATGTTGCCTGTATAACTTGAAAATATTATGAAGCTAGCTCATTCTATCTACCTAACTCTGCAAAGTTCCAAATATTTGATGCAACAAGTTTTTTTTAGATGTAATAGGAACATTTCTTTTTAATGTTAAGTTTTAAGCACTCTGTAATTTATTAAAATTCAAAAGCAAACATAAAACAGGTCATTGTTGGTTCATTATTTCAAGAAAGACAAACAAATGTGTTATATGGTTCACAAGTGAGAGGCTTCTTGTTTCATGGTTAATAAAATGAATAATTGGAAATCATAGCCATTCTTGGAGTTCATAGCTTGCATCTTCCTCTAGAGATGGGAAAGAGACACCTTTTCATCCTTTACCAAATAATCAGACCAAAACTTGTGAATCATCGAGTTAGTGGGATTGCTTACAAGAGCCACAAAAGAGAAGGCACATCGCTAAAAAGCTCTGTCCCCATTTTAAGCTTTATACCATGTGCCTTTTTCTTTTCTTTTTGATAGAACATCTAAATGTTTACTTTTCTATCCATAGAGTTCTTAACCCATATCAGAGAAGTTTCTTTTTTATAGTGGACAGCAGTTAGCTGGACAAAATGAGATGGTAAGTAACTACGTGACTGTAGAGTGCTCAGTCCTAAAAGGGACATCTGTACCACACTTTCCCCCCTATGGCTCAGGGATCATTTCAGAAGAGAGGGAAGAAATGTAAGAGCCACAGGTGGGGAGGACTGCAGTGAAATTGCATCTTGATATTTTTGTCTCCCTCAGACAATGGGCTCTGAGACTAGCCACCCTTCTGACAGTTTAAGTAGCCTCTGTTAGCAGCATTCCTACTGAAAGCTGGTCTTTGTCACAGAGAACAAAATGCTCTGTGCAGTTTCCAGCATGACAGCTTTGCTCAGTGTGTTTCTAAGTGGCTACTTTGTCCTTTTGCTACTCAAGTCACTAGGTGTGATTTTATTTCTGATCTTCACAACATGAAATGCACTGACCGACTAGATGGAGAAACTCATGAAAATGTAGGCATTGCCCCTAATACTAGGGTGACTTTCAAAATTTTTAAAAAATATTTTTTGACAGTTTCATATATGTGTATAATGAATTTTAGAAATTTTTATCCTCCCATTCCTGTCTCTCATCATCTCCCCTCTCCTGCTGATAACCTTTTTCTTAATGTGATCATCACCTATTGGAGACAATGAGAACCCCTTCCAAAAGCACCACACCTTTCACGATCCATCTGTAACCACTGAAGTTTTCTGACTCCAGCAGCCACTGGAGGGTCTTGACTCCAACAATTTCTTCTGAAGGAGTTTTAGATGTCCATATGCCTTTGTTTTCCCATTTTTACAGGAATTTTCAGCCTTTTGTATAACTTCGAATCTCTGAGAGATAGCAGATAATTTGATTATTATTTATTTATTTATTTATTTATATTCTTTAGATTTATTCTTAGCAATAGTATGTACATAGCCTGAACTGGCCATCTCCTATGATCAGATTGGTGACTACTCCAATTGTCATCAGAGAGCCTTCATCCAGTAACCGATGGAAACAGATGCAGAGACCCACAGCCAAACATTAGGCTGAGCTCCCTGAATGCTGCTGAATTGATGGTGGAAGGATGTAGGAGCCAGAGGGGCCAAGGACATCACAAGAAAACACACAGAAACAAATAAAATGGGCTCACAGGAACTCACAGAGTCTAAACCCACAACCAGGGAGCCTGCATGGGACCAACCTAGGCCCTCTATATATATATGTTGTCAGTCTGACTGACAGGTAGGGCAGAGGCAGGACCCATCCAGTCAGTCTCTCACTGGGGCTGAGCAGGATTGTAGTGGGTAGCCATTCCAGCTTTGACCTGGAAGTTCCAACCCCCATTGAGGCTTCGGTAATGGTCAACCTACAAGGCAGGGCTGAGAGAGGATGCTAAAGACCTGAGATCTGGATGGGCCGACTCTCTTGGTTCCTGGACCCTGGATGCTGGAGGTAGACTGAGCAGAGTTCTCCAGAGAACACCACCGGACTGTGCTACACCTTTCCCAGACCCTGTAAACTATTCCTTCACTTGTAAGTTACCCCACAAAATAAATCTTCCTTTTAACTACCTGGAGTGGCCATAATAATTTCACCAATACAGGATGACAAGTGTTAAGTGGCCCCCACCTCCTGTCCACCAGAGAGAAACACACTGGGCTGGGAGTCTTGTCGAACCAGGAACTCGCTTTATTGTATCACAAGTAGACTTATATAGGTTGGGGTGATGGGGGGATGGGGTAGCGGGCCAATGAAATGATGCCATCTCAGCAGTTACTAGGCAGAGGCCAATTCTAGGTCAGATAGTGCTGAGTCACTCATGAGGAAGTCACGTCCCAGGACAGGTCACCAAACTCGAGCTAGGCTCAGGAAGTTACGCTGGGCCTCATGCCCAGGCCTTGTGGGGCCCAACAATATGTGACAGTTGTGTAGCTTGGTCTACTTGTGGGAATCCTAACAGTGGGAACTGGGCCTATCCCTAATTCTTTGGCTGGTTCCTGGGAACCTATTCCTCATACTGGGTTGCTTCACCCAGCTTTAATACAAGGGGAGGTGCTCAGTCTTACTGCAACTTGTTATGCCATGCTTTGGCATGCCATGCAACATCATATCCCATGACTCTCATGAGATGCCTGCTGCTTTCTGAGCAGAAACAGAGGAGGAGTGGGTTGAGGAGGGTTGGGGGAAGGGATAGGAGGACAGAATAGAAGGAAACCTGCAGTTGGGATGTAAAATAAATAAATTAAAATTATTTATGGGGTTGGGGATATAACTAAGTTGGTAGAATGATTTTCTAGTTTACCCAAACCTGAGTTTGATTTCTATCATCTCATTTACCTGGCATATGTGTGAAACCCTGCAGTTTCAGCACTCAGTGGGTGAAGACAGGAAGATGAGATATTCAAAGATCCTTGGCTGTACAATGGGTTCAAGGTAAGATGGGACCACATAAGGTCCTGTCTAAAATAAAAAGGAAATTAATAACAGATGTTTTGATTTACAAAGTTTCCTCTTATTGGGGGAAAAAAAACACCATCACCACCTCGATACATTCCTTAAACTTAAAATATTTCAACTTAGAATTTCAGTTTGTAATCTTATAAATGCATATCTACACAGATTTTGATATTTTTTGTTAATTGATGTATAATACAATATGAAAAAAATATGAAATAGTCAATGCCTTATTATAAAATATGTTTTTACCCAACTGTAGGCTAATCTAAACTGTTTTGAATACATTTAAAGTTCTAGTAGAAGCTATAGTGCTTCTTAGTTTGGATATATTAAAAGTATTGTCAACTTACAGAATATGTAAAAGGTGCAGTGAGTTTACTGACATATAAACACACTAGTTTGAATGTATTAAATTCATTCTCAGCTTATAGACAATATATAGTATGCTGTGAACACCTTGGGATGCAATCCATTTGTATTAGTTACTTTCCTATTGTTGTAATGAAACAACATCACCAAGGCAACATATACAAAAAGAGTTTTCTTGGGGCTTACAGCTTCAAAGAAATAAAAAGCCTACTACCATTATGGTAGGAAGCATGGCAACAGGCAGGCAGTCATGGCACTGAGGCAAAGGTGAACGTTCACATCCTGATCCTCAAAAAGGAAGCAGAGAGGCCACAATGACAATGATAGGTGCTATTTGAAATCTGGAAGTCCATCCCAATGTCACACCTCCTCCAAAAAGGTCACACCACCAAATCCTTCTCTAACAGTTCTAGCACTGAGGACCAAGTATTTCAGCACATGAGTCTATGGGAAGCATTCTAATTCAAATGATCACATTCCACTCCCTTGACCCCATGGGCTCATGGTCATACCACAATGCAAAATGCATTTAGTCCAAGTTCAAAAGTCCCAATAGTCTATCAGTCTCAACACTATTTAAAGGTCCCAAATCCAATGTTTCTTGTGAGACTCAAGGCAATATTTTAACTGTAACCCCCTGTAAAATATAAATCCAAATTGCATAATTGCAGCGAATAATGACACAGAGTATATGTTACCATTTCAATATTGAAGAATGGGAGCATGGTGAAGAATGCAAGACCAAACAAGAAGGAAACCTGTCTGGACAAACTCCAAATTCCATAGCTTCACACTGATGATAGAAGGTTTAGCAGACTCTGCCCTTCCAGCTGTTTTCCCTTCAACATCCTTCTAACTTTTGGCGGGTTCCACTTCCCGTCTGTAATTCTCCCAAAGTCTGGCATCTCCAACATCTTCGGGTTTCCAAAGTACTTTAGGCTCACCTTCACAGATTCACAAAGTGGCCTCCTGAAGTTTTCGTATGAGAAATCCATTGCCGCATGCCTGCTCACAGTGGCTCTTTTTAATTAGAAGGATGCGGAATATTTCACAATCCCTCTACTCCTAAATTCTTCATGACTCTAAAGATAGAATCAGTGCATGGACTGAGAGACTCAGGCCTTAGCAGAATTTCAGGCAAAGCAGAAAGACCTGAGCAAGAAGCATACCCCGCCCCCGCCCCCGCCCCCGCCCCCGCCCCCGCCCCCGCCCCCGCCCCCGCCCCAATTCCTGCCCTTCTGACTGCCACTGACCTTTTGCTCTTGCTAATGACTCACCCCATATGGAAGGACCAATCATTAGCCAAGAACAGCTTACCCCACTGGGGAGGGACAATCAGAAGTGGACAGACAACTCCAGGTGCTGAAGCTACAATGTTGCAACTCCCTAGACCCAAGAGAACCAATCAGCTCAGCTCAATCCTCCTAACCAGGGCTTGAGCCAATCCCAGGTCTGTAACTGGGCAGTCTTAGAATTCCCCAAGACAAACATCCCCCTAGCCCTGCCTTGTCTAGCCACTATAAGAACCCTCTCGCAGTGCTGCTCATGGTATCTCTCCTTCTGTGCTGCTACATTAATTGGGCATAGAAGCCCCAGTTAACTCAGATTAAAGACTCTGTGTTTTAGCATCAGATTCAGTCTCTTGGTGATCCTTTGGTGATTCAGACTTTGAGCACAACAGAACATCATTGCCAAGTTCGGATACCAACCTGGTATGAACCCTGATTCTCTTGAATGACATTTTCAACAGCTTTCATTTGTTGCTGCTATTTTGAAGCAGAAAATTTCTGAGGCCTTTTTCTCTCCCAAGTCGAAATCTTAGATGAATGGAGTATTGCCCTGAGGGAATACCTCCTTTTGTTCCATTGTAGATGAAACCTCACCTTCATCTTCTTATCTATTTCAGCACAAGTTTTGCCTCCAATATTAATTTTTCTGGAGGAGCTCCCCTTCTCTTCAAATTTTACATTTTATAACTTCATTTTGTCTCACTTGATTTTTTTTCATTGTAGATCAGCATAAGATTGAATACTGACATTTGACCTCTCCATCCTGTACATCCTTCGCCAGGGTCTAATCAGTTGAGTCCCGATCCTCCCATCCACTCCATGTACCATCCTGAACTCCACAGATATAGCTCTAGCCTTATTTCTATTGCCCCAGGCTAGTCTGGCTATGCTTGCTTATACTACAACTCACCTCTAGACTTCTACAGAGATCCACTTTGCCTGCTCTGACCCACAGGTCTCTTGCATGTCATACTCAATCTCTACACCTATAGAGACCTTGCATACCCTTTTTCAGAGTCTAGCCAAATGAATTTTCTTGATTGTCCCCTGCACTTACCCTAGATTTCACCCCCATGCCAACCTTGGACCCATACTGTACATACTGTACACTATCACAGCCCTTTATATCCACCTGACTTCAAACCTCATATCCAAACCCTTGTCCTAACCCATCCAAAGCATAGTCTCTTCTCCCTAATCTACTCTGTCCTTACCATATATAGAACTAACAAAAGAAGAACAGATGCCCAGATATCATTGAAAGAAAAAAATTCCTGTAACTAAAGAAAAATGAAAATATAACACAATAAAAACTCTGAGTCACAATGAAAACAGTCCTACAAAGGAAATTTATAGCTGTAGGTATCTACATTTTAAATTGAGAAAAAAAGCTCAAAAAATGACTTACTGGTGCAAATTTAAAAAAAAAATTGAAAACCAAGAACAAACCAACTCCAAACCCAGTCAATAGAAAAAAATTATTAGAACAGGAATTAACAAAGTAGAAACAAACAAAAAAATCAATGAGAGGAATCAATGAATCTAAGAATTGGCTCTTTGAGAAGATAATCGAATTTGGCCAAACCAACCACCAGAAAGAAAGAAAGAACTCAAATTAACAGAATCAGAAATAAACAGGAAAACATCACAATTGATACCAAAGGCATTGGTAACATTATAAGAAAATAGTTTAAAAACCCATACTCCATTGAGCTAGAAAAAATAAAAGAAATTAATGAATTCTTAGATTCAGTCCAGTCGACAAAATTAAATAATAAAAGAACTCAACAACCTGGATAGATTCATAACAAATGAGAACATTGCAACAACAATTAAAAAAAAAAAAAAAACTTTAGCTAAAATCTTAAGTTCAGGGCCAGCTGGATTCAGAGCAGAATTCTATCAGACATTCAAAGAAGATACACCCAATCATTCTGAAACTAATAAAAAAAAATAGAAACAGAGCATTTCTAAACTCCAATGAAGCCAGTATCACTTCACACCAAAAGCAAGGAAAGGTACAACAAAAATAGGTTAATATCTTTGACTAACATAGACTTGAAAATTCTCAATAAAATACTTGTAACTGAATATAGACATATATAAGAAAGATGATCTACCATGAGTAAACTGGCTTTAATCCCTGAAATGCAGGTATAGTTCAACATACTCAGGCTAATAAATGTAATAAACCATATATATGGACTTAGTTATAAATCACATGGGTTTTCAATAATGTAGAAAACAATTTTGACAAAATTCACGATGACTTTATGATAAAGTCTAAGAGAAAGAAAGACTAGACAGAATATACCTCAATACAATTAAAGCTATATATGAAAAATCTACAGCCAACACCATCTTAAATGAAGAAAAATTGGAAACAATCCCATTGAAATCACAAATGTAGTAGACCAATAGAACAAAAGCAAAGATACAAACTTGAGTGCATGTGACTTCAGCTATTTACTATTTGACAAAGATTCCAAAAGCACACAATGGATAAAATAAATCATTTCTATAAATGGTGCTGGAAAAACTGGGTGTCCACATGCAGAAAAATAAAATGAGGTTTATATCTATCATCTTGCACAAAAACTAACTTCAGAAGGATCAAATATCTGAATGTGAAACCTGAAACATCCAAAATACTAGTAGAAAACAAAGGAAGTACCTTCTTACATGATATAGTTGTAGGAAATTTGAATAGGCCTCGAATTTGGCCAAAAATTAAGGGCAATAATTGACATGTGGGACTTCATTTTAAAAGCTTCTGGACATTTAAAGAATCTAGCAATATGTTGAAAATAAAGCTCACAATTTGGATCAGAATCTTTGCCTGCTCCTCTGATAGAGGATTAATATCCAGAATACATAAAAAATTAAAGTAACAGTCAACAAATAGACACACACACACACACAAAAAAAAACCTCACTGAAAATATGGGCAAGGAACCTAAACATTGAATTCTCATAAGAAGGCTATATATAGTATGGAATTGGGAAAAAACAGATATGTAGACCAATAGAAAAAAATAAAAAATGCAGACATGAGTACATGTAACTTCAATATATATATTGAAATAATAAGAAATTAAGAAATACCTAAAAATAATTGTTGTTCCTAGCAATTAGAGAAACACAAATCAAAACTTTAAGAATCCATCTTATCCTAGTCAGAATGGTAAAGATCAACAATACAACTGAAAACATATACTGGTGGAGATGTGAGGAAAAGGAAACTCTGTATTCACTGTATATGGAATTATAAACTAGTCTGTCCTCTCTGGAAATAGGCTAAAGCTAAATCTACAATATGATCCAACTATACCACTCCTTTCATACACTCAAAGGATTTGATATTACATTCCACAGATTCTTTTTCAGTCATGTTCATTGCTGTACTATCATAGATGTTAGGAAATGGAAACAACTTAAATGTTCTTCAACTGATGGTTGGATAATGAAAATTATATATATATATATATATATATATATATATATATATATATAGAGAGAGAGAGAGAGAGAGAGAGAGAGAGAGATTATTCAGCAGTAAAGCAAAATTAAATCGTGAAATTTGCAGACAAATAGCTGGAACTAGAAAAGATCATATTGAATGAGGTAACAGACCCAGAGAGATAAACATTGCATGATCACTCTCATCTCTGGGTCCTAGTTCTAAATCTTTAGAAATGAATGGGTAGCCTGGAATAAATGAAGAAGCCAGAAAAGCAAAAGAGGACTATTTCATGGGTCAAGAAAGGTTGGAGGCAATAATAGAGAGGGAAATAACAAGGTATTAGTGATTTAATGGGGGACATGCAAAAACAGGAGGGGCCTGTAATAAAGGATGGGGAAGAAGATAAATACATGAGAAAGAGGGATGAATATACAATATCAGAAAAGTATCTGAGGAATTCATAAGGAATCATGCTATTAACTACCACACTAAAAATACTTAAAATGCATGTAAGTCCATGTATGAATGTACATAAATACTTTAAATAAACTTTTCTCATCTGGGATGACAATTCTCCCTCCAAGAACCAAAGGCCATCTAACAAAACCCTCATACCAGGTATGAGAAACTCTCTTTTGAGTTGTTAGTCAGGGTTGTCCAATAAACTCCCCAAACCTTGGCTATTGCCATTGCCAATGGTGGCCCACCCCCTCAAGAAGTAGATGGCAAGTCCCTAATGTTGAAGACATCATGCCGTTCAGACACAGTGCTCAAAGCCCCTTGATCTCAAACTGGCTTGTATTCATCTTCTCTGTTTGCTGGCTTTCATGGTACCAGTAGGCTTGATGCAAGTTCCCAAAAGGAGGAAGGCAAACACCAGTCCTATAGAACTATGATTCCTATGAGTCACAACAATGACAAGGATGGTACAATAATCCCAAGGATGAACCAGTGACATGAATTCTTTGGCATTTTTCAACAGCCTCATAGTTGTACTTAATACCCACTCAAGTAGAAGGAAATCATGCCTAGTACCAGAAAATTAGCCAACTACCCAGGGCTAATGAAGTCATGAATCTCAGAGAAAAATTTATAACCACCGCTTCACTAAACTACCATAACCCATAACTATATTCCAAATATTTGTTCTTTTACCCACAGATAAATATATTCCCTATTCTTTTTCAAAAAGACTTATCTTTGCAACAGATAAGGACCACTAAAAAAAAAAAAAAAACAACCAATCAAATTTCAGTTTTGGAGTTCAGTCCTAACTGACACAACTGTAGCAGGAATATTAAAAGTTCTTATTGATAAAATCAAACCTGGAGCCAGGTATTGGTGTGAAATGGAAGATCAGAGAACAAGCCACAGCTAACCTCACCTGGTCAACTTCTCAGCTGGTCTTGTTTCCTCAGACTGGAAGCTTCTGAGTCCTCATCCAGAATGAATCCCAGCTGAACTGTGCTGCTTCAAAGCCTGAAAGCTTAACCAGCCAAATGCTTAACCAGCCACATGCTTAGCCAGCCACATGCTTAACCAGCCAAATGCTTCTAGGTTCTGGTCATCATGCCGTATATACCTTTCTGCTTTCTACCATCACTCCCTAAGATTAAAGGCTTGCTTCCTGGGATTAAAGGCATGAGTCACCATGTCTGGCTGTTTCCAATGTGGCCTTGAACTCACAGAGACCCCAGATGGATTTCTGCCTCTGGAATACTAGGATTAAAGGCATGTGCTATCACAGCCTAAGTAGTGGCTTTTCTGTTCTCTGACCCCAGATAAGTTTATTAAGGTACACAATATTTTGGGGAACATAATACTACCACACACAACTCCTGAACTTTAGGCTCAGGGATCATTATGGAAGAGGGATCTGAAAGGCTATAAGAACCAAATGAACTGGGAGTTAGCTGTGAGACTTTGTAGCCTCAAAACATCAGAAGCTACTCCCCTAAAGTCAAACCAATGTGACTACCTAAATATTACCTGAACAACGACGACACCAATTGACATTCTAACATGGTTGTAGGAAACATCACAAGGCGTCATTTAACCCCACACAAAGATCTAAAATCAACTAATGAATGCTGAGGGTAGGAGAAAGTGTCTTCCCCAGTGAAGAGAATGCCAATTGGATACGGAATACTAAATGCTTAGCCCTGAAAACACATGCATACAATTAATATTGTATAGACTGAGCATGTTGTATTTATGTATTTAGTAGTACAAACACATAGACACATACACACATGCTTCTAACATCAGTAATTGAAGGAAAAAGGTAACAAATTTGAAAGAAAGCAAGGAGGGTATTATACATGAGAGTTTGGAGAGAGGAAAGAGAAAGGGGAATGATGTAATTATACTATAATCTCAAAATGGATAAAAAGAGGGAAAATATTACCAATAATGTAGTGATTGTGTCAATATTAAGCAGTCTTGAAATTAGTCCATCACTTTTAAATTTAGCCTTAGGAACGTTCTTAGGATAAGTGCAGAAAGCAGTCCTATTCTTTTCCAAAGTATCACTAGACTGTACTAGTGGCTAATGTGTTTTCTTGTGGAAACCTCTTGAGGTAGGCCACCACATTGTATATTTCTTTAAGCACTACTGTCTTCCAAGCTCCTTCTATGATGTTCCAGTAAACTCCACTTTGTAGTGTTCAAATGTTTTTCCAGTCCAATATCTCAGTCTTTTACACTCCTCCAAAAAGTCACATGGTCAGATCTTCTACAGCTATATTCTACCTCCTGTCTTAGTTACATTTCTATTACTGTGATAGAATGCTGTGACCAGGGGAACTTATAAAAGAAAGAGTTTTTTTTTTAGTTCAACAGTCCCAGAGGGTTAGTTTATGACAGTAGTGTAGAGACATGGTAGTAGGTGGCTGGAGTCAGAGTTGGGAGCTCATGTCTACAAGCTGGAGGTAGAAAGAACACTGGGAAGGGGAGAAGTCTTTTGAAACAATAGGGCTGCTCCTATTGACACACCTCCTCCAAGAAGGCCACACCCCCTAATCCTTCTTAAACAGTTCTAACAAATGGGGACTGATTCATTCCTCAAACATGTGAGACTGTAGGGGTCGTTCTCATTCTAACCACCACAGCACTGTAAAGAGAAACTTTTGTTCATCTTGTCTTTTGATTTGTTGGGTACAGTAGTACTTCAAAGGGCTTTCGATCTTTTCCTTAGTGATCAATAAACTCCTTACCATGAGCTCATTTGCCATCTGTATGTCCTTCCTATTAAAACATGTTTGTACTGTTTGATACTCTTCTGATTAAATCGTTGATTTTTCTGTCTTCATATAATTGAGTTTTGAAATTATTTCTGTTATCATTGTCATATCTTTGTAAACAGGGCATTTGAAAATATCCTTCTCAATGTGTATCTCATTTATTCATTTTCTTCACAGAAGTTTC
This sequence comes from Peromyscus maniculatus bairdii, assembly GCF_049852395.1. Classification (NCBI taxonomy): domain Eukaryota; kingdom Metazoa; phylum Chordata; class Mammalia; order Rodentia; family Cricetidae; genus Peromyscus; species Peromyscus maniculatus. Next base: position 15,322,693 of record NC_134862.1, read on the forward strand.
ACAGAAAAAAGATTGCTTAAAACTTTACATTACCAAAGTTTAAGGAACCATATCCTTAGATTTTTCTATAAATCATGCTTCCTAAAAGTGCATCCACTTTTTGTAATGAACCTGGGATGTGAATACTACTAATTTTCAAGCCATCAATCTCAGATTCCATTTTACTTAAGAGTTCTTATCACAATGTGTTTCTTTCTTCTCACATTTTTCTATATCTTGCAGGAAGCAACCAGACTAAAACATTTCACTTTGAAATCTTTGCTGAATGTCCAATTTTATCCTTATAAATTTTGATTCACATAGCTTTGCTAAGCTTTCTATAACTAGGGTAATCTTTTGTCCAATTTCCCATAACATCTTCATTTTGTCTGAGCCCTCATCAAAAATGCTTTTACTGTACCTCTTTTGACCAATAGACTCTGTGTAAAATTCCTTGAGCCAATGTCTTATTTGAAAAAATTGTTTTCTAAGTCTCCATCCTTCTCTATCATTTTCGAGCTCTCACCAAGCAGAGTCCCTGTTATTAATATTTCCAGTCACATCTGTTCACACCAATGAAGCATTTTCCTACCAAAAACTTTTTGGCCTCATTCCAACTCAAAATTTCTCTTGAGTCTCTGTGTGTACATACAAGTATGTCCATGTTTATGTATGCACATATTTACATTCATATGTGCCTTTATATGCACATGTATGTACCAGTACATAAAATACATGTGTATGGGCCAAAAGACCCCCTTGTTTACTATTCCCAAGACATGGTTCATTGTTTTTCTATTTTTGAGGCAGGTCCTTCACTTTGCTTGAAACTAGCTAAGTAATTGAACTTGGCATCTGCCTGTCTTTACCTTCTCAGTGTAGAGATTATAAGTCCCCACTATTATGTCCAGCTCTTTAACCTGGATTCTGGGGATAGAATTGATGTTTATAAGTTCAGTTTTTCTTGATACAGCCAACAGTCCTATCTCTAATGCCAGGATTATAGGCCATAGGCTTCCTTAGAGAAGCAGAAAAATAAAAATATTCTTACCTTATTGACAGTATAAAACTTCTATAAAGTTTGTGGCTTAAATCAAGACAAATTTATGTTCTTTGCTTTCCTGTATTCAGAAATTAGACTTCTTCTCACTAAGCAATCATGACAATATTCTAGCAGGGAAATTCTAGATGAGTCTCTCTTTCCTGTACTTTTTCAATTTCTATATACCACCTTCCATCTGTGGCTCATGGCCAACATCTTCTATTTTTATTAGCCAATCCACTCTTCCCCATGGCTGTTATCAGCATGATCCTCATGAATTCTCAGTTTTAGTGTTCTCCACTTCTAAATTCTATTGCTAGTTTTATTTCATTGGACCCAATACTATAATCTAGTAAAATCTCTCTACCCCAGCTTCAGTTTAGTAGATAACAATTTACTTCCTACTTCAACATGTTTGCCATGAAGTCTATAATACGGATTCTAAAAGTTGGATATTGACATGTGATGACTGCTATCAACATGTCTTTGCAAACACTATCAATAAAATTTAATATGTGTCTGGTGTTTCTATGATAGTTCTATTTTGCATAAAAATGTTTATGGTGAATCTCAAAGACAAGGAGGGCTGTAAAGATTTAGGCAAAAGCTCTAAGCTTCCACTTGTAACTTTTCTAAGAATATACACATCTGCTGAGTAAAGACTCTGGTTAACTAGTATGGTTAACCTCACCTTTTTGTGGAGCTACAATCTTTAATAACCTGTTTACAATAGCACTCATGGGCTCACAACCATAGGCTGTAGTTTCTTGTTTCTTCTCTTTGACACTAAAGCCACAGCACCTAGAATCATTATTCTTAAATACTCACACTTTCCTTTTATTCTTTCAACCAATAGGAGCTGGGCTGTCTACCCCATCTTATAGAAATATTCAACTTATACAATTACATTAAAAGAGAAGAATGCATATTTGAAAGTACTGTCATAGCCTTAACCTTAAAAATAGCTGAGGTTTTATTTTCAAAGTTTGAGAAGGTAACATGGAAGGAAGCTTCCTTAACTATATGAGACATTTTTAATGAGAGTTTCATTCATATGCTTTATACTTTTAAATTAGAAAAGCTATAAAATGAAAAACAAAATATAGCATTACCTTGGTATTGATGAAATTTTAATTTCCTTTTCAAATCAAGAATGCTAGGGGAAAATAGACTCTATAAAAAATACCTACTACAGAGTACCTTTTTTCCAAAAATTCTTATAGTCTTTCCCAAGGGTGGTCTAGTTGTCTCTTAAAGCAGTTGTTGAGTAATTCTAGACCTTACATTATGGTTTCCAATGTTCTCATCACCTAAAAATTATTGTATTTTGTTATAGTGATCATTTCAGGTAACTTTTAATTCACTAATACTTTTGGATCTAAAGAATTTACCAAGCTAATAACAGGATGTAAAGAAACTGCATATTATGGTAGTGAATGGGGAATCCTGACTGTGTCGATGATAATATAATTTTCTATGAAACACATGGATAATAGAAGATAGTACAATATAGAATGATGTAGAGTTCTTAGAGTTCTATCTTGTGCTAAAGAACATTTACAAGTTTCATTGAAAATAGTCTCATTATAGTCGTGGAACTTATGTTTTGATCTAATACCTTGCCATTAGGTTGAGAACAATTATCTTAAAGGCATGTTTCCAGAACTGTGGCTTTCTGTACATTATTTTTTTCTCTTCAGTCGTCTTCTCTGAGCTCAGAAGATCATTCCAGAAATGCCAACTCAGAACTTGGATTAGTATCTTAACTAGATCTCTCATGAAATATGTTAAAGTTACCTTCTATTCCAGAAAAACATCTCTGTCAAATTAAGTCAACCAGGGAGAGGGAAGCTCACAGTGCTTGCTCTGTGTTCACCATGATTCTGTAACCCACTGACCTGTGATGATGAAGGAGCTCTTTTCTGTAACTGAGAAATGTGGATCCCAAGATGATTGGTACCGAACAGAGCAAACTTGGGTACCTTTCGAGTGTCTGACATGGTATCTCAATTAGAATAATTATTCAAAATACATTAATTTTTCTTTTCTCTCTCCACTGTTAATATTTAGCTCAAGGTTTCCCCATTCTTAGCTTGATTTCTCTTGATTGACATTTATTGAACACTGTCTTTTTTTGAGACAGAGTTTCTCTGTGTAACAGCTCTGGCTGTCCTGGAACTCACTTTGTAGACCATGGTGCCCTTGAATTCATAGAGATCTGCCTGCCTCTGCCTCTTGAGTGCTGAGATCAAGGGTATATGCTACCATTACCTGGTAATTATATACATTTTATAGTTATCATTTGTGCTGTCCCTTTACAGTTTGGAGTAGTTTTATTGTTTATCATTTTATTACTGCTACTATGCTGAGAATAGTAGTGATCAAATGAACGTATGAATGCTGAGAAGATTAACAAAGGCAGGAAGGTTCACCTCACCTTATTCTTAATGTCAAGGTTTACTATCCCCCAAGTTCAGAGAAGATGTGCATATCCCTTCTCACTCAGTAGCATTAAAAATCACTGGTACACATACTCACTTCCTTATTTAGTTTAGAACCTGTATGTGACAAGGGACATAAATGAGCTAATTCCCTACTAGTGATCTCAGCAGTCAAAACACTCTGTCCCTGGTTTCTTCTTTCTGTGTGTTGTGTGTGTGTGTGTGTGTGTGTGTGTGTGTGTGTGTATGTGTTTTCAGGTGGGCTTTTGATATTTTGATTGTTTGTGGAGACCATGAGATATTCCTGGCTATCATTCCTCAAACAAAACTCACCTTGTTTTTTAATTCTTGTGTGTTTATTGGATTCTTGAGGCAGCATCTCTCTTTGACTTGGAACTCACTAAGTAGGCTAGGATGGCCTGACAGGGAGCCCCGGGGATCACCCTGTTTCTACGACCCCAGCACTTTCCTACAAGTGTGCACTACTAACCCTGACTTTGTTTTACAGGTATTCCAGGGTTGAACTCAGATCCTTATCTCGCATAGTAAGTACTTTGCCAAGTGAGCTGTCTTCCTAACCCTTGAACTTTCCATTCTTTATCTTTCTACAATTCGTGGATATCAGTATGTAATTCTGTCCATGTTAGGTTTCCTCCCTGACCACAACAATCAATAGGACTCATACTGAAACGTGAATACAGGCTACTCAGGAAATGGCCTTCTCACCATTCCTTGGCCTTTGAGGCAGATGCATTTTTGCAATTGTAAAGATGAGAGGACTGATGGGAATGCAGACATACCTCAGTGGTTAAGAGCTTTTGTTACACAACCATGAGGACCAAATTCAGATCCCACCACCCATGTAATGTGCTTGCCTTACTTATACTTGTAATCACAATGCCATGGGCAGCAGAGATAGGAAAATTTCGGGAACATCTGTCTGTCAGCCTAGCTGGAATAGCCAGTTCCAGGTTCAGGAAGAGACTCTGGCTCAAAGGCATAAGAGCGTAATAAAAGAAAAGCATAATTGACTTCTTCTCTGTATCTATGGATTTGCATGACTGCAGAGATATGCATCTGTACACACCTGTCTGTATAACAAACACATGCATACACACACACACACACACACACACACACACACACACACACACACACACACAATGATAGAATTGAGACTCAGAATGGTGAAATAAAATCGTTAAAATTATTTAGACAACTGAGAGAGGTAGGTTTTTCATCTAAATCTGTTTATATCCTATATCTGTTCCCTTCTTACAACACAGAAACTTCCTCTTTTGTTACATGGCCTTCCAACACTTAAATATCTGTCCCAGTTTACAGTGACCCCCCCAACTAGAGTCCAGTCGTTCTTAACCTTCCTAATGCTACGGTTCCTCATGTTGTGGTGACCCAATCAAAAATTATTTTTATTACTACTTTATAACTGTAATTTTGCTACTGTTATGAATCAGAATGTTAATATCTGTGTTTCCAATGGAGTTAGGCAGCCCCTGTGAAAGGGTTGCTGGACTCCCAAAGGGGTCACTCCCCACAGGTTGAGAACCACTGATCTAGACAATCATCTTTCAGCTATGTTGGATTCTGTAAATTTCTGTGTTCTTCACTCTGGTTTTCTCACATGCCTTGCAGCCAGTGTTTCAGCCCCCAGAGCAGATTCTCAAGGGAGTACCCACTAAAAACAGATTCTAAGAAAGTAGCACCCAGGACAACAGTTCACATCTGCAGCCCCATTGCGGATTGTGATTTGACTGCCAGTCACACATCGCAACAGATTTTAGTTAAATCAAGCTCTGACATGATTGGAACAAAAACCAAAGGAAACATCTGCCAGCACAGAAATCGTGTCAAACTTAAACAAGAAGAATGTTTATAACGGGTGTAACATCTGAGCAGTCGTAAAGCCAGTTTTATAATCTTTTACAAAATTCTCAATGGAAGCTTTGGTTGTCACCAGGAAATATTTCTTCTGTTCTTTTCAATTCTGATGTAGACATTGTTCCAACTGTAGAGAAGGAAAGTGGGATGAACACACAGGATAAGATTCTCTTCTTTCTACTTCTGGAGTGAAGCACAAGTTTACCCAAATCCAAATTGCCCAACAATTCACTGGAATTCTTTCATTTTTCTTCCACTTGAGTTTGTGGTTGTACAGGTGGAGCCCGTGTGGGCAAAAGGAACGTAAGCCTTGATGAGCACTGTTTAGTATCTCCAGTGAGTAGAAAGCCTCTGGCTAGCTTGTACTAAGGGAAAACCCTATCAAACACTCAGAGGTCCATAGGAAGGTACCACAGTTGTTTTTAATGTCAACTTGCCACAAATTAGCATGGGTGGCCTGAGTAGTGAGCCTTACATAAGGAAGTGTTCTGGTTGTCCTTTATGCTGGAAGTCCCATCTGAGTTGTGGGCAGCAATGTTTTGTTCAGATGAAAGGGGGATTTCAGAAGGAATGTAGTCTATCCCTTTGATCTCTTCAACTCCCTCTTGTCACAGAGAGGAGTTGCTCTGTTTTTGTTTTTGTTGCAGCTTCAGGTTAACAGCAGGACCAGCTCCCCACTCCTCAGAGCAGCTGGGGCTAAACTGCAAAGGTACACAGCCTTCTGGATTTAACTACAGGTTGTCAACCTTAACACACACACACACACACACACACACACACACACACACACACACACACAACACACACACACACACACACACACACACACACACCGCACCCCCGGCACAGTAAGAATAGCCATTATGGGATTATTCCTATTGTTGTGGCACCCAGCCTCAGGGACTAAGTAATTCCCAGATTCTTAGCTTCTCTGATGTGATTTAATGGTTGTTTTTAGTTTAAAGTTGACTCAGTATATTCTTGTTTGTCTCTGATGCTCATTGCCCATAAACTAGTCTGGGAGCCATGATGTACAGTGGCTTTCACACTTTTATGTGTGATGTAAAGACCCAGAAATAGTTAGGGGGAAACTGATTCCTGTTGTTTTAATGTCTCTAGTTTTAGGAATAAAAAACAGCTCCACCTGCCCACCATCCCCCTCTGTACGCATGTTCAGTTATGAGTGGCTGCATGCCAAAGCATACATGTTGGGGTCAGACGCCAAATCCGGTGTCAGCCCTTTGATTCAGGCTTGTTTAACACAGTCACTTTTTTATTTTCTGCTGTGTATTCCAGGCTAGCTGGCCTGCAAGCTTTTCGATATTCTCCAGTCTTGAACTCTCATTTCAATTGAGGGGCACTGCTGGGATCTCTCTCTCTCTCTCACACACACACACACACACACACACACACACACACACACACACACACACACACACACTAATGCACTTGTCTCTACTTGAGTTTTAGGGATCTGAACTTGGTTCTTGTTTACAGTGTGCAGCAAGCAATTCATCCATTGAGCCCTCTCCAGCAGTGGCTGCTGGCAGTCACATTTGCTAAAGCCAAATGTACTCCTCACCACCAATAGCAATGTGTGCTGGAAGCAAGGGCCTCTCTTTCTGTAACTTGGTTTCCTAAGCAACTAATGTATCTGAGGGCCAGGAATTCCTAGAGGATTAAACTCTGTAGGATAATTGTGAGATCCAAACAGGAAAATATACCTGACAGGTTACGGGTTCTGTTTGCAATCAATACTGTTAAAAATAGATTCCTGTTTGTCCTATGTTTGTTTGACCAATCTGCACTGGATGTGCTCGATCACATGTGGGCAGAGGTACATGGGCAGGAAATAAGTCAGGATGAATGCTAGCCCCTGTTTGGACTGGATGGGAAATACAGTGAGTTGGTGTTTTGCCTTTTTAAGCCTTTGCAAAAACATTCATGGCCATTTCCTGGGAACCTAGATATCAACCGTCCAGAGTCCATCCTCCTGACCAGTATTTAGTTAATGCTTGCTTCAAATTTGGCTCAAATTATGGAATTCTTTTTTTTATCTCATGAACCTCAGGATTAAAAATAATGTCTCTGGCTTTGTCTCCACTGTGACTGAATAAGATCAATAGTGTCTATATCTCAGTTTCCTTTCCTGAAAATGAGAACTTTAGTACTAATTATTTTAACTATGGTACAGTCATTTGTATGATTTTATGGGAGCCACTAGCCATAATTTTGAATTGGTGAGCTTTCTTTAAGCTTCCCAATCTGCACTTAAAATAAAAATGCAGACTATTCTCTCCTTCTCAACAGCATTATCACATTTATTGCATTAGCACTATTCTTATTGAAAGGCATCATCAGTACAATTTTAAATGTCAAACTGCTCTCTATATATACATGAACGTAGATTATTTTAGATCTGATTGCAATTGTCTCAGAGGGCTTCCAAAAATTAAAAATGTAATAATTACATTGGATTCTTCCAAAATAAAAGCAAAACAAAACAAATAAAACCAGAAAAAAAGTAAATCAAAACAATCAAGGGAAACATTGCATTAAATTAAGTTTTAAGGCTATTTTTTCTATTCTTATTTTTCTTTATATATTTTCCTTTTGTCAATAGTTATATCACCCCAGGTGCCAATTTTCATGAACCAAAAGTCAATGTTTACAACTCTTTTTGATTTTTATACATCTAGGAGGTTCCACAAAGCCTATTAAGTCTTGAGCTCTTTGGACAAATCGCTGCTGCTGTTACTGTGGAGGTTTTTTGATGAGAGGAGTTTCACAGCTCATAAAACTCCCTTGCAGTTATACTCGTTTGGATTACAGATATGAACACTTGCTCAGCAAGGCTAATGCTCAGAGGTGTCACTCCAAACACTGGGTAGCTATTTACTCTGGGAATTGGTGAACAAAGTCCTTTCTTTTTTTTCTTTTTTTTTTTTGGTTTTTTGAGACAGGGTTTCTCTGTGTAGCTTTGCGCCTTTCCTGGAGCTCACTTGGTAGCCCAGGCTGGCCTCGAACTCACAGAGATCCACCTGGCTCTGCCTCCCGAGTGCTGGGATTAAAGGCGTGCGCCACCACCGCCCGGCTACAAAGTCCTTTCTAAACAGACTTATCAAAGGGTTTCAGGGCAAAAACAGAAGACTCAAGTAGGACTCTAGGAGCTAACTCTGCATGCTGCCATGCTCTGACAATTAGGAAGAGAAAGGCAAACCTCTTACAAAGAATTGGATCTACCCTAAAATAAAAGTTTATTTATTTATATTTTTTCACCTTTATTTATTTATGTGGAGCATGCATGCTACAGCACATGTGTGAAGGTTTGAGGACAACTTAGAGTAGTTGATTCTTTCCTTCCATCCATCAGAGACCAAACTTAGGTCATCAAGCTTAGTAGCAAGTGCCTGAACCTACCAAGGCATCTCTCCAACTCCCATATCTCTCTAGTTTTGGATAGATCTTGAGTATGGCACTTGTAAAGTATGAAATGTAACAGACTCAGTATTTATTTTGTGAAAGGCATATATAGATATCATGCATTCTCATACTACCCAACACCTGCACAACCAACATATTTTCATCTCCCATTACTGTCCATTCAATGCACAGATGATGTACACATCCTTTGATGAAAGGCTTTAGATGAACTATGTACATATTTCCTCTTTCAGGGGTTGACCAGCAAGAAAAGCTGATAACTTACTCCATGCTATAGCTCAAGTATATTTCTTTTGTGCTTCACCACAGTCTTTTAATTCTTTACTTAGCATTGAGTTTGTATCAAATAGCACCTCCACTTTCTTATCCATGGTACAAAGTCATCTGCTCTGCTCCATGTTACTTATAGGGCATTCACTTAGTTAATCATTATGCCAGTGTTTTAGATTTGAGAATTCTGCATGAGTTATTAGAGACAGGCACTGGCCAGATTATTAAAGAAAAGCTCAAGAAAGAAAGAAACTGCTCCAAAATCACACAATGATAGGCGGTTTGAAATTAGATGGATATGAATCTGCAGGCCCATTCTTTGCTACAACATCAAAGGTCTTTCTTGCCTCTACTTGAGGAAGTGATGCATGGAGCTTCCCTTTTATTCAACCAATTCAATTCTACTAGAGCCTCCAGTTCCATAGATGAGCTGTCCAATAAAGAAGCACTCTGTGGACTCAGCCTAACAGATGAATGCTAGTATCACTAGGTGAAACTCACAGACACACCCAGGATCATGAGCCAGGACATATCAAATCATCATATCACTTTGGATGTGATTACTCCTTGGATTCTTAGTATGGAAAACATGATTTGGCATCCCATGCTCACCTAAGGAAGGAAAGAGCTTATGAGCAATACTAGGTGTGATGGTTTATATGAATTGCCAAATTAACATAATCTAGAATATCTAGGAGCAATCTTCTGTGCATGCCTGTGAGAATGTTTTGAGAAGAGGTTAATTTAGGTGTGAACATTCACTATAAATGTGGGGAGCAACATCCCATGGATTAGGGTCTTGAAGAGAGTATGTGTGGGGCAGTGATGGTAGATAGATAGCTATGTAGAAAACTGGCTGCAAATACAATGTGAGCAGATGTCTCTATTTCCTGCTACTATACTGTTTCCATCATGAGGGACTGTACCCTTTTAATGACTAATCTTGCTTGTCAACATGACTACATCTGGATCAACTGTAATCTAAAAATCTGGATACTTCTGTGAAGGACTCTCTTTATTGGATTATTTGAGGTTGGAAGACTTACTTCAAATCTGGGCCTCATCTACTGGTGGTAGCCTACATGAAAAAATACAGAGAATAAAAACTTTCCGTTATCTTTCTTGCCCTCACTCTTGCTGGCAAGTTCATCTACTCTGCTGCCAAGACACTCCTGTACTTGTATTAGAATATACTCCTTTGGGATTCCAACATAAATAAAAAACCAGCTGAGACATCCAGCCTCCTTGTGGACTGAACAACTTGTAGATTCCTGGCTTTTCCATTGTGAAGCAGCCATTGCTGGACTACCTGGAGGACAACCTGTAAATTTTCTAATAAATCATATATATATATATATATATATATATATATATATATATATATATATATGGTTTATATGTTTGTATACATGTATATATGACTAATACAACCCTCAAAAACTAAGCCAAAATAAGTGTCCTTTTCTGTAAATTGCTTTTATTGGGTTTTTTGTTGCAGCAATGAAAGTAACTGAAACACAAGGTAAGCAAAATTTGGAGAATGCCATCAACATTCACTTGTGATTTGAAAAGCAGTGAGTAGTAGAGATACAAGGGCACAAAGAGAGAGCTTAAGAAGAGGTTATAAATGTAGCTAAGAGCATCTTCCTAGGTCATGTCACTCATGGCCGGCCTAGGTACAATGATGTGTGGGTTCGGGGCATGTGGGCTAGTGCTACAGCATGGTAGATTCCTGCTGAGTTACACAGATATTTCTACAAGCCATGAAACATGGTGTGTGGTGAATATAGCTTTGCTACTAAATTCAAAACAAATCGAGGTTTCTAGGCTACACACTGCTGGATGGAAGCATAGACCCACTGCTTCCCAGAGTTGGTGGTGAGCATGATTCCCCCAGAGCTGGCAGTGAACTTAGTTCTGTCATGTTCAGAAAATGAAGTGTGTGGGGCCAACAACCAAAGCTGCCACTTCAGTCCTAGTAATGCTGCAGTTTAAAGCAATAGATTCACAATAAGGCAGATTCAGATGGAATAAGACTTTTAAAAATTTACAGTATGTATAAAAATATATGTAGTCTTAGAAGAGAGAGGAAAAGGAATATAGACAGTTATATAAAGAAATAGAAAGTTTAAAAAAATAATGTCTTTAAAGAGAAAATAAAAGTAATATAAAAATAAGCCATGTAAAGATGGATATCACACAGAGAGTTTGGATTATATTGTCTTTGGGATTTTTAAGTGCAGAGAGACATTTGATTGAAAAGGTTGATGAGTTAAACCTTTGTTTTTATGTTTTAAAAGTATCTTGACTTCAAAATTTGGATCTAAGGATATGTTGCTTTGGAAAGGAGGCTCTGTTTTTATTTCCACAGGAAGCCAGAGGTTATGGATTTGTTCCAAGTTAAGATGGATCAGATTTGATCAAGCTAGACCTCCTGAACCTTAACAGATGTTACCCATCAACAAAGGTTATAGCCACTCTTCCCAGGACTTGATCATTATCTCAATTTTTCTCAGAATCCCTGTAAGACTACCAGCACTCCCTATAAGCAGGAAGTAGCCTAGAGCACTACACCCACATTTCCAAAAAAAATGGATTATGGATGTTTGTCGTTGTATAGGTTGTTTACAAATTATTACAGGTCATAGTCAATATCTTTATAAAAGAAGAAAGGGGATATGATATGGAAATATAGGATATAGATGTGATAGGATAAAAGGGTGGATTGTTTAACCCATTTTAAAGAGCAACTTGTTTAAAATGTTTTACATTGGTATGATTTTAGTTTATTGATACAAATTTAGAGTTAATTTTGTTATAATATATATATATACATATATATGTTACATAAACATAATAACTTAAATGAGAATATATATATATATATATGTAACCCATTTGAATTGTAATTGATAATTAAGAAATACAGATTAATAATTAGTCTTTTATGATAGTCAAACTTAAGGTCATATTAAGTTTTCTGGGTATACATAGATATAATTCAATTTGGTAGGTAATCTTCAAACACCTATAAAATACGGTGTTTAAAATGTTTTAAAAACTTAGACTTTCTGGACAGTGAGACGTGTCTGCTCCTGACAGCACCGATTTACTTCAAAAGGAAAGATGGGCTTCAAAGACACTCCATGTAAAGTTTATCTTCTCTTCTTGGCAAAAAATAGCCATTTCAGCAAGAAACTGTTCTTGCCTCGACTGCTTGACAAAATATTATATCAACTGGACATGCAGGGCCCATAGGAAGATGACCCACTGAACTTTACATGGCAAGACGGTCCTTCAGGTTCCTGTTTCACAGAAGAAACTCCAAGACATTCTACAGGACACAGAGAAAATAATGACTGAGAGATTAGGCCTATGGGCTGAAGATGGATGCTCCAACATTACAGAGGAACTTTGGATGACTATCTAGGCAGACAGCTGTCTCTGTCACTCCAAATTTTTGGAAGTTGCTTACAATGCACTTCTTATTTACTTAGGTAATATTATATCCTTCTGTGGTCTTTGATGTAGCTGAAGACTAGATAGTTATAATTTTCCTTGGTTATGATAAAAGATAAATTAGATATAAATTTTAGACTTACAAATATAGGATAGCTAGAATATTTTCCTTAATTTTTGCCAAATACAAATAGACTAGATATCATAACTGCAACTCTTACTTGATAACTGTTGGTTATATGTAATTTTATTATGTTAAAGTTAAAACCTTCCTTTTTAATTAAACAGACAAGGAGAAATGCTATGGGATAATGCTTTTGTACACTGGTTTAATAAAACACTCATTAGCCAGTAGCAAGGCAGGAAGTATAGGTGGTATAAGCAGATAAGGAATATTCTGGAAAGAGGAAGACTGAGTCAGGAGATGCCAGCGTGCCATCCAGGGAACAGCATGTAATGGCAGGTACAGCCACAGAATACATGGCAACATATAGATTAACAGAAATGAGCTGAGTTTAAGTGTAAGAGCTAGTTAGTAGTAAGCCTGGCCTAATGGTGAGCAGTTTTAATTAATATAAGCTTCTGTGTGTTTACTTGGGTCTGAGTGGCTGTGGACCAGATGGGACACAGAAAAACTTCTGACTACAGAGAGGAATTCTATCCTTTCATACTTGGTATTCCTGGCATATAGAGGAATGTGCTTTCATAGCATATGGCCAATGAATGAGTGCTATCTATGAAATAAATGTATAAATATTGCAAAATTAAATAGGAAAGCAAATGAAGAGTTAGAACTGTCAAATTCTTTGTCAAGCTTTCTTTCCTGCTTCATTAAAATATTCTACCTTGTAACTTTCATATGCGTTCACAGATAGATTCAGTGGCTTATATTACCCTAATGGGGTGACTGAATATTCATTACTTCTCAATATTTCCATTATAAATTCAATGAAATTAATTTTATACCTGTAGTTGGTACCATGTTGCTAATTTTCATACTGAGAAATCTATTAGGGTCAAATTAGTGCAAGCAAATTATTTCTTAGCTGATGTAGATTTCATGCTGAATTGTTAGCTATTATGCATGTTAAAATTCTGGATAATATGTGCAGGTAGCTTCACTTCTTCAAGGTTTATTCTTAGTTCATCACTTCATGTCTTAGCTTGAAAAAACAGGAGTGAGTCATTGACAGGCAAAGTGGATGTTTGCCAGAATGTAATACTTGAAACAATTAACAAAAGTTAATCACCAAACCATTTTCTCTCCAGAGGTCCTTGAAGACTTTTCTAGCTGCATAGTTGATGTCAATCTTTGTCATAAAGTTGTTTACTTTCCAAACACCTGTATCACTCAACCACAGTCCATATTTCTAGTTTTATACTACTAGATTTATTATTGATCTACTTACATACAATTAAGAAAAGAAGTCTTTTTAAAATTTCTTTGATCTCCACAATAATCAATAGTAATTGTTACATATAATATTAGTTATATATTATTATAGTGCCTGTAAGGCATTATGTTCCATTTTGGCTGTATGTTTATGAGAGTGATAAGTGTAAGTGTGTGCTCATGTGCATGCAGGTTTTGTGTGTGTGAAGGTCAGAGGTTGATATTGGGTGTCTTTGTACATCACTCCCATTTTACTTTTGAGACAAGGTCTTTTCCTGAGCCTACAACTAAGCAGTCTGCGTAGATGGCTGCTTAGCAGAGTCCAGGGGCCACCATTTCTTCTACACCAGCCCCGGCACTGGGTTACAGACATGTACCATGACTGGAGTCTTACATGTGTGTTGGATTTCTGAACTCAACTCCTCATGCTTGTGCAGTAAGTACTTGACTGACTGAGTCATTTCCCCACCCACAGCACTAGTTCCCTCTAAAGCTTCATACATGCATGGAAAATGAAATTTTAACAATAGTAGTATTAAATTAGCAATAGTAAATCAACACTATTTCTAAGTTAGTCTGGTTTGGATAGGGTAAAATGATAGTCTGTGTGCTTAGATATCCCTCATAGTGTCTAAGAATAAATATATTTATAAACATGACATGGAAAACTTCTATGACGGAATTTACTAATTCATATTCCTACTTGAAATTTTGCTTCAGAATAGGTTCCCTTGCCATTATAAATAACTTGGTTATATACCATTATGAATGACCTAATTGAATACTATAAAGCTGAGCCATGCTTCAGCAGGGAACAAGTTGATATTGTGAGTATGTTTATAAGTCTAGGAGTCAGGGAACCAGAGACATTCTAGTTTTCCCAGCAGTATGAGGACCATTGGGCTCACTGTTTTGATTAAAAGTAATGACTGACAGCAGTCATATGACAATTAGAGGTCATCAAATTGTGGGAAATGAATTTAGCATTTAGGGAGGAGGTGCTATCTTCCTGGCATAAAACACCCTAGGGGAGAGACAGCTCTGTGAGGCAGTGTTCAGGGACCACTAAAACCAGACTCCATGAAAGTGAGATGTAGGTCTAGAGGTCCTGAGTTTGGAAGATTTAGTCAAGTAATGTAATATTTAATAGCAATTATCAACCTGACAGGATCTAGAATCACCAGAGGCAACCTTCTAGGAACGTCTATGAAAGAGTTTTACATAGGGTTAATTGAGGTTGGGAAAGACCCTTTCTGAATGTTGGTGACACCACCACATGAGCTGGAGACCTGGACTGAAAAAAGGAGAAGATGACCTGAGCACCAGTGTTCATCTCTCTCTGCTTCTTGACTGTGGTGGCAATGTGCCCAGCTGCCTCACACTCCCGCCACCATAACTTCCTGTAATGGACAATGCACTCAAACTATGAGCCAAAGCAAAACCATCCCTCTTATGTTGCTTTCATCAGATATTTTCTCACAACATTAAAAAAATAATATGGGGAAAAAAGTCACAAATCACAGGATGAGAAATCCTGACACATTAAAGTAGTCCTGACTCTGAGGTAGAGAGTAGCAAATGAAAGGTGACAAAACAGTCAGGCATATTGGGAATGTTCAAGTAACAGGATCAAAGGTGGGAGTATGTGTCTCAAACTAAGATATTCCAGTTTACCAGGTTCTGTTAGCTCCATACATACTATATGTTGGAGCAGCCATTTAGCTTTCAAGTGAAGTGGAATCTTTAGTAACTCCAGAAAGATAATCTCTAGTAACAAGAAATATCACTGATCATATTGAGAAATGAAAGGAAGGAAACAATAGAAATTCAAGTTAGATGTGGAACAATGTCAGGAGACTTGTGTTTTGCAACATCGAAGAGACAAATAAGGAGTAAGTAGGATAGATTACATATTATAAACCCGTAATCAAGGGCATTAAGATTTATTTATCTTAGTTTAACTTTTGCTAGGCCATGTGCCTCTAGAGTTTTATCTTCTTTCTCCCTAGGCTGAGAGATCACCATGGAAGATGGGTTAGAAAGATTGCAAGAACCAGAGGTAGGGAACGTCACCAGAGAAACATTGCTGGCCATGACAGTGAAATCATAGAAGTGGAGACTGCATGCATAAGATCACTTGCCCCTAGCTGAGGACATATTGGCAATTAATGACTTCTAGGTGTCAGGGAATCTGTTATCTTCAGGGCCATGGCCCCTGAGAGGCACCCAGACTGCAGTAGATAATCTTCCACCAATGCATGTACAGGTAGCACTCACTGCACTCAGTGAATATTGAAAAATAAGAATATTTAAGATGGGAAGGAAAAGTGGTGTAGGGTGGAGATGGAAGGGATTGAAGGTAAGTGAATGAGAGCGGGTTTGAGCAAATAAAATCACATGCATTTATGAAATTTTCAAACAGTAAAAGGCAGGCAAGTAATACATACAAAGACTTACTTATGATTCTATTTTTTCAATGAAAATTATTTCAATTTAACAATCAATAGATCATTTATGCAGCCTGATAAATTCACATGCAAACCAGGATTATTTGCACAATGAAAGATACCTTTACATGGAACTGTGAGGATTATAGAGCACCCTATAAGACCCAGTGGCCACCCATCATTCAGTGTTTTCTTTTTGTCTTCTTGAGAAACTAACTTTGGAGAGCTTCTTCATTCATTCCATAATATAGCAAGGACTACTAATAAATCATCCTTATTTTTAATACCTTTTCATTAAAAATGAATAAGCAGTAAGAACTAGGTGTGTGACTCAGTGGTAGAGCATTTGCCTAGCATGTGTCCACCTGGGGATTTGAGCCCCATGTGTCATGGAGAACAGGGAGCTAAGGATCAAGATGAGCTGTGAAAAACAAAGGCTGATGGTAGGAAGACAGGAAACCCCTCCCTCATCACCAAAGCTGCCTTTTAGCAGAATGCAGGCAAAAACTGCATGACACAAGGCCACATTATTGGGATATTTATTGGTTTTAGGGGCACTCTTACCCTGTGAGGTAAAGTCAGAGAACACAACAAAACCCACTAACAAGAGTTTTATTAAGAAAAAAAGAAAAGGACAGAGTGTGATCAGGCCTGCTAGAAAGACACATGAAGAGGAGGGAAAGGGTACATGGGATCCACCTTTTAGGGACTACCCTGCGCACACAGGCCCACATGGCTACTCCATGCATGCACATAGATCATGTGGTCACACTGCATGCAATTTATGTGACCACCACGCAGGGCATGGATTATGTAGGATGTATGACCCGGAAATGACTAAGTGTCTTGTGGGGGGCATGCCTGGAATTCCTATCAACACTGAAGTTTTAGTCCTGTGTACAACAGTGTCAATAACCATGAACTTTCTTTCCAGTGCTTTGGTTTCACTAAACTTGTTCTTTCTTAATAACTAGCTCCTTTTCTATTGCTATCCATGTGCTCTTGATCTGATTCCTTATTCCAGGAAAAAAGTCCCAACAGGTGACCTTGTGACATGTGTTCACGTCCATCACACCCTCACCTCACACAAACACACAGACAGACACAAAACACACACACACACTTATACATCACCACCACCACTACCAATAACAACAACATTAAAAAGATGATTTTAATAATGACACAACAAAATGGAAAAGGTAATTCTTAAAAAAAAACACACACACCTATTCCAATAGTTCTTTTGATCCTAAGGACTGAATTATTTTTACATTTATCCTCTTATGCCTAGACTACTTTATAAGTGAAAGTAGAAGTAGCTACATTTTATTCATTAAATTTCAGGGATTAATGTTGAACACAAGAGTTTCAACACATCAAATCAAAACCAAAACCAAAAACCAAAAAAAAAACAAAAAAACAAAAAAAAAAAAAAAAAAGAAAACAACAACTTAGGCTACAAAGTGATTGCAGAAGGAAGGTGCATGTGTATGGGTGTTGGTCCAGGGACTAACTCTTAACCAGATGCAAAATGGTGTAATATGGGGCAGGCAAGAGTATTCTCTCTCTCTCTCTCTCTCTCTCTCTCTCTCTCTCTCTCTCTCTCTCTCGATGTATGTGTGTATGTGTGTGTGTGTGTGTGTGTGTGTGTGTGTGTGTTCATATGAGTGTGTGAATATGGAGGTCATAGGCCAATTTCAGGTGGGGGTTGGAGCTTTCCACCTTCTTTAACACAGGGTCTCTTGTTAGTTGTGGTTTTAGCCAGGCTACCAGGCTACAGAGATTTTTTTCCCTTGTCTCCACCTCTTTTCTCCACAGAGGCATCAGGATTAGACTTCATTTTACAGAGCTGTTGGGAACCCAAGCATGCTCCTCCTGCTAGCATGGCAAGTGTTGAGTACCTGACTCCTAGGACTTGACAGACTATAAGTTCATTGGAGATACTGATTTTTTAAATCACCTTCTGCCATAAACAATTTTGGCTTTATTTGTTTGTTTGTTTGTTTATTTATTTATTTATTTATTTATTTATTTATTTATTTATTTATTTATGTTTTTCAAGTCTCCGCTTGCAAAACAAGAAATGAATGCCTTGGGGACTTCTTTTTCTTTTAAAAGAAACTGCATCTGAATTTCAATTTTAAACATTTTCTTACAGGGTCAGAAGAACTTTCATTATCTTTAATGGTGACTAAAAACATTAATGACTCAAATTTATGCAAAATTGTTATATTTAGAGACCAGTGGATATGAATTCAGGTTAACTTAGCTAAATTCAGGAATTCATAGAAAAGCCCATTTTAAATGATTTCTGTTATATTATCTATAATATTTTATCTATCTATAGGTCAATCAATCTGTCAACTCTCTCTATAATCTATGGTCTATCTTTCTAACACCTGTTTCTATTTCTTCTTTCCTTTCTAGATTATCCTGAAGAAATCCTTGGTTGTCTTCTTTGTTTCAAAAATTGGGACAGCGCCTGGAGAATGTAAAATGGGTGAATCATCATTTCTTCAATGTGCCTAAGATGACATAACAAAATTACATATATATATATGTATATATATGTAATTCTTATATATATACATATATATGTAATTCTTAGTATTAAAACCATGTTTTAATAGTAGATCTACTACAATTTTTTCCATATATATTGCTTAACCCTCTAAGTGACTTCTTTTTTTCTTGAGACAGGGTTTCTCTGTGTAACCTTGGCTGACCCGGAACTCACTCTGTAGACCAGGCTAGCCTGGAACTCACAGAGATATACATGCCTCTGCCTCCTGAGTGTTGAGATTAAAAGTGTTCACCTTCACCACCTGGCTGACTTTTTTTGAAATTGGGCTCAGTTCTCATTTTCAAATGGGAAAACAGTCTCTACCTATAAAGGTTTTGTGATGAGTAAATAAGACATCATCATAAAGGCCCAGTGGTTGTAAATGTTAATTGTCAAATAATAATAAGCAGACATGCTCATAATAAACTTGGTTATCATCATGAAAATAAATATTAACTGCAAACTTATAATAATGCCATATGGTAGAGAAAGTGATAAATGAAAGTTAAACAAGTGAACAATTTCTACCATCATCCACGTTTGTGCCATCTAAGAAACTCCCATGTAGCTCAAGGAAGGAAGATTTAAAATCCAGACAAGATGGCCAATTTTGATTGTCCTCTTGATTGGATTGAGGAATGCCTAGAGCATCAGTGAAGTACAGTTTTGAGCATACAAGTGAAGATGAGTCCAAAGAGCACTAAAAAAGAGCAAGATGAATGTGGGTCTCCTCTTCCTAGGCTAGGTTCCCAGACTGAAATAAAATCTCTGTTCCGTGATCTTCTGCATGCTTCCTGCCATGATGAACTCCATGAAGAGTCAAAAGCCGAAATAAACTCACTTTCTTTAAGGTGCTTCCTCTCAGGTATTGATCGCAGCAATGACAACCTATAACATTTTCTAAGTTAAGAGGAATCAGAATATGATAACCTATAACATTTACTAAGTTAAGAGGAATCAGAATAGTGAAATACTGGTAAGTGAAGAGAACACTGCTAAAAGGCAGCTACAGGGTTTACAGGATGGCCTGGAGACCTGCAGCCTGAAGGAGGACCTGAGTTCAATTTCCAGGATCCACATAGTGGAAGGAGAGAACAAGCCACCATAAGTTGTGCTCAGACAACACACACACACACACACACACACACACACACACACACACACACACACACACACACACACACACTGCCCAGGCACAGAGTCACGGGCACATTTGGACACACTCTCACAGATATATAAGTATAGATTAACAAATGTAGTATTTTTAAAGGAGTAACTGCTGTTAGTGGAAAGATTAAACAGCAACAATGCTCAATCACTTTTGGGCCTAAGACTCAGGTCTTGTGGGGTAGCTTATGAACAGGCAGTAATGGTATCCATGGAGTCAAGACACTGTGATAAGTAAATATTCCTACCTAGAACTGATCATTTATATTTTGATAGGAATCTGCCATTCAGATAATAAGTTTAAACAGTTCTCATAAAAGGGACAGTATTAATATTCAGGAATGAGAGCAAGAAAGAAAGTGGGCCACTTGTTTCTGTCTGCTTCAGTGAGCCGAGTAATGAAGAAACGGCACTTGCTTCAGAAGCCAGTACTGTACAGGCCATACAGGTGACATGACAAAGATTTCTGGAGAGCTACACTGGGGGATGTGCAAAGACTTCCATCTTAGTCACTGTTCTATTGCTGTTAAGAGACACTATGACCAAGACAACTAGAATAAGAGAATGTATTCACTCCACGGTTTCCTTAAAATTTCCATTATCATCGTGGTGGGGAGCATGGCGGTGGTGTGCCCACAGACATTGTAGCTGTAGCTGAGAGCTACATCCCTATCAAAAAGAGACACTCTGGGCTTGGTATGGGCTTTTGAATCATCAAAACCTGCCCCCCTGCATTACACTTCCCCCAATAAGGACAGACCTCCTTAGCCTTCTAATCCTTTCAAGGAGTGCCACTCCTTGGTGAGAAAGCCTTCAAATGTGCATTCTTCTTGAAGCCACCACATCTTCTCTGCCAGCAACATCTTTACAACACCTTCTCTTGAGAAATACCCTTGCTGACAATAAATGAATAAAAATAAATAAAAATAACGATTGGTGCCGAATTACTTTTACCAAGAAGAAAAGAACAAAGAAACAGGATGACTATGAAGCTAAATGCAAGTACTAAATGTGAACACATTGAGCAAAGTAAAGATGATGATAAGTTACTTCAGAAAATAACTGCAAGAATAGATTATAGAATATGAAGGATAAGTAAATAAATAATTAAGTTTTCCAATAGCAAACATCATGACTGAGACTGTATCGTCTTCAGATGTCTCCGGACTTAAAGCAGTGCTCTATTCCTAAAATCTGTGGGCAGGTTCAGAGTAGGCCTACATTTTTGTTTTTTAGAACTATTCAATAATGTATTTATACATATATATGAATTTTACATAAAACTGTATATCTTACATAAATACATAGATAATCCAAATTTAACATGTGAACATATACTTTTATAACTATAATATTTATAAATATTATTACATATGATATTTTTATATATTTAGTATATAAACATTCAGTAATGTGCTTGCTACTGCACAGGAAAATAGTAAACTGTGGGGTGTATTTTACTGTTTTCTTGTTTGTTTTGTTTGTTTACTTATTTATTTGTGTTTAGAATGAGTCTCGCATGTGGCCTAACCTAGTCTTAAACTTGTAATTGTCAGCATTAAAAAACAACTTGCACTGTCACAGAATCAAAAGAATTGCATGTGATCAAGTGGCACAAAGGCCCATTCCTGTCTAAAAAGACATTGTAATTGATACCTAATGGGAGAAGGGTAAATCAACATTTTCCAGTGTAATGGCTCTGGGTACATCACCCACACTCCAGGGCAGGTCCATGCTCAAGAACAGTTGGCCAACACAAAATAGACACCATGTTTTTGTGTTCTTTTTTTGTTGACTTGGTAATTTTAGTCATTTTGAGATTTTTGGTTCCATGCTTTGATTTTCTGATGATTTTTTTTTAAAGATAAGGAAGATGAAAGTTGGATGAGGTGGATCTCAGAGAAATTGGGATACAGGAAAAATATGATCAAAACATATTTTTTCTCCTTTTAATATGATATATTTAATTAATTCCTTGAGAATTTCATAACACATATAAAATACTTTCATCATATCCATCCCTTCCATTCCTTAATTCCTCTCAGAACTACCTTTAATCTCTCTAAGTTTCATGTTTCTTTGGTTTTTGATATTTTAATATAATTATATAATTTCTTCCTCCCTTTCCTTCCTCTAAACATTCCCATATACACTTCCTTGCTCTCTTTCAAATTAATGTCTTCTTTACTCGTTATTACATGTATATGTGTATATTCCTATATATTCTTAAATATAAGTTGGTTAGTCTGTATCATCTATGTATTATACTATATATATATATATATATATAATGTATGGTAAGTATAATATGTAAGTATAATGTCACTTACATATATGTTTTCAGGGTTGACTATTTATTATTGGATAAGGAAATGATGTGCTCTTCCCTGGGAAAGACGATTTCTCCTATTCTGAGTGTTCCTTGGTTGCCTGTAGTTTGTTGTTTGGGGCATTTCTATTGTTGTCTTTCTTCATCACACGTTTGGGTAGTCATGTTGTTGAGACTTTAGGAGTACAGCTTGTAATATTACTAGGAGACAATCTCACAGCAAACTCCCTAATCATCTGGTTCTTATAATTCTTCCACACCCTCTTCTGAAATGTTTCTGAGCCTTGGGTAAGGAGATTGCTTCACAGATGTATCCATTAGGACTGGGCTCCATACTGTGCATTTCATACAGACAGATAAAAAACAAACAACTCTCCCCTTCAAGAAGATTAAGATAATTTGTTCTAGAGTTAAACATGAGTGGCATGGCCTAGGAATACAGGTTTTAGGTTAGCCCAAATTTCAAATTCCATGTTCAAACATGGTAACAGTTTGATGACATTTTTATAGTAATAAGACAGAGAAAGTTATAAGTCAAGGTACCTTTCAAATATATTGGTGGATTTATCTGGTAGATGGGTTGTAGAAAAGTGTGGAAAATTCTGCTATTGGTATCCAATGCTATGGGACACCATTCTTTGCCTTCTGTTGGTTGGAAACAAAGAGTATGTTCATATATTCCAAAGGATTGACCTAAGTGTCACAACATCTAGGTTATTTACAGAGGATTGCAATAAATAGGTATTAATGACCCTAAGCATGCCCCAACAGTATGTGGCTCTGGGCTTGGAACATTCCAATCTTTCTATAACACTAAAGTTCTGCTCAGTCAGTCGGGTTTGCAGAAGGCTCAGTGGAAGGTACAGTTCTTTCACGGAACTTTCCTTCGCAGACTCCTCTCACCTCAGCCTCTCAAGCTCTGAGACTGCAAGCTCTGGCTATAATGGCTGTCTTAGCCCTAATTTCATATACTTTACACTGGGAAAAAGGCATTCTGCTGATTTGCAGACTCATCCCACTAATACATCAGGTGTTCTGGGTAGAAAAATGAGCTCATGTTGTCCTCATGGCTTGCCCCTCTATCTTTGTATGATTATGGTATAATTATTATTATCATTGTTAAGGTGGTCAGGGTGATGTTTGCTCATTGCTATACTCTTTTTTGTTTTGTTTTGTTTTTTTGGGACAGGCTTTTTCCTGTTCTGGCTATTCTATAACTTGCTTTGTAGACCAAGCTGGCCTTCCACTCACATAGATTCACCTGTTTATGTCTCCAGAGGGCTGGGATTAAGGGCATATGCCATCACTACCCAGCTTCCTTGTTATACTCTTAACAATACTCGTCACATACTGAATGAACAATGTTTTACGAACTTCACACTTTATTTAGTATGTGAAAGTATACTGTGGTTGATATAATATCCTTTATCTCATGTATAAAAAAATAAATTAATGAGGGAAAATTTGGTCACCGAAGTCTTTGGTTAATGGATGGGAAGCAGTGGGAGCAGAGTAGAGGCAAGAGGATGATGATGAGAGAAACGTAAGGGATGGAAGGGAAGAAGAAAAAGAAGAGAAGGCATGGGAATGGAAGTGGGAGGAAAAGGGGAGGGAATGGAGAAAAAAGGAAAAAGAAAAGGGGTGGGAGTGACGGGAAAGGATGAGAAGAGGGAAGGGAGAGGGAAAGCAGAGAAAAGGAGGAATAGAAGGCTTGAGTTCCTCTAAGCTCTAATGGAACTTGATTTCTGCATCATTTCTCCATCCAATGGACATTTCATCATCAATCTATGGAAACACATCTAATTTGACTGTAGGAATATACTTATAAACAAAAGAAGTATATACACTGAAATTGAAATGAGCAAATAAACAGAACAGTGACAACCAAATCACATAATATTCATGGAAATGCTCTGCTTGGTTTTGTTCCCTTAAAGATCAAATGGGCCTTGTGTAGCTCTCCACTCTTAGTCCAACATTGTGCATGCTTAATCACACATATTTTGATAAATGCTCCCTTACTGAGCATGCGTTCTCATAAAAGACCCCCTGAAGTTTTTCAGAGCTGAGTCTTCTAGGTCCACACTTTTGAGGTGGACATCTCACCCTCTTTGTTGGTCTTCTTTTCTTTTCTTTCTTTTTTTAATGGCCAGTCCTTAAAATTACATTTGTTAGGTTGGCCAGGATGGAAACTCATCTCTGAGGTTTTATCCAAGAAACACACAAGAGATTCTTTGTCTGCCCTTCTTCTATTCCCATTTGAAGACCTATCTGTATCTAGTCACCCATAAAAGACTAGTCAATTCAGAATTTCATAGACTAGCCATTTTTCTGTGTTTTCTTGGCTGACACTTTGTGTGAGAAGAGGCCTTAAAGTATCTAACTCAGCTCTGATCATTACCTTAATCTTTAACATTTCTTAGATGACTATTTAATTGTTTGAAGGAAAATGCCCCTAAGTGCTGGGATCATAGCACAAAAGTCCTTGTGCCCACAGATCTCCAAAGAAATCAGGAATGTTTAGGATGTAGGATTATCTTTCCGATGGGAAAGATGTAAACAAACAAACAAAAAGACAAAACTGAGAGGTTGGAAAGTTGTAGGTCTAGTGCCTAATTACAATTTATCTTGGATCCCCTTAGCAGCATTTCATACCCACTTGTGTCTAACCTAGCATCCTTGTGATTGACAAGTGAAACCTTGGGAGTGTGTTAGCAGACTACTAAGCTTCCACCAATCAAAAAGTAATGAGTATAATCAGATGCACCTGAGACTCCAGAATAAATTATCTCTTGTCTCCTTTGAGGTAAGTTGTGTGTCTGCATGAATAAAACAAACTACCTAAAAGCCAAATTTCCCAAAGATGTACTGAGACTGAGAATTCAAGTGATTTGCCTCACTGCTCATGGAAAACCATTCTTGATCTGATTGATAGTTTACCCTCTACCATAATTTGGACAAGAAGCAAAGAAGAACAAGTCTGGGAGGTGGGCCTGGATCCAGGGCACAGAAGGGACGGAATTTGATTCAAGATTTGATCTTAAATAAAAACCAGTCTGAACCCTCCCCCACTCCAACTTTAAATGCTTTTTGTGATAACCTATTTTCTAGAATAAACATCATTCTTATCTTGGGAGCATGCTTTGCTCTTGTGAGTAGTCTGGCATTGGTGAAGACATTCTAAAGAGACACAGTATATCTGCCTCTGGCCATAAGATTATTGATGCAGTAGATGCTAAACAATGAAAATTGCCTCCAGGAACTTCATGGTGGAGGTGGGGAGAAAGCTCAAACTCCTGGCCAGACAGAGGGAAACTTTTCTTAGAGAAAGAGGTTTACAAAATCTCAAACCACCTTGAAGGAGAATGAAACCAAAGTAGTGAAGGCCGATGACAATAGGTCCTTCTTGACCAGGTGTGCCTATATATACAAAGCTTTGCTCTTTACCTGAAACTAAACCTTAAGTCAAGACCTCAAAGAGGGATCTCATTGTCCCTCTCACCAATATGGACACATTGAATAAACCTCCATTTTCTGTTTTTCCACTATTAATCTGGCTGTTGCAATTAGCTTAGCAAGGAAGAGGGAAAGTACTGAACCTGGATTGTGAAGGCACAAGTTGTATGTGACCTCAAGTCTGGTGGACATTCATCTGGTTAAATCTTCACTTCTCCAAGTGGGTGCTGTACTCTATATGAATAAAGGCTCTCTGAAAATAGCAAAATAAGGAAAAAGAAAAAGAAAACAATTGAACAATTGAGTGTAAATATCAGTCTTATTTTCAATTTCTTTTCTTATCCATTTTTTTCTTGTCAATAGAAATCATTTATATCCAATAAAGTTTAATAATATTCCATATCAACAGATCCATGACATGTACATGTAATGCATGTGAAATGGCCAGTGAGATGACTCATCAGGTCAAGGTGACTGCTGACAAGTCTGACAACCTGAGTTCAATCCCTGGGACCCACATGGTGGAGGAAACAACTGATTCATGAATATTTTGATTGACTACTGCATACAAGCTGTGGCATGTACACACACACACACACACCCACACACCCACACCATGCACATACACAAGCACTCATGCACAAAAATCAAATAAAAATGCAATTAAAAATTTAAGTACATATACACTATTTCCACTTTTTCAATGCCACTTTAAAATGTAAGTCATACTTTCTTTGCAATTTTTCAGAATTTTATTTTATTTTATTTCCAAAGTTTCAATTAATACTCTATGCTGGTTTGAAAGAAAATGGCCTTCAAAGGGAGTGGCATTGTTAGGAGGTGTGGCCTTGGTGGAGTAGGTGTGGCTTTGTTTGGAGGAAGCTTGTCACTGTGGAGATGGGCTTTGAGTTCTCATATATGCTCAAATGATGCCCAGTTAGATAGTTCACTGCCTGCTGCCTGCTCAAGATGTAGAACTCTCAGCTACCTCTCCAGCACCATGTCTGCCTGCACACTGCATGTCCCACCATGATGATAATGAACCGAACCTCTGAAAATGTAAGCCATACAATTAAAATGTTTTCCTTTATAAGAGTTACTATTGTCATGGTGTCTCTTCATAGCAATAGAAACCCTAAGACACACTCATAAGGATTATCTCCTCTGATCCACTTGGTGACACTCCTTCCCCCTCCCCTTTTTCATTGTTATGGATTGACTGGCTGAAACAAGATTTCATTTAGCCCAGGCTAGTTTCCATCACAATATAGACAAGGATGACACTGAACTTCTAATTTTCCTGTTCTACTTCCTGGACTTGGATTACATGCATGTTCCACACAACCACTTTGTGTAGTTCTGGGAATTAAACCCAGGGCTTTGTGCCTTCTGGGCAAGCACTGAAACAACTGAGCTACAGTTCCTACCATTTTTGTAATCTTTATATAGGTCCATTGTTAGTTCATAAGACACATATTTATTCTATGTAGACTGTATACAGATTCTGATTCTATCAAAAGAGAAGAATCCCAGGAGAAAAACAACCACCAAAGAAATTAAAGCAACAGCAGTGAAGAGCTGCAAAAGCATAGAGTGTTTAAGAAAAATAGTTTTCTAAGGAGGAAGCAGTAAGCAGGGAAGGGCTATGTAAACACCATGCTTGGAAAAGTGTACCTGTGAATTCAGACACCTGGACAGAAGCCCCAATTTATGAAAGTTAGTGGTAAAAGCCAAGATGAGCTTATGTCATTACATTTCCAAGTAAATGGTAGGCATGATTCATTCAGGGCATTTTGGGCTATAGGCAGAATATATAGGTAAAAACAATTGGCAAGTCACACTTGGAGTTGAATAGTTTGAATTCTGGAATATTCATGACCCAGAGGCCTTTGCATCTTTCAATTTTCGTATTCTTAGATGGATCTGTATCCTCAGCATGATACAATGGTATATAGCCACACAAGAAACTTAATAAAGGATAAAGTCGTTCCTTCCTAGGCTTTCCATTTCTCTAGCAAAGCCTTCCAACAACTGTCTGTCCAACCTCACTTGCCATAATTGGGGTCCATTGTTTTTCCCTGGAAGAGGAGGTGGCTATCTTGAGTGTGCAACATTTCAGCCTCCTTAGCAGTAAAGGACCTCCATCATCTAAGAAGTGTGTGTGTGTGTGTGTGTGTGTGTGTGTGTGTGTGTGTGTGTGTGTGTGTGTGTGTATGCACGTGTATGTCTCTCTACCAACTGTTAGGTAAGCAGCAGCAATGTGTCACAATAAAATGTTGGTCTTTTTTTTCCCAAAACCTCAGAAAATCTTACAAACCAACTAGGTCCATGTTAGAAATTTAAGAGCCCTTAACTATTAGATTGAATAGATATATTACCCTCAATGCTTTAAGATTATTGGTGCCCAGTGTAAATATACATTGTTGAAATCCACTGGTTTCAACCCATGGTTGAAAATAGCAAGTCTACACCTAGTGATAAACTATGAAAAGATAAGTAAACGTTAATTTACATTGTTCTGCTTTGAAAAGCATATAATGTTTTACTAATTCTAAAGCTGAGCTGGGGAAATCCTCATCATTGAAGTGCTTGCCTTGCAAACAGTGGGTTATGAGTTCAATACCCATGTAAGATACAGGGTATAGGCATTGTGGTACACACCCATCTTCTCACTAAGAAAGTGAAGACAACTGTATCTTTGCCCCTCCATGTCCAAATAAATTTAGTTTAATTTATAGTTCCAAGACAATGTCAAATCATGTCTCAAAGAATGGAGTAGCCCTATCACCACCAAGCATACATTTATATATGTATATTTGTGTGTAAATATATATGTAAACCTCACAGCTACTCATTTTTTATTGTATTCTTTTTTATTTTACTCACTGTGGACGCTTCCCCCTTGAGTCTTTTTAGTTTCACTCTTTACCTCCCCTTCCTCTCTTTTACATTTATAAAAATTGACTGAGTCTAACTTGTGCTGCTCATATACTCATGGGTGTAGGGCATGGTCTAACAACTGGCTCTCTCTGTCCTAGAAAACATCAACTGTCAATAGCTTCTTAGGTTGCTCATAAAACCCAAACCCCTCTTACCTACACAAGACCTACATAATATCAAGACAATCAACATGTTTCTAGTAAAGAAAAACTAAATTTTAAATTTTTCAGGTAAACAGCTTGAAATGAAAAACATTACACTGAATGAGGTACCTCAGACCTTAAAGGATAAACATATATTGATCTCAATATTGAACCTTTAGATTTGCATGTTTAATTTGGAGTATTGTGGAATCTTAGAAACTATACAGATAACATTGGTAGAGATGGAGAATAAAGATCTGAAGGAAGGGAGGGTAGATTCACAATGGTACTATGAAGAGGATATAATGAAGAAGGAGGTGTAGGTAGAATAGGGATGGTGACTGTTGGTTGTCTTGATATTGTAGTTCTTGTCCAGGTAAGATAGCAGCTGTGCTTTCATGAGTGCAATAGTCCTGTCTTATCCACAAGACACGATTTTACTCTGTCCCCCACTGTGGGGCGTTTACCCACCACCCCCACAGCTTCCCAGAGTTTTCTTGAGTGCGAGCAGCAGGAAATATTAGATAGAAGGATTTATAGCGGAGAATGTTGCGGAGATAAACAGATAGAAAATAAAGGATAGCCTCGAGAGGGCCTGGAACCTATTCCAACGGGCCCCGACTGTCTCTGGTCCAGGGTTTTTATAGAGACGCCAAGGGGTGGAGCAAAAGACCTCCTCCCCCAGCACAGCCAAGTGCAGACCATCTCAGACACCTGCACTCAGGCCCGTGGTCCTGATCATCCTCTATTCGGACCTGCTGGGTAAAGCCACGAGGAATCCCGGAACGGGCTCCCACACCCCACAATCTAGCTCTTAAAATCTTTCTACCCCATCATCTTCACTTGCCCTTGAACCCTAGAGGTGTTGGCATGATACAAATATCCCATTTGTGCCTTCACTGACAATCTCTACACTTTGACCAGTTGTGAGTTTCTTCATTACCTAGCATATATCACCCAAAGGAACTTCTTCAATGAAGTCTAAGAGTTGCACTAATCTATTGATAAAGATATATTTTTAGAGAACAATTCAATACTTTATCATTTTACTAAAATAATAGGAGATTAAACCTGGGAGCTCAGTTACTTAATCATGGTTTCTTGGCCAAATTTATAGTAACAAGTGCATGTTTCCCCTACGTAGTGGGCCTTTCATGTAATCAGAAAGCAGTTTGTTAGCACCATAACACTTTTGATACCACTGTACTGAGGGTTATATTATATCATACCAGACACTGCTGTAGCACAAAGGACTCACAGCCAGACTCTTGATAATTTTTCTTCTAGTAGCCTGTGGAGTATCTCCTATGTAAGTCAGCCAGCAGTCAGGAAGGCAGTATCAACTTGATATCTCTAAATTCTGTGATCAAAATATATGGTGTCCTTAGCAATAGGTCTCTTGCCATCAAGCTATGGTAGGCAATCAAGAAGAATGATAATAGCCTGTAATGTGTTTGGAAACCCCTGACCAATAACATGAGAGGAGGTATCCATAGCATTAGGCTTTTTGTTTTTCTTTATTAAATCTGTGACTTCTAAGAGTAGCATTATTCCCTGTGTAGGTAACTCCCTGAAACACACACACACACACACACACACACACACACACACACACACACACACACGAAGCATGAAGCATGTAGCTTGAGAGTTTCCTCTTCAGGTCCTGCCAAGCCCCGGCAGTCCCTTAGCCCACTTATAAAATAAACATACAGATGCTTATATTATTTAAACTGCTTGGCCATTAGCTCAGGCCTATCATTGTCTAGCTCTTACTCTTATATTTAGCCCATTTCTATTAATCTATACTTTGCCATGTGGCTCGTGGCTTATTGATATCTTACATCTTCGTTGTCCTGGAGGCTGCAGTCTCTTCCTCTGCCTTCTTGTCCCTCAATTCTCCTCTCTGTTAGTCCCACCTATACTTCCTGCCTGGCTACTGGTCAATCAGTTTTTTTATTTATTAACCAATCAGAGCAACACATTTGCCATACAGAACATCCCACAACACTTAAGTGCTGTAGATATGGCTCTCAATAATAAAATGCTGATTGACCAGTAGCCAGGTAGGAAGTATAGGCGGAACAAGCAGAGAAGAGAATTCAGAAAACAAAAAGGCTGAGGCAGAGAGATGCTGCCAGCCATCACCTGGTAATCCACAAGCCATGTGGCAAAGTATAGATTTATAGAAATGGGTTCATTTAGGATAAAAGAACTAGTTAACAAGAAGCCTGCCATGACCATATAGTTTGTAAGCAATATAAGTCTCTGTGTGTTTACTGGGTTGAGTCTGAGCAACTGTGGGACTGACAGGTGAGAGAGATTTGTCCTGACTATGGGCCAGGCGGAACTGGAGAAAACTCCAGCTACAGAAGCATATAAACTAGTAGGTTTCCATATGACTTTTTCAAATATCCTTAGTGTTTGTTATCTCTCCTGTGCCCACTCACCATCCCTATTTTACCTAGCCTCGTTCCTCATTATATCCCTTTTCCCCTTCATAGCACCATTGTGATCCTACCCTCCCTTCCTTCAGATGTTTATTCTCCATCTCAGCCAATGTTATTTGTATAGTTTCTAAGATTCTACAATACTCCAAATTAAACATGCAAATCTAAAGGTTCAACATTGAGATCAATATATGTTTATCCTTCAAGGTCTGAGGTACCTCATTCAGTATAAAGCTTTACATCTCAAGCCATTTACCTGAAATTTTTAAAATTTAATTTTTTCTTTACAGTTGAAAAAAATCTATTGTATATAGATATGGTAGTTTGAATGTAATTGTCCCCCATAAATTCATAGGGAGTGGCATTATTAGGAGGTGTGGCTTTGTTGGAGTGGGCATGGTCTTCTTGGAGGAAGTATGTCACTGTAGGGGCAGACTTTGAGGTTTCCTATGCTCAAGATACTGTCCAGGGTCTCAGTTGATGTCCTGTTGCCTACAAGATGTAGGACTCTCTGCTACTTCTCATCACCATGACTTCCTTCATGCCATCATACTTCCCCCCTCCCCATGATGATAATGGACTGAAACTCTGAAGCTGTTAGCTGCCAACTCAATGAAGTATTTTCCTTTATAAGATTTGTTGTGGTCATGGTGTCTCTTCACAGGAATAAAAAATGCAACTAAGACAGAGGTTGGTACCAGGGACTAGGGTATTGCTACAAAAGGCCTGACCATGTTTTTGCTTGAAAGAATTTGGGCTTTGGTACTTTGGGTTATGAAAGTGGTGAAATGCTTTAAGCACTGCTTAATGGACCATTCAGGTAGGGACATGGAAGACAGATGTGCTAAGAATTATTTGAACTGTTGGGGTTCACTCAAGAGGTTTCAGAGGACAAGAATTTTAGTATGTTGCCTACAGATCATTCTTGTAATAATGTTAGTGAAGAAAGTGGGCCTTTTGCTCTTGTCTAAAGAGTCTGCCTGAGGCTAATGTGAAGTGTTTTGGGTTAATTCCATTGACAGAGCAAATCTTAAAACAGAAAAGCATAAATTCTGTCATATGGTTACTAGTGTTAGTGCTTATAAAGATTTATAATGAAAAAGGAGCAAACTGAGCTGAGTAAATTACAAAATGTAAATTTTGAGGAGAAAAGGAGCACTAGGAAATAGAATAGAGCTAAGTCCTGTGTTCAAGGAGATAAATGGATTAGGAAATAGAATATAGTTATTTGTGACCCCAGGACAAGATCCCAACCAACTAAGTTTCCAATATGTAAAAAGGAACTAAAGAAACTCTTAGAGCCAACTCTGAAGGGGGGGCACACCTTTAATCTCAGCACTGGGAAGGCAGAGGCAAGCATATCTCTGAGTGTGAGGCCAGTCTGCTCTACAGACAGCCAAGCTTAAGCAGTCAAGGACAGAAAGCTGGTAAAGATGTAATCAAGTGAGGAGGCCATGTTCCAGCCTCAGTAAGCAGCAGAACTTGACAGCTTCAGACATGAGATTCTGGCTTTACAGTTAAGGTTAGAAGAAAGTGGTTATAGAATTTGCCTCCATGCCTAAAGAAAGCCTTTGAGGCCAGGCGTGTGTCAGGGGTATCCCTGAATGGAGGCCTAGTAGAGAAGCAATTGCATGAAATGGAAGCCTGTACTGCCTTGGAGAACTCAAGATGTTAGAGATGCTAGAATCGTGGGATAGCTGCTGAAGAGAACTGCTAATGGAGTGGGACCAGTCCAAGAGAAAGAAGTGTGTTGCAGTAAACAAAGCTGACAGGAGTAGGAATCCGAAGAGTGTTTTGTCATCACAGATGGAGATGCATAGTTTGGAGTTTGCCCGCTGGTTTTTAGTCTTGCTTTGGTACAGTATTTTCTTATATGCTCTCTTCCCTTTTTAGAGTGGTAGTTTATAGCCTGTGCCATAATGCGTTTGATATATGTGATCATTTTTACAGATGATTACAGTTAAAAGATTACATGAGTCTCAGAAGAGACTTTGAAATTTGGGCTTTTAAACATTTCTGAGATTGTGATATGCTATGGGGACTTTTGAAGTTAGACTAAATGAATTTTGCATTATAATATTGTTATAAGCTTATGGGGGCCAGGGAGTGGAATATGGTAGTTTGGATGTAATTGGTCCTCATAATCTCAATGGAGTGGCACTATTAGGAGGTGTGGCTTTGTTGAAGTGGGTATGGCCTTGTTGGAGGAAGTGTGTCACTGTGTGGGGAAGGCTTTGAGTTTTCCTATGCTCGGGATACCATCCGGTGTCTCAGTAGACTTTCTGTTACCTGAAAGATGTAGGACTCTCAGCTACTCCTCCAGTACCATTTGCCTACATGTTACCATACTCCCTGCCATGATGGTAATGGACTGAACCACTGAAACTGTAAGCAACCACATCAATTAATTGTTTTCCTTCATAAGAGTTGCCATGGTCAAGGTGTCTCTTCACAGCAATAGAAACCATAAGGATATAGGTATTACATTTTAATTTTAATTTTTGATATTCAGGTTGTTTCCATATCCTGGCTGTTGTAAATAGAGGACTTATGAGATTCGATGAGTATGTGTATCACTAGAATGAAATAGAATTGTTTAGGTATGTCTCCAGGAGTGGTGTGTCTGGGTCATAGAATTTTGAGGAACCCCACACTGGTATTTATAGTGGCTGCATAAATTTGTACTTACCCACAATGTATTTGGGTTTTTGATTAGTCACATTCTCACCAGTATATGTTGTCTTTTGTATTTTTTTTGTCTTTTGTATTCTTAATCTTAACCATTCTGGCTAGGGTAGGATAAAATGTCAGTCATTTTAATGTATACCTTCCTGATGTATACCTGCTAAGAATGGTGAGCAGATTTTTAAATCAATATTTAATATTTTAAATATTGCTAAGCCATATATATATTTTCTTCTGAGATTTCTCTACTCAGTTCAATAGTCCCCATTTTAATTGGGTTTGTTTTCTTCAGATTTTTTTTAATTCCTATATCTTTTGTCTTTTTTATTATTTTTGAGTTTATAATAATTATATCATTTCTTCTTTTAATTTCCTCCCTCCAAAGACTCCCTCTTTACCCTCTTTCAAATTTCTGATCTCTTTTTTCACTAATTTTTGTCATATAAACACATACATATACACACATATGGATGTAGATTCTTAAATATCACCTTCCCAATCTGTTTGACTGGGACAACCAATTGTGATCATCCCAGGGGAAGATTATTTCTCTCATTCTGAACATTCCTCAGTTGCCTGTTGTTCTTTGTGTGGGGTTCAGGATTCATGGACTTTCCTCTCATACAGTTTGGCATATCTATTCTTGTCTTCCTTATTTAATTCATGCTTAGGCAGTCATGTTGGTGAGAATTTACAAGTGTAGCATTTGATTTTACTAGAAGACACAGTCTCAAAGCAAACTTCCAAAACCTCTTACTATTTTTTCATCCTCTTTTCTGCAGTGTTGATCCTTGAGCCTTAAATGTGGGAGTTGTTCTTTGGACATATTCATTAGAACTGGGGCTCACAACCAGGCATTTGTTGTTTGTTTTCTGCAATTGTCTCTATATTTTCCAAAGAGTTTTCTTGGTGAGGGGTGAGGACTACACTTATGTTTGAATATTTTGAGCTAGGAGTCCCTGATGAAAGAAAACATGGCATCTAACTGTCTGGGTATGGGTTACCTTACTCAATATGACCTTTTCTAGTTGCATTAGTTATGGGTTAGATCCTGTGGAAGGAAGTAGAGGTCTGGCTAGGTGGAGATGTTAGATACAGCAAGAAAGGGACTTTGCATATTTTTTTTTTTTTTTTGGTTTTTCGAGACAGGGTTTCTCTGTGTAGCTTTGCGCCTTTCCTGGAACTCACTTGGGAGACCAGGCTGGCCTTGAACTCACAGAGATCCGCCTGCCTCTGCCTCCTGAGTGCTGGGATTAAAGGCATACGCCACCACCGCCCGGCGACTTTGCATATTTTTAAAACAAAAATTTTAGACAAAAGTTATTGAATAGATATTAGAAAAAATGTCTTGTAGAAGATCAGGTAGACTTGGTTATTGCAAAATCAAGAAATTGTCATACAACACACTCAAATACCAACTACAGAGATCTTCATTTTGTTTTTAATGTGATCTGCTTTTAAAGATGAAAATGCATGCATTTAGACCAATATTTATGTTTCAAATACTGGGGAATGTGGAATCCTATTGATCTAGCAATATTGAAATGGTAAAAGCATTAAAGGAAAAGTGCATAATTAAGGAGCCATTAAGCAAACATTTCAGCACAGAATGAGTGGTACTGTAATAGGTTTTACATGAGCATCTGGTACACTCAGGCTTCTCCCCGAAGCTCCTTACTGGTGGAGTATTTCTAGTATGAGGAAGAATATATTAGTTTCTGGTAATCGGCTGCAAGTAGTAAGCTCTCAATGGATAATATTCACACAGAGTGAAGATAAACCCTGAACATCTCACAATAGAGTTTTAGGTAAATGCTTAATCTATTTTTAATGTGGATCACGAATATAATGCATTGTTCACCGTTTAGTTTATTCACCCTACAAAAGGCTTCTTTTTCTATCATTATTTTCAGCTAAACCTAAAGAAGAAGAAGTGTCATAGACTAATCTTGTTTAGGTCCCTGGCTTAACCACACAAGCAGAAAAGAGGTAAAATATTCTCATTACTTCACTTCAGCATATCATGTATAAATTCTTTTGCCATCCATATTCATACAGATACAATAAGGTATTTGGCCTTAGATACAGGACTAAGAAAAGAGCAAAATCAAACAAAATAACAGTCATGTATTGAAATAAAGCATCACCCCACCATTAGATTTTATGCTTCAGTAGGAGTGTGGAACAGAGAGTTTCACATTCTGTAACATGGATGCACACAGGGGATGTTCTGAAGCAGGATTCCTGGAGGTAATGATGCCTGAAAGAGAGTAACATTTAAGTAAGTGCAAGGTAGAGAATAAGGAAGGCAGGAATGTAAAGAACAACCCATGGAGTGCTGAGAGATACAATAGGAACTCAAGCTGCTGCCATCTTAGACCTGAAGAAAAGCAATTTCATTCAGCAGTCTACAGACTATGGGTAAGAATGTTTTCATGGGTCATCTTATAAATGAGTGCTCATACCAAAAGTAAAATAGGCCATTTGAGATGGAAACTAACATGACATTTTCATGAGAAAAGATGTTGGGGAGTCCTTCAGAAAAGGGCAAGCTGTCCACAGTTCAAAGATTACTTTCAGAAAACCTTGAAAGACATAGAAAAACGGGAATACATGTGTGCCTTCCCTAGTTAAGAGACAAGAAAGCATGGTGCTCATTTTCTGTATTAAGTAAATAATAGGAGCATGTCTGCACACAAATGAGGAATTATAGTTTATCTTCTTTATGTTCAGTGTTGTCTACCCTTCCCCGTTTGTGTGTATGTGTGCACACATGTGCATGTGTGTGTGTACATGTGTCTGTGTACAGAGGCCAGAGGTCAATCTCATGAGTCTTCTTCATGCATTATGAAAGAAGGTCTCTCATTTTTCCTGGATATCACCAAGTAGGCTAGACAGGCTGGCCACTGAACCCCAGGTATCCTCTTGGCTCTACCTCCTCAGCACTGAGATTACAAACACACACCACCACACTTCTCATTTTACATGGATGTTAGGGATCAACTCAGTTCTCCATGCCATATTCCTAGACCCACTGTTGCTTCTTTCTAACTTTGAGAGTAGCTTAAGACAGACTATGGTGATGACACCAATAGCAAGCTGGATCTCTGACAACATTCCTAGATATGAATATACACAGTGTCATGGCTCCCTTCAGAGTAAACTGAACTCATGAAAGAATTTTAAAAATCCCTCAAGCTGTTATACTTCAGATGTCAACTGGTAGATTTTTTTCTTATAGACCTTAGAGTGATCCTGCTTTTCTTCACCTGAACCCTCTGCTTATCCTCTTTATCTTAATTCTCTTCCTTGCTCTTCTAAGTGGTTACAGTGACACATTGATGACTTTTTAAGTAGAATCAGAAAGATATTGGGACAGTTTTATTTCTAATTGCTCTGCCCAGGAATGTTGTATTTCACTGCAATGAATTGTAATATGCAGAGAGAAGGGAAAATAGATGTGGGAAAGTGGAGTGATGCAGAAAACAGTGGAAAGTAAAGGGATAAAACATGTTGCCGATGTGAAAGCCAAAGCAACCAAACATACCTCGAGACATAGTTCATTATAAAAGCATTTCATTCTTACAAAATGCAGGAAGAACAGAAAGATGTATGCATATAGCTACACCTAGTCTGTAAACACATCAACAATAAACCCAAATAAAACTGATTAGTCCAGGGGCAGCTATTCCAGAGGACCTGATAAAAACCACTGCACTGAGTTGCCCACAACTACCTGTAACTCCAGCTTTGGAGAATCTGATGACCTCTTCTGGCTTCCCCTCCCCCACCTCAAAATCAAAATAAAAACAAATATCTAAAAATAAACAAATGAAGCAGGCCAGCCCTTACTATGTCATGTAATGGAAGCCACCACTTTAACACAGATGGTTTACATTTGTGATTGGCTTTATAGACTAGATAGTTCATATGGATGGATATACATACAAACTGTATTCATAACATGTATATGTTCTGTCTTGTGTTAAATTATGCAGACAATGCTCACAATATTTAAGGCTAACACAAATGTTTCCTCTCACTAGAACTCAGCTCTGGTTGTGTACATATTCACTCACGTGATACTCACATAAAGTATAATTAGTAGATTCTCTAATTGCTCTATCTCTGAAGATGTTGAATATGGTGGTATTTTATTTGTACTGAAATGTGATTTTCATTGTATGTTAATAAATAAAGTTGCCCGGGGGTCAGAGCTATTAGAGCCATAGCAAGAGCATGGTGGTGGCGGCACATGCCTTTAATCCAGCACTTGGCAGAAGAGCTAGGTAAGTCTGTGTGTTCAGGGATACAGCCAGCATTGGTGACACACGCCTTAAAGACCTGGAGGGTGGTACTTACAAGCAGTGATGAGGCAGTCGAGTGTTTGGGTTTACAACCAATGAGAAGGCAGAACAGAAAGACTATTTAAAGACATACACACAGGAAGTAGCTCTCTTTCGGAGAGGTAGGAGCACCTCAGGAGGTAAGGTTTTAGCTCTGAGCTCTGACCTCTTGGCTTTCTCTTTTACATTGGTTCTGTGTTTCTTATTTTAATAAGACAGTTGGTTACATCTACAGTTGAAGATGATGAGTAGAAAAAAACTAATTTCCATAATGATGCACTATGGCTTGCAATGGAGACAGAATTCCAGCCTAGACAGTCAGTATACACAGTCAGAGTTTTTAATCTCTGCATTATTTGGGGATATTGCAGTAAATAATCAGAGGTTGAAATAAGGAGATTCCTTATTGTGTAAATGGCTAATATTGTTGTGGATTTTTTTTCTGTCAATTGTGACCCTATTTTGGGAATAGTATAGATAAGTAGGTAAGACTACAGATCCTGGTGCCATATAGACTTCTATTCATCATAATTTCAGGAGGCGGGTAGCTAAGTGCTGTTGGTGTGTTGCTAAGCTGTTATGATGAATTATTTGTCCTCATCAGGGGTGATATGACATGACCCAGCAGACATGACCCAGAAAGACTACTTCCCTCATCCTAATCCACTAATTAATGTACAGGGATGGAGCTTTCATCCAATTGCTACTCCGTAAACCAGTCAAGGGCTTCTGGTTATTTAGTGTCCAATATCAAATGTGCTTTACAAATTTGAACTACATAAAACTCAGAGGACTATATGTAAGATGGGTAAAACCTTGCTAATTTCTCAGAAGAACCCACAGCTCACGGAGAATAGCATTCCTATGCTCCTACATGTAGAATGTGAAACCTGTATGTCTACTGGCTTCTATTATCCACCTCACCACCACAGTGCATGTGGCCCTGCATGATTATGGGAATTTTCTGTACACTATATGATCCCTGTTTTCATCAGTGTTTAAAAATAGGGAAAATACAAACAGTTGCTCAAGACTTGCTAGAAGGTCAATATTCAAGTAATATACAGACTTAAAAAACCACATAGACACTAAGGGTTTAACTTCTAGCTGCAAAAGTGACAAGCTGAAGTAATGGGTAAATAATTCTATCAGGGAAAATAACTTACTGGACAATTAGCATCAACTGACAAAGTGATTGCCTCACAAGCTGCAGAACGCCCTTAAAAAGCCAGGCCTGGTGTTGCATGCTGCAATCCTGATGTTAAGGAGATGGGAGATAGAGATGGATGGGTCTCTAGAAGCTCAGAGCATAGCTAGCCCAGCCTACTTTGGTAAATTTTCCAGCCACTGATAGCTCGTTTAAAAAATATTGGGGAAGATGCTTAGCAACCAGCACTCAAGTTCTCAGGCCTCCAGACATGTTTATATGCACCCATACCAGCAAGTGTATCCCCTAGAAACATATACATATGTAAGCACACACATGTGAACTCAAACATGTACACACATACAGCATGTGCACTACACACACACACACACACACACACACACACACACACATACACACACACACACACACACACACACACAGTCTCAACAAATAAGAAACTCTGATTACCAATGATAGAGGCATAATGATAGGATACTGTGTAGTCTACATTAAAAGATACATTTGCTCTTTATATTGTTGGAAGGAAATTTACAAGCACACATTGATTTGTTTGCTCTGAGTCAACCTTTAATCAAGATGCCATACTAATACCAGACTTGGAGAAGATTCAAGGCATAGTGACTCTGGTGCTTGTGAAGTTTCCTCATGCTACAAAGAGAGAGATGAAATGAGGACAAAAATCACTGACCCGTTATCCTCAGAGACAAGGCTGACCACTTTACCAGAGGAGCAGGGCTTTGGAATGACTGCAGGCTGTCCTTCCCTCCCTCTCCAATCTGCTGACTAAAGATGAGGTGCAAGACAGATCTGTATGATATTGATATACTTTCTTCTCAGATTGCTGGTTTTCTGAATAAACTACAATTTAAAGACTCGAGTACTGGCTTTGTTGAAATGTTGGACAAAACAAGCTGGCTGTTTACACTGTCACTAATTCATCTTGAACAATGGTTTTCAAGGGCTGATCTTGAGACTAGTATCAATTCTGGTACAGGAAGCATTTCATGAATGTAGTGCTCATGCCTTACCCCAGAACTACAATATCAGAAGCTCTAGATGGAGGGCCAGTCATTTATCTCTAAAGTGCCCTCCAGCTCCTTCTGAGTCATGGTCAAGTTTCAATACAGATAAAACTCGGTGCAAAGGTCTACAAACTTCTCTGTATAGGCCAGGAGGCTTTCAGAAGTCTGCAAACTTCCATAAAAGGCTAGATATCTGGAAGCCAAGTGGTTTCTTTGACAGTAACATATAAATGGCTATTCAAAAGCTGTGTTTTAATATTCTTCAGAGATATCAAGGTGGGAATTCCACATGTTCATGGGTCAATTTATATATACCACCATTTTTGTTTTGTTTTCTTCTTCTTCAATATTTTTTGTGTGTATGTGTGTGTGTGTGTGTGTGTGCGCGCAGATACAAGTACAGATGTCTGAGTAAGCATTTAGAAGACAGATAACAGATAACAACCTCAGGGATCATCTCTTAGAAATGCCATTAATTATTTTTGAGACATTGTACCTCAACAAGTAGGCTAAGTTGCTGCCAGTAAGCTTCAGGGATCCTGCTGCCTCTGCTTCTTTTTCAGGAATTGTAAGTGCACACCCCCACACCTGGCTCCCCTTCCTCAGGTTCTGGAGATCCACAGTTCATTCCTTATGCTTGCATGGCAAGTATTTCACCGCCAGAGCCATCTCCCTAAACCCTGTTTTCAACTAAGAA
Source organism: Peromyscus maniculatus bairdii (assembly GCF_049852395.1). Taxonomy (NCBI): domain Eukaryota; kingdom Metazoa; phylum Chordata; class Mammalia; order Rodentia; family Cricetidae; genus Peromyscus; species Peromyscus maniculatus. Next base: position 15,364,039 of record NC_134862.1, read on the forward strand.
ACAAGAACATTTTTAGTCTCTGTATCAATGAATAGCTAGTTTATAGTTTGCCAGTCTTTACTCTAATGGTGACAACTTGTATGTGCATCTCCTCTAGGACGGAGGATGTGTTTTGAGTGTTGGTTTTGCCATACTTTAACTCTGAGACTGAGGAATCTGACTTGCCTCAAGCTTCAGTCAATACACCTAGAAAATGGATTGTGCAATATTTTCTCACAGGGTACTCTGAGACAATAAAGTAACTTGGAGGTTGATTAAAAGCTAGGGAGATAGCTCAGGCAGTGCATAATGAGTAATCATGAGGGTCCAAGTCAGATATCAAGCATTCGTATAGAAAAGTCAGCCATGGTGGCATGTACAAATTTGTAATCCTAACACTGGACATAGAAGGAGATAGTCTGGTACTGGGGCTCACTGGCCAGCCAGATTTCCCTAACTGGCAATCTCCTGGCCAGTAAGAGAGCCTGTCTCAAAATGAATGGAACTTGAGAAACAACAACTGAGTTTAATCTCTGGCTTTTAAATGGAAGAGCACACATGACTACCTCTCATCTATCTATCTATCTGTCTGTCTGTCTGTCTATCTGTCAATCTACACAAACACTCATATATATATATATATTATGTATACACACACATATATATACATATATGTACCTGCATACACTAGGGGGGACACACACACATATACATACTTACACACACACACACACACACACACACACACACACACACACACACACACTGGGGCATAGCTAATGTTCATATAGCTGTCTTTTTTCCAGTCTTCATAATTTTTTTCTAACAAATTTCAGCTATACTTTCTACAGAGATAAAATATGAAGCTGAGCATGATAGAGTTTCAGCTGCTAAGGAGATTAAGACTAGAATACTTCACAAGTTCAAGAGCTCAAGTCTAGCCTAGGTAAAATACTGAGACTCTGTCTCTAAGAAGAGTAATAAGGGGATGGAGACATAGCTTAGTCAGTAAAATTCCTGCTGCACAAGCATGAGGATCTGAGTTCTGTCTCTAGAACCCATGTAAAATGCTGGCATGGTAGAACATGCTTGTAACCTCGCCACTGGAGTATATCTAGATGTCAATGGTAGCCCCTCTAGCAAATTGGAGAGATGTAGATAAAAGTGAGGGATCTTGTCTCAAAAGCAAACAAACAAATCATAATGGAGGGCAGGGATGGTTGCTCAGTAGGAAAAGGCATTTGACACACAAGCCTGACAACCTGAACTTTATCACAATACCTAACCACAGAAGAAGAAAACTGATGACTCCTGAAAGTCCTGCACACTATGGTGGAAGCTGGTCTTCAAACACACACACAAACTCACATACCACCACCACCACCAATAACAAAAACAAACACACATACAATGATAAGAAAAATTAAATGAGTAAATAAGTTAGAAAGGAACGAAGGAAGACACTTGAGACTGTCCTTTGTCTTCCACTTTCCTTTGTATACATTTACACACATAGGTGCATGCTCACATTCACACACAAACACACAAAAAGGCAAATGAAGAGAGAGTAAACAGCATTTGGGTGGCATTTATTCCTCAGCATATCTATTCCTTTCCTAAATAGTGACCTTAGAAAACAGCTGCCTCCTTCAGAATGCTGCCATCGATCTGAAGGGCATTTGTGGTCTGGTGTCCTTAGTGGACTCAGGCCACAGGTCAGACAGTCCTCATGAATGACAATGCCAATAACAGATGGGTCTAATTAACAAATTTAAGGAAGAAACCCTCTCCTCCTCCTTTCAATTCAAAGGAAGATAGGAAAGCAAGTCAATAGTGTTTGCATTTAGAAGGGAGTATCTGGGTAATTCTTCACATGTGTGAGTGGAGTGGAGGGAAAGCTGGCCACTGAATTGAAAGCAGATGGATCCGTTCTTGGCAGAAAAATCAGCGCCTATGGAGAAGCCCGCTATCAGCTTCGTAATTTAAGTGTGTGTAAATCTGGGCATGTATGTGGAGGTCAGAGATCAAACTTAAGTGTGGGTCCTTACTGTCCACCTTGTTTGAGACATGTTCTCTTGTTTGCCACAACACAGGATAGGCCGTCTGGCTATGTTTGTTGGTTTTATGTCAATGTGGCACAGCCTATAGTCATTTGAGAGGAGGGAACATTGATTGAGACTATGACTCCTGAAGATAAGGCTGTAGATACTACACTACATATTATACATTGTACCCTAAATACTTGTAGTGAATCTATAATGAACAATTTACAATAAATACTATGTACTGTATACTGTGTCCTATAAACTATACACTGAATACTATGTAATTATAATATATTGCATATTATATATTGTATAAGTAATTCCTATTCTGTGTTCTATATACATATACTGAATACTGCTTAATATACACATACTTTGAAAGTCTATCTTTACTGTATGCTTTATTGTGTGTATTACATAGTACTGTATATATCATTCCTTATACTATGTATTGTATAGTAAATGCTTTATATTATGTACCATGAGTGATATAAGTCATATTGTATAGTATATACCATATACCTTGTACTGTATATCTTGTATATTGAGCAGGAAGAAAGGATTTGTTCAACACATTTCAGGATGTAGCCGGAAGTTCAAGGAAGGTATTTTTAAGAAAACTGGGAGCATTTTTATGGTTAATTTAACTCTCACTTTGGAATTCCATTAATAATGACCTTCAGTAACCTCAAGAAGAGGATGCAGAACAAAATTAAACTGAAGGCTGAGGCATAATGGATCAAATCTGTTTATTCATAAAGTTAAGGTTGTAGTTCATAGATTTGCAGACAGCATGGGATGGTGTTGAGGAATAACTGGGCATAAAGGAGCCAAGACACCGAGGCAGCCTCTGTTTAGCAAGTGCCAGAAATCGGAACTTTTGGAAGTTTGGGGGCCCCTTCTAACTGATCTCTTGATGTAAAGAAGGACCTTGCTTGTCAAGAGTTGCCAGTGATACCTGTTGAAAAGGGATTGCTCACTGGCCATGTGTGTGAGTGTCATCATGATTCACAGAGTTCATTGTAAATATAAAAATCTTAGTAGGGGAAGTCAGGAGCTATGAGCTAAGATCTGTCTCCCAGGTAGGAGTGTCCTCTGGAAACCCACAGGAAGGGAGCAGAGAGCAGTGGCTTGTAGACTGGATGGAGAGAACAGGGAGTCCGTGGTTCTTTAGGGGAGGTGTAAATTGCCATGATAACTTTCCATGGCTGAATACTTCTTCTGGGAAGAGTTATAAGTCACATGGGGGCTTTCGAACTTGTGACATCAGAGGACTACTGGCCAGATGAGTTGACTCCTGCACATTCCCTTTCTTGAGTGGTGCACTGTGAGTTCCTCTTGAGTGTACTCTGGGGCTTCTTACTGAAAAAAAAATATTATTGAATGAAGCTGAGACTGGGGGTGTCTTGACCTTGGCTAGTTGCACAGAAGAGCAGTTGCAGTTAGTTGATTTCTTAAAAATTAACACACTATCATGCAAGCTAGGAAAGAGGGTCTCTGGGCTGTTTAACAGGAGACTTGGTGCAGTCAGTCTCTTACAAACATTGCTTTTGCTTCTCTGGCAAGCATAATTTTATAATAAATGTAACAATACCTTAAATCAAAAGTACTACATACCTGGACAAAAGTAAGTGACAGAATATTGGAATTATAGCAAAATTTTGTAAGCTAAAGGTTGCCAGTTGGGATAATATCTCTTGTTAATAAAAGTAAAATGTTAGAATTATGGAAAATAGATTTTACTATTAGAATAAAATATTAATATGCATCAAAATACATTTAGTAATTTTAGGATTCTATTTAAAACATTCATAGAGAAACCAGGGAATAAGTTACCATTTGATAAGTAAATTATTAGTGCTTACATGTTCATTTGATAATACCTCATAGTTAAAAGTGGTAACAAGGAGTACTAGAACAAATTTTCCTAAAAAGTGATCATGGATCCTGCTTGAATGCTTGCAAGGATGGGAAAATTGGTACTTTGGTATGTGGAATATATGTTTCAGCACAATTGAAACAATTTGATGAATTTACATATATGAAAGATATGAAATAATGTCTAACCTATATACACACTGTATACTCACCACTGCATCAGGTCAACAACGTCCATCATCACTGATCATCACCATTTTGGGGTAAGTGTGGAAGTATTTATTTAGGAAGAAACATATGATGCATTCTTTTAGAAACTGTAAAGTGTAAACCACTTATCCAGCCTTCTATATTTGAAAATTTCACATCTAAGTTCCACCAACCACAGGTGGAGAGTATCTGGAATGAACACATATATTCTTTCTGTGATCACTATGTAGTTAGATGTCCATTGTTTGCATGTTTGTATAGGCTCTCAGTCACTAAACAATATTTTCTAATACATGTGTACACAGAAAAACTGTGCATAGTATTATAAGTAATCTAGACATAATTTCAAGCATAGCATATGGGTAGATATAAAATGGTTGATGTAAATATGATAGCACTTTCCTTAGGGAATTTGAATGTTGCAGATTGTGGCATCTGTGGGCTTCTGGAACCCAGTGCCCTAGATTTTGAAGGACAGCTGTTGCATTATCATCTTCAGTGACCATGCTTAGCATTTATTATCTTATTATTCTGTAAGTGAAAGCTTTGTCTTTGACCAGCATCCTATTTCCCACATAGCCTGGCAGCTGGCAACTGCTATCCTATTTGTGAAGTAAAACAGTGAATCTTTATAGTGAGCCAAGATTCTGACTTGCTTCAAGCTACTGCCTGCAGGTTGAACAATGATTGTTCTACTTTCATTTCTGTTGTTGGAATAAAATAGCCTAACCACAAATGACTTGGGGAGGAAAGGGATGTATCTGGCTTAGAATTTCAGGCTGCAGTATAGCACAAATTCTAATTAATCTTAATAATAAAAACCCTGAGTGTAGCTAGAGTTTTCCTGCCTTGCCCACAGTCAGGACAAATCTTTGTCACCCGCCAGTCCCACAGCCACTCAGACCCAACCAAGTAAACACAGAGACTTATATTGCATACAAACTGTATGGCCGTGGCAGGCTTCTTGCTAACTGTTCTTATATCTTAAATTAACCCATTTTTATAAATCTATACCTTGCCACGTGGCTGGTGGCTTACTGGCATCTTTACATGCTGCTTCTCCTGGTGGTGGCTGCAGTGTCTATCTTCCTTCTTCCTGTTTCCCCAATTCTCCTCTCTCTTTGTCCCGCCTATACTTCCTGTCTGGTCACTGGCCATCAGTGTTTTATTTATATAGAGTGATATCCACAGCACCTGAGTCAGATATCAGGGTAAATGCTGAAAGATCAGAGAGACAAAGGAACAAGTCACAGTCACTCCTTACCTTGCCAACTCCTCAGCCAGAAAGGGGTCAAGCTCCTGTCTCTATCTGCCTTATATTCCTTTCTGTCCAGCCATATCACTTCCTGTTTCCTCCTCCCTTGTGCTGGGATCAAAGGCAAGAAATCCCAAGTGCTGGATTAAATGTGTGTGTCACCACTGCCTGGCCTCTATGATTAACTAGTGGCTAGCTTTTGCACTCTGATCTTCAGGCAATCTTTATTTACTAGAACATAAACAAAATATCACCACATTAGAGTCTATCATAGACCTGCTCTCTTGCTTCAACTCAGTTATCTTTTTTTACTTTGATAAAATATGTCTGTGCAATGATGCTGCCCTCATTGATGATATCAATTAATTAATCAAGTCATTTCCCAACAGGTGTGTCTGCAGGCTAACTTGGTCCAGATCATTCCTCACTGAGACTCTCCTCCCTAGATTGTAGGCTATGTTGACAGTTAAAATTCCCCAGAATAAAACAAAGCTACCTCTGCTTCACCCCCAAATCAATACTAGAAAGCTGCACATTGTGGTCAGAATCCCAGGTTCCCTCAATTCTTAGAACCATGCATAGGTTTTGAGATTTCTCACAGTCCTAACATCAGGAACACAGTAAGAGTGACTTAAAGTTTCTCTGAAGTACAGGAAGTACAGAGTGGACAGGGCTGTCTTAAAAACTAAGAAAAATAAATTCCATGACTTCCTAAAATTGTTAAGACTAATTGTGAAGATGAGTATGAGGAAACTCATACTTCTAGGAAGACAAATTTCCTCTTCACATTTCTGTTGTTGTGATAAAATTCTCTGAACAAAGCAATTTGGGGTAGAAATATTTCATTTTATCTCACAGTTTCAGGTTATAGTCTGTCAGAGCAGAGAAGCCAAACTTGCAGGAGTTTGAAGCATCTAGTTATGTCACACCCACAGTTAGGAGCAGAAAGAACCAAATGCAGGCTTACTTCTCACCTAAGTTTCTTCAACTGTCATGCAGTCCAGAACCAAAACCTGTGAATAGTGCTGCCCACAGTGGTCTGGGTCTTCTTACATCAATTAATGTAGTTAAGATAATACTTCACAGACATGCCCACAGGCCCACCTGATCTAGACAATCTCTCATTGAGACTGTCTTCCCATTTGATTCTACATTGTGCCAACTTGATAATTAAAACTGACCATCTTTTTCCAAGGTAAGTCCATTTACTTTCCCTTTATTCTATTGTGAATGCATTAAAATTACATAACCAGAATATATATATATATATATATATATATATATATATATATATATATATATATATGAACCTCCAGCAATTGATCTATTCCTGTCCTTCTGTACTGTAAAACATCTCATTCCCAGAGCTTCAGACCTCACTGGTGCCAATGTTTCTTTTTGCTATTGGGCTTTGTAGACACTATGGTATCTAAAAGAAAGATTCTTTCATTTCATCAGGTAAGTGTGCAGTACACTATGGAAACTCATGAAACAGTAAAAAAAAAATGCAGTAGAGGTTTGTGAATCAAACCAAAAGTCATCACACCACCTCAGGAAGAATAGCCAGTATCAATAAAGACTTCAGAAAACAAACTGAGAAGTATGTGAAGAAAATAGTATTACCATGGGATATCGTAAACTGCCTGTCAGTATTACATCTACAAAATATAAATTAGCATGTTAAAAGGACATGTATACTTCCAGAATTACTATAGCATCATTGACAATAGTCAAGAAATATGAAGATCTTAAGTGTAAGTGTAATGTGAATCTTAAAAGTTCTTATTAATAAAATCAAACCTGAGCCAGGTATTGGAGTGAACTGGAAGATCAGAGAACTAGAACAAGCCACAGCTCTCTCACTCGCTGGATCCTCAGCTAGTCTTGTTTCCTTAGACTGGAGGCCTCTGAGTCCTCATCCAGAATGGGTCTCAGCTGAATTGCTGCTCAAAAGCCTGAATGCTTAACCAGCCAAATGCTTCTAGTTCCTGGTCCTCACTCCTTATATATCTTTCTGCCTTCTACCACCACTCTCTGGGATTACAGGTGTGTGTCACCATGCCTGACTCTTTCCAATGTGGCCTTGAACTCAGAGATCCCAGATGGATTTCTCCCTCTGGAATGCTAGGATTAAAGGTGTGAGAGCCACCATTTTCTAGCCTTTGTATTTAGTGGCTATCTGTTCTCTGACCCCAGATAAGTTTATTAGGGTGCACAATATTTTGGGGAACACAATACCACTACAGTGTAAGTGTACATTCACTGAAGGACGCACAAAGAAAACGTGATACATAAACACAATGGGATGTTATTCAGCTACAGAAAAGAATGTTGTTTGTCAGTTGCTACAATACAGGCAGAGGCAGAGATGATAAAGCAGGTGCTTTATCCACAAAGCCACCTCTCAGCCTCAAGCCTCCTAATCTTGAATCATTGTGTACCTCACCAGACTTCAGCATCATAAGCCAAAATAAAGCTATTTGCCATATAAAATATGTAGTTTGGGACATTTTATGGTCACAAGAGAAAAACTCTTGTGTAGAGGGGTGAGTCGTGTAGGCTTGAGTTTTGCAAGACAAAGGTTCTGGATCCCTTCATTATTTATTTATTTAATTAATTGAGTGTGTGTGTTAGTAATGTGAAATGTTCACGGGTCTGGGTCTTTGAACACTTGATCCACAGCTGGAGGTACAGTCTGGGAAGGTTGGGTTCCCTTTAGAGGGTGGACACTTGCTGGAGTAAGTGGGACACCAGGGGCAAACTTTGAGATTTCATAACCGGGCCAATCTTGATGTTCATGCTCTCTGCATTTAGAGGGCAGATGCAATGTGATTCGCTGGCCTCCTGCTCCTGCCACTGTGCCTTCTCTGCCTCTTGCTGCATCTTTCTGGTCATGATGGTCTCTATCCCTGTGATGAAATAAACACTTTCTTCTTTCAGCTGCTTTTGGACCACAGCTAAAAAAAATACACAAAATCTGTCTTTATGAGGCTGGCTTAATCCATATAATAAGATTATCTACAGTCACATCAATTTTCTCTTGAACACGGTAACGCCATTCTTCTTTACAACTGAAAAAAAGTTCCACTGTGTATATAAACCATATTTTCCTTAGCCGTCCCTGTTGTTGGACCCTTAGGTTGGCCCTGTAATTCAGCTGCTGTGACTAGTGCTGTAATAAACACTGACATACAAAAACCTCTGATATGTTCACTTGGAGTCCTTTGGGTAAATACTTGGGAGTAATAACGATGAGCCATATTTTTTGTAGGTTATTTGCACATTGTAACAGCTGGCTTAGCACCACCTTGACTTGGTCCTTGTTTTCTCTGCATTAGTAATGAAGCCTATAACCTCGGTCATCATAATAGCATTGTTTTCTCCATTGTCCCTCTATACTGATGGATCCTGTGATATGTTTGAGGTAGAATTAATCTCCACTAAAAGTAAAATGGTTAAAATATGGGCAGACCAGGTTTAAAAATCAAACCAAACAGTGCTACCTCCTTATGATGTAGCCATATGCTAATTTTAAAGACAAAAATAAAATTAAAATAGTACATCTTCACTTGATTAGTTACTTTTTTTGCATTGGTATTTATTTTGTTTCTGTCTCTTTCCTATAAAAGTGCAATCAGGAATTTCTTTAAAGAATCTAATCAAGAGGCTTGAAGACAGCTTATTTGGTCAAAAATGCTTGCCGTTCAAACAAGGATTTAAGTTTATATCCCATAAACTGTTGTGCACAGCAGTGTACATTTCTGAGAAAGTGGAGACAGGTGGATTCCTGTGACCCACTTGCCAATCCATGTGGTTATTGCAGTGAACACCAGGTTCAGTGAGGGACTCTGCTTCAAAACCTATGACAGAGAGTGATTGAGACAGAAACTAGATACCTCTGACCTCCACCCACATGAGCAAACACAAACATGCATGTGTATCATCCCCCCCACACACACTCACATACACACACACATAACTCAGAGGTTGGAAAACTAAAACAAAGCAAAAAATGCTGCATAATTAAAACTATGAGCAAATCAAGTGTTATAATTTATAAAGGGAAATATTATTTATATAGCTATGTTTTTGTTTAAAAGTATTCTTAGTTTTTTTTTTTGTTGTTGTTGTTGTTTGTTTTTCAAGACAGGGTTTCTCTGTGTAATTTGGTGCCTGTCCTGAATCTCACTCTATAGACCAGGCTGGCCTCAAACTCACAGAGATCTTCATTGCTCTGCCTCCCGAGTGCTGGGAGTATTGGCTAAAAGTATTCTTAATTTACATTTATGTATATGTTTATGCTTTTATTCTATCTATATCAGAGTTATTAACTCTTCTATAAAGAACAGGAAAACAAATCAAATTTTATTTCTCTCTCAAGATTTAAAATTCTGCTTGTTTTCATTTGCAAAGTATATTAATTCTATGACACTTCCCCAAAATACTAAAAGTAAATTGCTTCCCAATTTACTAATGCTACATGGAGGTTGAAGTCAGTTTATGAAAACAATTCCTTCCTCTCTAAATAGCAAATGAGGCAATTAAATAAATTTAACAAACCAGCAAGTAAATTGTAAAATTAAATATGTATCTTGATAAGATTTTAAATAATCCTCAGCATAACATATTCAGTCTGTAATGTATTTACGTTGTTTGTGGTTTTCTATTTCCTATAAATATTTCATCGCTTTGTTAGTTAATTGCTTATGATTTCTAAACACACACATTAATTAATTCTCTATGAGGAAAAACATTATTTCTATTATTAAAGATTGCTGAGGCGTTTTCTACCGTATGGTGGTGGCTATAGTAGATGAAAAAACCAACTCTGTGAATACTAAAAGGGGTTTATTCTGTATTTACTCACCCAAATGTGAAAGAGTTTCAGACTGACAGCCCTCATTCAGTTCCCTGTGGTCTTGGCAATGCTTTAAAAGTTTGCCTTAGTTCAAGGGTGGTCAATAGTTTTTGAGAGGAACTGATGATAATTTTGACTTTGTTGGCCAAATCTATCTGATGATAACTACTAAATTCATCTGTTGTGCTTTTATGCATCCAAGAGTAATGCATAACTGGATGGTGTGGCCTAATCTAAGGAAAAAGCTTCTTCTCTGTCAGCGTATGAAGTTGAAATTCTATGCAATCTTTATGTACCATAACATGTCATTCCTCTTTTAATAACCTTTAAACATTAGATTAAATCTTCTTTGACCAAACATATGCTGGAATTAATAATGGTGACTGAAGTGGTTATACTGATAAGTTTGTTTAAAAGTACAGAATGGCTTAAAGACAGTTCTTACAACACATCAGAATAGTAAAGGCATGAATCCCCCATGGTAGTAAGTGATACACATGCTTTCACCAATAAACCCATTTACAACATATCCTGTAAACAATACTGTAAATTTGAATGCCACTCTTTTCCTTAGTGTTCCCATTTCCTTTCTGCTTTAGTTTGCATTGCTGATGGTGAATCTCAGAACCTTGCGCATGCTTGGTAAGAGCTCCAAATTTAGACATACCCATAGCCCTCATTTTCCTACTGTCTACAAGAAAAAAATATAACACCTGCTTGATAACAGAACATGTCAAAGCTGCAGGTGATAGCTAGCTAGCTAGATAATATATGAACCGAGAGGTAGTTAGGTGGTAATAGGTAGATAAATGATAGGTATAGATAGATGGGTAGATAGATGATACATAGATGGATGATAGAAAAATACAAATAGTATAGATAAAACATAGATAATAAATTATTGATAGGTACTTGATAGATAAATAGATACACAGATGCTAGACAGACGATAAGTAGATATTAGCTAGACTATAGATGATAGATTATTGACAGATAACACATAGATGTTAGAACAATACAAATAGTAGGAGCATAAGGTATAATTTAGACATTTAATGATAAAAGTGGTATGATAAATATTCATAAATTCTTCTTCATATTACTTACTTCTTTATTTATCTTACTATGATTTATAATAAAGAACATGTGCCCAGAAGGTAGGGAGTTCAGAGTTGGCATTCTCAACTTGGAAACCATCTTACAAAATCATTATACTAGACTATGAAAGACATATTTATCCTTGTGAGAGTATCACAGCCACTTGTAAAAGAGTTTCCTTTCAGCTTACAGATACGTTTAGAAATATATGGTTTAGAAATATAAGTGTGTGTGTGTGTGTGTGTGTGTGTGTGTGTGTGTGTGTGTGTGCTTGTGTATGTTTTCTGTGCTTCAGCTGGAGTGATGTTTCAGCTGTTAAGGGTACTGGCTGCTATTTCAGAGGACCTGGGTTTGATTCCCCAACACCTACATGGTGGCTCACAATAACCTGTAACTGGTTCCAGGGGATACAATGCCCCTGGCTTCTGGGGACACCAGACATACACATGGTTGTACACACATACATGTAGGCAAAACATCCATATACATAAAATTATATATTTTAAAAATTCTATAAATGTAGGGGTTCACACATGCAACAGAGTATGTATGAAGATCAGAGGAGGACCCTGAGAGCATCATTTCTCCTCTTCCACCCATGGAGGTGGGTCTTAGTGATAAAAACCTCAGATTGCCTGTCTTAGCAGGCACCTTTACCCACTAAGCCATTGGCTATGACTTCAACGTAATTTCAAAAGCTGTTATTATTCCGAATGTGTTTCGTATTAAAGCAAAAGAAAACTGCTAAACCTGTATTAGTTAAATAATTTACTTCAAATAATTCATATATCAAGGACAAGCATAAAATAATAATTGGATAAATTCTTAGAACTAAATGAAAACAGAAATGCTATATACTGAAGACATTGTGAAGTTGATTAATGTTGAGAAAACTTTGCTGTGCAAAATGCCTTTACTAGATGCAAAGAATAATTTCAAATCAATAATCAGATATTCTACAAAAGGAAGTTAAAATTAAAAAATAACAATGCAAGGAAAAGAAAACAATTAATACTAATAAACTCATAAAACAACAAAATTTAACACTTAGAAAAATAGTGAAAGTCAATGAAATAATAAAAGTTAACTTTGCAAAAAAATCAATAAAATTGTTTAAGCTCTAGTGAGATTATAAAAAATAAAGCCTAAACCAGAGAAAATACAAATCACTAGCATAAAAAATCAACAAAAGAAAGTACAAGAGTATAACACGAATCCTACTTGGTCTTACAATAAAAACCCAGAACCAGATATTGGGGTGAGTGCTGAAAGATCAGTAGAAACAAGCCACAGCCACTTCTCCCCTCACCAACTCGTCAGCCAAAGGGGGAAGATTCTTTCTCCACAAATCCTCAGAATGAATGGCCCTGACTCCTCAGCCAAAAGGACTGAGTTCCTGTCTCCTCCTGCCTTATCTGCCTTTCTCCACCCAGCCATATCACTTCCTATCTCAACCTTCCTAGTGCTGGGATTAATGGTGCACATGCTTCCCAAATACTGAAAGCAAAGGCATGAGATACCAAGTGCTGGGATTAAAGGTGGGTGCTGCCATTGCTTGGTCTCTATGGTTAGTGGCTGTCTTTGCCCTCTTAACTTCAAAGAAAGTTTATTTGTTAAGAGTACAAACAAAATATCACACTAGAGGTCCAACATCTTTGAAAGGATAAATGTGGAGGTTTGTAAACTGATGCTCATTAGTATGGTACTTTAGAATATAGACATATTTAACTATAAGAAAGAAATAAGCTTACTCACGATTAGACAACAAGAACTATCCTTTGACAATTTCAAAACTTAATTCAGATTTGAGGCTGTATCACAGTTGGTCAGTTGTAGCCAGGTCTTTGGGTTTAATCATTAGTACCACAAAGAAGAATTAAAACCACTATAGATTAAAAACCACCCCCAAGTTAGTCAAATCCTACATAAGTTCTAGAAAATTATTATATGTTTATAGAAGTAGGACAATTTTTTAAGGGGAGTAGACTTTGCCAGGTTTACAGGAGCTGACAGGAAATTATATTTCGATGAACTTTATTAAGAAAGAACATCATGACTGTGGGCAGTCATGTTTGTGCTTTAAAATGGGAGAACAGTTGGAGAAATGGAGCATCATGATGGGTCTTGAAAAAGAGCCTTCAATTCCTCAAAAGGAGCTTCATTAGCAGAGACAGCTGCCATGGAAAATGTGAAGGGGTCTTGAAAGTAAAGAACATTCAATTCCAGAAGACAATGGGGGCTTTGCTTATTGTAAGCCTTTAAGTGAATGGACAAGTATCACATTGCATGACCTGGCCTGGTTTAGCCAACTTTTCAGAAGTCAGATTAAGATGACAGTTGTAATTCAAGGTTGCCTTGATTTTGCTTTAGGGCACCTATTCCTGACTACTGTGTTAAAACAAGAAAGTGGAAGTTAATAGCAGCTTTACACATAATAGCGAATCACTTTAAAAAATCTAGATATTCTTCAAGATATCAATAAATTATACATCCACACAATGTAGTATTAATCAGTACTAACAAGTAATTAAGTACTGAGGCACATATAGCCAATAGAGTTAAATCTATGACTAATGTGCTTAGTTTTTAAAATTTTCTCCCTAAAATCATGTTTTCTAGAATGAAAAAAAAATCTGTTATGTTTAGATTTAGAACTAATATCTACATTTTCCAGTGTAAGACTTACACTAAGAAATAAAGGGTAAAGAAAGGAAAAGAAAAGTGTGATCACTATTGAAAATGAGATAAAACCCACTACCAGATTACCTATTCAAATAATTTTAACAATTACTTACACTGTGTCAGACACTGTCTTTAGAACAATAGAATTATATTGTTAGAATATAGAATAATAGCATTATTATCACCTCCATTTTATGAGTAAGAACAAAATAGTGGTAGATTTAGTCAGCAACTTCCCCAATATCAGAGATAAGGGGTGGGGGCACTAGAAACTATAATTAGTCTTGTTAGGCTCTTGAGTCCATAGGTCCAAATGACTTTACCAAGCCAGGCTCAGCTACCCATTGTCAATATGACAATTAAAAAGATAAGTGGTAGTGAGAAGCAGAAAAGGGAGACTTACTAACTAGGCACACTAGAGGAGGAAGAAAGTAACCCACTGACCTTTCCCATTTCCTAAGTCCATCTTTCAAGTCCTGACACAGCTTTGGAATGGAATAGAAGACATTAAGAATGATAACTAAGCTGCACTGGTCAAGATGTAGTCCTAGCCAACAACTGCTGTGTCATTATCTGGACTCCAGTCTCTCCTACGGGGATCTGGAAAGTTGTTGGAACTGTGTAAATCTCTTTTCTAGAAAAACAAGTACTACATGTTTCATCAATCTTTCAGGGGCACTCTGAGGTGTGATGGCTGGGCTGTGTTTTTAGATTTCAAACACAGAGAGTGTTAAAATGTCATATCTTGTTAGAACAGATGATTGGTATTACCAAATGTCAAACTGTTCTCAAATAGGGACTGGGTATTTTCTTAATTTCTGGGAATCTGTTAGATTGAAAGCAAGTAGGCAGTTATCAAAACTAAAATGTTTCAAGAAGTCCCAATTTGGCTTGATACTGAAAGGTTAGCTTGCATGAACTAGGAAGGCCCAAAGGTTCATGTGAAGAAATGTCTCATCTCTGGGTATGCATGGCCTGACTTAACTGTAAGAGTCCTGAACAAATACTACTAGTCTTTGGTGTTAATTTCCCCCACCCCTTCGACAAATGTTTTATTGTGTCATCTTTATTTAAAGAGATCTTGAAATCATAATTATCATCTTTCTCTTGAACTACTCTGTTTCGTGTCTCCTGCTGTAATAGAAACCTAACTGGATCCCAGTGGCTTGGATACCTCCACTTCATTTTCATCTTCTTTAACTTTTTTTCTCTATTATTCTTGATTCCTCTTCCCTTAAAATATTATCCTGAGAGTAAATGGGAAGTAGGGCATGGGTTAGGGGATGCTGAAGAGCAAGCACTGGAGACAAGGTGGGAAACTCAAACAGGAGAAGGTGAAAGAAGCCATTTGTATCTCCCACTCTGTGGAGATCTATGTGTTCTTTCATGGTCTACCAACATAAAGGGGTGGCAATTTTGATTGCTTGGTGTGTGTTTTTGATTGTTTGTCAAATCTTGGTTGGGGCAGAGGTTGTATTAGTTCTTACATCAAATACAGACTTAGAAAAATCAATACATAATGGAGAAACTACTGTAATGATTGGTTAAAGCAGGAGCCTTATTGCAGCTTTTAGAACTTAATAAATGCTTATAATTTATAGTATGTGATTTGTTTATAGGAAATTGTGGGAAATTTTTCAAAATAGATCTCAATGCTATGTGTAGATTTACATGTTAATTATTTTACCATACAGATTGTTTAATGGTTTGAATGTTGCCCCTGGGTTTTCTTGGGTGTTAAACATTAGTATAATTGCTAGGATTGGAATGTTAAGCAAAAGAAATAATTGCTTATCACCATCAACCATTATCCCTAAGTATGAACAAAGCTCCTTGCATTTTGCAGGCATTTAACTAGGGCCTGAGGGAATCATGCTAAGAATACAAAAGCTTTAAGTATGTTAAAAAAGGGGAAGCATGCTGGCAAGAGAGACAATCCTAGGATAATGGACCCATGAGTTTATGTAGTGACTGTGACTGATGCCTGAAGGTCCTACCACCCACTCACAGAGACAAAGATTGGTGGAAGAGATAGTTTTATTTAATGAAGAGCCTTAGGTTTGGGAGTCATGAGGGATGCTGAGGAGGATTGTCTTTTTGAAAAAGAAGGTGGTTAAACTATTTACTAACATCATAGGTAGACAAACAGCAGCATGGTTGAGGCTCTGAGGAGAGTTCTGGCTCAGAAGCCTGAGAGGGTGGATACTTCTCATAGGTCTCAGGCAGAGGGAAAATCTTTAGATAATCTGAATGCCTGTGATTCCCTGGCAGGAGGTAGGGAAGACAGGGAGGGAATGTAGTCACCAGTAGCCCTGGATGTCCTGAGTGTAGCAACCTCTTTAGTTGAGTTTCTTTTCTGTCCCACCAGCCAGCTCTCAAATTGGAGATTTATTACTAAATATGAAGGCTTGCCCTTAGCTTAGGCTTGTTTCTAGCTAGCTTTCTCCCCCTATAACTTAAATTAACCCATTGCTATAATCCATGTGCTGTCCTGAGGCTCATTTACCTCATCTACATACTGTCTATCCTACTTTCCAGCTTCCTCTGTGTCTAGCAGGCTGACTCCCTCCTGGCAGGCCAGCTCCTCTTTTCTTTCTGCCCTCCAGACCTGCTTCCCTCCTCTGCTTAGCTACTGGCTGTTTAGCTTTTTAAAAGGCCAATCAGGTGCCTTAGGCAGGAAAGGTAAAACAGTAAGACATCTTATGATAATTGAATAAGTGCAGCATAAACAAAAGCAACACATCTTTATGTAGTTAAATGAATATTCTATTCCACAACAAACCTCACTAGAAGAGAGTGAGAAATCTAGTCATGTAGGGAGACTGTGAGGAAGTTGCAAAGTTTCAGACAGGCTCTCAAAAAAAGTCACATCAAATGTTACCTGGAGAGGAAAAGGCTGTTTGGGGTATCACAACTTGAGTAGCAGTCTAGTCTTGATTCTAACATTTAAGTCCCTTCTTGGGGAAATCCAGGGGATTTTGTGGGGTCATGGGTGTAAGATTCCAGTGATTGAAAAAGCTGATTCCTGTGTTTGGAGAAGATTTTTTTCTCTCACATCTTTGAAACATTTATAGGGTAGGAGTTTGCTTTACTTCCTTGAGGCCAGTGTATCTGTATCCCTGTTAGCACACAAATTTTGCAAGTGAAAAAATTGTGATAGACAAAGGGAAGAGGAAATGTCAGTGAAAGTCACCTCTGAGCACTATGTGAAAAGGATAGTCTTTTATAGAAGACCCGACACGAGGGAGGTGGTAGGGGTGGCATGGCTGTAGAATGCCAGGGCTCAGCAAATGAAGGATTCTTTCTTCTGCTAAGGCATAGCTCTTGCTCTATAGATTCATTCTTACTTCCTCTGTGTAAATTTCCTCCTGTTCTGTTACAAGCCTTCACCGTGGAATTGAAGAGCAGGAAGGCACAGGTTAGTGGGGAAAGAGATGTCAAAGAGCAAGGGGCCCTGCTTTCATTAGACCTACTCCACAACACTGTGGATAACCATTCTTTCTGTTCAGCTGTGGGTTCTACATTTCATGCCCGTATCCCAAAGTGTTCCATGTGAAATGGAGAGGGGGTAACAGTAGAAAGAAATCCAGGTGATCTTTGTTCCATGGCTCCTGTTGAGAGAATAAAGCAGCAGTATTTCATGCCTGTATTTGCCATCTTGATTTCTGTGGATTCAATAATGTGTCCTCAACCATGGCTTGAAAAGATTAGAAAATTCCAGAAGTAAACAACTGCTATGGGTATTATTCACTTTACTCTTCAGTGTGGTAAAATACTTGGCATAATGATTGTAAGGGAGGATAGAGTTATTTTGTTTCTGGGTGTCAGAGGCCTCAGTCCATCCTGGTGGGGAGTACAACTCACAGCATGGTGGGCAAGGAAGTAGAGAGAGAATACATTTGTCCACAGGCTTTCTCCATTCCCCTTTACTCTCTCTGGTCATGAGCCTATGGGATGGCCCCACACTCATCCAACACCTTAATTAATAATCTTTGGACATATCCTCAAAGAGATATTCTTTACTAATTTCTTAGGTGCTTTTTAAACAACTAAATTGACAGTGAAAATTAACCATCACACAACACTAAAGTGTCTTTATTATAATACATTGCTATGTTCATTCTATTTTATTACTAATTATTATCAATTTCTGTTTTGAACTTATAGGTTAAACTTTATCACACATGTTTAATGCAGGATTTTTTAAAAAGCACATACATGTTATTTGGTACTGCTTACAATTTCAAACATCCCTTGGAGTCTTAGAATATAGTCCTCTTGGCTGTAAGGCAGCAGGACTGATGCTGAAAGACCCCTGGCTGAGATCTTCCTCCGGGAGAGACCCCAAACCCAAGGAACACACCGAAACCACAGATCAGATGCAAAAGCAAGAGGGTTTATTTAGACCAGGTACCTGGGGCGAAGTCTCTTGGAGGACTTGCGCACTTTCCTAGGGCAAGGGGGACTTTTTACGGGATCCCAGGGGCAGAGGCGCGGTTACAGAAGCGAGAAGCATAGTTACAGGGTCCCTATTGGTTGTTTCAAAGAAGGCCAGGGTGAACTTGGGGTCGTATGTGTGTGGCTGATTTGGCCTTGTCCAGGCCAGCTGCTTATTCCTCAAGGCCAGGGGCCCGCCATAAAATATCCTCAACTGTCTTACTCCCAAGGCCGCTGACCCAATTATCCCCTATCTTAGGCCCGATGGCTGGCCATAGTTATCTTTTTCTTTCAAGGCCGGCTGGCTAGTTAGTCACAGCTGTGAACTCCTGTTTTTCTGATTCCTGCAGAATGGCGTTTCTAAGGCCAAGTTATTGGGGGGGCATAACATCGGCCCAACGCCCCATATCCTCATAATGGAGCGGGGGTCTTTCAATGCTAGTTAATTGCAGAGTTAAATGTATATAAGTGTGCACATGAAATGTAAGATGAAGAAGATGGTGATAGTCTGTGATACAATGTGTGGACGTAAAGCACATAGTAACGTCAATGTTTGCATGTAGGAGTCTTAACCTAGTATTGAGGGAAAGACAGCCAATGATTTTTTCCCACATGTTTCTGTTTTGGTCAAACTGTTCTATCATTTCATCTCCATTACATATGATTTTACTCATCTGAAAGAATATCCACTCTCCTAGCCTTCAAGAAATGTATGCCTAACTTTTATTTTACTATTTTTAAATTATAATTAAATTACATTGTCTAAGAGTGGTAATATTTTGGTAAAGAGACCAATTTTTAAAGTAACTATACAAACATAAAATTCAAAAACTTAAACAACATTCAATGACCCTTTATTGTTTTTTCTTAGATGGGTCTCATGTATCTCGGGTGATCTTGAACTCTTTATGTAGCTGAAGCTAGATTAGAAAGTTTGATCCTCCTGCCTCAATCATCCAAGTACTGGAAATATTGGAATGAATCAGCTTGCCAGCTTTGACTCTTCATTGTCACATACTAGTAATTTGGGTCTAATCGTGCATAAAACAGAGCCCTTAATATAATCAGAAGTACCCCAGGAAACTGAGCATGTGTTTAGGAGTAGGCAGTCCCGGAAGCCAAGAACTACTTTTAAGTCAAACCTGTAAGAAGATAGACCACTACATGCAACTCTCCAGAAAACTAAATAATACCCATGTAATAGTGACCTAAAATGACCAGAGCTTGACTAACAGTTGACAGATTGCTGTCATTAATCTAAGTTTCCATCTTAATTATCTAAGATGGTTCTATCTTAGGAATGAATGGAAACACATGAACTATGAGCCAAAGGCTGAGGGGCCCCCATTTGGATCAGGCCCTCTGAATAGGTGAGACAGTTGATTGGCTTGATCTGTTTGGGAGGCATCTAGGCAGTGGGACCGGGTCCTGGGCTCATTGTATGACTTAGCTGTTTGAAACCTGGAGCTTATGCAGGGATGCTTGGCTCAATCTGGGAGGAGGGGACTGAACCTGCTTGGATTGAGTCTACCACGTCGATCCCAGTCCTTGGGGGAGGCTTTGCCCTGAAGGAGGTGGGAATGGGGGATGGGGTGGGGGGGAAGGGGAGGAGACAGGAAGGGGGGAGCAAGTGAATCTGTGGCTGTTATGTAGAACTGAATGGTACTGTAAAATAAAATAAAATGTAAGTAAAAACTCAAGAAAAAAACAATAAAACCTAACAAATGAAACAATAATGTATATGTAAACAAAAAAAATCATATATTTTGTTTTTCTTGGATGTAATTAGGTGTACCCACAGGTAACTTACAGGAATTATGAGAAGAAAGTTCAACTCTTTAGATTGACATCTCAAGTTATTTGAATAGAAATAACCCCAGATGGAGAATGAAGAGATCAGACGATAAGTTCTACCATTCATAAACCTTTGAATTTTAGTATATGTCCCGGATTTTTGTTGTTGTTGTTGTTTGTATAAAATGGCATAAATAAAGTGCAAGACTTGGGAGGTGATAAATACATACCTAGCTACCTTCCCAAATTCAGCTTTAACACAAAGGTCAAAGGGATAGTAATTTGTGTTTCTTTCACTCAGGTCATAATTTCATAAAAGTCATGAGAAAGAAACTCAAGGTGAGGTTCAAAGTCTGAAGTAGATGGGAGGTCTTACTCTAGCTCCAAACGAGAAGATGGGGTTACATATAAGTAACTTACGTGATCCAGATGGGAAGTTTCTGGGTCAAAGGAGTCCTTAGATACTGAAAGGGTTAAGGATTTTCAGAGGAAGCTGTATCATAAACTCCACAATAGAGGATATTTTGGCTCTGAAATGCTTAACTTCTAGTTGCAATTTATGAGCTAAGAATGTAAAAATGTATGCCTTGCCAGTGGCCATGTCACAGAAGCAGCAGGTGGCCCACCATAATGTAAGGTACTGCTGGGTGAATCTCAGATAGGCAAGGCTGCCAGGGCTTTGGCTCCAGAATGTCTCTTGTTACTGCTGTACATTTACATATTTGCTGCTGCCAGTTTTCTCTGGTATCTGGCATAGTGTGAATGCATGGCAATATCCTATTCTACTAGGTATATTTACCTATGGATCATTATGAAGATAATTTCCTCTAAAGCTGTACTGTTAATTGAAGCAATGCTTTTATACAATAACAGTACTAGTTTAAATATAAATTTGATTATTAAAGGTTTGTAACAAATATAGTAAGGGATTAAGATAGATATTAGTTTAGTGGGAAAATTATATAGGTAAATGTAGGATGCAGTGTTTCTTCCACCCCTGATAAAGCAAGGGCTGCAGAGGATAGAAAATAAGAACAAGAAAGTGTCATGCAGCTAGGACTTAGGAGTGTCCTTTGACAAGCCATATAGACTAAGGTTTAGGTTAATGACTAAGGAAAATAATCAAGTCCCAGGAGTTAGCTCAACTTCTTATTGATATTGGGAAATGTGTTCAAAGGTCTTAGTGTGCACCATAGTTAAAACAAAGCTTTAAATAATGACTCCTTGTAATAAAAAAAAAGAATTGTATGGTTAGTTAAGATAATTAGACTGGACTCTAAAATATGAAAAGTGATACTAGTAATCTAATTTTCTTGCAATTATAAAAACTACTGCCCATGTAAATGGGTGAAAAGCTCCTGATCTATGAGAAGTCTAAAAGATAAATGTTTAACTGTGTGTGGATTCTTGGGGATAATTTGTTTTTCACCTTTAATACATAAAATGTTTAATCATGCAAGGGAAATGGGATTACAGGCACATGCTCCCATAATCATTTTTCATGGGTTCTTAGAATCTGAACTTGGATCCTCATACAGCAAGAACTTTACGTGCTGAACCATGCACAAAGCCAAGTCATTTAATTCTTTTAAAGCCAGTGAGTTATTTAGTGCTAGGCATTCTAGACACATGTCTAAAATTATTTAATTATAAGGAAAATAAGTAGGAAATAATTTATTTCTAAGGAAAAGAGACACTGCAGAGGGTCCAGCCTTCTACAGATTTTTCATATAAATGATGATAGATTGTGAATGTGAATCTCAAAAATCTGTATCTAGTATTTAAGATTACTTCATGGGATATGTCTTAATGTGGTGATATGAAAGAGGGAAGAGTTAAGTTTTATGTAATATATTCATGTATTGAATAGCAATATATTGAATCACATATATATTAAATTATATTATATATAATTATATATATAATATATAGTATATATTATATATAATTATATATTAAATTAAATTATAGCATAGAAAATAATGGGTTTCATTACAACATTTTCATATGCGCATACTATTTTGCTTTATTGTTCACTTTTCCTGATTTCACTGGTCTTTATCCTCTCCACAGAGAGTACTCTTCTGCTCTTATGTGCTTCTGTGTGTGTGCATATGTGTTTTAGTAAACATTTTCTCTATATGACAAATATACAAATTATGTGGTGAATTGAATTTTTAACATTATGTTAGCTTTCTAGTACTCCAATAAAATATCTGAGACAGTTAACACATTAAAGGGAATGGTTGTTTTGTTTCATGATTCTATAGGCTCTATCTGTTTCAAGATCAAGCTGTCTCACTTCTGGGTTCTGACAGAAACACACATCAAAGTGCTAAGTCAATAAGGATCCAGAAAGCAAGAGAGAGAAACAAAAGTTTATAATCCCCTTCAATGGCATGTCCTCAGTGGCCTAAGGTTCACCACAAGGCTCCTCCTCAGAAATGTTTTATCACCCTCACTAGCACCACCCTAGGTAAGACAAATTTAAATGTGAGACTTTGAGGACACACTTATCCAAACCATAGCAGAACTGCTGGGTTTTGTCATTTAAATCCTGGGCACAAATTATTATATGCTGAGTAAGAAGTGCACAGTTGGAGTTTGGCAACTGTAGAAGGTTGTCTACAGCCTTCAGGAACACCTGGCATGTTTGTCTCCTCATTGGGCTTCCTCAACTGCAGTTGGTCATTTTCTACCACTACTAGCCAACTATGGCCTTGGTTAAGCAGTTAGTTCACTTTATGTAACTGGTAATGCAATTTTGAGGCAGTACACTTTGTGTGTAAGTACTTGGTCCCCAGATAGTGGTATTTTTTTTTTAGAAAGTTATAGAATCCTTAGGAGGTGGAGCTCTATTGAGGACAGGTATCTCTGGGGAAATCTTTAAGGTGAAACAGACCATCTCCACTTTCTGTTCACTCTTGCCTTCCTGCCTACTGACACAGTGTGACTAGCCACCTCCCACTTCCCCTGCCATGCCTCCTCTGCCAGGATGGACTATGTTTGCTCAAACTGTGTGTCCAAATAAACCTTTTTTCTTTAAATTGTTTCATGTCAGGCATTTTTGTCATGGAGACAAAACAAATTACTAATAAAGCATGATAGACACAAGTAATAGGCCTGAATATCTACACCTGCATATACATTCTCAGTATGTGATTATTATTATTTTTTATTTAGGTCAGGGAACTATGTTCTTGGGTCTTCTTTTAGGTGTTACCTCTTTTCAGGAATTACCTTGTGATAGCATGATGGTATGATAGTAATTACTGTATGATAATGACTCAATAATAGTTGAACCATCATGCTTTTACATGTTAACTGCTTTGCATTCACTGATATATACCATTGTAGATTCTAGATTGCAGCTCTCTTTAAAAGTTACAGAAGCACTTTTAAAATTGTGGGTCAATCTATGTGTGTGTGTATGTATTTGTATGTGTATATGTATATATGTGTGTGTATGTATGTATGTGTGTGTGTGTGGAAATGTATCTTATAGTGGACATTAAAGTGATGCTTTATTTTGTAAAGAAAATGCTCCTTTCTGTATCTTTGATGATAGAATGAATGCATTAGACAAAAGGAACAACTACTTTGTGCACATGAATTAGAAATGCCTGTAAGAAGCTGAACTCTTTCTTTCACATAAAAGAGCACAACATATTAAACAGGACAGAGCCATTTCATTTGCAACCTTATTTAAAGGATGCAGTTAAAGCACATCTATTTCTAACTCACATGTGATAGGGGTTCTCAACAATATTGTGCCCACACAATATGAAATTCATGGTGTGTTAGAAAACATTGTCAAGCCCCCCAAAGCCAAGAATCTCGTGGTTGAATGGAAAATGTCATAGAATTCCTCTCATAATAGTTTATGCCTGTTACTTTTATTTAACTGTGAATTATTAGAATGTATATGTAAATGTTTCAGCTCAGATGATAAGGTATCCTGGCAGTTAGGGGTCAAGGAATACCACAAAGTCACACCAGACAACAAAACTTACACGAGAGAGTTATTGGGATGGAAAAAAAACAGGAGGCTAACTCTGCTCAGGTGAGAAGCAACAGAGAAATGAGCAAAAGACAGGGTTTTTACAGCTTTACTTTGTTGGGGCGGTGGAACTTTCTAGGTGAAGCTTTCCAGGATGGGGATTGGTGGGATTCCAAGTCCAGAGCTTGGGATTTTATTCTGTAGAGCAGGGTCAGGTCCCAGCTATTAGGGCAGTTAGAGTGATGTGTGGGTGGAACCTGGCAATTGTAGGTCCTCAGGGGAGGGGCCTGGATACTTATAAGCCTCAAGGGGCGTCCAGTGTATGTTTGGTTACTTCATGTTACTTCAGGAATAGTGTGGTGGTAATCTAATTGTATTGAAATATTATTTTGATTTGTACTGAAATATTAATTTGATTGTATGTTAATAAATAAAGTTGTCTGGGGGTCAGAGCTATTAGAGCCATAGCAAGAGTGTGGCGGTGGTGGCACACGCCTTTAATCCCATAGATATCTGTGTGTTCAGGGTCAGAGCTATTAGAGCCATAGCAAGAGTGTGGCGGTGGTGGCACACGCCTTTAATCCCATAAGATCTCTGTGTGTTCAGGGATACAGCCAGCATTGGAGACATATGCCTTTAAGACCTAGGGGGCTGTACATTCAGACAGTGACGAGGCAGTCATGTGTTTGGGTTTACAACCAATGAGAAGGCAGAACAACATACTTTAAAAATACGAACCGAGAGGAAGTAGGTCTCTTTTTCGCGAAGCTGGGACAGCAGGAGGAAGGGTGAGATTTTAGCTCTGAGCTCTGACCTCTCGGCTTTCTCTTTTACATTGTTTCTGTGTTTCTTATTTAATAAGACGGTTGGGTACATCAACATCTGGCGCCCAACGTGACAAGAATCCATTAAAAACTTGGCCTCTTCAGGAGGTAAACGTTCAACTGTTAGGAATTGGGACATTATCTCAGGTGAAACAGAGTGCAAGATGGCTCGAATGTATAGGTCCAGAAGGACAGAGAGGAAAATTAAAACCATATGTGGCTAACATAACTATGAACCTGTGGGGTCGAGACTTGTTGCAACAATGGAATACTCAGATTAACATCCCTCCAATCTCAGAAACAAATCATAAACTAGCACATGTTACTGAGAGAAATATTAGAAGATATTGTTCTAATGAGTGGTCACCAGCCATCCATATTATACAAGAACAGGGCACAATAACTGATGATCTTCCAAAGACACCAACAGCTCTACCTTTAAAATGGTTAACAGACAAGCCTGTATGGGTCCAGCAATGGCCTTTAACAACAGAGAAACTCCAGGCTTTAAAAGAGCTGGTAGAACAACAGTTAAATGCTCAGCATATTGAAGAATCAACCAGCCCTTGGAATTCTCCTGTATTTGTTATTAAAAAGAAATCTGGTAAATGGAGAATGGTAACAGACCTTAGGGCAATTAACAAAGTAATTCAGCCAATGGGTTCTCTACAATCTGGGATGCCTTTGCCTACTCTGTTACCAAAAGGATGGCCTCTCATAGTTATTGATTTAAAAGACTGTTTCTTTTCAATACCCTTACAAGAAAAAGACAGAGAAAGATTTGCTTTTACAGTGCCTACTTATAATAATTCTCAACCGGTTAAAAGATTTCAATGGAGGGTCCTCCCACAGGGAATGTTGAATAGCCCAACTCTGTGCCAATATTTTGTACAACAGCCATTGAAAGTGATACGTAAAAAATTTCCTAAATCTATAATTTATCATTATATGGACGATATTTTACTAGCTGACTCAAATGCAGATACTTTAGAAATAATGTTTGAAGAAGTAAAGAAAATTTTGCCTCGCTGGAGATTACAAATTGCTCCTGAAAAGATACAAAGAGGAGATTCTATTAATTATTTAGGATATAAAATAGAGCTACAAAAAATTAGACCCCAAAAGGTGCAAATTCGGAGAGATAGACTACAGACTCTTAATGACTTTCAAAGATTATTTGGAGATATTTCTCATCTACGAACTATTGTTGGGGTAAAAAATGATGAACTGACTAATTTGTTCAAAACCTTAGAAGGTGACAAGGACTTAAATAGTCCAAGAGAATTATCACCTGAAGCTGAGAAAGAATTAGCCTTGGTAGAAAAGAAAGTGCATGAAGGACACGTGAATCGTATTGATCCAAAGCTGGATTACATTTTGGTTATCTTACCTTCTAGGCGTTCTCCTACTGGAATATTAATGCAGAGGGAAGATATTATATTGGAATGGATATTTTTACCAAATAAACCAAATAAAAAATTAAAAACTTATGTGGAAAAAATCTCTGACTTGATTTACAAAGAAAAAATGAGACTTCGTCAATTAGCAGGCATAGACCCAGCAAAAATTGTCGTACCATTAACTAAGGAGGACATTGAAAAATTATGGACAGAAAGTGAACCTTGGCAAAGAGCTTGCAGTAATTTTTTGGGAGAAATTAACAACAAATATCCCAAAAGCAATAGAATTGATCTTATAAAGAGAGCTGATTGGATCTTGCCTCGAATTGTACGGCAAAAACCCATATCTGGAGTTCGTACATTTTATACAGATGCCAACAAAGAAGGAAAGGCAGGTTACAAATCAGAAAATTTAAGTAAAGTGGTTCAAAGTCCGTATAATTCAGTTCAAAAATCAGAATTGTATGCTATTCTGTTGGTATTAATGGATTTTTTAGAACCTCTCAACATAGTAACTGACTCTCAGTATGCTGAAAGAGTGGTGTTACATATTGAGACTGCAGAATTTATCCCTGATGCTTCAGAATTAACTTCACTATTTATTCAATTACAAGATACAATCAGGAAAAGGAATCATCCTTTATATATAACTCACATTCGATCCCATACTGGTCTGCCCGGCCCTCTAGCACAAGGCAATGATGAGATTGATAAATTATTGATAGGAAATGTGCTGGAGGCCTCAGAATTTCATAAAAAACATCACGTTAATAGTAAAGGTTTAAAAAAGGATTTTTCCATAACCTGGCAACAAGCCAAAGAAATAGTAAAGAAATGTCCTACTTGTTCCTTCTACAATCAGACGCCATTACCAGCAGGATGTAACCCAAAGGGTACTCAGAGAAATGAAATCTGACAGATGGACGTGTTTCACTTTGCAGAATTTGGAAAATTGAAATATGTACACCACACTATCGATACTTATTCAGGATTTCAATGGGCAACTGCTTTGAGTTCTGAAAAAGCTGATTCTGTAATCACTCATTTGCTAGAAGTTATGGCCATCATGGGTATACCTGCACAAATCAAAACTGACAATGCTCCATCATATGTCTCTGTTAAAATGAAACAGTTTTTTGCTTATTACAATATAAAGCATATTACAGGCATACCACATAATCCTACAGGTCAAGCAGTTATAGAAAGATCAAACAGAACTCTAAAGGATATGCTAAATAAACAGAAATGGGTAACAAAACCCCCCAGAAATAGACTGCATAATGCTCTTCTAACTTTGAATTTTCTGAATGCCAATGAGAAAGGAACAACAGCTGCAGAGAGACATTGGATAATAGAAAAAACTACAGAATTAAATCAGCCTATATACTTTAAGGATGTGCTGACCTCAGAATGGAAACCAGGGTATGTATTACATTGGGGACGTGGTTTTGCTTTTGTTTCTACAGGAGAAGATAAGCTGTGGGTACCATCAAAATTGATAAAGGTTCGATTTGAACAAGAGAGACCTCTTAATTAGAGGAGGTGATAGTTCATCAACCAACATGAACATCCAATTTAAACTAACTTGTATCAATAACACATGCCTTTTCATTTAATCAGATAATAACTTGTCAAAAGGAAACATCCCCAAAATTAGTCTTGGGGAAAGGTTTTTGTTTTTGTCTTTTAGGAGAATGAAGGTTAAGGAATCTGAAGAACACTGGACAAATGAGACAACTGAAGAAAAGGGACAAATCATCTATCCCAAGAAACAGAGTGAAACGGTGTATGGGTATATATTATCTAAAAAAAATTTTATGTCTTCCTAAATGTTTGTTTCTGCTTTTCTCTAAAGATTTAACACTCTTGGTTTTCTAATAGTCCCAGTTCAATTAAAATTTAAAGCTGACTTTGGAGTTGGAGAATGGCTCTCTCCTTCTTTAAAATCAAGCATGTTGTTAAAAGGAAAATGCAAACTCCCTGTATCATGCCAGAATAAGAGCCATCTTCTGCTATGGTACAGGACAAAAGCAAAATTAATTAAGGGACTATTCTATTACTAATCTCAACTCTGATTCTATTCTGATTCTTTAAACTTTTCTCAAAGTATAAATTTTATATCAAAATTTACAAGATTAATATATATATATACATTTTAAACTTTGTTAAGATATAAATGGTCACATAGAGTACTAACTAATTCTAGAAAAAAGGCTAGCTGCATATATATGTTTTTGTGTTCGAGTCTCTTATCAGTTTTCTGCAGGAAATCATGGCCAGGCCTAACATCAACTGAAGTCTCCAGAAAGAAGATGGGGCCCCACAACAACAACAATTCCACGTGGACAATAATAATATCATTAAGCTGACAAACATCATCCACAGATCAGCTTTGAACTACAAGGTGCTCAGAGCAATTTTGAGATGACTAGCTGAGATGATCCAGTCTCAAAGACTACTTGAATAAGGACTTGAGATAAACCCTGAACTTTGGCATTATACACAGACTGGATAATGAAGGATATAGTTACCTCTCCTAGAATTTGACAATTAACCTAAAATTTTTCTTTCAGGATAAAGAAAACTTCGCCCATACCCAGCAGGAAGCAATTTTAAGAATACGACGCCCACATTCCCAAAGAGGTGGTGTGGGGCGGGTGGTTTTTTTGGTCTTTTTAATGGGTTTTGGGTCTGGGATAATTTTCATTGTTTAGGGGGGTTGGTTACAAGTTATTGTCAAGGGTTAGGAAAAAGGCTAAGCAAAGGAGATTAGATTTAAGGTTCTTGTTTAAAAAAAAAAGAGAGAAAGAAAGAAAAAAAAAGACAATTACTAGTTTTAAATACTTTACATTGGATTGAATTGTTTTATATTGTACACAAATTTGAAACTGATATTGTTAGAAAATGCTATATGTATATTTCTAATTGTATTTATTCCATCCATTTAACAATGTAATGCAAATTTCTGATCCTTGAATGTTATTATTATCAACTATTAGGATATAAAGAAATGAAAGCTAGTAGTTAGACATTATCATAGAACTTGTAGTCATATTAGATATGTTTTAAAAATTGAGCAGAGATGTTTTAGACAGGTCATCTTCAAACCCTTCAGAGATCTACAGAATATGGCATTTAAAATGTTTTAATAACTTAGAAAATTTTTCTTTTTTGAGACATGTCGGCTCCTGGCAGTTCCAATCTACTTTAGAGAAAATATGGGCATTGAAGAAACTGCATATGGAGTCAACTTTCATTCTGGCAAAAGTTAGCCACTGGACAACAAAGTATCCTCGAATCAACAGGACAAAATGGACAGACAGATCACGAAACAAGGGACTACTGATTCTTGCCAAAACAAGTGTGGCTATGGCTTTATCAAAAGGCATCTTCTGAGGCCAGGACAATATGGCCCCATCCCTGAAGTGGCCTTCGCATCCGGAAAAGGTACGGTGCCCTTTTCTTCGAAGGCAGCTTAACAGGCAGAGGGCCGATGGATTCTGTTGTACAATGGAACAGCAGCTGAAAGCTCATGCCTCTCAAAAGTAGACTGGCATTTAATAGAGGGATGTGGAGAAGAAGGGGATGCTGAGATGAAGCCATATATACACAGCCAAGAAGAATGGACAGCTAAATTAAAAAAACTGTCAACAATTTCCAGAATTTAAAATCCTGAATCATGACAGGACACTAGTGGAATTCAGGTGTTTCTGGTACGTGGACTGCTCTCACCCAATGTGAGGTTGAACTGTTGACCTTGTGTACATCCTACTTCACAAATGAGTCTGTCAGATACACTAAGCCTATAGGCTGAAGATGATGCCCCAACACTGCGGAGAAACCTCAGGTGACTGCCCAGGTAGCTGGCTGTTTCTGTCAACTCACAAAATTTTTTTGGAAGTTGCTTGCATGCACTTCCTGTTTTTATTTTTGTTAGCTAATATTATTCCCTTCTTGGGTCTCTGAGGGAGTTGAAGATAGTTAGTTATGGTTGAAGATTAGTTAGTTATAGTTGAAAATTAATTAGGATAGAAAGTACATTAGATACATCTTGGAATTATCAAAATAGGATAGATAATGGAATTATTTTCTCTGATTCGTCAAATACCTGTTTAGGTATTTATTACTTATATATATTGTATATAGTTATTGTACTTTTGTATATAGTTTTTCTTTTGTTAGTCATAACCTTTTGCTTTTTTTCTTTTTATTAAAATAGAAAAGGGGAAATGTGGTGGTAATCTAATTGTATTGAAATATTATTTTGATTTGTACTGAAATATTAATTTGATTGTATGTTAATAAATAAAGTTGTCTGGGGGTCAGAGCTATTAGAGCCATAGCAAGAGTGTGGCGGTGGTGGCACACGCCTTTAATCCCATAGATATCTGTGTGTTCAGGGTCAGAGCTATTAGAGCCATAGCAAGAGTGTGGCGGTGGTGGCACACGCCTTTAATCCCATAAGATCTCTGTGTGTTCAGGGATACAGCCAGCATTGGAGACATATGCCTTTAAGACCTAGGGGGCTGTACATTCAGACAGTGACGAGGCAGTCATGTGTTTGGGTTTACAACCAATGAGAAGGCAGAACAACATACTTTAAAAATACGAACCGAGAGGAAGTAGGTCTCTTTTTCGCGAAGCTGGGACAGCAGGAGGAAGGGTGAGATTTTAGCTCTGAGCTCTGACCTCTCGGCTTTCTCTTTTACATTGTTTCTGTGTTTCTTATTTAATAAGACGGTTGGGTACATCTACAGAATAGTATGTGTTATTATTGTCTAAGTTACTAAGTGACCATTACCCTAGGTTCAATACTTGCATTATAGCATATGAATATTTGATATCAAAGTTATAAATATATTGTTACTTGGAATTAGAACTTCTAACTGTTAAAAGTGGAAACAATTATATGAATTAGCCTGTCCAATCATGTCTTGTTTCTGATGAGGCAACCTGGTTTAAGAGATAATGGACTAAAGCCAAATGTTATTCCTAGTTTTAGGAGACACTTATGCTTCTTGCATTCATGTAGGATATAGGAAAGAATTAGATGCAGTCCTCTCATGGAAGTCAGAATACATCTCTTATTTGGAGATGAAAATTTCTAAGTCATAGGTGTAAACATGACAATTAAAGTAGTAATACTTGTGTTGCTGCTGTTTTAAAAAAGGTTCTGTGGACTTGAATCCACATACAAAATTAAAACCATAAATAAATTTTTCACAAAACATAAGACCCCATGACTACTTTATTTAATGAAACCTATTATAATGGTAATTATATGACTGATAGCTAAGACAGTAGAAGCAGTCTTTAGGCAGCTATAGTAACAGGGCAACAGGGGTTGCTTAGCAACTGGGAGGACAGAGTCAATGCACAAGTCATGACTGAATGAGTCATATGATTGGAGAGAGTGATGAATGGTGTGTTCCACTGGCTTGCACTTCTACTGAAAAAAAATTGGATTGGGAGGCCTTACCTTCTTGTAGAAAGGAATGGGGGTGGGCTGGGGGAGAAGGATGGAAGGGTGGGAGGAGGGAATAAGGGGATCTGTGATTGATATGTAAAGTGAATAAAAATTTCTTAATAATAAAAAGCTCCTTAATAAAAAAAAGTTGGAGGTTTCTCCCATCCTAACCACGCTGCGATCCCACAGCTGCTTATAAAATAATCACTCAGAGGCTAAAAACTAATTGAAAATTCTTTGGCCTGTTGACTCAGGCTTCTTGCTAGCTAGCTATTATAAGTTAATCCAACCCATGACTATTAATCTATGTAGCTCCACTTGTTCTGTGGCTTTACTTGTGGCCCATTATGTGTTGCTCCTTGGACAGCGGTTTGGCGTCTTCTCCCACTCCCTTTTCTCCTCTCACTCTCTCCCTTGGATTTTCCCACCTGGCTCCATTTTCACTGCCATAGGCCAATGAAGCTTTATTCATCAGCCAATGGGAGCAACACACATTCACAGCATCCTGAAAGACATCCCACAGCAAGTTCCCCTTCCCACTTTGGCTATGAGTTGCATGTCTGGTACTTCCGCTGCTGTGACAGAGCCATCAAGGATGTGATGCTATTGTCTGCTTTGATTTCAACCAGAAGGGAAGGTAAGTATAAAAATGGGAACAGAAGGAAGAAAACTGCCTGAGAGCATGTCCACATTAAAGGTAGGAAAGAAGAAGCCACAAAAGCATGTAAGTTCTTTGATATCAGCCCATCTGTATCATGATTATAGCATGGTATTGTGATATGAAAGGAATTATGGATATTTTTATGTCAGCTTAAGATTTTATAGTTGGATCTATTTGTCTCTCACTGCATAGGACAGTTATTCAGGCATTTATTAAATGTTTAGCAGTTATTTAATTTTAATTTTTTCTCCTTAAACTGAATGCCACTTCAGAGAAATGAAGGTTTACTGAAGAGACCAAATCTCTTACAGTAGCTATTTTTTTTAAAATTTTTTCTTAAAGGAATTGATGAACATTGGGTATCCCAATTTCCAGAATGATTATATTAGCATGTTTTGAAGAAAATAAGTGATTCTGTTAGAATTTTATGCACCTTTGTTCTTTCAATGGTTTCCATCACCTAGGTTTAACCAGACTCTGAAAGTAAAATACAACATATTAACAACTTTAAAAATGAGAAAGTGAAATCGAAAAAGAGAAATATTACAACCTGTGGTGGTATTGTGTTCCTTAAAATATTGTGTACCTTAATAAACTTACCTGGGGTCAGAGAACAGACAAGCCACTAGTTACTCAGTGATAGCACACGCCTTTAATCCTAGCATTCCAGAGATAGAAATCCCTCTGGATCTCTGTGAGTTCAAGGCCACATTGGAAATAGCCAAGCATTGTGACACACACCTTTAATCCCAGAAAGCCAGCCTTTAATCCCAGGGAGTGGTGGTAGAAAGTAGAAAGATATATAAGGCGTGAGGACCAGAAACTAGAGGCATTTGGCTGGTTAAGCATTTGGCTGGTTAAGCATTCAGGCTTTTGAGCAGTAATTCAGCTGAGACCCATTCCGGATGAGGACTCAGAGGCCTCCAGTCTGAGGAGACAAGACCAGCTGAGGATCTGGCGAGGTGAGATAGCTGTGGCTTGTTCTGTCTCTCTGATCTACCAGCATGGACCCCAATAACTCGCCTCGGGTTTGATCTTATTAATAAGAACTTTTAAGAATCCTGCTACAACAACTAGATGACTTTTCTTATAGTATACTACTATAACTTTTATGATACTATTGTTAATAACATCTAATTTATAAATTAAATGTTGATATACAATCTATGAATAAAAAAACAAATGATGTACAGTATGATATATTATCAGTAGTTTTCAACATCTCCTGGGTATCCCTGGATGTATCCTCCATATTAAAAAGAGAGTCTACTGTGTTATTAACAAAATAATCAAAATCTCTATAATCCACCAAATTATAAGGATCTCGAAACATTCAATTCACTTACCTGTTGAGGTTTTTTGCTTCTTTTACTTGAGAAAATAAATGGGCTACTATCTCATACATGCGTGCAGAGCTGTGATTTCTACTTCAATTTCCTTGAAGACATAGATTCCAATCATGGCTGAGGAGAGAGTTCTGTGAAGTGACCTAATACAGGGAGGTCGTAAAAACCTAACAGAAATTGATTATAAAATAGCCAGTAACCAGGCTTATCTAAGGACTCAAGAGCATGAGGCACAAAGATCACGAATTTAAGGACCTCCTTAGCTATATTGAGACTGAGGTGATCCTAGGTTATATAGTGAGACAGGCTGGACAACAGAGAGGGCCCCTGTCTTAAAAAGAAGAGAAAAAAGAAGGAAAAGGAAGAGAAGGAAAGGAAAGAAACCTGTACCTCTGGTCTCTGGTGTTTCTGGATGAACCAAAAGTATATTATTTAGTACATGGTTATTTTTAACTCTATTTTTCTTCATTCTACTACTTAATAAAAAATATTTCCAACAGGAAAGAAAGATGTAAAAATCAGATTTGAAATCTGTATGCTATCTTGACTCAAATACAAATGATGGCTTAAAGTATGAAATCTCTCTGCCTAGCCTAATACTGATGCTGTTGGTTTGCTCAGTTGTACAGTGTGAATGATAACAGCATGTGATACTAGGAGTTTCTGCAAAGATCTGAGGTTTTAAAGATGTGGGGTTTTGTTATAGAAATTAGAAGACAATGAAATGATGGTATAGAGTTGTGTTGCTGTTGTCATTGTTTTATTTTCTGTGATTCTCTTGAGGTCATCAGCATGAATCATCAGGAGACAGAAGCTGTGGGTAGAGTGATGGAGAGAATGAGAAATGAGTGGAGACTTCTGATCCTGTTATTATTGGAACAACAAAAATAAAGTATTACATTTAAACAGTGATAAATGTGGAGGTTTTTATTAAGCTTTTGCAAAAATGCAAATGTTAGGTGATTTTCCCACAGTGGTTAAAAACAGATCTTTTTGTCAGATGTTGGCTTGGCCCAGCTCTTTCACCTATTTCTGTGGTAAAGTACATTTGCTAAGAACCTGAATATCAATCACATGAAACTGGAGAAATCTGAACAGGTAAGTGTCTGACTTTGAGGCCAATGTCTCCTGGTTAAAATAGGACTATTATTTAGTGGATGGTGCTCTGAAGGGAACTGGGGAACAAGTATTTGGTTGCTCTTTGACAGCTCTTACTCTTGCACGAGAATCCATGTCTAATGAAAATAGAATGGGTAAAGTCTAAAACACTATTTCTGGCCCTGTATATTCTTTTAGAAATCTATCACTCTTTGCTAACAGGCAAATTTATTTTCCCTCCTATGCACTCAGTTCAGTGGCTGGCATTTGAGACTTGATAAAATGCTCCTTTGCATATATCGTAGTAGACATTAAATGTTAAGCCAGGAGCCACTTGAAATATTTTGTGCAAGTATTGGCTTGATTAATAGTCAGAACTGTGAAATAAGTGTCCACAATAATTTAGGTAGCTAAGGTAGGAAATTTTGTTTATATTGCCCAAATTCCAATTGTCAGAAATGGTCTTTTTCTCACTTTGATGAAGATATTTTTCTCATCTTGAATGTGTATGGATGAATTCTTTCTTTGTACCACCAAAAACATCAAATGAGTCAATTTTAGATGATATATTTTGAATGACTAACTGACTCAGGTTTTCTAGGGTGAATAAGTCCTGAGTGGATGCTTGCAGGATTTCTAAGTGGGAGGTGGTAGAATTTAATTGCAAATATTTGTTTTATGATTCTCAAGCAATTTTTCATTAGTATCTAGAAAACCTGGGTACCAGGCATGTGTCAATTTTTAAATTAACTAGAAATTTTTGAGTTTCAGAAATGTGCCAGCTACTGAGCCAGCTGTGCATGGGGGAGGTAGCTGAGCCAAAGAGGGGGAGTGTCTCTTGGGTCCACCTAAAATCATCTGAAGCCCAAATGTGTAGTTACACCCATCAGCAGTTATTTAAATGCAGTGCCTGGGAGTGACATTTGTACTAACAAATTCACGTATCATTGCTGTCATTCATTGCCAACATAAATAAGGCCACATGTGACGGCTCAATGAGTTCAGAAAAGTAGGTAAGAGTCAGGTCTCATTTCCCATTCTACAAAGATCTACTGCCAGCTTCACCTATCATCAGTCCCAGAAGCTCCCAAGTTTAGGATGTCCCTCTGCTGCTCAGTGTTTCCTTAGCCACAGCTTCATGATGCTGAAGGCAGCCATCAACTAGTGACTGGTGAAGGGACAATGTCAAGACCCTCCTATTGAGGCTTGGTGAAGATAACTCTAAATGAGCAGCACATGCACTAGATTTCCACAGTGACCTCTGGGTTGGCATTTTAGATAACATCTTATTCTCCCAAGCCATTCCTAGAAAATGATTCTTAATAACCATTTTGAACTCCAACTTCTTTGCAATATTTATTTCTAAATAAGCAGCCTTGAAGCATGCAGCTTGCAGCCTACTCCAAAGAAAAGTAGTGTGATATTAACATGCACTGAGTGTTTATGTTGTCACTGGTCTGATGTTTCAGATCACAAATGCCCATTCCTTCCTTTATCCAGGATAGCAATTTTCACTACACCAGATAGGAAGACTGGAGGAGTTAGTAGGCTGAGTAAACAACAAAACTGACTAGCCAGGATTTTATTTCCCTTTTCCCCTCCTCCATTTTTATGTGGTGTGTGTCTGTGTACACATCGGTGTTTGAATTTACATGGGTATGCATAAATATACTTATGCAGACATGTGTGTATATATGTGTAGTGTGGGGTGTTTACCCACCAACCCCACAGCTCCCCAGAGTTTTCTTGAGTGCGAGCAACAGGAAATATTAGATAGAAGGATTTAGATTGCGGAGATAAACAGATAGAAAATAAAGGATAGCCTCGAGAGGGCCTGTAACCTATTCCAACGGGCCCTGACTGTCTCTGGGTATTTATAGAGATGCCAAGGGGTAGAGCAAAAGACCTCCCCCCAACACAGCCATGTGCAGACCATCCCAGACACCTGCACTCATTCCCATGGTCCTAATCATCCTTTCTATGATGACCTGTTGGGTAAAGCCACGAGGAACCTGAAAACGGGCTCCCACAGTGTAGGCTAGAGACCAATGTGTCACTCTGTCTCCCAAGTGCATCCCCACACCTGGGTTCTTACATGGGTTCTGGGGAACTCAGGTCCTCATGCTAGCATGGCGAACACTTTACTGCCTGAGCCATCTCTTCAGCTCTTGTGCCTTTCCTGTTATGTGGAACTGCTTTCTCCTTATAGGACTTTTAAAGTTAAATCACTGTGGGTATATTAAAATGGACTTTTTGTATCCTAGCTTGTAAAATTGCTGTATACATTTTCTCATCTTTATTAATTTCATATTTAACTCTCATGATCAATGTCAGACACCAATCTCTCTCATTTTCAAATTTTGTATTTAAATATCTCTAGAGAATTTAGTCTCCAAATATTATTTTCAATATCTATGTGATCCCTGGCCTGTGGAGAGGCCAAGGACTGAATTTTTAGCACAGAATTAATTGATTTGTGGATGTCCTCTTCACCACTGATTTTTTTCCTTTTGTCTTTCTGCAGACCATTCACATCATCAGAAACAAACTCAAAAGGCTGTCCCCTTGGGAACACAGTACCTCAGAGCCTCCAAAGTTCTAGTGTCATGAATTTCACAGTCCTCTGTCATCAGAGCTCTCTGAAAAGATGAAGAACATTCACTCCTTCAGTGTGTGTTTGCTAAACTTGAAAAATCACCTTCTGCTGAATGTACTAATGCACATCACAGCATCTTCTGGAGTCCAACTCCTGCTGTTATTTTTAAGTCTTCTTTAAATCTCAACACCTGACTCTGGTTATAGTCTAGATATACTCAGGGTTAATCTGGGGTAGCCTCATGGAGGAGAAAGACCAAGCAGAGATTAAGAAAATCTTCCCAGATGTTATCTCAAGTGTTCTTGGAAAAAATAGAAACCCGGCTTTCTGGCATGTCTTTTGAAGTATTAAAAAATATTATTGGCTTAGTGGGTAAAGTGCTTGCTGGAATAAGCAGGAAGAATTGAGTTTAGATTCCCAGAATGCACTAAAAGCATATGGAGACAGAAGTGCACCCATCTTCGACCCCAGAGCTTCTGTAGCAAAATGAGAAGTGGAAACAGAAAAAAATCTGGAAAATCATGGCTGCTCAAGCTTGGTGCACTCACTGGTGGACAAGAGATTGTGTCAAACAAAGTGAAATGCAAAGACCAACCCCCAAGGCTGTATGTATTCTGACTGTGATATATACTCCATGCTATGTGTCTACCTACACCTGTATGCATAGGGATGGGGAGAAAGACAGAGACAGGCAGAGGGAGACAGAAAGAGACAGAGAAATAATTAAAGATGGTGTTGTTATATCACATACATCTTCCTAGATATCTCATTCAAAAAGTAATTAATATTCCCTTTGAATAAAGTTAATATCTAGGTGAGAATCACAGGTGCACTTATTTATTATTTAAACCATGTATATGTGTAATTCATATATATATATATATGCATTTTAAATTCTGAATTACTTTCTCAATGATCAGTATAAGGTATTGACACTATTTTATAATTAAAGAAAGCTGTTAGTTATTGAAGATAATTTACAAAATACCCAGTAGGTAGTAGGTGGAATAATTACCTCTGTAGGGATATCAGTCTATTCCTCACATTGGCCTCTGTCATTTTTTGTCTATTTGTGTCTTTGTGTGTGTGTGTGTGTGTGTGTGTGTGTGTGTGTGTGTGTGTGTGTGTTGTGCCAAAATACATGCATGGCACTGTATATGTGCAGAGGTCAGAAGACTGGAGTAATACCTTGGTTGAGACAGTCTTATTACCACACACTCCAGGCTAGCTGGCTTATGAATTCCTGTGGATTGTCCTCTTTCCATCTGTCATCTCATCTCAATGTGGGAAAGCTGTGATTATAGATGCTGTGTGCTACTTTATCTGGCTTTATGTGGAGTCTGAAAATCCAAACTTGATTCTCATGCTTGCATTGTAGACTTTACCACTGAGGCATCTATCTCATGAACTCTTCCTATACTTCTTTAATGTTTAATGACTAGACTTTTAGAGTTCTAAGCGTAGTGTGCATGAGTGTGTGTGTGTGTGTGTGTGTGTGTGTGTGTGTGTGTGTGTGCCTGTGTGTGTTTGTGTATGTGTGTATTGAAAGCAATGTTGAAAATGTAAGAAAATGGGGCTGGAGAGATGGCTCAGAGGTTAAGAGTACTGGCTGCTCTTCCAAAGGTCCTGAGTTCAATCCCCAGCAACCACATGGTTGCTCACTACCATCTGTAATGAGATCTGGTGCCCTCTTCTGGCCTACAGGGATGTGTGCAGGCAGAACCCTATATACATAATAAATAAATAAATAAATACATAAATAAATAAATACATAAATAAATAAATACATAAATAAATATTTTTAAAAAAAGAATAAGAAAATGGAAAATAATTATGTAAAAAGTCAGTGAAGAAACAAACTCAAACCAGGGTAGGATTCAGAGACAATTTATTTCTGTATTCATCTGACTTCTGGTACAGGGGCTTAAGAAAATGCCATTGTCTGTCCTGACTCATCTTCTTTTGTCTTGAAGAAAGAAAAGAACAGTCCATCTTGTGTTTTTCACAGGGTTTGGAACAAGTCAAAGTTCATGGCACTGATTCTATAAATATAAACTTACAATCAAGGGTGTTACAATTTGATTGACATGTCTCCTCCAGGCTCATGTTAGAAATGTTCTTTCCCAAACTTGTGGAACTATATTGAAGTCTGTGGTTCCTTTGGGAGGTTGGGTATAGCTGGTAGAAATAAGTTACTAGAAATGAGTCTTTGATGTTTTATGTCACTATGTATTTAGGTCTGATTTCTCAGATTCCTTCTGCAACATATAAGTAACCATTACCTACTTCATGTTCCTTTCATATCTTTGTCATGACCATTTCAAATTTTTCTGAAACCATGAGCCATGATGTACCTCCCCTCCAAGATGATGTTTTTGTGTTTTTTAAACAAAGTTATGAGTAAAGTAACTAATAAAAAGGTAAGTAATACATTCAAGACAGCAGTGTTTTACTCATTTGTCATTGGTCCTCCAAAACTGAGGCTGAACCAGTTATCCATTTATTTTGATTAACAATTGTGCTTTTGGGATGAGATAAAATTCATAAATGATCCTGTCTTTGTGTATGATTATATTTTCATTTCTGTGCCTCTGATAAAATGTCACCAGAACTCAACTTTGTGTAAAATGATGTTTATTTCAACTTACAATTCCAGATTCATCATTGCAGAGAAGGTGAAACAAGAACTGGAATTTGCAGCCCCACCACATCCACAGTCAACTGCAGAGAGAACTGACTTTGTGTGTGCTCACTAGCTTGTACTGAGCTTGACTTTTCTACTCTTCAACAGTTCAGGATCCACAGTGGGCAATGTCTTTTCATATCAGTTAACTCAAAAACAACCCCCAAACACACGTTCACAGACTAGCCCACAATAGACAAATCGTACCTGAGAATCCCTTCCCAGGTGATTTTAGCCTGTGTCAAGTTGTCAAAATTAACCCTCACACAGAAATGACTACCTAGTAATCTCCAAGACCCTATATAAGATACTATACATGTAAATGTCAAATGAGACCATGGAATAAATTATAGGAAAGAAAAGAGGATGATGTCTTGAAAATATAAAATGAAAGGTTTGTTCTAGACTATGTATGGTAATTATTCTTTCATCATCGTGACAGAGATAGGGTCATCTGGGAAGGTATAATTCAATTGAGAAAGAAAATTCCTCCCTCAGATTGATCTGTAAGCAAGCATGTTTCAAATTTTCTTAATTGATGATTGATGTGAAGGGACACAGCCCCTTGGAGGTTGTCCTACTCCTGGGTGGGTGTTCCTGGGTAGTATAAGAAAACTAATTGTTCAAGCAATAGGCACAGACTAGTAAATAGTATTCTTCTTCAGTTCCTTCTATTCCCGGCTTTTGTTTGAATGTCTTCCCTAACATGCCTCAGTAATGGCCAAAGATCAGGATATATAAGCCAAATAAGCCCTGTCCTTTCCAAGTTGGTTTTGTTTAGTATTTTATCACAAAAATAGAAAGCAAACTTGTACACTAGGGTACTTAATAAAATGCAACAGAGGAAGTGAGGACTGAGTAAAGAATTCAGAATTATTCAACTGGAAGAGGTGAGACAGGAGTCATCTTGCATAAGTGCCCTGTGGGAAGAGGAAAGTAATGACTCTACAGAATTTTCAGAGCTGCCAGTGGAGGAGCTAAAGTGTGTGTGTGTGTGTGTGTGTGTGTGTGTGTGTGTGTGTGTGTGTGTGTGTGTGAAGAGGTAGTGGCAGGTGGAAGCTATAATACATAGGGTCCTTGTGACATTATAAATAATATTTGGAAATTTTTATGAAATTTTAGGAGTTGGTCTGTAACACTGACATTTTAAAACATCTGAGATGAGAAGAGATGGCACAGTTGGTAAAGGGCTTGCTCTACAAGCACAAGGACCTCAGTCTCAATCGCCAGAACCCATGTGAAAGGCTTGGCATGATAACACATGTTTGTAATTTTTTAAGCAGAGATAAATATAGTCATTCTATGCTAGTAGGTAAATTCTAGTGAAAAATACTTTCTCTAAAAACAGGATAGTACTTTCCCTAGGAATGACATCCATGTTTGACCTCAAAACTTCATACACATTTATAAATATATGCACTTGCACACTGAGGTGATTTCCTCCACAAGAATATAGACACACACACACACATGCACACGCACGCGCGCACACACACACACACACACACACACACACACACACACACATACATACACTTACAGTGAGTGGGTAAAAATAAAAGACCATGCCTTGTGGCTGTACTATGGAGTCCAGAAGAAACAAAACCAGATGAAACTGACAGGAACTAAGAGGGTTCATCTTTTGTTGGGAGTCCTCCTACCTCCAGAGAACTATTGTTGCATTTCTGCAAAGTTCACAGAAGGACATGTATGTGCTCTTGTACTTCACTGTGCAGATACAATTTCTGAAAATATGTTTGGCTTCTGTTTCCTTATGCTGCTTTAAATGCCTCTTCAGAAAAAGTGAGTAGTCTTCCCAAGTGCTATTCAGAAGTAGAACATTCCTGAAAGGGTTTCCAGACTGCTGTTTAAGAAAAATCCATATCATACTTTGCTCCACTTATTCTTGTGAGAAATAGAAGTGCATGTCCCTCCACAGCCAGGGTGGATTCATGCTATACCCTCCAACTTTGTGCCTGAACACAGAACCCAGCCTTCTCCATTTACCAATTTTTCCAATATTCACACATCATGACAAAGTTTAATGTATACATTAGCTATGGTAAAATATTAGTAACAATAATTAGTGACAGAAGAAATATAGAAATATATAATATATTACTATAATAAAAATAATTAATAACATATACATTATTTTCCCATTTAGTATATTTAAATGTAATGTTTAATGAGTGTAATTGAAACTGCAAATGTCACATGGTCTTCATATAGATGTGTATTATCTAAAAATGACTAAAATGACTAGGTTCTCTAGGAAGATAATGCAGGAGCAGTCATGAGGCTCAACTAGAAACCCAGTTCCAACAGCTAACTCTTCTCCAGCAACATGCCAATATTTCCTACTAAAAAATAACCCCAATATTTTCTGTGAACCTTAATAATGTGATTTTATTCAGCTGTAAAGAAAATTGAAATCATGAAGATTTTAGAAAATGAGTGAATCAGGAGAGTGTAACATCCAGCAAGGTAACCCAGAGTTAGAAAGAAAAAAATGTGTCCTTTCTTATATGCAGATTCTTGTTTATAATGTATGTATGTATGTGGGAGTGAGCATGGATTTAGACTATGCCACTAAACAGAGATGATAAAAATGGGAAAGAGATACTGAGGTGAGCAGAAGGCAATAGGACATAGGAGACATGTAAAGTGGAAAATAGGTTTGGGGGGATGGAGGATGGAAGGAAGACAGGGAGGTCCTGGAGAAAGTGAGAGGAGAATCAACAAAAACAAAATACTAAATTTAATATGAAAATTAAATTTACTTAAATAAGACAATTTTAACAAAATAAGCTACAATACAATAAAACATAACCATAACATCAATGTTGAACAAGGCAAACCAACAAAAGGAAAAGA
The DNA here is from genome assembly GCF_049852395.1 of Peromyscus maniculatus bairdii. Taxonomy (NCBI): domain Eukaryota; kingdom Metazoa; phylum Chordata; class Mammalia; order Rodentia; family Cricetidae; genus Peromyscus; species Peromyscus maniculatus. Next base: position 15,407,227 of record NC_134862.1, read on the forward strand.
CTCAAGAGAAATTACAAGAATCAGAGACACAATTATTTACACACTCAGTAATCACATAAAACATGAAACTGAAAGCCATATGTGTGCAGAGGCCCTGTGCATGATATCTTCATCTTTGTGAGTTCATATCTTTGCTCAATTGATTTAGAAAGCCTTGTTCTCCTGGAGTCCTCCATCTCCTCTGACTCTAACACTCTGTCTGCCTCCACTTCTGCAAGTTTGCCTGAGCTCCAAGGGGAGAGATTTGGCTGTGACAACCCACTTAGAGATGGATGTTCCAAGGTCTTTTCTCTCTTCTAAATATCTGGTTGTGGGTCTCCATATTAGTTCCCATCAGTTGTAGGATTAAGTTTCTCTGATGATGGCTTTATAAGACACTGATTTATGAATATAGCAGAATATTGTTAGGAATCATTTTATTATTACTTTGTTCTCTATTATTCTTTTGAGACAGGCATCAGTAGTATCTGGTTTTAACCCAGGTCTCTGGCCTATCTAGTTTATGGTTCTTGGTCACCCACACAGAGTTGGCTATGGATTCCCTCTCATGGAGTGAGAGTCAAAGGATATATTGGTTCATTACTCCCTGCAGCTTTGTGCCACCATTGCCCTATTATATTTTGCAAGCAGGACAACATTGAACATCAAAGGTTTTGTGGCTTAATTGTTGAATATGTTTCTCTTGGCAGCCTGTAGGATACCTTACCATACCAAAGACACTAGAACGTAGGGATTAAGGCTCTATGTAGGCACCGGCTAGAACTCTTCATGTTCAATGGGTTTTGTACATGTTGACTTCATCACTGAGTCCTTGCTGTGTGTTTATGGAAAACAACCTATTTTCTTGGCAACAATTTCAGTTATTTTGAGATTTTCAAGGGACCCCTTGGGCCAAGAACTCAATTTTATGTAAACTAGTCCCAATGCTTGAAGCTTCAACTTGCTGACAAGAGATGTCCAGCTGGGACTCTATCTCCCTCATTGTTTAGAGACTTCATTAGAATTAGAATATTTTAGGAAGTTTCCATTGCACTGGGTTCACAAACCATACCATAAATGCCCTCAATTCTTGTGTCTCCCTACATTCTCTTCCCCTCCCCATCTGGTCCTCCCATTGCAGTCCCTCCCACCCAGTTGACCCATAAAATGTATTCTATTTCCACTTCCCAGAGAGATCCATGTGTCTATCCTAGTCCATTCCTTTATACCTAAACTCTCCAGCCCATGGACAGTGGCTTGTTTATCATTTATGTAACAACTGATATCCACATACAAGTGAATGCTACCAAATTTATTTTTCTGGGTCTGAGTTATCTAACTCAGTATATTTTTCTAGTTTCATCCATTTGTCTGAAAATTAAATTATGTCCTTTTCTTTTTTTAACTACTGAGTAATACTCCATTGTGTACATGTACCACATAGTTTTATCCATTCTTCTGTTCAGGAACATCTAGGTAGATTCAAATTTTGGGGTATTGTGAATAGAGCAACAATGAACATTGTTGATAAAGTGTCCTTGTGGTAGGGTTAACTGTCCTTCACATACATGCCCAAAACTGGTATAGCTAGATCTTGAGCTAGGTCAATTCCAAATTATCTGAGGAACCACCATATTTATTTCCATAATGGTTGTACAAGTTTGCACTCTCACCAGCAAAGGATGAATGTTTTGTCTTCTATATCATCTCCAGCATGGGTTGCCACTTCTGTTACTGATCCTAGGTAATTTTAACATCTGTAAGATGAAATCTCAAAGCAGTTTTGTTGAACATTTATTTACATGTTTCTCAGCCACTTGAGTTTCCTTTAGTGGGAGTTCTCTGCTTGGATCTGTATCTCAATTTTTAATTGGGTTATTTGGTTTTTTTGTTTTTGTTTTTGGTTTATTTTTTGGTTTCTAGTTTCTTAAGCTCTTTATATATTTTAAATATTAGTCATCTATCAGATATGGAGTTGGTAAAAAAACTTCTGGCATTTTGGAGTCTAACATTTTGTCTGATTGATGGTGTTCTTTGTTTTACAGAAGCTTTTCTGTTTCATGAGGCCCCATTTATTAATTATTGATCTCAGTGCCTATGCTTATGTTTATGCTAAGAAAGTCTTCTCTTGTGCAAATAAGTTCAAGGCTGTTACCTAGTTTTTAATCTTTCAGGTTCTATGTATCTGTTTTTATGTTGAGGTCTTTGATATATTTAGAGTTAACTTTTGTTCAGGGTGGTATCCATTGATTTCTTTCATTCTTCTACATGCAGTTGTCCAGTTTGACCAGTATCATTGTTGAAGATATTGTTTTTTCCAGTGTTTATTTCTGCATTCTTTATTTAAAAAATCAGTTATCTGTAGGTGTATAGATTTACCTCTGGGACTTTAATTCAAATCCATTAATCAACATGTCTATTTTTTATGAGAATACCATGCAGTTTTATTACTATACCTCAATAGTACAGCTTGCAATTGGGAATAGTGCTACCTACAGCATTTCTTTTATTGTTTAGTATGGTTTTGGCTATTTTGACTTTTTTTGGTGTGTTTCCATATGAAGCTGAGAATTGTCCTTTCAATGTCTGTGAAGAATTGTGTTAGAATTTGATAGAGATTCATTGAATCTGTAGATTGGTTTTGACAGATAGAAGAACATTGATGTAAACCTTTCCATCCTATTAGATTACCATGGATTAAAGCTGGATATCAACAACAAGAAAAACAACAGAACATTTACAAAGTCATGGAAACTGAATAGTTCTCTACTGGGTGAAAAAAATTGGTCAAGGCAGAAATTAAAGACCTTATACAATTGAATATAAATGAATGCACAACATATGCAAACATGGGACACAGTGGAAACAGTACTGGGGGCAGGTTTATGCCACTAAGTTCCTACATAAAATATTGGAGATGTCTTATAATAGCAACTTATTAATACACCTGAAATCTCTAGAATAAAAAGGATAAATCACACCTGAAAGGAAAAAATGGCAAGAAATAATTAAATTCATGGATGAAATCAAAATAGAACCAAGGAAAACAACTCAATGAATCAAAGAGTGCATTCTTTGAGAAAATCAATAAGATTTACAAGCCCTTATTTAAATTAACCAAAAGACAGAAAGAGTGTATCCAAATTAACAAAATCAGATACCAAGGAAATTCAGAGAATCAAAAGGATATACTTTAAAAATCTGTACTCTAGAAAATTGGAAAATCTAAAAGAAATGGACAGGTACCAGTTGCCTAAGTTAAACCAAGATCAAATAAGCATTTTGAACAGATATTTAAACCCTAGTAAAATAAAAGTAGTCATTACAAGTCTCCAACCAAAAGAAGCCCAGGGACAGATGGTTTTTTTGCACACATTTCTACCAGACTTCCAAAGAAGAGTTAACACCAATACTCCTCTAATTATTCTATTAATTAGAAAGAGAAGTAACACTGCCCAAATAATTTTATGAAGCCATATAACTAATCCACATAAAGACCAAACAGAGAAAGAGAATTACAGATCAATTATGAACATAGATGCAAAAATACTTGCAAACTGAATTCAAGAACACAGCAAAAAGATCATCCACCATGATCAAATGGACTTCCTCTCAGAAATGCAGGAATATTTCAACATATAAAAATTAATAAATGTAATCTACCATATAAACAACTGAAAGAAAAAATGATCATCTCATTAGATGCAGAAAAGGCCTTTGACAAAATACAACATCCCATCATTATAAAATTCTTGGAGAGATTGGAGATACACTGTACATACCTAAACAAAATAAAGGCAATTTATGGCAAGTCCATAGCCAACATTAACTTTAAAGGAGATAAACACAGGCAATTCCTCTAAAATTAGGAATAAGACAAGGTTGTTCACTTTTTCCCTATCCATTCAATGTAATACTTAAATTCTTAGCCTAGAGCAATAAAACAACTGAAGGAGATAAATGAGATACAAATTGGAAAGGAAGAGGTTTAAGTATCTATATTTGTAGATGGTATGATAAAATACATAAATGACCCTAAAAATTCAAACAAAGAACTCCAACAGCTGATAAACACTTTTGGGGAAGTAGCTGGATATAAGATTAACTCAAAAAAATCAGTAGCCTTCCTATATAAAATTGACAAATGGACTGAGAAAGAAATCAGAGAAACACATTTTCACAATAGCATCAGACAATATAAAATATTTTGAGGTAACTGTAAGCAAGTGAAAGTCTTGTATGATAAAATTTCAAGTCTTTGAAAAAAGAAATTGAAAACGATAGAAGAAGATGGGAAACTCACCCATTCTGATTGATTGATAGGATTAACATCATCATCAAATAATAATAATATAATAATAATATATTAATAATAACAATATAATAAATATTATTATTATAAATGTGCTTTTTGTTAACTTCAAAGTCATGTTTCAAGCATGGAAGGTATACATATCTTAAGGAACAGATGGCAGAAGTGAACTGGTAGGGGCCAAACTCTGCCATTCATTCACATTCTCAAGACTACAGAAAGCATTGCATTTTGGGCTTGGGGCAGACATCTTTGGAGATCAGATACTGATTTTTATTCTCTGTCTGGGAACATCTATCAATAGCCTCTCATGGTAGCCTGCACAGCATGTAAGGCCATTATGTTTTAACCCATTGAGAGTATTTTAAGGCCCTATCAATGGAGTTTCATTCTTGGGCTATGGTTGACTGAAGTCTAAACTCTTTGGTATCATTACATTCTATTATAGGGCAGAGTGAATGGACAATCATCAGTACAAGATGTTGAATAAAGTGAGTAATATCATGTGGCATATAGATATAGACTTTGCTTTGCATTTGCTGAATTAATTACTCATATTATATGTAAGTTGTAGATGTTTCTTCCACATATGTTAATTTTATTTTAAAAATTTAATTGAATTGGTTCTTAGACAATTCATACATGTGCATCATGCATGCTGACCTTCATTCTCTATTGTCTTTTACCTGCCTGCTCCACCAGTTTACCACTTCCTCCCAGCAAATCTCACTCTCACATTCCCATCCATGTGTTTTGTTTAGTGACCCACTGAGTTTTACTAGATCAGTCTGTGTGACCATGGGTGTAGCTGGAGGCTTTTCTGCATTCAGCCTAGTCCCATAGCCACTTATAAAATAACCACTCAGAGGCTTAATATTACTTTTAAATACTTGGCCTATTGTTTAGGCTTATTACTAACTAGCTCTTACAACTTAAATGAACCCATTTCTATTAATTTATGTATTGCAACATGACCATGGCATTACTGGTCGGCTGGCATCTTGCTCTTTGGTCTGCTGGATGATGTCTCTCTCGACTCTGTCCTTCTTTCTCCCTGTATTCAGTTTGGCTTTCTCACTTAGCTATATTCTGTCCTGACATAAGCCAAAACAGCTTTATTCATCAACCAATAAAAGCAACACATATTTGCAGAAGGACATCTCACATCACATAGGTTTGGAGTTACTAATCAGAACCTAGTGTACTCAGGGGGTACACAATTTGGGTCAATGATTCTCCTTTTTCCAAGAATCTACCAATAGCCAACTAACTTCTCAGTAGAAAAGGATGCTGCACTTCAAACCAGGCCCCTTCCATTGCTAGCTGTTGATAGGGCCAGTCTTGAGTGGGCAAGTAACCAGAGTTGCCTTGATTTCAGGATTACATTTACATTTCAGGATTACAGTTACATTTAGTCTAGAGGAAGGAATTCTACAGCTTTCTGCTCATATGTGCTCCCCACTGTCTGTCTAATTTGTGTTTCTACTTAGTTCCCCACAGTACTTAGCTCAGTGTTATGAATACATTATAGTCATAGCACACCTGAGGTGATGACAAATGATGGATGAACAAACAAAACCATTTCACTTCTTTGTTAAATACATAATCTGAAGAAATTGACTGGTTAATTGTGAGGGGAAATTGTTAGATTTGTCATGTGGAAGAGAATTAAGAACTCAGGCTCAATATATATCTAGCATCTCTTTTAGTCATAAAAGTGATAGCCCATCTATTATTGTTAAGAAAAAGTGACATGACCTTTTACTTTCTTTTGGAGAACAGTTCTTGTGGTTCTTTCTTCCCATGTCATCCACAGATGCTAAGTGCATGAGGCATGTTAGAAACTAGAAAAATGAGCCCAGGAGTCATTTCATAAAGTGCTGAAAGTATTGTTTGATCATTGACTTACTTCAAGAAATCGACTGCTCTAAAGTTCGTTACTTTTTCTTAAAGGGACAGATAACAGTATAGTAGGCATTGATGTCCACATAGTGCTTGTCACATGTGTTCAGCTCCCAAGACATCCCGTGAAGACAAATTGGAAATTAGTACAACCATATTGCAAAGAATCCTTTCTCATAAAATTATTCTGTGTGTCATAGCTTGTTTACCTCTGAATTAGTTTAATTGCTATAAAATGCATCCATACTATGATTAACGCTAGATCACCACGTTATCCAAGAAGTGTGATATGCACATTTTAGGTTTAAAAGCAGATTAAAAATTCTATCCACACCAGATGAAATATCAGCCCAAGACACTCTATACAATGGTTTAATCCATGTAGTGACAATACTGAGGAGTCTTCCTGAGGAAAGAATGAGCTCCAGAAGTCCAAAGGCTCAAACATACATTGTACAACCTAAGAAGGATATCTTTACAACACCTTGTACAGGGGCTAGAGATATAGCTTAGTGTTGAAGAGCATGCAGCTTCTCTTGTAGACCTAAGTTCAGTTCTCAGCACATGTCTGACATCCCATATCTTTCTGTTACTCCAGCACTAGGTGGATGCAATGTCTGGTTTCTTGGGACACCTGCATTCATGTGTAATTAAACACACACACACACACACACACACACACACACACACACACACACACACTCAATCAATCAAAATTAAAATTAATATTTTGAAACAACAAGTACAATGATTAAAGTCTAGTACAGTTCACCAAATTTCCTGAGATGGATCTTCAGAGAGATGCCTTGGCTAGGAAGATGGTTTGGTGGGTAAACTGCTTGGTGCACAAGTGTATATATCTGAGACCAGATATCCAGGGCCCCTATTAAATCTAAGCATGTGTGCCTACAACTATAGTGCTATGCGGGAAGACAGGAGGATCTCAGTGGTAAGCAAGGACATCCTCATGTCAAGTTCTGACTTGTGCTTTCACTGTGCCCACATAGGCAAATACACACACACACACACACACACACACACACACACCAAAAAAGAGAAGGCCAAGTAGACATAATACAGGTTTTGCTCAGTTTTCAGGTCCAGCTCTCAGCTGACCATCTTGGAGTCCTTGGTTTCTACTTTCTGAAGAGCACTACACTGGGCTGTGCAGACACTAAGCCTGGTGAAGTTGGGGTGGTTGCCCTTTGATGACAGCTGAGAAATCTGCATTTGTATCTAGAGAATGACTTTTAAGAATGTGGCCTGGTGTGAGTGGGGGTAGGGGATGGGGGTACTGGGAGGGGAGGATAGGGTAGGTGGCAGCTGGGATGCAAAATAAATAGATGAATTAATAATAATAATAATAATAATAATAATAATAATAATAATAGAAGATTGTGTCCCAGAACTGGCCTCCTTTATCGCCAAAAAGAAGTCATTGTTTATTCTCTTAAATTTTTTAGAGAAAAGAGTCCAAACGTGGCTTGATTTTTCAGGTTTGTTTATTGTTTGATTTGTTTTATTTTTGAGAAGTTAGAATGCTCTGTTTACAAACATTTATTAAATATGCTTTCTAATTGATTATTCATATTATTAACATTTTATGTTAAAACAAACATGTTTTTGTTATCCTAATTGAGACTGCTATCCAACAATTTGCAACTTTTCTCTCAATGGAGGGTAGAATTTTATTGGCAGACAGGGGACATGCAATGAAAAAGATGAGAACATTCTACACCCATAAAGTCTCACCAGCATGCCTCCCTAAACATGCACTGAGCAAGGATAACACCAATGGGCATGCCAAAGCAGGCAGGGAAAGCTCACAAAGCCTCAGCCTTACTCAAGGAACTACAGGCAACTGTGGAGGAGCTTCTCTTTGCAGAGAGATGGATGATGATGAGACTGAAGACTAAACGAAGTTCTGAGACTACATGACTGTTAAGTGCTCAGCCTTAAGTGGGACAGCTGCATCACCAACTCCTTTGAGGCCCAGAAAACATCACCAGAGACAGAAGAGAAAGATTGTAAGAGCTAGTGATGGTAGGACTATTGTGAAAGGCTGTCTTTTGGATAGAACACTGCTATTGTAGTCATGAATTCATAACAGCTTTGACCTCCTGCAACAACCACCATCAAACAAAAACACAGAGAAGCAGGAGAGGAGGAATGAAGAAGAAAGGGGGGATGTAGAAGAAAAACAGGAAGGAGGAGGATGATGGTGGAGGAAAAGAATAAAGGTGGAGGAGGGGCAAGGAGAAGAGGGAGGAAAGAAGACAAAGGGAGAGGAAAAAGAGGGGAGGGAAGAGGAGGAGGAAGAAGCAGGGAAACAAAAGATGAATGAGTGGGAGGATGTATGGACAGGGGAAGAAAAGAAAACAGAAAAACAATGAGCATGAGAAGAATGAGGAGAAGGATAAGGGAGTCATGAGTGAAAAAGAGAAACAAAGGAGGCAAATTGGGAGAGCATATTATCCTAGTATATTTTGTAAATGAATTTTTTTTAAATTAAGAACAGCTTTTTAAAAAAGGAAAAGAAAATTGTCTATTGCTTGGGAAGGTGTGTGAGAACAGCTCTATTGCTTTCTACATACTTAATTTCCTGATTGACTCCACATCATGAGGACCCTAGGAAGGAGATTTGTTCTCTGGCAAACGATTGCTTACCTGTTTCTTGTTAAACTGTCATCGTTTTGAGAGTTATAGTTCATCACACTGGAGCACCCTAGGAAACCATTGTCCACAACATGGACTCAGAGACCCAGAGGAAAAAAAAAATTTCTAACATAACAAACACCTCCTTGTGCTGTAGAAGATTAAAAGGGGGCATTTATTTTACTGGGCTATTGACTCCAATATGGGGTACCTGAAGTTCCCAGAGTAGCTCACAATGGGAGTGACAGTGAAAGGTTTGTGTCTTTAAACATTTACCATTGTGACTGCCAAGCTGCAAAGATAAATCTTTTTTTTTTTTTTTTTTTTTTTTGGTTTTCCGAGACAGGGTTTCTCTTGTGTAGCTTTGCGCCTTTCCTGGATCTCACTTGGTAGCCCAGGCTGGCCTCGAACTCACAGAGATCCGCCTGCCTCTGCCTCCCGAGTGCTGGGATTAAAGGCGTGCGCCACCACCGCCCGGCGATAAATCTTTCTGAGGAATAATAGGAGACTTTCTCCTCTCAAAATGAATGGGCTCTGTTGGGCTATTTCCCAGGCTCCAGGGAGAAGGGCAGCTTTAGTCCTGGGTTCCTTCCCTGCCAGTACCAATTTGCCCAGCCCTCTGTGGTAGTGCTATTCATCTGTCTCTCCTTCAGCTGTCCCATTTTACCACCTCAGCTCAGGGGTTCACTCTTGCATTTAACGATCATAGGCTGATAGCCTTTGGCTGGCCTCTTTTCCCCGATGTTTCCCAATGCAAGTGACTTCTGTCTGTTTCTTAGAAATTACCCTTTCAAAGAGTAGAGCTTTGTTGTGTGTTGTGCACCTGTGTGTATGTCTGTGTGAGAGATAGAAGTTGATATAGAATATCTTGCTCAATTGCTCTCCATGTTACTTGTTTGAGACATGGTATTTCACTGGCCTGGGGTTTGCCACTTCATGTAGGGTAGCTGTCCAGTAACTCCAGAGAGCCTTCTTGCTCCTTCTCTCTGTCAGGAATTTTATGCATGTAAGATCACACTTGTTTTAAGTTCTTATGGATCTCAGTTCAAGAACTTAGGCTTGTGTGACTAGCATTTTACAGAATAAGCAAACTCCCCAGCTTCCACATCATCAGAGGAATATATATTAAAATTTTAATTTAGCTTAAAATTATTTTCAAAATAGTAAGGATAAAAGGTTGTTCAAGGGTGCACTGTCAGTATCTCTAGACCTATACTTATTTCTGAGTTCAGTATCCTTAAAAGACAGACAATGCAACACATCCCAAGGGCCCAGCATCTAATTCCTTTTTGCCTTCTCGCTCTGACTGCTTAAGCTCTCTATCAAATCTCTACCTTTTCTCTACTTGAACATGTTCCTCGGGGCTCCCTTAGCACAAACAAGAGTGTTACTTTATCACTCAGAGTTTGAAAGACTTAGGAATTATATTGTGTAGAAAACATCATGATTCACAGATTTTCTTTATGTTTTTAGAAATATATTCCACAGATAACATATATGTACAAATTATTCTTTTAATGATATAACATTCCTTCACACATTAAATAACCAAACTCCAGTGCTACACAGCTCAACATTAATTAATTAAACACAATAAATATTGTTGAACTAAAAAAGATAATTACAGCTACTTACTAAAAAATTCTAAAAAAATTAATTGAAAATTAAGTGTCATAACTTTTTCTGATAAAAGAAATAATATTGAACAACTTAAATCATTAATCTATTTGTAATCAAACAAATAAGATTTGCTAACTTATAAGATTTAATTTTTTTCATAGACAAATTTTGCTGTACTATGTATATATTTCTGTATCATTTTAGAAGTTAAGTAATCTTTCCAGTGTTTGGAAAGGAGTTTAAAATCTCTGATTATCCTGGATTGTGGCTTTGGGAAACTATAGGTATACACTACCACAGTGTCAACTCTAACCTTTAAAAATTAGGGATCTGACAAATATTCTTTGAAAAGTCTTTCCAGTAACATTTTTGGTCACTGAACCAGAACATGGGAAACTAAGTCAAATTTCAGCCAACTGAAAGGCTTCCAGTATAACAAAGGAAGTAATCAAACCAATGATGAAGCAAGCTACAAAATGGGGAGAACTATTTGCAAAACAAATGTTGGATAAGGAGATAAGAACAACACTGAACAACAGACTGATTCTGAAAAACAGAAAAGGTATTTCTCTAACACATATGTGGTCAGAATCACGTGAAAGGGTAACTCAATGTTATTGATCATCAAGGAACTGAAGGTTGACACCAATGATGCCTGCATTAAAGATGAAGGGTAAGGAAGTAGAATGGAAACAAATAGTTGTAAATGGAAGTATTTTTGTAGAGTATGTGGCAAAGAGGCCTGAAAGTCCTAAACCTGCATTAGAAACATAGTCAAGAAGAAGATGATGGTTAAAAAGGTATCTAAGTGTGTTTGTGTTTTTGTGTGTGTGTGTGTGTGTGTGTGTGTGTGTGTGCGTGCACACGCGTGCGCTCTCGCACATGTATGGAGTTACAGAGAACCAATACATGAATATCCCAGTTAGATATGCAAAGGATTTTTATGTTGATAGAAAAAGATAAAGCAAACTATTGGTATGTTCAGAATATGTCTTTCTTAATACAAATGAAATGATTTTCTGTTTTTCTCCCTTAGAGCAGTGGGCAGATGCCTACCACAGGAGCCTAAAGTCCAATAAAATAGGCACAAACATCAACTACACTGTCTGACCCTTGGGCCTAGCCTAGAGAGTACAAATAGGACATTGAAATGAAATTGACAAAGTGGACAAGAAGTAGCTAAGCGTGCCATGCAAGAGACCATGTGACAGCAATGTTTCAGGATCGTTGAAAGGGAATTCGAGCAAAAGTGGTTTCAGCCATCCACAAACTTTCATTTTAGATCACATAATAGGAAGTTTATTGTAGAAGGTGGAAATGATAGCCAAAGATACTTGGTAGATTGAAGGTTAGTATTTGTATTATCTGAACATGATTTGAACACAGACCCACCTTCAATACTCTGAAGTTCCTTAGTTTGGCTGGCTGGGTTTCAGCCATTCATTGCAGAAATAGTCTTTTTAGTCAAATTTTTCTCCTATGTTAGGTTGCAGTGAGATAAAATGTATCTAGGCCAACTAGGTTCATGTTGGTTTCATTTAATGGAAAAAAAAAAACAGGCTTCTTAGAGGGTACATTTGGTTGTTCCTTGAGATGGAGAAGGAATTCCAAGATAACATGTTTATTGAACTCATAATTCAGCAGTTTTCCTTTTGTCCCATGTACCTTATCTCTATCATAAAAATATCACTTTCACCAATGACTGAGAAAAAGCATAATTCCAATTGCCCACAGGAGATGAACAAATGTGTGAACCTCTCTGTGGCAACTTATAGACTAATAAAAATGGGTTAATTTAAGATATAAGAACTAGATAACAAGAAGCCTACTGTGGCCATACAGTTTGTAAGCAATATAAGTCTCTGTGTGTTTATTCGGTTGGGTCTGAGCGATTGTGGGACTGGCGGATGAGAGAGATTTGTCCTGACCATGGGCTAGGCAGGATCAGAAAATCTCCCGGTATATGGACCCAATACAAGCAAAGACAATTTCTTTATTTTTCATGAGTATCTGGCCCTGCAGCAACACTCTTTGTCCAACATACAAAACAGTGTACAAATTCTTTAATTAAAGATTTAGCATCATTCTCAAAGAAATCCAGTCCCCATTCTGTCTCTTGGTAATAACTGGAACAGTGTGGGAGACTGCCATTGTCCTGACTATAGAGCTGATGGCATAACTGATACAATTTCTAAATTCTAGGAGACACAGAGTTGCAGTTTAAAACTGTTTAAATAACTTTGAAGGTATCTCTCAGCCAATTGTGGGGCACTTTGAGGATCTATACGGGGGCCACAGAGAAAAGATTATTTAAACAGAAATCCCAATTGTATTGTTCAAAGACTATATTTGAGCACCACTGACAGAGTTTGTATGAATATTTGATTACATCCTACAAAAACCCCATGATTTTTCTAACTCCTGTATGTGCATTCAAAATATTTCTATCCTTATATCATAAATTGGTTGCCATCACTCCCTATTAAATGAGTCACATGCTTTACCCTGACCCTTGTGATTGCCTAACTCATACCTATATTATTCTTGAATATGCACTGGATTTTTGAAAATATGACCTAATCTCTCAGCATATAATCACGTGTTTTAATGCTACCAAGAGCTTTCCACGCAGAAGGTGTTGGGCAATGTATTCTGTTAGCTTCATTTCATCACAATTCTTTCAGTGGAGATCATTTTATTACCTGTGGGAGTCTGTCAGAGTCCAACTCAGACCTGTCAAAGGGTTCTTGGGTAGGGGAGAGAGGAATGAGGAAATATTACATAGTACAATAGAAAGAGACAATAAAGCCGGGCGGTGGTGGCGCACGCCTTTAATCCCAGCACTCGGGAGGCAGAGCCAGGCGGATCTCTGTGAGTTCGAGGCCAGCCTGGGCTACCAAGTGAGTTCCAGGAAAGGCGCAAAGCTACACAGAGAAACCCTGTCTCGAAAAACCAAAAAAAAAAAAAAAAAAAAAAAAAAAAAAAAAAAAAGAAAGAGACAATAAGAAAGACAGAGAAACAGAATAGCTTCGAGAGGGATCAATACTCAGTCACCCTGAGGTTTATTCCAAAGGGCTTTTTGTAGAATGCCAAGGGGAGAGGCAAAAGGCCTCTTCCTATAAAGATCAAAGCACAATGTACTAGCAAGTGTAGACCCTTCAAAACATCTGTTAAACATGCCCCTGGCCAAATCATCACATTGTGTAGCCCTGCTGGGTACTTGTTTTACTTGTTTTCCACATTCTCTGACCCTGAGTAAGACCTCACTAGATAGCCTCTGTGGATCACCACAATTCCCATTTGAAGAATCATAAAGAAGCTCAAGGCAAACATGAATGCAAGGATTATGGCCAATATCTGAAATTCATAAGATTTGTCTCCCTTTGATAATCATTTCTTTTTAGTTTTAGTTTCTTTTTCTATGTAGCCACGTATGTCCTTGAACTTCTGATCCTTCTTTTCTGCCTTGTGCATGATGGGATTATAGGTATTCATCACCAAGCTTAGTTTATATGCCTCTAGAGATTGAACAGATATGTCAGGCAATCACTCTACCAACTGAGCTACATTCCTACCCATTTCCTCATGAGGAAATGGATAAAATCATACAGGGAAGATTGAAATGTTCAAGATGATTCCTGCCAACATCAGAAAGCAGCCAGAGGAATTGTCCAAATAAATCACCTATATGCTAGAGTGTGGTATTTATTTTGGGTTGAGCTATCTAGGGCTAATTTCCCTTATTTGGCAAGAGTTGTTTGTTAAACCCTTACTCTTTCTGTATCCAATTCAAGAATCAATATCAAGAAGACAGAAACATGGTGTGTGAGTTTTTTCATTGCCATGAAAAATACCTGAAAATAAACAATTTGAGTAGGATATCAATATCACCTGACACACACACACCCAAGATCTCAGAGACGATTGGGAAAGAACTAATAGAAAGGCTATACTAGTCTAAAATCAGGAAGGGCCAGGACAAAAAAAATGTCTTCTGGATATACCATGTCTGTTTCACTCATGAACTGTCTGTGGGTGTTGACTGCATAAGACCTGCACAAGATCAATCAGTATTCCAGCAGGGAGGGATGTGGAGTTTATCAGCTCCCACTCCAAGCTAAGGGCCTTTTGAGAGTAGATAGCTGCTGTGGTATGGAAATCACTTTTCTTTAAGGATGCAGCTCCTGGTAGATGAACCATTACCCAGTGAATGTTCTACCCACATGAATGCATAGTCAGCACATATTCAACTGGCAGATTATAAACAATCTAAATAAAAGAAAAAGACAAGAATTTGGGAGTTGGATGGGGAAAAGAGGGTAGATTTGGAAGGAGTTAGGGCAAAAAGTGGTGAATATGATCAAAATATACAGTATACCTCCTTCAGGGAGATGGGAATGGGGGATAGGCTGGGGGGAAGGGGAGGAGGGAGAACAAGGGAATCCATGGCTGATATGTAGAACTGAATTGTATTGTAAAATAAAATAAAAAAAGAAGGCCAAGAAAGGCATCAAAGGTTCCTGTAAATAAATAAAGGTCTTCACACACACACACACACACACACACACACACACACTCTGTATACATATATGAAATTCTCAAATAATTAATAAAACATGGTATATAAAAAGAAGTAACTTAAAGGAGGAAGGATTTATTTCAGTTTCCATTCCCAGGATAAACCATGGCAGAGGAAGCACAGCTGTAAATGGAGGTGACAGCTGGTCACCACTGAATCTGAAGTCAGACATTGAAGAGGAGACAGAAGGATGGATGGCTGGGCTGCAAACCCTCAAGGTCCAGCCCTGTTACCCACTCCCTACAATGAAGCTTTACTTCTTAAAATTTCCACAACTTTCTCCAACAGGATTATCAGCTTGGGAATAAGTGGTGAAATACAGGAGCCTGAGGAAACACTCCACATGGAAACTGCTGTATCTGACAGACATTAACTTTGAAATAAAATGTCCAGTCAACCCCATTCATCTTTGTCATGTCTGTGCTGTGTTGTTACACACCAGCAGTGAGGAGGGAGGCTTCCCATGCCTTGTGGGCCCCAGTGCAAGAGTGTGACATGTGTATTCTCGGCTTCCTTCTGTATGACTTGATTTTTTTGTATTCTACCCTCATATTTTCATGTTTCTCCCTTTGATAAAGTCATATTGACATGGAGAAATATATGAAATATATGGATAGAAAGGATATCACTTGCCATAAACCTTGTAGGTGGCATATTAATTTGTATGTCCCTAATGTTGTGTTCATGAGATATCATTCCACAAATGATCATCTGCCTTGTTTGAGTTTTACACTACATATTGGAGCTATACAGAGAGATTATACTCATGCTCGATGCCAATATTTTACCTGTATTATTTTATATTCATGGTGATTCGGCTACTGTATCAACAAAGTGTTATGGTTTTAATATTAAAACTTAATTACATATTCTCAAACCACTGATAACATAAAAGTGTTCTTGCTTGTCAAAGCAGCAGATCGGAGTATTTTAAAGGGTTTATTTCCATTATATATATATAATCCTGTTTGTATTTTTTGAAGTTTCAAATTATGGGTGTACTGGAAGGCATTTTATTACTTTGTGCTTTGAGAGTTCTGAATATTATAATACACCCCATTAGAATCGATGTACTGTATCATTACACATTACAGATAAACTCACACCTCTAATGTGAGGGGGGTTATAAAATTGAAATAGAATAATATTTTCCCCGTTTCTCTAGTGTTTTATGCACTTCATTTAGTAAAAAACATAAAAATGGTCAGTAAAATATTTACGAGTACTTTGAAAGTCTCTGAAGACATAAATTGAGTTGTGTTGTATCTCTCTGGCTTTCCATAAAGGACCTTGCTTCAAAACATGGCAGTCTGGCTCTTATTTTATTGTTAAATTTGAGTTTGCATGCTTTTCAATGCTAATCTACTTAAACCTAGTATGAGAGGATATCCCATTTTGCATTAAAGTTTTTATAATTTACTTTATTGTTGCTGACAAAATCTCAAATAGATATTGTGTATTTGCTGTTGTCTTATCAGAAGATTTTTGTTATTTTGTTTATTTGTTTTGGCATGTGTATGAATGTGTGTGTGTGTGTGTGTGTGTGTGTGTGTGTGTGTGTGTGTGTGTGTGTGTGTGTGTATAGCAAGATTCAGTCTAAAAGGGCACCATTTCCTACTTTGGGGATCTGGACTGCATAAGAGTAGAGAAAGTTAGCAGAATGTTAAGCATGGAGACATTCACCTTCTCTCTACCCTTCAGTATGGATTTGACAAGCTGCTGTCTCTGCTGTTTTTTTTTTTTTTCTCATCTTTTGGGTTCTTGGATTTGGCCTGACCTCCAGTAAAGCTGCGGTCTTCTTCCAAAGTTGTAGCCCAGAATGTGCTGCCCAGGGAAGGGAGTGCACCCTGGGGTCATTGGGTGGGCTTTAAGAAGTGTTAGTAGGTGGTTGATGGTATCTTTCCTGGGGCCCTTTGGACAAGCCTGGCCTCCAGTAAAGCCTAAGTCTTTTTCCAAAGTTGTAGTCCAGAATAAGAAGCCCAGGGGAGAGGGTGGACTTTAAAGAGTGTTCATGGGCAGTAGGTTGTATCTTACATGGGGTCTGTAGGACCAATTTGGCCTCCAGTAAAGCTTCTGGTGCTATGAGCAAGGGAGAGGACCATGGAATGTGTCCTAAGGAACAAGGTCTAGTGATTGGGGCAGCTCAGCTGGGAGTCAGGCCACTTACCTGTTCTACAGACTGGTGTAGACTGTACCTGGGGCTATGGAGTCTGCTGGAGTTGTGGGGAAGGGCTGGCTTTTGAAGCAATCACTTTACCAACTCAGCCATCTCCTCAGTCCCCACAGTAGCTTATTTGGATATGACTTTATTCATGAAACCTGGCCATTTAGTCTCTGATGTGGATCAACTACAGTTATAACTTTCTCTGATCTCTTCTATGAACCCATGTTAGGAAGATTCTAGTAATTGGCAATCGCTATAAAACACAATCCTTAATAGTTCATAAGGTACAACTTGGTGACATGTACATTGACATCATCATTAGTGGCATATTATCACATTAATGGATACAGGAAGATAAAATGATCTCATTAAATAGTGATGGCTTGGAAACATCCTAACTAGGAACAGTTCTGTGACAAAAAGATGTGCATGTCATCAAAGCATTTCCTGGGGAGGAGAAATGAATAAAAAACAAAGTGTGTATGAAAGCTTCAGCACAGCATAAAAAGCCTTCTCACTCCCAGAGACTCTCCTTTTACACATTATGAGGAATAGGTTTTACAGAGTACTCCATGTTGTTCTGATCTTCGAAGCATTCCTACCTTGTGGATTCTTTAGAAATGTCTATACTGGTTTGTCCTCAAGAACATTTCAAATCTTTAAATTGGAAAAATCTTTTATAACTCACACTGTGTTTGGTGTTTAGGAGTTAAATTTGATTTCTTCCTTCTGTGTTCTAATAAATACAGAATTATTTTCTTCTTTGTCTCACTGGAATATTGTACTTACATGTAAATATCACTTACACTGCTGCAAACATTCCTACTGTGCTTGTTAATATTGATTGCCAAATTGACAAGATCTAGGGACACCTAGGAGACAAGACTCGGGGCATGTCTGTTAGGGAGTTTCTAGATTAGATTAATTAAAGTTGGAAGATCCACCAAAATTTGGGTGGCACCAGTCTATAGGCTAGGATTCTTTTTTTTTTTTTTTTTTTTTTTTTTTTGGTTTTTCGAGACAGGGTTTCTCTGTGTAGCTTTGCGCCTTTCCTGGAACTCACTTGGTAGCCCAGGCTGGCCTCGAACTCACAGAGATCCGCCTGCCTCTGCCTCCCGAGTGCTAGGATTAAAGGCGTGCGCCACCACCGCCCGGCTAGGCTAGGATTCTTAAATGAGTGAAAATGATAAAGTGAGTTGAGCACCACCGCTTTTCAGCTCTTTCTGCTTTCTGTCTACAGACCCCATGTGACAAGCTGCCTCATGTTCCTGCCATCATTCTTCCCCAAGATCATGGATGGCATCTCTTTGAACTAGAAACTGAAATGGACAGTTCTCCATGGAGTTACTTCTTGATGAGAATTTTGTGGCATTAACAAGAAAAGTAACTAGTACTTCTACTTTATCTCTTCACTCTTATTTTCTCTGTAGACTGTATGTTAACTTATTTCAATAAAGCAATGCTATTAATATATTTATATGAAATTTCTTGGACTCTATTTGTTAAATTAAAAGTGACACAGGCAAATGCATACACTAGTAGTAATCCATAAAGGGTGTGTGTGTGTGTGTGTGAGAGAGAGAGAGAGAGAGACCTGCTTAAACTAAGGGATATTCCTCGGGCAATGTAAGAATAAACACTAAGTAAGTGCTGAAGTAAAATGGAAAAATTTCCCCAATATTTTAATTGACTTAAGAATTTTAGAAATTATAACTGCTGGAAAACATGGGTCTATTTATAGGGGAGTTTAATAAGAATATTTGTGGAAAATTTGTTACTTGAATTTATTTTTCTTTGACAATTCCATTTTTATTTTTTAAAGTGTACTTATTAAATGTATGTGTATTTGTGCATGTTATCCCCGCAACATACACAACATTCATGTGAAGAAGAGAAACTGCAGTTTTATAGCCTAACAGTGTACTTAAGTTTTATAACCTTGGGTTTTGAGATAGTTTAGTTGCAGCAGTATTGTGAAACAGACAATAGTAATATAAGTAGGGAGCAAATGTAGTGAGGATGGAAGCCTAAACCAAGTGGAGTTACTCTGGGGATCAGATGGCAACTAAACACTTGCAGCAAGTTGAGTGGTGAGAAACCTGATAGAGGGTACCGGGATACATTATAGTATAATACTTAATATGATATAGAAAGACTCCAGACAAATTGTATGAGCTCTGTCTAGCCCAGTCAGCTGAACATGACTGAGTAAAATTTGTCATCACTTTCTTAAAAGTAGGATATCTGGGATGGGTGTTATATAACAACATGGACAGGGAGCTGCAGAACTGGATTCAAAGTGCATATTGAAAAAGTTTCTGTAGAATTAATTTCAGTGTTAAAATATCTCACAGTAGTTATGTATATGTTGATTAGTAATTATTCTGAATATTTAACTATTTCCATGTGTCTTACTTTAAGAAATTGTTAAATGATGTCCAGTGAAATGACTCAGTAAGTAGATGCAGGAGAATAAGAAATGCAAGGTCATCTTTAGCTATACAAAGAGTTTCATGTCTGTCTATGCTACAAGAGACTATACAGCAAATAAATAAATAAGACATCGAGTGCTTCCAAGCCTCTTTAGAGCTATCATCATTAGCATTGTAAAGAGTCAGGAAATAGGGGAAGGGACATTTGAGGATACAACTTTCTTTGTTCTTGCTTTCTTTGTGTCTTTGTGCTGTAGTCACCTGCTTGTCATAGTCAGTCACCTGCTTGTCATATCCCAATATCAAAGTGAGAGACTGCTTTGCTTAGAGAATTCTGGTTTAGTCCTGTGTTCACTGTTAACTGCTGCCAGTATACCAAATATATGCTTATTTCAGAGCTTACAATGGATCACTCATGCTAAAAAAAACAAAAAACAAAACAACAACAACAAAAAAAAAAACATGGATGTGGTGAAAAGAGGAGGTCCACTGCCAAACAACATCTAGATCGAACTATTAACAGTAAAAAGAAAGAATAAGTGTCAAGTGTCCAAAAAATACATATCTGTAACAATTTATATTGCAAGGTATTGACAGCTGAGTTGCTTCATTCTTTATGCAAAGGTATTTTAAGAGTATAATATATCTCCATTCATGCTTCTCTGCTGGGATTCTTTCTTTTTCTTTCTTTCTTTCTTTCTAAATTTTAAGTGTATTTATATATGTTTGTGTGTTATACATATTTGATGTATGTGCACATGTATGTGGGTACATGCCTCTGTACATGTACATAGAGAATCCAGAAGGCATTAAGTGCCCTGCTTGTTTCTCTGGGCCTTATTTTTCTATGACAGAGTTCCTTACCAAACCCGGAGGTAGGCTGCTGTCAAGGAAACCCCAGAGATTCTTCTGTCTTTACATCCCTGAATACTGGTATACCAGGCTCAGAATTTAGTGTGTTTTCTGGGATTTGAACTCATAGCCTCATGGTTGTACATTAAGTACTGTTATCTTTAGAACCATCCCCCTTCTTTCTTTCTTTCTTTCTTTCTTTCTTTCTTTCTTTCTTTCTTTCTTTCTTTCTTTCTTTCTTTCTTTCTTTCTTTGAAAAAGTCTTGTGCTAGAAGCTCGTCACCAAGTCCCTGTCTAGTACAGGATGGTTTTGTACTTATGGTCTTCAATCCTCTGCCTACCAAGGGCTGGAACTGTAGGTAAAAGAAGATATATTTTCATTAAATAAGTCTTTATTTATTGGATTATATACATGTTTCATCACCAGTAGGGTTGGTTGCTAGGTCTTTTATGTCTCAATTTACTTTCAACAAGCTGAATATGATTTTATGAGGAAAGATACAGCTAGGTGCTTTGGTGCATTCCTCTATTTCCATAATTATGAAGCCCATCAGTTTCAAGATTTCTACAAATTAAATTTTTTAAAGTATTAAAACTTCAACAAGCTTTGCCACAATGAATTTACTGTTCTTTCCTTTGCTGTGATGTGGATATGAGTGACTACACATCTTTACAATGATATATGAGAATGAGAACAGTGACGATCTCTTTGTAGTACTGAATTCAAATGTAGGTTCTGTACAACGGCCCTATAAGAAACGCTAAAAATGAGGGCTTCAGACATGGCTCAGGCAGTAAACTATTTGGCATGCAATCATGAGGACTTAAGTTTCAATACCCAGCATGGAAAGATGAGCGCAGTAGTGCATATGTCTATAATTCCAGAGCTGGGGAAGCTGAGGCAGAAAGATATATAGAGCTCCCTGTCCACTCAGCCTCACTGAATTCATGAAGGAAAGGGTCAAACAAGAGGACCTGCCTCAGGAATGTCAAGAGGGGTGCTGACTTCAGAAGACACCTGTTGTTGACCTCTGACTTCCACACATGTGCACACACACTGGGGGGGGGGGAAGAGAGGGAGAGAGAGAGGAGAGAATGAAAGAAAAAGAAACTTTAACTAACCAATTCAAAATATTCCACATATCCCATCTGTCCCAGATCTTCAGCGTGGCTAACTTGGGACTTCATTGAAAAGAATTAATACGATTGTTCAGAAGGTCAGGATAATGGTTTTAGGGCATTCTGAAGATGCCATATTTTCCTTCAATAGATAAAACCTATTTGTTTTCAGCATATTAAACATCTATTCCTTTCAACACTTCTTTAAACCTGTTGCTAAGAAAACATTTTTCTTTAACATAGCCTTGTGGGTTATTCCTCTTCCTCTTCTTCTCCCTTCTTTCCTTCTTCTCCTCCTCTTGCTCCTTCTTTCTCTTCTTCTTCCCCCATAAGGTTTGATAGGGCTGTGAAGAACTATTACTTAAATCCCCTCCTGCTGCAAATCATTAGTGAAAGCCACTTCAGAACTGCCGTGCAGAGCTGTGCATTGCTAAGCTGTCTACTGTGGGTTCTGTAAAATGAAGCCCAGTTTGAACTGTATCTGATGCCATAGTACTTCAAGCCACAAATGGTGTTACATATTTTGTGATAGGATATTTTCACGATAGATTAGATGACTTCAGAGTTAAGTTTTTCTTAACATCTGTGTTATTATGTTGCTTATTTTTTCTTAGTGAATCTGGACCATATTTTCTATTTATCACATGTGTGAGGTGTATCATTTTTCTTTGTAAATGTTTCATTTATATAAAATCTGCAGAGATTTAAATCTGTACACATGCTGCTTAAAGGAGCTCTCACCTGGACATGTCTGCTTCAATATCTGTGGACAGTAGTTGCTGACATCAATGTCTGAGTAACACAGCAGGTTACATTTTTTATTGCTACCAGCAACATTTGCATCCACTGTAATTTGAAAATCACATTAGAGATATGGAACTAATTTTTTTAGCATCCTATAAATATTATAAATAATTTCTACTTTGCTGATTAAAGTATAAACTCAATAAGTTAGCAACTTTTCCAGGATTGTGGAGCAATAGTTGTCAGCAATGGGTTTTAAGCAGTCATTAACTTTGGAGGCCAGCTATAGTTGCAAAAGTTTGGAGGCCAGAAGAGTTCTTAAACTGGTCTGGGAGCTCTCCACTTGTCACAGGGCATTTGGCACAGTTCTAGGCCAGTAATGTTGAGTGGTTTCCAGTCAACACCCAGGCCTTGTCTCCTCTGTTTATTTTAGTGTGCATTCTTTTCCTGGCCCTGAATCCAGTTTCACAATCAGAATTCAGATTCACCTAGACTGTGCAAGCTGACTTTGTGTGGTTACATCTGCTAGTGTTTAGCACCCCCTTGATTTCCATGATCTTTTTCGGTATAAGGAATACTGGAAAAGTGCTTGATGGGCATCCTTCTCTCATTACCTTAGTGGTCTGTTATGATTTTGGTGTGCATGTGGGTCCAACCTTTTGCCATTTGGAAACAATTTTTCTCTAAAGTCGATGCTTTGGAATCAATCCAGTTAATATTTAAAATTTCATAAGTAAGCTGCCAACTTTATGTTAAACCACATTCACATGTATCTGGAGTATATGATGCCCTCAAGTATGGATTAGACATTGAAGAGAACACTGAGAGGAAGAACAGGACAGCAGATGGATACCATGACAAGCTAAGGAAACAGCAACATAGAAACATAGCTCTCACTTGAGGTAAAGACAGCTTATTCTGGAGCCCAAGGTGAGTGACATGCAATTCAAGTTACCTTAGACTCCATGTTCCAGTGTGGTAACATTTTCAGGTTTTTATATCAATAAACAAATCATAAATGGAAGCACTTTTCATTGGTGGAAATATCAGAGAGTCGGTTACGGCAAGTGGAGAAATCTCAGCTATCGCCTTTCGATGTCATCTGATGGCATTCATAGCCTTTTGGTTGGTAGGAGATAGTCAGTCATCTGTTAAGTCCATACTTTCACAAAGCTTTCTTCTGATAGCCGCAAATATGTCTGCCACAGAGTTGGGCAAGGAATGGCTACTCAGAGGGCTAAAGTTAACTCATGATAAATAGTAATTTGGCTCTGGAACTGCAACATTCCAACCTCTCCACTATCACTGAAGCACCTTTCAGTTAATCAGCCTTGTAGACAGTTCAGCACAAAATGTTTGCTTCAGGAACTTTTCCCACAGTATGGACATTTCTACAATACACTAACATCTACAAGTTTCCCCTGAAATATATTACTCTTTCCAATATTATCTTCTTACCTATATTTAAACTCCCAATCTGTGGGGCAATCTGACATTTCCTTGCTGTTCTTTACTTCTTCATACGTTCAACTCCAAAGCTCATGGACTGGGATCTGACTTAAACTACTAAGTCACTATGAACTCTGCTTCCCCACCTCCAACACTTCCTGCCAGACTCCCTGCCTATATTCTTGGACTCTCTAATTTTCTCCAGTGTTTCCTAGGTTGCCACCTTAGCACTAAGCTTTTTAGTCAGGTACATTATTGTAAGACTTTGCTTCTCTTGTTCTTATCTCCCCTGGATCCTCTAACTTCTAAATTCATATAGTCACATATTGTTACTGAATGATATTGCACTGGGTAGACAATTGTTTTTTAGCCACAAATAAAAGGATTCTTAGTTTCCTCAGGTTGGGGCTATTATAGAAAAAAGAGGTCATAAAAGCTGTGTGTAGAATTTTATGTGGACATGAATTTTCAAATCATTTGGTTAATTATGTACAAGTGTGATTGCTGAATGTCTCAAAAAAGGAATGTCTATCTTTTTAAAAACCGTGTAAACTGCTTTTCAAAAGGGGCAATGTCATATTTCACTTCCACTTTTCTCAATGAAAGTTCCTGTTCTGAATTCTGAGAATAAACCAAAAGAATTTCTGCAATTGTCAAAGTACTGGCAGTGTTTTGCATGATGAAACACACAGTATTACAGAAACAAAATTTTTCTTGGTAGGCTTGTCAGTAGACTGCATGTTACTAAGAAAGGATTAGTGAGCATGGAGAAGAATCATTAGCATCTTACAAGCTGAAATAAAGGGAAATTCACACACACAAACACACACACACACACGCGAAGACACAACTTATTAATAATTGGAATTCCAGAAATAAACCAGTTGTGAGAAAGGCAGACTAGGAAATACCCAAGCCTCAGACAACATAGGCCAAAATGTCACAGGACCTGAACAGGGAAAGGCAGGCACTGTGTAAATGTTGAGAAGAGCTTTCATCATGCAAATGACCCTTTGAGTCAGGCACCACTGAGCTTCCCCATAACCTCCCTCCCACCTCGGCTTCTCCTGTTCTTTGGAAGTATACTGTTTCTTAAGAAACTCTTTGTTTCTGCTACTATCCATGTGTCCCTCACCCAGTTCTGTTGTTCTTGAATACAAGATCCTGAAAAGCTTAGTGGCTACCAACTAGAAACCAAAAACTGTGTGTAAGTGTATGTTGTGGGGGCAGTTTGACTAGTTTCTAGGTGTATGTGTTCTCATCATGTCAGTAGGATAAGCTTAAGAACATTTTGTTTTATCTTATCAGTACTACTTAGATATCGTTAGTTTGTAGGATCTGTTGTTGAAAGCATTTCTTCTCTACCTCTTCAGAATCACAAAGTTGTCAAATACAATCAAATCTCAAAGGAAAGACTGAGTAGGTTGTTACTTGTATCTCTAGAATATGGTCTAGTCTGACATCAGCTGCCTCACTTTAGCTCTGTATTCTTAAAACTGGTGCCTAATTTCTGGATTACCACAATATAACCTGTAACTCAGTCAGCTCATTAAGCTAGGAGTAGGCTACAGTCTTAGGGAAAAAATGGTTCTAGAAACTTCTCTTATGATCACTGGCTTGCTTGGGGTATGTGCCAGTTTATATGCACTACATTGAAGCTATTAATTTATAAATGATCAAAAGCATCTCAAATTTTCCTTAGTTCAAATTATTATTATGGGAAAACCACAAGAAATATTCATATATTCATATATAGTGCATACTTAAATCAGGAAATATGAATTCAGATAGTGGAAGAATGAGATTAACTCCTTGAAGAAGTTCCCTAGTTAGTTATGCAATCTGAGATGTTTATATACACCCCTAAAATTAATTACTTAAGTATGTGTTTAACTATTAATACATTTTTAATTTAATAAATTAATTCATTTTTGGCTCTTTACTACAAAGACTATAATAGAGCAACTGCAGCAGAAATTATTTTAACATGGATAAATGTTAAAATTATTTTAACATTTGCTTTTTTCTGGCAGATGTTTCTAGTTTTCTTTCGTGTGTCTATTAGAAGATTCCTGTTCATGTGTGTAGAAGCTCAGAGGAAAATTTCAGGTGTCATTCCCCAGATACCACCCACTGTTTATTTTTTGGGTCAGGGTCTCTCACCGATGTGGAATGCTCCAGTTTGACTAGGCTGGGTGGCTGGTGAGCAGCTATGGTCACCTGCACAAAACCCAGATCGAGTCAGTCCTATAGCATAGCTGGGGAGGGACCTCACAAGTCCCCATCACTGTTTGAGATGCTGTTTACAAACTGAACATGCGGTTTCCCTCAAAGATGTTCTATTAGAGTTTCTATTGCTATGAAGAAAAATCCAGAACAAAAACCAAAAAATAAAACTCAGGAAGTAAAGGGCTTATTTTATCTTCCGTATTATAGTCTGGCATCATGGGAAGAGGGCTGACAGGGCAGAAACCTAGGTGGCAAAAACTGAAGCATAGACCACGAAAAAGTGCTGCTAACTGGCTTGTTCCTTATCGCTTTCTTAGTCTACTTTTTTCTTTTCTTTTTCTTTTTTGTCTAACTTTTATTTTTCTCTCATACTTTACATCTCAATGACATTTCTACTCCCTCCACTCCTCCCAATCCTCCCCCTATATTCCCTCTCTTCCAAATCCAGATTCCCTCATTTCTCTTCCATTCCTCTTCCATTTCTTTTCAGAAAAAAGAGCAGGCCTCTCAGGGATATCAACCAAACTTGGCATCACAAATTACAATAAGACTAGGCACAAACCCTCATTTCAAGGCTGAATGGGGCAACCCAGTTGAAGGAAAAGGGTCCCAAGAGTTGGTAAAAAAAAATCAAAGACACCTCCCACAAGATGTCCCACAAGAACTTCAAGTTACACAACCATAACATATATGCAGAGGACCTAGTTCAAACCCATACAGGGTCTATGTGTGTTGCTTCAGTCTCTATGAGTTCCTATGAGCCATGCTTAGTTGATTCTGTGGGCCTTGTTCTCATGGGGTCCTTGACTCCTCTGGTTCCTGCAATCTTTCTTTTCCCTCTTCTGCAAGCCTTTCCTGGATACACCTAGTGTTTGGCTAAGGGTTTCTGCATTTGCTCCCAACAGTTGCTGTATGATGCCTCTCTGAAGACAATTGAGCTAGGTGCCTATCTATAATTAGGAATTATTTCATTGCTTGCTGCCCACTTTTTGATAATTGTGTTTGGTTTTATTATGGGTCTCTGGGACATCAGGTCTCTAGCTCCTTTTCATCCAGGCAATGTCAGGTCTAGGCTCAATCTCATGGCATGGGCCTCAAGTTGGACAAATCATGGCTGGCCACTCCCATAAATCTACACCACCAATGCCCTAGTACATCTTGAAAGCAAGACATACACAGGTCAAAGATTTTGTGGCTGGTTTGATGCATCAATCCCACCTCTAGAATCCTTGCCTAGTTATAGAAGGTGCCCAGTTCAGGCTCTGTATCCTCTGTTACTAGGAGGTTTCACTAGGTCACCCCCATAGATTCCAAGGAGGTTTCATTTCACTAGGTTTCTATATCACTCCCTCAATGCTGCCATATTACAGTTGTCTCTCTTAGTACTCTCTCACTCCATTCCTTTTAACTCCACCTGGTTCCTTTTGTTCCCACCCATCTTCAGTCCATTGGAAAAATCTATTTTATTTCTTCTTCCCAAAGAGATCCCTGCATCCCTCCATGAGCCCTTCTTGTTACTTAATCTCTCTGGGTTTGTGGATTGTAGCATATTTATCCCCAGTCTGCTTTCTTATAGTACACAGGAACACTGGTCCAGGAGCAACACATTCAATAGTAATATGGACCTTCCCACATCAGCCATCAAGTATCTATCTAAAAAATGCACCATAGGTTTCACATGAGCCAATCTAGTGGGAAAATTTTCTTAACTGAGGTTCTCAATAAAAATGATTCTAGCTTCTGTCAAGTTGACATAAACTAACCTGCACAGGTGTGGTTCCTATTAAATTGTCCAGTGGACCCATATGTCCAGTTGTCTAGTGGACCTAAGTGTCCAGAGCACCCATGTGCTCTAGTAGTGAGTGGCCCTATACTCATGTGTGTAGCATGAATCTTAAAGAGTCTTAATAGTAAAAACAAACCTGGATCAGGGAAGCAGAACAAGCCACAGCCATCTCACCACACCAGTTCCTCAGCTGACTTGTTTCCTCAGACTGGAAGCCTCTCAGTCCTCATCCAGAATGAATCTCAGCTGAACTGTTGCTCAGAATCCTAAAAGCCTAACCAGGCTTTAGTTTCTCATCCTCATGCCTTAAATACCTTTTTGCCTCCTGCCATTACTTCCTGGGATTAACAGCATGAGTCACCATGCTTTGCTGTATCTTTGAACACACAGAGAGCCAGGCAGGTCTCTGCCTCTGGAATGCTAGGATTAAAGGCATGTGCTACCACTACCTAACTTCTACGTTTAATATTGTGGTTGTTCTGTCCTCTGACCCCAGATAAGTTTATTAGGGTGCACAATATTTTGGGGAACACAATATCACCACATGTGTGCTCTCAGAGTGGATGGCCCTATACCCATCTGCCTAGCTATGGATGGCCCTATACCCATGTGCTATATTAATGGATGACCCCATATTCATGTGCATAAATGCAACACTACATGAACTCATGGGCTATTTAAAAAATAAAAAGGAAGAGAACATGAAGTTGGAAAAGGGATGTGGGAGAGGTCCTGGAAAGTGTCCAGAGCACCCATGTGCTCTAGTAGTGAGTGGCACTATACTCATGTGTGTAGCATGAATCTTAAAGAGTCTTATTAGTAAAAACAAACCTGGATCAGGGAAACAGAACAAGCTACAGCCATCTTAGACAGATATGATCTAAACACATATATGCATATGAAATTACCAAAGAACAAATTTGAAAACCTGTTTGCCAAATGGGATGTATAATGTAATATTTGGAAAGCTTTAATCTTTTCTATGATTGTTGTGGATATTTCTCTGTGTTATATCCATCTGAGGTCTTTGATGTAGTTGAAGACTAGGTAGTTATAATTTCCTTAGTTATGATAAAAGATAAGTTACATATAAAAATCTTAGATTCACAAATATAGGATATCTTCTTTAATTTTTCCAAATACAAATAGACTACATTTTATAACTTTAATTCTTGCTTGATAATTATTTTGTTATATATAATTTTACTATGTTAAAGTTAAAACCATCCTTTTTGAAAAAAAGAAAAGGGGAAGTGCTGTGGATATCGCTCTGTATGCTGTGAATGTGTTGCTCTGATTGGTTGATAAAAATTACTGATTGGCCAGTTGCCAGGCAGGAAGTATAGTATAGGCAGGATAAGCAGAGAGGAGAATTCTGGGGACAGGAAGGCTGAGTCAGGAGTTACCAGCCAGACACAGAGGAAGCAAGATGTAAAAGTACTGTTAAGCCACATGGCAACATACAGATTAATAGAAATTGGTTAATTTAAGATATAAGAACTAGATAGCAAGAAGCCATACAGTTTATAAGTAATATAAGTCTCTGTGTGTTTACTTGGGCCACAGTGGCTGCGGGCCCAGGCTGGCTGGAGAAAACTCCAGCTACATATGATTGAGTGTGTATCAGACTTTGAGAAAGAAAGACAACTGTTTGGCAGAAAAAAATATAAGACTTTGATCTCATTCGACAGCTAAAATGATCAAATTCATGGTTCCTGAAGAATAACTCTAAGCTTTAATTTGCCCAACGTGACAACTGATGTTTTATTATATCAAATATATATATGTATATATATATATACACAAAAGCTTTTATACGTAATATAAATGCGACTTTAGTATCACATCTATGTGCACAGATATAGTTATGAAACTTCAATTAAACAAAGTAGCATATAAATTAGAAATTCAAAGATCTATATCCAGCCTCTTCCAATAAGTACCAAACACTTAGCATTGCCATAAGTAATCCTGAGACAAGAAGTAATAGCACTTTGGAACCCATGGTGGGCAGAGGAAATACAGTAAACAATCCCACACATTAATAAAGGCTTTTAGCATTTTCAAAACAATTTTGAACACATTATTTCATTTTGTCCATTAAATTATCCTAGGACAATTTGTGAGACTCTCATCATTCCCACTTTATGGAGCAATCTGAAGAAAAACATTTTCTTACATTTTGTCAGGCCTTTATGATTAATAAAATAAGTTAACACATCATTTTAATTTTTAAAATAGATTAGATATGAAAATTTTTCACGTAGAATTTATTTGGACCCACATGGTAGATAAGATGAAAGCAAATGTGTTCATGCACAGGATGAAGCAGGAGGAATCTCCAGTTCTACCCTTCTTGTCTTCTTTCCCCTCAATCTTAGTATGCAACCCTAAGAAATGTTCTAGTAGCCTTCCTGGAGCTTTACTTCTTTTAAAATTTCTCTTTTGATTGTTTAGTCATCAATTAGAATACAAAATAACAGGTTTCATTGTGGCACTTATATATATTGCTATATTTAGAAATGTAATGTCTCCCCCACAGGCTCACATATTTTTAATACTTTTTGGGAGGTTACGAAACTTTTAAACATGGGGAGAATTTTTCTGGATTACATTACTGGAGGTGGGCTTTGAAAGTTTCTAGCTCATCCCAGTTGCAGTTCATTCTCTGCTTCCTGTGTGTGCGTTTAAGAGAGTCTCTCAGCTTCTTGCGTTTGTTTCCATGCCTTTCCCCCATTTTCTGAGCATCTAGCTCTCTAGAACCATAGCCAAATGGAATTCTTCCGTAAGTTGATTTGATCACATCATTTCATTACAGAAGCAGAATAACTAATACCCATACTCTATAGATCCCTTCCACAGAGTTTTCTAGCCATCCCCAGTTCCCAACCACACTCGTCCCCTTCAGTGGTCCCCTTTCCACTTCCATATTATAAACATTCTGTATCCATCTCTTCTTCCTCAATGTCTTTCCCACTCTCATCACCCATTTCCTAGTTTTATGGCATAGCTTAATTATTAACATTCAACATGATTTCCATTCATTTTTGAGTATCTATGTTTAAGTGTACACACACACACATACACATGCGCGCGCGCGCACACACACACACACACAGAGGGAGAGAGAAAGAGAGAGAGAGAGAGAGAGAGAGAGAGAGAGAGAGAGAGAGAGAGAGAGAGAGAGAGAGAGAGAGAGAACTATCTCTTTGGTATTTTTTCTGCATTTATAAAATATACTTTTTTATAGTCTAGTAATCATGTGAACAATTCTGGTGACTTACAATAATTCACTTAAGAAATTAAGTCTAGTTATTATTCTTTCAGTTTCAGAGCAGTGAGCTAATATAAGGCTATAGAGGAATTTGTGCCTTAGGTTAATGTTCTTTGTTCCTACTCAAAAGCTTGAGAAGTGAGAGAATTAACTTCCCAATTATTAGGCCACTGGAGAAACTTGAAAAAGAGAACATCTTCAGGTCCAGCAGATGTCCATGATAATGAGTGGAATGGTGGTAGGCTTGGTGAGTTCAGACTCATCCTGCAATCCATCCAGGTCTCCAGCTGGTGGCCCAGTCCCACTTTGGCTAGACTGAGCACATGTCTGTTGTGTAGCAATTTTATTCATGTCCAAACATTGTCCACCCTCAAGGAAGGTGGGTTCCTTAAAGCTTGGGAGTTTCTAAGTTGAAAGAGGGAGAGGAAAGGTACAGGAGACTCAGGAAATAACACAAGGTACAAAAAGGTTTTGACCTAACAATATATATAGAGTCCCTTTTCCCATTCTGTAGGCTGTCGCTTTGCCTTGTTGACCATCCTTTGCTCTACAAAAGCTTCTCAGTTTCAAGAGGTCCCATTGATTGATTGTTTCTCTCAGTGTCTGTGCTAATGGTGTTATGTTTAGAAAGTGATCTCCTATGCCAATGCGTTCAAGACTACTTCCTACTTTCTCTTTTAGCAGGTTCAGAGTAGCTGGATTTATGTTAAGGTCCTTGACCCACGTGGACTTAAATTTTATGCACGGTGACAGATATGGATCGATTTGCAGCCTTCTACACATTAATATCCAGTTATGCCAGCACCATTTGTTGAAGATGCTTTCTTTTTTTCCATCGTACACTTTTGGCTTCTTTGTCAAAAATTGTATGTTCATAGGTGTGCAGATTAATGTCAGGGTCTTCAATTCGATTCCATTGGTTCACATGTCGGTTTTTATGCCAATACCAAGCTGTTTTTATTACTGTAGCTCTATAGTAGAGCTTGAAGTCAGGGATTGTGATGCCTCCAGAGGTTGTTTTATTGTACAGGATTCTTTTGGCTATCCTGGGTTTTTTGTTTTTCCATATAAAGTTGAGTATTATTCTTTCCAGGTCTGTGAAGAATTGTGTTGGTATTTTGATGGGGATTGCATTGAATCTATAGATCGCTTTTGGTAAAATTGCCATTTTTACTGTGTTGGTCCTGCCTATCCATGAGCATGGGAGATCTTTCCATTTTCTGACATATTCTTCAATTTCTTTGTTCAGGGACTTAAAGTTCTTGTCATATAGGTCCTTCACTTGCTTGGTTAGTGTTACCCCAAGGTATTTTATGTCATTTGTGGCTATTGTAAAGGGTGATGTATCTCTAATTGCCTTCTCAGCTTCTTTGTCCATTGTATATAGGAGGGCTACTAATTTTTTTGAGTTGATCTTGTATTCTTCTATGTTGCTGAAGGTGTTTATAAGCTGAATCAGTTCCTTGGTGGAATCTTTGGGATCACTCAACTATGCTATCATGTGACCTTTATCATGAAAGGGTGTTGGGTCAAGAGACAGCCAGAACTGACCTACTCTGGTGATGGGATGGCCAAACACCCTAATAGTTGTGCCAGAAACCCCATCCAACGACTGAGGGATCTGGATGCAGAGAACCACAACTAGGCCCCGGGTGGAGCTCCAGGAGTCTAATTAGCGAGAAAGAGGAGGGTTTATATGAGCGAGAATTGTTAATACCAAGGTTGGATAAAGCACAAGGACAAATAGCCAAATGAATGGAAACACATGAACTATGAACCAATGGCTGAGGGGCCCCCAACTGAATCAGGCCCTCTGAATACATGAGACAGTTGATTGGCTTGATCTGTTTGGGAGGCATCTAGGCAGTGGGTACTGGGTCCTGTGCTCATTGCATGAGTTGGCCTTTTGAAACCTGGGGCTTATGCAGGGACATTTGTCTCAGTCTGAGAGGCGGGGACTGGACCTCCTTGGACTGAGTCTACCAGGTTGATCTCAGTCCTCGGGGGAGGCTTTGCCCTGGAGGAGGTGGGAATGGGGGGTGGGATGGGGGGAAGGGAAGGTGGTCAGGAGGGGGGAGAATAAGGGAATCCGTGGCTGATATGTAGAACTGAATGTTATTGTAAAATAAAATAAAAGGAAAAAAAAGAAAAAAATATGTATAGAGTCCCTCTTCAATGTTATAGAAGCAGTAACAACTATCTGGGGAGGAGATTATCCATGCAGCACTATGTGCCAGTTTTGAAGAGAGCATTTTTTGGTGTGTCATCACCCTTAATGCACTGGCTTTTTGGTTTTGCAACTGCTTTTGAGCTACTCTTGGTAGTATAGGTAACCTGACTTCACCCATATCCCTGCAAGTAACTCCAGTAAATTTATTGGTTTGCTAAGTTAGACCTTGGTATAATCATTCTTTTGGTCTGTCTCTGTTTTCTTATCTTGAGTTATCATAGTTATGTTACTTCTCTCTAGGAACGTCTCACACAATACTTTGCATTTGATTTTCCGGGTAGTCAAGCTTTATGTTCTGTTCTAAAATGGAGCAAGGTATCTTCAGTTCTTAAGTAGGGAGTATTTCACTGGTGATTCACATTGACTAAGGAAGCAATGTGACATTCTTAGGCTACATATTCAGCAGGACTGGCTGCTATTTCTCAGTGCCTTCAACAGGTAGCATCCAGGAGAAACACCAGGTTGCAAGAATGTGCTATACAACTTTTGGCATGGCCAGTGGGCTGGAGGTCCACATATGTCACCAGCAGTCTTCATTTGTGAGGTCTCATTCTTTTCCTGCTCCTTTTACATTTAATCACATGATTTAAAAACCCTTCTTTCTCCCCAGTTATACACTCAAGATTCAGTCACAAATTTGATTATTTGCTTAAAGATTATGCTGAAGTAGACATAATTTCCTGGCATTTCTATTAACATTGTTTTTGAATTAGTGTCTGGTTACTTTCCAGATTTCTTGGTTGTAAAAGAGAACACCTAGAGCTCTGGAAGGAGTTCATGAGTTAAATACTATTGATATTAATACCTTGAAGTGTTGCTCTGGAAAATATGTAGCAATTTATTATCTACATATTTGATCTCAGTCTGTGTCATTTACCATCAATGTGTATTTGTATCACTTCTACTCATAAAAAAACAGTTTAAATAATGGAATTCACAGTGAAGGACATTTACTAAAAATAAAAAAAATGTTTTACTAAATAAGTTGACATTTAGCAGATGTTTTTATAATATATATAACAGAATTTTTTATCATAAAGACGAATGAAGTCATCATTATTACTGAAAGTGGTTGCAACTGAAGAGAAACACATTGAGTGATATAAGCCAATCATAGAAAAACAAATATCATATTTTTTTTACATCTTTTGCAAAGATTTATTTTTAATTATGAGTTTCTTCATGTGTCAGTATATATACCAGCATCTTCAGATGCCAGAGGAGAGCATAACAAGTACTTGTGAGTCACTCAACATCGGTGCTAAGAACTGAACTTGGGTCCTCTGGAAGGGCAGTAAGGACTCCTAAGACATCTCTCTAGCCCTTTCTCTAAATTGTGATTACTAGAGTTTGTATAGTTACACAAATTCATGTGCACACACACACACACACACACACACACACACAAATGATTGTGGAAGTGAAATTGTTTAGAGCAACAAAGGACTATGAGGAAATGAAGGAGGTAGAATCAAAAATGTAAACTCAGCATACAGTATATATGGATTGAACATTTAAAAATAAAATGCTAAAAGTATGTGGAAGTGTTTATGTGTTGGTATGTGCAAATGAGTACAGGTACCTGCAGAGGCAAGAGGCATCAAGATTCCCCTGTAACTGGAGCTACAGATGATTCTGACCCTCCCAACACGGGTGTTGGGAACAGAACTCAGATCTTGTAAGAGCAGTATATGGTTTAGCCACAGAGACATCTATCCAGTCTTAAAGTTTTAAAAAAAATTAAAAGGAAATATTTTTATTTGTATATTATTTTAAAATAGAAAATATAGAAGTGAATTTTAGCATTGACTTTGCTGAGTACCTGACAAAATATTAATACATTCGGAACACTGAATAGGCTGTGCATTTCAAAATAATACCAGATGGCAGAGTGAGTGGAGACATTCCCTGGTGACCTGTCCGCTTGGTGTTCTTTTCCATCATCTTACTCTATTTTAAGGGGTTGTTTTGGTTGTAGGTGACATAGAGTCCAAGGCCACAAAAGCTGTAGCATTTTTCTTACCTGATCTTAAACTTGATGCCATGATAAGAATTGGAAAATGTGTTTAGATACTGGAGCTTTTGTAGTTTGAATGTAAAATTTTCCCGGTAAGTTCACACATTTGGGCCCTGCTTTCCAGGTAATGGTGCTGTTGGGAAGATCAAGGTACCTTTAGAAGGTGGCACCTTCTTGGAGGAAGTGATTTATTTAGGGGCTGAATTTGAGGCTTCAGGATGGAGCCCTATTCCTGTTCACTACTGTTTCCTGTTAGGAAGTGATGTGACCTGCAAAGCTCCCGCTCCTGTCACCTTGGCTTCTCTATCTTTTGCTACATTTTACCCCTCATGATAGAACGTGCTCCTGCATCTGTTGTCCAGAATAAACTACTTCTCCACTATCTAACTTTTTGACAGGATGTTTTATCAAAGTGACAGAAAGAGCCTAAGCTTCAATTGAACACAGTAAAGAAAACTCTTGAATTCTTTTGGTACATGTGTGAGAGTGTGCATATGTGTGTTTGTACGTGAATGTATGTCTCTCTGTGTGGATATGTGGAGGGCAGAAACCAATGGTTGGTGTATTCCTTAGTTATTCTCCATCTTATTTTCTGATACAGGCTCTCTCATTAAACCTGGTTTATGTCCTAGTAATATTATTTGTCTCTAATACCCCAAAATTGGGATTACAAACACACATCATGCTGACTAGCTCTGTGTTTAAATAAATATGGATTTTAGGAATCAAATTCAGATGTTTGTGTTTGTATGTCAAACATGATACAACTAAGTCTCCTTCCAAGTCCCTGGATTCTTGAATGTTCAGTATTTCAGTATATCTCAGGCTTTAAGTCATAGAAGACATCTATCTCATTTTCATTATTGTTAGGTTTCAGTCAGGGCAAAAGCACAGTACTCTCTCATTCCCAGAGACCCAGTGCAGATTTTCTCTGTAAGGTGTAATGGTATGGCATATTCTTTAAAAAAAGAACTACTTGTTTATTGATTTCTTCTCTCATACATTCTATCCTGACCACAATCTCCACTCTTTCCACTCCTCCCAGTTCCTCCTGAACCTACTCTCTCTCTCAACCCTACTCCTCCTCCACTTGCTTTTAGAAAAGAAGAGCAGGCCTCCCAGGGTTATCAACTGAACACTGCATAACAAGTTACAATAAGACTAGGAGCAAACCTTCATTTCAAGACTGGATGAGGCAACTTTGTAGAAGAAAAAGGGTCCCAAGCACATGCAAAAGAGTCAAAGACACCCCCCATACCCACTGTTAGGAGTCCCACAAGAACACCAAGCTGTACAAACATAACATATATGCAGAGGACCTAAGTCAGACACATACATGGTCCATGTTTGTTGTTTGTTTGTGAGCCCCTATGAGCTCTGCTTAGTTGATTATGTGGGCCCTGTTCTCATGGTGTCCTTGACCTATTTGGCTCTGCATAGTGCTTGACTGTGGGTCTCTACATCTGCTCCCATAGTGGCTGGGTGATGCTTGTGATGACAACTAGGCTAGGTGCTGATTTTTGAATAAAGCAGAATATCATTAGAAGCTATTTCATCAACTGATCTTCCTTCCTTCCTTCCTTCCTTCCTTCCTTCCTTCCTTCCTTCCTTCCTTCCTTCCTTCCTCCCTCCCTCCCTCCCTCCCTCCCTCATATATATATATATATATATATATATATATATATATATATATATGTCTTTCTTTTTCTTTTTTTGCCAACCATGTGTGGTTGGTTCTATCTTGGGTCTAGGGTTATCCTGTTTCTGGCTTCTTGCCATTCAGACAGTGTCAGACTTATAAGGATAATCTTGCTATAATCCATCCACATATCTAGAAAGGTAAATTAACAAGGATAGCTCAAGGGGAGATTAATGGATTTCCCTCAGAAGGGGAAATAGAATAGATGTTGTGAGTAGACTGGGGACAGGAGTGAATAGGAGTAGGAGTAGTCAGTTTGGGGAGGGACAGAAGGAGAGAGTACTCTAAGAGATGACTGGAATTGTGGGACATTTGGCAAAGTGATTTAGAAACCTAATGCAGTGAAAGCTCCCTGGGATTTATGAGAGTGAATGAAGCCTCTAATGAAGCCTCCTAGTAATGGGAGATACAGAGTCTGAACTGATAATCTTCTATAACCAGGCAAGGCTTCCAGCACTGGGACTGGAACATCAACCTAGCCACAAAACCTTTGACCTACAATCTGTCTTGCCTGCAAGATGTGCTGGGGTACTGGTGGCACAGGACTTGTAGGAGTGGCCAACCGATGTCTGTTCCAACTTGAGCCCACAGTGCTAGAGGTATGGCATATTCTTAATGTAACCTATGCCCTGCTTGATGCTGTATTCAGAGTGAGGGCACTGACTTATCTCTCAGCACTCACTGCTCACAGCAGAGGAACAGGGGGCATTGTTATGTATCTGTGGCCCCTTTTACCAGGTAGCAAGCCGCTGTTAAGCATAATATAAACAATCACTATATATGGTACATCACTCATCATTGCAGTCACAGAGCACTTTCTCATTACATTGCTTTCTGTCATTTGGAGCGTACATTTATGATATTACATACACCTAATACCATTAATCCACACTATCTAGAAAACAAACAGGCATAGCTTTAAGCCAGAACATGTTTGTAGTAATTGAAGATTAAGTCTCTCAAGAACTTTAATTCTCCTCATTTACTTGACATATTGTAAACATACAGGGTCTCTTTTCTCCTGTGTAATTTGTTGAGGTATTTCATCAAATGTCATGTAATGAACACTTATGCATTCATGCACACACACGTAGAAACACACACGACATAAAAGATTCAATGGCATAGACTATCTAGTTAGAATTAACTCAAAACTTAGCATTGGCCTGTGAATTCCTTAAAATTGAATTGGTTTCTTTTAATTTTCCTTTCCTAAGTGTTTTTTTCTAATACTCATTATGAAGAAAGGAAAGAAAAAATGAAAAGAAACCAATAACTGTCTGATTGGAATTAAGGCCTGCTCATTAGGAGGGAGTTCAAGCCTGCTACTGTAAACACAGCCAACTATCCACAGCTGCTGAGGACCTGAACCTGGAGGAACGGCTACTACTGCCGTTTCCTAAGCCAGTATAACTCCCACCTGTAATCCTAATATCTGTCCTTATATCCACAGATCAGTGGGACTTTCATCTCTCATCAAAGATGCTTTATTTTTTTCTTCAGAAAAAGAGTATCACTGAAATCCACAGCTCGCCAGAGTTCAGGTAGCAAATGACTGTGGCTGCCCAGCCACAGCTGATGTACCTTCAACACAACCCCTATATCTAAGGATCAGGGGACATTATGGAAGAGCGGGAAGTTCAGGTAGTATTACAAGACATAGGCTTTATGGGGGCTAAGTTGTTAAGATCCCAATTTAGTTATGCAAATGTGCAGGATAAGTATAATCTAAAATGGCCAGATCTTGATACAACATTATATCCTCTAGCGACTGATCTTTGGAATTCAAATACATTAAATTGACCTGAAATCACATTTACCCCAGGGTGCTAACATATGGTAGGTATACTAATACCAAAGGGGACTTAATATGAGTAACTTAATTATTACTTTAAAATGATTTGATTCAGAGAGATCAACTTGCCAAGAGTGATAGTGTTAGGTATGTAAAGGGACAAATTGTTTCTTCAGTCAACATTTATTATGTATGACAGATTTTACACAGGAGTACACTGATCTTAAGAGATAAAGGACGAGTTATTCTGTCCTTTACCTTGTCAAAACAGGAGGCATGATAAACAAGCAATACAAGCCAGTAAAATATGAAGTGGAATAGACACTCTATTTTAAGTGGTGCTGTGCATAAAACAGCCAAACCACACATGCAAATGAATGAGATAAAATCTCCCAGCACCACATACAAGGGCATAAAGAGGCCTAGCAATCTAGTAGAAGAATTAAAACTCTATGATTCTTAAATGATAATAACAATGATGCACACTTCATAAGCTTGAATTCAGTAGTTTCTTGGTTACAATAGTAAAAGTGTAAGCATGAAAAGAAATTGCATGTAAATTCAACTTCCTCAAGCTGGGCGGTGGTGGCGCACGCCTTTAATCCCAGCACTCGGGAGGCAGAGCCAGGCAGATCTCTGTGAGTTCGAGGCCAGCCTGGGCTACCAAGTGAGCTCCAGGAAAGGCGCAAAGCTACGCAGAGAAACCCTGTCTCGAAAAACCAAAAAAAAAAAAAAATTCAACTTCCTCAATTTTTAAAATGTATGTGCTTCTAAAGACAACATGAAAAAGGCTAGTGGAATGGCTCAAAGTGCAAAGGAGATTTGCTGCCAAGCCTGAGGATCAGAGTTTGGTTCTCAGAACACTCAGGGTGGAAAGAGAGACAAACTCTTGCATGTTGTTCTCTGACCTCCACAGATGTGTCATGGGACATTCATGGACAAACACACACACACACACACACACACACACACAGATGAGCACTCTCATAAATAAAAAAAATAGATGTACCAGGCTTTTTTTTTTTGGTGGGGGGGGGCACCTATCAGCTCCCAAATCATGACACAGACTTCTTACTACTTATGAATGTGTGATCTAGTTTAGGCTCATTCCTGGCCAGCTCTTTTAACTTAACCTGCTTCTCTATATCTACCTTTTTCCTCAGGGCTTTTTACTTTTCTCTCTTTCTGTATGTTACTTTCCTGCTGTCTCTATGTCTGTCTGTCTGCCAGCTGCCTGGATTTTGGCCCCAGTGTTTCTCCCATTCTCTCCTCCTTCTTTCCTTTCTAGATTAGTTTTTCTTTCTACCTGACTGCCCCACCTATCCCTGTCTCTGCCTAGCTATTGGCCACTCAGCTGTTCATTAGACCAATCAGGTACCTTAGGCAGGCAAGGTGAAACAAATGCTATATATCTCTATAGAATGAAACACATCTGTTATCGTCAAACAAAAGAAGCATGTAACACATCTTTGCCTAGTTAAAATAATATTCCAAAACAAATATAAAAACATTAAAAAGCAAAATATGGTGCATCAGTAACAAATCAAGTATCTCATGAAAAACTCATATCAAAATATAACTAGTACATGTGTAATTCATTAATCGTATCACAAATATAAAAGTATACATATCTGATAATAAATTCCTTTAAAAATGTACACAAGTTCTTAATAGGCACATAATGTTCATTTGACTTAATCAATAGTCAAGTCTTTTCAATCAAATCTCAATGAGGTGCTACTTAATACCATTAAGATTTTGGGATATGATTTATGAGTGACTATCTGGTGGTCTATGAAGAATAAGGAACCATCACACACTGTGGATTAGAGATTTGGAAATCAGCTATTTTGGAAATACAATGTTTTTCAGCAGATTAAACAGAGTCACTAAGCAACACAGCAATTCACCCATCATCATATGCTTCCAATAAATATCCACATGAACTAACTCATACACAAACTTTCAAAGTCATATGCCTTATATTCTCAAATTGACATGTACCTGTATTTATTGGTGAAGGAATAGATAGATACATAAGTGTAGGCCATCCATATAGTGACTACTCATTTTACATTTACATTAATCATGACAGTATATCAAAATAGAAAAGTTTTTGTTCATGGATATTGTAGTATATATACTGCTAAATTCAATGATTGGATTTGTTTGTTTCTTTGGAACATTTAGCATACAAAATCATGTATCTGAAATAATAGTTTAACACTTTCACAGAATGATTTTGTTTCTTGCTTTATTCTGGCTAGAATGTGCTGCATAAAACTAGCTGTATGCAGTGTCCTGGCTTTTGTCTTGATCAGACAAAGAAATTAACAGGTCATGAGCTGTGATGTTAAGTGTGTGTGCTTGTATCCATATTTTCATAAATGCCCTCTGTCAGATTTGGAATGACCTCATTATTTTTGCTGTTTGGGAAAGATTTTTGAAGTATAATTAAATTGGTCAGATATCTGTCAAACTATTTTGCCATGTTTATTGACAATATTATATTTCTTTGTTTCTAATTCTGCAGATAGGATAAATGAAATGACACCACATGATTTTTTGATACTAGATTTCTGAGAAAAATTAGAGATGGTCATTATTCATAATCCTTTATAGGATACTGAATTTGTTTTGTTGGTTTATGTTATCAAGTTTCTAGCAATACTTTAGGAGATGTTTGTCTACCACTTTATTTTCTTAGATTATCGTTTGTTTTTTTTGTTTTTTGATATCCTTGGAATAGTAACCTATATATTAAGTGGGAAAGAATTTCTTTTTCTTTGATACTTTCTTGGAGGTTATGGGACCATGTAGAAGTCCTTTCACGTACAAGATAGGAGTTCTGCATTTTAACTAATCCCAAATGCCTTTTCTATTTTTTTAAAACTTTAGTATTGATTGATTTGATGTAGGTAAAATGCACCAATGAGACTTAATGAGCCTAGACATTAGTTTCTGTTGTATTGTGTTTTGAAACACTACTTTATCTCTTATTTAGTATATTATATCTAGATTTTTCTATTACTTGTTTATTCAGGTGTTATAGCTTTTAACTTTGTAATAACTTTTTCACATCTTTTAATATATCTAATATTTATTTCCATATGCACAATTCTGTTAAAACACTGCATATTTACCTATGTCAATAAAAACACCCCGTTTTCAATTCTGATTTTTTCAGTTAGATCTTCGTTTTTCTTTCTTTTTTTTTTTCAATGTTCTTGTTTTTCTTTTTTTATGGAGACTGTCATTAAATTTTTGTTAGCTTTGTTGAGCTTCTTACAAACTGGATTTTGGTCTAAACATTTCTTGAAGTACACTTAATCTCTATAGCAAAGTCCTATTTTCCTTAAGAGAATCTGTGTGATATTTACTCTTCGCTTAGATATCTTATGGTAAGAATTTTTATAGTTTGGTATAAAATTAAAACTAGTCTGTGATATGTAGTTGATAAATTCTATATTAATGAAATGGAGGATAAAAAGAGGAATCCACATGCACACATAAATATTTATAAGAAAAGATAGAACACATATTCATGGCAGTTGTCTTCAATTCCACAGCTGGTTATCTGGTGAGGTAGGTTAGTATTAGGTTCTGCTTCAGTGACCTAGAGCAACTTATCTTTGAAAGAATGAGCCTTGCTCTTGCCAGTAGGACATTACTGAGCACCACTTGCACTGTGAGCAATTTTTAGTCAAGTTCTTCTTTGTTGAAGGAAAGAAAAGATGTACCATCTTAAGTTTCTAATTGCACAGTGAGGCTGACTATTCTTGAAACTGTCATGGGAAAAAAAACCTATTAATCATTCCATGCATATACCTGATGAGATGCACATATACTTAAATTTATGAGATGTACAAATCATTTTAACTTTTCTAATAACTCAAGTGTGAATCATTCAAACTTTTCTAATAACTCAAATGTGAGTCACTGTAAGGATACACTTTGTTCCTGCCATAAGTGAGCTCCTACTACCCAAACTCATAAGATTCCTAGCAAAGAACTACAGCTTTGGTTCTCAACCTGTGGGTCTTGACTCCCTTTGGAGTCACATACCTCATATCCTGCATGTCAGATATTAATATTGTGATTAGTAACAGTACTAAAATTAGTTACAAAGGTAGCAATGAGG
This sequence comes from Peromyscus maniculatus bairdii, assembly GCF_049852395.1. Classification (NCBI taxonomy): domain Eukaryota; kingdom Metazoa; phylum Chordata; class Mammalia; order Rodentia; family Cricetidae; genus Peromyscus; species Peromyscus maniculatus. The sequence goes on from NC_134862.1 coordinate 15,450,205, forward strand.
TAATTTTATTGTTTGGAGTCACCACAACAATGGGAAATGTATTAAAGTATAGCAACATTAGGAAAACTGAGAAACACTAGACTACAGACTGAATCCATCTTGCCAAGCTCATTTACATTATATATACCTTTTTCTGTTTTTTCTCTCCTAAATAGAACCTTCCACTATCAAGTGTTTTACTATGTTTTCACAGTTCATTTGTAAGTTATCCAAGAATCTGTAACCCTAACAAATCTCAAGAGCCAATGGTTCTTATATTTTTTTTCTCATTGTCCCAATTACAAGGTCCCATGATAAAAGCAAATGAAGAGAGAAAGAGTTTATTTGACTCAAAATTCCATGTTACAACCCATCACCGCTGAGAAGTCAAGGTGGCAGATACTTGAAGCAGCTAGTAATATCCCATAATAACCCAGAGCAGAGATCAATGAATATTAATGCATTCATCTTTACTACTGGTCAACTCACATTTTCTACTCTTATACAATCCAGGATCCCCTGTGCCGTGGGATGGTCTGTATGTCAAATTGCTCTGATTGGTCAATAAATAGAACACTGATTGGCCAGTGGCCAGGCAGGAAGTAGGTGGGACAGGGAGAGAGGAGAATTCTGGGAAATGGAAGGCTGAGGTAGAGAGACTCTGCCAGCTGCCGCCATGACAAGCCACATGTGAAGACACCGGTAAGCCACTAGCCACGTGGCAAGGTATAGATTTATGGAAATGGATTAATTTAAGCTATAAGAACAGTTAGCAAGAAGCCTGCCACGGCCATACAGTTTGTAAGCAATATTAGTCTTTGTGTTTACTTGGTTGGGTCTGAGCAGCTGTGGGACTGGCGGGTGACAAAGATTTGTCCTGACTGTGGGCCAGGCAGGAAAACTCTAGCTACAAATGGTGCCCAACGTGTTGGCAAGAGTTTCCACCTAAAACCCGAGAAAAAAGATTCTAAAATGGAGCTAAAAACAGTTTCTAGTTGTTTCTCTCAAGTTAGCGGCAGCCTGCATGTTTGAGCTACTATGGTGGGTTTCTGGCGTATGCACTCAACCTGCACGATGGCGGGAATGAGGCCTCTGCAAGTGGCACATTAAGCTGCGTGGTGAATTAAGCCTTTGCTAGTACAAAACAAAAAAAGAGGTTTCTGGGCTACACGCTGCTTTGATAGAAGCATAGATCCACTATTTCTGAGAATTGATGGCTCCCAGAGCTGGTGGAAAACATGCCACCGCCATGTTGGAAAGCTGAAGTGGGCAGAGTCAGCAGGCTTAAAAGGCTGTAGTTTAAAGCAATAGGCTCAAGGTAATATAAAAAATAAGCCATGTAAAGATGGCTACCACACAGAGAATCTGGATTATGTTCTCTTTAATATTCGTAACTGAAGAAAAACATTTGATTGCAAAAGCTTTTGAGTTATGCCAAAATGTATATTTTAAAGGTACCTTGACTTCAAAATTTGGATGTAAGGATATGTTGCTTTGGAAAGGAGGCTCTGATTTTGTTTTTACAGAAAGCCAGAGGCTATGGATTTGTTCCAGATTAAGATACATCAAGTTTGACCAGCCAAGACCCCCTGAAAGGTCTCTGATGACACCATGGCCCAGAGGATCCAACATCCAGAATTGTTTCAAGGCAACTGGCTCAGACAATACACCCTCACAGACTACTCCATGATCCTAAAATTTTCTTTGTGTCCCCATAAGATACTGTGATCCCCCCCGTCCAGCAGGAAGTAGTAAGAGAAGCTACGCCCAAATTCCCAAATATACCAAGCTGGCTTTGGAGCTGTGTAAAAGTTAAAACCTTCCTTTTTAAAAAAAGAAAAGGGGAAGCACTGTCGGATGGTCTATATGTCAAATTGCTCTGATTGGTCAATAAATAAAACACTGATTGGTCAATGGCCAGGCAGGAAGTAGGTGGGACAAGGAGAGAGGAGAATTCTGGGAAAGAGAAGGCTGAGGTAAAGAGACACTGCCAGCCGCCGCCATGACCAGCAGCATGTGAAGACACTGGTAAGCCACAAGCCACGTGGCAAGGTATAGATTTATGGAAATGGATTAATTTAAGCTATAAGAACAGTTAGCAAGAAGCCTGCCACAGCCATACAGTTTGTAAGCAATATAAGTCTCTGTGTTTACTTGGTTGGGTCTGAGCGGCTATGGGACTGGAAGGTGATAGAGATTTGTCCTGACTATGGGCCAGGCAGGAAAACTCTAGCTACACCCCAGCCCAGGAAATGGTGCCACCCACAGTGGGTGGGTCTTCTCAAGTCAGTTGATGTAGTCAAAATATCTCCCACAGCCAAACTAGCATACACAATTCTTCAATGAGACTCCCTCCCCACATAATTCTAGATAGTGTTAATTTGATAATTAATCCTAACTATTATAGCTGATACTCATTGCTATCTACCTTCCCTATATATTCTATCCATATTAATTTTCATCTTAACTAGCACCTAATTAAGTCAATTTTCTGTAACTGGTGGGAGTACACAAACTTTCATCCCCGAAAATCATGAGGCATTGATTTTGTGCCATCTGGATTAGATTATTGTTGTCTTCAGTCAAGCTTGATCACATGGCACAGTAAGGCTAAATGACCTGATACTATAATGCTTGCCTCTCAGACACACTCTTCTTTGCCTTTTTTGGACAGAATTCAAATTTGTTGATCATTTTAGTCACCCAAGCCAGTATAGCAACTGAAATAGCAAGCTTGTAGTGTTAACTTAGATCAACAGAGTTAGTTCACTGTCTCCCAGTAGAAGTCTTTCTTTTCATGTCAGTAAGACTTCATGGGCACAAGAGCCCAAAGAAGTAGGTGCAAAGAGCAAATTATTTTGTTTTGAGCACTTTTAGGTTACAAATGATATGAGGGAGTCATGTAGTCTCCATTTCAACTCCTTGATAACTAGATCCATAAATTTTGGCTGTAAAATGTGTTTAACCTTTATGTATGTCTCCTTTTTAGTCAGAATGAAAGGTGAAGGAAGTTCTAAATAAGATTCCACACAAATCTTGTGGTTATATTTATAGTTCCTCAATGTACAAGAGGAAACAACATACCAATCAGCAGGTGGAATCCTCACAGAGATTACCTGACAGAGGAAGTGAGGACTATTAGCACTGCCTCACACAGGAAAGAAGTAAAGCACATTGCAGGGATGATTGCAATGCTTAATGGGGAATAGAAAAATGCAGGGGTGGTGGCTGCCACCACATCCCCATTCCACTTTCCTTTCTGGTTAATGTAGAAGACTACAGTCTTGAGAAAATGGGAGTGATTTATTGTAAACTTCTCCAGGTTGGAATTCCAGCCGAAGCTGCTATACTGAGTGCAGTTTCAGGGTGTGAGTAAATTCTAACTCTGCTTGATAGGTAGCTATTGATCTAGCAAATGTATTCTTTTCTCTATAAATGAAAACCATTGGAAGCAGCTTGAATCTAGATGCAATGCATTCAAATCATATATATATATATATATATATATATATATATATATATATATATATATTTTTTTTTTTTCCTGTCCAAAAGATGCCACAGTGATAGCCTTGTCTTGATGGCAGTCAAAGTGGACTCAGTTAGAAAAAGAGTGACAACCACTCTATACTACCAGCACGATTCACTATCTGTCCAAGAGCATAGAAAGTAATCACTGGTAATATTAAGGTCCTTTCATCTTACTGCAATCATTAGAAGTTGTTGGTGTTAATATCATTGTTAACCTGATAGCTTCTAGAATCACCTAGTAGACAAACCCTTGGACACATTGGTGGAGTTTCTAAGTTGGGTTAATTTAGGTGAGACAGTTCACCCTTACTCTGGTAGGCACTGTTTTATGGGTTGTTGTTTCAGACTGAGTAAAAAGGACAAGATGATGGAGTAGGCGAGGGAGATCAGTTGGTAAATTGCTTGCCTTACAAGTATGAGTACTTAATCTGATCTTTAGAACTGAAACAATAAAATCATGTGGTGGTGTGTACATGTAATTCTGATGCTGGAGAGGCAATGAAAGATGGATCCTGCACCAATTTGTCACCCACCATAATCTATTTACAAAGTTCCAAGCCACTGTGAGACCCTGTGTCAATATAAATATAAAAACAAAAACAAAGTGGCTCCCAAAAACAAGATGGCTCCCAAGAAAAGTCATCTGAGGTTTTCTTTTGGCTTCCACATGCATGTGCAAATGCACACATATGAAAATGCCCTACAAAGGAGAAAGTATTGACTCCTGTTCTCTGTCTAGATCTTGACTATGAGTTAAATGTAATGAGCTGTTTCATCCCTCTGTTGTCATGCTCCCCCAGCACAATAGACTGTAATCTCAGACTGTGAACCCAAATAAACCTTTCCCTCTGCAAGCTGTTTTCCTCAGGTATTTTATCACAGCTAAGAGGAAAGTAACCAATGCAGAAGTTCAGGAGTATGGATTCATGGAACATTATTTTTATTATAAAGACAGAAGACAAGCTGTGGCCTGATGAACCTATATCTGGTAAAAGCATAAAGATATGTGTGTATCATGTTATCTCATCAAAGTATGACCTTAGCAGATAATTATTTTAATAATCAAGTGATTGAGACAACCCAGCTATCCTGTCACTCTCCAATGTACTCATGAGTACAGTGGCCCTGGTAGCGGGGTGGAGTTTGGACATAGGCATGGTAACATGCACCTCCACTCATCAGCAGTCCCATGCTCTGGCCTTGGTTCATGCTGAGACTGGAAACAGAGAGACCATCAGTCATATCCCCGAGTAGCTGATGTCAATGCTCCACTTTCATCACTAGGGTATCCTTTTGTTCTTATTAAAAGAGCTAGATATAGATGGGGTCTCCTTAAAGTCAGTGCTTCTGCCCAAACAACCATGTGTGGAGTTATTGAATAAAAGACCATGCTATCTATAAGGGTAAATGAAGAATGTATAAATAAACTCACATATAAATAACTCATAGAAAATTAAACCTCAGCAATCCATGCATCTTAAGGATTTCTATGTAAGTTTTCTTGCTTCTCTAAGGCAATTTTATTACAGTTTTGAGTAATATATATTTATACATGTCACAGAGGAATGGCAAGCTGAGACAAAATTAATGAATATTTTTGCCTCTTGTCATATGAACTTTTTGTCTTTTCAGCTTAGTGTATTTCTATTAGAAGATAAATAAGTCATAAATCAGTGTGCTCACTGCTTCTAACAACAGGACAATGTGTCAATACCTATGTGGCATTTTACTTTCCTATTCTTTTGCTAATTTCCTCTTCTTACTTTCCATATTCTTTTCTATTTTCCTCATTTTTTCACTTATCCTCCTTTTTTTATTTATTGTTAAATACATACCACTTATTGTACTTAGTTAATACACTTGATAAAGAAATGAATTAGCTTGCCCTGTATCCTAGTGAAGTCAGGAAGGGATATTTACACAAAAGGCTAACTCTGGCAATAAGACAGGTACATTGATGTCACTAATTAATACACATTTCAGAAGAACAGATATGGAGGCAATTAAATTTCTAAACAAAGAGAAGATGTCAGAAAAATATTGTACAGCAAAGGATACCCAAATATGATTTGTGAAGGGGTTATGGCTTAAAATTTTTGGCTCATTTGCTTTTCTGACTTCCTGAAGTTTAATAAGTTGACTATAAAGTAAATATGCAAAATAAGTTAATTTTTTCTAAAGGAAAAAAATCTTTTGAAGTAAAGAACAGCATGACTTCTTTGACACTGGTTTACAGTTGGGGAAATTTGTTGAGGTTTCAGAAGCAATGTTGGGGAAAATAAAACACTCTCAGCCTGGGAATTCAAATCAGTGGCTAATATGCTAGTGGTACAAACAAGAAGACCTGAATTTGAATTTCCCCAATCCACCAATCCATTTAAAGCAGTATACATATTCCCATATCTGTATTCTCTCTCTCTCTCTCTCTCTCTCTCTCTCTCTCTCTCTCTCTCTCTCTCTCTCTCTCTCTCTCACACACACACACACACACACAGTGTACAAACATAATGTATACAACATATAAAGAAATAGCTTTGATGCTGTACACTATAAGATATCCATTGTCTTTAATCAATATGAGTGGTCAGATTGTCCCAGGTATGAGAATATGAGCTCCAACAAGAAAACTGCACAGATGAGGGAATCAGGCACAATGCCCTGGAACAGATAATTCTTGAGCCAGCTTTTGGAAGTTGGAAGCATACTAGAATGCCTATAGTCTGATGGTCAGTTGGAACAGGTAGCTGCAGCCACAGATTGTGAGAGTGTTCAGAAATAGTTTCTGTTGTGGTAGAAGTTGAGGACAAAAACAGGTAATGGTTTCCCTGACATATGACTAGTTAGAACTTTATCAAAACAAAACATCAGCATGCTTCATCATTGCTTCTTTATTAAGAGAATTTTATTATGGACACATTTATTATGGACACACATGATCCTATTACACCAGGTAAGGAGCTATTTGTACCTTCACTTAAAACTGTTGGCTATCCCTAAAGGACTTGCCTCAGGATGTCTACCTGGCTTGCCCGATCAACACTTTTTAGGGTTATATGGGCCATATGTCTCCCTAAACTTATCTCATATCCTATTTAGATGCAGAAATTGGCAAAGGCTACCCTAAAGTTTTCACGATAAATGCAGGATGGTAAGTTACAAAGTAAGTTTTAAGATCATATTTTGTACCTAAGTACAAAAAGACATCCTAAAGATAAATGTCTATAAAAACAGGATCTTATTGAGACTTAGGAATGTGACAATGGGAGATTTGCTCATATAGACAAAAGTGGAAATTCACTTTTTATTATGAGCTAATTGTGGAAACTAGCTTCAAAGAATAAGTTCACAAGAAAATTCTCATAATCACTTATTACTTCTTTTAAATTATTTCAAATTTTAAAGCTCCTAGTAGGGCTGTTGAGATGGCTCAGAGGGAAAAGGAATTTGTGGACCACAAGTACAGACCAGAGTTTGATGCCTGATAGAAGAGAATTCACCCACAGAAGGTGTCACCTGACCACTTCATAAATGGCAATATGTGTGATCCACAATAATATTGGAATTTAAAAACTTTCTAATAAAACAAAGTTATTCTATAATTTCATATCATTCAAGCTAATTTCAAAAATGAAGGCAGCAAAAATATATTGATGCAAACATTGAAATAATTCATTATTTGTATGCATTTGCACTTCCAAAGGGAACAAAAAAAGGCACTTTAAACTAAATGGGATTACTAAATGAAAATATTGTAGTTCAGAAAAGCAGCAAGGCCACAAAACTGTACTGTATTTCTATGAATATAAAAGAGATTTTAAGTAACTTTATACAACTATAAAATTTTATATATGTATATATATATATATATATATATATATATATATATTCTTTAAGAATAGGCCAATAGTAAGACTGTTGGATTTCAGTTTAATGATTATCATAGGAAGTTACAGAACTGATGGTACATATAACTAAATATACAAGAACAGGAAATGAAGACTGGATGAGTGAATAAAATTATACTCCTCTATGATTTTTATTTGTTTAAGGAAATCTATTAAATATTTTTGAAAAGAGGAGTAGAATGAAGTCCATGTCTTCATCTGCAGAGCTGTTAAATTCAATGGAACTTCCTGTTATGATGGGAATTTCTACAAGAGAAGTCTAGTTATTATGATGTAAAATTTCATGTGAACAGAGTCTAGATGAACTCCAACATACAATATAACTTAATTGTATAGAGCCACAATTTTAAGCTTGTAAAATTTATGATAAAACTCATTAAGATTATAAACTAGCAATCTATGTTAGTAAATATCAGTTGCTTATAAGATACAGTAGGACATAGTGGACGGTTATTGACTGAAGAGGTGATGGTAGAATTTCTAGAGGACCAGAAACCTCCTTCATAAACTTTATGAATGGTCTCTTTTAGTTTTTATTTGTTGGTGCATGGTGGATATACATGTTTTGGGGATATGATGTGATATCTTAAATTGTGTAACATAATACTTCACTTAAACACATCTTTTGTTCTACAAGAATATTGAAAAACTTGTCTTTAAGTATTGTAAAATATTTAATGCATTATTGTTAACTTTAATTATTATACTATGAAAATAAACACCAGAATATGTCACTCTTATCTGGAATATTGTACAGTGAACTTTTAGTTTCCATCTTCTCTTTCTCCACAGCTCTTATAAAACACTACTCTATGCTCAACTTCTTTGAGATAATGGTTTTTATTTCATATATTCTATCCAATTTTAGTAATGGCTATAGAGTTGTATATGATTGTCAAACCCCACTGAATATAAAGCATTTAAGATCTGTTTGATTTATTGTATGTTAATTGTGTATCAATTTTAAAAATTGCAATTTGAGGAACTGGATAAATATTTCAATTATTAAAGTTCTTGCCTTGGACTCATATGGACCTGGAGTTTGATCTCCTAGACAATACACGGAAAAAAAATCTAGGTATGGTGGCATGTGCTTGCAATCCCAGCATTGGGGAGGTGGAGGCCAGGTGATACTTGGGGCTGCATATTTGTCTAGCATATTTGGTGAGTTCCAGATTTTACTAAGAACACTGATGTTCTCCTCTGGCCTTCAATGCATCTACAGGCATGATTGTTCCCACAAATACAGTGTGCTTCAACACACACACACACACACACACACACACACACACACACACACACACCTCAGTGTGGTAGGAATTGTGTGGGTACAATCAGTGGGATGGAGCAAAATAGAAGCAGTTATTCAAAGTGAAACAGAGAAGTTCTTGTCATTCCATGAGCAGTACTGGAGTAGCAGTCCAGAGCCTGTAAGGTTATTAGAAGATGCACAACACAAGGGAAGATGAGCTTGTGCTTCTCTTGGGATAATCTTAGAACTCAATAAGTCACATTCCCCTGGAACTACGCAGACTTACAAATTATTTTGCCCTAACTCAGATCACCCATGTACCTAATAATCTGTTTTAAATAGATGTCTTGAATATGGCAGTGATTTACACTGAGGCTCAAGAATCAGTGAACATTGGGAAAGATTATTCTCAGGGGAAACACTGAAGACTGGAAGATTTGACACCACACTTTCTGTTTTTTTAGTGCCCCATAGAAGATTAAGATCTGACAAATATCAGAGACATGAAGTGGCCTTAAACATGTACATTTGGATATTTCCTCATGGCAACTGATACATATGAACTACACCTCACACAATGAAAACGGATATTTATATAACTATGGACAGTGTTTACGTATTAAACAATAGCATCTTCCTAAAGAAACTGAAGCCTGCTTGAGCTTTAATGAGATAGGTTTGAGGCTGGGAACTGGGGATAAGGTTGAGTGGGTAAGAATGCTTGCTATTCAAGCATCAATACTTAAGGTTCAGTGCCCAGCAACATGAAAAAGGCTGATGTAGCCATGGGTGTCTCTAACAACAGCACCATGGGGAAGAGGCAAACACAGGCAGATTTCTAAGGCTTGTTGGTCACTAACCTAGTTCCAGGCTCAGTGAGAGATGCTGTCTGCAGGAATTAAAGCATAGAGTGATAGATCAGGGCATCTAATATCTGCCATTGTCTTCTATCCTTAATGTGTGATGTGCAAGGACTTGCACACATATGCATCCCTCCCCTCTCTTACACATGCATACATGGAAGGTAGTTAAAAGCTATATGGTAAGAGGTGGTCAGATGTGAATTAGTTGTGTTAGAAAGTTCCAGGTACATTGTGTTTTGATTTCAACGTGTTTGCAATTATACAGGCCCAGAAGGGAAAAGGTGCAGATGAAAACTGGGAGGCAATAGACTTATGAGGTTTTCATGCTTAGTCTCCAAATGATAAACTGTTTGGGAAGGAGTAAAAAGTGCAGCCTTGTTGGAGGAGGTGTGGCCTTGTTAGAGGAGGTGTGTCACTGTGAGTAGGGTTTGAGGTTTCAAAAGCCCATGCCAGACTAGTCTCTCTCTGTCTCTATTTCAGTCTCTTGTCTGTCTCTGTCTCTTTCTATATATCTTTCTGTCTCTCTCTCTCACCCTCACTCTAGCTCTTGTTCTCTACCCAACCCTCACCTGCCATCTGTGGATAAAGATGTAAAGTTCTCAGCTACTGCTCAAGACCCATGCCTCTCTACTTCCCACCATGACGATCATGGACTAACCCTTTAAAACTATAAGTAACCCCAGTTAAATGCTTTCTTGGAGAAAAATTGCCTTAGTCATGGTGTTTCTTCAGAGCAACAGAATAGTAACTGAGACACCAGATAGCCCAGTGATGTATCAGAGCACATGCTGATTGAATGCCATCCCTCTCAGCTTTACCAAGGGACTCTGAGCTGTTCTGAAAAGCTTTCCTGTTTTGTCTTTATGAATTCAACTTAACTATGCTTCTTGCTGATCTGTAACACAGTCACTTTAGTCCCTGGGAATCTAAAATATTTATCTCCCCTTTTCCTCTTCTCCTAATTTCTTTTCAGCCAAGAAAAATGTTCATTGTAATACAAGTCCGAATCCATTGTTGGTATTTTAGAAGAGTGTGTCCTAATAGTTGCCCTGGAATTATTAATTACTCCACCTTCTAGATAAGGAAATTGAGGCTTCAAGAATTCAAGTGGCTCAAACAAGGCCATACAGATTGGTAAAGACAGAACTGACTGAGGAAATAGTCATTCTATTTCTGCATCGTTACTTCCTTTCTCTCGCTGTGACTTTGACATTGTTTCTGGGAAACAAAAGAAAGAGAAAGAACATCCTTCGATGGCCCTTCCCAAAACATAGCTCTCACAGTTTATCATTGCCTTCCAATTTCCCCTTGCTGCCTACAATTACTCTCCTTAGTAACTGCATTATTTAAGTCTATTAAATATTTAGGAGTGCTGTATGAGCAATGTCACACAAAATAAAGTTTTATTAGCCACAAGATGCAGGTTCACACATAAATTATGTGAGAAGACAGATGTACAATGAAGAGAAAGATTATGGCCCCAGGGCTATTCGTCATCTGCCTGCACTCACTTTCTGTACCTTGTTCCTCTTAGGCTTGGGTGAATTATGTCCTGAAAGCCTCGAAGCAAAATGATTTCACTTCTGCTTCTTCCTAGGTGACAACACCAAAAGATCCATTTTCTCCAATTGACGGAAAAATCAAGAGTCTCATGAGTGCTTCTGGTTTCACATCCACAAACTGCTCCCATTTCCAGTGTAGGGGAAGCTAACCTGTGTGCCAGGTAGCACAATATGCAAGCAGCAGAGTTAGAACACTACACTCCTCTTCCTGTGTCTAACTGGAGTTACTCATTGCCTTCAAGCTCTGAGTTTTGCTCTTTTGTGTCAGCCATTTCAGGTCGAGGACCAGGTTATCCTTGTCACAAAGAGCAGGCCCCTTGCTGTTCCATATGTAACTTTTAGCAGAAACTCTAGATGTCTCTGATACATCCATTTGTATCCTCCACATGGCTGTTTTTATGTGTTGATTGTGTTAAAAAATGCACAGTAAAAATGTGTCTATACTTTCATTCCTTTAATATACACTTTTATGTATTTTCAGAGAATGTTATATATACATGTGATATATATTGATTATATTCACCCCTGACTTCTCACCCTATTTATCTTAGACACAGTCCCAAACTCCCCATCTCCTCCCAATTCCATGTTTTCATGACCCACCATATCCAATTTGTGCTGCCCACATACTCCTGGCTGTGGGGGAATCCACTGGAGGAGCACAAGGAACCTAACAGAGGCCATATCCTTAAAGAAAATGTACTTTTCCTTCTGCCAGCAGCCATCATCAGTGTGAATTCAAGAGCACATTGGTTCTGTCATGTCCAAGAGATACTGTTCTGCTCCAGTCCTCCACCATCCCTCCCTATTACAATGTCTTCACTGCATCTTCTACAATGGTCCTTGAGACTTGGGGGAGGGCATACAGATAGTCTATTTGTGACTGAGTACTCCACAGACTCTTTGTCTCTAAATATTGTTCAGATGTGAATTATTGCATTGACTCCTGAACACTACACAAAGAAAATCTAATGATGTCTGACTGTTTTACTAATCTGTGAGTATAGAGATAGGAGGTAGTGCAGTTGCACACTATGTTCATTTAGCAAAATAATATTTCCATGCCTAGGGGCCATGAACTCCACAATAACACCTATTCATTTTTATTTTTAATAATGTGTGTGTGTGTGTGTGTGTGTGTGTGTGTGTGTGTGTGTGTGTGCAAATGCTGTGTGGGTACACATGACCTTGCTTTCATGTGTGGAGGCCAGAGGTCTACAAAGGATGCTTTCTTCAATCCCTCTGCAACTCCATTTTTGATCCATATTTTTGAAGCTAGAGTTAATTCTTTTCCTGCTAGTTTTGCTTGCACGATTGTCTCAAGGATTCTTCTGTCTTTGACTATGGGGCACAGATGTGTGGTATGCTCAGATTACACAAGTGTGTAGAATGCAAACCTTAATTTTAACAAATCCTTATTTGAGGATGTTTTGGGGCTGCATATTAATTTAGCCAAGATTAAACAATGTGAAAAAATAAGGTGTTGAATTTTTTCATCCTTGCTGAGCTGATAATAACAAAATGAAGGCACCAATCCGGTGAGATTTGTTTCATGCAGTGATAGCTTACAAAGGGAATTTTGCAATGTGTTTTTTTTTTCTTTTGAATGCTTTATAAATGAACATGGGATTGAATGAGGTGAGAAGATCAACCTTCATTCCCAGATGGAAATAAAATTAACAGTGATGGAAGAGCTAGGAGAGACTTCCAAGCTTAAGGACCAGGGCTGTAGCCTAGTACCCACACGGAGAAGTCAGAATAGTGTGTGCCTGTAATTCCTACACTGAAGACGTATAGACACACAGAATCTGATACTCACTGTCTACCTGCCACAGCCTGGTGGAAAGTTCTAGGTCACACTGAAAGACCCTAACTCACAATCAAGGTAGAGAGTCACTCAGAGGAGTGACAATATAAGTTGTTCACTAGCCTTCACACATGTGCCACATATATATGCACATCTGTGTATATATGAACATGTGTACATACCTGAGCAAAATGTACACACACACACACACACACACACACACACACACACACACACACACCACGGTAGTAAACAGAGAGGTAAAATCATTATGGATATAAATGAGAACATGGTGGTCACATCTATGTGACACAGGATAATATCCCCTAAGGATATCTAGATCTTAGTCTCTGACTGTTATGAGAATAATATGTGATTTTTCAAGACACAAAGAATTGGGCAGAGGTAATTAAGGTTGAAGGGATTGGTGATGCCCCTGGCTGCTCAGGTGGGCTCAGTCTAATGACTTGAATCCTTCAAAGTGGAGACATTTTCTGGGGTGACAATCAGGGAATGATGTGATCATGACGAAGTGTAGGTAAGAATGGCAGCTTGAGAAGGGTGCCACCTTCTGGCTTAAAAATGGAGGAAAAGGCCTACAAGCCAAGGAATACTGGCAGGCTCTAGAAGCTGGAGAAGTGAGCAAGCTGGCTGTCCTTTGGAATCTAAGGGAAAAAAAATACATTCCCACAGATGTGAGTTTACTTCAGTGAGACTTCTAGCAGCCTTTGATCTTGCAAACTGTAAGGTAACAAATGTATATTGATTCAAGGTGATTGGTTATTGGCTATCTAACAACAACAACCAGGAATGAACACCTTTAGCAGGGAGCTATCCAGTTTGTAGAGTTACAAGGGTAGGAGCATCATTGTGCTCCATCCTGATTTTTCTTGTTTGGTAAACTGTGTTATTTCTCTTTCAGGAGATGGCCGCAGCTTGGCAGACCCTCAAAAATTTTGAAAATGCTTGAGGTAAACATAGGACAAAGTTTTATTGTACATTGTGCTCCTCTTTCCCTAGAAACACAGTCCCTTTTTGAATGAAGATTGCTATTAGGCAGCCGGGCGTTGGTGGCGCATGCCTTTAATCCCAGCACTCGGGAGGCAGAGCCAGGCGGATCTCTGTGAGTTCGAGGCCAGCCTGGGCTACCAAGTGAGCTCCAGGAAAGGCGCAAAGCTACACAGAGAAACCCTGTCTCGAAAAACAAAACAAAACAAAAAAAAAAGATTGCTATTAGGGGATTCCAGTAAACCCATGGCAACACTTTTATTCGGGAAAGTATAGGCTTCAAAAGCAATCCTTTCATATAAGTTGGATGCTTGGAAACAGTTATTTGTGATAAAAAATGAAATGAAATCTTTTATAAATAGTGCCTCAAAAATAAGAATAAGGACATTTTGTATTTGGTATGTTTAAGAAGTTAATTTTTCAAAATCTCTCATTTGGCACAAATCACACAGTCTTAACTTCTTTTCTTTAATTTTTTTTTTTTTTTTTGGTGTCTGGAGTATTTATTTATTTTGCCCTGGCTCCACAATTACCTTTTTTCACATTCCATACTATATCTTAAAATACTAACATTTAAAAGACTAATTAACCCTTCTACTACTGAACAAATCTATATGGCAGAAATCAATGCTCTGGATGTAGAAAGTCACATAGGTATAGAGACTCCTAGTGAACACTGAGTAGTCTTATGTTGTCAAATCAGATAATTTTCTTGTTACTGTGACAAAAAAATAACCTTAGAAAAGAAGCACTTATTTGCCTCACTGTTCTAGTACACCATTGTGCTTGGGAACATCATGACTACAGAAGTTAGACACAGCTGCTCACATTGCACGTACAGTCAGGAGCTCAGTTTACTGTCTCCTGCTTATGCATCCAGTCCAGGGCTCCTGAACATGGAATGCCTACATTTAAGGTGAGTTTTATACCTCAGTTAACCTAATCAAGACAATCCACCAGATATGTCCAGAGACTGATATCCAATGGAATTCTAGGTCTTGGCAAGTTGATAATGAACATAAAAGATCACAGACTGCTGTGGAATAACGATTTTGTACACTGGTTTAATAAAACACTGATTAGCCCATAGCCAGGCAGGATAAGCAGACAAAGAGAACTCTGGGAAGAGGAAAGCTGAGTGAGGAGACACCAGCCTGCCGTCCAGGGAGCAGCATGTAGTGGCATACAGGTAAAGCCCCAGAACATGCGGCAACATATACATTAACAGAAATGGGCTGAGTTTAAATGTAAAAGCTAGTCAGTGGTAGGCCTGAGCTAATGGCAGAGCAGTTGTAATTAATATAAGCCTCTATGTGTTTACTTGGGTCTAAGCAGCTGCAGGACTGCTGGGCTGCAGGAGTCGAGTGGGACCAGAAAAACTTCAGCTGCAACAGACTTTTAGTTTCATTGCATAGAGTCCATCATGCCAGAGAAATAATATGAGGCAACTGATCAATTGCGTATAGTCAAAAGCAGAGAGAAATGAGTGCTTATGCCTAGATAGCTTTTTCCCTTCGGCCTCTTTATCTATTCTAGAACCTCAGCTCACAAGTTGATACCATTCTTTTTCACAGTAGTTCTTCTCATCACTGATAAACTACTCTGGAAGCAGTAAGTAATTCTTAATCTATCAAGTTGATAATGACAATCACCGATGTTCTTTCTTTCATTTAAGTTAATTATGTCTATTTTACACAGCAAATACAGCATTGGTCTTGTCAAATATAAGGGCTAGTTTTTGAGAGTCTCCAGTTTTCAAGGTTTTATGAATGCTTTTCATGAATGCTACACACTAGCAGATTCAAACTGTTTTATATTGATATTCAGGTGGACACACTTTAGCCAGAATGCACATACAGTGAGTGAGTCTTTGCAAAGTAAGATAAGAGTTGTCTGATTTTCTGAAGTTGAATTGGGTTACAGTCTATCACCGGGACTTGACTATAGTCAGACACTCTGAGAATGGGCATGGTAAGGAAAAGAATACTGATATATGACACATTTCCTGAGATTGAGGACAGACTAAAGTATGATTCCACACATGTCTAAATCTATAAACAAGTAGGTTTATTGGGGGCGGTAGCTGATAGAAGTGTGGGTGAGGGTTACCTATAGTAGCAGGAATGAGTCAAATGTAGCTGTATCACTCAAAGCCCACCTCAGCATGAGTGACAGCTCATGAAAGGGGAAACCTGGAAGCTTGCTGCATTACTTTTAGGCAACCTGACAAGTTAAAAACTGTCCTGAGGCAACTCAGATGATCTCTGTCTCATCAGCTGTTTTTCATTGCTTTTATAACTTTGTAAGGGATAGGTGATTATGCACCTGGTCAGTTTAAGGAGCTTTCTGAGACATGTCTTAGTAAAGTTAGAAATAAGTTAAGAATCAAGTATAATTCTTTGTAGAATTACTGCTGCTGCTGATTTAAATGCACATTGTATCATAAACATATGCAAACATATGATTATGAGTTTGTTTTTGAGATGGGCCTGGAGACATATCTCAGTTGGTACAGAACTTGTCTTGAAATTGTAAAGACTTGAGTTTGATCTCCAGAACTTATGTTAAAAGCTTGGAAAAGGACCACATGCTGATGATTACCCAGGCAGGTCCTTGGATCCCAGACAAC
Source organism: Peromyscus maniculatus bairdii (assembly GCF_049852395.1). Lineage (NCBI taxonomy): Eukaryota > Metazoa > Chordata > Mammalia > Rodentia > Cricetidae > Peromyscus > Peromyscus maniculatus. The sequence continues at coordinate 15,466,741 of NC_134862.1, forward strand.
CTAGCCTATTGGGTAAACTCCAAGATCATGAGAGACCTTGTGTCAAAATAAGCTAAACAGCATTTCTAAATAATGACACTTGAGGCTGTCCTGCAGTTTCTACACAGAAGAGACTCACATATGCAAACACTTTCATATGTACACTCCCAACAGGAAAACACACATGCATATATACACATAAACAATGGGCTACTCTTCCTATTACAAAAAAAATCTGTGTTATAGATTATCTAAAATATAATAAAAGCAGAAAACACCATTCATGTTTACTTCCTCAAGTGATAGTCATTTCTTACCTAATGCTCTGTTTTGATATAGATGCAGATCTGTGAATTAAATAAATAAATAAATTGAACTCACTATATCACATTTCCAAAAGTTTCAACCCAACCCATTCTGTTTAAGTTAAATGTAAAAGTTTGGGTCTGAAGAGAAGGCTTAACACTTAAGAACACTAGTTGACCTAGGTGTAGTTCCCAGCACCCACATGGTAGGATACAACCATCCATAACTCCAGTTCCAGGCACTCCAACACTCTCTTCTGAATGCATGTGGTGTACATACAATACAAGCAAAAAAAACTCCATGCACATAAAATAAAATAAATAATAAGTGAAAGAAAATAAATCATAAAATGTATCTAAGTATATTAATACATATCAATCTTTCTATAACAATTCTAAATATATGTGTTAAGACTCGTGGTATGATCATTCCAACTGTTTTTTTCCAATTTTTTTTCTATTATCCTTCATTGGATATTGAAAGCTAATAAATATGTGAACCAACAAGAACAACAAAAGAATGCCATAAACATGATGCCTTTTGTATCCCTTTGCCCTGTTAACAATCAGAAAATTCATAAGCATATAACATATTCAATGTGGAACTGAGAAAGGAAATGTCTTTTGATCATCTAAACTACACTGAATGCTTTAGGGATAAAGATTTTCTGTGTGAAGTGACAAGGGGGTAGGTTTGCTGGAGGGATGTAAGTTATCAGAGAGACACTGAGTCCAGAGAAAAGTGGAGGAAGTTCAACCTTGCAAGACTAGCATGTGTTAACCTACTGCATTTAGAAACAGTATCTTTTTCCTGCTTTAATTGTTACAGTTGCTTGATCTGAGTGGATTATATAGATCATGCAGGTGGTTTATCTGTGAATAGATAGGTGTTATCCTTTGGAAGTGAGACAGGAGAGGAAAGTAACTTATGTGGTAATTTCAATGATCTGGATTGAATTGTGAGAGGAAAGGAAAAAACAGATAATAAATTAACTCCCCAGGGTGAGAGGCATAGGTGAGAATCATTGATGCTCAATGTATTTACAGGTTGTCAAGTATTAAATTTGCAATGTTTAGAAGGTTTTTAAGAAGATAAATCTATATACAGAAAGACATACCATAAAACAGAGAAGATAATATCTCTCAAAGTAAGCCACACCTTCCTGGAACCAGTAGCTACTTCACCATCTTTTGAAAAGGAGATGCAGACATGATAAAACAAGTAACAATGAAAGTAGCACGTTCTTCCATAGTGACCATGTTCTTAACATAAAACATAAATCCAGAAAATTGGAGGAATAAGGAAGACAAATACTGAACGAGAATACTTGTGCATCCTTAGGAACCAAGCACTGCTGGGTCTCCTCTGCTTCCACATGATAGTTGAATTCTTCTTATGCTATAACTTGATTAACATAGACCAGATAAAGACTTAGTTGAAATAACTATAAATCCTGTCTAGTGAACTAACGGAGGCGTCAGATCATTGTGAAGCACTGATAACATTCTCTCTGCAAAACCAGAGCAGTCAGAGGTTCACGCAAGGCCCCACCGAGAGTAACTGGGTCTTGAAACTCCAAAAGCAAGACTTCAGCCTCCAAGGCTCATTGCATCTTTTCCTTTCTGGAGAAACCACAGCCATGTCTGGGAATCTTCAAAACTCTACTGCTTAACATGATTACCAGGGGTGAAAATGTAAGTTTGAATGTGGGCTTCATCAGTAGAATTAACTTGGGAAGTATCCTAGTAAGGGTTCTATTGCTGTGGAAATATAGCATGACAACAGAAAATTTTATACAAGAAAGCATTTGATTGGGGCTTGCTTACAGATTCAGAGGGTTAGTCCATTATCTTCATGGCAGGGAGCATGATGGAATCAGACATGGCAGCTGAGAGTTATACATCCAAATCCACAGGCAGCATTTAGACAGAGACAGAATGGGCCTAGCTTGAAATTTTGAAACTTTGAAGCCCACCCTCAGTGACACATTTCCTCCAACAAGGTCATACCTACCTCAGACAAGACCATAGTTTCTAAACCTTTCAACTACTATCACTTCCTAAGCATTCAAATACATGAGCCTATGGGGGCCATTTTTATTCAAACCACCACACAAAGCCAAGACAAAGACAATTATTTTATGTTTTACTAATTATGAACTTTTGAAATTAGATTAGGAACACAAAGACTTTGTTTTATAACTATAAGTCAGAAAAGTAAAAGTGAGGCAAACATATCATCACTCTCTTAAAAAACAAAATCACCAGTGTGCACCCTATCCCAAATGCTGACACTAATCTCCATATTTGTATATTATTTTATTTTCTCTTAATTAATATTTTATTCTTTTAAGTCTATCATGCATTTTGACCATATTGATCTCACTACATACCAGCCCCATTCTCTCTTCATCTCCTTAATCCCTCCCAAGCCTTCTTCCTTCCCCACTTCCCATTCTCCTTTCATGTTGATATTGGATAGCCTTGTGTATCTGAAAATGACCTAGAACTTGCTGTATAATCCAAGCTAGGTTTGAACTTGAGGCTCTTCTTCATGTTTTTCAGCATTTGTCAATAAGCTTATGCTACCACAACCAGTTTGCCTCAGTGACTATGATTTTTTCCTTTATCATATACCTATGTATACACACACACACACACACACACACACACACACACACACACACACACACAATGTGGAAGTATGGAATATGTGTGGCATGTTTTCACACTAATTAGTTGGTATTAATTGTTAATGTATGGCTTTCAGCCTTCAAAGCATGTTTAGATTCATTTATTCGGATTCATTAAGCCATAGTTATGATTAATTTACTTTACAAGAAAAATGTTAGCTTTGTGATTGTACGTATACATGATGTGCTGAAGAAGATAGTAAAGTCTAAAGAAATAACCAAGAACCCAAAGCATGGTTTGTTCATGCTGTTTAGATAAAGAATAAGTGGGTGAAGTAATGATGAGACAAGTGGATTTCTAAAGCAGGGCAAAGGTATCTAGGGATTTTTTCTTTTCTTTTTTTGAGAATATATTATTACATTATTTCTCCTTTCCCTTTTCTATTATCTTCAATGACTACAACATAACTATCCTTGTTTTCTTTTAAATTCATGTCTTCTTACATGTTTTCAAGGCTGGAGACTTTTTTTAAGATAGGTTGCTCTATGTATCCCTGCTTGTCCTAGAACTTGCTATATAGACCAGATTGGCATTAAACTCACAGAGGCTACCTCTCTATGCCTCTGAGTGCTATGTTTAAAAGCATGACACCATGTCTAGCTCTAGATTTTTAGGGATGCTACCAAGAGACAGACAGAGAAAGTAAAGGTTTCTGGAAAATATGACTATATGGATGTTGTTTACTCAGCCTCACAGAACCTGTGACCAATCTTTTATCTTCTAGGCCTATTACAAAAAGACAGAGTTGGTGAGCATGGTAGTTTAATTATGAATGATCATATAATTATAGGCTCACATATTTGAACCCAGTTGGTATGTCTATTAGGGAAGTATTAGGAGATATGGCCTTGTTGGAGGTGTGTTGCTGGGGGCCAGGAGGTTTTGAGGTTTCAAAAGACTTATGCCATTCCCATGATGCTTTCTGCCTTGTGCTTGCCATTTTGAGTTGAGACCTCAGTCATTTCTGACACTGTGCAGTTGTTCTTCCGCACAGACACGAACCCTCTGAATCTGTGAGTGCAAACAAACACTTTCTTGTATAAGTGTGTTAGTCATGGTATCTTACCACAATAGAAAATTAATATGGTAATATAAAGTCTCTCTATGGTCTGAAATTAACCCACTAAGCTATTCTCATTGATCTATAAGCCACAGGGATCTACCTCTCTCCCTAGTAATGGGATTACCACTATTATTAAACCCAACTTTTTTTCTACGTGCATTTAGGACATAAAATTTAGGTTATCTTGCTTCTGTGTCAAGCACTTTACAGACTGAACTAAGTCGCCAGCCTCATGTATTCTTCAAAAAACTCTGCTTTGAAGTTCAACGAAGAGTTCATGGACCTAGGATCATGGCAGATCTAAACTTACAAAATTTTCATGTCAAAGTCAACAACACAATAGGAAATTGTGATTCTATCACTTCTAGAAAGGAATTTAGTTCACTGGCATTTAGACTTTTATTCTATGGTTCTTAGGATCATTTTTTTTTCAGAGAATTGGAACTCATTTCCAATTATGAAGAGTGATGAGCATTTGGGTATAGGTGGAAATATTAAGTTTGGAACAGACTACAATCAACATATTCAATTAATACTCAAGCAGAGATACATAATTTAATAGAGGCATGGGGCTGTAAGTCAACAAAATTTCTAGATTTTGTTTATCTGTATTTCTATACAAATCATTTTATAAGTTTATTTTCAGCTTTGATAATAAATTGAAATCTACAGAGAAAGAAAATGGTCTAAGAATTTGCCTATATTAGCAAAGACAACCATTAGTGTTATTAAAGGGTCTGGAGAAGGCTTAGCAGAAAAAAATCTGCATAAGCATGAGGAACTGATTTCAAATACCCATTATCTAAATAAAAATATCTGGCATAGCCATCTATGCACCTGTGCTTCTAATCTCAGCCTAGTGGGGAGAAGAGACAAGAGGCTCACTGGAGATTTCTGGCTGACAGCCTATGTCCAGGTTCCTAGCTCAAGAGAATAAGGTGGAAAGTGATAGCACAGGACACCCCAATTTTTCCTCTGGTATCCACATTTGCTCATCAGCATGCACATTCACACAAGCACAGGCTTATGCATCATAAACACAGATACACACACACACACACACACACACACAAACACACACACACACACACACACACACACACGTTGCCATGTAGGTTGTATGATATTCAGTTAGGAAGAAAATAAGATAAAATAGATTCACTGAGGCCCGACTTCCCTTCTGGACCAGAGGTGAGTACCCGGGTCCAACCTGGACCCCATCCCTGGGCACCAGCCACTCCGGGGAGGCCTGCACAGCTTGGCGCCGGGTTCTGGCCACCAGGCAGCTCCCCTTCTAGCCCCACCGGGAGGGATCCCCTTTTCCAAGCCCCCAGCAGCCCCTGCAGTCTCCGCGCCCTGCCCCCACGCCCATCTGCCCGAGACCCCAGCCACTTCCTGAGACTTAGAGACCGGCCCCCAGCTCCCAGCCTGTACCCGACTGCCATTCTGGACCAGAGCTTGCCCCTGACTTCCCTTCTGGACCAAAGAGTTGGACAAGAGAACTCCCTTTTGGACAAGAGAGAGAGTCTTCCTGAGTCTGTCAGGTCTTTGTGAAACAAGTACACTGATAAGACCAAGAAGGAACCATAAGGAGATGGGCAGACGTCAAGGCAGAAGTACATACAGCAAAATGAAGAGCAATACAGCATCACCAGAACCTAGCTCGCCTCCAACATCTAGACCTGAACACCAAAAATTGGAAGAAGCAGAAGAAAGTAGCCTTATGAGTAACTTCATGAAGAAGGTAGAGGCTTGTGTAGAGGAAAAGACAAGAAAATTGGAAGAACGCTGTAAACAACTAGAGGAAAGGGCAAACAAATTAGAAGAAAACAATAAAGCCCTCCAAGAAAACAATAAAGTCCTGGAAGAAAACATTAAAGTCCTGGATGAAAACAATAAAGCACTGAAAGAAAATCATGAAAAAGCAATGAAACAAACAAAGGAAACAGTCCAAGAACTGAAAAGGGAAATTGAAAAAATAAAAAAGACACAAACAGAGGGAATGCTGGAAATAGAAAACTTGAGTAAAAGATCAGGAACTTCGGATGCAAGTATAACCAACAGAATGCAAGAGATGGAAGAGAGGATTTCTGGCATTGAAGATACAGTAGAAGAAAATAGTTCCATCAGTCGAAGGAAACACTAAAGCCAACAAAGTCATGAACCAAAATGTCCAAGAAATCTGGGACACCATAAAAAGACCAAACCTACGAATTATAGGGATAGAAGAAGGTGAAGAATACCAACTCAAAGGCACAGAAAATATATTCAACAAAATTATAGAAGAAAACTTTCCCAACTTAAAGAAGGAAATGCCTATGAAGATACAAGAAGCCTATAGAACACCAAACAGACTAGACCCCCAAAAAAAGTCCCCTCGACACATAATAATTAAACAACTAAATGTACAGAATAAAGAAAGAATATTAAGAGCAGCCAAGGAAAAAGGCCAAGTGACCTATAAAGGTAAACCCATCAGAATAACACCCGATTTCTCAATGGAGACTTTGAAAGCCAGAAGGACCTGGACAGATGTAATGCAGACACTAAGAGACCATGGATGTCAGCCCAGACTAATATACCCAGCAAAACTTTCAATCATCATAGACGGAAGGAACAAGACATTCGAAGACAAAGCCAGATTTAAACAATACCTATCCACAAACCCAGCCCTACAGAAAGCACTAGAAGGAAAATTCCAACCGAGGGAAGTCAGATACACACTTGAAAACACAGGCAATAGATAAAGCCACAACAGTAAACCCCAACGAAGAGAAGTACACACACTCTACCACCAAAAATAACAGGGATGAAGAATCACTGGTCATTAATATCCCTTAATATCAACGGACTTAATTCACCTATAAAAAGACATAGACTTACAGAATGGATACAAAAGCAGGACCCATCTTTCTGCTGCATACAAGAAACACATCTCAAATTCAAAGATAGACACTACCTAAGAATAAAAGGCTGGGAAAAGACTTTTCAATCAAATGGTCTTAAGAAACAAGCAGGGGTAGCCATCCTGATATCCAACAAAATAGACTTCAAACTAAAATCAATCAAAAGAGATCAAGAAGGACATTACATCCTCGTCACAGGAAAGATCGACCAAGATGAAGTTTCAATTCTGAACATATATGCCCCAAACACAAGGGCACCCACATATGTAAAAGAAACATTACTAAAGCTTAAACCACATATAAAACCCCACACATTAATAGTGGGAGATCTCAACACCCCACTTTCACCACTGGACAGATCTCCCAAATCGAAACTTAACAGAGAAATAAAGGACTTATCTGATGTCATGACCCAATTGGACCTAATAGATATCTACAGAACATTCCATCCTAACAAGAAAGAATATACTTTCTTCTCAGCACCCCATGGAACTTTCTCTAAAATCGACCACATACTTGGCCACAAAGCAAATCTCAACAGATACAAAACAATCAGAATAACCTCCTGTGTTCTATCAGATCACCATGGTTTAAAACTAGATTTCAACAACAACAAAAACTACAGAAAACCTACAACCTCATGGAAACTGAATAATGCTCAACTGAATCACCAATGGGTTAAGGAAGAAATAAAGAAAGAAATTAAAGACTTCCTAGAGATCAATGAAAATGAAGACACCACATACCCAAACTTATGGGACACTATGAAAGCAGTGTTAAGAGGGAAATTCATAGCACTAAATGCCCACATAAAGAAGTTGGAGAAATCGCACACTAGTGAATTAACAGCACATCTGAAAGCTCTAGAACAAGAAGAAGCAAAGTCTCCCAGGAAGAATAGACACCAGGAAATTATCAAAGTGAGAGGTGAAATTAATAAATTAGAAACTAAGAGAATAATACAAAAAATTAATGAAACAAAGAGTTGGTTCTTTGAGAAAATCAACAAGATAGACAAGCCCTTATCCAAACTAACCAAAAGACAGAGAGAGAGAATCCAAATCAACAAAATCAGAAATGAAAAGGGGGACATAACAACAGACATTGAGGAAATCCAGAGAATTATAAGGTCATATTTCAAAAACCTCTACTCCACAAAACTGGAAAACCTAAAAGAAATGGACATTTTTCTGGATAGATACCACATACCTAAGTTTAATCAAGACCACATAAACTATTTAAATAGTCCAATAACCCCTAAGGAAATAGAAACAGTCATTAAAGGTCTCCCAACCAAAAAAAGCCCAGGACCAGATGGTTTCAGCGCAGAATTCTACCAGATCTTCAAAGAACAGTTAATACCAATACTCTCTAAATTGTTCCACATAATAGAAACAGAAGGAACATTACCAAACTCCTTCTATGAGGCTACAATTACCCTGATTCCTAAACCAAACAAGGATGCAACAAAGAAAGAGAACTACAGACCGATCTCCCTCATGAACATTGATGCAAAAATACTCAATAAAATACTGGCAAACAGACTCCAAGAACACATCAGAACAATTATCCACCATGATCAAGTAGGCTTCATCCCAGGGATGCAAGGGTGGTTCAACATACGAAAGTCCATCAATGTAATACACCATATAAACAAACTCAAAGAAAAAACCACATGATCATCTCACTAGTTGCAGAAAAGGCATTTGACAAAATCCAACACCCCTTCATGATAAAAGTCTTGGAGCGATCAGGAATACAGGGAACATACCTAAACATAATAAAAGCAATATATAGCAAACCAACAGCCAACATCAAATTAAGTGGAGAGAAACTCAAAGCAATTCCACTAAAATCAGGAACGAGACAAGGCTGTCCACTCTCCCCATACTTATTCAATATAGTACTTGAAGTTCTAGCCAGAGCAATAAGACAACATAAGGAGATTAATGGGATTCAAATTGGAAAGGAAGAAGTCAAGCTTTCCCTATTTGCAGACGACATGATAGTATACTTGAGTGACCCCAAAGATTCCACCCAGGCATTGATAAAGCTTATAAACACCTTCAGCAACATAGCAGGATACAAGATCAACTCAAAAAAATCAGTAGCCCTCCTATATACAATGGACAAAGAAGCTGAGAAGGCAATTAGAGATACATCACCCTTTACAATAGCCAAAAATGACATAAAATACCTTGGGGTAACACTAACCAAGCAAGTGAAGGACCTATATGACAAGAACTTTAAGTCCCTGAACAAAGAAATTGAAGAAGATCTCAGAAAATGGAAAGATCTCCCATGCTCATGGATAGGCAGGGTTAACATAGTAAAAATGGCAATCTTACCAAAAGCAATTTACAGATTCAATGCAATCCCCATCAAAATACCAACACAATTCTTCACAGATCTGGAAAGAACAATACTCAACTTCATATGGAAAAACAAAAAACCCAGGATAGCTAAAAGAAACCTGTACAATAAAACAACTTCTGGAGGCATCACAATCCCCGACTTCAAGCTCTACTATAGAGCTACAGTCATAAAAACAGCCTGGTATTGGCATAAAAACCGACATGTGGACCAATGGAATCAAATTGAAGACCCTGACATTAACCCACACACCTATGGACATATAATTTTTGACAAAGAAGCCAAAAGTGTACAATGGAAAAAAGAAAGCACCTTCAACAAATGGTGCTGGCATAACTGGATATCAGCGTGTAGAAGGCTGCAAATAGATCCATATCTGTCACCGTGCACAAAACTTAAGTCCAAGTGGATCAAAGACCTCAACATAAATCCAGCTACTCTGAACCTGCTAGAAGAGAAAGTAGGAAATAGTCTTGAACGCCTTGGCATAGGAGATCACTTCCTAAATATAACACCAGTAGCGCAGACACTGAGACAAACAATCAATCAATGGGACCTCTTGAAACTGAGAAGCTTTTGTAGAGCAAAGGATACGGTCAACAAGGCAAAGCGACAGCCTACAGAATGGGAAAAGATCTTCACCAACCCCACATCTGACAGAGGACTGATATCCAGAATATATAAGGAACTCAAGAAATTAGACATCAAAAGGACCAACAGTCCAATTGAGAAATGGGCTTTAGAACTAAACAGAGAATTCTCAACAGAGGAATCCCAAATGGCTGAAAGACATTTAAGGAATTGCTCAACTTCCCTAATCATCAGGGAAATGCAAATCAAGACAACTCTGAGATACCACCTTACGCCTGTCAGAGTGGCTAAGATCAAAAACACTGAAGACACTTTATGCTGGAGAGGATGTGGAACTAGGGGAACTCTCCTCCACTGCTGGTGGGAATGCAAGCTTGTACAACCACTTTGGAAATCAATATGGCGCTTTCTTAGAAAATTGGGAATCAATCTCCCCCAAGATCCAGCTATACCACTCCTGGGCATATACCCAAGAAATGCTCAATCATACCACAAGAGCACTTGCTCAGCTATGTTCATATCAGCATTGTTTGTAATAGCCAAAACCTGGAAACAACCTAGATGCCCTTCAACTGAAGAATGGATAAATAAATTGTGGCACATATACACAATGGAATACTACTCAGCAGAGAAAAACAACGACATCACACGGTTTGCAGGCAAATGGATGGATCTAGAAAAAATCATCCTGAGTGAGGTAACCCAGACTCAGAAAGACAAATATGGTATGTACTCACTCATAGGAAGATGCTAGGTGTGGAACAAGGATGACTAGACTGCTACTCACATCACCAGTGAGGCTACCTGGAAAACGGGACCCCAAAAAAAGACACGGAGAAATGGACGAGATCTACATGAATAGCCTGGTCATGAGTGGGAACAATGAAGGGCGACAGTCGAGGGAAAGAGTGGGAGATCCTAGCTGGATCAAGAAAAGAGAGGGAGAACAAGGAATAGGAGACCATGGTAAATGAAGACCACATGAGAAGGTGAGAAGGGGAGGAAGCAGAGAGCTAGGGAGGCCCACGGAGATCCACAAAGATACCCCCTCAAAAGACTGCTGGCAATGGTCGCAAGATGGCAGGAACTGACCTACTCTGGTGATGGGATGGCCAGACACCCAGATAGTGGTGCCATAAACCCCATCCAAGGACTGAGGAATCTGAAGGCAGACATCCATGGCTGGGCCCCTGGTGGAGCACTGGGAGTCTAATTAGTGAGTAAGAAGAGGGTTTATATGAGCGAGAATTGTTGAAGCCAAGGTTGGATAAAGCACCGGGACAAATAACCAAATGAATGGAAGCACAGGATCTATGAACCAAAGGCTGAGGGGCCCCCAACTGGATCAGGCCCCCTGAACGGGTGAGACAGTCATTTGGCTTGATCTGTTTGGGAGGCAACTGTGCATTGGTGCCAGGTCCTGGGCTCGTTGCATGAGTTGGCTGTTTGAATCCTGGGACTTATGCAGGGACTTGGCTCGGTCTGGGAGGGGGGAATGGACCTGCCTGGACTGAGTCTACCAGGTCAACCCCGGTCCTCGGGGGAGACCTTGATCTGGAGGAGGTGGGAATGGGGGGTGGGCTAGGGGGAGGTGTGGGCGAGAGGGGGAGAACAGGGGATTTTGTGGCTATTATGTTGAACTGAATGGTGTTGTAAAATAATAATAATAATAATAATAATAATAATAATAATAATAATAATAAAATAGATTCACTGAACTAGAATGGTGAGAACTTCACAATGCATTAGTTGTCAAGAGCTCTAAATACTAATTTTATGTCAATGTCTCATATAACACAGACTCAAACTCTGTAACTTAAAAGATAAAGTTCCTTTTTTCCTCTTGGAAAATACGATTAGATGGTAAGATGGAATAAAATTGACTTTGGTGTTGGAAATCAAAATAATGATTAAGTAATGAAAACCATGTACAGACAAGGCCAAAAAGAAAGGATGAGTTGAGACAGAGTGTGGAGAGGCATGCGATGCTGTGTTAGTTTAAGCTAATGTCTGGTCATAATTCTCCATGACCCAAGAGACTAGGAGTTAGATTTCCTGGTAAAAAGACAGATAGGAGCTAGGCAACAAAGGTGGTAAACTTTCAAGACATCCAGCTCCTTCATCATCCTTTTGACCTGAGACAAAAGCCTAGCAGCTTAAAGACCTTGTAAGCTTTTTTTAGGGGTAGTGGTGGTAGTGTTTGGCTTTTTATCTGTTTGCCTACCAGGGAATCTAATTCTTAGGCTCTTACTTTGTCTCTACAATGCTTTTAGGGGCAAGAAGAGCATGTAAGACCCCTTCAAGCTTGACTTGCAGACATTTTTGAGTTGGCTGTGTGGATGCTGGGATCTAAGCTCTATTCCTCATGACTGAGTGTTCGTCAGTGCTCTTCATCCCTGAGATATCTCTTCAGGCTTTCTCTGATCTTACCATTTAAGACTCCATACTTTTCTGTGTCAATGCAGTGTAGAGAGAATAAGTTGAGGCACATCTATTTTTCATCTTTACACTTCTGTTCGATGGGATCCCTCACATACCCATGATTATATAGTGAGTCAGGAATGTAGTCTCACTCCATTCCACCAAATCAAACAACTAAGAATAAACAATTTGAGAAATATAGCCATTCTCTATCAAATCACTAATTAGATTTTTTCTAGGAATATTTGTTAAAAAGGCCAATAAAAAATGAGAGCAATAAAAGAAAATTGAAATAATAAAATAAATGATGCTTATTATTATTTTTTCCATACTAGCTCCATTCAACCTTTCTTTCCTGGGTTATTTTCGTATCTGAAGTTATTTTGGTCCTGCCTGGCCGACGGTTAGGACAAATCTCTTTCACTTGCATTTCTCAAGAAAACACACAGAGACTTATATTACTTATACTGTATGGCCATGGCAGGTTGTTGCTATCTGTTTTTATATCGTAAATAACCCTTTTTTATAACTCTATATCTTGCCATGTGGCTTACCGGAATCTTACATCATGTTTTTTCCTCGTGGTGGCTGGAAGCATCTCCCTCTCTCAGCCTTTTGTTTTAGCAATATGCTTGAGTTTAGAGAAGTTGTGAGCCAATTCCATCTTCAAAGCCAGCTTGGTATATCTGGGAATTTGGGCATAGTTTCTCATGCTACATCCTGCTGAATGAAGGCGCTGTATTCTTATGGGGACATAAAGAAAATTTTAGGATTATATAGTAGTCCATGAGGGTATATTGTCTGAGCCAGTTGCCTTGAAACTGTTTTGGATATTGAATCATCTGGGCCATGGAGTCATCAGAGACTTTTCAGGGGGTCATGGCTGGTCAAACCTGATGTATCTTTTTTTTTCTTTCATTTTTCTTTATTAAAAAATTTTCTACTCACTCCACATACTATCCACAGATCCCCCCATTCTCCCTCCTCCCATCCCCCCAGCCCTCTTCCATAAGCCACCCCGCATCCCTACATCCCCCAAATTGAGGTCTCCAATGGGGAGTCAGCAGAGCCCAGCACACTGAGCCTAGGCAGGTCCAAACCCCTTCCCACTGCACCAAGGCTGTGCAAGGTGTCACACCCCAGGTAATGGGTTCCAGAAGCCTGCCCATAGACCAGGGACAGATCCTGATCAACCTGCCTGGGTGCCCCCCAAGCAGTTCGAGCCAAACAACTATCTTCCGTATCCAGAGGGCCTTGTCTAGTCCCATGGGAGCTCCACAGCCACCAGTCCACAGTTGATGGGCTTCCACTAGTGTGGCCAGTCATCTCTGAATGTCCTACCATCATGATCTCGATGTCCCTCACCTGCAGTATCTCTTCTTTCTTTCATCAATTGGATTCCCAGAGCTCAGCCTGCTGCCTGGCAGTGGATCTCTGTATCTGCCTCCATCAGTCACTAGACAGAGGCTTTATGATGACAGCTAAATTATTTGCTAGACTGGTCACTAGATTAGACTGGTCCAGGCACCCTCTGGACCACTGCCAGAAGACCAAGGTGGGGTCAAACTTATGGATTCCTGAGAGCCTCCTCAGCACCCTGCCTCTTCCTATTCTCATGATGTCCTCATCTATCATGGTATCTTCCTCCCTGCCTTCCCACTCTGTCCCTGTTCCAGCTTGACCCTCCCATCTCCCTATGTTCTTATCTCCCACTCCTTGCCCTCTGCCACACCCCCACACCCAGTCCATTCATGTAGATCTCATCCACTTCTCCTTTACAGGGTTATCCATGTATACCTCCTAGGGACTTTCCCTGTTAGCTAGCCTCTCTGGAGTTGTGGGTTGCAGTCTGGCCATCCCTTCCCTTACATTTAGTATCCATTAATGAGTGAGTACATACTATGTTTGTCCTTCTGAGTCTGGGTTACCTCACTCAAGATGATATTTTCTAGTTTCATCTATGTGCCTACAAATTTAATGATATCATTTTTTTTTACTGCTGAGTAGTACTCCATTGTGTATATGTGCCATATTTTCTTTTTCCATTATTCCGTTGAGGGGCATCTAGGTTGTTTCCAGGTTCTTGCTATTATGAATAATGCTGATATGAACATAGTTAAGCATGTTTCCTTGTGGTAAGATTAAGCATTCCTTGGGTATATGCCTAAGGGTGGTATAACTGGGTCTTAAGGAAGACTTATTCCCAATTTTCTGAGAAACCACCATACTGATTTCCAGAATGATTGTGCAAGTTTGCATTCCCACCAACAGTGGAGGAGTGTTCCCCTTGCTCCACATCCTTTCCAACATAAGCTTTCTTCAGTGCTTTTGATCTTAGCCATTCTGACAGGTGTAAGATAGTAACTCAGAGTTGTTTTGATTTTCATTTCCCTGATGGCTAAACATGTTGAACAATTCCTTAAATGCCTTTCAGCCAGTTGAGATTCTTCTGCTGAGAATTCTCTGTTTAGCTCTGTAGCATATTTTTTAATTGGATTGTTCAGTATTTTGATGTATAGCTTTTTGAGTTCTTTATATATTTTGGAGATTAGCCCACTGTCAGATGTGGGGTTGGTGAAGATCTTTTTCCATTCTATAGGCTGTCATTTGGTCTTATTGACCATGTCCTTTGCTCTACAAAAGCTTCTCAGTTTCAGGAGGTCCCACTTATTAATTTTCTCTCTCAGTGTCTGTGCTACTGATGTTATATTTAGGAAGTGGTCTCCTGTGCCAATTCATTCCAGACTACTTCCTACTTTCTCTTCTATCAAGTTCAGTGTAACTGGATTTATGTTGCAGTTTTTGATCCACTTGAACTTGAGTTTTGTGCATGGTGGTAGATATGGATCTATTTGCAATCTTCTACATGTTGACAACCAGTTATGCCAGCACCATTTGTTGAAGATGCTTTCTTTTTTCCATGGTAGTTTTGGCTTCTTTGTCAAAAATCATATGTTCATAGGTGTGTGAATTAATGTCAGTGTCTCCAATTTGATTCCATTGGTCCACATGTCAGTTTTTATGCCAGTACCAAGCTGTTTTTATTACAATAGCTCTATAGTAGAGTTTGAGGTCAGGGATCATGATGCTTCCAGAGGTTGCTTTATTATACAGGATTTCTTTAGCTATCCTAGGATTTTTATTTTTCCATATAAAGTTAAGTATTGTTCTTTCCAAGTCTGTGAAGAATTGTGTTGGTATTTTGATGGGGATTGCAGTGAATCTGTAGATTGCTTTTGGTAAGATTGCCATTTTTACTATGTTGATTCTAAGTATCCATGAGCATGAGAGATCTTCCCATTTTCTGATATCATCTTCAATTTCTTTCTTCAGTGACAAAGTTCTTATCATACAAGTTTTTCACTTTCTTAGAGTTACCCCCAAGGTATTTTATATTATTTGTGGCTATTGTAAAGGGTGATGTTTCTCTGATTTCTCCTCAGCCCCTTTTCATTCGTATATAGGAGGGATACTGATTTTTTTTAGTTAATCTTGTATCCTGCCACCTTACTGAAGGAGTTTACCCAGTATTTTATTGAGTATTTTTGCATCAATGTTCATGAGGGAAATTGGTCTATACTTCTGTTTCTTTGTTGTATCTTTGTGTGGTTTGGGTATGAGGGTAACTGTAGCCTCATAAAAAGAATTTGGTAATGTTTCTTCTGTTTCTATGGTGTGCAACAATTTGAAGAGTATTGGTATTAGGTCTTTCTTTGAAAATCTGGTAGAATTCTGTGCTGAAACCATCTGATCCTGGGCTTTTTTTGGTTGGGAGACTTTTAATGACCATTTCTATTTCCTTAGGGGTTATTGGTCTATTTAAATAGTTTATCTGGTCTTGATTTAACTTTGGTATAGGGTACCTATCCAGAAAATTGTCCATTTCCTTCAGATTTTCCAATTTTGTGGAGTATAGGTTTTTGAACTATGACCTGATGATTCTCTGGATTTCCCCATTGTATGTTGTTATGTCCCCATTTTTATTTCTGATTTTGTTAATTTGGATGCTCTCTCTCTCTCTGCCTTTTGGTTAGTTTGGATAAGGGCTTGTCTATCATGTTCATTTTCTCAAAGAACCAACTCTTTGTTTCATTGATTCTTTTTATTGTTCTCTTTGTTTCTATTTTATTGATTTCAGCCCTCAATTTGATTATTTCCTGTCGTCCATTTCTCCTGGTTGAGTTTGTTTCTTCTTGTTCTAGAGCTTTCAATTGTGCTGTTAAGTCACCAGTGTGAGATTTCTCCAACTTCTTAATGTGGGAATTTAGAGCTCTAAATTTTCCTCTTAGCACTGCTTTCATGGTGTCCCTTTAGTTTGGATATGTTGTACATTCATTTTCACTGAATTCTAGGAAATCTTTAATTTCTTTCTTTATTTCTTCCTTGACCCATTTGTGATTCAATTGGGCATTATTCAGTTTCCATGAGATTGTAGGCTTTCTGTAATTTTTGTTGTTGTTGAAATCTAACTTTAAGCCATGGTAGTCTGATAAGACACAGAAGGTTATTTCATTTTTTTTGTATTTGTTGAGAATGTGCAATGCGTGGGCATGTAGGGGCACAGGGTTGTGCCCCTGGGCCCAAAGCCTAGGGGCTGGGGTGCTCATGTATGAGGATAAAGACTCACCTCTTAGTCCAGTCGGGTGCTGGCAGGTTCTGTCTCAGGGAACAGTTGCAGTCTCAAACCTGATGTATCTTAATCTAGAACAAATCCATAGCCTCTTGCTTTCTGTGGAAAAAAAAGTAGAGCCTCCTTGCCAAACCAACATATCCTTAAGTCAAAATTTTGAAGTCAAGGTATCTTTAAAATATAGCTACAAATTTTCTCCCATAACTTCTAGTCTTTCTTCTCTCTTTCATCTTGAGTATTTTATTGTTCTCCCTCTTTTGACTATCATGTCTCCCTTTACCTCCTACTGGCAGATGTCATCATAAAACCAATCACTGCTGGACATGGGAGGTGTGGAGGAAAAACAACAAAGAATGCATGTTTGTAGTGTGATCCAAGGAAGAGAGACTTTAGGGAAAAAATTCAGGCATGGGGCAGCTGCTCCCCAGGACCATTGCTACAAAAGGAACTCATGAACCAATATTAGTTCTCATGGTGAACAGAGTCCATGTCAAAAATCCTGACTTACCTGTGAACTCCAAAGCATCCTGTACATTCTTCTAATAGTACAATGTACATCAGGTATAAAATCACATCTCTGGCTACTGTAAACATAGAAAGGGAAGATGTAAAAAACTCAGTCAACTTTGTTCAGTAATTTGATTAAAACACCACAAATGTTTGCATACCAAGAATCACCTATCATGAAATGGAAAAACTTGTTTAGCGAAGAAAAAAAAATCTCATTTTCTCCTACCTCTGAATTGTATTGTGTGGAAATTCATGGAATGAAAGACAGACTGACACTTCATTTTCTAATCAGGTTAACAGACCACTTAGTCATCCATCTGCAGCCAAATTTTCTTTATCCCTAATCACTTTGTGGTATCCAGAAATCTGCAAAGCCAACAGATTTATGTTGGAATGTAAATGTGTAAATGATATGTCCTTGTGTATGTGTGTGTGTGTTCTCCACAGTTTGAATAGTTCTCTACACACTTTGTTCTTTTGATTTCTTATATGTGTATCTATAGATGCAGGGCAAGTGTGAAGTATACTTTTGCTTTAGTGTGGATTTGATAAACTGGGACACTCTCTAACTGTTTAGAAAGGAGAGTGAGTATGAAGCATCCATTTCATTTTACAGTTAATAAAATTGAAACACACAGAGTAGCTACTTGCTCCAGGCCACACATTATGAAGCAAAACCTGTAATGTAATTTAATACCTGAGTCACATATATATTCTGCAGCTTTATCCTGTGTATTAGAGATAATTATAGATTCTACTATAAATCTCTTTGGAGTGCCCATGATAAGATGATACAAAAATCCATTCTTTGATTAGAAATGCATGCTTTGGTCAAAGAGATTTTCCCTTGAAGTACAGGTTTCTTTTTCTTTTCTTTCCTTATTATTATGCTGTGTGCTGTGGGGATTGGGCAAGTGATCATGTTCCAGGGCACAGAGAAGGAAGTCAGTGGACACACTGGGAGTCAGTGGTCTCCTCCAACTGTGGTACTAGAAATGGAACCCAAGTTGTCAGGTCTCATGACAAGCACCTTTACTGCTAAGCTATCTTAAAGGCTCAAGATAACCATACACTTCTGATACTTCCTGTAGGAAATGGCCCCAGCCAGTGCTGAAAGGCCCAAAGGATGCTGTTTGTACCTTTGCCTTTATCCCATGCATCTTTTATTCCACTCTGCTTCTGAAGGCTGCCCTCCTAGATTGCTTTTGGTCTCTCAGCAAGTCATTTCCCTTTGTTTGGGATGTGCTTTCTAGACTATGTATCTCACTACCCCTATTCCTCCTCTGCATTAGTTCAAATGTGATACCTTTTCAGCTCCAGGGGCTTGTTTTGTTTCTTTCTTTATTTCACATGTATGAGGTAGGGTGGGGCTAGATAGGTGTGTGTGTGTGTGTGTGTGTGTGTGTGTGTGTGTGTGTGTGTGTGTGTCCATAGAGGCCAGAGGTCAGCCTTAGGTGTCCTTGCTTGGTGTTCCCTACATTGTTTTCTGAGACAGGGGTCCCACCAGCCTGCACCTTGTTGACTGGGCTTGGCTCTATGGCTATTGAGTCCCTACTTTCTCTTCATCCTGAGCATGGGATTTCAAGATGGGTTCTGGGATGGAATTTTATTCTTTAAGCTTGCACAACCATCACTTTACACACTGAGCATCTTCCCAGCCCCAGTCTGAGGTTACATTTAGAATTTGCTACTGCTTCAATTCTAACTGGTATTATGAGACTCATTTGATTGGTGATCTGCACTCCGTCTGTTTGGAATGTGCTCTCCAAGACAACACTGAGTTTCTGTGTCATTCACTCCTGCATTCATCTACCTTGATGACACCTACTGGGTACTCAGTGAACACAAGTCAAATAAAGCAAACTAATTGATGACCTGAGAACCCTTGCTTTCACACTGGAGTACCCTATACATTCCGGGTCACATTTATCAATGAAGAAATTTAACTTAACTTCAAATCTCAATTGATCTGCATTGCACTTTTATTAATAGCCAACAATTAAGTCACAACTTCCCCCCTCTTCGCACCTACCTGCCCTTCCTTTCTCCATCCGTTCTGTCCCCTACAGTCATGTCCATCTTCCACTCTCCCTACTCCTCCTTTCCCCTTCTCTGTTCCCCCCTCTAGTCCCTAACTTACCGTCCCTTCTTTCTCTCCTCTACCCCACTCTTACCTACATTTGCCTGCCCTGCCTTCCCATTCTTGTTTTTTCTGTCATACATTCTCATAATATATTCTAGAGGGACCTGGGACTTGATCCTTCTGCTTTAGCCTCTTCATCATTGGGATTACAGGTGTGCACTGAAGTGTCCAAGGTTAGGTAGTAGAGCTCATTTTTAAAATGTGATGTCCTGTGTAAAATGAATGTGATGTGTGTGTGTGTGTGTGTGTGTGTGTGTGTTCAAAGGCATGCAAGTGCATGTATATGTGCAATTGGAGGCTAGAGATGAGCTCTGGGTACTTTTCTTAAGGGATTACTTTTCGTTGTTTTTTAATAATGTAGAAAGACTTTTGATTCACTATTATTGAGTGGGAATATCTCAGCATGCATGCTAAGGTCAAAGGACAACTTTGTGAAGCTGGTTCTCTTTTTACTACTTCTCACCATCTCCCCTCCCATGATTCTTTTTTTTTTTTTTTTTTTTGGTTTTCTGAGACAGGGTGTCTCTGTGTAGTTTTGGTTCCTATTCTGGATTTCACTCTTTAGACCAGGCTGGCCAACAATTCTTCAACTAAATATCACAAGAATGGTCTCTAGGCCACATATTAATGTTCTTCTCCTCTGGAACTTCTTGAGAAAGACCCCACAGCTCATCAAATCACACTCAGCACCACTGTCTTCCTTGCTCCTATTAGTACAGACTATCAAGCAGTACTGAAAGCATTCTACTGCTTTCCTAACCCAAAGTAGCAAAGTCCAAATTCCTCCAAACCAAAACATGGTCCAGCCTATCATAGCAATACCCCAGTCCCTGGTACCAACTTCTGTCTTAGTTAGGGTTTATATCGCTGTGAAGAGACACCACGACCATGGCAACTCTTACAAAGCAAAACATGTATTTGGGCTAGCTCAGTTACAGTTCAAAGGTTCAGTCTATTATCATGGTGGGACATGGTGGCTTAGGCAGACATGGTGCTGGAGAAGTAGCTGAGAGTCCTATATATGATAAGCAACATGAAGTGGACTGTGTCACTGTGAGTAGCTGGACCTCAAAGTCCACCTCCACAGTGACATACTTCCTCCAATAAGGCCATACCTACTCCAACAAAACCACACCTCTTAATAGTGCCATTCCTTATGAGCTTATGGGGGCCAATTACATTCAAACTACCAAATTTCCTTTTGTATTACCAAAATTTTTGAGAAAGAATAGTGTCAATTTTTTAAAATATATATGGTAAAATTCATACATGGTGATCTAGTCCTTTTGGGTTGCCTATTTTAAGTGCCTTATTTTAAAGTTTATGATTGAACTTATTTATTTGTTATATATTTATTAATATATTTCTAGATGATTTTTTAATGTGTTTTTCTAGGATGTTTTTCTTTGCAGGATGCTCAGTAGATCATTGGTAGCTTACTCTGTTTCCTGCAACTTGTCTTCATGCAACCATCACCAATAAGCTATAGCCTCAGCTTTTAATTTCCATAAAATCAAATGTTCCTGTTTTACTTCATATATATATATATATATATATATATATATATATATATATATATATATATATATTAATTTTCTTCCTTTGTACAGATCTACCTGACGCCTTGGCAACTTGATTGACCATGTTAATGAAGCAACTTCTGACTTTTCTGATTCCCTCTACTCCTTTTCATTTATTTACATCATAAAATGTGTTATTATTCCCCTTCCCAGCTCTTGTTTACAGCTACTTATGGTTTGAAATAGATTATGCATATGACATTTCATTTTTTAATAAGAGATAGATTTGCAATGAATTTTCCTCTGTGTCTCTCCTTCCCTGAGGTCTGTTTTCTAGTGTGATCTTTTGGTTTTCATTCATCTCTGACTATTTTTCTGATTTCTTCAATGTATTTTCCACATATTTGTCAATTTTTTCAGTTTTTTTTCAATTGTTCATTTACTCTTTCATGTTGTTGAAAGATAGTATTAGTTTTCAGATAGATAGATAGATAGATAGATAGATAGATAGATAGATAGATAGATAGAGGTTTAACACTGGCACATGTTTCTTTCTACCTGGCTGCTCTGTGCCTTGTGCTTGAGTGCTGGGAAAACTGTTTTCTGCTCCTTGATAGTCTGTCGTCTTCTTAAAGATTCCTGACATTTAACTGATTTAACTTTAGTCACTATATTCATTATTAAAGGGAGAGAATGACAGGGACAGAGGGAGAGAAAATGGCATATACCTTCTCTAGTACTTTCAATTCTCCTTTTCTGGGTCAGGATCTAGTGGCTGTGAAGTTCTGTTTCTAAAATTCTAACAAAGACCATTTTGTCCATTTGTTTCTTTTTTTTTCTTTCCTTTATTTCTTCTTTATTCCCCTTCTTTCCTGATTGGGAGAAACAGATTGGAAGCTGCCTACAGCATCAGTTGGTGGATGTCACTTTGTCCCATTTTCTACTTTTAAAGCACTGTAAGGAAGCAAAGATGGGATGGGGGCAGGGCAAGTGCTGCTGGAGAAAACAGCCTGTTTCCAACAGAAAACAGTCTGTTCCAAGAAGGGCTTCCCCACCACTGCCTTCACCCTGGTATGGATCCAGACATGCAGGTGTGATCATACAGGGATGTGAATTTGAAAGGTACTCTATATCAGAGGCAGAAGCCACCCGGTTCTAATCAACTTGCCACGATGGTTTTTAATGTTCGCTGCATCTGTTTACTTTCATAGCAGAGACCATTTGCTTTATGTGGGAACAGATGTTATCTGTGAATGTTGCACCAACAATGTCCCCATCCTGGAGTAAAGCAGCACTTTACAGTTGTTGCCTGAGACTTTGCCTAAGTGCACAATTAGTGAACAATGAAGAACTCATCATCTCTTTCATCTTTACAGCCAAGCAAACAAACTATTAAGACTGGTGTTGTGAAAACACCCAAGCAAAATCAAATCCACATAAACACACATAGCACTCTTTTTAGGTTCCTAAGATGGGGAAAGCATCTGTTGTCTTAGGAGATACACAAAAATACTCCTAGAAATCATTATTGTCTTGATATCAAGTGACTCTGATAATGCATATATATCAGAGAGAGAGAGAGAAAGATGGGGATAGGGAGTGGGAGAATAAATCATGTTTAATTTGCATGTATAATCACTTTTTGTATGATGTTCTAATTATTTTATTTTACTTTTAAATTTTTATTTTTTTTAAATCGTGTATGTGTTGGGTATGTGCACATTCATGTCTGTATCTGAGAAGGTCAGAAAAGGACATTGGATCCACTAAAGCTGGAGTCACAAGATGTAAGTATCCTGGCAACCAAACTCTGAAAGAGCAGTAAACTCTTAAACACTAATATGTATATATATATATATATATATATATATATATATATATTATAATGTATCTGTATATATGTATTGTGTAAACTTATATATTTATATATGTATTGTTGTACCCATTTTACAAAACTCCCAGAGACCACCAAGGAGCCAGTTTCCAATGAAAGCATATAAGGTTCCTTTTATTGTCAGGTTCAACATGGACCACTGCCAGGAAGATGGAGGAAAATGCAGCAATGGTCACAAGCTCAGGTGTAGAGAGGTTTTATAGGGAAAAAACAAAAGCCAGGAATTACATGCTTTTGCAATTTGGGATTGGGTAAAAGGAATATGGGGCAAGGTGATTTTTTTAAAACTATTGGTCTAGACTTTGGGCATGAAACCACATTTGAAACCACTGGGTTACACTTTTTGGCAGGGAACCACAACTTCCTGAGCAGGATTATCTGAGCTGTTCAGCAGGATTATCTAGATAGCTTCAAGGGCCATAAACTGCAGACAGAATGTCTGTAGGAGCATACTGTCCTGTATCTGTTTGAGTTGTCAAGGCACATTCCTGAGGTCCTTCCTGGAACTGAGTACAGTAGTTAGACTAAGATGATGGCCCTAACCTAGATGGGGTCTGTATTGCCTTCACAGTATAATTATGTGTTTGTATACACACACACACACACACACACACACACATATGTGTGTGTGTGTGTGTGTGTGTGTGTGTGTATGTGTGTGTGTGTGTGTGTGTGTGTGGTTTTCTGTCCCACCAGCCCACTCACATATAACCACACAGAGACTTATTATTAATTATAAATGCTTGGCCTATAGCTTAGGCTTGGTACTAACCAGATATTACAACTCAAATTAACCCACATTCCTTATCTACACTCTACCACATGGTGGTACCTTTTTCCAGCACAGCATGTTCATCTTGTTTTTCTCTACATCTCTGGCAACTCTGCCCTCCTTCTTCCCTGTACTTTTTGTCCATAAATCCCACCTAACCCTTTCATGTCTAGCTATTGGCCAGTCAGCTCTTTATTAAAACAGTGAGAGCAATAAATATTCACAGTGTAAAAAGGATTGTTTTACATCTATCTATCTATCTATCTATCTATCTATCTATCTATCTATCTATCTATAATGTATATATGTATAGTTTGGTACAACCCACAGATTCAGGTATACTGGGGAAGGCACATTATCACGGGATGATTCCAGTATGAGAGGGTGTGAGAAGCTCATCTTTGAAGTTGGATTTATCAGGCCTGGACTTCAGTTTCTTCCACAAGTGGGGTCTATTCTGTACCATAAATTGTGTCACAGGCAACTAAGGGCACTTATGCTGGGCTGTAGCACATTACTGCCTCAGTGTAGTGTCCTCGTTGCTTGTTTTCCTGTTCTAGGCAGATGCAGCACAGTGCCCTCCTTAACACTCCTCAGGCAGCCCAAGTACACTCTAAGCCCCCTCTTTGACCATGCTGTTCTTTCCACTCACATGTGCTGCTCTAAGGACTTGTCGCCTCTTTTAGAAAGCAAAGATCCGTTGTTCCTCCTTGACACTCCATATTCTCCTTTTTAAATTTTTTCCCTGTGGAACAGTTATTGAACTGATGATTATCTGCTTATTAACTTCCCAACATTAAAAAGCATAACTGACAAGAATACACCTTTGTCTCATTCTATCTATCTGCCTGACATTTGCTTAAGACATGATCAGGCAGTCGCTGAAATGTGGTGTATTTATTGAATAAATACATGGATTTCTTCATTAAAAAGTAATTTTGAAATAAAGCAATAGCACAAATGTACTAAGAATTGAAAAGTAGTTAAAAATTATTTAGCTTAAATTCTCTAGTGAAAACTGAAATTCACAAGAGTGATATTCAGGGATATTAAAGGATATATGAATGTAATATGAATGTATTCATCCATGACAAATAACTAATGATTCTGTAGAGACCTAAAATCTTCACATATCCACAAGTTTAATTACGTATTCAAGCCAGGTAAAAATGAAATAATATTAATTTCTTAGCTAAGTAATAGTGTCGTTCCATGTGTTCTTACATTTTTGATTAGTCAAGTCTGGACTCCTGCAGGAAGATTGTTCTTCCTGGTGACCACATTTTAAATCCGAAGACTTTTCACTTCTGTGTGGCTCAGTGCCAGGTTATAAATGGCCAGGGATTTCTGAAATAGTATGAGCAGGGCAGTTTATTATATTAAAAATTCTTAATGTGACCTACATTCACACATTTGAGTTTTAAAATATTCATTATAATTTGGTATCATTTACCCAAACCATTAGAGATTAAAATGTTATTTCTGAGGGCAATTTTTAATGAGTATCTATACCAAGTGTTCATTCAACTCAAGTCAAATAGTTACTTAAAGAAAACTCACAAATCTTTTCTCCCAAATTCCTCCTTCACTGCTATTCTAATCCAGAGAATTACATAATTAGTAATGAATGTCTTCACCTTTTATCACACACACATTGAGAAGTAATGATGTACCATTCTATCCTAGGCTCCAGTTTCAATCAAAGAAGTAGAACAAGAAATAAAGAGATACCTATGTGGTCAAAAATGCTTGGTGCACAAGCTTGAGGACCTAGACTTCAATCCCTGACACCCATACAAACGTCCTTGTGCACCTGGAACTGTGGTTGATATATTGTGTACCCCAATAAACTTATCTGGTGGTCTGAGAACATTACAGCAATAATATTAAACATAGAGGTTAGGCAGTGGTAGCACATGCCTTTAGTCCTATCACTTGGGAGGCAGAGATCCTGTGAGTTTAAAGCCCCACTGGAAACAGCCAGGCATAGTGATTCATGCCTTTACTCCCAGGAAGTGATGGCAGAAAGCAGAAAGGTATATAAGGTGTGAGGACCAGGAACTAGAGCTGGTTAAGCTTTTAGGCTTTTGAGCAGCAGTTCAGCTGAGATCCATTTGGATGAGGACACAGAGTCTTCCAGTCTGAGGAAGTAGGATCAGCTGAGGAATTGGCGAGGTGAGGAAGCTGTGGCTTGTTCTGCTTCTTTGATCTTCCAGCATTGACCCCCAATACCTGGCTCCAGGTTTGATTTTATTAATAAGACCTTCTAAGATTCCTGCTACATGGAACTCCACAATGGAAGGGGCAGAAACATGGGGTTGCTAGGGATTAATTGCTGAGGATTAGCACAGGCCCCTGTTCAGTGAGAGACCTTATTTCAGGATAATAAGACAAAGAGTGACAGAGAAACAGCAGACAGTCTCCCCTGGGCCTTTGCACAAACAAGTCCAGGTGTGTACCTGTGTATACACACACAGAGGCATCCAACACACACACACACACACACACACACACACACACACACACACACACACGTACATGTACACGTACACACGTACACACACATAAACACACACACCACAGGAGAGAATCACAGTCTTAGGAAAATAGCATACAAGGGAAGAATAGTAAGGAAGGATGTTATAGAGTAAAATGTAGTTCAAAGATGGAAGACAAAGGCACAAAATTAAGCTTTGACACCTCCCCTGCATATATTTCCATGACAGTAGGACTGTAGTCTACCTCCCTGTGGCCAATGTAATTCAGAATGATTCATTCTTAACATTGCCTTTGACTTCATAATTTTGGATCTCTTTGACTTCAAGCTGATTACATTCTTTTCTTGACTTTCAACACTTCATATGTACACTACAAATTGTGATTTGTATTTTGTGATAGGAACCTTGAGTATAAGGTTCACAATAAATGAATCTTAACCTTGCCTCCATAGGTATTCTTAGGAACAAGTTCTATGGCTTGCTTCACACAGCTGAGGTTTTTGTTGTTGTTGCTGTTCCAAACTCAGGATACCATTCTGACATTTCATAGAAAAGTGAAAGACACAGGAATGATACTTAATGAATTTACACTTGAAAGTTACTTTGGACTGTGAAGATAAAAGATTTGGTTGACATTGCAGGTACAGGCCCCAGTTGGGGGAAATGGACAAATGCAATGCATTAGTCAGTGCTGGTTGAAATTTAAAACATCCAACATCACTGATCTTCAAATGCATTTGCAAATGTATTTTCACTTAACTTTTTGAATCACAGGTAATTTAAAGGAAAAATTCAGCTAAGTAGTTTGAGTTCATTTACACTTAACATCATCAAGATGTCATTTTTCTAAGCTCTTTAGGCAGTTTTAACAGCATCCAGTTCACTTAAGAGCAGTGAGGGAAAATATATGTAGTATACTCAGAGAAAGGGGGCTTTTAGATGTTATAAAAATGAACTACCCCAAGACACAGCAATCTTAAAATA
Source organism: Peromyscus maniculatus bairdii (assembly GCF_049852395.1). NCBI lineage: Eukaryota > Metazoa > Chordata > Mammalia > Rodentia > Cricetidae > Peromyscus > Peromyscus maniculatus. Next base: position 15,494,024 of record NC_134862.1, read on the forward strand.
CATATATAGAGGAAGGTGACATGGATGAATGGGTAAAATGCTTGCCAAGTAAGCAAGAAGACCTGAGTTTGGAACTCCAGCACTTACATAAAAGGGTGGGCACAGAGAGCTTGCCTACAATGTCTTTGCTAGAGTGGGAGAAATAGACAAACCTCCTGGGCTCTCTAGCCAGCCAGTTTAGCTTAACTGATGAGCTGAGGTTCAGGAAGAGATTCTGTATCAAAAATATGGTGGAGAGCAAGTGAGGAAAATACTTAACATCATCCTCTTACTTCTAGATATATGCCTACATGCATACACATTCACATACACACACACACCAAGTGTATAGTGATGTCCCAGGTGAAATCTGCCTATGAAAAATTAAATATTCTCAAATAGAAAAAAATATTTCTTTCTCTTTTACTTTATCATACTCACACAATGTATCCTTATTAATGAAGGTTCCTGAAAAAATTAAGAATGCTAACCTGCAGACTTCAAAATAAGAACCTGTAGGTTCTTATATATAAATAAATATATATATATATTTTGAAAAAAAAGAGTAATTGTTCTCCCAGGCCCCATTGCTCAGGCTAATCCTTATCACTGCAATGGAATACCAGCTACTACAGCTTCTCTTCTCCCTGCTCACATCTTCTATGGATCCCACAGACCATCAGTCCTGACCTACTCCTCTCCATTATTTGCTTTGTCCCAACACTCAACCCAGGCAGACTCCCCCTGCTCAACCACAGGCATACCTGCCAGAAAACCAGGTAGGTTTCCTGTAGACCTTCTTCCCTCTCTCTATCCCTGAGACCCAATCTTTCAGGCTCATCAATAGGGTCATCTCTGCTGTGCTGACCAGATAAAGCTCAGGGCTTGCTTTCCCATGTGTTGCAGCTGTTCAAGAGGTCAGCTCCCTCCCTTGCTTGGCTGAGTTCTGCCCACCCATGCTGCATGGTGTCAGGTGGATGCTTTACTTGAATCTGGTAGGCTGGGGTTAAGATCCCTGGCTCCTGCTTGAGTTTCATATGGTAATGCCTTCTTTTTTCACAAAGGAAAATTTTAAGGGTGGAAGAATTATGACTTTCTGTCCCTCTGCCCATAAACAGACAGACACACAGACACACAGACACACAGACACACACACACACACACACGTGCAGAGAGAGATAAAGTTGTTAAAGCATTTATGTTCATGCAAAAATGTCAACTCATTATTAAAAGAACAACCTAATAAATAATTCCTTTTTTCATTGAGAATATGTTCCATACTAATAGATTATCCACAACAAAGGTCTAAGAGATCTGAGAAGAATTCTAATGGGGGCACATGGATAAAGGACAGAATGATTGTATCTGTTGTCTGGATTTCAAACTGGTGAAATCTCTGTGAAGAATTCTCAAAAAGCTAAAAATAACCCTGTCTTATTACCAGCAATGCCAGTACTTGACGTATGCCCAAAGGACTTGATTTCCTACTCCATAGAGAGTTGCTCATCCATGAACATGCTGCTCCATTCACAATAGCTAGGAAGTGGATATAACCTAAATGTTCTTCCATAATGAATGTATTATAAAAATTTGGATACAACAGAATATTATTCATCTGTAAAGAAAAGCAAAATTTGAACATGAATAGATAGACCTAGAAAATACTATGAGTAATGCAATATCTGAAGTCCAGAAAGAGAGACATTGCATGTTCTCCCCTTTTTTGTTTTTAAGCTCCAAACCTTCAGATGTGAATATACAACCTGAAATAACTACAGAGACTAGTGAAGTAAAAGGGGACTATAGGGTTGGTGTTAGAGGGAATGAACAGGATACAAATGATAAGACAGAGAAAAATAGAAAAAAAATGGGGAAAGACATTAATGGGGAAGAGATTTGGAGGTCAATAGAGGGGAGGGAGAGGGAGGAAGGATGTAAATATCACACTGTTTGAAATTTCCATAAGAAATCATATTATTCTTATTTAACTAAAATTACATATATTATATAAAAGAATGGGTGTACACATATGCACACATAGTTTCAATGAAGTTAGGTCAGATAGTAATGCTTTAAAGTCTCAAAAGCTCCTCTAACGCAGTCTAATAGTTAGTCCAGCATCAGGCATAAGAAAGCCATTTTTCAATTGTTGCTCAGTAGAGTCCAAGAGAGTGCCAAAATATTATAAGCTACTGTTGTTGCCTTTGGTTGCCTCCTAGAGGTTGAAGTTAAATCGCTATTGCTTAAAACAGGATGTTCTTTGGACACAGGAGTCAGCAGACTCCATTTGGTTCTGACACAAATGTCTTCTTGGGGACTAGCTTTCATGGTAACAGAAAGTATTATGAAAGCTACCAAGAAGGGAATCAATCAATAGTTCCACCTAGTTGTGACACCTGTGAACCACAACAATAACCAGCATGGCAAGTAGTCCTAAGGGGGAATGATGGCATTCATATCTTGGTGGTAACTTAAGAATTTAGGATCTCCTTGCCGGGCACTTGGGAAGCAGAGCCAGGTGGACCTCTGTGAGCTCGAGGCCAGCCTGGTCTACAGAGTAACATCCAGGACAGGCTCTAAAACTACACAGAGAAACCCTGTGTCTCATAGAGAAGAAGAAAAAGAAGAAGGAGGAGAAGGAGAAGGAGAAGGAGGAGGAGGAGGAGGAGGAGGAGGAGGAGGAGAAGGAGGAGAAGGAGAAGAAGAAGAAGAAGAAGAAGAAGAAGAAGAAGAAGAAGAAGAAGAAGAAGAAGAAGAAGAACAACAACAACAACAACAACAACAACAACAACAACAACAACAACAACTTAGGACCTCCTCAATCAGAGGAATTCATGGTTTGTGCTTAAAATCTAGCCAGCTCGGCAGGGCTAGTGATTTCATGTGTTTTCAAGGAGAATCTACTATAAATGCCACTATACTAAAGCAGCAGAGTCCCTACTGCATTCTAAATACTTTTTCTTATACCCACAGATGAGCATAGTTCTCATCTCTTCCCTAAGAAGCTTCTCTTTATAATAGATAAGACACCATTACAGAATACCTTAATGGATCAAAATGTATAAAACAACTGAGTGTGGGGTTTTTAGCCTTAATGGGTACATCTACAAAACAACTACTGATCCTAGAGCTTAGAGAAAAATTGTAGAAGAAGATGTATAAAAATCCTAAGAGCTAGAGGATCAGGAAATAAGCTGAGGGATTTGTGTCTCCTAGAAATGGCAGAGAAGCTAATATCCATGACACCTAAATAGTATGTCTGCCTAAACAAATCTGAACAATGACAACACCAATAGACATACTAATATGGAAAAGAGAATTCTCAAGACAAAGAACTATTGGCAGCTAAGGAATACTGATGGGAAAATTAGTCTTCTTTAGGAGAGGTCCCCTAAGTTGGTTATTCAGTACCAAATGGTCAGCCCTGAAATTACAGATGTGTGTGTGTGTGTGTGTGTGTGTGTGTGTGTTTGTATGTATGTACATGTAACAGTAAACTGTATCGTTTTACATTTATATATTTATGTTTAATTAAACAGCAAATAACTATGAATTTGAAAAGGATTGAGGTGGTAGACAATGGAGGGGTTTGAGGCAGGTAAGAGAAGGGAGAAATGTTGTAATTATATTGTTATCAAAGTGATACTTAATTTTTTGAGAACTTCTGATTGAGTACTATACAAACAAATTCAAAGTATAGAAGAAACAACAACAAATAAAGCATAAATTTAGTGAAATAAAAGCAATAGAGAGAATCAACCATTCCTAGAGCTAAGTCTAACAGAGAAAAGCAAGATTGACCAATCCTTATCCGCATAAAATACAAGAAAAAATAGACACAAATTATCAGAATCAGAAATGAACAGGGAAACACTATAATAGACAACCAAGAAATTCAGAATATTCTGGGGGAATGGTATATATTAAATACTAAACAATATACAACATACTAAAATAAATATACTAAATAATCTCTAAGCCATTAAGTTATAAAAATAAAAAGAAATGGACAATTTTTTAGATTCATCAAGATGACCAATATTAAACCAAGACTTAGAGACATAGCAAAGAATGAGATTGAAACTGTCGTAGAATTCATTATGGCTAACATATCCCAGGTCCAGATGTGCTGACATATTTAAAAAAAAGTGGGACAAGAATTCCCAAGCTCATAATAGGAAAGCAGGATTACTTTAATACAAAAACCAGGCAAAGTTACAACAGCAAAAAGGAGAGCCACAGATCAATATCCCCGAAGACCAAAGGTGAAAGTTCCTGATAAAATACTTGAAAATTAAATACAGACATATATCAATAACATTATGACTATGATCAAGTTGGCTTTACTTCACAGATGCAGGGATGATTCAACAATTTAGTAAATGTGATAAATCATATAAATGGACTTAAAAACAAAATTCACATGATCATTTCAATCAATTAAAAATGCCTTTGACAAAATCCAACATGTCTTCATGATAAACCCACCACCCTGAGATTAAGAGTCCCATGCTCTACTAACTGAGCTAGCCAGGTGTCAAAAATGTTTTAAGAACTTAGACTTTTCTGGACATTGAAACATGTCTGTTCTTGGCAGCATAAATCAACTTCAGAGAATGTGATGGCCTTCAAAGAAACTCATAATGTGGTTTGCTTTCTTTGTGGCAAAAATATCCATGTGGGAAAAAAACTGCTCTTGCCTGGACTGCTTGACAGTATGTTGTATAAACTGAACATGTAGGGGCCATGGAAAAATGACCACTGAACTTTGCCAAAACAGGGCAAGATGATCCTTAAGGTTCCTGCTTCACAGAGGAGACCTCCAGACATTCTGCAGAACACAGGGAAAAGCCACTGATGAACTTTGCCAATAGGCGAGACAATCTTTCAAATTTCCTGCTTCACTATAATGTGAAAAAAAAAACTGTAGCAGCAGGCATAAAATCTGCCCAGGTTTAAGGTAGATGGGTCCCAGCTTGAGAGGGGAAGTGGACACAGGGTCCTAACCCTAACCGAGAAGCCTTTTGCAAATGATACCCTCTGGAAAAGAGAGTATCGGTTTTCTGTTTTCTCCAATGGAGAGTCGCTGGATATATCAACCACACTCCAGAGCAGGCCCCATGCCCAGGAATATTTGGGCAATATAAAATTACTTTGGTGGTATTCTTAGGGACTTTTTGTTTTTTTCTCGCTTTGTTTTGTCATTTTTTAGTCTGATTGATCTTTTACTTGTTAATTTTGATCTCTGTTTTTGTGTGTGGTGGGACTTTTTTCTTTCTTCTATTTTATCTTTGTTTTCCTGTTATGTTTGAGAGAGAGAAAGAGAGAGAGAGAGAGAGAGAGAGAGAGAGAGAGAGAGAGAGAGAGAGAGAGAATGTGTGTATGGGTGTACCATATAAGTGTAGTGTCCTGGAGCTGGAGTTACAGGTGGTTGGGAGCCACCTGATGCAGGTGCTGGGAACTGAACTTGGGTCCACTACAAGAGCAATAGATGCTCAACCACTGAACCATTTCTCTGTCTTTTACAGCTGAACATCTTTATTTGCTAATATATATTATAAAATGTCCATAGACTACTGTTATGAGTAAAAGCAACACTATGAATATCATTACAATTAATTTTTATTAAAAAATCATGAAAATTAAACTATAATACATTTTTTTCTCATCAATATTCAGTATATGGAGCTTGAGATTATGAGTAATTTTGATTTTTTAAAAAATTATGTACTTTACTATTAAACATTATTTTGAATATTATGCTTGCTTTCTTTTTTGTTTTTTATTTGTATGCTTCAATATTTGATGTTCCAATCTCCTTCATTTTTATAAACTTTTTATCACTCAAAATTCTATTTAAAATGAGTTGGGGGATGCTGGAGAGACAGTTCAAAGTTGAGAAAGGATGCTAGCCGAGGAGCTGAGTGTGGTCCCTGGGACCCATGTTTGGTGACTCACAACTACCTGTAACTCTAGCTGCAGAATATCTGATTCCTTCTTCTGACCTCTGTAGCATCCACACTCATGTGCATACACAAAGACAAATGCATGCACATGTACACACACACACACACACACACACACACAGAGGGGGGGGCAGAGACAGAGAGAGAGAGAAGATATGTACTTATAGTTTAAAACAAAATAAATCTTTAAGAAATGAATTAGAATGCCAGGACTCATAAATCTAAGAGGAAATAACATATGCTTTGCATTATTCTTCAAATATTCATAGAATTGTGATTGAGTTTGCCCTCTTCCAAAACAGAAATAATGTCATAGTGATCAGCAGGCTATGATGAAAATGTTTATCAATGCAGACCATCTGACTGTGAACTGTGCTGCGTCACTACTTCAGATATGAAATCTCCTAAAAGTGATGTAAGAAATGTCCAGAATAACATGTCCTGTACATGAAGATTGACTTTTTAGATGACCATATTAAAATAGCATTTTTTTTCAGAGCTGAGGACTGAACCGAGGGCCTTGTGCTTGCTAGGCAAGGGCGCTACCAATGAGCTAAATCTCCAACCTCTAAAATGGCATTCTTTATGTCCATTCATTTATTGTGGTTCCTTCTAATAATGGTGATTCTCTGACCTTTACTGTAATTACTCTTCATGATATTGTATAATGTTTAAAATGTACTCATTTGAATTTTTTGTTAAGCATGCTCCATTTCTCTGGCATATCCATTTTCCTTATTACACACAAGACCATTTTGGCAGGTCAAGTGACTTGCCCTAGATCAAACAAATAATAAAGTAGAATTGGCTAGGTTTTGATCTCAGCTTTCTGTGATTTTTAGCTTCAACTTACTTCTCATCTGTCAGCACACATCAGCATCATTGTTCTTATAGAGGATTCAAGAATACTAAAGAGGGTCTAACAGTGCAAGATTCTTGATAACTTTCCAGTTTTTCACAGCATTAAGATTCACAGGCTGCTAGTTCATCTTTGGTGGCCAATCTGACTCCTAGAATTTTTTCTCCCAAAAGAAGAGAAAAGTGTGTATTTCAGCTTGACTTCTGATTTTCTTTTTATTCTCTCCGATGTTCCCTTTATTCTTTGGAATTTCTTAATACCAGTTAATTCCCCACCCAGTTCTTGCTGAGGCTGACATATTAATAATGACTTGAAAGATCTTACTTTAATACACTGAGCAAAGAAATTCACTCTAAATATTCACAGAAGCAGAATCTATACTTTCTGTTAGTAGACATGCCCGCATGTGTCAGGATTCTATTTCCAGAAATCTCTAACTTTGTTGCTATGGATAAAGTCCCTGAGGTGTTTTAAACCTTGGTTTCTTTTTTGTTAAAATGTGGGCAATACCCACTTTATGGCTGCTGAATGAACTCCAGGAAACCACATTGAGAGAACTTATCTGTCACCAAGTTGCTAAAACCACATGGATGTCTAAACCGCCAAGAGATGTTAATGAGCATGATGATGATGATGTTTTGAACCACATCAAATATCTATGATGACATTTATTGATATAACTTGGACATCATATGGAACGCTATAAAATGTTGACTCTATGAGACATACATGTGGCTATACACAGGTTATTCACTTCAAACAGAGTTCAGTGAAGAATTTATAAAAGCTTGAGGGCTTGTAAGAAAACTCAAAAAGAACCACTGTTTGGAATGTAAAATGGTCTAGCCACTGTGCAAGTAAGTAGGGAAGTTTCTCCAAGAGCTAAACTTATATCTTACATATGACCCAACAACACTAATCCTTGGATTTTACCCAAAGGACTGCAATGAATATAACACAAGATACTTGCATATGCTGTTTACAACATCACTATTCACAATGACTAAATCACAGAACCTACCTAGGTCTCCATCAGCACATAACAGGATAAAGAAAATTTGGTGAAAGAACACACATATGTTTGGCACAAATAAAAATGAAGTCATGTCATTTTCAGGAAAATAAGCAAAACTCAGACAATCATAATTAAGCAAGTTCAATTATGCTCAGAAAGATAAATATCAATTGTTTTCTCTCATTTGTGGTTACTAGATTTTATATAAATACATAAAATTGTTTATGTATGTGTGTCATGAAAGCAGAAACCAGATTATCTAGGGGAACAAACGGAACTTATGGGGAGTAGAGGAATATGGGTAGATATATTCAACACAAAAGGTAGTTATAGATACATTTTTAAAAATAAATATATTTTTATATGAGAAAAAAGGAAAACCATCCAGGGTGTGATAAAACATCTTTTGGCTACAACTTGTAGGTCTCTTTTGTTTTATTTTCCAGATTTGTAAGACAGTATCTTATATTGGGGAGCCTAAGCTGACAGCTGACCTATACTTTCTAGGCAGCCAAGGATGTCACTGAACTCTTGGCAGTCAATGTAATATGATTAAAGTCACTCATCACCAGAATGGGCATATTATTAGGTCTCAAGAGATAAAACCTGCAACTAGAAGAGAAGTGTATGCAGTCAACTATGTAATAGCTTCTACCAACCATGGAGGAAGACTTTTGTCCTGTGGTCTCAATGAACTCTGAGAGAAGTGAGTTGACAAAACAGTTAGGCTATATGTGTCTTTAGATAACTTGGATACTAAACAAGGTTGGCAAATGAATTCTAAGATAAAGGTGATATAAATTGTGTTGCTTCATGCCTGAAATTCTAGTATTTGGAAGGTACAGGTAGGATTGTCAGGAGTTCAAGAATATCCTCAGCATTATAGCATATGAAAGACTAGCCTGAGTATGAGACAATAGCTCACCCACACAATACACAGAAAAAAATTGGGAGTCATGTGACCATAGACCTGGTTATTTTAATTTGATGGTTTGGATAAGGCCTATACCATTGGTAATGTCAACAAAAAGGAAGAATTGATTTGTGATGTTGCAAGAAACTCAACCAAGTGTGAATGAATTGTCTTAGTTATAGTTTTACATGTGTTCTAATTACATCTTTGGGCTTCCTTTAAAATAGAATAGTAGTGCAAGAAGAAAAGAGAGATGAAGACAGTGCAGGCTTTGTTTGGGTAAAGGTTTACTGGGGGTATCTCTGGTCCAAGAAACCAAAGTCTCACCATCCACTTAGACAGACTGGAGTAGTTATAGGGCAGAAAAGCAGGAGAGCCAAGACAGTGAAGGTTGAAAAGTTTTTTGTTTGGGATCTGCAGTTGGCTGTTGCTAGGCTAAGCAGTGAGTTAAAGAATGTTAGGTGAACCATAACCATCTCTCCAGCCAGCCATGAGTAGGGATTAGGCAGTAAGGGTGAGAATCTAGGAAAAAAAATAGTTCTGGAAATCAAATTACTTTGATAAATGGAAGATCTTTACAAAATGGCCTGATTGTTGCTCACACACAGTTCCAAGTAGAACGAAATGGCTCTCACTTTAACTGAAACAGACACACACACACACACACACACACACACACATCATCATCATCATCATCATCATCATCATCATCATCATCAGTAGCACCCCTGGAGTCAATCTGGAACTGGAAACATTTTCCTTTCATATTTGTGCTTGAGAACATTGACAAAAAACCGACAGGCAGCCCTGGGCCTAGACACTTACACCAAATTACCTCTTCAACATCCTGCAACTTGCTAATTGCTGATTGCCAATCAAGGGATGTTATATAAGGCTCCATCCCTGCTGCCTCCCTCAGATGTAAACAGACTTTTAATTGAATCCAGAAGTGAAAATCCAATCTGAGAATCGGTCCTCAGAACAAGCCTTGAAATTTTCCATTTTCTCATTTTTAAAAAAATGCATTTTAGAGACAAGGAAAGTTTGGCCAAGGGTCATGAAACTTGTTAATTGATATTCATGACATGTCAAATATCAGTCTCTGAAAACAACTTTGTTTCTTTAGTCTTTATGGAAAATAAATATGAATGCACTTTTAAAAAGGGAAGAAAAGAAAATTAAGTTTCCATGTGCAATTAAAACTATTAACTCATGGCCACATTACTTAAGTGGAGTTTAAGGAAGTTATGAGCTTCCTCAAATGGCAAAAAAAGAATGGTTTGTTTCTTCTCTTTTCTTTATCATTTGTTTATGCGTGTCCCATGTGTACATTTGTATGTTTGTGTTATGTGTGTGTGTGTGTGTGTGTGCGTGTTTCTGTGTGGTATGTGTATGTACATATGTGCATTCCTATCTTCACAAAGGATACCATCAGCTGTCTTCTTCTGTAACTCTTGACCTTATTTCTTTGAAACTAGGTCTCTCACTGACCATAGAGCTTATATTTTTGAGTTAGACTGGTGTCCAGCATCCATCCTGTCTCCTCCTGCTACAGAATTAGGGTTAAAGGTGTGTTGAAGCCATAGCTGGCTTTTTCTGTGGGTGTTTGGTACCTGAACTCAGACCCTCATGTTTTTGTGGCAAGAATCCTCCCCATGGGGTGGATTCCCCATCAGCCCATGTTATCTATTCTGCATCTTAATTTTTTTTCTAAACAATAGCTATGTAGAAAAGAATCATATAAGTTAAGGTTTGCATCTATGTTGTGGAATATTATTTTAAGCTGTGTTACATTTGTTTATGCTGTAGAATATTTGTTTAATGATACAAAGATGGGTTGCATTCTTTTATGCTACAATTTATTTAACTCTGTGAATCTGTGTTACTTTGCCCATCTAAAACACCTGATTGGTCTAATAAAAAGCTGAACACCCAATAGTAAGGCAGGATAGAGGACAGGTGGGGCTGGCAGACAGCTAGAATAAACAGGAGGAGAGATCTGGGAGGAAAAGATCACGGAGCAAGAGTACAAGGAGAGAAGGATGCTAGTGGCCAGCCACACAGCCACACAGCCAGCCAGAGTAAAAGTGAATGTAAGATTTGCAGAAGTAAGAAAAGGAAAAAAAAAAAAGCTCAAAGGCAAAAGGTAGATGGGATAATTTAAGTTAAGGAAAGCTAGCTAGAAATAAGCCAAGATAAGGCTGGGCATTTATACATAATAATAAGCCTCCATGTGTGATTTATTTGGGAGCTGGGTGGTAGGCCCCCTGAAAGCTCAAAGAGCAAAGAGTTGCTGCGGGCTGCAGGAATATATCATAAGAACTCAGCTGGTTATGGCAAAGTCACTACCTGGAGGGATCAGGGAATTCCTCCAGAGCAAGCCAAATTCCAAGGACTTTTTGGTGCTATTTGGCTTGTTATATATCAGCTGTCTTCTATTATGAAAATCATGTGTGCCTTCATAGTTTTCCCAATTGATTTTTCCCTGAGAAGGGCTAACAGTGTAGACTGATCACCCTCTGGACATACACATTCCAGATATTTGAAGAACAGCCTCAGGAAAGGCTTTCTCTGAAATCAGATATCTCCCTTGGCCACTTTCAAGGACTAGCAGTAATAACAGTCCACATGTAAGTCTCCTGGTTTAAGATAAATTCCACAAGGAGACACCGCCTAGGTCAGGTGGACATTAAGTAATAGCTTTACACAATTTAGCTTAGACCCTCCTTTCTTACAGCCTTACTAACTTTATAGACCTCTAACTCCTTACCTAACCACTTCTAGGAATATTTAGATAACCTTCTGTGCTAACAGCTATGCTCAGCCAGAACCTCAGTTCAAGACTCCTTGTAATTATCATCATTGGCAGCATCTGACCAGGTCCATGCCCAGATGGAGGAAATTACCTTATCAGAGATACCTCTGTACTAAGAACAGACTTAACCATCCAGGCTACGTGTTTGAGAAGGCCTGGCAGATGTGTGCCAATTAAGCTGTACTTCCTCATTGCCCAAAACTTACTTAAGTTCCAGATCTCCCTTTAACTATCACCTGAGGCATCTAGCTGTACACAGGTTGCCTAGCGACTGAGCACACTTTCCCCCACTCTGCAGAAAAATGGCAGATAGCTTGGATAGATATGAGCCACAGGAAAAAAGAAGACAGTTTTATTTTTTCCCATTGACCTAGCAACTTATAGATTCTTAACATTTTCTACCAATCATGATTAAGACTATAGTTGAGCACATAAGAGCCCTCTTCTTAGATATTACCTGAATTTAGCCTTTAGTTAATTCATTTCCCTATTGGTCACTTCCCTTTGGGGTTTCAATTGATAATTAAGGGTTATTGCCTCCCTATGTGATTCTTATCACCCCTCCATTTGACCCTGGAAGCCTGACTTTGCACTGCCAAGGGATTACTGCTTGTAAGTGTATATATACCAGGACTTCCAGGACAGAGAGGAGAGAGAAGAGAAAAGAGAATGAAAGAACTAGATGGGTAAGAACTTGAGAGAAACAAACTAAGATGGGGAAGAACTAGATTGAAGGGCTAGAAGAGAGTACTAGATGAATGAGATGGAAGATGAGGAAGAGCCAGACGGGGAAGAACAAGATGATGAGAGAGAAGGAGATGGGAGAGGAAATGATATGGGAAAGAACAAGATGGATGAGAACCTAGGAGGGGCAGAACTACGTGAGGGATTAAGATAGAACCTAGAGGGGACTGCAGATAAGTGTAGAGGGAAATCAGGCAAGAAATGAGCTAAATATGAGAGCAGAATATAAGCTTGTAACTGACACAGAATAATAAAGTATATGGACTAAGGAGTTTAATGTACACAGATTCATTTCTTTTCATCAAAGATTAATTATCAGCTGGTTGCAGAATCTTCCCAGACCCTGGGAGGGGACTACCAAGGGGCTGGACCCCCATAGTCCCCGATAAAGAGTAAAGAAGAAAAATTTAAAAACACAACTACAAATCTTTCTTCACTAGTCACTATACATAATTAAAATTTTGTTTTCAAATCTAAGGTATATTAGAATGGGTAGTATTTTCTGTTATATTATCACATATCTGGTTATTTCGTTCCAGTCAGTGAGATGATATACCTATTTACTTCTTTGCAGAGCTCTGACCAAAAGAGTAACAATGCTGTTTTGAGTGTTTTTTTTTTTTATTTAATTTTATTTTACAATACAATTCAGTTCTACATATCAGCCACGGATTCCCTTGTTGTCCCCCCTCCCATCCCCTCCCCTTCCCCCATCCTACCCCCCATTCCCACCTCCTCCAGGGCAAAGCCTCCCCCAAGGACTCAGATCAACCTGGTAGACTCAGTCCAGGCAGGTTCAGTCCCCTCCTCCCAGGCCGAGGGAAGTAACCCTGCATAAGTCCCAGGTTTCAAACAGCCAACTCATGCAATGAGCACAGGACCCGGTCCCAGTGTCTGGATGCCACCCAAACAGATCAAGCCAATCAACTGTCTCACCCATTCAGAGGGCCTGATCCAGTTGGGGGGCCTTCAGACATTGGTTCATAGTTCATGTGTTTCCATTCATTTGGCTATTTGTCCCTGTGCTTTATCCAACCTTGGTCTCAACAATTCTTGCTCATATAAACGCTCCTCTTTCCCGCTAATTGGACTCCCGGAGCTCCACCTGGGGCCTAGCCATGGATCTCTGCATCCAGTTCCCTCAGTCATTGGACGGGGTTTCTAGCACGACAATTAGGATGTTTCGCCATCCCATCACCAGAGTAGGTCAGTTCGGGCTGTCTCTCTCCTGAAACTGAGAAGCTTTTGTAGAGTAAAGGATACGGTCAACAAGGCAAAGTGACAGCCTACAGAATGGGAAAAGGTCTTCACCAACTCCACATCTGGCAGAGGACTGATATCCAGAATATATAAGGAACTCAAGAATTTAGACATCAAAATGACCAACAGTCCAATTAAGAAATGGTCTATAGAACTAAACAGAGAATTCTCAACAGAGGAAAGTCAAATGGCTGAAAGACATTTAAGAAATTGCTCAACATCCCTAATCAGCAGTGAAATGCAAATCAAAACAACTCTGAGATATGACCTTATGCCTGTCAGAATGGTTAAGTTAAAAAACACTGAAGACTCCTTATGCTGGAGAGGATGTGGAGCTAGGGGAACTCTCCTCCACTCCTGGTGGGAATGCAAGCTTGTACAACCACTTTGGAAATCAATATGGCGCTTTCTTAGAAAACTGGGAATCAATCTCCCCCAAGATCCAGTTATACCACTCTTGGGCATATACTCAAGGAATGCTCAATCATACCACTAGAGCACTTGCTCAGCTATGTTCATATCAGCATTGTTTGTAATAGCCAGAACCTGGAAATAACCTAGATGAGCTTCAACTGAAGAATGGATAAATAAAATGTTGTACATATACACAATGGAATACTACTCAGCTGAGTGTTTTTAAACTTAAAACACTTGGGAAAGAAAGGAATGTTCTAACCCTGACTTGGGTGGGCTGAGCAGTGGCGTACAAGAGAAAGAGAGAGGAAGAAGAAGAGAGCAAGAGAAGAGAGAGGGAGAGAGAGGTGGGAGAGAAGGGGAGAGGAAAAGAGAGAATATATGCATATATGTTTGACAGAAGTAAGAACAGGAAGGAGCATGTGAGTGTAAACATAGTCAGTTTACCTTAATTTTACTTTTTGCAAATAAAAAGATCAAGGAAGTATGCAAATGCAATGGCCACAAAGGGCAGGATCTGATCTGAAAATAGCTACTTATTTAGAAGATTGCCTATAATCATAAAGTCAACATGCCTATTGGCAGGCAGCATGGGGGTGGGTGGATGTGACAAGATGAAGAACTAAAGGGTTGTCTAGTTATTTAACAGGCAGGTGTTGGAGCTGAGCATCCTTGACCAACATCCGCACTTGCTTCCCAGGGACATCTCTGCTGTCCTGCTAATGGACATTTCTGGCCATTAGCAGGCAGAAAAAACTAAGCACTGGACCTGCTTGTTTGATCTTTGGGTTGGAGGCCTGATGATGAACCATGACTATTAAAGACAATATTTCACAGGTGCACTTGCATGGCTCATCTCCTTTCATCTGATTCATTCAGGTAATCAGCTGAGAATATGAGCAGTCCATACTTTTTGAGGGTAGCATTTTAATTAGAAGAGCACTTTAAAGTTGAATACTAATAAATGCTAAAAACAAGAACTTAGCTCATGAGCTGTATGGGACAAAGATGTATCACCAGTTCATGATTCATCAAGAGAAGAGAGTTTTTTCCTAACCTTTCTGCTGCAAAAATCTTGGTTTTCTTCTAGTTTATGTACTACAGCAGAAGCTGTAACATGGTTAATATTTCTGATATCAAAGAACGAAATCTATTGTTTTTCCAAGGATAAATAGTAACATTTATTAGGAGGATAGAGGCTTACTAAGTTTCTTATAATTCACAGATACTCATGTGTGTGTGTGTGTGTGTGTGTGTGTGTGTGTGTGTGTGTAGTATGCCTGTATGTGTGGGATGAATGGGGACCATATAAATATCTGTGAATATGAATGCCAGAGCAGGGCATTGGCTGTCTTCCTCTATCACCTTTCACCATATCCATGTGTGTGCGTAAAATATCTCCATGCACAAATGTATATGTGTTTGTGCAACTGTGTGTGTGAATTGGATTTGTACATGCCATGGTAAACACATGGAGACAGAAAACATCAGGTGTGTAGATGTAACCAACTGTCTTATTAAATAAGAAACACAGAGCCAATGCAAAGAAGAAAGCCAAGAGATCAGAGCTAAGAGCCTTACCCGCCTTCTGCAGCTAGCCTCTTAAGACAAGAGACCTCTCCCAAAGAGAGCTACTTTTGTCTGTTTGTCTTTATATAGACTTTCTGTTCTGCTTTCTCATTGGTTGTAAAACCAACCACATGACTGCCTCGTCACTGTCTGTTGTACAGCCCTCCAGGTCTTCTATGGTATTGAGATTAAAGGTGTGTGTCTCCAATGCTGGCTGTATCCTTGACCACACAGATATCTACCTAGCTCTGCCTACCAAGTGCTGGGATTAAAGGTGTGCACCACCAATGCCCAGCTTTTGCTATGGCTTTAATAGCTCTGACCCCCGGGCAACTTTATTTATTAACATACAATTAAAATCACATTTCAGTACAAATAAAATACCACCATATTTCCCCTTTTCTATTTTAATAAAACGGAAAAAGGTTATAACTAACATAAGAAAAACTATATACAAAAGTACAATAACTATATACAATATATACAAGTAATAAATACCTAAACAATGTCTAGTCCGTTTGCATTTGACAAATTCAGAGGAAAAAAAATCCATTATCTATCCTATTTTGGTAAGTCCAAAATGTACCTAATTCACTTTCTATCCCAACTAGTCTTCAGGTTTAACTAACTAATCTTCAACTCCCTCAGAGACCCAAGAAGGAAATAATATTACCTAACAAAAACAAAAACAGGAAGTGCATGTAAGCAACTTCCAAAAAAATTTGTGAGTTGACAGAAACAGCCAGCTGCCTGGACAGTCACCTGAGGTTTCTCTGCAGTGTTGGGGCATCATCTCCAGCCTATAGGCTTAGAGTATCTGACAGACTCATTTGTGAAGTAGAATGTACAGTATGTCAATAATTCAACCTCACATTGGGTGAGAGCAGTCCATGTACCAGAAACACCTGAATTCCACTAGTGTCATGTCATGATTCAGGATTTTAAATTCTGGAAATTGTTGATGGGTTTTTAATTCAGCTGTCCATTCTTCTTGGCTGTGTATATATGGCTTCATCTCAGTATCCCATTCTTCTCCACATCCCTCTATTAAATGCCAGTCTACTATTGAGAGGCATGAGCTTAGTTACTCTTCAAGAATAACTGTTTCAGCTGCTGTTACATTGCACATCAGCAGCCATCAGCCCACTGCCTGTTCAGGTGCCTTCAAAGAAAAGGGCACTGTACCTTTTCCAGATTGTGAAGGCCACTTCAGGGATGGGACCATATTGTCCTGTCCTCAGAAGATGCCTTTTGATAAAGTCATAGCCACACTTGTTTTGGCAAGAATCAGTAGTCCTTTGTTTCATGTCCTATCTGTCAATTTTGTCCTGTTGATTCGAGGATACTTTGTTGTCCAATAGCTAACTTTTGCCACAATGAAAGTTGACTCCATATGCAGTTTCTTCAATGCCCATATTTTCTCTGAAGTAGATTGGTACTGCCAGGAACCGACATGTCTCATAGTCATAACAAAAAAGAAAAATTTTCTAAGTTATTAAAACCTTTTAAATGCCATATTCTATAGATCTCTGAAGGGTTTGAAGATGACCTGTCTATCTAAAATTTATCTGCTCAATTTTTAAAACATATCTAATATGACTACAAGTTCTATTGTAATGTCTAACTACTAACTTTCATTTCCTTATATCCTAATAGTTGGTAATAATAACATTCAAGGATCAGAAAATTGCATTACATTGTTAAATGAATGGTAGAAGTACAATTAGAAATATACATATAACATTTTCTAACAATATCAATTTCAAATTTGTATACAATATAAAACAATCCAATCTTCCAAAGGTGCAGATATTGCCTTTAACGACCTGATTATTCTTTTGCATGCTGCATTCACATTCTCAAAGGCCAAAGATTCAATTATTATCTGACTAGCTTCTGAATCTGGGACCATTCTCTTTACTGTTGAAGCCAGTCTTTGTGAAAAATCTGTGAAAGATTCTTTTGGGCCTTGAATAACCTTTTTAAATGACTCAGTTTTTTTTTCCTGGTTCTTCAACTCTGTCCCATGCATTCTAGGCTGCTGTTTGACATAAAATTAGGGTTTGGACATCATATAAACATTTTGTTTGTACTGAAACATATTGGCCTTCTCCAATAAGCTGATACTGGAAGACTTGTATTCCTTTATCCCTCCATTATTTTTCTATGTTTTTAGCCTCATCCTTGAACCAAGTTAGCCACTGGAGCCTTTGACTGGGTTCCAGAACAGCTTATGCCAGCTCCCGCCAGTCCTGTGGTATAATCCTATTATATGTTGACCAAGTGTTTAACATTTGCTTTACATATGGGGAATGCATGCCATAAGATACTATTGCCGCCGGGCGGTGGTGGCGCACGCCTTTAATCCCAGCACTCGAGAGGCAGAGGCAGGCGGATCTCTGTGAGTTCGAGGCCAGCCTGGTCTCCAAAGCGAGTTCCAGGAAAGGCACAAAGCTACACAGAGAAACCCTGTCTCGAAAAACCAAAAAAAAAAAAAAAAAAAAAAAAAAAAGATACTATTGCCTCCTTAAACCTTCATAAATCTAACATTTCAATTGGAGCCCAAATATTTTGTGTAGTCATTTGATTAGGAAACTGCTGTACGGTTACTGGATAAATTAAGGGTGACTTGTGAAACAGGCTTTCTTTCTGTAACCTTATGATCCAATCTTGAAACAACTTCACTGTTAATTTCTTCTGTCTGAATTTGATTTTCTCTATAATTCATTTTTACAGGTTTAACAAGATTTTCTAAAACTGTTATCCTGGCACTTAAATTGACTATCTTTTGAAATAGTAAAATGAGGATAAGCATAGTAATAAACTGCTTAATTCGATCAACATTAATCTTCTCATATAGTTGTTCCATTGTCAGACTGTGTAAAATTTCAAACAAAGCCCAATTTTCTTCCAATGTATACCTAAAACCCATTTTTAATGTGGAAAAATTTTCTCTTTTAAGCAGTTTCCTTTAAAATATCTGATATGTTAAGTGACTTAACAAGTCTGCGTAGAGCAGTAGAAATCCAAGGGAATTTCAAAACAGCCACCTAGTGTCTGAGGTGTGAATCCAGAGAGAGAGAGAGAGAGAGAGAGAGAGAGAGAGAGAGAGAGAGAGAGAACATGCAAGAAAGCATAGCCAGAAGTTCTGCCTAAGAGCTTGAATCCAGCCACATGTTCCCACTTGAGTGGAGTCAATCCTTGGCTCTGGCTTCCTTAAGCTCCAGCCACGTAAATTGGCTTTACAGGCAGGGGCCCTGTTCGGCAGGGCAGGCCTGAGTTGTTTGTAGCACCAGCTTTAAGCTAACCACTTGGGGCTATGGTCAGTATGGCCTGAGGCCAAGCTGACCTGGGCCCGGGCTAGGGAGTCGACAGCCCAGGCGGGAAACCGGACCTGCTGCCAAACCAAGTCAAGTGGTTTTTAGGTTTTTAATGGATTCTTGTCACGTTGGGTGCCAAATGTAGATGTAACCAACCGTCTTATTAAATAAGAAACACAGAGCCAATGCAAAGAAGAAAGCCAAGAGATCAGAGCTAAGAGCCTTACCCGCCTTCTGCAGCTAGCCTCTTAAGACAAGAGACCTCTCCCAAAGAGAGCTACTTTTGTCTGTTTGTCTTTATATAGACTTTCTGTTCTGCTTTCTCATTGGTTGTAAAACCAACCACATGACTGCCTTGTCACTGTCTCTTGTACAGCCCTCTAGGTCTTCTATGGTATTAAAAGTGTGTGTCTCCAATGCTGGCTGTATCCTTGACCACACAGATATCTACCTAGCTCTGCCTACCAAGTGTTGGGATTAAAAGCGTGCACGACCAATGCCCAGCTTTTGCTATGGCTCTAATAGCTCTGACCCCCGGGCAACCTTATTTATTAACATAAAATTAAAATCACATTTCAGTACAAATAAAATACCACCATACATGTGTCTGTCCTCCCTTTAATCTTTTTTGAGACCGGGTCTCTTTGTTATTTTTCAATTGTTTGTGTCAAACTAGCTGACCTGCAAGGTTCTAGAAAGTCTCCTCTTTTGGAGTCCCATTAGGTCAGTTGCCCAAACTACATACATGCACAGTTTCACATGTGTTCTGAGGATTTGAACTCATCCTTTCACCTTCCACATTTTTAACTCAATGAGTCACTTCCCCAGCCCTACCTCCACAACCCTGGAGCTCACTGATCCACCTAGACTATCTGGCCATATGTCTCTAAATCCACACCATCAGGATTACAAGAAGGTTATCAGGTGAGATTTATGAGTATTCTTGGGATCAAACTCAGGGTTTCATGTTTGTGAAGCCAGTGCTTTCCTCACAGAGCCCTCTCCGCAGACCCGTAGAACTGTTTCTCTTTGTAAATGAAGTTGCTACCTGTCTTAGTTGGTGTTGCTATTGCTGTGATAAAATACAATGACCAAAAGCAGCTTGAGGAGGAAAGGGTTTATTTGGCTTATATATCCTGGATCATAGAGCACTGAGGGAAGCCAAGATAGTAATTCAAGCAGGGCAGCAACCTGGAGAAAACAGCTAATGCAATGCCACGAAGGAGTGCTGCCTATTGCTTCTTCCTCAAGGCTTGCCTAGCCTGATTGCTTATACACCCAGGACCACCTGGCCAGGGGTGGCACCACACTCTTGGGACGGGTTTTCCTACAACAATCACTGATTGACTAGATAAGTGAGATACAGGCTTGTCTATCGGCAAATGTAGTGGGGGTATTTTCTCAATTGAGATTGTGTTTTTCCAAATGATTTGAGCTTGTCACAAGTTGTCACAAAACTTACCACCACACACCTTACATGCATAAAATCCATGCTGTCATTTTCCAGTGGTGTGTGTTCACTCAGGATCTCTGTCACCTTTTAGTAATTTTAACAATATTTTTAAATGTTCATTTTTCTATCATGTTGGTTGGTATGGTCATTTCTTCAGTTATCTTGGTTGCTACTGCTGTGATTTGTGAGTGGGGCACCCTTAACCACATTCATTTATGATTGTAGAATGAATAAATAAATGTGTATCCATTTGTTCTGACTGTTCTTCAGCTCTCTCTGGCCACTTCAGTATCTTCCTCTTTCTCTCTGAACTCCACTCTGCAATACAGCAATACTGAAATTATGTCAACTGATAACCTTCAGCATATCACCTCTAAGTATTCAAGTGAAAGAAAATGTTGGAAGTATCCCACTTTAAATAAAAGCTAGAAATGATGATGCTTATTGTCAAAGCTGAAAACTCACTGCCTTGTACCAGTTAGGAAAGTAGTGAACTCAAAGGAAGCTTTTCTTTTGTAAGAAGTTCAAATTGCTCTTCATGGGAGCACATTAAGACAGTGAAGCATCCTCTTTGTGGATCTAGATGGTGTCTTAGTAGTGTGGTCAGAGAAGCAGTGGATGCTGGAGTAAAGGCTGAAGTAAGTAATTCTGAGGACCCAAGACAACTTTTGCAAATGGCTTCACTGCACACCACTGTCTGTGAAACAGCCCTGTGTTTGAAAGATTCCACATCCAGGACAGTCATGTTGAGAGTAGGAGTCAATACCTGTCTTCAAAGTTTCAGAGGACTGACTGAGTCACTCATTAAGGGCTACTCTCTTAACTACTCTCTTCTAAATTGAAACCCATGCTTATTTATCACTTCCAAAATTCTGGCACCATTAAGAATTATATCCAATCTATTCTGAATGTGCTTAATGCATGGAACAGAAAGTTCTGGTGGTGGGGAGAAGCTGGGGAGATAGCTTGGGATAAAGGACTTGATTAGTTTCTCTTCTTGTTGCTATGATAAAACATTCTGACAATAGCAATTTGGGAAAGAAATAGTTTGTTTTACCTCACACTTCCTACATCATAGTGAGTGTTTATATACTGCATATACTCCACCACAGTGGAAGGAATTTGAAGGAGCTGGTCACATAGCACCCATAATCAGAAACAGAAATCAATGATAAACTGAACATGCTTCTGCTCAACCCACCTTTACTTTTACACAACTCAAAATCATCTGTCTATGGAATGGTGCATAGTAGTTGAATCTCACTTCAGTTAATAAAATGATCGCCCACAGACATAGCCATGGGTCAGCTTAATCCAGACAATCCCACATTGAGAGTCCCTTCCCAGGTAAATTTACAATCAACCATCACACCAAGTGAGCATGAGGACAAGAGTTCACATGCTCAGAATTTATATAAAAGTTAGGGTCCCACCTGAAATCTGAGCATTCTGTTGAGAGATAGTCAAGTCAAAGCAGCGACCTCTTGGTTCAGCTAGAGACCTGCCTCAGCAAATAGACAGTGAATGAGAAAGCTTCCTCATAACAAGCTGAATTCTGCATGTATGTTCTAACTCATGCTGATACTGCCACACGTATGTGCCTACACATTGATGAATATGTATGCACACAGGCAGATACATGACAGCCAAACACACATGGAAGAAAAGGAATGCCTGAATGACAACATGTCTGCTTAAAACATTGATTACTGAATGTTTTAAAGACTCTTGTGAAACATTCCCCCAGAAAAAAATAACCCTTTCAAAGTATTTCTGCTCATCGACAATGTGCCTGGAGAGCTAAGAACTATGATGGAGATGTACAATTGTATTGATGCCATGTTTTTATATCTTCCAATACAATATCCACTTTTCAGCCTGTAATTTTGATTCTCAGTTTTAGTATTTAAGATGTGTATTTGGTGACCCTACAGCTACTAGGCTTAGTGATTTATAGAAGTATGATGGACCTGGACAAAGTGAGTAGGAAGACTACTAGAAATTTTTCACTATCCTAGATGCCATTAGAAAAGATTTTGCCTCACAGCAGATAGTAAAAATATCAAAGTTAATAGTAGTGTGGGGCTAGGGAGAGAGCTCAGTCAATTATGTGCCTGCTCAACAACTGTGAGGACCTAAGTTCCTGTCCCAGAATCCACATAAACAGCCAGGCACAGTGGCGCATGCTTCTAATCCAAATGCTGGGAAGGCAAAAGAAAGCAGATCTGTAGGGCTTAATTGCAAGGCAGCCTAGCAAGACCAGCAGACTCTAGAATCAGTGAGAGACCCTGTCTCCCAGAACAAAGTGGAAAGGATCTGAAAATTACTCAGAAGTCACAGATGGAGGATTTTTATGATTTTGAAGCTATTCCGGTACTATATAGCAAATTCCAGGCCAGTACAATTTACACAGTGGGCCCCTTTCTCAAAAGAAGTGGGAGGGGGCTTACAAAAGAATGTGGAAGATAATCATAGGTGATCTGAGGATTCAAGACTTCTGTACAGGAAGTGATGACAGACACATGTACTGGAAATATCAAGACAATATAAGACTGGAACTGTGCAATTTTATCACAAATATTTTTTCTTTTACTTTCTTCCTTCATTCCACCCCGCCCCCTTTACAGTGTTTGCTCAGTATAAATATATTTGCCATTTTACTTTCAGTCACTTCATGTGCCTGAAGCTGGGCTGAGGTATGGGCAAGTAGACACAGGTCAGACCAGGAAGTGCCCAGGTACCTTCTGTCAGCGTCTGTCACACACACAGCCTGTTGGCAGAGGTGCTCAAGTTTGAGACAACAGGAGCCCAAGTTCTCTTCTCACCCAGTCCTGGCCTGCAGCAAGGATATTCTCAGGGCTGACACTCTGCGGTCCCTGCCCTACCTGACCAGTTTCTGTCTCCTGTTCTCATCCCTGGGGCATCCACACAGGCACCATGCTTCCTTGCCACAAAATAAATTACATATATATGTAAATATTCTCTGTCTGGGAATTGGAAAGAGGACTCATACAGGAAGACTGATTAATGCACTTGCAGAGAAATATAATTCAGTTCCAAGTAAACCACATTGGGAGACTCACAGCCTTCCATATCTCCAGCTCCAGGGCATCCATGTTTACTTGGGGATTTCATGGGCACTTGGGAACTCGTGCACAAACACATAAAGACATATATCATTTACATCATTAAAATGAAATATACAATATAATTTAAGATAAAAATATTTACTATTAAAAAGAAATGTTATCTTGAGTTTCTAGACAGAGAGATGTGTATATTTCTTGTATAATACTTACAAATATCACTGAACAATTTCTCTGTTGCTGCTTTTGACACTGTTCTCAAAAGAAACTACATTCTACAAATTAAGACATTCTGTTTCATTATACAGTGTCCCTTCTATAGAAGCAATAAATGAATAAATAAATAAAAACAAAAATCCCCATTCCTTTCGTATAATATATGCAAAGTTAATGATTGTTAATGGGTTCATTGAATTACTAGAATTGAGATTGAGGAACAAAGGTTCTGCACACTAGCACCTGTTTCTTGCCATGCCTTCATTTGAATTTTATTTCTAAATTTGAAATTTTCCATTTGTATTTTTTCCTCCTTTCTCCTCATTTTTCTCTTTTCTCTCTCAATTTTAACAAATTTTCCTCACGTAATTTCTTCCCCACTGATACTCATTGAATGAAGTCTAATTTTGCAAATCATTTTTCTTCCCTTCCCCTATTATTCTGGAAAAACATTATGTCCCAGACTCTTGCTTAATAAACCTGAAAGACTAAATTAAGTTCTTCATGTCCTTATTACAGACTTTAGGAAAGGAGATTTTAATACATGGTTGCTTCATTTCAACTACTTCTCAAGTCCCCATAATAGTCTGCAAGTAATTGTCAGTTGCTGCTTCATCCTCAAACATTGAGAGGGGAGTTTCAGCAAGACAGCTTCTACAGCTGTGTGCTTGACTAAGAACACCTTTAAATAATCTCTTCCTCCATTTCTGCTCCAAAAAACCCAGAACAGAGCACTTCATGGACATAAATGGTTAACCACCTTTCCTTTATATTTTTATTACATGTGCTATTTTGTGTATAGAGAGGTACACATATAACAACATAGATATGGAGGATAAAGGATAACCTGCAGGAGTCAGCTCAAAACCCATGCCAGTAGTCCCTGTTGAGGCAACAGATTGTTGCTGGCTCCTAATGGCTCCTTCGCCGGAGGGGGTGAACAGGTATAACCACTTCTGATCTCAAATTGTACTATAGAGCAATAGTAATAAAAACCATACAGTATTAGCAGGAAAACAGACAAATTAATCAATGAGATTGAATTGAAAACCCAGACATAAACACATTTATGGTCACCCATTTTTTTTTATAAAGAAGCCAGAAATACTACTCTGTAGGGAGCCGCCATTCTAAGATGGCGCTGGCTTCCTGGTAGCCTAGCTGTAAACAACTCCATATTTGGCTATGATGCACGAGTATGGTAATTGGCCTTATGTCCTCAGCCTATCCCGTGGCTCCCCGTGCTTGCATTCTGGCGGGACCCAATCACAGTACGGCACGTTTGCCTGATTCCCTTTATAAGCAGCGGCAGTTTAGTCCTCAGGGCCCCTCACCTCCCACTCTCCCTTAACCAAGAGGCGCTCCAATAAAGTGTGATCTGAGAAGAATCCTCGCGTGGTGGTCGTTCTACCTCGCTGGGCGAGGAGCGCGCCGCAACTGGTGCCGAAACCCGGGAAGGTAACTTCGGACACCAGGTGAGGGGTCGAAGAGGATTCAGAACTCAACACACGGAGCGGTGACGTCGGTAACAGTGACGTTGGTAAGTTCTTCAGGAACAGTGACGTCGGTAGTAAGTTCGCCGGGACCGGCTACGACGTCGGTAAGTTCTCCAGGTATGCTGATTACTATAAGGGGATTAATCCGCAGCCCTTCGCTCAGACATGGTAAACGGGTATTGGTAATGCAGGCCCTACCGCCACAAATAGAGGTTCTACCGCGACAAATGCAGGCGTTACCGAGACACTACTCTAAAAAAGACAGCATCTTCAACAAATGGTGCTGGTCAAACTAGATAGCTGTTTGTAGAGGAATGCAAATAGATCCATACATATCATCCTGCACAAAACAAATAAATGAGAGATTTAAAGTTGCAGATTTATCTCAGTGGTAGAGTATTTGCAGGGCTATTGCTTTGCATTGATTTTGGTTCTCAGCATCAGAGAGAGAGAGAGAGAGAGAGAGAGAGAGAGAGAGAGAGAGAGAGAGAGACCTAATTTTTAGTGTTTCTTTTCTATTAGCTTGCAATAATAGAAGTTCAATTATTAAACACCAAAAAACAAAATTGCATCCTAGAATATTTTCCCTAATATCCTAAAATTCAAACTTATGGTCCTTTTTGTTATAAAGGATAAGAGTTGAGAGAAAGAACTTTTCCTCTACAGTTGGTTTGAAAGAGAACAGGTTCATTTAGTTCACTCCAAAGTGAACAGTAGCCATGAAAGTTACAAAACAGCTGGAACAGAGCAGGATGACTGGAAGCAAGGTGTAGGGTAGGGGTAGGCTGGGTGATGCTGTGATTCTCTGCATTTAGAAAAGCCCTTTAGTGGTGAGTGTGAGCAGCTTCACAAGCAATTTTCCAAGGTGCCATTCTCACCTTGGAAATGACAATCCCCATTGGTCAGTGTTTGTTCTTGGGTGGTTAAGGTGAGCTGCTATGCATAGTTTTTCCTTATGTAATGTGAATTACATGAGATTGAGGGCATCTCTGTAATACTGAATTACAGTCAGTTCTGTTAGCACCCTTTCTCTGCTTTCCCATTGTCTGAGCAGAATTGAGCTGTGATTTTTCTATTTGGGACATACTATCTGCTCCAGGCTTGAACTGGGCACCCATTCCCTTTCTAGTATCTCAATTCTGCCTTCTTTCAACATTTTTTAATTTCAGAATTAATCTATTACCGTTTTATTTTTTAATTCTGTCTCTATGAACCATTTTCCGGCTTACATAAATACATTAGAATAAATGTCTAACCCTGGCTTTGAAGACTCTGACATGGAGCTCTCCACCCTAAGGCAAAATTACAGTAAGGTAACTGAATATAAAAATTAAAAAAAAAAACACCTAAAGGGGTTCATTGTGGAATAATATACTCAAAACACTTGGTAAGAATAGCATTTTTTCTATGAACTGTTAATTTGACAATAAAATAGCATGCCATCTCCTCAATTAAATTACCTTGAATGAGTGTTAACATATTTATAAAATTTTTACTTTTACAAACTAGATTATTTTTATCTGAGTGCTAGGGTTAAATGCCCCACCCCTTCCAAAATGTCTCTATTATCAATTTCCCAGCAGCTCTCAAAACCGGGGCCAGTCACCTGCCTTCAGTAGGCCAATTGAATGACCAAGTAATAGTGGTCAGCAGAGGAAGGAGAGTTACTCAGTGTGGTCAAATACAAATGGAAACACAGAACTGCAGGGACACCATCCCAGCAGCCAAGCTCATTTTTGTGGTTTAACATGGGGTTTGGGTTTAAAACTAGTGCAAAAAATGTGCATTGCTAAACAGTCCTGGTCAGAGTGTGATTGAACCTTCACTGACTTGTCATTCTCCAGGCTCCATTCTCTCCTAAAAGGTGGTCAAGCAAGTTGTCAGATGTTCAGGCTTCTTTTCCAGGAGACAAGTGCCCCATCTGGCTAGAAAAAGGCTTCTGTCTTTTCTTCCTCAGGATTCATTATTTGGAGTCCAACAGCCAAAGAGAGGCAGCAGTATCTCTTGGACATCTTCACACCCATAGGGAGGATCCTGTATCCCTACTTTTGTGTCTTATTTTCTTTGATACATGAATCTTTTTTCTTTAATCCTCATGCATTAGCATATATTAAAATATCTTTAATGAAATCAGCAATTTTGCTTCATCCTAAACTGCTTGCTCCGAAATTATTTTTAGTAAGAAAGTCAGGAACTCCAGTTTGGTCTGAGTTAAGATCTCCAAAACTACCAGGGACTCCAGGCTTCTGATGGTGGCAATGTCATGCTGTTTCCCTGTCCCCTTACCACTGATAATTAGATAACTTGAAATGTAAGTTGATATAATTACAGACAAAGTAAGGAGAGAATAGTTTAATTAAGGGCTATGGCCCCATGTCTCAGGACCTCACTCCTTGCCTCACATCTCTGTTTCAATAATTCTATTTGCAACATAAAGTTTTAATGGAGAGGTGGTAGGGTGGTGGAAAAACAGTTTAGACCATTTTAGATCCTGATGAAGATAATTAATTCACTTAATTAAACTGACTACTTTTGAGAACTAGAAATAAACACATAAATCAAAAGCCACAGAGATGTCTAAATGCCAGAATTTGAGCTTGATTACCTAGGGAGGGTGATGGGGAGTAGAACTTAAGGTGACATGACATGAAGGGTTTTGTCTATTAGAAATTACAAATAAAGACTGATATAAAAACCAAATTCTGCTTGGTGTTGTGAATACATGGGCTTCATTTTTTTGTTTGCTTCATTTTGGTTGCTATTAGAGCCTCTAAGATTTGATGACTAGAAAAATAAAAGGCCAGCATCTAGACCTCAGGAAATAATTTCACCTGGCATCTAAAGACCATCACTACTTCAAAAATTAGATTAAATGAGTTGGCTAGGTTCTCTTAAGAGGAAGGGTTGAAGAGATGGCTCCGTGATTAAGAGTGCTTATGGCTCTTACAGAAGACCTGAGTTCAGTTCCCATCACTCAAGCTCACAACAGCCTGTAGCTCCAACTCCAGAAGATCTAACTCACTTTTCTGACCTCCATGGGCACCTGCAGAAACAGAAGAATAATTAAGTAAAAGAAATGAGAAAATAATGAACCATTTTTGGAGTAACAGAGAAGGCAGAGCCTGGCCACGATCTGAGATAAAGGAAAATTGAGATATTTTCATGTGACACGAGAGGTAGGAGAGACAAAAGGCAAAAGAGAGAGAAAATAGACAAATTTAAATACCTTTGAGGATTTCATAAGAGTACTTACACTGCTTGATATTAGGTTCATCTGAGAGCTTTTCTATTAAAAATGTACCAAGGAAACATTTCATATCAATCAAAACCTCTTTGTTTAATGTGGCAGGTTGAGTTCATAGCTACTTTTCTTTTTTTTTTGTCTTTTTATTTTCCCTTTAATTTTTTGATGTCTTCCATACACAGCCATATTGTAATAGCTATCTTTTTTCCATCGTCTTCTTTTGTTAATTCTACCCATACCACTGTTTCCTCCTGGGAAAAGGCATGGTTCAAAAGGTCTTTGATGGAATATCTTTTTTCTTTGTTTTGACAGATATATCCTTCAATAATTTGCTTTATTTCAGGAATTGTGACTTTGTCAAAATGTGCTGACTTCATTCCAATGGTCATCCACTGCAAAGCATTTTGCATTCTGAATATGGATATTCAGATGTAGCTGTCTCAAGTATGCACATCCCAAAAGCATAAACATCAACAGATTCATCATATTTCTCCTCATACATCTCAGGAGCCATGAACTCTGGAGGACCTTTCACAATCTTGGCAAAAGAAGCCTGCTTTAGAGTTGCCAGACCAAGGTCTCCAATTTTGACTTAGCCCTTAGGGCCAATGATAAAGATGTTACATTTAAGGTATAGTGAATAATTAGTGAAGTTCATGTATGAAGAAACTGAAGTCCCCCCCTTTTTTTAACCATGCCAGGAGACTTTATTTTGAAAGGATTTTGCAATGAGCCCAATGAAAATAGCCTCCAAGTATCTGTCTATTCTCCGTCATCCTCATCCTAATAGGAGTAGATGCCTACTTCCTCATTATTCTTTTCCAGGGCAGCCATATCCTCTGGAGCCTCAGAGAACTCACCATCCTCCATGCCCTCACCCATATATCACTGTACTTGCTTGCTGACCTTGACCTTGATATCCTCCCTATGCTAATTCCCTGCCAGGTTCTACCCTTCTGAATGCTTAAGGGAAGTTCCTTGTCTGTGTATCCTGCATATTGGGCGTTAACAGCTTAGATGCAAGATTGCAAAACATCAGTAGCGAACTTCTGTCCTCCGGGGCTCTCCCATTGTGCTGTAAGCCTGTATCTAAGACCTCCTCCTCCTTCCTTCAATAAATGGCAGTCGGCATTCAAAAATAAAAGGAGAAAAACATATATATATATACACACATATATATAAACTAAGTCAAGCTAAGGCTCGGCATTCATTTAAAAAAGACCAATGATCATCCTTTACTAAATTAAAGATTTAAAATTAAAAAAAAGATAAAAAGTAACAAATATGCTTACTCTAATTTGCTTCTAAATTTATTTAACTCAGTTGTGCTTTGTTATTAGCTGTCTAATACATATATTGGGAAAGAGATCATCAACCCAGTGCTGGACCGGATCCGCAAACTGTCTGATCAGTGCACGGGCCTTGAGGGCTTCCTAGTATTCCACAGTGTTGGAGGGGGCACCAGCTCTGGCTTCACTTCCCTGCTCATGGAGCAGCTTTCTGTTGACTATGGCAAGAAGTCCAAGCTGAAGTTCTCCATTTACACGGCTCCACAAGTGTCCGCAGCTGTAGTGGAGCCCTATAATTCCATCCTGACCACCCATACCACCTTGGAGCACTAAGACTGTGCCTTCATGGTAGACAACGAGTGCTGGGGACCACCTTTCTTGGCAGCTCTTTTCAATTTAGGAACCCAATAAAGCTTGTAGCAATCACCCCATCAATTGTCACATTATCTCCACACTCTTTCAGGAGGAATAAAAAGTATCTGAATTAAAGTTGCCATCTCCCTTTCTTGGTGGAGGCCACTATTCTCCTCCTATTCTAGGTTCCCACACTTTTAGTTTATCATCCCATCTATATGTTACTCCATCCACAGTCTTCAGCCAATACCCCTTAGGGTCTCAAGTTTTATACAATGTCCTTGGAATATCCTCAGAAACTAAATTATTCATCATGGCCAATTTAAGTCCAGTGTGTTGATACACATCATACCATGTGCTATAGTTGACCATACATTTGGTACAGTTTATCCAAGCCTAAAAAGCTTCTCTAGGCTGCAGGTTCTTTTCCATGAACTACATAACTGCCTTAACCCCAGCCTGAGTGATCATCTCTGTATAATTTCCTGTGAAATTTACTTCACTCCTTTCCTTCATCACAGAAATCACCACTGATCTAAGAACACAGAACATGAAGATCAGATAGAAGAAGACTAGTATTACAAGAAATATTTATATTGAGGATGGCATGACATGTGCATGCCATAAAGCATGACCTTGGGACATGTAGGCATTCCTGCCTTGGCCCTCTAGAGGCATGCTAAGTAGAAGATCCGGAGGGAAACACACCGAGGGTTGATGGTCCACAGTCTTGGGTCCCCTTTTCTCCAATCTCTGCTGGCAGCACATCAGCCATTTTATATGTCGTCCTCGGCAAATGAGGCTATCTATGACATCTGCCATTGTAATCTGGATATCGACTGTCCAACCTATACCAACCTCAACTGCCTCATCAGCCAAAGTGTCTCCTCCATCACAGCTTCTTTGTGCTTTGATGGGGCCCTCAATGTAGACCTGACAGAGTTCCAGACCAACCTGGTGCCCTACCCTCACATTTACTTCCCCCTGGCCACCTATGCACCAGTCATCTCTGCAGAGAAGGCCTACCATGAGCAGCTGTCAGTGGCAGCGATCACCTATGCCTGCTTTGAGCCTGCCAACCAGATGGTGAAGTGTGACCCTCGGCATTGCAAGTACATGGCCTGCTGCCTGCTGTACTGTGGAGATGTGGTGCCCAAAGATGTCAACGCTGCTATTGCTGCCACCAAGACCAAGCACAGCATCCAGTTTGTGGACTGGTGCCATACAGACTTCAATGTTGGTATCAACTACCAGCCACCCACTGTGGTGCCTGGGGGTGACCTGGCCAAGGTGCAGCATGCAGTATGCATGCTGAGCAACACAACTGCCATTGCTGAGGCCTGGGCCTGCCTGGCCCACAAGTTGGAATTGATGTATGCCATAGCTACTTTTCTTACTGCAGTGACCAAATGCCCAACAAAAGCAATGTAAGGAACTAAGGTATATTCCATCTCACAGTTCAAAGAGAAACAGTCCAGTAAGGCAGGAGCTTGAGGCAGCTGCTCACATTGCAAATGCAGCTGGCTCTGTGCTCACTGTCTCCATGTACAGAGTTTATAACCCACACGTGGTCCCACCGGCATTGAGCATGGACCTATGCCAGTTAACAATGTACAAAATTCCTCACAGACATAAACAGAGGTATGATTCCATGGTAACTGTACTTCTAGACAAACTGAAAGCAGAGATCAACCATCATGAAAGGCTGTCTATTTCTGACCAGCTCGATCATCTATTCTTCCTTAAAGCTGCTCAGGTTCCCTGGCTGTTGAGCTGGGCCGATTAGTTATGACACAAATAAATCTATCTTCTGGACACAATTTACATAATTTACTTTTTGAGTTTTGGTTCAAGGTACCCATACACCACTAGCTTTGTCCTAAGGGAAGTCAAAAGATGATTGAAAGGAGTAAGGGTTATAGAAGGTACAATAAAGAGTATATAGTGGGTGTGTTAAGGAAGAGCAAAACAAAACAAACAAAAGACCCACAGTTATATTTTGTAGTTACTCAGGCAGAAACTTCAAAATCAGGGACTGATGAGATGGAGTATATGATGTGCACCCCCTCTTGGATCCTGCAGACAGTCCATATCCATGTGTGAAAATTTGTTCTCCTGGTCTGTGTATTTGAAGAGAATCAGAACAAGATCACTACTGCCACCTTTATTTTTTATTGTTTGTGTGTTTGATATTGAATGCCTATGGGCATAGGTTCATGTTCACATTGAGCACATGTGCATCTGAAGAACAGACGTCAACTTTGGATGTCTTTCTCAGTCACTGTCCATCTCATTTATGAGACAGTATCTTTCACTAGCCTAGACCTCACAACTTACCTGGAATCACTGGCTAACAAGCCCCAAGGATCCTCATGTCTCTGCTGGGACCACAGGAAGACCATACCCTTTTTGTTATACCGAAACCTATCTTCAAATCTTGTGGCATGGGCTGTGGATTTCAATGTATAAATTTTAGGGTAATATCCAGTGTACAGGATACAATCAAATGAAGAAATATGAAGAAAATTTTGAATTTGCATTATTTAACTGGAGTTCCAGTGACTTTGTTACTATTATATCAGTGTAAAATCACATGACTTGACACTTGTCATATTTTTCCTTGATATGTATGAAGTTCAATAGTAAGTGAATGTTGCTTAGATTCTAACGGGGGAGGGGGTGAGAAGGTGCAGCATCAATGACACAGACACCAAGAGTCCGCTGAAAGCAAATAACGAACTCATTTATTCAGTAACAGGGAAGGCCTTATATATCTTTCTCCCAGCACCCAGTCTATGTGGTCATCCCTCATTGGCTGGGTATGACCAGGAACACTGACAGCTCCTGTTGCTAGGCCCTCAGGCAGA
Source organism: Peromyscus maniculatus bairdii (assembly GCF_049852395.1). Taxonomy (NCBI): domain Eukaryota; kingdom Metazoa; phylum Chordata; class Mammalia; order Rodentia; family Cricetidae; genus Peromyscus; species Peromyscus maniculatus. The sequence goes on from NC_134862.1 coordinate 15,526,883, forward strand.
CTCCAGTTCGGCTCTTAAGGAGTATGTTATGTGCATGCCTTGGCTACTGGTCTGAGCCAATTTTCTTGACCCTATGAGCTTGTCCTACAACATGTGAATTTATACTGGTGAGCAACTGATTGCCAAAGCTTCCTTATTATGCATTACTGAATCTTTATGCTCACTAAAAGCTAATCTATCCTGTGCACACTTCTTGGGCTTGGCAAACACTTTCTCATTTTTATAATTAATTCTGTGTTAGTATATGCACATATACAGTGTATGCATATAGATCCAGCATCCAATGTTTGCTGTCTTCCTCAATTGCTCTCCATTTTCTTTTTTTGAGACAGGATCTCTAATTGGGATTTGGAGCCCAGAAACAATCTAGAAATTCTGCCAATTAGCATGTATGATCCTCCTGTCCCTTCTCCAGTGTATAATCAAGGGCATGCACCACAGTACAATGGGAAATAAGTGTAATTCAAGAACAGTTTTTAGCTGCTGATGAATCTAAATAAATAATTCATTTTATATGCTAAGTTATAAGTATTGTACACTATCTTAGATCATTTATATTGCTATGATAAATGATGCTTGTGGTGGTATTGTGTTCCCCAAAATATTGTGCATGCTAATAAATTTATCTGGGATCAGAGAAGAGAACAGCCATAATATTAAACATAGAGGATAGGCAGTGGTAGCACACACCTTTAATCCTAGCATTCCAGAGGCAGAAATCCCTCTGGATCTCTGTGAGTTCAATGCCACATTGGAAACAGCCAGGCATGGTGACACATGCCTTTAATCCCAAGAAGTGAGCCTTTAATCACAGGGAGTGATGGTAGAAGGCAGAAAGATATATAAGGCATGAAGACCAGAACCTAGCAGCATTTGGCTGGTTAAGCATTCAGGCTTTTAAGCATCAAAGTTCAGCTGAGAGGCATCCAGTCGGAGGAAACAGGATAAGCTGAGGAACTAGCGAGATGAGGTAGCTGTGGCTTGTACTGCTTCTCTGATCTTCCAGAATTCACCTCAATACCTGGCTTCAGGTTTGATCTTATTAATAAGACCTTCTAAGACTCGTGCTACAGATGCTGGCAAAAAGCAACTTAAGGGAGAAAGGTTTATTCAGCATCAATTCCAAGTTACAGTGCATTATTTGTGGGAGGTCAAGGCAGAACATTGGGACACCTAGTTATATCATACTTGTAGTCAAGACCATAGATAAATTAATGCATAATGTTTAGCATTCAGATATTTTTCTCCTCTTTTATATAGTTTAGAATCCAACCCTAGGGAATTGTACTGCCCACAGTGGACTGGATCTTCCCACATCAATCAATTTGATCAAGACAATCACCCATGCATGCCCACAATAAAACATGAGCTAGACAATCTCTCACCGAGACTCTTCCTGGGTGATTTTAGATTATAGATTAATTTCTATAAATTACTTCAGTCTCCTCAAATATTTCTACCTATGCTATAATGTTATCTAAACCTAATCTTAAACAAATGGGCCTCAAGAAATTATCTACTACCTCTTAATTAAATAATGTTAATGTAAAAGCTATATGAAGCAACTTGTTTTGGCTATTATGACTGTAGCAGAGAACACCATTGAACAAGAATTTTGTTCCCTCCCCACTTAGATTAAATTGTAGTGGAAATATCACTTGCTACTTCATGTGTGTAACTGCAGAAGGCTTTTCCATTGGCTTCTGGATATTTCATGTGTTTATATTGAAGTTTATAAATATTCCAAACATGCTCCCCTCGGGATGCTGGATTTGTGGTTTCTTCCTAAATCTTCCCCAAGTTCAGTCAGCATTTTTATATAGTATCTGTATTAGTTACTTGTCTCATTTCTGTTACAAAATGTCCAACAATGTCAATTGAAGGAAGGGACTTTTTTTGCATCACAGTTTGAGATCACAGTTCATCATGATAGGGAAGGCATAACAGGAAAATTATGAGGCAGCTGGTCACATTGCATTTTCAATTAGGGAGCAGAGAGATGAATGCTGGTGCTGAGTTCATGCTCTATTTTCCTCTTTATCCAGTCTTGGGTCCCAGGCCAAGGAATGATTCTGTTTATATTCAAGCTGGTCTCCACAGCTCAACTAAAGTAATCTGGAAAGTCCCTAACAAAAATGCCCAGAAATTTGTCTTATGGGTGAGTCTGGATCCTATAAAGTTGAAAATCAAGGCTAAACGCCACACTATACATTCTATACATACAAAATGCTTCTCTGTTTCACACGCTAATGGACTAAAGCACTAGCTCTTCTGTCCTGTCTCAGCAATGGTCTAAACCTCTGTATCCTTCCAAGTCTATGATGCTGACATTGTGACCCAACATGATGGAATCACAGAGTGGAGTGTTTGGAAAGTAACTAGATTTAGATGAGGCCATGAAGGCAGAGCTGTAGTGAACAATATTAAAGTGAACTGGAAGATCTCTTAGCTCTCTTTTTACTGCATTAGGATAAATGAGAAGTGAACCATCTCGAACCAAGAAGGTCTTTAGCTGAACCCACTGTGGCCATTTTTATTATTTTTTTTTTAATGTGGACTCTGGGCATCAAACTTAGATCCTTGTGCATGCAAGGCAAGCACTTTATCTACTGGACTGTCCTAAGTCCCTTTCATCATCTCTTATCAAGTGTAATGTAACTGTAGTGTGGCCCACATCTTCATTTATGACAGCTATTCTATTTCCAGAGTGGTTCTTACTGCCTGCTTTTCCTCTCTCTATATATTTCCTATATAGAGAGAGTGCTGCACATCCTCATCTTTCTTTCAGTTCTTCCCTCTACTCTGTGTTTTCTATTAAGGGTGTGATATCTCAGGTTCTTGCTTCTGCCACCGCACTCACCACCTGGTAACATTCGCCAAAATAAACTCACCCATCTTTAAAGTTGCCTTCGGTTGTGGTGTTTTATCACATCGACATTAAGGTAATTAGCACTCAGGCTGATACACAGTCACACCCAGCTTTTGTACACAGGTGCTGGGATTTGAAATCAGGTCATCATGCTTTTGCAGCAAGCCCTGATACCTACTCAGCCATCTTCCCAATCACTGTTCCAGGGGATCCTATTTCTATATCAATTTAGTTAGTTTTATTTTGCTTTATATTAGTCTCACCTGTTTATGTGTATGTATATTACTTGTGTATCTGGTGCCTGCAGAGGCCAGAAAAGGGCATCAGATCCCCTGGAACTAGAGTTACAGATCTTTTTGAGCTGTCATACAGCTGTTGGGAACTGAACTCGGCCCCTCTGCAAGAGCACCATATACTCTTTACTGTGAAGGAATCTCTCCAGCTCTCCACCCCCACAGATAATTATGAATAAGCCCTATAGGGTGAGGAGATCTTCAGTCACTCAAAGCATCATAATGACCTCAGTGTGGAATAAAAGAACATATTTAGCAGTTGTTGGTAATAACACCAAAAGACATTAGATATGCTCTCCAAACCACATTGCCTGTAAGGTTCTCCATGCTTAGGTGAAAGTTTAGAAAATGATTCAACTCTCTGATTTACAATAGAGAACAGTCCAGCAAAGCAAGTTAAGGTATGACATTATGTAATAAATACCTTAGGTGAGGCATTCAAAACACTTGTTATTATATAGGAGTGAAATGGGAACTGGACCATTCTTTCCATCAGGGAGGGGAGGCTCATGAAACTCAGAAGACAAATAAATCATCACCTGTCTGGAAAGTGAAAGGCTGGAAGATGCTCCAAGACTCTTTATCTGCTTTATCTAAGAATTAAAGAACTGCAGGGGCAGGAGACTCTCACCACCCCTGCTGCAGGGAAGATGCTTCGCAGACTGCCTGCAAGCTGTGCAGAGCTCCAGGGGAATAGCTTGGTAATGCTGGGGTGGGCTTTTTAGTAAGGCAGATAATTATTTTAGTCACTCCTGCTCCTGTAGGTAACGTGTCACCCTTTCATCTGTTAGTAACACTGATATAAACTCATTGGTTTACCAAGTTGGGCCTTACTAATTGACTAATGCTTCTGTTTAGACTACCATAGGTCCCCTTTCTGGTATGAGTAAACATGTGGGTTGTATCTTCCCAGGAAAAGTTTCTAAAACAACGTGAATGCTTTATGCCCCTTGTTTTTAAACAACCAATTTATTATCTAAAAATTATCCAAACAAGTAGATATGAAAATATTATTAGTTAACATAGTTGAATGAGAGTGGAAATTATTTAGTGACAAGGGTGGCATTATAACACTGATTGCTTCATTAGTTGTCTAATGGTATTCCAAAAGACCTCAAATAACAAGTGAGGAAATTCAGAAACCTAGTTTTCATATAGGTTCACCCGTTTTTGTTTTTTTTTTTGTTTTGTTTTGTTTTGTTTTTGTTTTGTTTGTTTGTTTGTTTGGTTGGTTGGTTGGTTTTGTGTGTGTGTGTGTGTGTGTGTGTGTGTGTGTGTGTGTGTGTGTTTTAGATATAACACCACTTGGTTTTTGCTGTAACTGTCTCATACAAGGAAAGTTGTCAGTCCTTTAGGACTTGGAGCCTCACTACAGGAAGTAAGTCCCAAGTGGCCAGGATTTGAGGATTTATAGACCAGCCACTTCCTATTCACTTTTTGCTTCTTTGAATGTGCATGCAATGTGACTAGCCAGCCTCTTCATCCTACTACTGTGTTATGCCTTACCTGCCTGATGCAATGTGATAATGTACTGTACTCTGGAACTATAAGCAAAAACCAACCTTTCTTTCTCAACTTAACTTTTGTCAGGGCATTTCCCAAAGCAAAGCAAAGGAAATATGACTAAAACAACATGCTACATGTTGTATGTCTTTTCATGGAAATAAAAACTCTAAGACACCAAGCTTCACTCCACCAGAAGTAGTGGAAGAGTCTGGGAGAAGAACTTAACCAACCATTGCTGGGTCCACACACCAGAAATGGGCTTCCTTTTCTAGAAGCCCAGTACAAGCTGCTGGAGATGGGAAGTTAAATCTGTCCACACCCAGAAAACCAGCAAGGGCTTTTTCCTACCTTAACTTCAGCATTGTGGAGGAGACAGTTTTGTTTCGATGTATGTGGCCTTCTGACTCAGTAATATGGGTCCTGGAGAATTAAACTCTGAAGAACTATGCCATTTATAAGTCATATGTTTCACATAGAAGTTTTATTTCTTTCATGTAATTCTCAACCTTGGCTGATGGGCTTAGCAATGTATGTATTAGATACAAAGAAAATGGAAACCTGGAAGCTGAGGCAGGGATTTCACTGAGGAGCTCATGGCCACCTTATTCCCTACTTTATGAGGATAGACAATTAATACAGAATCAAATACATTCGCAACTCTTATGTTTGGGTAAGTGTTCTGTAATCCCATGTGTTAAAGGTTTGGACTTCACCCATGGGCAACTGAGAGGTTGTCAAAACTTTGCTAAGTGATCCTCATTGGAAGTCTTACCACATAAAATTGTAACCTTGAAGGGTTAGTAAGACCCTATCCTCTCTTCTTTTGTTCCACTCCTGAACCCCTCTGACGTTCCCAGTTTTCCTTACTATGTGCTCCACAAAAAAATTGCTGCAGCATCACAAGTCAAAGACTAGATTGAAGGCCAAGCAACTGTGGCTGGAAACCTGTGAGATCAACCTTTCCTTTTTCTATATACACCCCTCAAGTAGCTTCTCATGGTGACTGAAAACTTGAAAATAGAGAAGTATATATATATATATATATATATATATATATATATATATATATATATAGAGAGAGAGAGAGAGAGAGAGAGAGAGAGACAGACAGACAGACAGAGACAGAGACAGAGACAGAGACAGAGACAGAGACAGACAGCGAGACAGGGACAGAGACAGAGAGAGGAAGAGAGTGTATAGTTAGCAGAATCACATCAGGAGATTTGATCAGGGACAAACCAAGAGCTAGATCTAGCAGGGTTCTGAAATTTGATGTGAAGAGTTTAATGCTTTTACTCAGCCTGAGATAAGAATCCAGGGAGGCTTGGAGTTGAGAAAGGAAATAACCTGACATGAAACCTTCTTTGGAAGGGAGGAAAATGAGGGACAAAGGTGACTAGTAAAGGAACTACTAGGAGAAAGATGATGATTTAGACAGTTTAGACAGTTTAGATCAGGGAGGTATTGTGGAAGGCTGCTGATCATTCCAATGCTGGATCTTTGCTAGTGGAAACATCAAATAAATTTGCTGACAGATTGACTGTGTTGTGAGACCAAAAGTTGAATCCTGAATGAGAGCAGGTGAAGATGGTTACTTCTTCAAAAACCACATCCAGGCATAGTCATAAAAACAAGTAAGCAAGTAAAAAATGAGACAGATTCTTACAAAGGAGCATTTGACCACTGCTCAATTCAAGCTGCCAAGGTTACATAAGAGAACAAGGAAAGTCTGAGGAGCAAGCACAGCTAAGGAGGATATGATGGGACACAGCTACAGTTTGGGATTTTATAGTAAAAATGTAAAAGACTAGTTGGCTTAAACAAGAAATCATAGTGAGACAGACTAGAAACATGGGCATTTTGAGAACATGGAAAGGAAGGTGATCCTCCCCCAGACATCTCGTTGAAGTCTGTCACCAGCACTGAAGAATTTCACACAGTTAACTTCTGCTGAAGACCTTTCTTCCCTTCTCAGGCATAAATGTGCACTTTTTAAAGGAAAAGTACCAGAAATCCCACTTACCAGCAAAGGCAGTACAGTAAAACCCTATGGCTTTTGGTTTTGCTTTATCAGTTTGCAGTTCTACTGAAAGCATCTCCATTGATTGATCTTATAAAAAAAGAGAGAGAAAAGAAAAGAAGAGGCAAGAGAGGTTTCTTAGTAACCTTCTGCAGTATAATTTGAGAGTCACCAAAGTACTCTATACGGCTAATATTACAATTAAATTAACATCCTCCCTCGAGGAGTCAGTACCCACAACTGGGTACACTTTAATTTTCCCTTTGAAAGCACATACCCACACTTGAATGTTCCTTTCTTTCTGAATCCCTTTCGTTCTCTCTTACCTTTTATGCTTAAGCCTATTAAAATATCTATTAAATCACAAATCTGCTTCACGTGATAGCTAGTCCTAAGGTTTTCATTGTCCAGGCCTGGAATCTCTGTTTGGCCTAAGTAGTTCCTGAGACATTTGGACAGCTAATCCTAAGGCTGCAAAAGGTGACAATGTGGAGCCGTTTTCTACCCCACCACTGACAGTAGGTTACAAGAGTGTTATGGTCAACATAGTAGCAGACCCAGTGTGTAACAATGACTCTTCTTGAGTAATGAGTGGCATCTGTTGCTGTTTCCATACATGGTGAAAAGAGTGCCCTCTGTGGCCTGCGTCCCATCATAAGGCCAACAATGTAATGGTAGGGGCTCCACTCCCATGGCTCTGCTGCACATTATATTAGAACTTCAACATGTGCATTTAGAGGTGGCATGCCCCCTAGTCTGCAGTTAAAATATATCATTATACATTGGGATGGAAAAATGAGATCTACCTTTCACAGAAGCAGAAAGTGCCATACAAGCTGCCAAGGGAGGAATGCAATTGATTATCCTACCCAGCTGTTATGTCTATGAATCACATCAGTGACAGGCATGGCATGATATCCCTAAAGGTGAAATAGTTGCATGCATATCTTGGCTAATCAGACCTAAGGGCAAAAGGAAAGAAATCATATCTGGTACAGGAAACCTAACTAGCCACTCAGGGATAGGGAAGTCATGGATATTAGAGAAGAACCTACCATCACCATTTTATTACACCAGCATAATCCCTAAACTCATTCTAAAATGTATCCTTATGCCACAGATAAATGTGGATCTCACTTCTCATCTAAGAAGCTTCTTGTTACAGTAGTTCGAGACCATTACAGAAATCCACACTAGACAAAATGTTGATATTAGCTTATTGTGGGGTTCCCAGTTCCAACAGATAAATCTACAATAACTCCTGCACCTAAGGCATTCTCTCTCTCTCTCTCTCTCTCTCTCTCTCTCTCTCTCTCTCTCTCTCACACACACACACACACACACACACACACACACACACACACACATTAATCAAAGAAATAGAGGCCTTGGAATTGATACAGAGTGAGGAGGAACATAGGAGGGATTTGAGACAAGAAAGGGTGGAAATGATGTAATTATATTTTAATTAAAATTTCAAAAACATTTCAAAAGAGAGAAAGGACAATATGTAAAAGATAAGCAATCAGAAGAAAATTAAGAGCATCCATTAAAAATAGTTTAATACTGCTTCAGTGATTATTCCAAATTTATCATGCTAATATATTTCTAATATAAGCAAAGGCAGAGGATACTATACAAGTATGCTCTGAATATCTATACATATGTTTATTATTTAACAAAAAAACTTATATATAGAAGCATATGACACACTCCTACAGCAAGATGAGAATCAGAAACAAGAAATCAGTCAGAAGCACATGGGCCAGCTACCCTAGAGTATACAGCACAGTAGCAAACAGCAGATCTTGCCTTGAAATAAACAAAGCAAGATGTGCAGAGAAAAAGTTATAGTTTGATGCCACATGTGTACTATGGCACCTTAGCCACCTTCTCATATACACACACATACACAGAAATAATAAAAAATACATACCTACATATACATATATGTGAGTGTATATATACGAGTGTGTGTTTGTGTGTGTGTGTGTGTGTGTGTGTGTGTGTGTGTGTGTGTGTGTGTGTGTGTCTGAGATACCCAGTGCCTTTTGCTGAGACTATCAAAATGACTGGAGGAAATGTGGATTTAGAAATTGCATTGTGGTCCGGGCGGTGGTGGTGCACGCCTTTAATCCCAGCACTCGGAAGGCAAAGCCAGGTGGATCTCTGTGAGTTCCAGGCCAGCCTGGGCTACCAAGTGAGTCCCAGGAAAGGTGTAAAGCTACACAGAGAAACCCTGTCTCGAAAAACCAAAAAAAAAAAAAAAATTGCATTGTGTATAGAGTTTCTTCCTCCAGCGTAGATGTTCTCCCAGTGCATCTTGGGACCAACCAGTCTGAGGTTTACCATTACACATGTGACATAAACAATAATAGCTGAGTCAATGGGAGCTCCAGGTGTTGTAGCAACGTCTCCTAGGTGACTTGGGTCATGGTGAAGGTTTTTTAGAGTTAAGAAAACAGCACAAGTAGACATGGTAAAGCCTTCCATTTGAAGGGCTGGATTTTCCTTTGACTTTCGACATTGCTACTCTGTATGTTATCTCATCTATGTCATCAGTAACTCGTGCCATTTACTAGAGTTGTCTTGATTAACATTTGTCCTTTATTCACGGCCATTTGCTTTCATCTCCCTTGAAGCACGCTCATCATTAAGTCATAGACAGCTCTTTGGGGACACATCAATATCTTGAGGAATTCTTTCCCACACTATGTCTTCATCTTTTATCTCCTTGTTTCATCTGGCCACAGTCAGCACTATCTTCTCTCTTGTGAGCCTTCTCAGAGGAAGTGCACTGCTCTCATTACTATTGCAAATAGGAGAGGAGGATACCCACTGTCTACAGTTATTGTGCTTCCAGAAGCACACTAACATCACAAAATATTTCCTTCAAATATTCTACACAAGTCAATTAAATCACAGAGACAGAAATGCACTCTGAGGTCAGGAGTTCCCTCATGTTCTCTTCATGAAGCCTTCTTTGAAAGGCCTTACAAATGTTGGCTCCTGATTCTCAGCACATGTGAGTCATCTCAGTGCAAGGGAGCTAGAAGCAGGCAGATTCCCAGAGCTAGCTGGTCAGTCAGCCTAGTCTAATCATTTAGTTACTTTCTAGTGAGAGAACCCATATCAGAAAATATGATAGATGGCTCTGGAGGAATGGCACCAATGCTGACTTGTGTCTTCCAGATGTTAGTGTAGGTGTGTGTTCCTGAACATATGCAAACATGCACATATGTTGAATATCAGTTTCCTTTGGGATGAAAACTGTCAATTTTGGCAAAAAGCTCGTTAAGACACATTGAAAGGACACTCTCTGATCTGTTAAGTTGCCTGTTAGCTGTTCAAGTGTTCCAAATTCCAAGCTTTTGTAAACTGTCACACATGCTAGGATGGGTTTGGGTAATGCATCTGTCTTTGAGTCATTTCTGCTTCTGTAAGTAACCCCTCACCTAAGTAAGCTCAATAAAATTCATTAGTTCACCAAGATGGGCTTTGATGCGATCTCTACTTTAGTCTGTCATGTACTTCCTTTCTGGCATTAGTAGACATATGTATAACATCTCCCCAGGGATGTCTCACAATGTCACCAAAAAAATAAAAGGAAAAAATAGGTTTTACAGAAACCTCTGAATTGGTGGTATTTGAGGCTACTTGGCTAAGTTTTTTTTCATTTGTGCATGTCAATATAAAACATGTAATTATTTCTCTTTCATGCCCTGTAATTAAGGATTTAATTTCCCCTAGGTTTTCAATAGTACAGCTAATGTACGAGTAATTATCAGAAACTTAAATATGATTATTTTTATAGATTTGAAGCCTGTATTTAAAGTTCATAAACAAGAACAGAATTGTTTTATTCTGTCACATGAAAAGTAATAGTAGAAACTATGAGTACTTCAGACCAAAGTATTAATTATTTAAACACAATGACCAGGGTCTCATTTGCTACCAATGCAGTTGCATGACCAAACTGACTTCAGAGTACATGGCTTGCAGTGTGTAATCTGAGATTCTGACTGACCTTCCTGTTTCTCAGAAGACATTGACTCTGAAAGCAACATGTCAGTCTTCCTGTGCGCTCTAATGTTTTAAAGCATTGCTAGATAAGAAGAGTAACAGACCTGCCAAGTAGGTGTTTTGTCTAATGTACAGTGCTATTTTATTTTCCCTTGTACAGGTGTCCTTCTGCCTCTATGAAACCTGAAACATCATTTTAGTGCCTCAGTGCTTCATTTTTGTAGTGTGTCTATGTTTCACTTTCCCAAAAGTGGGTTTCTATATAGAATATCTCATAGCACACTTACAGTGAATCGCTTCTACTGCTCTTTAGCCATGGAGTGCACACATCAGGGAACTCGAGAGATTCCTCGGTGGGTAGGAGTGCTTGCTGTTTACGCTTGAGGATCTGAGTTCCTATCCTAGCCTTCATGTAAAAAGCTGGGCTACTAATCTAGACCTGACATCCTTCTGTAGCTTCCAAACACACATAAATACCAATACCCACACACGTGTGCATCTACCACACACACATGACACAGAGTACATACATTGAATGGAAGATATGGGGAACTAGAGAGATGGGTTAGCAGTTAAGAGCACATGTGCTTGCAAAAGACCTTCTTTCTGTGCCCAGGAATCTCACAGATACCTATGACCCAAGCTTCAGGGAGTCTGATATTCTCTTCTGGCCCCCACATGCACTGACTTACACACACACACACACACACACGCACACACACACACACACACACACAAACACATGTATGTACACATAGATATAGACTACAATAGAGACTGTGCATGTGTGTGACATAAAAATACTCAAGAAATATGATATAGATAGAAGATGAAGAAAAGACTGATTGTAATATTCATTCTCATGTTTTTCTCCTTCATATTTATATGGAATGAAAGTCTATCTTTGTCTTGGAAAATAATGTGATAGGTAAAGAAGGGGGCATATGAACATAGGTTGAGTGATGGACCATATAATTGTCAAGCACTCCAATTTCTGTCTAGTCCTATGAAGACTGTACTGAAGGAGTAAGCAGATAAGAAATCTGACTTAATTAAAGTGCAGAAAAGCAAGAAAGAATCTACAAAAAGCTAAAACTAAACCCTGCATGAGAATATGAATACGCACAAAGATAGGCCTTCCATTTGGGTTCTCACTGCATGTGTGTCCTATAGTGAAGTCAGGAAGCAAAATCTGGACCAAGAGATATTTCAGTTAGCTATGTTTTCATTATGATATTCTTCTGTTGTGAAGATTTATCATATTTTTGGTAGCTTGAGACATCTCTGATTTCTTGTCAATAATGGCTACAAGAGAGAATAATCATTTTGGATGAAATTACTAAAATATGAGCAATTTTATCTCATTTACAACTTTACATGCCTCAAATGATGGGGCATCTAAAATGATTTCATGAAAATTTCACTTCTTAGCAAGAATATCCTCACTACAAAATCTTTGTGAAACATTTGAATAGTCTAAAAATGGACATTTGACAGAGTTAAATTCAAGAAAGCTAGTTTTATTATATATATATATTTTACAATACCATTCAGTTCTACATATCAGCCATGGGTTCCCCTATACTCCCCCCTCCCACCCCCTCCCCTTACCCCCAGCCTACCCCCCATTCCCACCTCTTCCAGAACAAGTCCTCCCCCAAGGACTGCGATCAACCTGGCAGACTCAGTCCAGGCAGGTCCAGTTCCCTCCTCCCAGACCGAGCCAAGCGTCCCTGCATAAGCTCCAGGTTTCAAACAGCCAACTCATGCAATGAGCACAGGACTTGGTCCCACTGCCTAGTTGCCTCCCAAACTGATCAAGCCAATCAACTGTCTCACCTATTCAGAGGGCCTGATCCAGCTGGGGGCCCCTCAGCCTTTGGTTCATAGTTCATGTGTTTCCATTCATTTGGCTATTTTTTTCAATAATTGAGTAAAACTGAAATTTATTATAAGCCACAGTCGTCCTAGGGACCTCCATGCTATATATATAGTCTCTATGGTTCTATGGGTTGTGGTCTGATTGTTCTTTATTTTATATCTAGAATCCACTTATGAGTGAGTACATACCATAACTGTCTTTCTGAAAGCTAGTTTTATTAATGAGTTAAAAAAATTAATCTGCCAGGTGGTGGTGGTGGTGGTGGTGGTGATGGTGGTGGTGGCAGCGGTGGCGGCAGCGGCTGGGCACACCTTTAATCCCAGCACTCAGAAGGCAGAGGCAGGCAGATCTCTGTGAGTTCCAGGCCAGCCTGGGCTACCAAGTGAGTTCCAGGAAAGGCGCAAAGCTACACAGAGAAACCCTGTCTCGAAAAACCAAAAAAAAAAGATTAATCTATTAGTCAGGTGGTGGTGGTGGTGGTGGTGGTGGTGGTGGTGGTGGTGGTGGTGGTGGTGGTGTGTGTATGTGTGTGTGTGTGTGTGTGTGTGTGTGTGTGTGTGTGTGTGTATGTGATGTGTGCATGTGTCTATTTGCAGATATACTTGCCTTGTGTAGCTCATGTGTGGAGGCCAGAGGTCAATGCCAGGTACCATGCTGTCTCTCTCCACCTTATTTGTGGATACAGAGTATCTCACTGAACCTGAGATTCACCATTTCAACTAAAATGGATTATCATACTTATTTGGTCCACATAAAATTTGAACACAGGAATCTGATTTTGCAAGATTAAAATTTAAAGGATTAATGGCAAGTTTTCTAAAACTATATACCCAGAAAGCCAAATAGCTCAATCTGAGTGAAATTCTTGTTGGAGATGGTGATATGATAATTTTTACCAGAAATGTCTCTGTAAATTGCCATGCAATTAAACCAAAATCATTTATTTACAAATTCTAATTTGTGAGACACACAGCATATGTTTTCCAGTCTATTTAATTTCCCTAAGTACTCTCTTGGACATTTTAGTATTAATAAGATATTGCTTTCATTATATCTTATAGGCTTGAATAATTTGACTATAATAAAAATGATGAATGAGTTTAAATGGAGATTGTGTATGTCTGTCTTGTATAAGTACTATGTACATGGAGCTGTTCTCAGCCCATGATAAAAGTTTCCCTAAAGAACAACAAGATTTCCTGCTGAGGTTACTTGAAATGTCAAAGCTGCATTACTGCACCAGCAAGAGGCTTTGAGTGAGGATATACTGCATGCTAAGCATCCTGTGAAGGGTACATCCACCATCTTCCCCATATAGGCATATGTCTTCTCAGCTGTCAGAAAAATCTCTTGATTGCTTGCCAGTCCTTTCCTTATGGTCCCTAGAGAACAGTACAAATAATGATAAAATACCCATGTCAGATACCTATGCCATCTCTGCCTGGATCTCTACAGCCATCTCAAGAGTGTAAATCCACCCTCTTTAAACATCCTGGCTTGGCCTCTTCCCTGTGGGCCTGCTGGCTTATCCAGATGATGAGCTTATCTTCTCTACTTAGGAAATGACAGACTTAAAGGATGGGGAGGTGAGCATAGTATTTTATCTCATGGTCTAAATATTTTGTGACTTTTGCTTGAACTATAAAAAACCAGAAAAACAAGACACCATAATGTACTTATAGGCATTACTCCTTTGGCCTTTATTTATTGGCTTTGATAGAAGCTTTGAGTTTGGCACTGGGTTTGTTGTTTGGGACAGCTGATCTATATCTAGGGATGGCTGGGTCAATTGTTTCTGACTCTCTCTCTCTCTCTCTCTCTCTCTCTCTCTCTCTCTCTCTCTCTCTCTCTCTTTCTCTCTCTCTCCTCTCTCTCCTCTCTCCCCTCTCCTCTCTCCCCTCTCCCCTCTCCCCTCTCCCCTCTCCCCTCCCCCCTCTCTCTCTGTTTATGTGGAATTTGAGCACCAAATTCAAGTCTTCGTCAGTCAGCTCCTTTGCCTGCTAAGCTATTCCACCTTCTTTTCTACCTTGTATTTTGAGTCAAGCTCTCAGCCTGCTATGTAGTTGAAGATGATCTTGAACTTCCAATCCTTCGGCCTACTGAGTTCTGAGATTACAGTTTTACTCCACCATGTGTAGTTTCATTCAGTGCTGGATTAAACCAAGGGCTTTTTGCAAGTTAGACAAGCACTCTACCAACGAAAACACATCCCCAACTTGGAGTTGAGTTAATCACCTGATTTTAGAAATAAAGTTGCAGATAGACTATCCAACCTAAGAATAAAAGAAAAATATTCTTGTAGTGAGGCATGTTCTTCAATTTTCTTTTAAAGAATGATTTTTTTATTATTAATATGTATGTGTGTCAGTTGTATATGTCTGAGCTCAGGAACAGTTTCTGGAGTCATTTCCTCCCTCTACTATGGAACCTGAGGTGAGTGCAGGAAGTGCCTATTCCCATGAGCCATTTCCCCACCCTGCAGTAGTCTTACTTAAGCCAGTTGTAGGCTACCTAATGACAGAGGGGCTGTCTTCAGTAGTCACAGGCAGTGTTCGCGTATTCCCAATTTAGGCATGTGATAGGATTGCATTTCTTTATTCTCTCAACGGAGCTTACATGGGCCAAGGTAGAGAATGGATTGGTTATCAAAACTAAACCACTTCTCACATTTTCTGGGAAAGAATGTATTTCTTGCCTGTTCAGGTTCTATAAACAATGAATCCAGAACCTTAGGTCTCCTTCTTTCATATATTCCTGATAAACACACATATAGGCCTGAGTGATTTCCTAAGGCATTCCAGCTCTCAAGCCACTCTCCTTAGTTCCCCATCACTAAATTTGCAAAATCCATGATTTGATCATATTCATTTTTATACAAAATATAAAATTTATACATAGTAAAAATGTTTTATAAAAATATTTATCCAAAAGAATCCACTTCCCTTTATACAAAGCTCTGCTTTTAGAGAAAAGATAGTCAAGTCCAAGAATTAATGAAAACACATCCCATACTAGTTGTGCCCTGGGACTTAGTGTTTGAATACTCAGGAGCCAATAACTCTACTTCCAGTTCTATTTATATGCTCACTTTAGAGAGGAAGAAGAAAGTGTAGTATATTGGAGTACATAATAGATACCTGGAAGGTAGATTCTGAAGCATTTGACTTGAAGATAGCCATGAAAGTCAGTCACAGGGGGGCTAAGAAGATGGCTCTGTGGGTAAAGCACTTGTTTTCCAATCAGACCTGAGGGCCTCAATTGGGATTCTCAATACCCTGTAAAACTCTGGCCACATGGTGATCATCTGTAGTACAGTAGGAGATAAAGGGATGAAGACAGGAACATACCTGATGTTGACCTCTGGTCTCCATTTACACAAGTGAAAATGCACAGGCTAGGGGACCCATCTGTGTACACAAAGAAACTTTAGCCCCAGCCCCCCCCCACACACACGCACACATATACTCTCTATAGACTTACAAATCAACAACAAGTGACACAGACAGAAAATATAAAATATCAGGAAACAAGGGGGGGTGTACGGGAAGAGATTGGAATATTTGAATGTGACACTCACTATAAAAAGTTATCAAGTGTCTTTTAACAATGACCCCAATATAGCAGCCACATTATTCATTCTAATTTTTAATTTTTTTAAATCACGGCTTTCAAACTCTAAATATAACTGATGGGTCCATAGAAATCTAGAGGATCTGCAGAGAGGATAGAGATCTGCTTGCACCTTAAGGTAGAGAAAGGATGATACAGACAGATAATCAATTGACAGGAAAGAAAAGCTGGAGCTTCTGAGATGGCTGAGCAAGTGAAAGTGTTTGCCACCTAGCCTGAAGACCTCAGTGTCATTCCCTGGGATCCACATAGTGAAAGAAAGAACTGACTCCCAAAAGTGGCTCTCTGAATTGCACTCACACACCTTAGCATCTGCATACTCACCAATTCCCCAAAAATACATTTAAGAAATATTTTTAAAGCAAGACTTCTTTTAATTTAGAAAACATAAAAATAATAGTTCATGACATGGCAATAGCTAGCAATAATTGTGTGCTACATGTGTTCTACAAAGTAGCTTTTTATAGGAATTAAGACCCTTAAGTTTTTCAAATCAGGTAGTTTCCTTACCACTGTTTTCAAACATCCAAACAAGAGAAACAAGATTAATGAATTCATCTGAAAACAAATTGCACAGTTATCAAAACTTGAAACTTAACTATCATATATGACATAATCCCCTGAGAAACTTAGGACAAGCCATTGGGGATACCCTTGAGGTGGGCACCAGAGGCTGGCATGAGCTCAGTTTATGGGAGAACTTCAAATGCCAACTTAAGGATTCTAATTCAGTGGACAAAAAAAATAGCACATAACATGAAGTTAAAAAGGACATGTTAGGAGATGCTGGGGCTCATGGGATTGGAAGTGATCTGTGAAAGGTAGATACAATGAAGGTACATTGCACACATTTATGAATTTTCAAAGAATAAATAAAACATTTAAAAAAGAACTTGGAAAAATCAAAAGCTTTATTCCATGATCCTTATACATATTTCCCATTATACAAGGTCATGTGCTAAACTAAGACAGTTTCACACATGTATACATTATACATTCAGCATTTTACATTTTTATTGACTGAGATTAAACACTACAAAAGACTAAAACCAACATACTGCACACAAGCAGAGACAAACATATCCAGGACAGGCAATACAAGCAAGACATTTCTGAGTGTGTTACTGAATAAAAAATCACAGAGAAACATCTCACCCAATGTTTACTAGAACTAAAATTTTTAAATGAGTTACTTCATACTGTAAGTTATTGTCAAGATGTGGAATGTAATGGCCAATCTTGGTTGTCCATTTGACTACATTTGGAATTAACTAAAGCCCAAAGCTATGGGCATGCCCTTAAGGGATTTTACTGATTGAATCATCTGAGGTGGGAAGACCTTAAATCTGGGCCACACCTTCTGCCCACATAAAAGGACATGGAAGAAGTAATTTTTTGATATTTGCCTTTATGCCCTCACTCTATCTGGGGAGTTGATCTAGCCTGGTTCTGAGGCTTTACTTTGCCAGTATTAGAACCAACTTGTCTAGCTTCCACTGTAGACTGAAGACCAGCAGCTCTCCAGGAAAGGTCTGGAAAACCAGTGCCAGAATGGGAAGACTGAATCAAACAATCTCATGGACTGAACAACGGCTAGATTCTTGGGCTTTCAGGCCAGAGACAGCCACTCTTTCACTAGCTGGACCACAGCCTGCAAGCCACTCTAAAAAAAAAAAATCCTCTTTTAACAACTATATCTATTCTATCCATTCTGGTCCCTTAGAGAATCCAGACTAATATGTGAAAGAAATTAGTTTCTGAATTCAGAGGCCACACAAAGTTCTTTTGGGTGACGTTTATTGAATGCTGTCAATATGCATGGATATAAGGCCCATTTTGTTAGAATACATTAAAATGGGCTTTCCACCCCCAACTATAATATTCTCTTTTCCATCTCAAATGCCTCTGGCTGTAGTGGGTAGCCATTCCAGCTTTGATCTGGAAATTCCAAGCCCCACTGAGACTCTGGCAACTGTCACGCCTATGAGGCGGGGCCAGGGGAGGCACCTGGAGACCCGAGATCTGGATGGGCCAGTGCTCTCTCTGTTCTGGGACCCTGAATGGTGAAGGTGGACCAAGCAGAGCTCCAGAGAACACCGCTGGATTGCGATACACCTTCCCCAAACCCTGCAACCTACCTATCTCTTAATTTGTAAGTTATGCCATTAAATAAATATCCTTTTAACTATGTGGAGTGGCCTTAATAATTTCACCAATATCTGGCAGTGATTTTTTTTTCTGCTGGTAGACTCATTTGAAATAACTAACCTCTATAGAAAAGAGGCTATAATACATAATCTTCTTTTATGCTTGTTCAGTTTTTCTGATCTTCAATACAGGTAAACTGTATTATTATACAGAATATAGTGATAAAAATGAAAAACTTCCAATATTAACATGCTGAGGACAGTCCTGATTGAATTTCTCAGAAGGAGATTAGAAAAAAAAATTAAAAATATCTTGCTGTGTTTTAAGTTCTCTAATTGGAAGGCACATATAGTGTTCCTTATGGAAATAGAGGCTAGGAAAATTCTCTTGTCTTTGTTCCCTTTTGACTATTCTTTAGAACAGTCTTCTCTCACATGGGTATGCATGTGTCTATGCACACTTATTTCTCTCTCTATCTGTGTGTGTATGTGTGTATATGAGTGTGTGTGTATGTGTGTGTTCACACACGTGTGTGTGCGCGCGCGCGCGCGCGCACATGTGCACACATGCGTGCATGTATCCACAGGCAAAAGCCAAACTTCAACCTTGGGGGTTGTTCCTCAGGTGTTGATCATCTTGCTTTCTTAGACAAGGTCTCTTACTAGCTTGGGACTCACTCGCCCATCAGGCTATGGCTGGGCTGCCTCTGACAAGAATCCTCCAGTCTCTGCCCTCTCTGTCTGGGAATGCTCACTGCCACCCTTGGCTGTTTTACATGTGTCAGGGGTCAAATGCAGGTGTTTGTGCTCACAGGGCACATTACCAGTAACCCACCAAGCCATCTTCCCAGCCGCCTTGCTGTCACTGTACAACTGGGGTTCTTAATCCTTGTCTAGAGGACAAAGGTTCCTCTCTGCGGAGCCTATCAGAAACCCTGTGCTGAGGACTTGATTGCTCTTCCTCTTCGTGCAATTTTCTGTTTTCAGATTCTTTCTTTTTTTGCTCCCCAACATCAGTGCCATCTCCGGAAACAAACAAACAAGCAATAACAACAACAACAACAACCAAACCAAACAAACAAATAGTCCAAAACCCCCAACATCTAACTTATTGAATTTTGATAACTGAAGAGATTCATAATTATATCAGAGCATAATGACTTAATTAATATACCCTTAATGAGACTTCATACTGTGGGAAGGGCACAGTTGCACTGGTTGATGGAAATTAAAATGTTGTGAAGTGCAGAAGCCTGGGCCTTTTGATTATATGTTTTGAATGTTTAATACAGATTTTTTTCTTCCTTTAGTTTAATTTATGCAGAGAGTTGGTCTCCTTCCTTTCAGCAGTCTTCACTAGATGATGCATGTGCAGGAGTGCAAAGGCATATAAAGCTGAAGTTCCCCAGGATGCAATGATGGACATCAATCACAGCTGACTAGTCCTGTCCTAAAGCTTTTTCCTATCACACATGTTATTATATTTGCCCTATTTTGCGCAATTATTCAATTTAAGAGTGTTACAAAATGGATTGGAGGAAGGTTTTTATTTTACTCTTTCTAAGAGCATGGAGTTTTAGCAGCAAGATGCTATGTTATTTTCAGTCACTCCAAATAGGGGAGTTTATCCACAGAGCCTTTTATAAAAAGTATGTAGTCGCCTGTTACTTAGAAGAAACTTTTGCTTCCTTCAAGTGAGGGTTTCTCTGCTTACATCCCTCAAGCACCCCAATAGGAAATTGCTGTCAATGAAGTTTAACAAAACTGCTGCAACCATTTCTAACAAGATGGAAATTGAGCAAATACAGGAACACAGAGTCTGTTCTGCTGCACACTAGTTAGCCCAGGCTGGTCTCAACTTTATAGTCCTTTTTGCATTGTTTTCCTAAGGGCTGAAATTACAGAGATGTACTTCTCCCTCTGCATCTCTTCACTGCAGAACTTTAGACAGAGGAAATAGATTACTCAATGAATAGATTAAGATGCACAGATAATTGATAGGTAGTAAGATTCATACATGAAATACGTGTATAGATAGATGATAAATCAGTGAGAGAGAAGGACAGGTACATAATAGATGGATAGATTAGATAGATAGATAGATAGATAGATAGATAGATAGATAGATAGATAGATAGATAGATAGATAGATTTTCCCTGTGTTGACAACCTGTGGGACAAGAAACAAGGAAAAAGTAAATGAAGTAATTTGGCCAAACTTAAAGAGGAAAGGGCAAATGAAAAAGCTTTTAAAGCACTGATTAAGTCAAGGGGGTTAGAAACACTTGAGAAGGGAAGGCTGGAGACTCAATTTTTTTCTTTTATATTGAATTTTTCTTTGTCTAGTCTTTAGGTAAAAGACAGTTATATGATTTAGTTATTTTACTTATTTACAGCCAAGAAAATGTTTGAGTAATTATGGAACAAATTCAACTACAATGACCTGTCCCTTGAATTATGGGCATAATAAACCATTTCTCCTTGTAGCCGATTTTGCTGGGGCATTTTATCACAACAGAAAATAAACTAAGACACTAGATATCCTTGATAATACATAAAGTTTGCAAAAAGATGTAAGTTTTTCTGATTTTCAATACCAAATCTCTATATTTTGTAAGCATACATTACTCCAAATATTCTATTCAAATATTTCAAATAATATGAACAATAAACAAGAAATTTTTATCCATTTTATCACAACAGTGATGGACATTTTTAAATAATTGAAAGAAATGATGTTAATAGTATTAATACATGCTATAACAGTGAAGAATCCAGTTAACAATTAATGTATATGAAAAATAGATCAAATAAAGTACTATGATTTCATTTTTAAATTAAGGTTGGATAAAATTTCAGTGATTAATATTCTATCATCTGAGCCTTGGGAGGAGAGGGTATGATATGATAGACTGTTCATCTAAGAGGTATGGCAGCATAAACTGGACATGATGGCTTTAAAAACCAAAATGAGAGCACAAAGTTGGGGGTATGGATCTGGGAAGAGTTGTGAGAGAGGTGAATATAATCAAAAGACATTGCCAACCCAGAAGAGATATGAACCACATCTCAGATAAAGGATGAAATCTGGATTTTGTTTTCCAGTGGAGATAATCCCTCAGTTTTGACTTTGAGTATCCAAATATGTAAAGAATAGAAATTCTACTAACTGAAACATCTTTTCTGTTCACATGAACTTGCAGACGTGCATTTGCTGGAAAAGCCCACTGGCTGGTACCAGGACTCCCCATGCAGTAGCAACTCACATGGCAACATCCGCCATCTGCTAGATACAATCCCACAGGTTCTGGAACACAGACCTGCTGTGTGATGAGATCGCAAGACGCCAGCCCATACTCACAAAGCTCCTGCTCTAGTATTGAAGGTTGAAGGGCAAAGGGCCACTCAGATAATCCACAACAATCGCAAACAGAGCCACAAAATCAACTGTAAAACTGCGTAGAAAACCACAAAAACATCTCTTTCCCCAGGGTCACATCACATGTGCAGAAGAGAGAGCATTAGCTCCTTCCCTCTTTACTTCCTCTGCTCCTTTCCATATACAGTATCACAGAATTTGAGTTACAAACATCACTATCCAACAGATAACTTCTTGGGTGTGTGTGTGTGTGTATGTGCGTGCATGTGGAGTTGTTTGTATATGTGCAGGGGCACATGTGTACATGTGCAGGACAGACAGTAACCTAAGATTGCCTCTTTTTAAAACACGGCCTCTCACTGGCCTGTAACTGACAAATTGGCTGGGATGGCTATCTAGACAGCCCCAGGTATTGGCACTTTCTAGTACTGGAATTAATTATCAGTATATGCCACCAAGCACTGATTTTTTAAAATTTAGTATGGTTTCTGGAATATCAAACTCAGGTCCTCATACTGGAAGACAAGCACTATATAACCGTGCTGGCTTCCAGTTCCAACTCCCAGCATATAACTTCTATGCAGCTTGAATTGGTCATGAATTTAAGGTTTAGAGATTAGATAGATAGATAAATCATAGATATATAACAGATGATTAAAAGATGATAGATATATAGGGCAATATAAAGATAGTAGATAAATGTAAATAGATGGTAGGTAGATAGTTGATAGATGAATATATATATATATATATATATTATAGATTAACTAGATAGAAGATAAATAGATGATAGGTAAGTAGATAGAGGCTAAACAAATGATAGATGATTAATAAACAACAGATGACAAATAGATAACAGATGGATATATAGATGATATGTAAGTGAATATGGATGGGTAGATAGGTAGATGATAGATAGATAGATAGATAGATAGATAGATAGATAGATAGATAGATAGATAGACGTATTTGGCAGATGAGTGTTAATGTTGAGAAAATATCAAAGAAGAAGAAAGCTTGGCACCTAGAGGAAGAGACTAGAGCCCAGCATCTCTAAAGTAGTGAGGTTAATTCATAAGATAAAGTCAGAGTAACAGGGGAGGGTCCTCTAATTCTCAGCTAAGTGACAATTAAGAGCCTCAAGGGTTTTTTTTCTTTTTGTCATGATTTCACTTACCTATTGCCTTGTTTATTTATTTAAAATTTATTTGTTTAAATTTTTATTTATTTAAATGTTATTTATTTCTGTATTACTTTTTATGTGCACATTTGTATGGGTGCAGAGTGTGTGTGTGTGTGTGTGTGTGTGTGTGTGTGTGTGTGTACATGTGTAATGCATGTCAATGTGTGGATGTGTGCCCCATGTACACATAATCAGAAACCAGGACAGGATAGTAGGTGTCTGTCTTTTTCATTGCCAAGCCTATTGTGTAATACAGGGTCTCACACTGAAGCAGAAGCTCCTTGTTTCAGCTAGGCTGTCTGGATAGAGCACACCAGGGATCTGGCTATCTCTGCTCCATAGTCTTGGGGTTACAGCCATACATAGCTGTGTCCAGCATTTAATATGAATTCTGGGATTTTGAATTCAGATCCTTATGCTTGCAGAGTCAGCACTATTGCCCACTGAACAGTCTCCCCATCTGTTGTCCTATTTATTTTGATACTTTTTAGAAATAACCCAGTGACATCTGGGTGTTCACTGGACAGTGACAGATTGTATTATTGGGGTGTGTGTGTGTGTGTGTGTGTGTGTGTGTGTGTGTGTGTGTGTGTGAAATGTGAGATGCCATAGCATCTGCAGGAGTGGCTGTGAGCTCCCTGATGTAGGCACTGGGGAATGAACCCGGGTCTTCTTCCAGAGCAAAAAATACTCTGAAGCATTGGCCCATCTCTCCTGATCCTAAGGCCAGGTTCTGTAAAGAACTAAAAGGAAATCTGTTATGTAAATTTTCTTTTTAAAATCACATATATGTAACTTCTTTTGTCAGGCTTGGAAGATTATAAATCCAGGAAACTTTAGCCTTAGGAAAAAAATTCCTTTCCCTGCTTCTGACTAAGCATATTCAAAAATAGAAAGGCTTAATGCAAAGGCTAAAAATAGGATGAGGAAATGAAGACTGTAAGGGTCAAAGATAAAATGTAATTTTTTGTCGATATATTAAATACCTTCCCTATTGTGAGGTTTAACGCTGATCCCTAGTGCAGACTCAAATTAGAAGTTTCTGGTTTTTCTGTCCTTGATTTTTTTAAAACCAGTACTTTGTGACTTGGTGCATTTGTGCCTACTTAGGGCTCTATTTAATTTCCTTGTGCCAAACAGAGAGTGAGTGGCTCAGAAAATAATTTGTTCAGCTTTTCCTCTTTCTCTTTACCTCTTTGCTTGAGGATTACCTCCCGGTGGGAATATTGCAGCTGCCTTATGAATTTTTACATTTATACATTTGACAGCTATTCTAAAGTACTTAACACAGATTAAATGCATATTGGACAATCATATATTCTACAGGGAGGCAATCGACTTTCATCACATGACATCTTCTAGTCTCATTAAATCCTTGAGATATATTATTTGCATATTAAGTATTTTCTCCAGGAAATCTTAGCCAGAATGGGATAGTGCAAGACTGTACAGTGAGTTATGTCTTCTGGGAAACACAGAGCCATAGTGCAGGGCTATTTGCCAATGCAACTTTCCACCTTGAAATATACTTTTGTTTTGATTACAAAGTTTCCTCCACAGGCTCCTATGTCTGAGCACTTGGCCTCCTGATGGAGGCGCTGTTTGAGAAGGTCACAGACTATTTAGGAAGCACAGCCTTGTTACAGATTTTGAATTTTTTTTCCTGGCCCACTCACTGTTCTCTTCTTCCCTTTCCTTCCTGTGTATGTGGAGGATGTGACCGTCTGACTTCCCATCCTGCTGCTTTGTCTTTCCCACTGTGGTGGACTGCATCCCTTCTGCACGAGCCCAAATACACTCTTTTACCTCTCCAAAGTTGCTTTTTAGTCAGGGTATTCCATCGCAGCAGGAGAAAAGCCACTGTTATACCTCACCTGCAAAACTGTACATATTTTGTCACGGGAAGTCTTAGGCAGGCAGCTGTAGATTGGCAGCCACTGTGGGAAACTCTGGGGTTGAGTGCTATCATCACTCCCTTTGCTTTAACAGAATCTCTCTGCCTGTTTTAAGAACTGACTTGAGGTAGACAAGAATAAAAATAGGGAAGTATATTAAGGGGCTAATTTCACCTCTCACAGAGACATAGAGAAATAGAAAGACTATAGCTAGAGTTGGAGAGTGGAGAAGTTGCAGTTTTCTAAAGAATTGGAAGTTTGGTATTAGAAAACATCAGAAGAAATAATTTAGCATTAGGTCTGGGGAAAGCGGACATTAGTGGACAAAGGGTCTCTCCACAGAGCTGAGAAGAAGAGCTGGAACAAACAGTAGAGACCGGACAGAGAAAGGTGGTTGTTACAAGTGAAACAGCAAGACCTGAAGCACACATCTCCTAGGAAGATTTTCACATTTTAGGGCAGAAGAATAAAGAGTAGAAACACTTATCTGTGGACATAAGGATGCTCAGCTCCAGTTGATGCATCTATAGCACAGCTCCACACCTGAAGTTATGGGACATCATGAAGAGGAAGCAGAGTAAGTTCCAAAGGGCCAGGAAGTTTGCTGCGAGATTGTGCTGTCTCGGTATTAATCCACACTTTATGTCTTATACCCTCCACATATTCACGAATTTGCTGTGCAATGTTTTCTACTTTTATAAATTTTCCTATGTTCAGGAGTGAAATTATTCCTTTTCTTTACCTTTTCTGATGATAGTTCTGGTTTCAAAATAAGTATGAAACCTCTCTCCTCTTCAACTTGTAATATATGTGTGTGTGCATTATATATATATGTACATATATAATTTATATATATAATTTATAATAATTCTGCTATTGTTTGGTACTTTCACCAGTTTGCTTTGGGAAATGGTTTTTTAACATATATCTAATGGGCTCAGTGCCACTTATTTTATCTATTTTCCTTGAGTTACTTTGGTACTGTGTATCTTGAAAGAAATTGTTTACATTTCATCTAAATTCCATATTTTCTAGTCCAAAGTTATCAATACCATTGCTGGATTATCCTTAATTATCAATAACTTTGGAGTCTGTAATTATGTTATCTTTTCATTATTATTGATGATTTGGATTGTTTCTGTTTTCTTAATTAGGTCTTGTCAACTTTATTGATCTTCTCAAAGGCCTAAGTTGTTCTTTCTTTTATTTTTCTCTTCAAGTTTGACATTTTCATTTCAAAGATTTCCATTGTGACCTTTATTGTTTCTTTCTTAATGATTTTTATAGATTAGATTTCTTATGCTTATCTCTTCTTAGATTTCTATTATGATTTTGTGTGTGTGTGTGTGTGTGTGTGTGTGTGTGTGTGTGTGTGTGTGTGTGAGAGAGAGAGAGAGAGAGAGAGAGAGAGAGAGAGAGAGAGAGAGAGAGAGAGAGAGAGTGAGTGTATACCCTCTGTGTAAATGTGGATGTGGAGGTCAACGTAGTCCATTTTCTTCTTCCATTTTGTGAGTCTCAGGGATTGAACTCAAGTCTTCAGGCTTGGAGTTGGAGGCAGGTGCCTTTACTTGCTGAGCTATCTTATCAGCATTTACAGTAGTTTTTAAGGTTAAAAACTGAGGACCTATACCTGAAACATTTTTATCATCTAACATAAAAAAATGAAGTGCAATTGCCTAGAAAACTGCAAGAGCAGCAACCCAGGATTTTTGATATTTGGTATTTTCATCTTTAAACCATTCCAGGTTTATTTTATTTTATTTCCTTTTATTTTATTTTCCAATACCATTCTGTTCTACATATCAGCCATGGGTTCCCTTCTTCTCCCCCCTCCTGCCCCCCTCCCCTTCCCCCCAGCCCACCCCCCATTCCCACCTCCTCCAGGGCAAAGCCTCTCTCGAGGACTGAGATCAACCTGGTAGACTCAGTCCAGGTAGGTCCAGTCCCCTCCTCCCAGATTGAGCCAAGAGTCCCTGCATAAGTCCCAGGTTTCAAACAGCCAACTCGTGCAATGAGCACAGGACCCAGTACCACTGCCTAGATGCCTCCCAAACAGATCAAACCAATCAACTGTCTCACCTATTCAGAGGGCCTGATCCAGTTGGGGGCCCCTCAGCTTTTGGTTCATAGTTCATGTGTTTCCATTCGTTTGGCTATTTGTCCCTGTGCTTTATCCAACCTTGGTTTCAACAATTCTCGCTCATATAAACCCTCCTCTTTCTCGCCAATTAGACTCCCGGAGCTCCACCTGGGGCCCAGCTGTGGATCTCTGCATCCAGATCCCTCAGTCATTGGATGGGGTTTCTAGCATGACAATTAGGGTGTTTGGCCATCCCATCACCAGAGTAGGTCAGTTCCAGCTGTCTCTCGACCATTGGCAGCAGTCTACTGTGGGGGTATCTTTGTGGATTTCTGTGGGCCTCTCTAGCACTTTCTTTTTCATTTTATTTCTTTTTGTCTTGTGAGTAATATTACAATATGTTACTTTCTGACATTGGAGAACTTTTTATAAATCTTTCTGTTATGTGTACCTAATTTAATTTCATTAAGTTAAGGAGGATATCTTTTTATGATTTAAATCTTTCTGTTTTGCTTTTCTGAAAATGAAGTTATTTTTCTAGAACATTTCTGCCTTAATAAATATATTGTGTGTGTGCTTTGCTGTTCTTGGAGGTGATGTTCCATAAACTGAAGACTAGATCAAATATCTTCATGGCACTGTTTAAGCATTTGCAATAGTATCAGCCACTGAATTTCAGCCAAATTGAATGCCACATTTTTCAACTTATATATAGTCTAGAGTACTTTAGTGTGAAGTTTAGCAATTAGCAAACAGTTTGGCCCTTCTATAGTTGGATTTCAAGGGGCATTATCAGAAATGAGCTGAGTGGTACCAAACACAACCCAACGCCCTGTCATCTATGCCTCTGATTTTGTTGGTTGCAATGGGCACTGTTCTCAGCCTTGTATGCAGGCATGGCACATAGGTCCCTCCAACCTTTAGGTAGTCCTTCTCCAAACATTAAGTAAGTAGTGTCTCCTCATAAAATTCATTGTCAGGAGCCTATGAATATTTTAGGAGAATTCTCTGCAGATTTTAAAATTTCTCTGTGAGGCTTCTTTTCCTCTGGTGCTCTGTAGTACAAACACTGGCACTCACTAATCTCTGTAACCAGGGAACACCACTAATTATATCAAGGAGTGCACTTCAAGGTACCAAGTCCTGGGGCCTTAACCGTTAGACCTTGATTGTAATACACATACATATATATGCAAATGAACCTACTCGTTTTTCTTAGTTGTCAGTCTTTGTAATTTTTAGCCTTGAAACCAATTAATGGTTGAAAATAAATAAATAAATAACAGTTACATATTCATAAAACATTTATGTAAAAATTATTTTTAAAAAAGTGTTTTCATGTTTTAAATTTGTAACTATTAGTATTCCAATTTGTTCCAAAATGACTTATCTGGGACATTGCAAAGAAAAAATAACTCATGATCTGTTTTGTAGAGATCTAAACAGATTCACGTTGTTTTAATAAAATTACTACCCTATTCAAACTGACATAGATATTTGTTTTATTTTCTTCTAATTTTTTTCTTGCTCTGGATCTCATATGTAGGCTTACAGTGATTATTTAAATTATTTTAGAAAGGTATAAGATCTGTCTATATCTGAGTCCATTGCTTTGATCTATGGGCTTCCAGGTGTTCTGATATGATCTGTTAATTAGCCTACTTTTTTCTATATTAAATTTCCCTTTTCATTTTGTAAAAACAATTTAGCTGATTGTGTTTGTTTCATATATTTATCTAAGTCTTATTTCTGGGCTTTCTATTTCATTGATTCATGCATTCATGATTTAGACAAACACTTAATTTTATAAAGTACTCTTCAAAAAATTCTCAAAGTAAATGCTGTGTTCTCCAGTGTTCATATTTTCCTTCATAGTTGTCAAGGCTATTTGTGCTAGTCATTTTCCAAGTTCATGAGACATGACCAGACTAAAACACTGTAACAGTGAAATGGTTATTTTGGCTCAGAGTTGAAAGTACAATCTTATCAAAATGGGAGAGTCTTGTAGCAGGAGAAGATGTCAGAGGGTCACATGATATCCACAGTCAGGAAGTAGAAAGATGATTAGTGCTGCTGTTCAGATCTTTCTTTTTTACATTCAGTCCAAGACCACAGCTCATGGCATGGGTGTCACCCATATTAAGAGTGGGTCTTCCCATCTCAATCAATTCAATCTGTAAACTCTCTCACAGATATATGATGCTTGTCTCTGTAAGGATTATGTCCTTAATTATGTCACCAGCCTGCGATGGCATCCCAGCCTAAAAAGTTGGTATGCCCTCTGTGCTTCTCTCTTTTTCTGCTCTCTTCCCTCCACATGTTCTCTCTGTTTCTCTCTCTCTCTCTCTCTCTCCCTCCCCCATCTCTCTGTCTCTCTCTCCCTCCCCCTCTCTCCCAATAAAGCTCTAGAAAGGTAACTATGGCTCATGATTCTTCTGCCAACCAGCACTCTTCTCCATCAACATTGCCTCCTTGAGAACCTCCACTTAACTAACAGTCTCCATGGCAATTCTCAGTGCTATTATGTTGAAAATGAAAAGTAAGTATCACATAATTGGAGAAGCATTTTATTTTCATGTAACACGTAGAATATTTGTGAATTATATAAATCTCTTCCTTATGATTCCCTAGTTTGACTGGAATTAATAACTTGGGAATATTCAAATTATTGATCTGTGAGAATAAAATATTGCTGCAGGGCACAAAAAAAAGAAAGGTAATGGAATCCAGCTACTATGACAAAAGCTACTACTTGGAAAGGTCAAGGACCTTTCCAAAGGTCAAGCCATGGCTTAAGAAATCTTGGTGATATTTTAGCAAATATATATATATATATATATATATATATATTTAGCAAATATATATATATATATATTTAGCAAATATATATATATATATATATATATAATCTGGTGATATTTTAGCAAATATATATATATATATATATATATATATATATATATATATATATATATAAAAAATCTGGTTCCTACAATGATTTTCTTGTGTGCTTCCAAGAACTCCTAACAGTGTATTTATCTAAAATACCTATCAAGCATCCAAGGCCAAACAATCTCCTGAATTAAGGTAATAGCCTTATGGAAACAATGCCTGTCTCCTAGGTCAAGCAAATAGCTTGCTTTCTTGTGCAATTCAAGCTGAGACCCTGCTTTCTTATATAGCTTTACTAACATTTTAGCCTCCTAACTTCTTACTTAACCACTTCTAGGAATGTAGATTGAGCACATAAATTCCCTTTTTGATATACTAACCGATCATTGACTTTCAGTTGACCTCCTCCTTTAATCACTCCCTTTTTGGGTTGTAAAAGAAAGCCTGATAGTCACTGCCTGAGGAAAATTCTTATCTGTCTTTATGCCCCTGTAGGAATTCAAGCCTGGTGATCTGGCTGGAGGGGGAGGATTGCTATTGTTTGGGTTTATAACTGTAAACCTCAGAGAATTATAGAGGATTTTTAAGATTTTGACTGGAGGAGATTTTGACTGGAGAACTAGATGGAGGACTAGAATAATGCAATGGAAGATGAGAAAGAGCCAGATGGGGAAGAATGAGAGAAGAAAGACCAATATGGGGCAGAACTAAGATGAAAGAATTAAGCTAGAACTTAGAGGGGACAGCAGATAAAAGTAGAGAGAAATCAGGCAAGAGAGGAGCTGGGCATGAGAACAGAACTGAAGCTTTGTAGATAGAATTTTATCCCAGAGGAAAAAAGTAGATGGACAAAGAGCTTGGTTTACTTAGATTCATTTCCCAAAAATAATTCTCATTCTTACCATAGCTAAAACAATCCTCAATAATCAAAGAACTGCTGGAGGTTTCACCATCCATGATTTCTAGTTGTAGTACAGAGCTATAGCAGAAAAAAATCTCATAGAATTGGCATAAGAACAGACACATTGATCAATGGAATTGAATTGAAAACTCAGACATAAATCCACACACCTATGAACACACCTGATTTTTGATAAAGAAGCCAGAAATACACACTGAAAAAAAGACAGCATCTTCAACAAATGCTTCTGTTTAAATTGGATGGGTGCATGTAGAAAAATGCAAATAGATCAATATTTATCACCATGCACAAAATTAAATCCAACTGTATCAAAGACCTGAACATAAAAGCATATATATTGAACCTGATAGGAAAGTGGGAACAGCCTTGAACTCACTGACAAAGGATAAGACTTCCTGAACAGAACACTGACGGCACAGGCACTGAGAAAGACTTAGTAAATGGGACCTCATGAAACTGAGGAGGCAAAGAACATCCTATACAATAAGAAAAGACTTTTACAAACTCCACATCTACATATAGAGAACTAATATCCAAAATATATAAAGAAGTCAAAAAAAAACAGAAAACCCCAAATAACTCATTTAAAATAGGATGCAGATATAAACAGAGATTTCTCTATAGAGGAAACTCAGATGGCTGAGAAACAAAGAAATGTCCAACATACTTAGCCACCAGGAAATTGCAAATCAAAACTGCTTTGAGATTCTATCTTACATCTGTCAGAATGGCTAAGATCAATAACACAAATGATATCTTATGCTATTAAGGATGTGGAATAAGGGAACACTCATCCATTGTTGGTGGGAGTAAAAGCTTCAATAGCCACTATGGAAATCAATATGGCAATACCCCAAGAATTTGATCAACCTTAGATCCAGGTATACCATCTTTGGACATATACCCGAAGTACACTACATTCAACTACAGGGATACTTGCTCAGTCATGTTCATTGTTAGCAATTCATAATAACCAGAAACTGGAAACATGCCAGATGTCTCTCACCAAAGAATGGATAAAGAAACTGTGGCACATTTACAAAATAGAGTATTACTTAGCTGTTCAAAAGAATGACATCACGAAATTTGCAGGCAAATGTACAGAACTAGAGAAAATCATCCTGAGGGAGGTAACCCAGACTGAGAAAGATAAATATGGTTTGCATTCACTTATATGTGAATAGTGGCCATTTTATAAATGATAACCAATATAGAATCTGTAGACCCAGAGATTAGGCATAGATGAAGAAACTTGGGGGAGCGTAGGTGGATCTCCCTGTGAGGGGAAAATGGATTAGATTTTATTGGTGGATTGAGGGAGGGTCAGAATTTGAATCAGAGGATCAGGTGGGAAAAGGAAGGGGAGATAGTGTTGAGGGAGAGCATTCTGGATAAAACAGCTAGAAATGAAAAGAATTTGAGGAATGGTAGGGCAAACTCATGCAGTAGAAACTCCCTAAAATACATGTAGACAATTCTAATGAGGTTTCCTAAAATGGGGGTGACAGTCTCAACATTGTTTCCCTTGTAATCAAAGGAGACTTCCAGTAGCAGGACTGCAGCACATTTATTTGGCTTGTTGGCAAAGGTGGTCCTGTGGAAATCCCCAAGCAACTCAGGCTGTTACTAAGACAATGGGTTGCTCTCCACAAATTTACTACAGGGCACCATTGTTGATAGCATCCACACCCACAAAATTTATTGAATATGGAGAAGTCAAGCCAGAGCCTACATGGAGCCTTCACCTCTATGATCTAGTGTCTTTGTTGCTGGAAGATACTCT
Organism: Peromyscus maniculatus bairdii; assembly: GCF_049852395.1. Classification (NCBI taxonomy): domain Eukaryota; kingdom Metazoa; phylum Chordata; class Mammalia; order Rodentia; family Cricetidae; genus Peromyscus; species Peromyscus maniculatus. The sequence continues at coordinate 15,559,387 of NC_134862.1, forward strand.
GCAGACTACCAAAAGAGAAACATAAACAACTCAGCCACAAAACTTTGACCTACAATTTGTCTTGCTTCCAAGATATGCTAGGGTAATGGTGGCATAGAACTTGTGGGAGTATTTAACCAATGTCTGATTTGATTTAATGCCCACTTCATGAAATGGAACACATACCCGACAATGTCTGGGTTGTAGATGTAACCAACTGTTTTATTAAATAAGAAACACAGAGCCAATACAGAGATGAAAGCCAAGAGGTCAGAGCAATAGCTAAGAGCTAAAAACCTTACCCTTCACTGTCACTGTTGCCCTACCTCTCCAAAAGAGAACTAATTCCTGTGTGTCTGTCTTTTTATAGTGTTTTTGTTCTGCCTTCTCATTGGTTGTAAACCCAACCACATGACCTCCTAGTCAAAGCCTGTCTGTACAGACCTCCAGGTCTTCTGTGGTTGGTATTGAGATTAAAGGTGTGTGTCTCCATGCTGGCTGTGTCCTTGAACACACAGAGATCCTCTTAGCTCTGCCTCCCAAGAGCTGGGATTAAAGGCATGAACCACCACCACCCAGCATCTGCTAAGGCTTGCTATTAGCTCTGACCCCCAGGCAACTTTATTTATTAACATACAAATCACATTTTAGTACAAATAAAATATCACCATATTTCCCCTTTTCTATTTTAATAAAAAGAAAAACGTTGTAACTAATGTAAGAAAAACTATATACAAAAGTACAATAACTATATACCATATATACAAGTAATAAATACCTAAACAATGTCTAGTCCATTTGTATTTGACAAATTCAGAGAAAATAATTCCATTATTTATCCTATTTTGGTTAGTTCAAAATGTACCTAATTCACTTTCTATCCTAACTAATCTTCAACTATAACTAACTAATCTTCAACCATAACTAACTAATCTTCAACCATAACTAACTAATCTTCAACTCCCTCAGAGACCCAAGAAGGAAATAATATTACCTAATAAAAAATAAAAACAGGAAGTGCATGCCATCAGCCTCCAAAAAAGAAAATATGTGAGTTGATAGAAACAGCCAACTGCCTGGACAGTCACCTGAGTGCTGTGGGATGTTCTGTTTGTCCTGTGGGAGCCCTTCTTGGGTTCTTTGTGGCGTTACCCAGCAGGTCCGTATAGAGGATGATTAGGACCATGGGCCTGAGTGCAGGTGTTTGAGATGGTCTGCACTTGGCTGTGCTGGGGGATGGTCTGTATGTCAAGTTGCTCTGATTGGTTAATAAATAAAACCTGATCGGCCGTGGCTAGGCAGGAAAGATAGGCGGGACTAACAGAGAGGAGAAATAAAAGGACAGAAAGGCAGAAGGAGACGCTGCAGCCGCCGCCATGACCAGAGACACTGCAGGCGCCACCATGACCAGCAGCATGTGAAGACGCCAGTAAGCCACCAGCCACATGGCAAGGTATAGATGTATGGAAATGGATCAATTTAAGATAAAAGCACAGTTAGCAAGATAAGGACAGTTGGCAGGAAGCCTGCCATGGCCATGCAGTTTGTAGGCAAGATGGGTCTCTGTGTTTACTTGCTTGGGTCTGATAGGCTGTGGGACTGGCGGGTGACAGAGATTTGTCCTGACTGTGGGCAGGGCGGAAAACTCTAGCTACACCTGAGGTTTCTCGGCAGTGTTGGGACATCATCTTGAGCCTATAGGTTTACCGTATCTGATAGACTCATTTGTGAAGTAAGATGTACACAAGGTCAATAGTTCGACCTCACATTGGGTGAGAGCAGTCCACGTACCAGAAACTCCTGAATTCCACTAGTGTCCTGTCATGATTCAGGATTTTAAATTCTGGAAACTGTTGATTTTTTTTTTTTTAAATTCAGCTGTCCATCCTTCTTGGCTGTGTATATATGGCTTCATCTCAGCATCCTGTTCTTCTCCATATCCTTCTATTAATACCAGTCTACTATTGAGAGGTGTGAGTTTACTCTTCAAGAATAACTGTTTCAGCTGTTGTTCCACTGCAGATCAGAAGCCATCGGCCCATTGCCTGTTCAGTTGCCTTAGAAGAAAATGGCACTGTACCTTTTCCAGATTGCCAAGGCCACTTCAGGGATGGTGCCATATTGTCCGGGCCTCAGAAGATGCCTTTTGATAAAGCCATAACCACACTTGTTTTGGCAAGAATTGGTAGTCCTTTTTTTCAGGTCCTGTCTGTCCTGTTTGTCAGCAGTTGATTCAAGGATACTTTGTTTTCCAGTGGCTAACTTTCGCCACAATGAAAGTTAACTCCATATGCAGTTTCTTCAATGCCCATATTTTCTCTGAAGTAGATTGGTACTGCCAGGAGCCGACATGTCTCATAGTTATAACAAAAAAGAAAAATTTTCTAAGTTATTAAAACATTTTAAATGCCATATTCTGTAGATCTCTGAAAGGTTTGAAGATGACCTGTCTATCTAAAATATATCTGCTCAATTTTGAAAACATACCTAATATGACTACAAGTTCTATTATAATGTTTAACTACTAACTTTCATTTCTTTATATCCTAATAGTTGGTAATAATAACATTCAAGAATCAGAAAATTGCATTGCATTGTAAAATGAATGGTATAAGTACAATTAGAAATATACATATAGCATTTTCTAACAATATCAATTTCAGTATATTTGTAATTTGTATATAATATAAAACAATCCAATCCAATGTAAAGTATTTAAAAATAGTAATTGTCTTTTTTTAAAACAAGAACCTTAAATCTAATTTCCTTTTTTTGCCCTTTTCCTAACCCTTAACAACAACTTGTAACCAAACCCCTAAACAATGAAAATTATCCCAGACACAAAACCCATTAAAAAGACCAAAAAACCACCCACCCCACACCACCTCTTTGGGAATGTGGGCATTGTATTCTTAAAATTGCTTCCTACTGGGTAAGGGTGAAGGTATCTTTATCCTGAAAAGAAAAGTTTTAATTGTCAAATTCTAGGAAAGGTGACTATATTCTTCATTATCCAGTCTGTGTATAATGCCAAAGTTCAGGGTTTATCTCAAGTCCTTATTCAAGTAGTCTTTGAAACTGGATCAACTCAGCTAGCCCTTTCAAAATTGCTCTGAGCACTTTGTAGTCCAAAGCTGATCTGTAGATGATGTTTGTCAGCTTAGTGATATTATTATTGTCCACGTGGAATTGTTGTTGTGGGGCCCCATCTTCTTCCTGGAGACTTCAGTTGATGTTAGGCCTGGCCGTGATTTCCTGCAGAAAACTGATAAGAGACTCAAACACAAAGACATATATATGCAGCTAATTGAAGCCTTTTTGCTAGAATTTGTTAGTACTCTATATGACCATTTATATCTTAACAAAGTTTAAAATGTATATATATACATTATTACAATATATACAATATCTATATATATTAATCTTCAGTTGTCTCATTTGTCCAGTGTTCTTCAGATTCCTTAACCTTCATTCTCCTAAAAGACAAAAACAAAAACCTTTCCCCAAGACTAATTTTGGGGATGTTCCTTTTTGGGAAGTTGTTATCTAATTAAATGAAAAGGCATGTGTTACTGGTAAAAGATAGTTTAAATTGGATGTTCATGCTGGTTGATGAACTATCACCTCTTCTAATTAAGAGGTCTCTCTTGTTCAAATCGAACCTTTATCAATTTTGATGGTACCCACAGCTTATCTTCTCCTGTAGAAACAAAAGCAAAATCTCGTCCCCAATGTAACACATACCCTGGTTTCCATTCTGAGGTTAGAATATCCTTAAAGTATATAGGCTGATTTAATTCTGTAGTTTTTCTATTATCCAATGTCTCTCTGCAGCTGTTGTTCCTTTCTCATTGGCATTAAGAAAATTCAAAGTTAATAGATCATTATGAAGTCTATTTCTGGGGGGTTTTGTTACTCCTTTCTGTTTATTTAGCATATCCTTTAGAGTTCTGTTTGATCTTTCTATAACTGCTTGACCTGCAGGATTATGTGGTATACCTGTAATATGCTTTATATTATAATAAGCAAAAAACTGTTTCATTTTAAAAGAGACATATGATGGAGCATTGTCAGTTTTGACCTGTGTAGCATGAATCTTAAAAGTTCTTATTAATAAAACCAAACCCGAGGCCAGTTATTGGGGTCAATGCTGGTAGATCAGAGAGACAGAACAAGCCACTGCTATCTCACCTCGCCGGATCCTCAGCTGGTCTTGTCTCCTCAGACTGGAGGCCTCTGAGTCCTCATCCAGAATGGGTCTCAGCTGAATTACTGCTCAAAAGCCTGAATGCTTAACCAGCCAAAATCTTCTTTTTGCTTTCTACCACCACTCTCTGGGATTAAAGGCTGGCTTTCTGGGATTAAAGGCGTGTGTCACCATGCTTGCTATTTCCAATGTGGCCTTGAACTCACAGAGATCCAGAGGGATTTCTATCTCTGGAATGCTAGGATTAAAGGTGTGAGTGCCACCATTTTCTAGCCTTTGTATCTAGTGGCTCTCTCTTCTCTGACCCCAGATAAATTTATTAGAGTACACAATATTTTGGGGAACACAATACCACCACAGACCTGTACAGGTATACCTATAATGGTCATAACTTCTAGCAAATGAGTGATTACAGAATCAGCTTTTTCATAACTCAAAGCAGTTGCCCATTGAAATCCTGAATAAGTACCGATGGTGTGGTGTACATATTTCAATTTTCCAAATTCTGCAAAGCGAAACATGTCCATCTGCCAGATTTCATTCCTCTGAGCACCCTTTGGGTTACATCTTGCTGGTAATGGCGTTTGATTTTAGAAGGAAAAAGTAGGACATGTCTTTACTATTTCTTTGGCTTGTTGCCAGGTTATGGAAAAATCCTTTTTTAAACCTTTACTGTTGATATGATGTTTTTTATGAAATTCTGAGGCCTCCAGCACATTTCCTATCAATAATTTATCAATTTCATCATTGCCTTGTGCTAGAGGGCCTGGCAGACCACTATGGGATCTGATGTGAGTTATACATAAAGAATGACTCCTTTCTCTAATTGTATCTTGTAATTGGATAAATAGTGAGGTTAATTCTGAAGCATCATGGATAAATTCTGCCGTCTCAATATGTAATACCACTCTTTCAGCATACTGAGAGTCAGTTATTATGTTGAGAGGTTCTGAAAAATCCATTGATACCAACAGAATAGCATACAATTCAGATTTTTGAACTGAATTATAAGGACTTTAAACCACTTTACTTAAATTTTCTCACTTGTAACCTGCCTTTCCTTGTTTGTTTGCATCTGTATAAAATGTATGAACTCCACATATGGGTTTTTCCCATACAATTCGAGGCAAGATCCAATCAGCTCTCTTTATAAGATCAATTCAATCGCTTTTGGGATATTTACTGTTAATTTCTCCCAAAAAATTACTGCAAGCTCTTTGCCAAGGTTCACTTTCTGTCCATAATTTTTCAATGTCCTCCTTAGTTAAAGGTATGACAAATTCTGCTGGGTCTATTCCTGCTAATTGATGAAGTCTCAATTTTCCTTTCCAAATCAAGTAAAAGATTTTTTCCACATAATTTTTTAATTTTTTATTTGGTTTATTTGGTAAAAATATCCATTCCAATATAATATCTTTCCTCTGCATTAATATTCCTGTAGGAGAATGCCTAGAAGTTAAAACAACCAAAATGCAATCCAGCATTGGATCAATACAATCCATGTGCCCTTTATGTACTTTCTTTTCTACCAAGGCCAATTCTTTCTCAGCTTCAGGTGATAATTCCCTTGGACTATTTAAGTCCTTGTCACCTTCTAAGGTTTTGAACAAATTATTCAGTTCATCATTTTTCACCCCAACAATAGTTCTTAGATGAGAAATGTCTCCAAATAATCTTTGAAATTCATTAAGAGTCTGTAGTCTATCTCTCCTAATTTGCACCTTTTTGGGTCTAAATTTTTGTAGCTCTTTTTTATATCCTAAATAATTAATAGATTCTCCTCTTTGTATCTTTTCAGGAGCAATTTGCAATCCCCAGCAAGGCAAAATTTTTCTTTACTTCTTCAAACATTCTTTCTAAAGTATCTGAATTTGAGTCAGCTAGTAAAATATCATCCATATAATGATAAATTATAGATTTAGGAAATTTTTTACGTATCACTTCCAATGGCTGTTGTACAAAATATTGGCACAGAGTTGGGCTATTCAACATTCCCTGTGGGAGGACCCTCCATTGATTTCTTTTAACCAGTTGAGAATTATTATAAGTAGGCACTGTGAAAGCAAATCTTTCTCTGTCTTTTTCTTGTAAGGGTATTGAAAAGAAACAGTCTTTTAAATCAATAACTATGAGAGGCCATCCTTTTGGTAACAGAGTAGGCAAAGGAATTCCAGATTGTAGAGAGCCCATTGGCAGAATTACTTTGTTAATTGCTCTAAGGTTTGTTACCATTCTCCATTTACCAGATTTCTTTTTAATAACAAATACAGGAGAATTCCAAGGGCTGGTTGATTCTTCAATATGCTGAGCTGTTTGTCTACCAGCTCTTCTAAAGCCTGGAGTTTCTCTGTTGTTAATGGCCATTGCTGAACCAATGCAGGCTTGTCTGTTAACCATTTTAAAGGTAGAGCTGTTGGTGTTTTTGGAAGATCATCAGTTGTGCCCTGTTCTTGTATAATATGGATGGCTGGTGATCACTCATTAGAATAATATCTTCTAATAGTTCTCTCAGAATCATGTGCTAGTTTATGATTTGTTTCTGAGGTTGGAGGGATGCTAATCTGAGTATTCTATCATTGCAACACATTTTGACCCCACACGTTCATAGCTATGTTTACCACATATGGTTTTAATTTACCTCTCTGTCCTTCTGGACCTATACATTCCAGCCATCTTGCACTCTGTTTCACTTGAGATAATGTCCCAATTCCTAACAGTTGATTGTTTACCTCCTGAAGAGGCCAAGTTGGATGTTAAAATTCTGGTGCAATTATGGTAACGTCTGCACTTTTGTCTACCAGACCAGACAACAAAATACCATTTATTTTTATTGTTAATTTTGGTCTTTGCTTATTAATAGAAGCTTGCCAAAAAAATGTTTATGTTTTTTCCTGAATTTTATATTCTCTTTGTTTCATCATCCTGACCAGCATGATTTATTCCAATAGCCATTTGGTTATTTAATTGCTCTGAGTAGGGGTTTCCTCTACAACTGCAGGAAAGGTTTGAACTGGATTTGCTGTGGGGGCCTGCATGAGGCCCCTCTGGGAGTTTCCTGAAGACCGAGGCAAAGGTTTACCTTGTCTGTCCCTTGTTGATCTACATTCGTTGGTCTAGTGATTTCCCTTACCACACCTTCTGCATTCTCCAGAAGGAAGTGGCATTCTGTTGCCAGTGTTCCTTGAAGAAACATTGTTTCTAGGAAGGACCAGTTTACAGTCCCTTTTCAAATGTCCTTGCTTTCCACATCCAAAATATCAAACATTCCTCAAACCTTTTGAAATTGCTTCTCCTACCCACATTTCATCATGGTCATGAGCCTCTACGTTAAATGTGTCTCTAATCCAATCTTCCAAGGGTGCAAATCTTGCCTTTAATGGCCTGATTATTCTGTTGCATGCTGCATTCTTATTCTCAAAGCCCAAAGATTTGATTATTATCTGACTAGCTTCTGAATTCAGGACCATTCTCTGTACTGCTGAAGTCAATCTTTGTAAGAAATCTGTGAAAGATTCTTTTGGGCCCTTTATAACCTTTGTAAATGACTCAGTTTTTTTCCTGGTTCCTCAACTCTGTCCCATTCAAGGCTGCCATTCCACACAGAATTATGTTTTGGACATCATATAAACATTATGTTTGTACTGAAGGATATTTGCCTTCTCCAATAAGCTGGTCCTGGAAGACTTGTGTTCCTTTATCCCTCCATTGTTTTTCTATATTTTTAGCTTCCTCCTTGAACTACATTTGCCACTGGACCTGTTGTCCATGTTCCTGAACAGCCTGTCCCAGCTCCCACCAGTCCTGTGGTATAATCCTATTATATGTTGACCAGGAATTTAACATTTGCTTTACATATGGGAAATGCATACCATAAGATACTATTGTCTACTTAAATCTTCACAAGTCTAACATATCGACTAAAATCCAAGTATTTTGTACATTCTCTTGATCAGGTAGCTGCTGTATGGCTACCAGATAAATTAAGGGTGATTGTGTGAAAACAGGCTTTCTTTCTGTAACCTTATGATCCAATCTTGAAACAACTTCGCTGTTAATTTCTTCTGTCTGAATCTGAATTTCTCTATACTTCATTTTAACAGGTTTTTCTAAATTTTTTATCCTGGCACTTAAATTGTCTATCTTTTTAAATAGTAAAATGAGGATAAGAAAAGTAATAAAGTGCATAATTTGATCAACATTAATCTTCTCATATAGTTGTTCCATTGTCAGACTGCCTAAAATTTCAAACAAAGCCCAATTTTCTTCCAATGTACACATAAAACCCATTTATTTAAATGTGGAAAAAAATTCTTTTAATAGTTTCCCTTAAAATACCTGATATCTTAATTTACTTACCAAGTCTGCGTAGTAGAACAGTAGAAATCCAAGAGAATTTCAAAACAGCCACCTAGTGTGCGAGGTATGAATCGAGAGAGAGAGAGAGAGAGAGAGAGAGAGAGAGAGAGAGAGAGAGAGAGAGAGAGAAAGCATAGCCAAAAGTTCTGGCTAAAATCTTAAATCCAGCCATGTTTTCCTGCTTGAGCTGAGTCAAGCTGGGGCTCCAGCTTCCTTAAGCTCCAACCACATGCATTGGCTTTACAGGCAGGGTCCCTGTTTGGCTGGGCAAGCCTGAGTTGTTTGTAGCACCGGCTTTAAGCAAGTACCTCCAGCTGCGGGTAACCTTTTGGGGTCAGTTTGGCCTGAGACCTAAGCCGATCTGGGCCCGAGCTAGGTAGCCTAGGCAGGAAACTGGACCTGCCGCCAAGCCAAGCCAAGTGGTTTTTAATGGATTCTTGGCACATGGGTGCCAAATTTAGATTTAACCAACCATCTTATTAAATAAGAAACACAGAGCCAACACAAAAACAAAAGCCAAGAGGTCAGAGCAATAGCTAAGAGCTAAAAACCTTACCCTTCACTGTCACTGTTGCTCTACCTCTCTGAAAGAGACCTACTTTCTGTGTGTCTGTCTTTTTATAGTGTTTTTGTTCTGCCTTCTCATTGGTTGCAAACCCAACCACATGACCTCCTAGTCATTGCCTGTCTGTACAGACCTCCAGGTCTTCTATGGTTGGTATTGAGATTAAAGGTGTGTGTCTCCATGGTGGCTATATCCTTGAACACACAGATCTGCTTAGCTCTGCCTCCCAAGAGCTGGGATTAAAGGCATGTACCACCACCACCCAGCTTCTGCTAAGGCTTGCTATTAGCTCTGACACCCTGGCAACTTTATTTACTAACACACAAATCACATTTTAGTACAAATAAAATATCACCATACTGGGTGACCAAGAACTAGAGAGTAGAGTCCTTCCCCTCATATTTCAGAGAACTCCATAGAGGAAGAGATGGGAAGAGTATGGGAGCCAGAGGAGATGGAGGACTCCAGGAAAAGAAGGACATCTGAATCAACTGAGCCAAGGATCATATGAACACCTAGAGACTGGAGCAGCAAGCACAAGACATACATGTGTCTTTTCCAGGTCTTCTGCATATATATTATAGCTTTCTGTATAATGTTTACATGGGTCTCTTGAATGAGTGAATGAATGGGTCTGATTCTTGGGCTGGCTCTTTGGGATCCTTTCCTTCTGTTGGGTTGCCTTGTCTAGCTTATCTAGCCTTGATGTGATGGTTTTTGTTTTACATTGTTATATTTTATTTTGTTGTATTTGGTTGTTGTCTCCTAGAAGTCTGTTCTTTTTTCATGAGATATTGAAAAGTTTTGAATCTGGAGGGGACAGGAGATGGGGAAGGCTTGGAAATAGTATAGGGAGGGGAAACAGTAATCAAGATATATTGTATAAGAAAAGAATATATTTCTGACAAATGATAAAAAAATTTAAAAATCGAAAAATATTCAAGTTCTGTTGCCTTGCTAATATAAGAATATAGGAATGTTAATTGTGCTGATGCTATGTATGGCAGTAATTGGATTTTATATATTAATACTATATCTTCTGGATCTGCTTAATACTTATAGTATTTTGTAGACTTTACAGAGAAGTGAGGTATAAAAATTTTATGGCTTGTTTAAATATAGACACTATGCAGATTTTGAAGCTTTAATTTTTTAAATTTTGATGTTTTCATGTTTTGAATTTATGTGAGAATATAGTCTGATTAGTCATTAGCAGTAGAATAAAATAAGCAATAATTAAACCATACTGCTGAGCAACACTCACTTTTTCTTTTAAAACACTTTTATTATACTTATTTAATCATTTGCTTTTTGGAATATGTGTGCATACATGTATGCATGTGTGTGTGAGTATGTGCATGTGAATGTATGCTAGTACCTGCATGTGCAGGTGCATATATGCTCGTGCTTGTAGAGGTCATAGGACAACTTACATGAGTCAGTTCCTTCTTTCAACCGTGTGGGGCTTAGGGATTCAAATTAGGTCATCAGATTTGTTATTGGGTGCCTCTAACCACTGGACCATCTCTCAGGCCCTGTATATACTTCATAGGTAATTTTTCATGTATTTCTCCTATTTTTAGCTCTTTCACACATATGTTGTGAGATATGTTCAACTGTCAGACTAGTAGAAGATGATGTATGTCACCACTTGGCTTTTGTGTACCTATAATTCTCAAGAAAGTCTGTTTACTGATGTTTTTCTTTTTTAATAATTAAGAGATTTTCTATTCAACCACAGATTCCCCTCTCCTCTCTCCTCCTTCCCTCCAGCCATCTCCCCAACTTATCCCACTCACCACATCATCCAAAGCAAGGTCTCCTATGGAGAGTCAGCAGAGCCTGGTACATTCAGTTGAGGAAGGTCCAGGCCCCTCCTCCCTGCACCAAGTCTATGCAAAGTGTCTTAGCATAGGCACTAGGCTCCAAAAAGCCGGCTCATGCACTAAGGACAGGTCCCAGTCTCACTGTCTAGGGACCACCTGAACAGTTCAAGCCAAACAACTGTCTTGCTTATCCAGAGGGCCTAGTCCAGTACCATGGGGGCTCCTTGGCTATTGGTCTAGAGTTCATGCATTTCCACTAGTTTGGTTGATTGTTTCTGTATATTTTCCCATCATGATCTTGATGTCCATGGCTAATAGAATCCCTCTTCTCTTTCATCAACTGGACTCCTGGAGCTTGACCTGGCACCCGGCCTTGGATCTTTGCATCTGCTTCCATTAGTCATTGAATGAAGACTCTATGATGACAGTTAGGGTATTCAGCCATCTGATCACCAGAGTAGGCCAGTTCAGGCACTCTCTCAACTATTGCCAGTAGTCTAAGATAGGGTCATCCTTGTGGATTTCTGGGAAATTCCCTAGCACTCTGTTTCTCCCTATTCTCACAATGTCTTCATTTATCATGGTATCTCTTTCCTTGTTCTCGCACTCTATTCCTGTTCCAGCTTGAACCTCCCATTTGCCCTATGTTCTCATCTCCCATCCTTTACCCTGCATTACCCAGTTTGCTCATGAAGATCTCATCTATTTCTCCTTTGCTAGGTGATCCATGTGTCCTTCTTAGGGTCCTCCCTGCTAGCTAGCCTCCTTGGAGCTGTGTTTTGCAGTCTGGTTATCCTTTACTTTATATCTTACCATGCTTGTCCTTCTGAGTCTGGGTTTCCTCACTCAGGATGTTATTTTCTATTTCCATCCATTTACCTGCAAATTTCATGATGTAACTGTTTTTCTCTGCTGAGTAATATTTGATTGTGTATATGTACCACATTTTCTTAATCCATTCTTCAGTTGAGGGGTATCTAGGTTGTTTCTAGGTTTTGGCTATTACAAATAATGCTGCTATGAACATAGTTGAACATGAGTCCTTGTGATATGATGGAGCATTCCTTGGGTAAATGCCCAAGAGTGATGTAGCTGGGTCTTGAGGAAGATTGATTCCCAATTTTCTGAGAAACTGCCATACTGATTTCCAAACTGGCTGTATAAGTTTGCACTCCCACCAACAATGGAGGAGTGTTCCCCTTGCTCCATATCCTCTCCAACATAAGCTGTCCTCAGTGTTTTTGATCTTAGCCACAGGTATAAGATAGTATCTCACAGTCATTTTGATTTGCATTTCCCTGATGACTAAGGATGTTGAGCAATTCCTTAAATGTCTTTCAGCCATTTGAGATTCTTCTGTTGAGAATTTTCTGTAGCCCATTTTTAATTGAATTGTTTAATATTTTGATGTCTAGTTTCTTGAGTTCTTTATATATTTTGGATCAACCAGACTCTGTCAGATGTGGGGTTGGTGAAGATCTTTTCCCATTCTGTAGGCTGTTGTTTTGTCTTATTGACCATGTCCTTTGCCCTATAAAAGCTTCTCAGTACTGATGGTTTTCATTGTGATATTTTCATAATGTGCACAAGGTATTTTGATCAAATTCACCCTATTATTTTCTTGTCCCCCTCTCTCCACCTAATACCCATCCCCTTACCAACTATGTCCCCTTCTACTTTCATGTGTTTATTTTTAATTATGTACTGGGTTCCATTAGGATTGCTTAGAAAATCATGGAAGAACAGTTATCTACTAGAGCATGGACACCTTACCAGTGGCTATCCCACTAAGGAAAATGCCCCTTCCTCCTTCAGAAACCATTGACCACCCATAAATCCTTAGGGATAGGCCAGGCTTAATGAACTCCTCTCCCCACCTCCCATGTGTGAATTTTGACAGGTCCAACATTATGCAGGTCTTGGGTAGTACCCCATAACACTACAACCCTTCCTTCAGCCTTTCAGCTTTCCACTTGTTCTGGGGTGTTCCCTAATCTTGGAACAAGTGATACCCATGTCCCATTTTTTCCTGAGTATTCAACTGTATTGCTAACATTTTGATGAATTATTATTCTCTACAGTTTTTGCTGCACACTATGAAAAGAAACTTCCAGACCAAAGTTGATAGAGGCACTAATCCAGGTATTAATACAATTGCTCAGAGGGTGGTTTCATTTGCATACCTTAATTTAGCAAAATAGCAGTAGCTTCCCTATTAAAGCCTGCTTAGTGACATGCTCTTTACCAGGTTTACAGTAATAAATATGAATTCTTCTATTGAGCAGTCCTCAGAATCAATCACAGAATTTTTTTAACTCTATAATTGACTTGCTAGTATGGCACCAATGATCACATCTTACATGGAAGATCTGTAATGTTGCGTTAAGGGTCCACAGCTGAATTAATCTGTTAATGATAGTTTGCTTTTTGTAGCACACATGCACAGCATCTTCCAACACTATGAAAGCCATCCATCTTTAACATCTTTTATTCCATCTTGGTTTGATCAAGGTACTCCAACATTTTATTTATAAAACTATTTTGAGGCCTTATTAATGATAAAAACCTCTGTTCTTTACAACTTAGCTGAATTATCCCTATGATTCCCTAAACAGACAAGCTTGAGAGACAGGACCTTAAAGTGTTTGAAAAACTCACAGGTCATTTGATGCTTGAGCTTCTGTGCCTTGAAATAACATGTAGAAAACATCATAGAAAGCTTCAGATCTAAAGAAAATAGTTAATTAAATATACACTGAGAACCAAGAAGCACTTCTTCCAAAATATCCTTGAAAAATGATGACTGAAGAATCACACTTTTAAGTGTTTTCATTAGCATGTAAACTGTCTTTCTGAATAGATTTCCGGGATTGCAGGTAATGTGCCTTTTCACTTTGCACTCATTTGTGCAGTGCTTATTAAAACCAGGTCTCTATAAATAGTGATTATATGGCTATCAAGGGAGAAGACAGAAAGTTGAAAACAACTAAGCCTTGGGGGACAGCTCGGTCAGTGAGGTGCTTCCTGTACTTTCATGAGGTCTTAAGTTAGTTCACCAGCATCCTTGCAAAATTCCCCAGTGTTTGGTCATAAGCTTGTAATTCCAGCCCTGGGAGGTGGAAATATGAAAACATCTTGGGTTCATGAGAGACCCTGGCTTCTAAAATAAAGTGGGCATGGCCTGCTTCACAAAACCCAAGGTTGACAGCTGGCTTTTATGTGCATGTGCCTCCATGAGAACACACATATGCACACAGATGTGTAAGCATATAGGCATGCACACACACAATACATACAAACACATACACACACACACACACACACACACACACACACACACACACACACATGAGAGATGGGGGTTGCAGTTATTTGTAACTGTAACTCCTGTGGATCTTATTCAACTACCAGTTCCTCTTCTTATGCATCATGCGGCTACTTGATGACACAAAGCCCTTACCCTTGTTTGGCTCTAGGATTACTTATAGATGATATGTTCATTACCATGCCCGAGGATACAGTTCCCAGAAATTCTAAAGCCGTATCTTCAGTTTCTACAGTATTTCTTCCTGAAGGTCTTGATGACAGTGGATACTTCATAATTGCCCTTAGAAATATGTCCATAGTCAATATGAGACTTCTCCACCTTCATTAAATGAGTCAGTCATCTTTGTGTACAATTGGACTATGGTTAGCATCTTGGAGGAGAGACACACTTAGAACCAAAATCTGCCTGCATCTATGAATTCATTCTGCCTTCAGTAAATCTATCTTCTTTCTTATCCAAGTGAAGAAAGTCCATCTTATTTTATTTAGAATGGGAACACCAATACAAAGGAAGATTGTGATGTTTGCCATGTGTCACAGGTGGATGGGATCTGACAGCACTCAGAATATACATTCGTCCACATGACTGGTTCAGATCCTACAATCTGTGCTTTTCTTGGTTTCTCTTTGTCCATTATTGACTACTGTACAATTGAATCAAAGTTTTGAGTAGTGTTTTTAGAATATTCTTAAAACCCTTTTCTCCAAGTATAATAATTGAGTTGATATAATCCATTCCCCCATAAAGGAGAGGGCATGTCTTACAATAACTATGGTCTAGATGATGCATTATTAGACTGTATTGTCACACATGTGCCTTATCAACTTCAGGGAGAGTTCCCACTGGTTTTATCCAAATTAGTAGTTTCCATGTCTCTTCTTTAGTCTTCTTGCTCACATTAAACATATTTTCTACCCGTTGTTGTGTATATGCTATATAGATTTTTGTTGGTTTTGTCTCATTGGTTTTCTTTTAGTCAGCATAGTTTCACATAAATAAAAGGTGTATGTGTGTGTGTGTGTGTGTGTGTGTGTGTGTGTGTGTGTGTGTGCATGACATGTGTGTGCAGTTCCCACAATGGCCAGAGGAAGGCATTGGATCCCCTGGAACTGGAGTTACACATGGTTGTGAGCCATATGAAGTCATGATGGAACTGAACTCAGGTCTTCTGGAAGAGCAGCAGGTGCTCTTATTCACTGAGCTCTCTCTCTCCAGCCCACGATTTCACTTTTCAATGACTGAAACTATCTCCAGGAGTCACAGACACTTATTCCTGCTAGGGTTGTACTTCTTTTGTTGTTGTCATTGAAATATCACTGGGTTGTTTTCCTTGGTGCTCTTCTCTGTTGGGCCTTTGGCTTGTTGTGAATTTCAAGACCACTGGGAAAGACCCTGAGACAACTCAGATTATAAAATTTATTTTATTAAAGCTGCTAGCAGGACCACAGTCTCTAGTTCAAACCAGAGCCATGCAGCCCAAAAGAAGGTGAAAGAAGTGTTTTTAAATGCAAACCCATAGGAGCTGTCTGCTCTTCCAAGATTAGATGGTCAAGAAGACATCAAAATAGTCCTTGAATGTCTGTATAAGCAAGATACAGAAGACAAAATCAGCAGTTGGTCATATCATAACAAGCAGGTTGTCATGGTTGGATGTTTCTGGGTGAGCATCAAGGAGTAGGAGTTGCAGGGAACTTATCTTTCAGGGACATGAGTCAGAAACAAACAGCTACTAGGTACAAAAATGGATGCCAAGTACAAAATGGAGTTTCTTAGCCATCACAGGTTTGTGGTGGCTTGAATGAGATGCTACCTATAAATCTCAAATATTTGAACATGTGCTACTCAGTTTGTGGCTGTTTGGTAAGGATAAGGAAGTGTGGCCCTGATGAAGGAAGTTTGTCATTGGAAGCAGGCTTTGAAGTTTGAAACTCCTCCACCATCCCCAGTGAGTTATCTCTGCTTCCTCCTGTGGGTCAGGATGTGAGCTCTCCTCTGTCTCTGTTGCTGTGCCTTTGCTCCACCTCGGGAATGCAGAAGTCATTGCACAGAAGCTGCTGACAGGTGCCCACACATTGGCACCAGGGCTGGATGAATTGTTTGCTGCATTTACTGCAATTCAGAGAGATGATACTGTGTGCCCTAATCCTCAGGGGATTAGTTGTTTTTCTTGTTGCTGGGTCATAACAGAGCAAAGGCAACTAGAGGAGGGCAGGGCCCACTTAGACTAATGCTTCGAGGGTCCATTATGACAGGGAATCATAGAAGTGGGTGTGGAAGGCAGCTGCTCACATAGACCCAGTCAGGATACAAAGAGATAGATGCTGTGCTCAGCTGAATTTCACTGCCTTCTCTTCTTATTCATTCTGGGACCCCAGACCACAGAATGGCATTGCATTTATCAGGATAAGTCACCATCCCTCAGTTAAAAGTCTTTGGAAACACAATAACAGACACACCTGGATGTGTGTCTCCTAGGTGGGTCTAACTACAGTAAAGATGATGATGCAAGTTAACATAAACACACACACATGCACACACACATGCACACACACACACTCATGTGCATGTACAATTCACCACTTTCACTTCTCAAGACAAGACCACTTTTATAGCTCAACATTGTCTTGAAGCTTTGCAAATTCAGTTTTTGTCCCATATAGAAAGGAACAGGAGCTCCTATAACTATTGCTTATTTGTCTAAATATTTTCTTTTTTTTTTTTTTCTTTTTTTTATTATTATTATTATTATTATTATTATTTTACAACACCATTCAGTTCAACATAATAGCCACAGAATCCCCTGTTCTCCCCCTCTCGCCCACCCCTCCCCCTAGCCCACCCCCCATTCCCACCTCCTCCAGATCAAGGTCTCCCCCGAGGACCGGGGTTGACCTGGTAGACTCAGTCCAGGCAGGTCCATTCCCCCCTCCCAGACCGATACCCCCTCAAAAGACTGCTGGCAATGGTCGCGAGACGGCAGGAACTGACCTACTCTGGTGATGGGATGGCCAGACACCCAGATAGTGGTGCCATAAACCCCATCCAAGGACTGAGGAATCTGAAGGCAGACATCCACGGCTGGGCCCCTGGTGGAGCACTGGGAGTCTAATTAGTGAGTAAGAAGAGGGTTTATATGAGCGAGAATTGTTGAAACCAAGGTTGGATAAAGCACCGGGACAAATAACCAAATGAATGGAAGCACAGGATCTATGAACCAAAGGCTGAGGGGCCCCCAACTGGATCAGGCCCCCTGAACGGGTGAGACAGTCATTTGGCTTGATCTGTTTGGGAGGCAGCTGTGCATTGGTGCCAGGTCCTGGGCTCGTTGCATAAGTTGGCTGTTTGAATCCTGGGACTTATGCAGGGACACTTGTCTAAATATTTTCAACTCCAACCATGATGTTGTGCTGTATCTGTCTGTGCAGAAGTCTGAATCTCCCAGGACCCTGGGACACCCATCAAAGTGCTAGGACACACAAAGTTCTAGAACAGCAAACTGATGTAGTGAAATGCTTGACTTCATCTGAAATTGGATCATGTTTGTGATAATTTTAGGACTGGTATGACAGACATACCTATGTGAGTAAAATCCTGGAATTGTTATAATTTGAAAGAGAAAATCAAGTCCAGAAATTAAATTCCAGCCTCACTATTTATTAGTTCCTTCTAATTCAACAACAACAACACAAATAAGAAAACACAAGCAAAAATGACCAGCTGCTCTGAGTCCACTCAATACGAGGAACAAGCAATGCTTATCATTAGTATCCAGTGGCCTATTATAAATAAAGCATACAGCAGGAATCAGACTTCAGAAACTTCCCACTTGAGTAAATAATGACAGCACTTGCTTTTTTACTGGTTACAAACTCTGAGGACAAAATTTTTCTCAATAATCCAATTTCCCTGCACAAATGTCATAAGCAGAGTGTCCTCAAGGGCAAAAACAAAAAAAAACCAAACAAAAAAACAAACAAACAAAAAAACAAGCCACTTCATTGTCTCTGGCATAAGTCAATGCTCCTACAATATACTCAGCCAAACTTTTTTTTCTAAAATACGTTGAACTTTAATTGTGACAGGAACAAAGATAGTGGACATTGAGCAATCAGCTAGTGAGCACAAATATAGTTATTTATTATGGATATGTATGCCAATGGTGCCAGACAGAAGGAAAAAAACTCTCTCAGGAAGGCTAATCTAACAAGCCAAACATAGTTATCTATTAGAAGTCTGTGGTGTTATTTCTGCATCAAGCTCCAGATGCTGTGTATGAATTTTTAAAGCACGGAATATTCAAAAATAGCACTGGCATTGCTGGGGAGAGAAAAGTTAAGGAAAGAAAAATCAGTGGCACTTCAAAAAAGTTGGGAAGAGCAGGCCACAGCAACTTTTTAAAATTAACTTTACACTGTGAACCTTAATACACAGAGGACATTTTATAAACATATGCATAACTCGGCACAAAACTCAAAAGTTAACTAAGTAAATGACTCAGGAGCAAACAGCCATATTATATAACCCCCACCCCCCACCCCTAAAAACAAAGCACATTCCCAATGCCCTGGGAGACCTTGAAGTTCACACCTGCACCATTCCTACAGCTGAGCTGATTGTACCACCATGGCATGCCAGTCTTTCCTTTATGGGCTTAGTTACTTAAGAACTGTCTACAAATAAAATGAATTAGGATTGCATGCTCTTAAGCTTAATAAAAATTGAGTTGTATTGAGGTGTGCATGTTTATTTCTGTGAGTGTATGTGCTCAAGTGTGCTCCCATTCACCCGTGCACATCCACACGTGTGTTCATTTAGAGTAGGGAGGTCAATGCTGGGTGACATTCTCTATTGCTATCTAAATTATGTTTTGAGGCAGGGTCTCTCATTGAAACTGAAGCTGTTGCTGATTCAGCTAGACTGTGTGGTATTGCAGCCTTTGCCTCAGTGCCTGGTTTGTACCTGGGTGCTGAGGATCTGAACTCATGCCTGAGTGCCAAGTATCCTAATAACTGAGCTGCCCCCACAAACTCCGCTAATTGTATATTTCCTATGTTTACCATCATTACAATAAACTTACAAGGTGTTTTATCTTTACAAAGTAATCTATGCAGTCCTGTGATACAGCTCAGTGTTATAACACTTCCAGGGCATGTACTCAAACCATAAGTTCGTCTCCAGGACCAAAAAAAGAACATATTAATCACCTTTGTTTGCTAACATGACATAACACACAACTAATGATAGTCACTCTTTGCATATAGAAAACAGAATACAGCTTTTGAGCTTAAGAAGGAAAAGCCTCTTAGGAGAGTGGCAAATTTGCCATTTGTAGCAATAAATGAATGAGACAAGCACATGATGACTTGTTATACACAAAAACCCAAGCGCTATCAAACATTATATCAATGGACAGCAGACACATATGGAGAGAAGAAGGAGGACTCCTTACTGTAAGTGAACTTAGAAATAGGTGAATGATCGATGCATGACTGAATGGGTAGGTGGATGCATGCAAGACTGGAAGAAATATGTTGGGATGAACGCATACGCTGAATTATATTGCATTATAAAATATTGTTGGCCTATAGATCCTATCTATACATGTCTCAAAAGTAAGGTGAGACTCTCCATGTGCATCTATGCTTTTCCTGATCCTGTCACTGTGATGGGCTCTTGACAGGCATCTATTCTCCTTACGTAACAAGAAGGTGAGTTCTGGTTTATGCTCCTTTATCTGAAATACTGGAGTCTAGAGAGAACAGCTCCAGATCTACATGTAAGAGCTGTTCCTCATCTACATTTGCTTTGATTGTGAGCATTGGCTTTCATTCAATGAGATATATTGAGACTAAGACACAATTCTAAATAGAAAATGTATTTACTATGATTTTCTGTAATTCCTTTGTTGTGCTTGTGCTGGGAACCATGCTTGTCACATGAAGTAAGCAAGGAAGTTTCCTTCTGTAGTGTCACTCGTCCTCAAAAACTTTCAAATTTTGGAGCATTGTTTATAATCAGATATGGGATGTTCAGCTTATACATACAAAGGGAAATTCCGTTTTTATTATTTTTACTTTTAAGTTTTTATTATGTGTGCAAGTATATGTACATATATATGTGTGTGTGTGTATATTGTGTGCATATGGGTGCATGTGGGTGCCTGTGGATGCATGTGCCCACAGAGGGCAGAGGCAGCAAATACACTTAGAGCTGCTATTACAGGCATTCGTAAAGCTGTCTGAAGACATGCGTGCAGGGAAGCAAACTCAGGTCCTCTGCAGGAACAGCAGGTGCTCTTAACTTCAGGGCCATTACTCTCACCCCTGGAAAATCATTTTCAAAACAAAAAGTTACATTGTAATGTTTAATGTTTTCATTGCTCTGATCAAATACCTGACAAAGGCAACTTGGGGGGGCGGGGAGTGTTCATTTTGGTTCCTTGTTCAATGAAAAACACTTAAGGTCGGGAAGGGAGGTGGTTGGTCACATTCCATCCACTGTCAGCAAGTGGAGCAAGGAATGCTAGTGTTTTGCTCACTTCTTCCTCCTGCCGTAGTCCAGGACTCTAGCCCACAGAGTGGTACTCACACTTGGGGCTGGGATTACAGTGCATGTGACTGAGCCAGGTTTAAGCAGTGCTGGGGATAGAACTCAGTGCTTAGGGCACATCGGGCATTCTCTCTACCAGCTGAGCTGCATTTCCACCCCATAGCATCTTGCTTTTGGTGCTGCAGTTTGGTATTATTGGTGATGATAGAACCTGTTGACTCTTGCAAATGTGGAGAATAGACCAAGGCTTCATCAATATTTATGACATTTTACTAGTGATGCAGTGGGAAAATCTAATTACATTAATTTCACTATGTAGGAGAAACTAACTTAAAAATATTTAAGTATACATACAGAAAAATTAGTCAATGATTTCTCAAATCTGTAGATTCAAGTCTTACTCATCAAAACAAAACAAAACAAAACATGGTTTTTCGATGTGAGCACCAGAACTCAGATTAAAACTCTTGATCATAAGAGGACACTGGTACATAGTTAGGAATTGTGAAAATCCACTGACTGTATTTTTTGGCCTATCCAGGCAGGTTTTAGCCAGAGGGGGTGCAATCATTCTAATGGTTGACAGAATCCTCCCATAAAATAGTTGCTTTGGGCTGAGGTATCTCCATGGTGAAGTGCTTGCCTAGCAAGCACAAACAAAACAAACAAATGAAACAGCACAAAGAAGGGCTGCTTTTGTAAAACAAGAATGAAGTTATTAGCTTGAAATGAAGGAGAATGAGGTAAATCAAGCCGCATTTGGGGGCATCCTGTGAGCAGCTTGCAGTGGCCTCTCCTTGCCTGTAATTTCATACCTTCTTAAGTCCAGTGGGAAATCTCAGTTGAACTCGATCTTTTTCCTTTCCAGTGAATTTATTATAATTGTTTTTATTAAAATTAGTTTTGCCTCCTGAAGTGCTGAGATATTGACTATGAGTATCCATCAAAATTTCACTGCATTATCTTATAACCTTCTGCACTAATTGATCAAACAATAAGAATAAAAATGGACATTAATTGTCTTGAGAAGAATTTTACTTCCACTTCAACTTAATGTTTTCCTCCTCAAATGCAAACAACAGTTTAATGGCCCTGGTCATAAATCTGAGGAACTAAGTTGAGGAAGAAAATGACAGACATAACTTCATTCATATTAAAGTATTTTTCTGCTCATTAGATGGAAATGAAAAAATTAATATATAAACCATTAAACTATACCCAAATGTATTGTGTTCTGCAACTGAAATAGATATTTGATGAGGTTATAACCAACATTTTATTGCAATCTCAAAGAGAAACACTTTGTAAAAATTACCTGACTATATTAAAATATTTTTATTAAAATATTATATATCTGAAATATATAACTTTGTTGTATTATTTCTATGTTCTTTTAAAATTGGATACACATTTTTCATATCTGTTTTTACAGACTTTTATTATAATATTTCCATTTCCATTTTGCAAAAATGTGTAGATAGGTTGATTCATCAGGAATTTTTTATTAGTGCCATAGTCTTCTGCTTCTGCATCCCAACTCATCATAGGAGTGCTGGAAACTTACTTGTCAACATATCGACATTCATCAAACTATTTTATGTGATTTTTCCAAGAGCAATTAGTTGGATGAGTCCTTGTGTGTTTGTTAGTTTTTGTCACATTGACACAAATCTAGACATATCTGAGAAAAAGGCACTCTGCTGAAGAATTGCCTCCATTGTATTGGCCTGTAGGCAAGTCTGTGGGGCATTTTCTTGATTGATGATTGATATGGCAGGGTTAAGCCCATTGTGGGTGATGCTGCTCCTGGGCAGGTGGTCCCAGATTGTATAAGAAACTAGGAGTGCAACCAGTAAGCAGAATTCCTTCATGGTGTCTGCTGTAGTTCCTACCTCTAGGTTCTTGCCCTGCATTTTTGTCCTGACTCCCTGCTGATAGAGTGTAATCTATAAGATGAAATAAACCCTTTCCTGCCCAATGGGTTTATCACAGCAACAGAACAAAAACTAGAAATCTTGTTTATAATTTTACTATTAAAAAAATCTGTTCCCATTATTGTTTGTCCTTAGATGAAGAACTGTCACTCAAATGCTTAAAGTTAATTTTATGACCCATTTGTTGGTCTTGAGTTTTCCTCTGATATACTATATTTCCTATCATGTGCCAGAATGTATTTATTCTAAGTATTTTTTCAGACCAACCACCTTTATACAGTAATCATCAACATTATTTGGAAATTGATAACATATTTTGATAACTAATAGGCATTTGCTTAAATAAACTACTATAGACATTAGAAAGGAGATTAAAGGCATGAAACACCACACCTAACCTCAATTAAATGTTTTCCTATATAAGAGTTGCTGTGGTCATGGTATCTCCTTGCAGCAATAGAAACCCTAACTAAGACAGCCCCTTAGCAACTCAGCTACATCGTTCAGCAAGAAGAAGATGACAGCCCAGATATTCTGGAAAAATGCAGTAGATGAAAGGGGGAGTGTATGCTGTATTAGTTACTCTTCCATTGCTGTGACAAAATACCATGACCAAAAACAACTTAAGGAAGAAAGGGTTTATTTTGGCTAATGTTTCCAGAGGGAAAGAGTCCACCATGGAAAGTGATGAACAACAGGCATGGCTACAAATGGCAGCAGAGCAGGAAGTTGCTGGGTCACATTTTCATCCACACATAGGAAGCAGAGAGAGAACAGGAAGGTGGCAAGACTGTAAACCCTCAAGTCTTGCCACTAGAGACATACTTCCTCTAGCAAGTCTCCACTTCATACATGTTCCCTAACATCCCACTAACTAGGAACTGGGTGTTTAAATACAGGGACTTGTGGGAGACATTTTCATTCAAGCTACCATACAGGTCTTATTTGATGTGGAAGAGAGCAACACAGAAACATGGAGGATTGGAGGAACAAAGTTGTTTGTTTGTTTTTCATTTTTATTTTTTTTTCTGGATCTGCTGTCTAAAGAGGATCTTACCTAGGTTTAAGAATTTGGGTGAGACTGGAAGAGCTTTGCATTTACCCAGAATGCAGAAGGCTTCCTTCTCGGAACTTCCCAAACCACAAGTACACCCCTCAATCTCATTACTTCCTTCATGCTTCTGTATTCGTATTCATATATGATCTTGAATTATTTCTTGTTTGTGTAATTTTTCTGTGTAGGTGTATGTTTGACGATATGTGTGTGTGCTTGTGTGTATGTGTGCACATGCACATGACTGTGTGTGTGTTCACATATATGTTAAAGTGGGCATATATGTGCCCCAGACATGTGGAAGTCAGAGGACAACATTCAGAGGAGTATGATTTATGGCTTTATGTGGGATCTGGGGATTTGAACCCAGGTCTTCATGCTTGAGTGACAAGCATTTTACTCAATGAGACATCTCCCCAGCCCATGTTATGGAATGATTTCTAACATTTTGCTCCACTGCAATAGTGTATGAAATACTTTGTAAAGTAGTTTTTAAGACAGCTCCTGAACAAAGTTAATCCATATTACTGTCATTCAGAAAATGATTAGATGGAAAATATTATGAACTGCTGTGGGATAGTCTCTATGTCAAATTACTCTGATTGGTCAATAAATAAAGCACTGATTGGCCAGTGGCTAGGCAGGAAGTATAGGCGGGACTAACAGAGAGGAGAAAAGAAAGAACAGGAAGGCAGAAGGAGTCACTGCCAGCCGCCATATAGTTTGTAAGCAATATAAATCTCTGTGTTTACTTGGTTAGGTCTGAGCGGCTATGGGACTGGCGGGTGACAAAGATTTGTCCTGACTTTGGTCAAGGCAGGAAAACTCTAGCAACAATGAATCATATATTTTTATGCTGTAGGTATTTAAATGCTTACATTTAATCTCCAAATGGGGGAAAGTTAAGCCATTCACTTTGATTTATGTTTTATTAATGGCCTTTGATCTTTCATTTCGAGAATATTTTACCATTGCTTTAAAAAGGTATTTGTGTTATTTAAGTGTCAGATGGGAAGAAGAAAACAATTTAGCAGGCAGTGTCCCAACCATCTCTAATATTGCATTTTACATAAAGGATTGGAATAAGAGAAACTTCACTGCTAAACTGAGCAGAGATGACTACAAACTCATGTACCTTGTGAATTGCACACAGGCAGATTTCACTTTATTGTGTATTAAAATGTATTCATGTCACTCTAATCAGTGTCCTTTTCTCATTTCATTTCTATTAATGTGTCTGTGCCTGTATCTCTGTGTGGGTTGTGTACACATATGTGCAGTTGCCCATGGAGCCCAGAAAAGAGCATGAGATCCTGTTACAGGTGGTTGTTAGCTGCTTGATGTGGGTGATGGGACCTGAACTCCAGTCCTCTGGAAGAGTAAGTGTTCTTTACTTCTGAGCCATCATTCTATCCTCACTTTTTCAGTACTTCTAATTTCTGTATTGGTTCAGCAGTGCTAATCATCTGCATGGTATATATCATGTTTTTTTTTATGTGTGTGTATTTTGCATAATGTTTGCTTTAAAATTTTAAAGACATTATAATGCTAATGATGTAATTATATATTCACATTTAAATTGTCAGTGTCTACTTGATAATACTTTGGAAATTGTATTTTATAAGCTGTGCTAAATTTTGAAGGTGTTATTAGCATATAATACATCTAGTTTCATTTTAAAATAATTTGGATGTCACTTCTTTATGTTTTAACCAAATCCATGATTGTTATAGTCTAAGATTTTATCATTATTATTCTGCTTGAGTTTTGATGGACATTAATTACTTTGCATAATCATAGCCATGGTAATAATAATTGTCATGCATTTAGCACCATACACTTATAAAATATTTTCATACCTATTAATTCAGTCAGTTCATTGCAGATTTTATTCACAAAGATTATGGTAAATTAGCTTTTACTTACTTCTTATCTTCAATTATTTATTTTTATTTATTCCTTTCTCTCTCTGTCTCTCTCTCTCTGTCTTTGTCTCTCTCTGTCTCTCTTTCTCTGTGTGTGTTCATGCAAGCTGAGGTGCATTTGCACATGTCTGAAGACAATTTTCAGGAATGGACTCTAACTTTCTACCACAAATGATCTGGGTATTGAGTTCAGATAATCTCCTTGGCAACAAGCACCTTTACCTGCTGAGCTGTCTCATCAGCCCTTGACTTATACTTCAGTGAATCACAATGACTGAAATTATTTTTTCCTGCCTTTAAATGTATATCCTTTCATGTATATGTATACACATAAGCAATGCATGGCATTATATCTTACAAAAGACAGTAATTTCCTTGTTTAAATTTGAATAAGGTGACAGATATCTAGGTATTATTCAACTCTATTTTTTTCTGCCACCTGAAAACAGTATCTTAACCCATTCTTTCACTCCTTTCATGAATACTCATTCTTCTATACTATTTTTGTTTTGGTTTTATTGTGTTTTAGTGTTGGAAACTTCATGGTAAAGCAGAAACTAGGACCAATCTTGTCTTGAATAAGTATATTATTTTAGTTTTCTTTGAACTTTTGGGGTCAGCTGTTTGTTTTTGGCATTTATATTTCAGACTATAATCCAAACATACTACAACCTATGCTTTCATTTAGTTAAGTTTGGCCAATTTTTGAAGACTTTACTAACTTGTGACTTTATTAAGGAGAGGTAGAAGTCCAGTGAAAGAAACTAGGTCAGTGAGGGGAGGTCCCTTAAGGGATCACCCAGCCCCAGCTCCCTCCTCTCTCTTTCTCTCTGCTTTCCTGGAGGTAAATGGGTTTTTCCAGGTGCTCTCTCCAGTAATCCCAGCTTCTCTAGCAGTCCAAAATTATCTTCTTACCAAAAATAGAAAAAAAAAATCCTAAATAGTAGACCAGGTTCCATTCATTCAGAAAGATTAGATATAGTTATAGTTATAGATATAGATATAGATAGATAGAGATAGAGATAGTGCTAGAAATAGAGATAGAGATAGAGATAGAGATGGAGATGGAGATGGAGATGGAGATGGAGATGGAGATGGAGATGGAGATGGAGATGGAGATAGAGATAGAGATAGAGATAGAGATAGAGATAGAGATAGAGATAAACAGAGTCCAAATTTATGCTGCAATTGGCTAGAAATAAGGTATAGGACTATTGTTGACCAATTATCCTTGCGTGGATGATAGGATATTGATTGGCTTAGAAAGAGATCTGCTTTGAATCTTGAAAAAAAACCTACTCTGACATTATTTTGGGTAAAAAAAAGGAATACTGCCAAACAGATTGACTGGACAACAAGGATAAGCAATGTCCATTGTAATTACAAAACTATGGATTTCGTTACTGTTTTTATTTCATTTTGTGTGTGTGTGTGTGTGTGTGTTTTGTGGGTGGGGCATAATGCACACATTTGGCTTATGCATATAGAGGCCTGACATTAACCACAGAAACCATGCCTCAGAAAAACCCACTTTTCCTGAATTCTTAGACAGGAAATATCTCTCATTTAGACCTGGGGCCCACAGTTTCAGTTAGATTGTCTGGCTAGAAAGCCCTGGTGATCCTCCTTTCTTCTTCCCCAACACTGAGGTCACACTCATGTGCTTCTCCTCCTGGCCTTTTATCTGTGTGATCATTATAGAATACAGGCACTCATGCCTAAATGGCAAATACTACATGGACTGAGGTACCTTGCTAGCCAATCCTTTTGGTTTTGATTAACCTATTGATATGAAATACTATTATTGTGTGATATGAATTTATAAAGAGAAATACGTTCAAAGAGAATTGTCAGTTTTCTTCAGTGATCTGATCCAAGATAAGTTGCCCAGACTCTAGCAAATGGTCATAGACCTATGCCCATACAAGAAACACTAATTTGACTCAGTAAGTGAAAACAAGACATGCATGAAGTTGCGAGAATGGATGAGGAATCAGGGCGTGTGTCCAGATGGAAGTGGAGGGGGTGTACTGAGTAGATATGATTGAAATGCATTATATGCATGCATTAAATTGCCAAATAATAATTCTAAGAGACAAATGGATTCTTTGTAAACAAGGAAGCCCAGTCAACAACTGAAGCAAAGATCAGTAGCATCCCAGACTCCTCTTTGGTAGCATAGATACAGAGCTTGAAAGACAATTCCCTGTCCTCACATTAATTCTCATGTCTCTGGCTCAGTCCTGTGACTGGCTCTCCCCATTGTTATAATGTGAGAGTCACACATTCTTCTGTGGTCTCAGACTTTTTGAAGAAGTTTGTGCTGTCTCTACTTTAAATGCCTTAGGTGCCATCTTGATGCAGGAAATTTTGAGACTCTGATGAGCATTCCAAGCTATGAAATTCATCAAGCATGTGTTCCTGAATCACCATATGGAGATGTTTATCTAATCAAGATCACCTGGAGTGGACTGTGACATAAGGAACAGAAAAACAAAACAAAAAATCTCATGAAAACATGGAGTTTGATTATTTAGTAATTTCTAATGTTCTAATAACTACAAACTCAAGTGGAGATAGGATAATTTCTATTCTAGCTGTTTATCTTAGCCTACCTATTATTAACACCTGATTGGGAGAATAAAGAATTTGTGAATACAGTATGAATAAAGAAGAGGGCAGATAGAAACAAACTTTAAAGAAAGAACAGACAGGCTTAATTAGTTATCAAATGCATGGGAAAACAACTGACTGTTGTTCAGTGTTCTTAAGGCAATACTTGAAGATGCTAAAGTCTAGCCAATTGATGGGTCCACTGACACCAGAGCACCGCCTTTTTCTAAAGACCGATACTGTTGTATATAAAGTAAATTGGTATTTGTAAGTCTCTATATTGATTAAAATTTCAAGAACAGTTTAAAAAAAAAGAATTTGTGGATGCTTATTTCTTGTCTTTTGAAATGGAAATGCATCTGGTTTTTAGAAGGAAGTCCCGAGAGAACAACAAAATATCCTTTCATTTTATCAAATACAGCATTATGAAAAGAAATTACTACTTAGAATAATTATCTCAACATTCTATTACTACTAACTTAAAATTGTCTTGTCTCACTAAAAGGAAATTCCAGACAGATGGCAGAAGAATAGGAATGAACAAGATGTAATATGTGCAGGGAATGGTGAGTGGTTATAATTCAGACTATCTCAAATCCACAGTATGAAAGGGGAGTTGTGAGTAAGAAAGAATGGAAAGTCCACAGGAATTAGATTACAAAGGCATTGCAGAGAGAATGAACACACCAGTGGAGTTTGTGGATAGGAGTTAGGATTATGGTTTGTAAAGCTGAGTCTTGATTTCAAGCAAAAAGTAAGGCTCAGTCAGAATTCTTGTACCTGGGTCCTCAGAGATGGCTCAGTGATTAAGACTGTGCTCTGCTCTTGCAAAGGAACTGAGTTCCATTCCTAGCATACACATGAGGAGGCTTGAATTCTGAAACCTTCTTCTGGCCTCTGTGGCACTATGGTCATTTGTATATATATTCCCCCTATTGTGATTATATCTCTAGCAAACCATGGAGTCTATTTAATGAGCAAAGAAATTTATATGGGGGTTAACTCACAAGACAGAAAAAAGGAATTTGTCACAGGATCTTGGAAGGGTGAGGCACGGTCCAATGCTGTTCTCTAGCGAGTTCTACCCTGGTCCATTTCAGCATTCAAAGCCACGAGGTAGAAAAGAGAGCACACATATGTACATCCCAGGTTTTAAGGGTCTCCCAGTGGCCACACCCAAGGGGCATGTACCTCAAGGTCATAGACAGGTGTAACAGTTACCTGCGACCTCACTAGGGGTGGTGATTCAGGTCAAGGCCCAAACAGCCACCCACTACACCACCACCACCACCCACACACCTGGGTATAATTAAATTATAAATCTTAAAAAATTCTTATCTCTGAAATGAAATAAAAGCAAAACAAATATGAATTGGAACATACATCAAGGACTACTAACAAAACAAAACAAAAGCTATGTAACTATGAACTTAATCCATGAAGTTTTATATGGTACAGTAGATGTTCAAATAAGGTTGGGGATAAATCAATGCTTGAGATGCCTTAGTTATGCTGATCACCCAAGGTGGCATTTTTATTAGAAATTCCTTGTTAAGATCAATATGTTCTATGTGAGAGAGAACATTTCCAGAGCATTCTGCCATATCCTTTAACACTGGGGGGAGGGGTACTGTTGTGAGTTTGAAACCAGCCTTGATTACATAGTGAGATCCAGACCTATTTGAGTTACATAGTAAACTTTTGTATCAAATATTAACACACACAGAGAGAGAGAGAGAGAGAGAGAGAGAGAGAGAGAGAGAGAGAGAGAGAGAGAGAGAGGGAGAGAGAAAGAGAAAGAGAAAGAGAGAGAGAGAGAATCTTCTGAGATACTATAAGCTGGTGATAATTTTGTA
Source organism: Peromyscus maniculatus bairdii (assembly GCF_049852395.1). Taxonomy (NCBI): domain Eukaryota; kingdom Metazoa; phylum Chordata; class Mammalia; order Rodentia; family Cricetidae; genus Peromyscus; species Peromyscus maniculatus. The sequence goes on from NC_134862.1 coordinate 15,589,579, forward strand.
TAGGGATATGAGTGGGTTGGTGGGGCATATGTGTGCACACCTGTGTTAGGTATGCTCACCATGCATGTTCATGTGGAGACCTGAGGTTGATGCTGACTGTCTTCTAAATCCCCTAAATTATGTTTTGAGACAGCCTCTCTCTCTGATTCAAGAGCTTACCAAATATTTAGATTGACTAGCAAGTGAGATCAAGGAGCTCTCTTCCCTGCCCTAGGGCTACAGGCATCTCCCACTGCACTGGGCTTTCATATGGCTGCTGAGGATCTGGTTCTAATCCTCATGGCTGTGTAGCAAGCACTTTACCCACTGAGCCTCTCCCCAACCTCAAACTGATGATGTTTTGCCCCCTAGCACCAAACAGCTTCAAGAACGGCATATCCTTTATTTGGTGTGTATGAGCCCAGAGCAGTCTTATACAGCTACTTGTATTGAACATTCAAGTCTTTCCCTTGTAAAGCAAAAATGCATGTATTCCAAGTGGGATAAATACAGCCAATCAACCACTTGTATCATTTTCAAGTGAGGTCTTACCATCTAACAGGGTTATGATGTCATGCATATTTCCAAAAATAATTAATGTTTGGTTATGCAAATGACTAAAGAGTGTTTGGAGCTATTTTCTATGTCCTGGGTGTGGCCATGTCATCTCTGCTTCTTATGCTTGCTCAATTAATCCACACTATACTGCAAAAGTTCTGACATGGTGGGAAAAATCTTATATGATTGCATGTTTCTTCCTGAGAAAGCATCCTTTTTGGCCATCTCTTGCCACTTTTTTTTTTTTTTTTTTCTTTTTCTTTTTCTTTTTTTTTTTTTTTTTTTTTTTTTTTTTTTTTTTTTTTTTTTTTTTTTTCTTTTTTTATTATTTTATAACACCATTCAGTTCAACATAATAGCCACAGAAACCCCTGTTCTCCCCCTCTCGCCCACCCCTCCCCCCCGCCCACCCCCCATTCCCACCTCCTCCAGATCAAGGTCTCCCCCGAGGACCGGGGTTGACCTGGTAGACTCGGTCCAGGCAGGTCCATTCCCCCCTCCCAGACCGAGCCAAGTGTCCCTGCATAAGTCCCAGGATTCAAACAGCCAACTCATGCAACGAGCCCAGGACCTGGCACCAATGCACAGCTGCCTCCCAAACAGATCAAGCCAACTGACTGTCTCACCCGTTCAGGTGGCCTGATCCAGTTGGGGGCCCCTCAGCCTTTGGTTCATAGATCCTGTGCTTCCATTCATTTGGTTATTTGTCCCGGTGCTTTATCCAACCTTGGCTTCAACAATTCTCGCTCATATAAATCCTCTTCTTACTCACTAATTAGACTCCAAATATGGTATGTACTCACTCACAGGAAGATGCTAGATGTGGAACAAGGATGACTAGACTGCTACTCACATCACCAGTGAGGCTACCTGGAAAATGGGACCCCAAAAAAAGACACGGAGAAATGGACAAGATCTACATGAATAGCCTGGTCATGAGTGGGAACAATGAAGGGCGACAGTCGAGGGAAAGAGTGGGAGATCCTAGCTGGATCAAGAAAAGAGAGGGAGAACAAGGAATAGGAGACCATGGTAAAAGAAGACCACATGAGAAGGTGAGAAGGGGAGGAAGCAGAGAGCTAGGGAGGCCCACGAAGATCCACAAAGATACCCCCTCAAAAGACTGCTGGCAATGGTCGCGAGACGGCAGGAACTGACCTACTCTGGTGATGGGATGGCCAGACACCCAAATAGTGGTGCCATAAACCCCATCCAAGGACTGAGGAATCTGAAGGCAGACATCCACGGCTGGTCCCCTGGTGGAGCACTGGGAGTCTTGCCACTTTTTAAGTTCTGAGAATTCATAAATCCTTGTGATCTCCTTTACTGAGTACACTTAGAGTTCCAAGGAAATCAATGCATTTTATATCACTGATTTTCTCTGTTTGGAATGTCCATCATATGTTTCATCTCTCTGATGTCTGCATAACTCATCACAAATTAGAAGGTTTATATCTAAGACCAATGACTCCAGTAAATTGGCTTTAACATGCCTTTTCAAATAATTGTTTAATCTTCACTACCACATTACCCTTATAAGCTCCATCACACACACACACCACTTTACACACAGGAGTCCAGCTGAATTCACTAACTCTTTTTTTATTCAATATCCATATATATATATATATATATATATATATATATATATATATATATATATATGTGTGTGTGTGTGTGTATGTATATGTATATATATATATATATACATTTAGTATATTTGTCATATAGTTTTATATGTTCCTTTGTTGTAGGGGTTTTTTTGCTCTTTTGGGGTGTCCACCACCCAGCTGCCAAATAATTCATACACTAAGACTTATTCTTACTTATAAATGCCAGGCTTTAGCTTGTTTCTAGTTAGCTTTACTTAACTTTAAACTAACCCATCTTCCTTTTGTCTTGGGGCTTTGCCCATTCTCTTACTTCTGTATATCTTAATGTTACTCTGTGGCTTGCTGTGCAGCTGGGTGGCTAGACTCTAGGTTCTCCTCCTTCTCTGGCTCCTTCTTTTTCTCCCAGATTTCTCTTTCTATGTACTCTCTCTGGTTTTCATCCCTATCCTTTCCCCTGCCTTGGTATTGGCCATTCAGTTCTTTATTAGACCATCAGGTGTTTTAGACAGGCACAGTAACACAGCTTCACAGAGTTAAACAAATGCAACATAAGCAAAAGAATCACACCTTAAAATAATATTTTACATTTCTCCCATTGTTTCTAAATAAAAATGAATAGTTCTAACTTTAACATAGTAGACTATATATGATAAGAACAATTATCAAGTAAAAATTACAGTCACAATGTGCTGAATTCCAATTCATTTGTGTCTGATAAATTTGAAGAAAATTGATCCATAATCTATCCTGTCTTAGCACATCTAAAACTTTATACTTAATTTACTTTCTATCATATCTAGGGAAAACTGCACTCATAACTTATCTAGTCTTTAACTCCATCAAAGACCCAGAAGGATGCAATATTATTTGAGTAAACAAAAGTGCATTGCAAACAACTTCCAAAACTCTAGAAATGATAGAGACAACTGCCTGGATAGTCACTCAAAGTTCCTCTGAAACATTGATGCATCCATCTTCAGCCCACAGGCCCATAATATCTGGCAAACTTTTCAGTGAAGCAAGGAATTTGAAGGACTGTCCTGCCTAATTTTGGAAAAGTTCAACAGTCTTTTTCCTGCATTGTCAGCCTGAGTCAAAGGCAAGAAAAGTTTCTTTGCCCAGTGGCTAACCTTTCCACAATGAAAGCAAACTACATAAGGAGTTTCTTCAGTGCTCATCATCTTCTCTGAAGTAAATTGGTGCTACCAGGAGCAGATGTGTCTCATTATTATGAAAAGCACTAAGTTAACAGAACACCTTAAATGCCATATTATGTTGGTTTTTGAGAGCTTCGAAAACCATCTATCTAAAATATATAGCTATATGATCTGGAAAGCATACTTAACATATCTATAATTTTGATTGTTATAAATACCTAACCACTAATCTATGTTTCCTGATTACCCTATATAGTGTATAGTAATAACTTTCAAAGACTAGAACTTCACCCAACATTTCCAAATGAACTGCATAGGCAGAATAACTCAAATAAAAATAGAAACATACATACAATATATTGTGACAAAAATGACCTTAAATTTATATCAATATACAAAAATCCTTTAAACAAGAGTATAAACATATATACAGTACATAAAAAAACCTTTAAATTTGTATCAATAGTCTATATTCCTCTAAGTGATAATGTACATTCATAATCCACCAAATAACCCAAAACCACCAACACCTCCCAACTCTTGGATATATGGGTATGATTTTCTCTAAACTGCTTCCTTCTGGTTGTAGGAGAAGGCATCTTTAGGGGTCCCTGAGAAAATTTATGATAATGGCCAAGTCCTGAGTATACCAGTAGTAACCTTTGTTGACAGATATCACCTGTCAAAATTCAAGAGGTCTCCACCGATCAAACCTGATCCATATTATTCCTGAAGGAATCCACAACCTCTCATCTCCTGTGGGAACAAAACTCTAAATCATTTTTTACTTCCATTTGACAAGTATATTTTTTTGACTTTTTTAAAGGTAAGGCATTCCTAAAGTATATGGGCTAGTTTACTTCATCAGTCCCTCATTCAATCCCATGTTTCTTAGTAGCTGTTTTGTTTGCTTATTAACAATCATAAAAATTCAAAATCAGCACAATACTATAGAGTATCTAGATTCCCTATGTTTTTCCCATCTTATGTGGCTTTTTTCTTTATTATTACTTTTACTTTCTCTTTAAAGACTTTATTTTTCAACTATTTATTTCTGTCTATGGCTGTCAATATGGATATTCTTTCTTTCTTAAGCCTATGCACATTGTAAAACACAGTGGAACCTGTTTAGAGTTTTTCTTCCATTTGGACCTCTTTTGCTGCATATCTTTTAGCCTTTTTAAACCATGTGAACAAATATTTAAACTACTAACCTACAACTGGATCCCCTGGAGGCAGTTTTAGCTGGCTCTGCCCACTTCTCAGGTCATGAAAGCTAAGCCTAAAACCCACAGCTCAATTAGAGGTTTGTGAACAAGAAATGCATTCAAACTTCCTAGAGTTCTAGAATGCTGATACTTGTGCTATGGCTGGTGTTTTAATTACTTTTTTTCTCCCTACTTAATTTACTAGCTGCTCAAGGGCTCAGTATCTGGCAGAAACTGTCAGGCAGAAATTCTTAAAGGAGCAATTTTATCTTATTTTTTTAAACTTTCTCAGGCACTATGGAAATTTGAGTGCCACATTAGTACACCAAAATGTTGTTGGGTGTTTGTGGGGGGCAGCCACCCAGTTCTCAAATAAATCACACATGCAGACTTATTCTTACTTGCAAATGCCTGGCTTTAGCTTAGCTTGTTTCTACCCAGCTGTACTTAACTTTAAATTAATCCATTTACCTTTTGTTTCTTGGCTTTTCCCATTCTCTTACTTCTGTAAATCTTACTCTTACTCTGTGGGTTGCTCTGTAGCTGGGTGGCTGGGCCCTGGGTCCTCCTCCTTCTCTGGTTCCTTTTCCTTGTTATGCAGTCCAGTGCTACAGCCCATGAAATGGTACTACCCATATTTAGGAAGATTTTGGCAGCTTAGTCAACCTATTATAAATAACCTCTCATAGGAACAGCAGAAACTAGGCATGTTTACAATCAATATTAGTGATCATACATCCTGTCCTTGTATTAGGCTTCATGAGGACTGGATCATGTCTCCTGTGGATAAGGGGGAGTTACTGTGTTGAGAAACTTAATCTTTCCACAACAATGAGTAAACAGGACAAACTGGAGGACCTTTACTATTGCCTGATAACTTTGCAGCACACAAAATCCCAAAGTTACTATACATTTAGACAATGCTAATTACCAACTTTATGAGGGACTCACCAGCAGTTTTTTGCTGCAAGTGTTATATATATACTAGTAAGTTCACAAACCACCCATTCATTTGTATCCTTTTTTTTCCTTTTGTTTTATTTTACAATACCATTCAGTTCTACATATCAGCCATGGATTCCCTTGTTCTCCCCCCTCCTGCCCCCCTCTCCTTCCCCCCAGCACACCCTCCATTCCCACCTCCTCCAGGGTAAAGACTCCCCTGAGGACTGAGATCAACCTGGTAGACTCAGTCCAAGCAGGTCCAGTCCTCCCAGACTGAGCCAAGTGTCCCTGCATAAGTCCCAGGTTTCAAACAGCTAACTCATGCAATGAGCACAGGACCCGGTACCACTGCCTAGAAGCCTCCCAAACAGATCAAGCCAATCAGCTGTCTCACCTATTCATAGGGCCTGATCCAGTTGGGGGCCCCTCAGCCTTTGGTTCATAGTTCATGTGTTTCCATTCGTTTGGCTATTTGTCCCTGTGCTTTATCCAACCTTGGTTTCAACAATTCTCGCTCATATAAACCCTCCTCTTTCTCACTAATTAGACTCCTGGAGCTCCACCTGGGGCCTAGTTGTGGATCTCTGCATCCAGATCCCTCAGTCATTGGATGGGTTTTCTGGAACTCAAGAAATTAGACATCATAAATTCGGAACCTGCTAGAAGAGAAAGTAGGAAGTAATCTTGAACACATTTGTATTCTTAAGGTAATGACTCTCTTATGTAAGGTACCTTTGTGGAATAAATGGGAAGCTGGCATTAGTGGGACTGTGCTACCTGAAGCCATCAGCCATACCCAGGAGTGAGTAGTCTTTTCTAGTGTTCTTTAAAAGTACTGTCACCTTTTAAATGAAAAATATTTTGAATAATTAACTTTTAATTTTAATAGAGTTCCTCAAAAATATATAACTATGGCTACACAGAGCTTAGACAATAGGTATCAGTTACAAGAACATATGAGTCTGTCTTTGACTTGATCTGTTCTCAGTAAGAAGAATGTGACCTCATCTACTGTTTGGTGAATAGAATGTTTGTTCATGGACTATGTTCAAGGATCAAAACACACTCCATTTTCCTCTTTCTATCTTTGGTGAAGGATAAAGCTTAGCTCTATGTTGTTAGCTATCACTGGATGCCAGGTTGGCACTAGGGGATGTTACTAAAGGGAGAGAGTTTGAAGCACACACATGGACTGTCCCCTGATTACCTAACCTACTCACACAGAACCTGCCTTAGTGACTAAGACTCCACCCACTTCCTTTTCACTCCTTTTGCCTCCCCTTTATTATAAGAGCATTGTTCAGCATCGCTATGTGCCAGCACAGAACCACCATGATTTCAATCAGCTTATTTAGAAAATAATCCTATCAGCCCTGCAAGATTTGTTGGAAACTTCTCAAACAGGAAATATTAAAATGTCTGTTCTCACACCCCCATCCCTGAATTTGACATTTGGTTACTTGGTACCAGAAAGTTTTATAACATCTTTTATGTCTAGGAAAATATATTATTCAGACTTGTCAATGTTCCTCTAATTAGCATTTTAGTGGAGATAAATGATGACTTGGGGAGAAAGAGGTATTCAAGTTTAACATAATGATTTGGTATCAAAGACAGGTTTATTATCTCTAGACATTTAGCTTTTGTTAGTACATTAGAAACTAGAGTTTCATTCTCTAGGATCTCAAATTGGGATGGATTTTTACAGGATTTCACAAGAGAAGAAACTGAGACCCACAGTAGATGAATGGAGAGAAGGGAACCAGTCATGGAAAAACAGAGACTGCTTGCTCCCTGCCCAACACTTCCAGATTTTATTATGACATCTGAATATCAAAGTGATGAACCTGTAAAGTAAATGACAGCTGTGAAAGGAATACCTACCAGCTGAAATTTGAAGCCGACAGGTAAGAATATCTCAGAGCAAATACCAGATGGTGGTTGGGCCTTTAGACAGTACTGACTTCAGGAAGGATGTGCCCCAGCTCCTTAATTATTGCATTTCTTGGGAATTTTAAATCTTGGGGCCTGACAGAATCCAGAATTAGGGAAATGTTTTCCACAGTCTCAATATTTACATTTTTCCAATAGTGAAGTACAATCATTTTAATGTTTTATTAGAATATATTAACTATGCATAATAATCAGTTTTGCTGTAATATTTTCATACCTATACATAATGGATTTGGGTCAAAATCACCACCATCACCCTCTCTGGCTCCCCTTCTCATGTCCACTTATTCCCCTCCTCTTCACAGGTGGGTCCCTATCTACTTTCATGTCTTTTATTTTATTACCTCTTGAGTTTAATTAGGGTTATTTATAGAGCATAGGTAAAGGGTTGTTTATAGAACCACAGGTAGCTTTCCAGTGTCTATGCCACTGAAGAAAATGTATCTCTCTCTTGCATCAACTGTTATGATTCAATGTTTAGGGAAAGACCAGGCCTCTGTAGCCTCTCCTTATCCACAATGGTGTGTTGAAGGCACCAACACTTCAGAGCTCACAGCTATTATGAGTCCAAGAGTGCAGCGATTATGTTTTCCAAGCAAAACTGAAGGAAGAAGTTCATTTTATCTTATTGTACCAGAGAGATAGAGTCCATAATTATGAGTATAGCATGGTGGCAGGGACAGGAAGCAGAAAGAACATATTTAACCCTCACACAAGGATAAGCCAAGGTAGAGGACAGGAAATGGGGCAGGATACACTTCTTCTAACAAGGCTGCACTTCCTAAAGGATCTATAACCCAATTACATAGCACCACCAACTCAGGATCAAGTATTAATATACATAAACCAAATGGGAACATTTCTCATTCAAAACAACACACAAGATTTGATTTTCAGTTCATATGTGTGTAATTTCAAGAGAAGGAAAAGTTCTTTTGGCTGTTTACCATGCATCTGGATTTCTGAATTAAAACTAAATGCTCAAAAGATCTATATAATTTTCTAACAGTTATAAAAATATCAAAACCTTGTGTTCATTTCCAGTTTTAACCATGAATCTAAGGGGCATAAAGTAAGAATGACCTAGATATATACTAACTATGCTACGCTTTCAGAGACTTTCTCTTCTCTATAGTTAAGGGCATGTATAGGTGAAATTATTAAGGCCACTCCATGTAGTTAAAGGGAAAGTTTATTAGTAGTGCAACTTACAAATGAAGGGATAGGTAGGTCGCAGGGTCTCAGGAAGGTGTATCACAGTCCAGCGGTGTTCTCTGGAGCTCTGTTCAGTCAACCTCCACCGTCCAGGGTCCAGGAACAGAGAGCGCAGGGCGCATCCCGATCTCAATCTCCGGTCTTCAGGGCCCTCCCTTGGCCCTGCCTTGTAGGCATGACAGTTACTGAAGCCTCAATGGGGGTTGGAACTTCCAGACCAAAGTTGGAATGGCTACCCACCATAGGCATGTTCTTTCATTTGCCCACCTCCTCATGTTACAATGGAATAACCAATATATTCACATGTATCCTCCCAGTAAATGCTTTCAGATGACAAAACACATTGATAATTACTCACAAAAATGATTGAGTGGATGCTGGAAGGATCTATTTATGAAGTGAACTGTAAGGAATTAGCATTTGTACCCTGTCCTGGCAGCCACTCCGAAGGCTCTCTGCCTGAGCATTCCTAGACCATTCCTTTTCTGTGAGGATCTAGTACTTCTCATAATGGCCTCAGGCAAGTTATCATAACGGCAGCAACATATGGTGTGTGAAGAGTGTCAACACCAGGGAGGCAGAGGAATTTGCATGGGACCACCAAGCGGGGAAAGAGCAAATGTTCTTGCTAAGAAGTGGGAACTGGTGCAATAGTTGGTTATGTGGAGTTTCTGGGTTCCAAGAAACTTACACTTCTGGCATTTCTTCTTCTATCAACTTTTTTCTACGTTATTTTTAAACAGACTGACCCTAGAAATAGGCCATGAGTGTCTCCCAGGGAGTATAAGCTGACATTTTGTAATTTTGTAAACTGATTGGAGGAGATATTAAAGAAGACATTTTTTATTTAAGTTTCATGAGATATTTACACATAGTGAATATGGTAGAAACAAAAAAGTAACAAATGATTCATTCTACAAAAGAAAATGATGTTAGTAGAAAAAACTTTTTAATTGTTTAAATAAACTCATTTGGACACTCAAGGTTCATGGGAAATATTGACTGTGATCATTTAGGCCCTGTATAATTCTCAAAGTGAATTTAGACAGCAATTGCTCTGTTATACATGGGATAAAGGTTCAGAGTCAGTAGTTTTCAAGATCTTGGGTTTTTAAAATATTTAATATGCCTCTTGAAAATTTCATATATTTATACAATATGTTCTGATCAGATCCATCCACCACTACCTCCTCCAACTATCGTCAGTGTGCCAAGCTCATCTCATTCCTAACTGCATGCTTTCTTTCCTGTTTACTTATTTGACAAAAAATAAATTAATACAATATATTCTACTCATGGTTTTCCCTCCCCAAACATTTCCCAGATCCTCTCTACCTCCTCATACACCAGCTCCAGGCCCTTTCTTTCTCTTTTTTATAGAACAACAAATAAACAAAAAAAGCCAATGAAAAAACAAACAAACAAAAAATAGTTCCCACCAATATGACCACCCAAATGTGAGCTGAAGAAACATGTCAAACTGTGTGGGGAAAAGCCCAAGAAGCCTCAACTCTACACAAAGAACTACAAGCAGCTGAATAAATCTGGAAGTAGGAAAGCTGATCCTCCTCAGGGAAGAGCACATTAAGTGGTTGTCTGGTGACACATGATCAGCCTTGGCAACATGCATACATGTAATATTATATGGTCTCAACCAGCTATATTTAGGAATATATATGTATATACAAATACATATGTGCATGTAAAAATAATTATTGAAAGAAGGGGCCATGAATTTGAAGGAGAGTGGATATAACAATATGGGAGAATTTATAGGGAGGAAAGAGAAGGGAAAACATTGTAATTAAATTACAATTTAAAAATCCCTTATTTTAAGAAGATTCATAAAGTTGAGTTTACATATAAAATTGGAAAATTAAGACACACAAAAGAATCCCCCCCTCTCTCTCTCTCTCTCTCTCTCTCTCTCTCTCTCTCTCTCACACACACACACACACACACACACACACACACACACACACACATACACAAATACACACATACGCTCACTCACTCTCTTAAGGACATACTCATACACTATTAAAACACAAAATCAGAAAGAATAATATACAAGTAAAAGATTACTAAGAAAAAAAACTGCTCAGGTTTTTCCCTTTCTAATTTATATTTATACCACAGACCTGTGCTTTTCTCAACGTTGATCAGTGACATTTCCTGTTGCAGTGGATATTGGTGAAGCAGAGACTCTCAAACTTGCCAAAGTCCCACATACAGCAATTAGTGATGCTCAGCTGTGGCTGAGTAATCTACATCATGACCACATTTTTTGTTTGTAGAGGAAATTTTTCAGTTAACTTGGGGAACACTTTTCTCAAAATCTCATTTGATATTTCTAAGAGCTCTGAGGAGAGCAAAGTTGTGATTGAAAAAATACACCTAATGAGAGAGTAATGGAAAGAAATATCTGGCTGAAAGCATTTGAGAAAATCTTCCATGTCTCTCCTTCAGTTGTTGACTGATGTGTAAACTAAGCCCAGTAACTGGATATACTTATTCTAGTGAGGAGGAATATGTCTGTACATGTTTCTGGTTTGGGGGCCTTCATTACCATGCTTTTTCTTTAAGAAAATGCAAAGAAAAGCTCAACTTTGGAGAATTTTAAGACATTTAGAGATGGAACAGCAATGTGATCTTGCTATACCAGGTAGGTAAACTCTTGAGTTCTTCATGCACACAGAAAGATTTAACTCAGAGAGGTATAAGAAGGCTGGAGAAATGGTTGTGGGGAAATAATCACGAGTTACTAATGCAGAGGATCCAGGTTTATTTCTTAGTATCTATATGGTGACTCACAACTATCTGTAACTGTAACTTCAATGACTCTGACACCCTCTTCCAGCATCTCCTGCCATTAAACATGTATAATATGTACACATACATGCAGCTAAACACTCACACGAAAGTATGAAGGCAAGAATTTTGGAAACATATTAGTCTTGTAACTTTACCTGAAAGATTGGTAACAGTCAATAACTTGATATATTATTATAATTTTTATCATCCATCACTGTTAATGAACATAATTGTAAATACACAAAGTATCTTGCACATTTGGAGCACTGAAGGTCATTCATTTTTATTTCCAATAGTTTACAGTATCTTTGAATACACAGCTGGCATCAGAATGTTGCTGTGCACATTCTGGCCTTTATCTGTACTGTCACCTTGCTTGCTAAACCTATGCTATTTATTAAGTCCCCTTGGGTGTACCAATAGAGGTATTATTGGTAGCTTAACACCTGATACTGATTTTGCTCATATAATTTAAAAGCATATGTATCAACTATGTAATCTATTGGCTGTGACCTTCCTACCCTCAAAATCCTCTGCATTGGTCTAGTTCTGTTATTGCAAACAATCAGAGGATCTATTGCACATTACATGCTGAACCAATTCCTACCAGTGTAAAGATGAATCAAATCTAAATATTTCTTCTTAGAAGATAATTAAAACTACCTACAGCTTAAGTACATCATACAGACCAAGACCACAGAAGCTCAGTGGGTCAAAGGAATGGTTCTGCAGGTTGGATTTAAAATGGAATTACTAGTTGGGTTAGGGTTAAAATTTTGAAAAATGAAATATGGAAATGACAAAAGGAAAATTTAAAAGTAACAATATAGCAGTTAAGATGGAAGGGTGTGACTAGAGTAACTGCTTCAAAGGAGCCTTGCAGAGAGTTTGTCAGTTGGGATGAAAAGCATGGCACAATGGGAAGAAATGCTGTGAAGGCAGTGATTTGAACCTATTCTGAACAATTACAAATAACATAGATAGGAATATGACTTTGTTATAGGCAGTGATCAGCCACTGTACACTTTTATTGTGTGTTCCTGTACACACATGAAAAGGTGAACTTGTGGGTACATGTAGAGGTTAGAGGTCAACCTTGAATGTTGGTCTTATTGGCCTTCAGCCTTGTGTTTTTGTTCATTACTTATCTTTTGGTTGTTTCTAATACAGAATCTTTCACTTGGCCTAGCGTTTCCTGATTAGAATAAAGATAGATAGATAGATAGATAGATAGATAGATAGATAGATAGATAGATAGATGTTAGATAGATAGATAGATAGATAGATAGATAGATAGATAGATAGATAGATAGATGTTAGATAGGTAGATAGATAGATAGATGTTAGATAGATAGATAGATAGATAGATAGATAGATAGATGTTAGGTAGATAGATAGATGGATAGATAGTGATAGAATGATGATACATAGATATATATTATATATAATATATATATGTATGTATGTATATGTATATATATATATATCACATTCTTCTCATGGAAAAGCAATAATATTTTGCATCTACTTCTTGTAAAAAGTAGCAAAGTGTGTTGAGTGCAATTCAAATAAAGGGTATTCCTATTCAAATCCTCCTTGCAACCTGAAAGACCTTAGCAAGATGTACAGTTGAGTTGACAGCAGTGAGTCTAGTAAAGTCTCACTCCAGAGCTGATTTGTTAGCTTTCAACTGCTGGAACCAATAAGAAATGTTCCTACAAAAAGAAAAAAAAACAGTCTTGAATATACAGGAGCCAAATATGCATGAGATCATTTTGTTTCAAGAATCATCACTCATGGCAGCATGTAACATTCTTTATAGAGATTGCCTTTCATTTGTGAAAAGCTCGTGGCTCAGAGCTGAAACTGTCCAGTTCTATTCAGAACAAATGAATATTTCATATCGGTTGTAAAAGACTTACATCTTGAGGACATTAAAATTTACCTAAGACATTAATGTATGGTAATAAAAATACAGATTCACTTCAAGGTTAAAGCCACAGGGAAAGCCATGTGCACTACTGGGCTCCTGTCACCAAGAACATAACCCTATCTGGGTATGCTCTGTCATGGTATTTTCCAAAGTTCACAGGTCAACAGAATTGTATTTATTTAAATAATGAATCAATTTTTTTTTTTACTGTAATAGCTATTCTCACATGTATCCTAAGGTAAAAATGGTGAGACTGGAAACGAGATGAGGTCCTCTTCCATAGTTACCAAGAATTTGGAGGGAAGGAAAATTAGAAATTCCGATTTCAGACGTCAGTATGAATTCCAAGGCCAGGGAGTGGAGGATGTGGTTCAGATGGTAGAGTGCTTGTTCAACACACATAAAGCCCTGGGTTCAATATTTCATACTACATGGAACTGTGTTTGGTGGTACATGACTGTAATGCTAGCCCTTGATATGTATAGGCATGATGGTAAGAAGATCAAGGCCATTTGTTCCTTGCCTGAGGCCAGCCTGGGACATATGGGATTTTGCTTCAAGTGTGTGTGTGTGTGTGTGTGTGTGTGTGTGTGTGTGTGTGTGTGTGTTGATAATATAGTTAATAGCCTAAAGGCAAGAGCTGTAAAAAGTAAAATTGTGTGTTTCTTCATGTTTAAATCTGTTCTTTAGGTTGCTCAAAGTAAGAGTTTATTTTACAGGTTTAAAAGATTTACCCAAATTAAGAATCATTTGAAAAAAATCACTAATGCTTGTGAATAGAATCCAAAATCATCCAGAAAAGGAATCTCAAAGGACTGCATACATTAAGTTGGGGTGTGGGATTCGTTTGGAGAGTTATCCAAGTTATTGACTAAAGGGAAGACCTGCTCACTGCAGCATTCCCCGGGCAAGGAATCCTGATTGCATAAGAGTTTAAGAAACAAAATAATCACTGATAAGCATGCACTAAGTCACTGCTCTCTGCTCTTGTCTGTGGACCAACTGTGCCCTGTTCTTTCAAGCTCTTGCTACTGTGACTACCCAGTCATGATAGACCATAACCTGGAATTATGAACCAAATGAACCCACCACCTCCTAAGGTGCTTCTGTCTTGACATTTTATTGCAACAGTAGGAAAATAAACTAAGACACTATTTGAATGCCCTTAGTGGAATGAAATAAGCATGAATAAACAATATATATCTGGACGAAAGTTTCAGGAGATGCAACCAGCAAGGATATCGCATTTCAATATGACATTGTCATGCGTAAGTGGATTGGGCCATATTCATAGTTGTTCTGGAATGCCTGAAGCCAATGGCTACCACCTGCATACATGTGTGCAAGTAAGAGGACCTCAGTTTGCCTCCTCGGCACTTAGATACTAAGCTAGATATGGTGACACATGCTTGTCATTCCAGCACTGGGAGATGGAGACAGCAAGATTCCTGAAGCTCTGTTGCTAGCCAGTCTAGACAATGTGTAGATTCTAGGCAGAACGAGAAGCACTGCTCAAAAGTTAATGTAGAAAGTGACTGAAAAAGACACTCTAAACCAATCTCTGACTTCTGGACTCCACATGCTCATGTATAAACATACACACATGTGTACACATGCACACATACACACAAAGTTAAAAATTTTAAACCAGAAAATATCTCTATTCAATGAATAAGAGATATTAATAGTTGTCCATTATTGTTCCTAGTATATTGTTGCTAATAAAAAAATACATTTGTAGCACTAAGTATATTTATTATCATTGTTGTTGTCTTGTTTATGTGTGTTCATGTGAGTATGCATTTGGGTGTACATGTGTGAGGGATGGCTAGAGGCTTGCTGGGGAGAAGGCTCACTTGTTAAAATGCTTGCCACATAAGTTTGAGGACCTGAGTTCAGATACTCAAGGTTCTCTATAGTAAATCATAGTAGTCATTAGTCTACCAATAACCTTAGAGGTCCTACAAGGAGAAGCCAGATAGAAACAAGAGGGTCATCAGACCTGATATACACAGATGTGAACAGAGAGAAACACTATCAAATAAGCAGAAGACCAAAACCAAGACCAGAGCTTGTCCTCTGACCTCCATCAGGCAGACTGTGGAATGTACACACTTACACACACACACACACACACACACACACACACACACACACACACACACACACACGAATCAAGGTAAATGCACAAGTAAGTTAAATAAATAAACATAAAACATAGTCAAGAATTTGAAAGACAAGACTACAGCTGTCCAAAATCATCCTTTAGGAATCTGAAGACCCTCTTCAGTGATGTGACCTTCCAAGACTTTTCTCCTTGACATTCTGAACTATTCAGGACTGTATTTCAGAGAAAGAGAAAAGATTTTTTTTTTGGGAAAGTGCTTTGAGAAAGTGAGAATCTTCACAGTGAATTATTAGGATGTTTGGGGGATTTGAGATAAGGAAATGGTTACTGAGCAGCTGCTAGGTAACATTGTCCTGTATTGTGCATATGTTAGTAGCACCATGCATCCTTCATACATTGGCTTTCTGTGTTACATATTAAGGATGTTCAATTTCACTTAGTGTTTGATCTCCACTAGTGGTCGCATGTCAGTGTGTAAGAGAATAATTGTGATTCCAGAGGCTCAGCTTGGTGCCTCTAAGATTGTCTGTGCTGTCACACTAATACATTTATTTTATTTTTCCCAATTTCATGAACTATTATTAGGTTTGTTTCCCAAGGTTTCTTAGCATACTGATTTTTTAAAACAGTGGCCTCTTCCAAAGTGATTGCATACCCCAAGTCTGCTTTGGTGAGGTTAAGGTCTGAAATGTGCTTTTCTGTCCTGATTTCAAGTGATATTTATGTGATTTCTCCCTCAGACACATTTACAGGAACCTATAGAAGATCTTCTTAAAATGTATTTTGTGTGTGTGACTGTACATTTGTGGTGTGTGTGTTTTATGCATGGGTGTGCATTTATGCACCCATGTGTGCATGTATGAAGGTTAGATGTCGATACCGAATGCCTTCTTCAATTATTCTCCACTATAACTCTTGTTGAGACAAGGTCTGTCACTGAACATGGCACTCATCAATTTGGCCAGACTGGATGACCAGTGAGCCCCAGGCTTCCTTCTGTCTATGCCTCCCCAGTGCTAGTAGTTCAGGCATTCATCCCCACCTCGGGCTTTTGTGTGTGTTCTGGGGATCAGAACTTGGGTCTTCATGCTTGGCTAGGAGTCACTTTACTGACTGAGCCCCACCAGTCCTAAACTCTCCCTTAACTTATGAAAACAGGAGACGGAGCATCCAAGTGTCTGTCCTCTAATAGACACTTTCTGTGCTGCACTTCAGTTTAATTTTACCACTTATGTCTAACCAAATGTTCTACATGACATAATATTTGGATCATCTGTTCATAGCAGAGGACCTCACAGTGGTAAAAATTTTTGGTGAAGAATTAAATTCTAAGTATTTGAAGCTGTGTAGTGAATTTAGTTTCCATAGAGAATGTTAAGTCATTGAAGTGCCTTGAAAACCATCCATTAACATTATATGAAAAATGGTAATGTTCTAATAAACACTATTGAGACTCTGAGGCAAGGTGTAAATAACATACAAATCATACTAGTTATAAAAATTAATTCTTTTGTTGATCCATATAAAAATATAAAAATAATTTAAACTTTAGGACATAGAAGAGTATGAGTAGAGTGAGGTTTAATTCCCAGGTTCCCTGTCTTACCTGGAGGGTAAATCCTTACTCCTACTGCATCAAATGGACTATCTGAACTTCTAGTCTTGCAGTGATAACTAGATCCTCAGAAGTGCAAAACCTACACCAACCCTGAACTTAGAAATTACTGGTATTATAGATCCAGTCACTTAGGGTACCCTAGGTATACTGGACTGAATGTCAAAGCCCTGAACTGAACCTTGAGTCCTCTGGTGTGTGGAGGTCTAGTTACAGGATGCTTTCATCTAGTCTGACCAAAGAGCCTAGTCTTGAAGTACTCTCTTGATTTACTGGGAGCATAGTATTCTCTGGTGGTGTTTTTTCATTTTTGTTTGTTTGTTTTGTTTTGGTCTTTTGGGGGCCTGTCAACAGCTCCCAAATAAACCACACTAAGAGGCTTATTCTTAATTATAAATATCCAGCCTTAGCTTGGGTTGTTGCTAGCCAGCTTTCCTTAACTTTAAATTATCCCATCTGGCTTTTGCCTTTGAACTTTACCTTTCTCTATTTCTGTGTCCATTTCATTATTTCTTACTCCATGGCTTGCTGTGTAGCTGGATGGCTGGCCCCTGATGTCTTCCTCCTTCTCTGGCTACTTCTTTTTTCTCCAAGATTTCTCCTTCTATTTATTTTATCTGTCTGCCAGGCACACCTATCCTATCTCCTGCCTTGCTATTGGACTTTCAGCTCTTTATTAGACTGTCAGGTGTTTTAGACAGGCAAAGTAACATACTTCACAGAGTTAAACAAACACAATATAAAAAAAGTAACACATCTGAAAGTAATATTCCCCAACATTTATTTCCCCCTTTTTTCTAAACAAAAATTAAAGGTTTTAACTTTAACATAGTAAGACTATATACAATAAGAACAATTATCAAGTAAAGATTACATTCACAATGTGCTGAATTCCAATTCATTTGTGTCTGGTAAATTTAAAGAAAATACTCCAAAATCTATCCTATCTTAGTAAATCCAAAATTTTATACCTAATTTAATTTCTATCTTATCTAAGGGAAACTGCAATTATAACTATTTAGTCTTCAAATCAATCCAAGGCCCCAGAAGAATATAATATTATTTAAATAAATAAAAAGTGAATTGCAAACAACTTTCAAAAATTCTAGAAATGTCAGAGACATTCTTGCTCAAATAGCTAGCCTTGCCACATTGAAAGCAAATTCCACAAGGACTTTCTTCAATGCCCATCATCTCTGAAGTAAATTGGTGCTTCCAGAAGCAGATGTGTCTCATTGTCATGAAAAACCTTAGGTTAACAAAACATTTTAAATGCCATATTCCATAGATCTTTGAAAGCGTTGAAGACCATCTATCTAAAATGTATCTCTATGTGATCTGGAAAGCATACCTAACATATCTATAATTTTGATTGTTATAAATGACTAACCACTAACTTACATTTTCTTATTATCCTATATAGTTTACAATAGCAGCTTTCAAAAGCTAGAACTTAACTCTACATTTCCAAATGAACTGCATAGACACAATATCTCAAAGAAATTAGAAACATATATACAATAAGTTATAACAAAAATAACCTTAAAATTTTATCAATATACAGAAATCCTTTAAACAAGAGCAGAAAAATATATACAGTGTAACAAAATTAACTCTAAGTTTGATAACAAACATCCATAACCCACCGAATAACCAAAGACCACCTGCCCCTTCCAACTATTAGGAACGTGGGCATAGTTTTCTTCATACTGCTTTCTGCTATCTATGGATGAAGTATCTTTAGGGTCCCTGAGAAAATTTTGAGATAATGAACAAGTCCTGGGAAGACTGGGAGTAATCTTTGCTGATAGATATCACCTGTCAAGATTCAGGCAGTCTCCCTTCATAAAACCTAATTTGTATTATTCTTGAAGGAATCCACAACTTCTAGTCTCCTTTGGTAACAAAACTCCAAAGCATTTTTTACTTCTATTTGACAAATATATTTTTGACTTATTTTTTAAAGTTAAGACATTCCTAAAGTATCTAGATTGGTTCAATTTAGCAGTCCAGTTCACGATCCCATGTCCCTTAGCAGCTGTTGTTTGCTTATCAACATTCAAAAAATTCAAAATCAACACAATATTATACAGGATTCAGACTCCCTGTGTACTTTCCATCTCACATGACTTTTTACCTTTATATTAGTTTTACTCTTTCCCTAAAGACTTTATTATTTTTTAAACTATTTCTTTTTATGACTGTCTATGCCCATATTCTTTCTTTCTTAATCGTATGCACATTGTAAAACACACAGGAACCTGTTTAGGGTTTATTTCATCTGGACCTCTTTTACTGTGTATTTTTTTTTTTACTTTTTTGACCTTGTGAGCAAACTTTAAGCTGCTAAGCAGCAAAAGCTAGTACCTCACACTGTGGTTTGGTGCCTGGCTCCATCTGCCTCTCAGGTTGTGAAAGCCAGACATAAAGCTTGTGGCACCAGTTAGAAGTTCATAACTGAAAACTACATTCAACTTTCCTAGCTGTGGAAGCCTGTACCTGCATGGCCACAGGCAGTTTTTACTTAGCTTGCCATTTTTATTTAGGACTGCCACTTGAAGAGCAACACCTTTAAGGAGTTGTATTTTTCTCAGCTTACTCAGGTCCTACCTAGGTGGATATTCAAGTGTCATATTGGTATGCCAAAATGTTATTGGTTGTTTCCTTACTGTTTGTCTCTTTGGAGGCCCACCACCCAGCTTCTAAATAAATGATGCATGAAGGCTTACTCTTAATTATAAATTCCAGGCCTTAGCTTGGTTTGTTTCTTGTTAGATTTTCTTAATGTATAATATCCCATCTACCTTTTGCCTCTGGGCTTTTCCCATTCTCTTACTTCTGTAGATGTTACTCTTAATCTGTGGCTTGCTGTGTACCTGGGTGGCTGTCCCTGAAGTCCTCCTCCATCTCTGAATATTTCTCTTTTTCTCACCTGCTCTTTCTCTCTTTCCAGATTTCTCCCTCTACATATTCTCTCTGCCTGCCAGCCCACCTATCTTTTCTCCCGCCTTACTATTAGCTATTGAGGTCTTTATTAGACTACCATGTGTCTTAGATAGGCACAGTAACACAACTTAACAGAGTTAAACAAATGCAACACAAACAAAAGTAACACACCTTAAAATAATACTCTCCAACATTCTGGTCTAGCAGAAAATGAGATACCTGGATTTTCAGTGCTTGCTGGTCCTGTAGAAACACAGAAGGCAGAAACCCTCTGTGTGATCTCAGAGCTTACTTTGTGCCTGTGGCTCTGACCATAGCCTCCAGGTAGTACACAGACTCCACTGGGTATCCCATTCACAGAAAAGTCACAGAATGAATGAAGAGACCAAAGATTTTATTTTTTTCTGATTGTCTTTGGCTCCTTTGGTCTCTAGTCAGTATATAACTGAAATAGGATCACCTCAGTAACTACATTTGATAACCACCACCAAGTTTCACCAGGTCCATAATTGAATTTCAAGCAGATATATTCCCAGAAAGATTCATAGGGAAGAAAAACCATATACCCAATAGACTCAAAAGAAGATTAAAGTGGTGGGGGAAGCACCCCAGCAGATGCAGAAAACACAACAAAGAAACACAGGAACTATGATAATCACTTTCCACGACTAGCCCACCAACTCCCCATTAAGGCATGCAAAACCGCAAAGATAGTTCAAATATCTGAGAAAGAATTCTCTCTTAGTTTTAAAACAATTGGTGATAATATTGAAGTCAAGCAGAAGAATTAAGGAAATCTTTAGAATACCCTGATAAGACAGTCTCCAAACAAATGTGATAGATAGTAAATTAGAATCAAAATTCTAAAATATGGAGGAGGGATTAAGCAAAGTGATTTGAAAACTGTTAAAAAAACTAAGCAGAATTATTTGAAATGAAGGCGATTGTTAATCACACAAAAATCTCAGTAGACATTGCTATTGACAGAGAAGATTACATAAAGGGACAACATTCATGGGTAGAGGATAAAGGTGGGAGACTATCAATCACACAATAAGTTCAGTAGATATTGCCATTAATAGACAGGAGTATACAGAGGGACAATGTTCATGGGTGAAAGATGAAGATGAGACAGTGATACAGACAGCCACATGCCAGGAAAATTAGTCTTTTCTAGCATAGATGAAAATTTCCAGATTTCTATAATAATATTTAAAAGAGCAAACCTGAGAGATCATGAAGAACATGAAGAAGAAGGAATGGAGGTTTAAAAAATAGTGGCATAGAGAGATAATTTAAGGAAATTACAACATAAAACTTCCCAAAGTTAGAGAAATAAATAAATATCCAAACACAGGTGATATAAAGATCTCCAAGAAGACATGGCCAGAGAGGAAACTCTGTACAAGCCACCGTGGTCTGGAAGACATAAATTCAATGAAGAAATAATCCCAAGATCAGCAAAAAAAAAAAAAAAAAAAAAAAAAAAAAAAAAAAAAAAAAAAAAAAAAAACAGATGTCAACTCAAATATAGGGGCAGAGATACCAGAATTACTTCAGGCTTTTCATCAGCAACTACAAGAATCAGAAGAGCATGTAACAAACCTTTCAGGCTCTGAATGTAAATAAATATGAACCAGGAATTCTATATCCTGAAAAACTTATCTTTCAAAACTAATGGAGAAATAAGGACAATCAACACAAACACAAATGAAGGCAATTCCTAACAACTAGGACAGAATTGTAGAAAATTCTTAATGAAATTCTTTAGTGAGAGTAAGAGGAAGATGGCTTCTTTGGAATGAATGCATGAAAGAGTTTGTCCATGAAAAGAACAGATATATGAACTAGAGCATGTCCAACATAGCAACTGGGCAAACCCTCAGAAATAACATAGGAAAAGAAAAAGGAAAATCAATAACCCAGCAAAACAGACCAACCTCTAACAGATGTATAGGATATGGCAGATTTATTTCTATATTAACCTCCCATATAAATGGTTTCAAATCACTACTAAAATAGTGATGACTAGTAGACTGGGTTTAAAAAAAAAGAACCAACTATATGTTGTTCCTAAGAAACACACAAGCTATGCAAGAAGATCTACTAACTGCAGATCCTCACCTCACCCTCTGCACCTTCCAATCCAATCACCCCTCTATGTGCTCTTCAAAATCCAGATTCCCAGCCTTATTCCCAGCTCTATAAGAGATCACCTGCTGCAATGCTGCAGACTTCCTTCTCCCCTGCCCCCATCTACACTGAATTATACAGATCTTCCCAGTCAAACTTCTTTAGTATCTTTCCTCCTATTCCCTGCAGTATCCCAGCCTCCAACTCCAGCAGCCATAATCCCTGGGAACCCACACCCAAATGTGGCCAGAAAAACAGGTAGGTTAATTGAAAATTTTCACCTTTCCCTTCAAACTGCAGACTTTTCCCTTTCCTTCCATTCTTCCAAGTGCAATTCCCCAGTCTAAACCCCAGATCTCTAGCAGCAGACTACTTCCTGAGACCTCTCCTCACTCTCTGCCTCCATTCCCAGGAGACTAAATAGATTCTGATGAAACACCTTATGTTCCTCAATTCTCTGGAAGCAATCTGATTCTCCCAGCTCATCAAGTATCAGCTCTTAATACCTAAAAACACATTTTACCTGGAACCCACAACAACCAGAATCCCAGAAGAATTTATTACCAGACATCTCACATCCATCACAATCTCCTAAGAACTGTAGAGAGCAACAGAAACTAAGAAAAAACCCACTCAAAAAAGACAAAACTAGATATCAGCAGCAAGTTTTATAATTTTCCTAAACCCAGAAGCCTAGATGCCAGTGTAAAAACAAAAATAATAATAGCCAGGACAATATATGTCTACTGGAGCCCAGAAACCCTGCCACAGCAGGCCCTGAGTATTCCAAAATACCTGAAGCACAAGACAAGAATCTTACAGTAACCTTTCTGAATATGATAGGGATCTTTAGAGAGGAAGTGAGTAAATCCCTTAAAGAAATATATATATGAACATAAACAAAAGAAGGATATGAATAAAACTGCACAAGCCCTGAAAATGAAAAATGAAAAATTTAGGAACTCAAACAGGAAACTCAGAAGCAAGCCTTACCAGCAAAATTAAAGATATGGAAGAGTGAGCCAGGAAATCTGAGACACTATGAAAAGACCAAATCTAAGAATAATAAGAATAAAGGAAGGAGAAGAAATGCAGGTCCAAGGCCCAGAAAATATTTTCAATTAAAATCATAGAAAATTGTCCTAACCTAAAGAAGGGGACACCTATCAAGGTACAAAGAAATATACAGAACACGAAATATCCTGCACCAGTATAGGCAGAATTTTCCTGTCCAGACTGCTTGATCCCAAATAATCACTCAGAGTCTTAATATAAATTATAAATATTTGACCAATAACTCAGGCTAATTACTAACTAGCCCTTACATTTTAAGTTAACAATATTCCCTATTTATGCTCTACCATATGGCATTGCCTTTATTAGCATGGCACATTCATCTCCTGCTCCTTTTGCATCTGGGCAGTGACACCTCTGACTCTGCCCTTCCTCCTACCAGAGTCCTCTGTGTCTGATTGTTCCACTTATAATTCCTGCCTGGCTACTGGTCTGTCAGCTTTTTATTAATCAATGAGAATAATAAACATTCACAGTGTACAGAAGGATTATTCCACAACATATCAGAAAAGAAAGTCCCCTTGGCACATAATAATCAAAACACTAAATATACGGAACAAGCAAAGAATATTAAGAGCTATAAAAGAAAAACTTCAAGTAACATATAACAGCAGATCAATTAGAATAACACTAGACTTGGCAATGGAGACTATAAAAGCCAGAAGAGCCTAGACAGATGTCCTGCAGACTCTAAGATACCAGAGATGCCAGCCCAGACTAAATCAAAACTTTCAATCACCACAGACTGAGAAAATAAGATATTTCATAATAAAGTCAAATTTAAACACTATCTATCTACAAATACAGCCAGAGAAATCTATGCCCACATACGTTTTTTATAACAAAGGCAAAAACATAAATGGGGAAAAAGATAGCCTATTCAACAAATGGTGCTGGCAAAGCTGGATATAAACCTGAAGAAGAATGAAAATTGATTCTTATGTTGTATAAAAGTCATTTTGAGATAAATCAAAGACCTTGATTAACCCAAAAACACTGAAACTTATAGATAAAACATAGGACTTACTCTTCAAGACAAGGCTTTCCAAGAACTTCCTATGACATAAATAGGATTGTATTTGGCCCCAAATATCAAAAGAGGTGATTACACAGAAATATAAAGTTTCTGTGCAAAAATGGAAATTTGATAAATATATGCCCCAGAGAATGAGGGAAAAATCTTTACAAACTGTGCTTCAATCAAGAGGATAACATGTAGAAATTACAAAGAACGCAGAAATTAAATCCCAAGCTAGTAGAACTTTGCTGTGTACTAACTCAGTGGGTAGAGCATGAGACTCTTAATCACAGGGCCGTGGGTTCATGCCCCACATTGCGTGCCAGATATTGGTGGAAGTATTAAGGCCACTCTACATAGTTAAAAGGGAAGTTTATTTTGTGGGGTAACTTAAAAATGAAGGGATAGATTACAGGGTCCAGGAAAGGTGTAGTGTAGTCCAGTGGTGTTCCCTGGAGAACTCTGCTTGGTCTACCTCCAGCGTCCAGGATCCAGGAACCAAGAGAGCTAGCACATTCGAATCTCAGGTCTTAAGGGCTCCTCAAAGGCATGACAGTTACCAGAAGCCTCAATGGGGGTAGTATTTGCAGGTCAAAGCAGGAACAGCTACCCACTACAAAACTTCCAATCAACAAATGGACTGATGAATTGAATAAACAGCTTTCAAATATAAAATACAAATGAGCAATAGCTATTTTTAAAGTGCTCAACATTGCTAGCAATCAGGGAAAATTAAATTATAACTATTTGAGATATCACTTCACTTCAGTCAGAGTGACTATCACCACAAAAATCTGACAACAAATGGAAGGAATGAGGAAAACAAGGAACATAATTAATAATTGCTGGTGGGGTGAAAATAATACCTGTGCATTATGGGATTTAGCTTGAAGATTTTTAAACTAGAAATTTTTAAACTAGAACTACCATTGGGCCCAGCTATTTTACTCCCAGGCATATACCCAGAGGACTACACACCTCAGAGAGATTTGTGCCTTTGTGTTCACTGCTGTTTTACTCACCACAGCAAGGAAAGGGAACAAAGCCAATTGTTCATTGATAGATGAGTGCATAATAAAAATCTAGCACATACATAAAATGGAGTATTATTCAGCACTAAATAAAAATGAGGACTAGGTGGACTTAGAATGATTAATATTGAGATCATCCAATCTCAGACTGAGTCTACAATGTATACATGTACACATGCAACCAAATATATTTGTGGATATTTTTTAACATGTCAAAGTTTGGGTAAAGAGTAGAAATTAAAGCAAGCTCAGGTAATACAAGACATGTGGAAAGACAGGATGCAGGTAAAAACATGGAGAACTGAAAAAGGATAGAAAGCAAGTGTTTTCCTAGTGTATTCTGTCAGTTTTCTTTTTTCTTTCTGTGGTGGGTTAGTGCAAGAAATGTATTTAATAGTGAAAATATAAAGTTCAAAGTAAAATTCCATGACTACAGAATTGCTATTCTTATGTGTATCACAGTGTTTTTTTTTTTTTTTAGATGTGTAGACCTTGGATCTGGGTAAATACATTTTTGAGTAGCTATGTTAATCTAGCTGTAAAATTTTATTTTATTTGCAAGTGTATTAAAATAAAATGAGTTTTTAAAAATTGCCTGTGTGGTGCATTTGTATTAATAGCACACAGATGGTAGGTGTGAATACCAAGGGATTGAGAAGGTTGCTCAATGGGTAAAGTGTTTGCTTTGTAAGATTGGGGACCTGAGTCTAGATCCACAGCACCTTTTTAAAGGCTGGGTTTTGGTGCATGCTGGTCGATGCCCAGCACTCATGAAGACTGAGCTTTGTGGTGCATGCCCATGAGGTCAGGACTTCAGGGACAGTGAACAGATGCAGGAGGATCTAAGGCCCTCCTGTTCATTCAGTATAGAAAAACACCACAGGCTCACAGGCCAATGCTCTCTCAAAAAGTAAGTGGACAACAATAGAACAAATCACACAAGGTTGGCCTTTGCACATATATGCAAAAATGTCCAACTCCTACATACACGAGTATTTACAGCTCATGTATGTGCATGCATGCACACACATACAACACACACACACACACACACACACACACACACACACACACACACACACACACAATGCCTGCTTCTTTACCCTGTGCATCAGGATCACCTGAGATTGTTACACTTACACATCCCCCCTGATTTGCCACTACCCTCCAAGGCAAAATTTCCTGTGTTAGAGCTAGAAAGTTCTGGAATATCTGCTATAAAAGTAAATAAACTGGGACCTAAAGGCACACATGGCCTTACTGCCTAGTGGGCTGTGAGAATCACATTAACATAGCCTAAGATCTTTTCCTTCTCTTTAGACTAAATGACATTTTAAATACCTCTCTCTTCCTCCTTCCCTCTCTCTATCTATCCCTCTCTCTCCTTCCTTCCTCTCTCTCTTCCTCATCCTCTCCCTCCCTCCCTCCCTTCTCTTTCCTTCTCCTTCTCCTTCTTCCTCTCTCTCTCTCTCTCTCTCTCTCTCTCTCTCTCTCTCTCTCTCTCTCTCTCTCTCTCTCTCTCTCTCTCTCTGTCAGGGGCAAATGGAAGTGAGAGGTGCGGTTGACAGTGAATACCTTTATTTGACAGCTCTTCACTTTTATTTTTTGAAACAAAGTATTGCCCTGAACTTTTGACTCACAGAGTCAGACTGGCCAACAAGCTCCGGAACCTTCTGTTTCCTCCTCACTAGTTCCGGGAGCACAGATGCAGGCCCTATGCTCTGTTCTCATGTATGTGCTGGAGACTGAACTCAGGTCTTTGTGCTTGCATGGCCACAGGAACTGATTAAATCATTTAACCATCTCTTTGATTTTTCTTTTATTTTGACAAATCACTGAATTATATTTCTATATAGATAGCAATATAAACTAAAACTTCCTAAGAGATTTGTCATTTCAGTTATTTTAGTTAGATGTTAGTGAAATATCATATATATTTTTAAACAGTTTTATTGGGACTCTGCATTACCAAGTTGAAAAAGATAAAGATGTGGAAAGATACAAGTTGGTTTGGTTAATGTTTCCCCAGTCTGAGAAGCAAGGATTCAGCAAGCAGAGTTAACTAAGATAGTAACTGTTCATATCTCAATGGAACTGAGCTTAATCTACCCATTGGCATTTATATCCAATTAAAAGTAAGCTACTGAAAATAGATAAAAGTTAATGCCAACCTAAGTTGTATAATCAACATCAGCTTTGACATTTACAGCAAATCCTGCTAAGCACGAGTTAACATGATTCTAAAAAGCTTTGAGTCATGTTGCTGCTGGCACCAGGGTGAAGAGTCATTCTCTCCAGCTGCAGGTGGATACAGAGGAAGGCAGAGGCACGAAGATGCATGTTCTTGAGAGAAGGTATCTATTAACTATAATCAAAACACCACAACATTGCTGTTAAAGTGTGATTGTTGTTGAATTACTTGTTCTGTGCTGTAAGGAATCTGCAATGTTGACTGTGTGTCAATGAATTGGCATCTTAGAGAATTCTCAGTGGTGTCACCCATATGGAGCCTTCTAGTAGATATGAATTTAAGATGACAGCATTTTTCTCCCATAGAAATCTCAAGATCCACTATGGGCTAGATGTAGCAGTTCTTCCCTGGGTACTTTATGTTTGTTTGTTTCTGTTTTTTAATATGTCTGTCTCTGTATGTAAGGCTACTATATGTACATGGATATGAATATGCTTCCATAAAGTTACATTCAGTGTCATCTACAATTACTCCCCATGTTTTTTTTATTAAGACATTGTAGTGGCTTCCTGGAGCTCAGCCTGGTGTCCGGCTGTGGATCTCTGCATCTGCTTCTATCAGTCACTGGATAAAAGCTCTATGATGACAGTTAGGGTATTTACTAGACCAGTCACCTGAGTAGACCAGTCCAGCCACCCTCTCAACCACTGCCAGTAGTCCAAAGTGGGGTCATCCTTGTGGATTGCTGAGAGCTTCCCTGTCACCCTGCCTTTTGCTATTACCATGATGTCTTCATTTATTATGGTATCTCTTTCCTTGCTCTCCCACTCTGCCCCTGATCCAGCTCAACCCTCCCATTTCCTCATGTTCTCATCCCCCATTCTTTGCCCTCCATTGCCCCCCCCCCAATCCTGTGGGCAGGGTATGTCAAGAACATGATGGAAAAACGTGCAGAGATGACCAGCCACACTAGTAGAAACCCATGAACTATGGACTAATAGCTATAGAGACCCCATAGGACTAGACTAGGCCCTCTGGATATAGGAGACAGTTGTTTAGCTCAAAGTATTTGGGCGTCCCCAGGTAGGGGGATCAGAATCAATCCCTGGTGCATGGGTGGGCTTTTCGGAGCCCAATGTGTAGGGTGTGACACCTTGCACAGCCTTGGTGCAGGGGGAAGGAGCTTGGGCCTGCCTCAGCTGAGTGTGCCAGGCTCTGCTGACACCCCATGGGAGACCTTGATTTGGAAAATGTGGGGATGGAGGGTGGATTGGGGGAGATGGTTGGGCATGGGAAGAGGGAAGAGGTGGGGGGAATCTATGGTTGGTATGTAAAGTGAATAGACAATTCATTAATAAAAAAATTGAAAAAAAGACATTTTAGTGGGTAGCTATTTCATCTTTGACCTTGAAGCACTGCCCCTAGTGAGGCAGCAGGTAACTTCCATGCTTACCTAAGACCTACCCCTGGAGCATGGCCAAGACAGGTTCCCTTAAGACCTGAGATCCTTACATGCTGGCCCTCTTAGCTCCTCATGATCCTAGATGCTGAATGGCAGACCAAGTCAGAGTTCTCCAGAGAATCATGCTGGACTACACCTCACCTCTCCTGGATCCTATAACTGCCTGCCTTACTGGTTGTGAGTTACCCTGAAATAAACCTCTTTTAACTAACTAGATAGACTACATAGAGTTGCCTTGTTAATTCCCTGCATTAAGACATGTTTTTCCATTGAACCTGGAGCTCAATGATTCACCTGGGCTAGCCAGCCAATGAGTCTCGGAAGTCTTCCTGTCTGCCTCCTGGCATTGAGGTTATAATTTTATGCCACAATTATGGGTTTCTAAAAGTGGACTTAAGGAAACAAACTAAGGTCCTTGTTATTTCAAGACATGGGTCATCTCTCCAGTCCCTAGCTGTGGCAATTCTTAACTTAAAAGGCAGCCTTAATCAAGGAAATGGTGATAATAAGAGTCTGGTCTCAGTCACTTGGCAGACCTAAACATTAGTCTGTCCTTATTAACATGATATATTTTAGTTTTCAGATAAAAGATGGAAATAAATCATCTGCTGTTCCTATCTTCCTATAGGAATTTACTAAGAACGACATAAGAATCCAAGATGCTTTAAGTTATCAGTATGGTAGCTTGTCCTCAGCCAAATGGATATGATCTGGGTCTATTTTGGAATTGGATCCCCGGTGGAGGATCTTAAATGAAGCATTCTTCCTTCCTGGGGAGTGGGAGAGGGAGGCCGGGAGCCAAATTCCTCATATGAACCTCAAGGCTGTCCAAGACTTGCAAGCCCCAGTTCCGTTCCCATGGCTGAAGCAAATGTGCAGCCACAAAGTTGATGGGTATAATAGATGGAATAAAAGCAGAATCGGAGGTGGGGTAAGGAGGGGGAATTCAGCACACCTTCTTCTTGTATTAATATTAAGAGGGAAGATGACATGCACCGACTAACTCTGACAGCCATATGTGGCAGTAAAAAGATGCTTCATTGCTCCCCCGCCTGTGATGTTTCTCAGGAACCACTGCCTCAGGCATCCTCGCATGAAGCCTTGCACATCTCTGGCTGTTCATGCTGTCACATAACAATTTGCTTTTATTCTGTTTCCTTTGCACAGTGACTTTTGAATATTAACCCTTGAAGTCTGACAGCAAAGCAACGGGCTATCCCAGCTCCAGATCTGTTTCTATACCTCCTGGAACCAAGTTGGGTCACATCTATTTTTGTTTGTCTACATCCTTCTATTTTGACATAATTGGGTTTTACTAAATAATCTAAGATTTTCTTCCAATGCTAAGAGAATCATATACTACCAAAAATTCATTTGTATTCCAAGGAAGTGGTTTGGTTGTTCTATGCCACTGAAAAGTAGAGTTTGGCTTTCTTCTGATGTTAGAGTCAGCTACTTCAGATGGAAATTGTCACTTAGCTATAGCTGGAGGGCTTCTCTCCAGGTTCCACCAAGCCCCACAGTCCCACAATCCACATATAAAATAATCACTCAGACGCTTATATTATTTATAAACTGTATGGCCGTGGCAGGCTTCTTGCTAACTGTTCTTATATCTTAAATTAACCCATTTCTATAAATCTAAACCTTGCCTCATGGCTGGTGGCTTACCGGCGTCTTTACATGCTGCTTGTCCTGGCGGTGGCTGCAGTGTCTCTCTCTCCTTCTTCCTGTTTCCCCAATTCTCCTCTCTCCTTGTCCTGCCTATACTTCCTGTCTGGTCACTGGCCATCAGTGTTTTATTTATGTAGAGCGATATCCACAGCACTTAGCTGATTTTTTTCTGCATAGCAATGGACAAATTATGTATTTCCCTAGTTCTTGTTCATGTGCATGTGTGAGTGTGCATGTGTGTGTGTGTGTGTGTGTGTGTGTGTGTGTGTGTGTGTCGTCATATGAATGGAGAAATCATATGACAATTTCAGGTGTAGGTATTCACTCTCTATCTTTTGGGGGACAGAGTCTCTTAGTCATTTTTCTACTGTGAATGCACAGCTTCCAGGAAGTCTCTCATACCCACCTTTTCTCTTACCACAGGAGCACTGAGGTTACAGATGCTTGTGCTACTCAGTCTGGCTTCTACATGGGTTGTGAGGTTCCAAACTTAGGCCCTCCTATTTGTGTGACAAGCTCTTTATTCCCTCAACCTCTTGGCTGTGGTGGCACACGCCTTTAATCTCAGTACTCAGGAAGCAGAGCCAGGTGGATCTCTTTGAGTTCGAGGCCAGCCTTGTCTACTAATCGAGATCCAGGGTAGGCACCAAAACTATACAGAGAAACTCTGTCTCAAAAAAAAGAAAGAAAAAAGAAAAGAAAAGAAAAAGAAAAGCCCTCAACTATCTCTCTAATCTGATTTCCAATTTTCTTACCATCAAAATAGCAAAAGTAGAAAATATAAAATAATAATAGTAACATTTGTTATAAAGCACACAAATTAATACCTTACTATACAGAAAATACTAAAAAACATTTATAGAAAAAAAGGACAGCATATGAGAATTCAGATTCCACTTCTCAAATATGGTACTAAACATATAAGGATGGTTCTGGTTCTGTAGTTATCAGGTACAGTAGGAAGTATTTTCTGTCTTGAGTCAGGTAAGTTTGCTAGAGCCTGAAGGTCAGTAGCTGTTATCTTTCATTATTCCTTGAATTTGGGCTGTAGTTTTCAAGATTCCTTCCTCTCTAGCTACCAAATACCTTCTTCAGTGTTCTCTATTACTAGTCTCTTCTGTTGTAGAATACCTTTCTCATAATCTAGGAAGTCTGTGCTCTCTCCCATCCTGGTTATCTTACTACAGGTTTTGTTGTGTTCCCTGCAGCAGGATACACTCTTGTATGTTTTTGGAAGGTTTTCTGGAATGAACTGGGAATTGGAAAATTATCAAGAAATAAAGTATTCATACTCTTTAAACTGCATCTGTCCACTGGCAAAATAAATTATGAGGCACACATGGAGGATCAGATGATGGTTAAAGTGTACATATTCCTTCCAGAGTAGAGAGGGAAACAGGGAGATGGGTTAGGAGGTTTGTAGCCGAGTTTAAAGAAAATGGCTGAGCACAGAGAACTGATAATAGCTGAGATAAAAGTTGTTTGTGCTCTGCAGAAGCAGTAATCAGTTACAGTAAAATAAGAACTAGATTTTCACTGTGAACAAAGGAGGCTCTAAGCATATAGTGGTCTCCCAGAACTGTTCTCAGAAGCATGGACAGACATCATCACATAGAATGAAATAGGCCAGATTCAGAATGGCAAATCATTCATTTTCTTTTGCATGTGAAATCTAGATTTTTAAAAATTTCTTGTGTGTGTGTGTGTGTGTGTGTGTGTGTGTGTATGTGTGTGTGTGTGTGTGTGTGTGTGTGTGTGTGTGTGTGTGTGTGTAGGGGGGTGTTTCCATGTGTGAATTGAAGTGTGTGTGGTATGTATATGTGTGAGTATACATGTGAGCACGTGCATTAGGAGGTATAGCCTTGTTGGAGGAAGAGGGTCACTGGGGTTGGCTTTGAGGTCTCAAGAGCCCACAACAGGCTTAGTATACCTCTCCTACTACTTGCTGCCTGAGAATCAGGAAGTGCATCCCTTTTTTTTTTTTCAAGACAGGGTTTCTCTGTGTAGTTTTGGTGCTTGTTCTGGAAGATCAGGCTGGCCTCAAACTCACAGAAATCCACACGGCTAGGAAGTGTGCTCTTAACTATTGTTCCAGTGGCATGCTTGCTTGCCTGCCACCATGCTCCCCACCATGTGGTCATGGAATAACCCTGTGAAAAGGTAAGGGAGCCTCTAATCATAGTTTTCTTCTTTAAGCTGACTCAGTCATGATATCTCCTCACAGCAATAGAACAGTAACTAAAACAGAGGCTGACTCTGTGTGTTGTCCTTAGTCATTTCTCTACCTTATTTTAAGTCAATGTCTCTTATTGAACTTGGACCTTATCAGTTGATTGGTCTACTGGTCAATGGGACCAAGAGATCAGCTAGACTCTGCCACCCATTCCCATCAGCACTGGGATTATAGACATCCACTATTGTGTGACACATTTGTACACTGGGTATGTGAAACCAGGTCTCCGTGCTTGTGCAGGAACTACTTTCCCACCAAACCATCTTCACAAACCTTAGAAGTCAGGTTTTATATATAGTCTAAGAAAGAAAAGGAATCAAGAATCAAAGATGGTGAATATGTCACTTGGCTGTGGGGAAGCTAAGAAAAAGATCAGAAAGGTGTGGTTTCTGAGACTATTTTTCTAGCTCAGCAGGTTAGAGCATCATATTTTGGGTATCATATTCTAAGCCACAATAATCATTGCATTATTTATCAGTTGTCTCTAGACACTGGTTAGATCAGAGAAAGTCAGCTGTATCTTATTATAAATATGGAAGAAAATCTTATTAAAAAACAGGACAATGCATTCAAATCATTTCAGCTCTGCAGCCAGCAGAGTTCATTCACATCTCAATAATTTTTTCCACCTACTACAGAGTTTATATTTGGGACTTGAAAATTCTGTGTTCATCACATTTTGTGACATATCTGTGCAGCCAGATTTGAGGTCTCTTACACCTCCTTTTCTGCACCTCCTTCCTATTGTCCAACTTCCCAGTGTTGCTCCTTCCTCTCTCCAGATGGATGTTCACCTGAAAAACTCCTAGGCTACACAAGCTCCTGGACCTACCTGGAACAATTAACAACTGATGCAGAGTCTGTAGGGACAGAACAGGCATATCTGATCAGGTGATCACAAAGTACAGCCGGGATTGAGGGACTGTGCAGTACATAATAGACTGGTTTATTAATTAGGATAATGGTGCCAAGAAACTTGGTTAAGGGTTGAGTTGAGCTCACAGAGAGAGAAGAATCAGCCATTTTAGTTATGCACAAAATGGGAAAAAGTAAAATATTATTCTTGCTAGAAAATAATAAATCTCTCCATCCTGTCTCTGTATAATCCATGAAAAAATTTGAAATAATCTTATAAATAGTATGTGAGTTTTGGAAAGCATCACAAGATCCAGTGTCAACCTACAACCTAGATTGGACACTATATACATGCAATAAACAATTAGAAACTTTGAAAAAGAAATAATATCACTTTATTAGATTCTATACATTATTTTTATTTAAAGTTAAAATTTGTATCATATCATAAATTAAGAAAGTGTGCTGAAATTCTTATTACTTTATTTTATTTTATTTTTTATTTTTCAAGACAGGGTTGGGGTTTCTCTGTGTAGCTTTGCACCTTTCCTGGGACTCACTTGGTAGCCCAGGCTGGCCTCGAACTCACAGAGATCCACCTGCCTCTGCCTCCCGAGTGCTGGGATTAAAGGCGTGCGCCACCACTGCCCGGCTAAATTCTTTATTTTGAAATTTATAAAAGAAATCACAAAGGATCTGAAAATGGAGAACACATGTAGAGGTACTACAGAAAATCTACCTTTTAAAGGTGACATGTTAAACAAATTTATCTGCAAATTTAATAGACTTTCCAAGAAAATTCCTTAAGAGGTGTTAGAGAAGTTGATTGTAAAATGTATATTGCAAAACCACCAAGCAAACAAACAAAACCAAGCGCTATGAGGATCCATTCCCCATTGATACTCAAGTTCTCATAAATGAATTGGCTTAAGATGACCCACCTGACATACAATTTCTGTGAGAAAAATGTGGGAAGAGCTTAGTTGGTTTTTTACTTAAGTTCTGTCCAGCTGAAGTCCAGATATCAGACCATTTCTCCTCACACTCTGTAACGATGAATCCACAAGAATTGATGGACACTCAAAAGGGCCATTGACTAGGGTCCAGAGAGATGACTTAGTGGGGAAAGATGATTGTCACCGAGACTGATGACATTACATACTCCTGGACACACTCAGTTTGTTAGATGCAGATCAGAAAGCCTGCCTACCACAAGGAAATTTCCCAGAATCTGGAGAAAGGAGAATGCTGCATGTCAACAGCTTGGAAGAGATCCCAATTCTGAACTTAAAGAACAGTTTTTGCTGATTGAGTGTCATTTCTGAACCATGCTTGAACAATTCTAAGTTGAGCACATTACAAGGCAGAACCATCTCTACATAGCAGATTTATTCATATCTATACAAACTGGAGACCACCCAATGTCCTTCAGTAGGTGAGTGGACAAGAAAATTGAAGAGCCCCTGTGGAATAGAATGCCATTCAGCAACAAAAAGGAACACAGAATATTCATAGCAACTTGGATACCCCTCAAAGATATTTTCAGTAGTATTATACTGTGTGAATGAAGCCAGTCTCAAAGGTTTTATACTACATGATGCCATTCATCATTCTCAAATGAAAGTCAAGTCACAAGAAAGTAGAGTACATCGGAGTTGCCAGTGTTAGGAGTTGGGATTAGAGGCAGCCTACAAGCCTTTGTGGAACCATAGTGTTCTGTATTGTAAGTATAAGGATGCCAGTCAGTTCTACACATATGTTAAAATGTATAGGTCTGCATACCAAATTAACTGATTCTGTTTTGTTTATTTTAACATTGAAATTTCAGCAAATATTTATCCTGAAATAACCTTTTAAAAGTTGTATATCTGCAGAACCCCCTAATCAGCCAGTGTTTCAAGAGTAAGTGATGGAAGAGTGCTTTCTGTAGATGTAACCAACCGTCTTATTAAATAAGAAACACAGAGCAAATGCAAAGACGAAAGCCAAGAGATCAGAGCTAAGAGCCTTACCCACCTGCTGCAGCTAGCCTCTTAAGCCAAGAGACCTCTCCCAAAGAGAGGTACTTCCTGTCTGTTTGTCTTTATATAGACTTTCTGTTCTGCCTTCTCATTGGTTGTAAAACCAACCACATGACTGCCTCGTCACTGTCTGTTGTACAGCCCTCCAGGTCTTCTATGGCATTGATATTAAAGGCGTGTGTCTCCAATGCTCGCTTTATCCTTGAACACACAGAGATCAACCTAGCTCTGCCTACCAAGTGCTGGGATTAAAGGAGTGCACGACCAATGCCCAGCTTTTGCTATGGCTCTAATAGCTCTGACCCCCGGGCAACTTTATTTATTAACATACAATTAAAATCACTTTTCAGTACAAATAAAATACCACCATAGCTTTCAGCCCCACCCAGAGATTACATTGCTCCAGGGGGGGAGAAGGAATGTAAGAGCCAGAGGATGGGGAAGTGTACAGTCACTGGAAGCCCATGGCCACCGCACTCATGAAGTCACTGAAGCTTTAGTTATCTGCATAAGACTGGGGCCTCAACTTCTCATCATAATGGAGAAGGAGTCATGAGGCTCCACCCGTCCTCTAGGGACTTTTGGAAGGTAACTGCTGTAAGGGGAGTGATGTCATTTTATTCCATAGTGTAAGCACAAATACATTTCCTTTGCTCTGGAAAAAGCTTCCCATCCTAGTTAAACTCTATGAGTCACACACAAAGGAAGACACAAAAATAGGAAGGAAACTTGTTGTGAAGTGTTTCAGCTAGAGAAAAGAGGGAATGAGAGACCAGAATTGTGTGGTTGAAGACTACTAACATTCATAATATAAATGATGGACTCTCAAACAATAAAAGGTTGTTTCTATTTGTTTAATTTTGTACTGGATCCTGTTTTTAAGGATTCTCATACAGAGCTTTAGGTCTGAGAGGGTCATAGTTTCTATTAGGAGGGATGGTAGAATAAAAGTGCTAAGAATTGAAAGTTAAAGGGTCACACTGAGGTCTATTCTACAAAAGAAGTTCCAACTTCTATGCCCTTGGCAAGGGCCGTCAATGTGACTCATTTAGTAATTGGCTCCAAGTTCTTTTTTCATGGAACCTTGAGGGAACATAATAATTCTACTGTAAGACACTACCATTTTGGATATCTATCAGGTATTGGGGAGGAAGAGGTGAGAGATATTTTTTAATTGGTCTAGTTATAGTATATGGATTAGTTCTAGAGATCTGTCTAATAACACAGTGCCTAAAGTCAACAAGACTGAGTGGTTGTAATGTGAAGAGGAAGAACCTTTGATGAAATTTGAGTAAAACCAAACAAGAGCCAACCAAAGAAAACTTTAAGACGTGATGGATATATTGGTTGCCTTGACTATGGCAAGAATTCCATGAATATATACATATGTTCATATTTATCCATGGATACACACACAGTTTACTAGATTTCAGTTATACCTATTAAAAACTAGTAGAAAAATA
This sequence comes from Peromyscus maniculatus bairdii, assembly GCF_049852395.1. NCBI lineage: Eukaryota > Metazoa > Chordata > Mammalia > Rodentia > Cricetidae > Peromyscus > Peromyscus maniculatus. The sequence goes on from NC_134862.1 coordinate 15,626,798, forward strand.
AACAAACATTTTCATGGCACTGCTTAAAATATTGCTAGATCCTTAAGACTACCATGGACCATTTCCTTTACTTCTTTGAGATGGGAAAGTGTCTGTTTTAAAACTTCAAATATTTAGTTTCTAGGGATAAAGGACTAAATTATGCAGTTTGATAAGATTCTATTATAAAGAAAATCTGATATTCCAATAGTGTGGCAACATGGATGTATGATATTCTAAATGCAAATAAGCCCTGATTCTATCATTTCCTCACAGTTCCAGCTCAAGGCTTGTCACGTGTATAAAGACAACCATTCCCAGAGCTCAGTATAAATAATGATCACTTAATATCTTTAAATGTTATAAATATTTCTTGTATCATGCCAGGGGAAACTATGGAAGTCATAGTTTTGTTCCTAGCTCTGTACTCCAAAATCTTTAATACTCTCGCCCCGCCCCTCGCTGGTCAATCAAACAGGTGACTGTGGCTATTATGTAGGACCCCTACAAATATTCAAAAGACAATGACTTAACTACTACCAAGTATCAAGCTCTGACCTAGGCCATGGATTTATGACACCAGCAAAGCATCTTCTCTTTTAGGTTGCCAAAATGAGAGGCAGTTTTATAAAGTGTTTGCAAAATAGTACTTGACAAAGTTCTAAGTTCTCAGAAGAGATAACAGTATTTTGTGTGTTGTATGACACTCCCTAATGTTCACAAACCATGGGTATAATTTTATTCCTCTTTGCGAAAAAATGTTCAGTACATGAAAATGTACAGAGACATGCCAAGGATATTACAGAGGTGAAGCCAAGGTCACCTCTTTCCGAATTCAGCCCTTTCTACTTGCATGTCATCATGCTCAGCTTCAGAGAAGACACATTGAATTTTTATCCATCTCATGATTGGAATTCTTGAGTTAATTATGTTTAAAATTGAGTCAAGGTCAAATATGCAGTGTCAAGAACATGAAACAAAAATTGACAGAGAAATACAATTGAGGAAGTTCATTCTAAATGGGCTTTTTGTCAGAGGTGGGGTGAGGAAGAAGTAGAGACGATAGAGATAGAAAGATGGGGGATTATATTTTTACAAAAATATAGTGTAATGAAATTACAGAGATCATTTCCATTCTGCTTCCAGGAAAGAAGGGCAAAACCACTTAATAGCAAGTCAGCATTCTCTTATTAGAGAGCATTTAGTAAGCTCCAATATTTCAAGGCAGATGGTATTCCTCAAGGATGTGAGTAAGAGATTTCTAACTGCATATTGAATAAATACTGGTAATTTCCACCATCATTAAATATGTCTTTTTTCTCCCTAACTGAGAAGTTAATATAATAATGACATATATAATTAATGTTAGTCTTAATTCTCTAATCTTAAGAGGCTTATTCACTACAAAAATCACATTTGTCTACAGATGATTATCTTTTCTGCTAAACTAGCCTCAAGAATAAGCTGATATAATTGAAATAAATATGCATAAATCCATGGTCTTTTTTGCACTTTGGGTGGCATCAATTTACATGTGTTTCAAAGCTCCCTATATTATTGCAGTAACTGCATTTTAAGCAGAGCATTAAGGTGGGCTCTCTTTCTAAGACAGTTCCTGCAATTAATGAGATCTTTAATATCCCACAGCTTATCCTGTAACCTGTGCAGACAGGCCATAAGGAGACTGACTCATATCCTGTGGATATGTCATTGTTAAGCATGATGGTGTGTGTGTGTGTGTGTGTGTGTGCGTGTGTGTGTGTGTGTGTGTGTGTAAAATCAACCTGATAGGATCTTGAATTACTTCTTCTTCATAGGCTCCTGCTTTCTGGTATGTCTGAGAGGGAGTTTTGAGATAGGGTTAGGTGAGGTGGAAGGACCCATTCTGAATGTGGGTAACATGCCATGTGCTGGGGACCTGGACTGAATGAAAGATAGCAAACTGAGAAAGAGCATTTGTCTCTCTCTGCATTCTGACTGCAGATACAATGTGACCTGATGCTTTGGCTTCTCCAACAGTGACTTCCTTGATTTTAAGGACCATACTTCTGAAACCATGGGCTACAGTGAGTTTGTCCTTCCTTAACTTGCTCTTGTCACATAGACAGACTAACAGTGAGAAACATAAATAATACAGTGAGGTGTGCATCTGGGTGAGTTTGGCCACAGAACAAGAGCCAAGGGACAGCAAAGCTCCCCTCACACTGACTCTCCTGCCCTGCTATGGAAGGGAACTTGGCACAGGAAGATGCTTTTCTTTCTGAGCTGCCACCATGTGAAATTGACTGTTCTCGGAGCTGGGTACCAAAGTAAATAAATAAAACCAATGAGCGCAGTAACCAAACCACTACTCTATAAATAAGGCAAAGCTGTGCCAGAAAATGGTGTATACCAGTGAATGCTGCATAGCAGCTGTCTACACAGACAGCAGAGACCTGACTAGTTCAAACCCATGTGAGCTTGTAGCTGTAAAACAACTCTAGTCGCATGTCTTTCTCTAGATCAGTTCTGAAGACCTGCCTGAGTTGGAGGGCTGAGGCAGCTTGGTGGAAGACAGGCTTTGAGATGAGTAGGAACAGAAGGTCAGGGTTTTATCACAAGTGAGGTAACCCAGACCCAGGAAGCTGTTCACACACATTCCCTGCCATCTGTGGTACATAGCTCCAAATCTTCAGATGGGAGGATTAACTTTAGAAACCAAGGAAGTAAAGGAAGCCATAAGTAAGGAAAGAAGAAATTCTAGAGATCAAAGTGTCAGGATACAGGTTACAGGGAGGGTAAATGGGGGAAGGAGTGAATTGAACTGGGCAGTGGGGAACAAGGGCAATACAGAAAAAGAGTGAGAAGGAGGATAAATAACACTAAGGAGATTTGAAGAAGCCATGGGGTAACATATTATTTGCTATATATCTAAAATTACTTCCCCCTCCCCCGTGTGTGTGTGTGTGTGTGTGTGTGTGTGTGTGTGTGTGTGTGTGAGAGAGAGAGAGAGAGAGAGAGAGAGAGAGAGAGAGAGAGAGAGAGATTAACTTACACCACTTGGAGTGACAATGTTCTCTATAAGAGCCATAGACAACCAACAAAATTCCCAGTACCAGACACAGGAAACCTTCTTTTGAGTTGTTAGTCAGAGGAGTTCAACAGACTCCCAGAACAGTATAAGCTATTGCTGGTGCCCTTCCTTCCTCCCCAGAACTTGAAGTTAAGACCCTGTGTTTCAATACATGGCACATTTCAGACACAGGCCTTGGAGAAATCAAGCTGGATCTGCCTCAGAAGAATTCTTTCTGAAGAATGCATTTGTAGTAGCTGAAGGTGCTATGTAAGCTGCTGAGAGAGAAAAATAATCAAAAATCCCCCGCAACCATGAACATATGAATCTCAGCAACAATCAGCCTGGGAAAATATCCAAAATGGTGTAATAATAAGATTTACAGTTGTATACTTGTATCTAAGGCCTACTCAATTACAGGAAATCCATTCCTGCTGTGCCTGCTACTATAAACCCAGGCAACAAACTAGGCATGGTGAGGCCATACAACTTAGAGGAGAACCTATTACTTACACTTTAGTAAACCAATATAATTATAAATGACATTCTAAATACTTATCTTCATACCTAAAGTTAAGTGTAGATCTCACCCTTCACAGTACAGTAGACAGAGACCATCATGGAAATGATGACTGTTCAAAATGAAAATAACAATGCACAATGAGGTGCCCAACCCCAACTGATAGATCTACAACACCACCCTTCCATCTATGGCTCTGGAAACATCATGGAAAAGAGGGTGGAAAGCTGAATAGAACCAGAGGACTCTTTCATTGAGATTGTATCTCTTATGTATAACAGAGAAGTTGCACACATGAAATCACAACAATGTGGCTGCCTAAACAAAACCTGAGCAATGACAGTGCAGTTGACAAGGAAATGAAGATTGAATATATGTATATGTGTATGTATATATACTGTGTTGCTTAGTGCAAACCACACTAAAGATATGGCAGATTATGTATGTGTAAGAGAGAAAGGAGGTCATGATTTGAGAGGAGTATGTAAGAAGGAGATGAGGAAAAATAATGTAAACACAGTACAGTAGGTTCTCTATGGTAAAAGAGGTTGCTTGCATGCTTGGAAATGTGGTTGTGGTAAACATTGTAAATCCAGTCGAGATTTACAGTGGGGAAGTGAAATGATTTAACAACTTTTGCAGCTTGCTGTTGACTGCCTTTGAATGATGATGTCATAGTCTCACAACTCTGTGGGACAGATAGGCAATAGCCTTATCACACACAGAGAGTGAGATAATGGAAATATATAAACTAATCAAAGTCTATTAAGGAGGCTTAATGACACAGTCATAGGGAAGGGAGATGTGTGGGACAAGTGGTAAATGGATAGTTAAGGAGAAAGCTTATTTCAGATGGAGATTTCTGGTGGTGGGAGTCTTTGGGGGATATCTGAGCAGGGTTGTTGAGAAACCAGATTTGATTTTTAGGGAAATGCTACTGCAAGGGCAGCTATGTTTGAGAGTATCTTGGGTCCAAGATCATGAGAAAAAATATAACCAGGAAGAAAGAAAGAGGACATAAACCAATTCTCAAACTTTAAATACTGAACCATCAGTGGCATCAACTGAGGAAGTTCGAGAAATGTACATCCTTAGCCCATACCTGGCCAGTCATTGTGGACCCTGAATAGAGACCAGTATACTGAGCTTTAATAAGACCATGATGGTTCTCATACATAGTCAGTATGAGAGATTCTGAACTAATATGTGTCCTTGAGTTCAAAGACATCATGGGTTTTTTAATTCTGGGTAAAGATAAGGTACTTCGGGAAATGTACAGTTAACATTCAGTACGTAGGAGGTCATGAAAAGCCCATAGATGTCCACTGACCTTAAATGAGATATGGACACCAGACCTATCAAAGATCTTTGTTTTCATATGACTGTTATAACAAATGTGCACAAGCTAGGCTTAGACACCAAAATCACTTATTTTCTGATAGGCTGGACAGCATTGGGATTGCCTTCTGATGGGGCTGTTTTCTCTAGCTTCACAGAACCTTTCCTTAGTGTGTGGGGAAAAGGAAGGAGGAGGGATGGGAGGGAGATGGTGGAGAGCAGTACATGTGTGAATGAGCCACTGTTCTCTGGTTCTTTCCTCTTCATGAAATGATGCTATTCTTTTGAAATTAGATCCTTACCCTTATACCCTCATCTGATAATAATTATCTTGCCGAAGTATTGTCTTCCAGGACAGTTGTGTCTGCATTTATGCTTTTAGCATGTTTGCTAAATGAACTTGTACAAAACAGTCACCTAAAATTTGTGTTTCTACCCATAGACTGGTGTTGCTCTCAGCCTGGGCCAGAGAAGCTTCTTTTTGCAGGAGGCAGTGGTTAATGAGACTCACAGCTGGTCAGAGTGCCGAGAATAGGTGACTATTGAGTGCTCATCCCCAATGAAGACTTCTATATCACCCTTTCTAATGTCCAGGAAACACCGTATAGTAGAGGGCATAAAGATTGTAAATGAATGCTATGGAATACTGATTTCTGCATAGGGCATGGCCATCATAACAATGAATACAAATCTGCACATACACAAAGAAATGTGGGCAGGAAGTGTTCTTAGTGGGAAGAAGGAGAATAAAAGGGGTAGCAGGTGAATAAGATTGGGTAATGAGGGGGTTAATATGTTCACAGTATACTTTATACTTGTACATAACTGTCAACAATTCGATATATGTATATTGGAAAGAAAAAGTATTTTACATATAAAATTTAGGTGAGCACAGCTTAATCACTAGAGACCCTACTTACAGAATTTGTTTTCAAAGAATGAATGTGAGTGGGTAAGACACAATGAGAAAGTGTTCTGGAAAACAGATTTTTCTCTCATTATTTTTGACTCCTTATTGAATTTAACAATGGGAAATACTGGCTACCATTTTGGAACTACATAAATTGCATAGAAGGAGGCTGTCTTGGAGTGGGACATACATTGAGGAACAGCATCAAAGTATCAAAAAGGCACTTACGATAGTTTGTGGAAAACATTTGACATTTAGATAGAATATTTCCTACCTGATATTTTAATCCAATGAATAAGTAATTCCTATATTGGCACACACAAGTTAAAATTGTATTTTCTGTGTTTTATAGATTAAAATTCAGACATAAGCATCTTTGAACTAGAAAGTAAATCCTCCCCAGGAATAACCATTGCTCTTACCCTTACTTTCTGTAAAACTACTTCATTATTCACTCGATGCCAGCTTTGTGGCACTGCCACACAAACACTGAAGGAGGAACTTCTTAGTTCCAGATATGAACTACCTCTTTATGCTATAAACAGTGTCACTTGGAAAACCTAAGACCCACCTATGAGTGTGCCACATGCAAGGATTTAATAGATGTCTTTGTCTGTCTTTCAGTTGTCATACAAACAAGTATCTATGCCTGAATGATTCATAAGGACCAAAGTTCCTTTAGCATCTGTTTTTAAGGCTGGGAAAACCTAGATATTGCAGTTGCATCTGGATAAGACTTCATAACACACCATTTAGAATAGGATGGAATAAATGGAAGCGGTAACAGGAACATCCAGATGAAACAAAAGGTAACGAGCACCCACATTTTCTAAGAACCCACTCTTGAAATCTCTAAACCAGTTCTGGGAGAAAGGTTATTCATCTTCCTCTTATCCTGGGAGCTCACCAACCCCTGAAGAGCCACCTTCTCATTCTACTTATGAGGGAGTCAAATTTCACTATTGGTTTCAGAGGAAACAAATCATACTCCATCTTCAAATTTGTCAATTTGACACAACCTAGAATCACTTGAGAAGAGAGTCTCAATGTGGAGATGTCTAAATTGAGTTGGCCTTTGTCTGTGGGCAATTGTCTTAGATTAAATAATATTTGAATTCCAGCCCACTGTGAGCAGTGCCACTCCCAATATGAGGGTACCTGACCTGTATAAAATTGGAGAAATCAAGCTGAGTACAAGCAAAAAAAATGAGTATGCATATATGTAGATTCTCTCTATTTTAGATGTGATATGACTGTTTGCTCTGAGCTCCTGATTTAGCTTCTACTTAGGGGTAGACAATGACCTAGAATTATAATCCAAATAAACTCTTTCTCCCCAAAGTTAACTTTTGTCAATGTGATTCTACGCAGAAATAGAAATCAATCTATAAGAGCAGGACACAACATTGACTCTGAAGTCCACCCTGGTGTTGGTAGCCTTGGAATACCAAGAGGGCACTCTTTGCAAAGGCTTTTTTCAGCTTGACTGTGGTTGGGGAAGAAAACACTAACCCCAGTTACAAAAAGGCACTGGTACAGACTGTCTGATTACCAGTTCAACACTAACCACAGATACAAAAGGCAATGGTGCAGACTGTCTGAATACCAGCTCCTTGTCTACAATGGGAATGAAGGTTGTACTCATCTCCCACTTCCGGCTTTGCTTACAGCTCTCGTTCCTTGCAAGTAGCTGAAATTATTAGTCCTAGTCTTTTAGTACAGGAAGTGTGATTTGCAATGACAAGAGAAAACTATCATCATTTTTATTTCTTTTAAAATATGTGCTGTATGCTGTGTGTGTGTGTGTGTGAGAGAGAGAGAGAGAGAGAGAGAGAGAGAGAGAGAGAGAGAGAGAGAGAAAGAGGGAGAGAGAGGGAGAGAGAGAGAGAGGGAGAGAAAGAGAGAGAGGGAGAGAGAGAGAGAGAGAGAGAGAGAGAGAGAGAGAGAGAGAGAGAGAGAGAGAGAGAGAGATGAGTGCCACAGCATGTGTGTGGAGGTCAAAGAAGTTTGTGTGCCAGTCCTTACCTTCTTACCTTGTGACAAACAGAGTTATCATTTGTCAATGTGTCTATCAGGCTAGCTGGCATACAACTTCCAGGGATTCTTCAAACTTCATCTTCTATTTCAAATTAGGAGCACTGGCTTTGCAGACATGCACTTCTGTATTTGCTTTACATGGGCTCTAGGGAGCCAAATTCCAGTCCTTAATCTTGGACAGCAAGTGCTTTCTCCAGATCCAGATTGCAATTTATAAATTTCAAGTTTCCATAGGAATCAAGAGATACAACACTCAAATTATATTTTGCTTTTTAATGAGAACTACATAAATAGTCCCTTCAACAGGATTTTGAGTCTGTTAGTTGGAGGATCCTTTTTTGTTTTGTTTTTTTGAGACAGGGTTTCTCTGTGTAGTTTTGGTGCCTCTCATGGATCTTGCTCTGTAGACCAGGCTAGCCTCAGATTCACAAGTGCCACCAGGTTCTGCCTCCTGAGTGCTGGGATTAGAAATGTATGCCACCACCGCCTGGCCTGGAGGATCCTTTAAAATCAACAGAGACAAAACTAAGTTACAGAGTTGGGAGTAGGTAATTAAACACACACACACACACACACACACACACACACACACACACACACACACGCGCGCGCGCACCAATAAGAGCAACAACAAAACATACTTTTCAAAATACTATTTAAAATTTAAAATATTGTTTAAAAAGTATTATTCTGACACAATAATATTTAGAAAATATTGTGTAAGAATAGTCAGTGGGTGATGTGTTTACATTTAGGGATAGAAGCACCTTGTGTTATATTTAGGGATGAACAACTTGTCACCTGCCATGAGAGGAAGCCAGTGTGAAATGAGATAGTGGAATTGGACAGCTCATTATGAAAGAAGAAAAGAGAAGGCCTACATCCATCTGGCTCTGGACATGAATTGCTTGGATATTACAAAATTATACAAGCAAATTTTTCTGGTCCTTGGTCAGGAGTTCCCAGCAGCAACACAGGAAATTGAAGCTCTTGGCCATGTCTTCCCTGCTTGTCAAGAGGAGTCAGTAGCAAGTGTCCTTAATGCTCACAATGTCAGTCTTCTCCAGACCTAGGGAGATAGGTGATTCTATCCTCTTGGCCCTGATGTGTTTTATGTTCAGTTAATAACGGAAATCCAGCCTAATGCCATGAGCATTTTAGCTGAGAGAGTTGTATTTGTTAAAAGTCAAGTTAAATACTTTATTATTACATAATTACTTTTTTCTGAATAATTGGATTTAGAAAAAATGATTTTCACATTAAGCAGATGTGTGTGTGTGTGTGTGTGTGTGTGTGTGTGTGTGTGCGCGCGCGTGCGCGCGCATGCCCAACCTTGTTAGTTTGGGCTGTCAGATTTACATGAGTCTTTATATCTCTGTGAGTATATGGTTGTGTATATGAGGGTAGGTACCTCCAGAGGAGAATAGAGGATGTTGGATCTTTTGGAGCTAGTATTACATGCTATTAAATCTGGGTTCCATTCCGAGCATTGTAAGGGAAAGGGGGATTATTTTTTTTTAACAAATTTTCTTTGTTTTTTCTTTTAATCTACTCATTTTGATGCAATATTATCTAAAGGAAAATGATTGATGGCATTTACATCTTTAGTACTCACAGAACTGTTTATTTCTATAAAGCAGTAGCTGACAAATGGCTCTTGTGAAGGGCCAGGCAGTATTGTTCTGGATTTCTCAGCCATGCTGTAGCTGTAACCACTGTCTAGTTTTGTCTTTATGTGAAAATTCTGAGGTGGGAAGACTCTTTCTTTGACTCTCAGATTTGCTTAGTTACTTGTAGTTCTTTGTGCATGATTGAGGCCTCAGTGGGATTTTGCTATCCACCTTAGCATGACTATTGTTGTGCCTGTTCAGCTCATGTTTAGGCAGTCATGTTGTTGCTACTTTATGGGTATAGTTTCTGACATTACTAGAGGACACAATCTCACACCAAACTTCCTGTTGCTTTGGCTCTTACATACATTCTACCCCCTCTTTCAGTAAAATTCCCCAAGCCTTAGGTACTGAAGTTATTTGTAGATGTATCCACTGGGACTGGGCTTTGCAACTCTGCATTGTTTTTAGATGTGTTTTTCTGTAATGTTCTCCTTCTGTTACAAACAGAAGTTTCTTGATGTGGAGTGAGGACTACACTTATGTGTAAATATAAAGACAGATATCCAGAATGGAGTTAGGGATTGTGCTGGCTTATTAAACTGGTAGTTGTAGGTTCACTCTCAAGATTTAAATACTTCAGGAACACTGGCTAGGTGGCTTGGTTCCCAGTACCAGACATGATTTCCCTCTTGTTGAGTGGGTCTTAAGTCTAATTGGAGAGCTGCATGTGTGTCTCTATAGGACTGTAGTCTGTAGGTTTCTCTGGTCCTGCCAGGCCCCAGCAGTCCTGCGGCCCACTTAAAAAATAATCACACAGAGGCTTAATATTGTTTATACCTGCTTGGCCATTAGCTCAGGCTTATTACTGACTAGCTCTTACACTTAAATTAACCCATAATTCTTATCTAGGTTTAGCCATCTGACTTGATACCTTTTCTCAGTTCTGCCTCATCACCGTGCTTTCTCCATGTCTGGCTGGAGACTCCTGGCTCAGCCTTCCTTTTCCCAGAATTCTCCTTGTCTGCTTGCACCATCTATACCTCCTGCCTGGCTACTGGCCAATCAGTGTTTTCTTTGTCAACCAATCAGAGCAACATATATTCACAGCATTCAGAGCAATATCACATAGCACTTCCCCTTTTCTTTCTAATCAAAAAGGAAGGTTTTAACTTTAACATAGTAAAATTGCATATAATACAACAGTTATCAAGCAAGAATTACAGTCACAATATCTAACCTATTTGTATTTGGCAAAATCAAAGAAAATATTCTATCATGTATCCTATATTTGTGAGTCTAAAGTGTCATATCTAATTTATCTTTTATTGTGACTAAGGAAAACTATAATTATAACTATCTAGTCTTTAACTACATCAAAAACCCCAAATATAATATTGCCAAAGTAGACAGGAAGTATATTGTAATCAAATTCCAAAAATTTGGAAATGACAGAGACAGCTGCCTGCCTGGACAGTCATCCAAATTTCCTCTGCAATGTTGGGTCATTCATCTTCAGCCTACAGGCCTAGTCTCTCAGTCTTTTTCCTGTGTCCTGTAGAATGTCTGACAGTCTCCTCTGCAAAGCAGGAACCTAAAGGACCATCTTGCCTTGCAAAGTTCAATGGTCACCTTCTTATGGGTCCTGCATGTCCAGTTGATACAACATACTGTCAATCAGTCAACACAAGGGCATTTTTCTGCCCAGTGGCTAACTTTTGCCACACAGAAAGCTAACACCATAATGGATTTCTTCAATGCCCATTATCTTCTCTGAATTATATTGGTGCTGCCAAGAGCAGAGATGTCTCAATGTCTAGAAAGTCAAAGTTCTTAAAACATTTTAAATGTCATATTCTCTAGGTCTTTGAAGTGTTTGAAGACTACCTACCTAATTGAAATATATCTAGGTATATCTAGAAATATTAACTAACAAACTATGGGTTTGATTATTATAGATGATTAATTATTAATCTGTATTTCTTAATAATACATTACAATTTTTAAAGAGCTGCATAAACATAGTATCTTAAATAAGAGTAGAAATATGCATACAATAGAACAATATTAACTTTAAGTTTGTTTCAATAAACTAAAATCCACAGCATAAAACTGGCCAGCACAACTAACTCCTTGTCAACTCAACACACAAACACATCACTTTTAGGCCACACCTTTCCCTTCTTATTCATCCCCAAGATCTTATATCAAAAATATAAATAACTTTAAAAGTCCCACAGTCTTGGGGATATTCCATCACACTGTGAAACCTGGGTTTGTATTTGTATTGATTAAATAAAATTAACCTTGTCTTAACTATGTTGTCTGAAAAGGAATGGTAGGAAAGTATTCCTAGAAACAATGTTTTTCTAGACATAATCCAAATAGAAGGCACCAGCTTTCTGGAGCATGCAGAAGGTGTGACAAAGGCTGGCATTGGATGAATGAATGCAGATCAACAAGGGACAGGCAAGGTAACCCTTTGTCATTAAGAAATGCCCAATGTCAAATTCGGTTCAATCATTTCCTGTCAGCACTGGGGAAACCTCTCTACAGGGCAATTAAAAGACTTAATGCTTGCTTGGTCATCCAACCCAACTAACTTATAAGACTAATAAGTGCCTTCCATTTGATCAAGTAAAAAAATTATTATTAAAGACAATACTTTTTTTGTTGCCAGATATCATTTTGTCTTAATAAAGACATAACCTGACAAAAAGTAACTCCCCAAAGTAAGGATTGGGTAAGGGTTTTGTTTTTGTCTTTTCAGGAGAATAAAAGCATCTAACTAAGGAATCTGAAGACTACTAGACAATTGAGACATCTGAAGAAGAAGGATGGATCCTACAGCGCAAAATGTTCCAAGAAAAGGATTAAAATTGGCCTAATGCTACAGCATATTTCTAAAAGGTTAAAATTTCATAAATCTTCCCAAATATTTGTTTCTGCTGCTCTCTACAAACACAAAAGGCAAAGGGTCTTTTCATGGTCCCTATTCAATTAAAAATTAAAGCTGGCTTTGGAGTTGGAACATAGATCTCTTCTTCTCTAAACCCAAGCATAATTATTAAAAGAAAATCCAAAATCTCTGTCTTGTGCCAGAAGAACTATCTGATATGATACAGAAGAAAACCAAATTAAGGGACTATTCTATTGTTACTAATCTCATAATTTTTTGGTTTTATTTTGACTCTTTAAAACTGTTCTTAGGCCGGGCGTTGGTAGCACACGCCTTTAATTCCAGCACTCGGGAGGCAGAGCCAGGTGGATCTCTGTGAGTTCGAGGCCAGCCTGGGCTACCAAGTGAGCTCCAGGAAAGGCGCAAAGCTACACAGAGAAAACCTGTCTCGAAAAAGCAAAAAAAAAAAAAAAAAAAAAAAAAAAACAAAAAGCAAACTGTTCTTAAGGTATCAATATTATCTCTAAATTTATAAGATTTATACATACACACACATATATAAATACACACACACACACACACACACACACACACATGCTTTCTGTCATGGTATTAGTGGTCATACAGAGTACTAACTAATTTTAGAAATAGACTTCACCTAGCTTCCTGTACATGATTTTGGCCTTAAGTCTAATGCAGAGAACTAGGAATCAAGTTTGTGTGCCCTGGATATTCTTAATAGATCGTGGTTCTTTAATCTCTCTGAGATCTGCTGCATAAGACATTTAAATGTTTAAATTTTCTGCAGTAAACTGTGGCCATTCCTAACAGTGACCTTTGAAATCTCCAAAAAGATGATGGGGCCCCATAAAGATGATTCTACTTGGATTGTGGTAATGCCATTAAGCAAACAAACACTACTCAAAAATCATCTTTAAACTTCAAACTGTTCAGGACAATTTCAAAGTGGTTTGCGGAGATGGTCCAGCCTCATAGACTATCTAGCCAAGACTTCAGATAGCTCTACACTTTCCCATTACACAGAGACTAAACAAAAAATAATATAGCTACTTCTCCCAGGATTTGATCATTATCCCAATTTTCTCAGGGCCTCCTATAGATGCTGTTGCCCCCAGTCAACAAGAAGTAATTATAAGAATATGACATCCATATTCCCAAGAGAAGGAATAGGTGGTTTCTGGTCATTCAATGGGTTGTGAATGTTTATCATCATTGTTACTGGTCATGGTAATGGACGAGTCTAAGCAAGATGGCTGAATTGAAGGATCTCTTTCTAAAAAAAGGGGGTATGGAAAGGGTAAGAAAAAAGGTAGATTATTTAATCTACTTTAAACTAAAAAGCAAAAATTAATTCAAATATTTTACATTGGTATTGATTTTTATATATTGCTATAAATTTAATTTTATTTTTATTAGAATATACTCTAGATAAGTTTATACTCTTGTTTAAGATATTATACTTATGCAGCTCATTTAAAATGTAATGTATAATTGAGGAATACAAGTTAGTAATCATCTACAATAATTAACCTTATGTTAGATATGTTTTCAAGGTTAAACAAACATATATTTTAGATATATAGGTGGTCTTCAAACACTTTAGAGACTTACAGAATATGACATTTAATATGTTTTAATAACCTAAGATTTTTCATGAAACTGAGACACTTCTGCTCCTGGCATAAAAATTTACTTCAAACAAGGATGATGGGCATTGAAGTACCTCCATATGGAGTTTGCTTTCACTGTAGCAAAGTTAGCCACTGGGCAGGAAGCTGCCGTTGACTCCACAGCTGTCAGTATGCTGTTCAAATTGGACAAGCGGGGTACAAAAGAAGGCGACTGCCAAACTTTGCCAAGACAAGATAGGAGAGGCCCTGAAATTTCCTCCTTCACAGAAAAGTCTGTCAGATATTCTAGGCCTACAGAGGCTGAAAATGGAAGCCTCAAAGTTTCAGAGAAAATGTGGTTGACTGTCCAGGTAGTCAGCCCCTTCTGTAATTTTTATAGTTTGGGAAGTTTTTTGTTCTGTATTTCCTGTTTGCTCAGTTAATATTATATCCTTCTCAGGATCTCTGAAGTAGTTGAAGACAAGATTGTTTTAGTTCCAGTTTTCCTTGTTACTAAATTCAGAAAAGAAACTTAGAAAAGAGGTATAAGTTGTATAAGATTGAAAGACATAAAAGCTTAAATTGTTTATGTAAGAAAATGTTTTGAGTTCTAAAAAGATAGTTTTGGGTTGGTAATACAAGTTAAGATAGAAATGAATTAGGTACAAAACTTTGGATTCACCAAGATAGGATAGATAATAAAGTGGTTTCTCTGAATTTGCCAACTGCAATTGGACTGGATCTTGTGAGAGTAATTCTTACTTGATAATTGTTCTTATTGTATATAGTTTCACTGTGTTGGGATTAAAACCTTTCTTTTTATTTAGACAAGAAGGGGGAAATGTTGGGGGACATTCAATCACACTGTAAACCTCAAGTTTGCCTTTGCATTAATTAAATAAAATTAACATTGGTTCAGAAAGCTGAGTTAGCAATTAGTTGACAGAACGTAATCAGAGAGAATCAGGGGGCATCCAGGAGAGACACAGAAAGTATTTGGGAGGGATTTAGAGTGGCACAGGTTTTTCTGGTTTGACAGAAAAAAAGCAAAGTCTTTCAGAGATGCCAACAAGGATGAGAAGGTTAGCGTTTTGCTATTTAACCTCTCTGTGCTAGCAGGTTTTCACCCTGGCCTTTAAATTTCAAGTCTTATTTATAAGTAGAACAATAGAGATTCAGTTCAAGCTACCTTTAGCAGCAGCAACAGAGCTGGTACCTGGAACAGAATTCTCACCAGGCTATGGACTGAGTGACCAGTCCACCACTAGAGAGACAGGCGGTAACTGCAGAGTTGCAATTGCTAGGTGTAGATGTAACCAACTGTCTATTAAATAAGAAACACAGAACCAATGTAAAAGAGAAAGCCAAGAGGTCAGAGCTCAGAGCTAAAACCTTACCCGTCCTCCTGAGGTGGTCCTACCTCTCCGAAAGAGACCTACTTCCTGTGTGTTTGTCTTTAGATAGTCTTTCTGTTCTGCCTTCTCATTGGTTGTAAACCCAAACATGTGACTGCCTCGTCACTGCCTGTAAGTACATCCCTCCAGATCTTAAAGGTGTATGTCTCCAATGCTGCCTGTATCCCTGAACACACAGAGACTTACCTAGCTCTGCCTACCAAGTGCTAGGATTAAAGGCATGCGCCACCACCACCACACTCTTGCTATGGCTTAATAGCTCTGACCCCCTGGCAACTTTATTTATTAACATACAATTAAAATCACATTTTAGTACAAATAAAATACCACCATAGCTAGGCGCAAAGGCAGTAGACTGGGGTGCAGCCACTGTGCCAAAGTTAAAACAAAACCACAGACCTTACAAATTTAAACACGTTAAAATTTCAGTGTCTTTAAAACATGCAGTCTCTAAAAATCCAAAAATCTCCTTTAAAAATTCAAAGTTTTGCAGCTGTGGACTCCTTTAAAAATCAAAATTAAATACCTTCTTCAAGAAGGAAGAACCAGGCAACAGTCACAATCTGAACCAAACAAAACCAACCTCCAACAGTGTAAATAATTTAATGCTCAATTATCTGGGATTTGCTCACCATCTTCTGGGCTGCTCCAAGAGCTTGAGTCACATTTCTTGCTCTGCCCTCAGCAACAAACCCAGCTTGTCTTCTAACTCCAGCTGGCTCCACTCCATTGCTACTGCCGCTCTTGGCAGTCATCATATGGTCCTGGCAGCTGTAAAACTCTACGGTCTTTGGCGGCACTGTCACCAAGAGCCTGTCATAGGCTCTCTTCATGGTGCCAAGTCTCAACACCTTTCAATGACCCCTTCAGTGCTGGGCCTTCAACTGGCCCTGAGGTTGGACCTCGAACAATGGCCTCTTCTGGCTTTTTACAGTGCCAAGCCTCAGCTGTTCTCCATGACCCTCTCACTCCTTCAAAACCAATGACCCCTAGGTGATTCTTACACTATCCAGTTCAGCTGCCAAAGTAACTTATACCTTTGGTCTCCTATGAAACATAGCTTCTGTATGCTGACTTTTAGGAAACACTTTCCAGAAGATTCTGCCTCCATGATGCTAGTCACTTCCTAATCACCACTAAATTTTCATCTCTAGCTGACCAATATTCGTAATTCCAACAAGGCAAAGGATTTGGTTTAGTACTTCTGGTATCTCATTAACCACAGCTGATTCTTCAGCCCCAGTTAATCAGAATGGCAGAATTTTAAATCAAAACAGGAAACATCCCTAATAGAGTCTTTAAACTTCCCTCTGAAACTTCACAGGCAAGGCCTCCATCCTCTACACTGTTCTCAATAGTCTTATCTTCAAAGCTCCTAAAGGACATCCCACTGAGTTCTGAACACTCAATGGATTTCCTTGCCCAGAGTTCCCAAGTATTTCTACATTTCTCCACAAAACATGGTCAGGTCTAACAAAACTATACTCCACTATGCTGGTATCAACATAGTTATATTTGTTGATATATATATATATATATATATATATATATATATATATATATATATATATATATATATATATATATATCTTTCTGTAACAAAACACCATCACCAAAAACAAGTTGGGTAGGAAAGGATTAAAGTTGGCTTTCATATCCATATCATAGTTCATTATCAAAGGAAGTCAGGACAGGAACTCAAATATTGCAGGAACCTAGAGGCAAGAGCTGATGCAGAGCCCATGGGAGGGTTCTGCTTACTGCCTTGTTTCTCATGGCTTGCTCAGACCACCTTAAATAGAACCAGGGCCAGAAGCCCAGGGATGGCAGTACCCTACATGATCTGAGATCCCCCCTCATTAATCACTAATTAAGAAAATACAGCCAGAACTTTCAGAGGTATTTTATCAATTAAAGTTTTCTCTTTTCAGATAACTAGTTTGTGTGTTAATTCGACATAAGATTAGCTTGCACAGCAATTCTATGGTTTTTTGTTGTTGTTGTTGTTGTTTTAGGAATAAATATTTTCACTTTATTAGAGTTTGGAATATTTTTTTTCAGATGCTACTTAAACCAAAGATTTTTCTCCAGCTTTACTCTCAGTTGTTCTGATAGTGAATTTATTACAGAACAACAAGCAAGGACTGAAGAGAGAGTTCACTTGGTAAAGTGCTAGTAATGCGACCATGAAGACCCAAGTTCAATCCCCAGAACACATGTAAAGAGCCAGGTTTGGTGGTGCATGCATAATCCCAGTGGTAGAGAGAAGACAAGCAGATCCATGGTGCTCTTAGACCAGCCAGTCTAGCCTACTAGGTAAGTTTGAAATCAGTAAGAGACCTTGGGTGAAAGAATAAAGTGGATAGCTACTGAGAACTTATACCCAAGATTGACCTCTTGCCTGTATGTACATGCACACACATGTACACATGCACCTAGGATGGGAAAGAAAGAGAGAGGGAAGAACATTTCTAGAAGTATTCAAGATATACAAGTGGCAGATTTGACTTTAAATTTTAGTGATGCAGAAAATAAAGAACTAGATAAAATGGAGCTGGTGTGCAAATGTTGACTGTTCCTGATTTCAGTAGGATTGCTTCAAGTTTCTCTTGATTTAGAATGATGTTGGCTGTGCATTTCTCATATATAGACTTTATTATGTTGAGATATATTCTCTCTAGTCCTATATTCTATGATCTCTAAGATGTTTATCATGAAGACACATTGGACTTTATCAAAGGCTTTTTTCTATCTTTTGGGACAACTATTTTTTTTCCTCTGTGTCAATTTATATGGCTTATTGTATTTATCAACTTGAGTATGTTGAACCATCCCTGCCTCTCAAGATAAAACCAACTTGATCCTAGTGGACAATCTTATTGATGTATGTCTGTAGTGTGTTTACAAGTATCTTACTGAGAATTTTTGAATGTGTGTTCACTAGGAATATTATTCTAAAGTTTTCTTTTTTGCTCTGTCTGTAATTGGTTTTGGTTAAAATATGGAATTCTTCAAGAATTCGTGTGTCATCCTTGCACAGAGGCCATGCTAATCTTCTCTGTGCCATTCTCATTATAATATACGTGCTGCTGAAGTGAGCATTACCTATTTTTTAAGGTTAAAAACATTGCAATGTGTATGACTGTACATACATTTTAGTATGTGAATATATACATGTATTTACAATGTTTATGAATATGTATTTATCAATTTATCTACTGACAGACACCAGCCATTTGTGCCTCTGAAATATTGTGAAGGGTGTTTCAAGGTACATAAATGTGCAAATAGCTCTTTCATATCCTGCTTCAATGGTTCAAAAACTTGCTCAGAAGTAAAATTGCTTAATCAAATGACAATTTTCTTATTAACTTTTTGATAAGTCACTGTACTTCTAAGTTTCCCATGGCGACTGCACGATTTTACATTTCTTACCAAGAGCACTTAAATATCCCAATTTCCCCATTCTCACCATTGTTTATTAATGTATTGTTTCTGATAGTGCCTATCATAATGAATGTGAGATGACATTTTGTTTCTTAATAATTAAGAAATATGTTTTCTTTTTCCTCGTATTCTTATCATGAACTTAACTTTCTATAAAGTGTTTAACAAAATTAATAACAAAAATCAATCACTAAAAAATAATTAGTAAAGGAAATATTTTTACATAAATTTGAACATAAAATAATAAAAACTTATACACTTCAAAAATACTCCATTTCAATTGCCACATTTTAAGTTCTATGTAGGACCACTAGTTCACAATGTGCATGACCAAGGAACAACTCAGCAATTTCCTTCTTCAAAATTCATCCCTTGTGAATATTTTCTGCTTCTTTATCTGATCCATAAATGCATGAGTTCTTAATTTAATCTGATGTCACTTCCTAAAGCTGGTTCAGAACGTTCTTGCTGTCTCACTCAAGGAGGTCAAGAGTCACTGAAACAGAAGGCCTGAAGATGAGGACATATTTATGGTTTAGACATAGCAATTATACTGTAGTCAAATTAATATTAAATGTATAAATGCTATATTCTCTCAACCATCTATGTATTATTTAATGGAATCTCTGGGTCATAAGAGGCACATAGCTTTTGCTACAGCAAAGCTGAGGCTCACTAGGTACACAGAGCAATTTGCTCAGGGAGAGTTAATTTTTTATGCATGTTTTGTGCATAAGTAAATTGGAATGTGGAGATTAGATCACACTCCAGCTGTTTCTTTGTAAATTGAGCTGTCTCCTATGCAATTCCAAGACAATAATAACCCCTCCATCTTCAGGGCTTACACATGAACACAGCAAGAATAAATAAATAAATAAATAAATAAATAAATAAATAAATAAATAAATAAATACACACACACACACACATATATATATATATATATACATATATATATATATATATATATATATGGATATTAAACTAAAACACATATGTAAATTACTGCAGTGATTTCCCCAGGCAATGATCCCCACAAATGCCTCCATTACAGGTCCCATCAAATGGTCCCTGGGCTGTGTATAGAGTTCATTTATAAAAGAACAATTCTGAAATTCAAGGAAATCACCCATGACTGATCAGTCTGTTTCTGGATCAGCTATTGCTATGTTATTCAACAAGGGAATTAACTCTTTTCTACTCATAACCAGGTTATGCTGAATGCAATACAAATGGTTTTCTCTTGAAACATTTTTATTTTAACCCATTGAAATAAAATGTATCTTTTGTGCATTTTCACTAGAAGGAATACTACAGGGATAGACAGACATAAAACCAGACCAGTCTTTGGATAAGAGGTTTTAAAAGAAGAGAGATGCATATAGGTATATAGAATGTCATGTACTAGATTTTATTGGTGGTTTAGTGAATAATGTGTATTGCTTAGCAATCTGAGATGGTGATTTAAAATTCATTAGGTAATGAGGGTATTATGCCTTCAATATGAATGTCCCACCTAAGCTCATGTATTTAAGCACCTGTTCTATAGCTGGTAGTGCTGTATGGAAAAGTCGGAACTATTGTTAGGTGGAACCTCACAGGAAGAAGTAAATTATTAGAAGTGGGCCTTGAGATCTTAGAGCCTATATTCATTTTCTGTCTGCTTTCTCATTCTTGCTTCAAGATGTGAGGGAGCTCAGTTGCTACCATGAAGTCACATCCTACCATGGCTTTCTCATCAGGAGCAACCTGTATCCCACCTCAATTGTAAATCAAAACAAACTCTCTTCTCCTTCATTGGCTTCTTGGCAATTACAGCAACAATAAAAAAGTAAGTAATGCGGGGCAAAGCACACGTCGAGTGGGGGAGCAGGGCTGCCTGTGGAGATCCGTGGAGATCCGCGGAGACCGACAGGATTCATTGGCTACCATCCCCACTGCCGTGCACTGGGTTAAAAATGACAATGAACACCAGCCATGAAAGATCCAAGTCGCAGCAGTACTAGCCCAAACATCATCAATGAAGATGTGATTATTAACAGTCATGCTCATGAAGATGATAGTCTGTTTGCAGAGTACATGTGGATGGAAAATGAAGAGGAATTCAACAGACAAATAGAAGAGAAGTTGTAGGAAGAAGAATTTATTAAACGTTGTTTCCAAGAAATGCTGGAAGAGGAAGAAGAGCATGAATGGTTTATTCCAGCTTGAGATCTCCCACAAACTATGGACCAAATCCAAGACCAGTTTAATGACCTTGTTATCAGTGATGGCTCTTCTCTGGAAGATCTTTTGGTAAAAAGTCCTTTCTCATCTTTTTAGACCCTACCTCACCTTTCCCATAAGTGGAAAATCCAGCTACACTCTATTTAAGAAGAGTTCCACATCTCTTCCCTTTTGAAAATTTTCCCACTTTTTTTAAGAGTGGAAGTAGAGGCCCCCTAGTCTCATTTATATAGGATAACTCATTGTTGCTTCAAACATTGATGTTGCATTAAGCTTAATGTTGCCTTTGGAGTATTTAAATGTCTTGGAGTAGTCCAGACACTTACAGTATTACCATATGAATTGATTATATCTTGATGGAAAGTTTTGCTCTTTGTTACCTAAATATTTGGTAAAATTTGGAAATTTTTATCTGATAAAATTTCTAAGATCTCTTGATTGGGTTTCTTTGAGATATTTTTTATAAGTTCTTGGCAGATAATGAATGCAAAGCTAGATTCATATTCTTACTTATCCTCAGTGTTGTCACTGGTGATGTGCTTGCAATAACGTTCTCATTTTCACCAAAAAAAAAGTAAGTAATGCACATGGTCTACAGGCTAACTGAACACATTTGTTGGATCTAGTGAGAAGACAGGGAATTTGCTATGGGGTGTTCTCTATGCTGTTAATGTGTTGCTCTGATGGGTTAATAAATAATGTGCTGATTGGCCAGTAGCCAGGCAGAAAGTATGGGCAGGACAAAGAGAGAGGATCAGTCTGGGAAGTAGAAAGCTGAGGGAGTGAGACACTGCCAGCTGCTGCCATGACGAGCAAGATATAAAATATCTGTAAGCCACGAGCTACATGGCAAGGTATAGATTTATAGAAATGGGCTAATTTAAAATATAAGAACTAGGTAGCAAGAAGCCTGAGCCACATAGCCATACAGTTTATAAGTAATATAAGTGTCTGAGTGATTATTTTATAAGTGGGCTGCGGAACTGTGGAGGCTTGGCAGGACCTGGAGAGAAACTCTCCAGCTATAGGAATTCCAAACCCCTCCATCCTGTGGAAAGTGTGTAATTCCTATTTTCTATTTGTGATAGTTTGAATGAGAAATGTCCCTCACAGTCTCATATCTTTAACACATGACCCCAGCTGGTGCTGCTGTTGGGGAAGTTTATGTAAGTTTTAGGAAGTGGAGCCTTGCTGGGGACAGGATATCACTGAAGGCAGTTTTTTAGTTATAGCTTAGCCTCACTCTGTTATCTCTTTGTGATCCCTCTGTGCAGATAGAATGTTATAAGGCCACTTCTTTCAGCTCCCGCTGCCATCCATAGCTTTTGCCATGCCTTTCCAACCATGATGGACTATATCTCCTCTGGAACTTTAATATGAAATAAACTCATTATTCCTTAATTTGATTATTGTTAGGGTATTCTATAATAGCAACAGAAAAGTAACTAATACACTTCAAGGGACACTAAATTATTTCTGGCTTTTTCTAGTACCTCAGATCTTCAGCTGTCTCAATGCCACACTTGAACCTTGTCCTTCTCAAAATGTCAAGTTTTATTCATTTGATGTAGAGTGAGGAAAATGTATGATTATGGAATGCTAAAATGTGATTCAAAAATCTTCAGAATTTGCCTTCCTAGTAAAGCCAAAAGATCTTTGAATAAGTAAAACATGACTACTGCTCTGTGCCTCATGGGTAGATGGGACCCAAGATGTTTGACATGCTATCAACATCCAATAAACTAGCTATGTTACATTAATAATGCAGAACCTGTTTGTAATTTAAAGTACTCCTTAGGAGGCTAATGATTACACCCCTTAAGAGACTTAAAGCAGCCACTTCAATATGCTTCTTCAATTTCTTTGGTAGTTATGGTGAGCCCGCATCTGCTGGCATTTTTCTCTTACAATCTGAAAAGTTTTCCATATTTCCTACTTAGAACTTGAAAGACCAGCACCTCCAGCAAGGATGGTCTATAAACATGAAGGTCATTCATCACGGTACATTTAGAAGCAGAGATGTCTCTTTTATAATTGTCACTCACTCTACCATCTTCACGATTCAAGATGGGTCATTCTTTCATTATCAGTTAATGCCTCTAATATAATTCACTATGGAATTTTCATTGTTTCACTTTATATGCCATGATTTAATAACATATTGATATTTTTCAAATACCTTGGTAAATGGTATGAGGAAAGTTTGCAAAACATTTACTATCCTGTGTCTTTAAGTTAAACTAAAAGTTGTAAAATACTGAATTATGCATATTAAGCATAAATCTTCAAACAAGTTATTTATTCATCTGTGACTACTGTAGTGGGAAAATTTGCAGTAACAAAATGATCATTATTTTCAAAATGTTTGTTTCTTAGCCTAGAAAATCAAAATACTGAGTCACTTAGAAAAAGAATCACAAATAATATTAACAATAAACTACAAAAAAACTGCTATCAGAATTTTAAAGAGAGAATAATAAAATTATAAAATATAGAAATATATTTTATATAAAATCCTTTTTATTAATTAATTTTTTTCAGCCATCCAATTACATTTTGCCCTCCTTCCCTCCACTCCTCCCAGTCCTTCCTCTCCCCCTAACTCCTCCTGCTTTCTCTTCAGAAACAGGCTGGCCTCCTATTTGTGTCTGCCAGAATGGCATATCCAGTTGCAGTAAGAATAGGCACCTCTTCTCCTATTACAGCTGGACGATACCACCCAGTAGGAGAAAACAGTCCCAAAAGCAGGTAACAAAGTTAGAGATGGTCCCTGCTCCCGCTGTTAGGAGGCCCATAAGAAGTCCAAGCTACACAACTGTAATATATGCCTAGATCAGTCCCATGCAAGGTCTCTGGTTGGCAGTTGAGTCTCTGTGTGCCCCTATGATCCCAACTTAGTAGATTCTGTGGGTTTTCTTGTGTTGCTTTTGGCCCCTCTGGCTCTCATAATCCCTCTTTTCCACAGGATTCCCTGAGGTCTGACTGTTTGGCTGTCGGTCTATGTATCTGTTTCCATCCATTGCTGGGTGAAACCTCTCTGATGACAACTGGGGTAGGCCCCAATCTATGAGTACAGAATATCCTTAGAAATAATCTCATTATCTTTTTTGCCAGTCATACTTGGTTCTTTCCTGGGTCTCTGGACTATCCAACCTCTGGGTCCTGGCCATCCAGACAGTGTCAGGGACAGACTCCCTCCATGGTATGGGCCTCAAGCTGGGCCAGTCATTGATTGATCACTCCCACAATTTCTGCTCCATCTTTACCCCAACACATCTTGTAGCCACAACAAACTATAGGTCGAAGATTATGTGTCTGGGTTGGTGTCCCAATCCCTCCACAGGAAGACCTGTATAGTTACAGGACATGTCCAGTTCAGGTCCTTATTCTAGGAGTCTTAGCTAGGGGTAACCTTCGTAGATTCCCAGGGGTTTCCAAGTTGTACCCCATCTTGGGGCCTCCATATACCAGTTCAAAACTTGATCAGAAGACTTCTCCTTTACCAATAGTCAGGTCAGAGCTAGGGACCCAAGGTAATACACTTCTCAGTACCCATTAACACTCCTGAAAGCCTGCCCATCATCCCCCAACATCACCTTCTTCTCTGAGCTCCATCTCTCAGGCTACAATTCAGATGGTTTTATTGGAGATCTGGCTGGACCTAGAGACCCCACATAAGATATCTCCCACAGCCCACTAACACTCCTTAAAGCTTGCCCAACATCCTAGACTGCACAACCTCCCCTGGAATCAATATTCAGGCACATAATTTCAGCAGAAGATTTTGCTTTACCTGAGTCCAAGACAGTTCTAGGGACCCAATGTAAGACACTGCTCCAGCCAGCTAATACCCCCTAAAGCTTGCCCAACAGCTCCCAACTGCACCCCACCCCACCCCAAGCTCCATATTCAAGCCCATCACCTCTTCAGAAAACTTCAACTGTACTGGAGGCCATGCTGTACTAAGTAGGAATCCCAGAGACCAAGCCGGTACCCAGAACCCCAGAGTTACCACAGGTACTGGGAACTGCAGAGACAAAATTGGCACCTCAAATCCTAGAGGACTTGCAGGCCACAAAAACCACAGAAGAGACATAATACTGGACCTGAAGGCTCACTAGTCACCAAAACCCCTGGCTACTTAGGCCAGAAGACTAGAAATGAAACAGAAACCAAGGAACAAAATAACAGTTAAACAAAGACAGCCTCAAGAATCAAAACCTATAATCATCAGAAACCCAGATGCCAAAACATTTTTATGATATCCTAGGTTATTTCACATGAATCCCTGGCTTATATCAGAATTAAATAAGAAAACAATCAATTTATACAGGTGTTAATTGCCAGGAAAGTTTTTGTGTTCTAGGAACAATGTATCTGATTTTAAAGAATATAGGTGAAGGGATAGATGATAGATAGATAGATAGATAGATAGATAGATAGATAGATAGATAGATAGATAGATATACCCATACATACACATACATGTGGCTTATCCATTAAGAGCACTGGCTGCTCTTCCAAAGAACCAATGTTCAATTCCTAGCACCATGGCAAGCTCTACAACCATATATAACTCCATTTGCCAGAGAATTCAATGCCTTCTTCTAGCCTCCATAATTATCAGATACCCACAGGTTTCATAGACATATATGCAGTCAAAATACTCATACATACATAATAAAATAAGAATTAAATACTTAAGAGCTAGAGATAATCCATCAATGTTAGGTGAAAACAAACATGCTAAGTTCAGTCCCAGCTTTAACAGGTTAAATCAAGACTGCTACCATGTACCAGGCAGACACATGCACAGATGCATAGCAGTGGCTCAGTGAGTAATAGTCTTGCTCCTTAAGCATGGTCATCTGAGTTTGAAACCTAGGAATTCATCTGGAGCTGGACCTGATAGCAATACGTGCATCTGTAATCCTAGCATTCCTAAAAGAGGATTTAAGACAGAATCAAGAAAATTCCCAGAAGCTAGCAGATCAGCTCTCCTGGAATATAAACCGATGAGCAAAAGACACAAATGCAGTGCAAACACAAATGACGAGAGAGGAAGGTTTTCAATAGCCTAGTCAAGTTATAAAGCCAATGAATTGCAAGAAAGAATAGCCTGGCAAGGTATCACCAGAGGTGCAACAGTGAATGGCATGTTCATCTTGGGGGCAATCAACAGCTCTCTAATTGGACTTAAGGATGTTTGCTAGGAGGAAATTCATTCCTGTTACTGCAAACGAAGCCTACTACCTGTGACTATAGAGGTCATAGACCCTGCGGGAAAACTTTCTATTGCCACTTTACTAAATCAATTTATTTCTAACTATATTCTATATACTTAGTCTATATACTTATCTTTGTATAGGCACAGAGAAGCTTATTTTTTGCAGCAGTCACAGGTTATTACAAAGATCCACAACTAATCAAAACACAGAGACTAAGTGATATTATAAAATATACATAAGATATTATAGTGATTACCTTTCTGTTGAGGTGTTAAAATGCTGTGACAATGACAACAAATGGAAGAAGTTTATTTCAGCTTATGGTTCCAGCAAAACAAGAGTCCACTCTGGTGGGGAGTGATATAGATATATATGATATAGATATATAAGAGGATATAGAGATGATAAGATAAAAGGGTAGATTAATGAACATACTTTTAAAGAACAACTTGTTTAAAATGTTTTACATTGGTATAGATTTTAGTTTATGTTTAAAATGTTTTACATTGGTATAAATTTTAGTTTATGGATACAAACTTGAAGTTAATTTTGTTATACTGTATATATATACATTTCTATTCTTGTTTGAGGTATTTTGTTTATGTAACTCATTTAAAATTGTAATGGATAATTAAAAATAGATTAATAATTAGTCATCTATGATAATCATATTTGTAGCCATGTTAGTTAAGTCTTCTAGGTATACATAGATGTATTTCAGATAGATAGGTAATCTTCAAACACTTCATAGACCTAGAGAACATGGCATTTAAATAACTTAGAATTCTGTTGACATGAGACATAATTGCTCCTGGCTGCACCAATTTGATCCGGAGAGAATGTTTGGCTTCTAAGACATTTCCAGGCACAAAATGGCCTACTGGGCAAAGAATTGCCCTTGCCTTGACGGCTGACAGTACGAATGCAATGCTGTCCTTCCTGGACAAGCGGGACACAAGGAAAGCAACCACTGTACTCTACCAAGACAGGGTAAGATGGTCTTTCAGAATTCCTGCTTCTGAAAATGGTCTGTCAGATACTCTAGGCCTGTAGCCAATTTGAATGCACCAACAATGCTGAGAAACATTAGGTGACTGTCCAGGCTGCCAGCTGTCTCTGTATACTCTTGCAAGACTCCAGAAAGTTGCTTGCATCCATCTACCATTTCTCAGGTACCATTATGTTCCTTCTCAGGTCTTTGATGTGGTTAAAGACTAGATAGTTGTAATTTCCTCAGTTATGATAAAAGATAAGTTAGATATAAAACCTTAAACTCACAAAAATAAGATAGATAGGACATCTTCTTTAATATTGTAACTGTAATTCTTGCTCAATAATTGTTTTGTTATATGTACTTTTACCATGTTAAAGTTAAAACCTTCCTTTTTAAAAAAAGAAGAAAAGGGGAAGTGCTGTGGATATCACTCTATATAAATAAAACACTGATGGCCAGTGACCAGGCAGGAAGTATAGGCGGGACAAAGAGAGAGGAGAATTGGGGAAACAGGAAGAAGGAGGGAGAGACACTGCAGCCACCACCAGGAGAAGCAACATGTAAAGACACTGGTAAGGAACCAGCCATGTGGCTAGGTATAGATTTATAGAAATGGGTTAATTTAAGATATAAGAACAGTTAGCAAGAAGCCTGCCACGGCCATACAGTTTGTAAGCAATATAAGTCTCTGTGTTTACTTGGTTGGGTCTGAGCAGCTGTGGGACTGGCGGGTGACAAAGATTTGTCCTGACTGTGGGCAAGACAGGAAAACTCTAGCAACAAAGTCCGTCCGTATAATTCAGTTCAAAAATCAGAATTGTATGCTATTCTGTTGGTATTAATGGATTTTTCAGAACCTCTCAACATAGTAACTGACTCTCAGTATGCTGAAAGAGTGGTATTACATATTGAGACTGCAGAATTTACCCCTGATGCTTCAGAATTAACTTCACTATTTATTCAATTACAAGATACAATCAGGAAAAGGAATCATCCTTTATATATAACTCACATTCGATCCCATACTGGTTTGCCAGGCCCTCTAGCACAAGGAAATGATGAGATTGATAAATTATTGATAGGAAATGTGCTGGAGGCCTCAGAATTTCATAAAAAACATCATGTCAATAGTAAAGGCTTAAAAAAGGATTTTCCTATAACCTGGCAACAAGCCAAAGAAATAGTAAAGAAATGTCCTACTTGTTCCTTCTACAATCAAACGCCATTACCAGCAGGATGGAACCCAAAGGGTACTCAGAGGAATGAAATCTGGCAGATGGACATGTTTCACTTTGCATATTTTGGAAAATTGAAATATGTACACCACACAATTGATACTTATTCAGGATTTCAATGGGCAACTGATTTGAGTTCTGAAAAAGCTGATTCTGTAATCACTCATTTGCTAGAAGTTATGGCCATCATGGGTATACCTGCACAAATCAAAACTGACAATGCTCCATCATATGTCTCTGTTAAAATGAAACAGTTTTTTGCTTATTACAATAGAAAGCATATTACAGGCATACCACATAATCCTACAGGTCAAGCAGTTATAGAAAGATCAAACAGAACTCTAAAGGATATGCTAAATAAACAGAAATGGGTAACAAAAAAACCCAGAAATAGACTGCATAATGCTCTTCTAACTTTGAATTTTCTGAATGCCAATGAGAAAGGAACAACAGCTGCAGAGAGACATTGGATAATAGAAAAAACTACAGAATTAAATCAGCCGATATACTTTAAGGATGTGCTGACCTCAGAATGGAAACCAGGGTATGTATTACATTGGGGACGAGGTTTTGCTTTTGTTTCTACATGAGAAGATAAGCTGTGGGTACCATCAAAATTGATAAAGGTTCGATTTGAACAAGAGAGACCTCTTAATTAGAGGAGGTGATAGTTCATCAACCAGCATGAACATCCAATTTAAACTAACTTGTATCAATAACACATGCCTTTTCATTTAATCACATAATAACTTGCCAAAAAGGAACATCCCCAAAATTAGTCTTGGGGAAAGGTTTTTGTTTTTGTCTTTTAGGAGAATGAAGGTTAAGGAATCTAAAGAACACTGGACAAATGAGACAACTGAAGAAAAGGGACAAATCGTCTATCCCAAGAAACAGAGTGAAACAGTGTATGGGTATATATTATCTAAAAAATTGTATGTCTTCCTAAATGTTTGTTTCTGCTTTTCTCTAAAGATTTAACACTATTGGTCTTCTAATATTCCCAGTTCAATTAAAATTTAAAGCTGACTTTGGAGTTGGAGAATGGCTCTCTCCTTCTTTAAACTCAAGCATGTTGTTAAAAGGAAAATGCAAACTCCCTGTATCATGCCAGAATAAAAGATCCATCTTCTGCTATGGGACAGGACAAAACCAAATTAATTAAGGGACTATTTTATTACTAATCTCAATTCTTTGATTCTATTCTGATTCTTTAAACTTTTCTTAAAGTATGAATTTTATATCAAAATTTACAAGATTAATATATATAGATATTTATACACTTTAAACTTTGTTAAGATATGAATGGTCATATAGAATACTAACTAATTCTAGAAAAATGGCTTCAATTAGCTGCATATATATGTCTTTGTGCTCGAGTCTCTTAACAGTTTTCTGCAGGAAATCACGGCCAGGCCTAACATCAACTGAAGTCTCCAGAAAGAAGATGGGCCCCACAACAACAACAATTGCACGTGGACAATAATAATATCATTAAGCTGACAAACATCATCCACAGATCAGCTATGAACTACAAGGTGCTCAGAGCAATTTTGAGATGACTAGCTGAGATGATCCAGTCTCAAAGACTACTTGAAAAGGGCTTGGGATAAACCCTGAACTTTGGCATTATACACAGACTGGATAATGAAGGATATAGTTACGTTTCCTAGAATTTGACAATTAACCTAAAATTTTTTTTCAGGATAAAGAAAACTTCACCCATACCCAGCAGGAAGCAATTTTAAGAATACGACGCCCACATTCCCAAAGAGGTGGTGTGGGGCGGATGGTTTTTTGGTCTTTTTAATGGGTTTCGGTTCTGGGATCATTTTCAATGTTTAGGGGGGTTGGTTACAAGTTGTTGTCAAGGGTTAGGAAAAAAGGCTAAGCAAAGGAGATTAGATTTAAGGTTCTTATTTTAAAAAAAGGAAAAAGGAAAGAAAAGAAAAAGACAATTACTAGTTTTAAATACTTTACATTGGTTTGGATTGTTTTATGTTGTATACAAATTTGAAACTGATATTGTTAGAAAATGCTATATGTATATTTCTAATTGTATTCATACCATTCATTTAACATAATGCAATTTTCTGACTCTTGAATGTTATTATTACCAACTATTAGGATATAAAGAAATGAAAGTTAGTAGTTAGACATTACAATAGAACTTGTAGTCATATTAGATATGTTTTAAAAATTGAGCAGAGATGTTTTAGACAGGTCATCTTCAAACACTTCAGAGATCTACAGAATATGGCATTTAAAATGTTTTAATAACTTAGAAAATTTTTCTTTTTTGAGACATGTCGGCTCCTGGCAGTACCAATCTACTTCAGAGAAAATATGGGCATTGAAGAAACTGCATATGGAGTCAACTTTCATTGTGGCAAAAGTTAGCCACTGGACAACAAAGTATTCTCGAATCAACAGGACAAAATGGACAGATAGAACACGAAACAAAGGACTACTGATTCTTGCCAAAACAAGTGTGGTTATGGCTTTATCAAAAGGCATCTTCTGGGGCCAGGACAATATGGCCCCATCCCTGAAGTGGCCTTCACAATCTGGAAAAGGTACAGTGCCCTTTTCTTCGAAGGCAGCTTAACAGGCAGAGGGCCGATGGCTTCTGTTGTGCAATGGAACAGCATCTGAAAGCTCACGCCTCTCGCTAGTAGGCTGGCATTTAATAGAGGGATGTGGAAAAGAAGGGGATGCTGAGATGAAGCCATATATACACAGCCAAGAAGAATGGACAGCTGAATTAAAAAACTGTCAATTTCCAGAATTTAAAATCTTGAATCATGCAGGACACTAGTGGAATTCAGGTGTTTCTGGTACATGGACTGTTCTAACCCAATGTGAGGTTGAACTGTTGACCTTATGTACATCCTACTTCACAAATGAGTCTGTCAGATACGCTAAGCCTGTAGGCTGAAGATGATGCCCCAACACTGCGGAGAAACCTCACGTGACTCCCCAGGCAGCTGGCTGTTTCTGTCAACTCACAAAGTTTTTGGAAGTTGCTTGCATGCACTTCCTGTTTTTATTTTTGTTAACTAATATTATTTCCTTCTTGGGTCTCTGAGGGAGTTGAAGATTAGTTAATTATAGTTGAAAATTAATTAGGATAGAAAGTGCATTAGATACATTTTGGATTTACCAAAATAGGATAGATAATGGAATTATTTTCTCTGATTTGTCAAATACCTATTTAGGTATTTATTACTTGTATATATTGTATATAGTTATTGTACTTTTGTATATAGTTATTCTTTTGTTAGTTATAACCTTTTGTTTTTTTTCTTTTTATTAAAATAGAAAAGGGGAAATGTGGTGGTATTCTAATTGTACTGAAAAATGATTTTGATTGTATGTTAATAAATAAAGTTGCCCGGGGGTCAGAGCTCTTACAGCCATAGACAGAGTGTGGCGGTGGTGGCACATGCCTTTAACCCCATAGATCTCTGTGTGTTCAGGGATACAGCCAGCATTGGAGACATATGCCTTTAAGACCTAGGGGGGGCTGTACATACAGACAGTGATGAGGTAGTCACGTATTTGGGTTTACAACCAATGAGAAGGCAGAATGACTATGAAACAACTTGTGCACAGGGAAATAGCTCTCTTTTGGGAAGCTGGGACCACAGCAGGAGGAAGGGTGAGATTTTAGCTCTGAGCTCTGACGTCTTGGCTTTCTCTTTTACATTGGTTCTGTGTTTCTTATTTAATAAGACGGTTGGTTACATCTACAGGGGAGGCAAAGCAACAAATAGCAGACTAGGTGGTAGGAACAGGATGATGAGAGATCACATCCTAAAATGCATACACAAGACCAAGAGTTCAAACTGTAAGTGTGACAAAATTATAAACACCCAAAGCCCTCCTACACTTACGTTGTTCCTCCAAGAAGGCTTTACCACCTCTCCATAGCAATAGTAGCTAGTACCAAATATTTAAATGCCTAAACCTATGAGGAATAGTTTTCATTCAAGCCCCCAAATTCTTTTCCCTAGCCTTGTGGCATAGAATATACCACCGTGGTACTTTTGTTATGTTGCATTTGTTTAACTCTGTGAAGCTGTGTTACTGTGCCTGTCTAAAACATGTGATTGTCTAATACTCAACTGAATGGCCAATAGCAAGGCAAGAGAAAGGATAAACAGGTCTGGCAGACAGAAGAGATAGGAGGAGAAATCTGGAAGGAGAGGAGGAAGCAGCAAGAGAAGGAGGAGGACCCAGGGTCCAGCCACCCAGCTACATGCAAGCCATGCAGTAAGAAACAAAGAAAGGTATACAGGAATAGAAAAGGAAGGGCCCAGAAGCAAAAGATAGACAGGATAATTTAAGTTAAGGACAGCTGGCAAGAAACAAGCCAAGCTAAGTCTGGGCATTCATAATTAAGCTTAAGCCTCCATCTGTGATTTATTTGAGATCTGGGTGGTAGCTCCTAAAAGAGTGAAACAGCCAACAACATCATGGGATCATGTTTATATCAATGCAAAATGCATTTAGTTAAACTTAAAAGTTTCTATTTCTCCTATTTGTGTGTGCAGGAATCTGTGCATGGAAATTGGAATGGCTCCACACACTATCGCCTCTAGTCATCTACTAGGAAAATAATCCCTTCACGTTCCTGTGACTTTAAGTTCTCCTGACCTCAAAGTTTTCATTCCATACAGAGAGCTCTCCAACCATGAAACATAACAAACCTAACAAGCTAAGGAATCGAAAAAGAGCTATTAATCTGTCAATCCTGTCCATGTCCGTCAGCAACTTGGGCTTCTGATACCCTTAAGTCAACAGGTTTAAAAAGGAATAACTGTGTTAAATGGGGGTGACTGATCCATGGGAGTATTGGATTCCTTCTTCACAGTGGAGGTAAGGAAGGTGACCCCTAGAGAAGAGGAGGTTCTTCAGGGTTTCTCATGGTGTTACTGTATCTTCTAATTAAAGTAATTGGGAAACTACAACAACCCAATCTAGGCAGCATAACCAAATTCTCAGACACTTTAGGGATAAAGGTATGTTTTGCATGAATCCTAAATGGTCTCATAATTAAAAAAAATCTTGGAGCCAGATATTGGTGTAAATACTGAAAGATTGGAGAGACAAAGGAACAAGCCACAGCTCCTTCTCACCTCGCCAACTCCACGAATCCTCTGACTGAATGTCTCTGAGTCCTCAGCTGAAAGGCTCCAGCAGAAAAAGCTTTAGTTTCTTTCTCCTCATACCTTATATATCTTTCTCTGCCCATCTATATTATTTCTTTCCTAGTGATGAGATGAGATCTCAAGTGTTGAGATTAAAGGTGTGTGATTCCCAAGTACTGAGATTAAAGGTGTGTGCCACCACTGTCTGGCTCTGTTTCTCTCCTAGACTGAATTAATCTCATGTAATCCAGGGTGGCTTTGAACTCACAGAGATCCAGACAGATCTCTGCCTCCCGAGTGCTATGATTAAAGGTATGTGTCACCACTATCTGGTGTTTATATTTAATATATTAGCTTGTTCTGTTCTCTGATCTTTAGACAAATTTTATTAGGGCACACAATATATCACCACAGGTATGGATCACACATTCAGGGAAAGAACAGAGACATACTGAGGAGCTTGCTAAAGGTAGAGGAAATACATGAGGGAAGTATTTATAAAAACTAGCTGAGCCCACCTGACTACTTGCAGAAATGAGAATTGCAATTGACATGAATATCTGTCCTGCTTTACTAAGAACATGTTCATGTATATGTGCACATATATTGAACTGATATTCATCTTTCTTTTCCTCTATCACATAATATAACATTACTTAAAATAATATTAGTAATTAGATGTTGCAAATCTATATTTTCATATGTAAAAGAATAAGTATTCCTCAACAGCTTTGCCTCTATTCTACAATATATTACTCATTTGTGGTTGTACATAGGGGTGTTATACCATGTTTGGTGAAACTATGAGGTGGTTAATGTTTTTATTTGGAAATTAAGCATGGCATAAAGATATGCAATTGTGTCAAATGGATAAGAGGTAGACTTGTGATACCTAATCTTGTTTATCAGCTTTATTGTATCTGAAATACACTAAAACCCAAGCTACTGAGCACTCCTGTTGTGGGAACCCACAGTGACTCCAATTTGTGGCTTGATTCCATCTTGAATCAAGGTCAGAGAGTTTAAGCTTGTCTTTGCTCTTTAAGGCTGGATAACAGGATGTTCTGTCAAAGGTGAGCTTAACAGATGTCTTGAGAATTAAGGAGTTGTTTAAACTTGTTTGTTCCTTGAACCATGGTGTCCTTGAGTCGGGGAGGTCTTTGGTCCCCCTTGCTTTAGGTATAAAAAGGCTGTGTGAGCTGGGTGGTGGTGGCATCTGTCTTTAATTCCAGCACTTGGGAGGCAGAGCCAGGCAGATCTCAGTGAGTTTGAGGCCAGCCTGGGCTACAGATCAAGATCCAGAACAGGCACCAAAACTAAACAGCGAAACCCTGCCTTTAAAAACAAACAAACAAACAAACAAACAAAAACAAAAACAAAAGACTTTGGAAATAAAGTCAGGGCTGCTACAGTATTGACTCAGCGCCCTCCCAAACCTATCCTGTGTCTCTGTCTTTTAAGTCTCTATTTTCTGTCTGTTTTTTTTTCTCAATCCTCACACTCCTATTCAGAACTGTTACACAGTTCAGGCAGGGCCTGACATCCTGTGACAGATTTTCTTGATCATATTTTTATATTTGAAGCCAGTGAACATGCCCCCCCATACCAACCCCAATCTGTGAGGTACCTTTTAATAGCAGTCCAGATAAATACATGAAAGAAGGGAACTGTTTTGCCTACTTGCCCTGGTGAGTTCATCTACACGGTGGCTGTAACATTCCTTAACTGATATTAAAACCAACATTTTCCACATTCAAATGCCATGGTCAGATTTTCTTTGCCAACTTATCTGGGAATAAGAACCCTAATTGAGAAAATGGATCCTCCAAATTTCCTATAGGCATGTCTATAGGGCATTAATACAAGGGCCCAACCCATTGTGGGTGGTGCCACTCCTGGCAATTGATCCTGGATGGCATAAGAAAGCAGGCTTAGCAAGTCGCAGGAGCAAGCCACTAAAAAGCATTCCCCAAAGCTTCTGCTTCAGTTTCTGCCTCCAGGTCCCAATCCTGAGTACAAGTTGTGAAATGAGATAAGACCTTTCCTCCCCAATTACTTTTGATTGTGGTGTTTTAGCACAGCAATAGAATCCTTACTAGGGCACCAACATATAGTGAAGACCAGTGACTCTTCAGGTATCCCTCAGTGCTTCAGCACCAAATTGAGACTGCTAAGACATCTAGCCTCTGGACTAAATAACTCCCAAACTCTCAGCCTTTGCAGTGTGAAGCAGCCATTAATGTACTACATGAGCAACAACCTATAAGCCAACCTGATAAATTCCATTTACGAGTGTGTGTGTATTTGCATGTGAGAAGGAAAGATTATAGTTTGCTTGGTTTGCTAAGGGACTGGAAATACAAAAACAAATTCAGAAATTTGACAGGAAGAGGAGGAACACACAAGGACTTGAGGTGGACAGGGAGGGGTAGGAAAATAAAGACCGCTGGGGTCTTTATCATAGTAGCCATGGGCAGTGGATGAACTCTTTAACACCATGCTGTGTAGGTTCAGGATTTAATGCAGTTTGCCTAAGTCACAAAGAATGATGATGCATTCGCTGCCCATGGATATTATGGTAAATGGCCACAGTGGTTTAAACATCGTACATCTGCTGTGTAATAAGTCACATTGATTAAAGTATATCGGGTTGGCATTCACTTCTTAACACTTCAGAAGACTGTGGACCCATGCCCTTCCTTTCCTTAGCTACCAGAGAGAATTCACATGCTTTGGTACATAGTCTACTTCTTCCATGTGTGAAGTCACTTCATCTCTGACTATTTCCTAGTATCACAATTTTCTCTGAGCATAACAAGAAACATTTATTTAGTTTTTCCTTTGTTACCTTTTCTGTTTTCTTTTGTTATTGTTTTGCTTGCCTTATTTTTGTGGTTTTCTTTCAGCATCTCATTTTTGCCCTTGCTGCCTGCTGGCTCACAATGTAGTGAGGATGGCCTCGAACTCTTACTTCTCTTGCTTCTAGCCCCAAATGCTAATGTTGCAGGTGTATGCCACCATGTCTACTCATTTGTTTTTTGAATTCAAGGGCTAATGTTTACCTTCTCTGACTATTTTGTAGTAATTCCCACCTCTCAACACCCAGATATCAACTACATTTTTAAAGATAACTCTAGTTGTGGAAGTTAACATATTCACAAATTCATTTGTTTAAGATTTGGGCATGTTTAAGATAATTGCATTTTGTTGGCCTTAGAGAGAATTCTGTGCCTGCACAATTCACTGTCTTACCACCCAGTGTTTTCTGTTGGCAGTGCTTCATTAAATTCTGATACATGTATCTACATCTTAAAGAAGATGGATGGCTATATAGACAAACATAATACATCAATGAAACAAATATAATGCAATAGAGCTACATGCATAAATATGCAAGTGTGATATTTATGTATAATACATGTAAAACAAGTCTGTATGAAGAAATATTTTACAAACACATGCTGGTGAAAAGAAGGAGAGGTCTACTGATTTTGCTATACATGCTTTTTGAACTACTGAACTTCAGAAAGTGGCCTCTAATATAGTGATTTTTTACAGTGGATGCATCCATACAATCTTTTCTTATAATGAAACTATAGGTAAGGAATACCGCTATCTTATGGCATTCACTGTTCTCTCCATTCTTGAACAGCGACAGCAGACACAGTGAACAACAACCAGCTGAGCTTAATTATGCAAGAACCTGAAGCAAAATGAAGACAATTTCCTCCTTGTGTCCACTCCTGCAGTGCAAAAGTCTGATAATGTCTCCTTATATCTCCATTGGTGTGTGTAAATGTGGGTAATTTGTAGGGGTTGTGTTTTGAAAACATTGACAATGTTTCAGGTTTTCTGAAGTGTCCTCATGAGCAAAAGTTGATAGCATGTGTGAAAGTTCTGTTTGAGTTATTATATTGTCCCAAGGAGACACAAAAGCAACAGACACTGAAGCCACTGTCATTGCCTAAGATAAATACTTTTGAAGAGATGAGCTGTGTCTTCTGTTTCTCTGTAAGGCTAGTACAGAGGGGTTTACCTTGCAATGGTAAAGTAAAACATTCTCCAGTATAAACTTAGTGTCTGAGATTTTGCCTATAAGATGTTAAATGGTAAAAATAAGTCTAAAAATATTAACTGGCTAGGTTTTCTGAATTTAACAACTCTCTATGAGGAGACCATCTGGTCCAGAAACAGCACAGAATACACTGGCTAAAGATATAGTGGAATGAAGGTTCAATGGGGCTCTGATGTCAGACCTAATAGTTTAACTGACATATGGACATGAAAGCATCTGCAGTATATTGATATATATCTAAAAAAAATAAAGCAGTGCTTACTATCTCAGGGCACTGTAACATGAGCTCCCACAAGAGAGGAAATTCTGGGAAGTTTCATTTTATCCTCTTCCCCTTAGTTATTTGAAAAGATATGCCTGTGATCTATTTTACTCAAGATCCCTTTATGTTCTTAATATTTTAAGAGATGACAAGCACTTATATGAATTATCTTTATTATTATTGTAGAAATTAAAATTTAGACAACCTAATCCATTTAAAACCAGTATGATACCTATGTATATTTCAAATAATATTTCGTAAAAAGGATTATATTTAAAAGATAACAATTTAGTCAGTAGTGTTTGGTCTTACATTTAAAAATATCACATTTGTTTATTTTCTGTGTGTTTGTGCATGTATGCATGAGAAAGAAGGAAGATGAAGGGGAGCAGAGAGAGAGGGAAGGAGACAGATGCCACAGTGAGTGTGGAAGGGTCAGAAGACTAGGTCAACATCAGCGTCTTTACCCACTGCACCATCTTATAGGACCCAGACTTAGCTTGGTTTTTATCTCTTTGATATCTAGCTTACTAAAATCAACCATATTCTGAGAGCTGCATCTACATTCAATCAACAGCAATTTGTTTTTAAATATATGAAGAAAATTTAGCCCTCTTTGACATTTACAAGAGGATAATGTATTTTAAAAGCTACTTTAGATCATTGCAGATAGCTTTGATATTGCATTAGAATTTAGTAAATGACAATTTCCTAAGCCAAATTACATTGTGAATTTTTAAAAGTTCTATCATTATACAATTTATATTTTCTGAATTTTTATTAAAGCCTCATCAATTCATTGCACTGTTTTCATTCGAAGGGTGTCAATTCACAGTGAATGCATTGCTTATGAAATTGGAGAGCTGAGATGCATTCATGATGAAGAGAGGCTGTGTGAGATACCAAGAAGGGAGCATGTGCAAGTCTTTGCCTTCCCTCTTACTTTATTTCATCCATTCCCTATTTTTTTGCTTTTGTCTTATACTACCCAGTGGCTATTGGAAGTGTATTTTTTGTCTTTAACTGATTTTCACTGTACTTATATGTATTGTTTGGTTCAGTTTATTGCTGTTATAGCAGTTAGTTTGCTTCTCTTGAGTGGCACTAAAATAGACTAAAAAATAGACTGCTCACTAAGACAGTCCAATAATAATAACACAACCAGAAGTGATATCCAAACTAGCATATGCACAAGACATAAGGCACAAAAAAAAAACATGAAAAGGCTAGGCAACATATTCTCACCACAGATCATCAATCCTCAACTACCAAATCTAATGATACTACCATAGCTGAGGGGATGGACAAAGGATTCAGAAATGTGCTTATAAAATAACCTGTGATTTCCAAGTAGAAACAGTGAGCTAGATGAATCAAATAAGGAAAACATTTCAGGACAGATATGAGAAATTCAACCATGTGAAATAGAAATACATCAAGGAAATAGAGCTGTCAAAAAATTAAACAGAAGCATTGGAAATTAAAACAATAAAAAGGAAATGAAAACAATAAAGACATCAAAATCTTAAAAGCACACTAGAAAGCACCACCAATAAACTAACTCAAGTGGAAGAAGAACATGGTATATTCATACATCTATATAGAAAAAGAGAGCTAGGGTGAACATGCATTAGAGAAACCTGTGTCTAGAAACCCGATTAGGAGTCCATAGGGTAGAATAGGGAGCTGAGATGAAAAGAAAGTCATAGACAATCTATTCAGTGAAACTATTACAGAATATCCCAAATCTATGATAAGTTTCTTTAGTGGTCATTCAAGAGTAAGAAGCCCTTTGAATCCCCAATTCAGGTCAGATGAGAGCATCTTTGATTCACTGTAGTCAACAAATCAGAATCATAAAGAATTATAAAAATCTGCAAGAGGAAAATATCAACACACTTAAATTGTTTTACATCAGAGTTCTTGACAGAAAATCCAAAAGCCAAAAAAGCATGGAGTTATAGACTTGGAGTTCTGAAAGTAAAAAACTAGGTAGAAATATTTTTATATATAGCAACATTATCTTAAGAATGAATAAATTACATTCAACTCAGTCAACTAGCAAACCACCTAAAATAAACACATGAAAGAAAATAACAAAAGCATTGAATCAAATGGGAAATAACCTAACAAATTATGAAACTCAGCAAAGAAATGCCCAGTACCAGATAGATTTGCTGCCAAACTCTACACAACCTTTAAGAATCAGCACTTTTCAAACTGATCTGTAAAACAGAAAGGAAGACGCTAGCAAACTCCGTGTACAAAGTTCTGTTATTCTGATACAAGCAAATAAATAGGTAAAGGGGGAGGAAGCCCCTCAAGAAGCTCAACCCTATTAGAGGAGCTACAGAGAGGTGATTGCTGCTAAGGCAGGAAGAAATCTTTTTTATAAAAAACAAACTCTTTTATAGACATGGCTACTCATAGTTTGTTAATACCCTAGTGGATGGTCACACACTCATGTGCATATGAGTTATACTAATTGGATTTAGAGTTATTAATAATAACAGAAAGAAAAATTATATAAAGACATGATATTCAGATGCAACTGCAGGGAATTGCAGGGGGATGGTGACAGATGGATATAATCAATATTCATTCTATAAATATATGAAATTTCCAAAAGATAAAATATTTTAATTAATTAATTAAAACAGAAAAAACAATATATTATGATTTCAAAGAAATTACAGTGAAAATGGAAGTTACAGACCAATTTCCCTGATGAATATAAACACAAAATTTTTCAATGAAATTCTTGCCAATTGAATTCAAGAACACATTGAAAAGTTCATACATTCTGACCAAGTTGATCTCATTCTAAAATGTGAAGTTACAACATATACAAACCATTATAATTCTAATATAATAATAATATTATAATTATAATAAAGCACTAAATAGACTTAAGGGCAGAGATAACATGATCATTTCAATAGGTACAGAGACAACCTCCAGCAGTTTTCAAAATTGTTCCATAATAAAAGCCCTGGAAAAAATTAGGAACAGAAAGAACATACCTTAACACAAGAAAGACTACACACTGAAAATCTATAGACAACAAAATACTAAATGGAGAACAACTGAAAGTGTTTCCTATAAAACAATGAACATGATAAATGTGTATGTTCTCTCTATTCTTCATTAATATAGTGCCTGTGGAGGGCAGAGAGAGATTTTGGGTGTCCTGCCTGTCTTCCTCTTCCTTATTCCTTAGAGACAGCATGTATAATTGAATCTGGAGCTTGCCATTTTGGATAGGCTAGGCTGCCTGCTTGTTGAACTCTCATGATCTATCTGCCTGTATCTATCTCATAACACTGGGTTTCCAGGTGTCCATGGCCTCATCCAGGTTTGACATCAGGTACTGAAGAACAAAACTCAAGTCCTCATGGCTACACAGAAAAGTATTCAAACCAGTGATCCATATGGTAGCTCCATCTATGTTAATGTTGTTATGTCTGTATTTTCCTAAAAGCCTTTTGTGGGCCTAAAGTTCAGTATTTCTTAAATTATCAGACATAGAATTAAAATACCTTGTCTGCTGTCTATCCAACACCTTGCTTTTTATGTACAGGGCTCTATGTCAAAGTATGTCACTGTTACCTCTATCAGAGGAATTAATTGAGTACCCAAGAAGCAAATTGTTTTCTCCAAAGTGCCACTTTGCCACAGTTAACTATGATATTTCCATTACTACATGGGATTATAAAACACTGTTTGAGCACACGCATCCTTGATTTCCTAAAAAAATTAAAGAATCGCCTTTGTCATCCCTTCACAAGGACTATGCATCCAAGTTGGTGTTTCCAAAGTAAATGCCACAAAAGAATAAATACATCATCATGTCTGTTCCAAGTCACTTTCCTATATCAATTGAAATTCAAAAAGCATGTAAATGGCACAGAAAAGTAATCATGAATTAATGTCAAGCACCATGGAGAGTAAAAGGGATAGAGAAGAGCCTGGTGCCATTGCATACTGACTGATGCCAGACTGAAGTTCACAGCCTTGCTGAAAAGTCTGCATGTGATCCTGGACTCTAAGGCAGTCAAGCTGTTCACTGGGGTAAGTGGAGCCAGCTCTGCTGCCTGAGTGCAGTAGAAACAACACTTTCAATAATATGAAGTTAATCTTTTAAAACAAATATGACTAACAAATCTAACACCTAAAAATTACAGAAATGATAAAATTGCCTATTTTCCCTCTAATTTCTTTATAAATCACCAACATTTATTTTATAATATATTAAGGCAATTGTATGTTAATCCTGATGTTTTTAACGATAATCACCAGTAACATGGAATTTATCATGTATAAAAAAGTCAAATTCTGACCTTGGAAAATCGTTGTTCTTTAACTAGTTATGCACAAATAGAAAGGAAGTGAGGGTGTTTTAGTGTAAATTTTGCATCTTTCCCCTCATCTTTTCAAGTAATTCTAGTTCTGTCACTGGTTTTGAGCCAAGAGCTGCAGAATGTGATGTACTTATCCTTCCGTATCTGCAGTGGACTGAGATGTGAAAGCCCTTTGTGCCATCATTAAGAAGTCATTCTTCAGAAAGACTCACTAACTCTACCCAGCATCTTCTCCCTCTCAATCCACATGAATCAGAACCACTGGGGTTCATGTTTTTGTGGAAGCTGAGGCACTCTGCATACTAATTTGAGATGCTATTAGCTCCATCTTTATTATGCTATAATCCCCCAAAAAAAGATTGATGAGGACCCCACCAAATTATTCCACAAGCTTCCTCAAGGCCCCTTCAGTTAAGCTTCTCCAGGACCCACTTATCGAGCTGGTAACCCGTCCAGCAGGCCAGGTTATTCGAGGGTCTCGAGGAGGGACCACCTGTGAATCAATGGGGGGCGAGAGGGAAAGGAGACCAAGCGCGTGAAGAAAGACAGAGTCAGTCTGAGTTGCGTCAAGGTCTCGTTTATTGACTGGGTGTTAGAGCTTATAAACAGGGCTTCAGGTAGGGAGGGGGAGCAGGAGGAGTGAGGAGAGGACAAAGAAAATTCCTAAGGGAGGGTCAGCAGGAGGTCGCTTTTGTCCCAGGCCCCTGCAGCTAGCTGATTTAGTACAGGCTCCAAGAAGTTTATTAAATACTACATTCCTAGGTTAGACTAAAAGCCTCCTATTTACACGAGGCTTGATAGATCGTGGAAGGTTACACAGGTTCAAGACACAGCTGTCCGGAGTCGGTCCCCAACAAGCTGGGAACAAACTGGCAGACACGTTAGACACATGAACTGAAGACAGGCAAAACCTTGCTAAATCTGTAGTCTATGCTTATCCTACGAGCAAACATTGTACTCATTCCACACCATAAAACACTTACAGCCCTGCAAAACACAGCGGTCATCTCTAAGTGAAAAATAAAACCCATTTCTGTGAAAAACAGAAGCAAAAACCAGGTAACTAAAAGCCTAGAAAACGACATTATAAATGCAGTTGAAATATGATTCCAGATGTCTTAATGCACTATGAATTATATTGTTTTGTTTACATAATGACTTGGTAGAAATCCTTTCTGCCTAACTCTACATCAGACACCAGACACAGAAATCAGATAGAGGTTGTCCTTGGCTTTGCCTTTTATGGATATTGAAGAAAAAAGTATTAATGACCTATGAAAGGAAGGTTTGCCAGTAGATTTTACCAAATTAATACTACTACATTGTGCTTCTTTGCACTTTCTAAATTACACTTTTCTCAAATCTTACACTATTATGAATTTTGTTACTTTTACCATCCATATCATAATGTACTCTGAAATCATTTTCTTATTTCACTGTATCTATATGGTGTTGCAATGATAATCCTTAAGTAAATAAGTAAAATTACTAGACATTACCAAATACACCTTTGTTCCCATGGCAGGTGTTAAAGTAATGCCCCCCAAGTTGAAACCTATCTTCGAGGGATGCTCCTTAAGAGTTAGGACAGTAGACAACTGAAAATACTCAAAAAATTCCTAAAATTGACAGGTTTCATGACATCCGTTCTTTCTCCAAGTGTAATGGTTAGTTTTCATCAACTTGACACAAGCTACAGCCATCTTTCCTTAAAATTTTCTCCAACACAGTAGCTGATGTAGGTCCCCAAGTTAAATTAGATTTTTATAGGAAGAGAATTAACCCAACTAGTTTTCACCCCACTGGACCTTCTTCCATTCTCCCTCCTTCAAATGGAATCAATCTTCCTTCCAAGTTGTCTTTCCCCATTTTCATGTCTTCTTCATGTGATACACTGTGTTTAATTAGGGTTCCTTGTATGAGCATGAGTGAGGAATTATTTACCAGAGCATGGGCTATATTTCAGAGACTACACCACTG
The DNA here is from genome assembly GCF_049852395.1 of Peromyscus maniculatus bairdii. NCBI lineage: Eukaryota > Metazoa > Chordata > Mammalia > Rodentia > Cricetidae > Peromyscus > Peromyscus maniculatus. The sequence goes on from NC_134862.1 coordinate 15,671,150, forward strand.
AAAAAAAATGACAGCTACTTATTTAACTGTTCATGTATTTGTGTGTTTGTCCATGTGCACCTGCCATGGCACACTGTGGATGTTAGGGAACAACTTACTGGAGTTAGTGGTGTCCTTCCACCATGAATTCTGCACACCACATTCATATCTTCAGACTGGGCCCCAGATCTTCACCTCCTGAAACATGTTGCTGGCCTATGAAAGTGAGACTCCTGTGCGGATCCTATAAAGGTATGCATAGTTGCTGGGTGTTCATGAGTGCATCAGGTATCTCCATGAAGTTAGCTTCTTTACTGCTTTCAGTAGCTTTTGTGGCATATAGTGAATAATTATTAAATTCATTTATTAGTATTTATTTTTCTTGATTCCCCCATGTTTCATTTCTTTTATGGTGGGCCATTGTTAGTGCATTAAAAACAAGTCTGACTTTTGCATCCTGACTTTGTCTTGCAATTTTGAGGAATTCACTTCTTTTTAGACTTTTAAAGGATTTTTTAAATTTTTTATTATGTTTATGTGCCTTTCTGCCTGTGTATAGACATGTACAGATGTGTGCAATGCTCATAGAGGCCAAAAGATGGTGTCAGATGCCTGAAGCTGGAGTTACAGAAGTCTGTGGGCCAACCAATGTAGGTGCTGGTGGCTGAACTCAAGCCCCCTGAAAGATCATTACACACTTGGCCACTGTGCCATCTCTCCAGCCCCTGAATTCATGTCTTTGTCCTAAGTTATTGTATATAACATTTATGGTTTTCTACAAATATTTTCATGTCATTTTTTTATCAATAATTCTACTTTCTTTCCAGTATAGATTTGTAGTTGTTGTTGGTGGTGGTCAAATTTTCATGTAGACCTTCTAGCACTATGGTTTTACATATTACTTACTTTTATTGGTGTAATGATCAAATATCTGACAAGAAGAAAGTTAATGAAGGAAGACTTCACTTTGAGTGATAGATTGAGGACACATGGCGCATCTTGGTGAGGAGGGCATGGCAAGAGGAGCTATCACATGGTACCCACAGTCACAAAAGGGTAATTGGGCAGGAAGTAAGGTTGAATTATAAAACCTTAAGTTCTACCTGCAACAACACAATTTCTCCAAGGAGACTCCACTGGTTCAACAATCTCCCAGAACAGCATTACCAATTGTGGGGGAGGGGGTTAACATTCTAAACACAGTAACTAATTTGGATATATTTAAATTATTTTATAGTAAAGGACTAAATCCCCTTGTTCATGGTACATGGCCCTTCTTATGTGCTGCTTGCTATATTTGGTTAGTTAGTGATTCCTATAGGACTTTTCATTACTATTCATAAAGGAGATGGGTATGGGCTCATTTTACTTGTAGCATCCTTTCATGAAATTGGTATCAATATGTGGACATCTGTGAATACCTAAGGAAAACTTCCTTTCTTCCTTAACTTTGGTTTGGAGAATCAGAAAAGCATTTACAAGAATTCATTTTAAGGGTTCACTAACCATCACAAATGAGGAATATGTTGGGGACTTTCTTTCAGAGGCTGGATTACTCAGTCAATCCATTTAATATAGTCCATCTTTATCTTAGTTGTAGCCCAATCTTGGGCTGTTGTCTTTTTGTACAAGCTGTGCACCTCCTCAAGATTATGAAATATGTTTCCACATATTTGTTCAAATTGTCCTTTTGTAAGCTTTCATTTCTATACTCTCTAAAGTAACATCCCCACTGTCATTTCTGATGAAGTCATTTAAAAATTCCATCTTTTGTGTAAAAAAATAGTTGAAGAATTTTCTTGATTCTTTTTCATTCTTGTCTTTTGTCCTCTTCCTCCTCCTCCTCCTCCCCCTCCTCCTCCTCCTCCTCTTCTTCTTCTTCTCTGGCTCCTCCTCCTTCTCCTTCTCCTCCTTCTCCTCCTCCTCCTTCATCTCCTTCCCCTTCTTCTTTGTGGAGGACCAGCCCCCACACTTTTTTACCACAGGGACTCTTGAGGAATGAGGGATAAGAGACTTAGAAATAGAAGGCAGAGAAACAAAGAGAAAACACAGGATAGACTCGAGTGGACCTGGATCCTTAGTCATACAGGCCCAGAACTTTATTCCAAAGGTCTATTTATAACAATGCCAAGGGGTGGAGCAAAAGACCTCCCCCTTGCTAGTTACAAAACACCTGCACTCAGGCTCATGGTCCAATTATCCTCTCTATGCAGACCTGCTGGGTAAAGCCACTAGGAAACCTGAAAATGGGCTCTCATGCTTCTTTGTTTTTCTTTGACATAGATTCCCATACACCAAGCTGACCTCAAACTTTCCAGGTCTCCAGTGATGACCTTGAGCTTCTGATCTTTCTGTTCCCACTACCACAGGGCTGGGGTTATAGGTGTACACCACCATGCCTGCTTTATAAGACGCATGGATTGAACACATAGTCTAGGCAAGCACTCTACCCACTGAGTCATATCACCAGCCCTTTTTCCAATTATTTCTAGGGGGAAAATGTGGCATAGTGTTTTTCTACTCTATGTTAGTTTTGGTAATGTCTGTTTTATGTCCTGTTCTTTCTCATTTGTGGTTGAATGTACTCCTGGTTTCTTGGTTCATTGAGATATAATGTGAAGTTTTCCTTGAGTCTTCTTTGTTTCTGGTTTTCAGGTCTTACTATATAGCCCAGGATGGCCTGGAACTCTGTTCTGTTTCACCCTCCTGAGTGCGGGGATTACAGGCATGTACCCACATTCCTGGCTGCTTAAGTTTTTAGTGTATGTGTTCTCAGATTTCGCAGATGCCCTTTCAACTCTGCTTTCGCCCCAGTGCAAAATTATGGTATATGATGTTTTATTTTAAGATGTTTCTATGTAGTTTCCACCTGAGCATGCTCTTGTCTAGCTAATTGGTTATTCCAATACAGATCATACAACGTCCACCTCCATGTAGTTTTTAGTTTTCTGTTCATGATTTATTTTGGGTCTTGTCCACTGTTACTATAAAAGAAGTTTCAAATAATTTTGATATTTCTTAACATATTAAATGATATATTATATGATTTACAACTACAAATCTCAATCTATGTCCATTTATTAATAACATAATTAGAGCTGATTAGATGGATCAGTGTATAAAGGTACCTATTATCAAACTTGATGATCTAAGTTTAACCCCTGAACAAACACACGTTTAAAAATAAATGTAAGATGTAATGGAACTAATGATATGGAAAATTTTGTTTTCATGTGTTCTGTGTGCATTCAATTACTCCATCAGTGCTTTATTTTGTATTTAGTTGGGAGTATAGTTTTGCTTCCATTCTTATTTCCTTTGTAGATATTCTATACTTTCTACTTAGAAAAGGGCTCACACTTACGATGATAATAAATTTGAATTATTACTTACTTAATTTATGTGTAATTTATTGTATGTGTAATCTTTCTTAAACTACACCTTTTACCTCTTTACATCACTTGTGTCAAAAATCCCAATACTACAGCATCATAATTATTTTGATAATTTACCCAATGTTTCCTTCTAAAAGTTTAAAGCAGTGTTTAAAAAGAAAATCACAATAGTACATGAGTTTTAGCTCCTTTTATTCAGTGAGTGCATCTTCTTACAGCATTGCTTTTGATTAAATGCAGACTGGTGAAGCCTTTTTTACCATTCTTTACATACAGCCTTCTTCATTTGAAGAACACTTTTGACAGATACAGAATTCTCATTCACAGCACTTTCCCCCATTTGGGTTTTAAATATATAATCCACCATTGATACTACCTTCTAGCTTCATGGTTACTTTTTAAAAATGTAAATTAATTGTGTGTGTGTGTTTATGTGTGTGTGTAAAAATTAGAGTCATCTTTCCTTCAGAAATTGGCACATTCCATCTACCATGTAAATTCTGGGGACAGAACTCAGATCATCAGGCTTGGCAGCAAGTGCTCTTACTCACTGAAACATCTTAATAGCTCCAAAATTACTTGTAACCCAACAGAGTGGGTTCACATCTTGGTGAGTGCTAAGAAAAGATAAGCACAGCCAGAACATGAAAGAGTAGACTAAGGTGTCTCACTTATAGTGGGAAGAAGGTCAGGGACACTTCCAAAGATATGTTCTTCCTGAATAAAGGAAGCCTACGGATTTTACTCAAGGGTTTTACACATTCATGTAGCAGTGGGAAATTTCAAAGCATGCTTGGTTTAAAAATACACTCCTAAGCATGTTCAGTCTGTACTATGATTGTTACCAGAAAATAAAGGAAGTATATTTGGAAGGTGTATTAGTACAGGAGTCTGCCTTTGAGGGCACCTGTTTGCTTTGTCACTAACAATTAATTAACAATTTGATGATACTGTACATGGATCAGTTGCCCCTTCTATTACATTTTCTTTTTTTTTCTGTGTACCTGTGTGGGTGTGCATTAGACCCAGCATACATGTAAACATCAGAGAATAACTTGTGGGAATTGGTGTCAACTTTCCATACTGTGAGCCCCAGGGAGAGAATTCAGGTTGTTAGGCTTATTGGCAAGAGCCTATACCCTCAGAAGAATCACACTAGCCCAAGTTGCTCTAACTGCTTTCAAAATTCTTTCATCAGAAAAAAAAAACCACTGGAAAGAATGCAACATCTTCAGCAAATTTTCCTAGTCAAACTGGATATCTGCATGAAGAAGAATGCAAATAGATCCATTCTTATCACCCACCACAAAATTCAACTTCCAAAGAATCAAATGTTTCAATATAAAACCAAATACACTGAATCTGAGAGAAGAGAAAGTGGGGAATAGCTTTGAACTTATTGGCACAGAAAAAGTCTTTCTGAACATCACATTGATAGTACAAGCACTAAGAGTAACACTTAATAAATGGGACCTCATGAAACTGAAAACAATTGCACAGCAAAGGACACAATCGTTTGGACAATACAGCATCTTATATAATGAGAAAGATCTTTTTTTTACTAATTACATATCTGAGAGAGGGCTAATATATAAAGAAATCAAAGAAATAAATTTCAAGAAAACAACTAACCCAATTGAAAATTGGAGTGCAAATCTAACCAGAGAATTCAAAAAAGGAAAATCTCAAATGGCTGAAAAACACTTAAAGAAATGTTCATTATCCTTAGTTATCAGGGAAATGCACATCATAATTACTTTGAGATTTTTATCTTATACCAAATAGAATGGCCAAGAACAACAAAACAAGTGATAGCTCATGCTGAGGATGTGACACTCATCCATTATTTGTGGGAGATAAAACTTGAATAGCAACTATGGAAATCAGCTTAACAATTGATTTAGAAAGATTGGAATTGATCTACCTTGAGATCTAGCCATACTAATCTTGGGCATATACTCAAAGAACTGTTCATCCTACTACAGAGACACTTGCTCAATCATGTTCATTGTTTCTCTATTCACAATAGCCAGAAATCAGACACAACCTAGATACTTGTCAATACATGAGTGGGTAAAAAAAAAATATGGTACATTTTGCACAATAGATAAATTACTCAGCTGTTAAAAAATAATGACATCAGAAAATTCTCAGGTAAATGAATGGAACTAGAAAAAAAATCATCCTGAGTAAGGTAACTCAGGCCCAGGAAAACAAATATGTTATTTGTTTGCTAATATGTGAATATTAGCAGCTTAGTCATTGATAAGCAAGCATTTGCTTATCTATATAACCAGAGAACTTGGATAAAGAGTAAGGGATTAGGGAGGAAGAATGCATCTCCCTAAGAAGGAGAAATAGAATGGACATTTATGGGTAGGAAGGGGTGGGGGAACTGATACTGGAGGATAAAACAGGAAGTGGGAGGAAAGAGGCGTTGAAAGGGAGAGAAAAGGGGGGGACAGGTAAAATTAAGGGTGATTTGCATGGTGGTATCAAAACCTAATACAGTAGAAATCACACACACAAATATATATATATGAAGGTGATTGAAATGAAACTGCCAAATAACAGGGAGAGAGGGCCCCAACTAGATGTCTTTTGTCACCCAATGAAATTTTCAGGACAGGAGTAAGTTACATTTAACAGAGTAGTTGACCAAAGTGGTTCTATGGGAATTCTGAAACAACCCAGAGTATTATCAAGGCTATGGGTAGCTTTCCACAAACTGACAGTAAGGCCCTATTGCTGAAAACAACACTTACACATTGATTACAGTGCCTTCCTAGAACCTTCACCCTGTGGTACTAAAAGGTACTATTCATGCTCCCAAAAGAGAAAACTAAACACCAACCCAGTTACAAACTCTTAGATTTACAAGAATGACCTGCCTGCAAGATACACTCATGTCATAGTGGCACAAAGCTTATGGGAGTAACCAACCAATATATGATTTGATTTAAGATCTACTCTGTCAGATGGAACCCAAACCTAATGCTACTTGCATGTCTAAGATCCTGACCCAGGGACCCAGGGGGAAATCAAATACTACTGTTCTACTAAAGGGGACATAGCAATAAAATGACTCATAAAAACACAACACAATGCTCTACTCATGGATCCATGCCATGCTTTACCATCATCAGAGTAACTTCCTCCTACAACAAGTGGGAACAAACACAAAGACCCACAGCCAGGCAACATGCAGAGAGTGAGAGACCTTCGAATACTTATCTCTAAATGGGTGTCTCCAGCAAATACCTCACCTCAGTGCTCAGGGAACCCTGCAGAAGAGTAAGCAGAAAGAATGTAAAAGCCAGAGAGGAGGAAAGATACCAAGGAATCAAGGCCTTCTAGACACAACAGGGCTGGTGCACATATGAAACCAAAGATACTGAAGCAGCAAACATAAAGCCTGCATAGATCTATCAGGGTCCATAGACCTGAAAGGAGAAGTGAACACATACCCCATTCTTTTTTTTATATAATTATTTTATTTTATTTTATTTTACAATACTATTCATTTCTACATAACAGCCACAGATTCCCTTGTTCTCCCCCTTCCTGCCCCCCTCCCCTTCCCCCCAGCCCACCCCCCATTCCCACCTCCTCCAGAGCAAGGCCACCCCCAGGACTGAGATCGACCTGATAGACTCAGTCCAGGCAGGTCCAGTCCCCTCCTCCCAGATTGAGCCAAGCATCCCTGCATAAGTCATAGGTTTCAAACAACTAACTCATGCAATGAGCCCAGGACCTGGTACCACTGCCTAGATGCCTCCCAAACAGATCAAGCCAATCAACTGACTCACCTATTCAGAGGGCCTGATCCAGTTGGGGGCCCCTCAGCCTTTGGTTCATAGTTCATGTGTTTCCATTCGTTTGGCTATTTGTCCCTGTGCTTTATCCAACCTTGGTTTCAACAATTCTCGCTCATATAAACCCTCCTCTTTCTCGGTTGGAGCGGCCACATATCCCATTCTTAACCCAGAAGCCATCTCCAATTGATAGGCATTTGCAAATAAAAAAATAATTTTCTACGAAGGAGTCTCACTGGGGATATAAACCACTCTTAAGAGTAAGCCCCATGCCAGCAGTAGATGGTTAACACACTATGAGCTCAATAGCATCTTTGGAGGTTCTTTGTCTCATAGTGTCAAGTCACAACAATTTTTTTTTCTTCCTTACAGGACCTTTGTACATATATTAAGGCTTATAATTTGGGGTTTTAATGAAATTCTTGCATGCGTGAACATGTATGTCTCTGTGTCTGCATGTGTTTCTTGTACTTTCTGTTTGCCTCTTTTTCTTGTTTGGTTGTCCCATCATATTCTGATTTAATTGTTTTTATTTATCTAATTATGTTCTATTTCATTTTATTATTATTTCTTAGATGTTTGTTTTCCAATATGAGACAGAAAGGGTGTGGGCCCAGATGGTAGGGAGGATGGGAGGAACTGAGAAGAGTAAAGGAAGGGGAAACAGTAATCAGGATGTATTTTATGGAAAAAAAAAAAGTTCTATTTTCAATAAAAGAAAAAGAATAGATTCTTCCTTCTTTTCATCTTGTCTTTGCAAGGAGGTGGATCTTGAAAATCTGGATTCCCATTATTTAGAGTTCATTGGATTTCTTAGATTTGGTGGTTGCTATCTTCCTCAAATTTAGGTAGTTTTCTCAAGTCAATTTTCCTCAATTTGTCTTTTCCATTCTTCTCTTTCTCTTCTATTTCCAGTATTCCTAAATTGCTAGTGTGGTCAGCTTTCTCTGTCCCATCACCTCTTTATTCTTGGTGATTACATTGTTACTTATACTCACTGCACCTATCCATTTGTGATAAGGAACAAGCTTTGGGGAAAGAAGTTTTGAAAGTAAGGAAGCCTGACACGTTAGGTACTCCAAATGTGTTAGGGGAGCATGCTTAGAAAAGAGAAAGAAGAAAAGGAAAAGCTACATTTTATGAAAAATTTAGAAAGATGTTCAGATGTAGGAAGCTGGATCACCTTGTCCCAGGAAGCTCCTACACTAGGTAAAGAGTGGTATAGTAGCTTATTAATGGATGAATTATTTTAACTCCTTAGCATGGCTTAAAGTGAACCTGCCTTCCTAAGAGTGTTCCAATGAGCAGGTGATTGACATAACCCAAAAGGAATATTAGGTCTCCACCTGGGCCACAGACTCTATTCTCTTGGCAAGCTATTTTTTTTCTGGGCCTTTATTGCTACTCTAATATGAACCCCTCTGAAGACACAACATCAAATCATGTAGGAATAAGATCAGAAATCAGCACCCTCAAATACTTCTGGCATTGCTGTTCTCTGACAAGGATGAGGCTGCAAGACTCCTGAGGTTACACAGTGATTTTAGACAAAAAATAAAATGGATACTTTTCTTTAAAGTCTTTTTACACTCAACTGCCCAGTCAGTTTTTACCTCTTCATCTCATAATATCTTCCCTCTGAAGACATAACTCAGTTGTTACCATGGAATTTTAAGAATGACTCTTATGCCTTCTTATAACTGAAATGGAGCATCAAGTACGGTGGGATACCCTTCCAGTTGACCTGCCCAAAAGACCTCAAAAGTACCTCAGTGGCAATTATCTAATAGTCAAAAGAGGCTTATTTTGGAACGACTTACAACCAGCAAAGGGATCAGTTGCTGGATCCAGGGGAGGTTAGGTGCAGTCCAACATGGGTTCTCTGGAGAACTCTGACTTGGTCTGCAATCCAGAATCCAGGATCATGAGTTAGCCAAGAGAGCAAGCACATAGGCCTCTCAGGTCTTAAGGGTCACAAGAGGCCACACCCCAGGGGCAGGTCATAGACAGGTGTAGCAATTACCTGCTGCCTCACTAGGGGCAGTGCTTCAAGGTCAAAGCTGGAACAGCTACCCACTATACTGTGATGCTTTTATAAGTTCCCAGATAAACCTTAACCAAAACACAAGACACTTTAAACTGGTTTTGTGCTTTATACATTACAGAAAATGATCTGCCATAACCATGCTTTTGTTTTTATCATCATCATCATCATCATTATCATCATGATTTTATTGTTATCATTATTATTATTATGATTAATTATTTTACGGGGGATAGTAATATGGTCTTGGATATTTATTTTTATTTTTTAAATAGTTTCTTCTCTCATATAATACATTCCAGCCACAGTTTCTCCTCCCTCCACTCCTCCTATCTCCATCCCACTTCTTATCTCTGCCATATCCACTCCACTTCTGTTTCCCTTCAGAAAGGAACATGCCACCAAGATACAACAACTGAATATGACAAAACAAGATGCAATAAGACAAGGCAAAAATCCCTCATATTGAGGCTGGATAAGGTGACCAACAGGGGGAAAAGAGTCCCAAGAGCAGGCAAAAGAGCCAGAGACACACCTGCTCCCACTGTTAGGAGTCCCACAAAACCACCAAGATAACAACCTTAACATATAAACAGAGGGTCTTGAGAGATGGCTCAGAGATGAAGAGAACTGGCTGCTCTTCCAGAGATTCTTAGTTCAATTTCAATTAACCATATCACTCACAAGCATCTGTAATAAGATCTGGTGCCCTCTTCTGGCAGGCATAATAGTGTGTAGATAATAAAAAGAAATAAATCTTATTTAAAAAAGAACAACATATACACAGAGTACCTGGTCCAGACCCATGCAGGCTCCATGGTTGCCACTTCAGTCTCTGTCAGCCCTGCTTAGTGATTCAGTGGGCCATTTCCTCCTGATATCCTTCAGACCCTTTAACTCCTGCAGTTTTTCCCAGGGTTCCCTGTTTTCCAAGGGGAGGCACTCAATAGAGACCTCCAATTTAGACTCTTTCTCTTGATGTCTGATTGTAGGTCTCTGCACCCACTCCCCTCTGTTCCCTATGGAAGCCTCTCTGATGATGACTGTATAAGGCACCAATCTAGGAGTACAGCAGATAGCAGAATGTCATTAGGAATCATTACACACACACACACACACACACACACACACACACACACACACACACACACCTTTTTATCAGTTGTGTTGCTTTTATCTTAGATCTCTGGGTTATCCTGGCTCGAGTTCCTGGCCATACAGGCAGTGTCAAGCATGGATGGGCTTCCTCTCCTGGAGGCATGGGTCCCAAGTGAAACCAGACATTAGTTGGCTACTCCCACAAAGTTCTATGTCACCAATGCCCCAGTACATTCTGTAGTCAGAACAAAATTGTAGGTCAAATGTTTCATATTTTTTATGGTTTTTCTTTCCCTATATTGCAGAGTACCTTCTGACAATAAAGAGCCTAGAACATGAGGGTGATGGGTCCTTTCAGGCCCAAGCTCATTCTCTCTACATTCAATGAGCTGTGTGGCTTTTGTCCTCAGTGACTGGACTCCACTGTCAGCATTCATAGAGTAACCCTCTGTCCTAGCATCAGCCTGAGTTTTTAAGGATCACAACAAGACCTTGTCAGCCAGCAACTCAAACAATTGCAACCTGGCCAAACACTGGAAGCCTTGGATGGCTATAAGAGATGGCCAGTTCAGACTCCTTATCTCCATTACTGGGAATCCTCACTAGGGTCACCCTTATATATTCCAAGGAAGTTTTCACTGAAATAGATTTCTACAGCACCACCCAATTGTCCACAAAATCTAGTCTTCTCTCCTTGCACACTCTCTCTCCATCCCTAACCACCACATGATCCCTCAAACTCCACCTCTAGCTATACCCAGCCCACCTGCCCAATCTATTGCATTTCCTCTTACCATGAAAATCCATGTGTCCACCAAAGAGAACTTCTCTTTACATATTACTCTGGATCTGTGGATTTTAGCTTGATTATCATTTACATTATAGCTAATGTCCACATATAACTAAGTACATATCATGTTTGTCTTTCTGGGTCTGGCTTACATCACTCAGGATGATTGTTTACTAATTCCATCCATTTTCCCACAAATTTCATGATGTCATTGTTTTTAACAGCTGAGTAATACTCCACTCTGCAAGCATACCACATTTTCTTTATCTATTCGATTGAGAGACATCTAGGTTGTTTCCAATTTGAGGCCTTTATGAAGAACGCAGAAGTAAACATAATTGAGTGTCATTATGGTATGATGGAGCATCTTTTGGGTATATGCCCAAGACCAATATAGCTAGGTATTGAGGTAGGTCAATTTCCATATTCCTGAGGAATCACCATATTGATTTCCATATTGCCTGTACAAGTTTGCATGCTTACCAGCAATGAAGGTATGTTCTTCTTGCTCCACGTCCATGGCAGCATGAGCTGTCACCTGTGTTTTTTATCCTAGTCACTCTGAAAGGTATAAGATAGCCTCTCCATGTAGTTGTGATTTGCATTTCTCTGATGGCAAAGGATGTTGAACATTTCTTTAAGTATTTCTCAGCCATTTGAGATTCCTCTATTAATAATTCAATTTAGATCTGTACACCACTTTTATTGGATTATTTTTTGTTATCTAGTTTCTTGAGTTCTTTATACATTTTGAATATTAATTCTCTAGTCAATGTAGAGTTGATTAAAAAAAAAACTTTTCCCATTCTGTAGGCTTTGTCTTTGTCTGATCAATGGAATCCTTCATGAAGTCCCATTCATTAATTGCTGATCATAGTGCCTGCACTATTGGTATTAAGAAAGTAGTCTCCTATGCCAATTAGTTCAAGGGGATTCCCCACTTTGTCTTCTATCAGGCTCAGTTCGTAAATTTTATGTTGCGGTGTTGGATCAATGTGGACTTTGGTTTAGTGCAGGTTGATAAATATGTATTTATTTGTATTCTTCTATATTCAAAAATAAGCTTTACCAGCACCATTTCTTGAAGATGTTTTCTTTGTCTGTGTGTGTTTTTGACTCCGTTATGAAAAAATCAAATGTCCATATGTGTATGGATTTATGTATGGGTCTGCAATTCAATTCCTTTGTCTTTTTTTAGTGCTAATACTATGAAGCTTTTGTGGCTATAGCTCTGTAGTACAGCTTGAAATCAGGGATGGTGATACCTCCAGAAGTTCTTTTTTTTTTCAGGATTTTTTTATCCTGGGTTTTTTGTTTTTATATAAGAAGTTGAGAATTGTCCTCTCAAGGTCTTTATATAATTATATGACATTTTGATGGAGATTACATTGATCTGTAGATTGCTTTTGATAGGATGACAATTTTTACTGTGTTAATCCTACTGACCCATGAGCATGGGAGATCTTTCCATCTTCTGCTACCTTCTTCAAAGACTGGAAGTTTTTTATCATACAGAGCTTTCACTTGTTTGGTTAGAGTTACTCCAAGACACTTTATGATATTTGAGGCTATTGTTAAGGATGTTTTTTCTCTGATTTCTTTGTCAGTATGCTTATCATTTGTATACAGAAAGCATATGGTGGTTTGAATAGGTATGGACCCCGTAAACTCATGTGTTTGAATGCTGGCTCATAGAAAGTGGCATTATTAAGAGGTGTGACCTTTTTCGAGTAGGTGTGGCCTTATTGGAAGAACTATGTCACAGTAGGGGTAGGCATAGAGGTCTCATATGCACAAGCTATGCCCAGTGTGGCACACAGTATACTTTTGCTGCCTGCAGATCAACATGTAGAACTCTTAGCTCCTTTAGCAACAAGTTTGTCTGCATGCTTCTCACCACAATGATAATGGACTAAACATCTGACTCTAAGCCAGTCACAGTTAAAAGTCTTCTTTTGCAAGAGTTGCTGTTGTCATGGTGTCTCTTCACAGTTAGAACCCCAACTAAGACAGAAGTTGCTACTAGGTATTAAGGTATTACTGTGAAAGGTCTAGCCATTCTTTTATTTAGAGGAATATAGACTTTGGGACCTTGGATTAGAAAAGCAGTTCAATGCTTTAAGTAAGGCTTAATGGGCCATCCTATTAGGAACATGGTGCTGAAGGAGATTTGGCCTGGCTCAAAAGGTTTCAGAGAAGAAGAATTTTAATTTTAATATGTGGCCTAGAGACTGGTCCTGTGATATTTTGGCAATGAATGTGGCTGCGTTTTGCCCTTATCCAAAAAGTCTGCCTGAGGTTTAAGTGAAGAGTTTTTGGATTAATTCCTTTGGTAGAAGAAATCTCAAAAGAGCCTAGTATAGACTCTGTTGTGCGTTTATCAGTCAGTATTCACTCTAATGAAAAGGAGCAAGATGAGCAAGGAAAAATACAAAATGTACAGGTTGAGGGGAAAGGGGAAACTAGGAAGTGAAACAGTCCTAAATCCTGTGTTCAAGAAGATAAAATTATTAAGAAATGTAATAAAGAGAGTAGTGGCCTCAAGGCAAGACTCTATCCAGCCAAGCTTCCAACTTGTGAAAAAGAACTAAAAAACAGCTTAGGTCTGGTCATGGTAATACAAGCATTTAATTCCAGGACTCTGGAGACAGAGGCAGGCAAATATCTGAGTTGGAGGCCAGCCTGGTCTACAGATTAATGTTCCAGAAGAGGCAGATTTAGGCAGTGAAGGAAACCGTGAAAAACAGAAATCTCGTGAAGATGTAACTTAGCCAGGGGACCATGTTCCAGACCCAACAAGCAAAAGAATTTGGCAGCTTTGGCCACATGGTTCAGGCTTTGGAGTCACTGATAGAAGAAAGGGGTTATGGAATCTCCACCTATGACTAAGAAAAACCACTGAGATCAATCATACAGCAGGGATGTCCCTGCATAGAGGCCTAGCTAGGCCACTATGAAGGTAAAGCCTAGATTGCCTTGAACACAGGACCCGGTATCACTGCCTAGATGCCTCCCAAACATATCAAGCCAATCAACTGTCTCACCTATTCAGAGGGCCTGATCCAGTTGGGGGCCCCTCAGCCTTTGGTTCATAGTTCATGTGTTTCCATTCATTTGGCTATTTGTCCCTGTGCTTTATCCAATCTTGGTTTCAACAATTCTCGCTCATATAAACCCTCCTCTTTCTCACTAATTAGACTCATGGAGCTCCACCCGGGGCCTAGCCGTGGATCTCTGCATCCAGATCCCTCAGTCCTTGGATGGGGTTTTTGGCACGAATATTAGGGTGTTTGGTCATCCCATCACCAGAGTAGGTCAGTTCTGGCTGTCTCTCGACCATTGCCAGCAGTCTATTGTGGGGGTATCTTTGCGGATTTCTGTGGGCCTCTCTAGAACTTTGTTTCTTCCTTTTCTCATGTGGTCTTCATTTACCATGGTCTCCTATTCCTTATTCTCCCCCTCTGTTCTTGATCCAGCTGGGATCTCCCAATCCACAGGCTCTCTTTCCCTCAACCCTCGCCCTTCCTTACTCCCACTCATCTCTAGGTTGTTCATGTAGATCTCAGCTGTTTCTCCATCATTGGGCGATCCCTGAGTCTTTCTTGGTGTCCTGTTTTCCAGGTAGCCTCCCTGATTATATGAGTAGCAGTCCAGTCATCCTTGTTCCACATCTAGTATCCTCCTATGAGTGAGTACATACCATATTTGTCCTATTGAGTCTGGGTTACCACACTCAGGATGATTTTTTCTAGATCCATCCATTTGCCTACAAACTCATGATGTTATTGTTTTTCTCTGCTGAGTAGTATTCCATTGTGTATATGTGCCACAATTTATTTATCCATTCTTCAGTTGAAGGGCATCTAGGTTGTTTCCAGGTTTTGGCTATTACAAACAATGCTGTTGTGAACACAGCTAAGCAAGTGCTCTTGTAGTATGATTGAGCATTTCTTGGGTATATGCCCAAGAGTGTTATAGCTGAATCTTGGGGGAGATTGATTCCCAATTTTCTAAGAAAGTGCCATATTGATTTCCAAAGTGGTTGTACAAGCTTGCATTCCCACCAGCAGTGGAGGAGAGTTCCCCTAGCTCCACATCCTCTCCAGCATTAAGTGTCTTCAGTGTTTTTGATCTTAGCCATTCTGACAGGCCTAAGATGGTATCTCAGAGTTGTTTTGATTTGCATTTCCCTGATGATTAGGGATGTTGAGCAATTCCTTAAATGTCTTTCAGCCATTTGAGTTTCCTCTGTTGAGAATTCTCTGTTCAGTTCTATAGCCCATTTCTTAATTGGACTGTTGGGCATTTTGATGTCTAATTTCTTGAGTTCTTTATATATTCTGGATATCAGTCCTCTGTCAGATGTGGGGTTGGTGAAGACCTTTTCCCATTTTGTAGGCTGTCGCTTTGCCTTGTTGACTGTATCCTTTGCTCTACAAAAGCTTCTCAGTTTCAAGAGGTACCATTGATTGATTGTTTCTTTCAGTGTCTGTGCTACTGGTGTTATATTTAGGAAGCGATCTCCTATGCCAATGTGTTCAAGACTACTTCCTACTTTCTCTTCTAGCAGGTTCAGAGTAGCTGGATTTATATTGAGGTCTTTGATCCACTTGGGCTTAAGTTTTGTGCATAGTGACAGATATGGATCTATTTGCAGCCTTCTACACATTAATATCCAGTTATGTCAGCACCATTTGTTGAAGATGCTTTCTTTTTTTTATTGTACACTTTTGGCTTCTTTGTCAAAAATTATATGTTCATAGGTGTGCGGGTTAATGTCAGGGTCTTCAATTCCATTCCATTGGTCCACATGTCGGTTTTTATCCCAATACCAAGCTGTTTTTATTACTGTAGCTCTATAGTAGAACTTGAAGTCAGGGATCGTGATGCCTCCAGAGGTTGTTTTATTGTACAGGATTCTTTTGGCTATCCTGGGTTTTTTGTTTTTCCATATAAAGTTGAGTGTTATTCTTTCCAGGTCTGTGAAGAATTGTGTTGGTACTTTGATGGGGATTTCATTGAATCTGTAGATTGCTTTTGGCAAAATTGCCATTTTTATTATGTTGGTCCTGCCTATCCATGAGCATGGGAGATCTTTCCATTTTCTGACATCTTCTTCAATTTCTTTTTTCAGGGACTTAAAGTTCTTGTCATATAGGTCCTTCACTTGCTTGGTTAGTGTTACCCCAAGGTATTTTATGTCATTTGTGGCTATTGTAAAGGGTGATGTATCTCTGATTTCCTTCTCAGCTTCTTTGTCCATTGTATATAGGAGGCCTACTAATTTTTTTGAGTTGATCTTGTATTCTTCTATGTTGCTGAAGGTGTTTATAAGCTGAATCAGTTCCTTGGTGGAATCTTTGGGGTCACTCAACTATACTATCATGTCATCTGCAAATACGGAAAGCTTGCCCAACTGGTTTTCAGTCTTGCTTTTGTCTAATATTTCCTTAAAATCCTCCATTTGCTTCATTTTGGAATGGTAATGTGTATCCTCTGCTGCCGTATGTTGGAAGTATACTATCTGATTTTTTTTTTAATTTTTATTTTGTAGCAGATTAAAGTTAAGAGAGTGCATGAATCTCACATGAGATTTTGACCTTTGGAATTTTTTAAACGTGTTTGAAACTGTGATAGACAATGGGGACTTGTTAACTTGGACTAAATGTATTTTGCATTATGTTATGGCTACAAGTCTATGGGGTCCAGGGAGTGTAATGTGATCATTTAAATAGGTATGGACCCCATAGACTCATATGTTTGAATGCTTGGCTTTAGGGAGTGTCAGTATTAGAAGGTGTTGCCTTGTTAGAGTAGGTGTGGCCTTGTTGGGGAGGTGTGCCAGTGTGAGAGTGGGCTTTAATGTCTCATATATTCAAGTTTTGACCAGTGTGGTACACAGTCACATTCTGTCTGCAGATCAAGATGTAGAAATCTCCTCCAGCACCAGGTCTGCCTGCATGGCACCATGCTTCTTACCATGATGATATTGGACTAAACCTCTGAAACAATAAGCCACAATTTAATGTTTTCCTTTATAAAAGTTGCCATGTTCATGGTGTCTCTTCACAGAAATAGAAATCCTAATTAAGATAGGGTCACTGGCATTTTTTTTTCAGTTAATCTTGCATTTAACTAATTTTTTAACATGCTTATTCACCTCTAGGAGTTGTCTGTCTGGTAGAAATATAAGGGTTACTTTTATATACAATCATGACATTTATAAATTTATAATTATGACTTCTTCCATTTTAATTTGAGTCCCCTTGGTCTCCTTTTGTCATCTTATTGGTATAGTTAGAACTTGGAGTACTATATTGAATATATACAGAAAGAGTGAACAGCCTTGTCTTTTCCCTGATTTTAGCAGAACTGCTTTGAATTTCTTTCCACTTAATTTGATGTTGGCTATTGGTTTGCTATATATTGCCTTTATTGTGTTTAGGTATGTCCCTTGTATACCTAATTTCTCCAGGACTTTTATCATGAAGGGGTGATGTATTTTATTAAAAGGCATCATTCATAATAGCCAGAAACTGGAGAAAAAACTAGATGTCTCTCAACTGAAGAATATATTTTTTAAAAATGTGGTACATTTGTAGAATGGAGTATTATTCATCATGAAATTTTCTATCACATGAGTGGAACTAGAAAATAACATCCTAAGTGAGGTAACCCAGACTCAGAAAGACAAATATGGTATGTTCTCACATATAAGTGGATATTAGCTGTAAAGTAAAGAATAACCACACTAAAATTCACAGATCCAGAGAAGCTAAGCACTAAGGAGGGCTCAAGATGGAGGACACATAAATCTCACAGTAGAGGGGAAATAGAATAGACATTGATGGTGGATCAGTGGAGGGGTCTGGATGTGGGCATGGGAACAGGAGGGATAAGATGGAGGAGGAAGGAAGGAGAGTATACTGGGAGAAACATCTTTAATGGGGGTGGGTAGGAATCTCTGGGATGGGCTAGAAATCTACTGCAATGAAAATTCCCAGGAATCTTTGAGTGACCCTTGCTGAGACTCCTAGTGATGGGAGATACAGAGTCTGAACCAGTCATGTCCTGTAATCAGACAAGACTTCCAGCAGAAGGACTGGGACATCAACCCAGCTGCAAAACCTTCTGTCTACAATTTACCCTACCTACAAAGTGTGCTGGGGTAAAGGTGATGCTGAAATTGTGGGAGTGGCCAAACAATGACTGTTCCATTTGAGAACCATACCAGAAAAGGGAGCTCACCCCAGACACTGCCTAGAGGGCCATGACCAAGAGGCTGGATAGAACCAAACATGAATGGCAAATAAATAAAAACAAACAAACAAATAAATAAATAAATTCTTAATGATATTCTGCTATACTCATAGATTGGTGCCTAGCCTAATTTCCCTCAGAGAGGGCTTCTCTCTGCAACAGATGGAAAGAGATGCATAGACCCACAGCCAAACATTAGGCAGAGCTTGGAGAGTTCTGTAGAAAAGGGGGGACAAGGATTGTAAGAACTGTAGGGGCCAAGCATCCCACAAGAAAATCCACAGAACCAAGTAACCTGAGCACATAGGTGCTCTCAAAGACTGAACCAACAACCAGAGAGCTTGTATGGGACTGAGCTAGGCCATCTGCATATTTTACAATTGTGTAGCTTGGTCTTCCTGTGGGATTCCTAGTTGTGAGAGTAGGCACTGTTTCTGACTCTGCTGTCTGGTTTTGGAACTCTTTTTCTCCTACTAGGTTACCTCATCCAGACTTGATAGGAGAGAAGGTGCCTATTTCCATTGCAACTTGATATAGCATGGTTGGTTGATATGCATGGGAGATTTGCCCTTTTATGAAGAGAAACTGAAGAGGGGGAGTGGATGGGATTGTAGAACAGGGGAGGAGAGGCAGGAGGGGAAACTGTACTCAGGTTATGAAACCAAAATAAGTAAATAAATAAATAAACAAAACCAAAAAATGTTATTGAGTTAGAAAGGGGAACATGTTGAGGACATATGGCAAGAGTTGGAAAGAGTTTGGAAGTGGGGAATGGAGGGTGCATATGACCATATTTCAGTACATACATGTTTACAATACTCATTAGTAATAACAACAGGAATGACAATAATAACAAATGCTGCTGCAACAGGAGAGTTGGAGACCAAGAGTAAAAAACATTGTAGAACTTTACGGCCATTTCAGAAACTGCTTTTGCTTGTCTGGGCTTTTTGATGGTGGGTACGATTTTCCCACTGCTTTTCAGAGATCTTACAAAGGTATTTTAGCAGGTTGTGTTTGTTTTGGAGTCCTCAAGGAGACAGCTTATAGCTTCCTGGTCTGACTTCCCCCCATCCTGCCACCACTCTTCCTCTGCACCTATTTTTAAAGCCATCCTTCTAAACCACACATGTTTTGATTAGCAGATAATAACATGACAAACATGTTTTTGAAATTTTAAAACATTCCAGAGACATACTGCATACTCTATAATTTTTCCAGGAAAGTATGTTTTTTGTTTTGTGTGTTTTAATTATTGAACTTGAAACTTTGTGAGTTGAAGATGTTCAAATTTGGGTGTTTTACAGGATAAAAATACTCATCATTCTTATGACAGATTTTGGATTTTTTTAAACTCTCATGAAAGAAGGGACTTTCATATTCTGAATCTTGTACTGTGTATTAAATAATAAATAGGCTATTTCAATGTAAGACTCATTTGTTATTACCATAGTCTAATTTTCCAAGCTATCCTTTCAGACTACAGTATATAATTTGAAAGTTCTTTATTTCAAACTGAGCATATTATGTTTTCTACTGTCTCTATGTTCCTGTTTCCTGTCTTCTTTTGCTGAAAAAAAAATTTATAAAATGGGAAGTACATTTGCATATTTATTGTTTGTTCCTCTTCTCATTACAAAGGCTGGCTGTTTGCAGGTTGTCAGCACAGGCTGCTGCCCAGGTTGGGAGCTGAGAGAGTCAAAAGTACTCTTCTGGGCTGTACGTCCCAGACTGATGCCTGACTTTACCAGGTTTGCTGCTAACCTGACCTGTTGAGTGAATAGACTTTGAAACTGCAACACTCAACTTTGTATCCATTCATTCAGTGCTCATTTCAGCACACATTAATTTTTCATAAAACCCATTCTTACTGTAAATTGGGAAAGAGGACAATTTAGATACTCAATGAGTAAAAGTATTTAAAGCTATAAATGTTCTTGAATTAGGGAATATTTTAAGAATGTTGAAACATCAAATCTGCATGCTATTAACTTGTTTGTGCTGGTTGAACCCACTGACAATGTATGAGAAGGATTTCAGTGACCTTACAATCCTAGTGGAATATATGGGAGACCTTGAACTCAAATATGAATAAAAATAAATGTTCTCAAAATATGAATGGTATAATTATCTTAATCACATAAGCATTTAATGGCATAGTCATCTGTTTTTGTGTACACATGACTATTATTTTAAATATTTGTGTATGATGTATACATGTGCATATTTGTCCATAATTGTGTGTGAGAGTACAGGCACATACACACACACACACACACAAAAAAAAAAAAAAAAAAACAAAAAACACATGTATATGGCCATCAAGAAGACAGACTCTGTTGTAAGTGCCCATTTTCTATTTTATTGTATTGTCTTTTGTATTGTTGGCTACTACTTATGACAGACTAACTGACCCAAGAGCTTGCAGGGATTCTCCGGTTTCTGTGTCCCATCACAGTACAAGCTCTGTGATGACAAACACTCATTGACTAGCTTGGCTTTTCTTGGGCTTAGGAAATCTAAACTCAAGTTGTCAGGCATACATGGCAAGCAGTTGTCACACTGAGTTCTTTCCCCTGGATAAATGACTGTTCTATCTTTCCTTCAGCAATTAACCCTTCTCCATTACCAGCCTGGTATCTGCAAGAGCTGGATCTTAAATAATTTCAGAATAGTGTCTTACACCATTTATGGAAAAAAATTGCAAAAATGAAGACTATAACAGTTGTTTCAAAAATATCAATTTTGAACCTAAGTGCAGGTGATGTGAGTTAATGGCTTATGAGAGGTTATTCAATAACATTTTATTTGTAATTGTATATGTATTTCCAAATCATATACATTTTAAAGCTACTTTGATATCACTCATATCATTTTTTATAATACTTCAGTGCAATTGAAGACTAATGTCTTAAATTACTTTTCTCACTGATGATAAAGTTTAGTGAATTTCAGTATAAAAACAAATATTATCAGCTAGTAAATGGTAGTATCAGATGGCAGTCTACCTTCTAACTCTAAGACGTTCTTGTTTGTTCGGAATACCCAAGGTACCTGATGACTGTAACACAGACTGCTTGGAATGGAAAGTTTTACACAAAATATTGACAGTAACTCTAGCTTCCAATAATCAATAATTTGGGCTAAAAGATATTATTTGACATCCCTGCTGTAATTTGAAATATCCTAAGAGATATAAGCTTTTTTCCCCTGAGCAAAACTTCAGGAAAAGAGAATAGATAAAGCATAGAAAAATTGTAAGTTAGAGAGTGATGTGGCTCAGCAGTTAACGGCACTTGAAGCCTAGTATGAAAGCCTGTATTTAATCCCAATGTTCCTCATGGTAGAAAACTCCCCAAAGATTTTGTACCATAGAATGTACACACACACACACACACACACACACACACACACACACACACACACTCACAATGCAATACAATTATTGAAAAAATAATATCTGATCAAAATGTAAAAAATTTTAATCCCATAGCCAGACAAAATATGAGATATGCTTTGTAATAAAATAAATAGCAATACAGCTAAAATTGTGTTCTCAAGTGATTGTTGCAGGAAATTTTATAATCTAGTATGGAGAATGATAAGTTTTTTTGAACAGCATGTTTTATGTAAAACTACAGAAATGTAAAGTGGGAAAAAAGTGTTCAAAAAGCCAAAGTAAAATATTTACTACATCTACTCACTGTACTCAATGAAATATTGATATGCAAATTAGGGTTTGTGTTTGACCCCTAACTACACATTTTAGAGTACAGCATGCCTGAAGTCCCTCTTTCCTAATTACCATTTAGAAATTGCTGTACATGTGAGAATGGCAACAGGGAATGCTGCATTTTCCCTCCAACATCACTGGAAAGGAGGAAAGTATGAGAATTTGGATGGTTATATTCATCAACCATCACAGAGAATTTTTCCCTATGAAACAAAAAGATAAAACTAGTCCTATCCTTAAAGAACTATGTACACATTCTCTCTGAGTCTGGATGGATTTGTCCTGAACATAGACATTCATGGACATAACATCTCTGAATTTCAATGGAATGGCATAGACAATATGTATCCATGATGGATCTTTCATTTTTTTTCAGATGCAGCTATTCATTTGTTTAGATATCCAATCCCAAACATGGTGGACCTTTCACAGTGGTAGCTGACACCTCCCAGGCTAGATTCTACAGCACATGAACAATATTTGCTCATTCTGAATGAAATCGAAAGTATGGAAAAAATTAATTACATTAAAATTCCTTGATTCATCTGTAGAAGGTTGCTTAACATTATTTCACATGCTGACACCATTAGTTATTTTTATTTCATCTGAATAAGAATTGAAAATATACCTGAACAGTCATGATCCTTGAGTGATGAATATAATATGCATATAACTTACATTCTTTTAAGAAGACTTGATATATAATGTGACACCAAAAAAGAACTGAATAGGAGGCAGGTAGAAAAAAACACATCACAGTTCCCAATTAGTCAGTGCAGAAATTGAGACTAAGTAATTATATTTGTCAGAACCAAAAGAGTATTATATGTAAATATGCATAATCTGTAACTATATGTAATGTAAATTATATATTAGTATGGCTACATGTACATATTTATATATGTATGTATGTATGCACATATAGCTACACATGTGTGTATGTGAATATAAACATATATGTGTGTGTATTTATGGCAATATATTAGTTTGACAGACACAGTAAGAAAGTGAATGGCCCAACAATGTTTGTCTGTAAGTCATGCTTATTGTAAAATTTTTAATTTTTTTACATGTAGTTTTTATTCTAAATATTTCCACATAGGATGGGAATTATAAGGATAGGTGATGTAACTTTGTGATTGAGAATTTCTGAAATGGTAGCCATTTCTGCCTTGAAATATAATTTAGTGACAGCATTTCAGGTATGTGACAAAAAAAAAAAACTGTGGGATACTTAGGAGAAAACCAGCTACCAGCTTTCTACCTTAGAAATTAACTGGAAGTTGTGGAAAGACATAGACTATTCTCAGGATCAACATCTTGAGATACCGGTGAAATTTCGTTCACAGCCTGATGAATCTGGAGCCCCATATTCAGGGGTGAAGCCAACAGGACAAACCTGTTCAAGAGGAGTTGTACAGATGAGCAAGCATAGCTCTTCTGGTTCTCAGTCAATCCCTAACTTCAGCTGCTGGACAAGATTTCATATTCAGGGCAGGCTTCCCTCATCACTGCCCCAGTCCCAGAGCCAGCTCTGTGCAAGCAGTATCATAAACATGCTGAGGACTGTTCTTAACCAATGCCCCACAATTCTCTAACCATTTAAGGTGGCAACCAGGAGTAGTCATCACAGAAAACAAGCCAGAGTGATGGAGGAGTTGATAAGACAATGCTGGCATCAGTTCATGGCACAGAAATTAGAATGTATTTAATATGTTAGCATGCTGACAGAGGAGGAGGAAAAAATATGAATAAGACCAACTACTAGACAGGAAAGAATGATTAAAAATTACTTTGAATATTACATTGCTAAGAATGAGAAATATATCATTGTAGAAATCGAATGGCAATTTCTTATAATATTTGATGTATAGCTAGCATATAACCTTATAAACCCACTCAAAAATTGATGATGCACATTTATAGAAACAACAGTGTGTGAACACTTGCAGCAGCTCCATTCACAGTCAACCCAAATCAGAGGGGAAAATTATAAATGCCTTTTAATGCTTGTAGGATTAAGTGGAAGACAGCTACACAATGGAATAGTTGGAGAATAAATAAGAATTAATTATTGTACATTAGAACAACTTAATTGAATCTTAAAACACTATTTCTTAAAATGTAAGTTTAGAGGCTTGTGGGATTGGGCAGGAATTAAGAGCACTTGATGCAAAAGCTTGAAGAGAGTTCAAATTCCAGCACCCACAAAGCAAACCCAGTCTTGCCACTCATCCTACCACAACCTCAGCACAGAGGGGACAGAAACAAGATCACTGGGGTTCACTGGCTACCAACTACCTGAAAAATGTAAGGTACGTTTAGGAGAGGTTTAGCTGGAGTCACAGTCTCCAAAGGAATATTCAGAGTAATAGAAAGACATTCAATGCCCCCGCTTTGGCAAACATTGGTTAATACAAGCACACAAATCTGCACATACATGTGTACATATACCACACACACACTCACACACATGCATGTGCATACACATACACACACAAAGAAAGAGAAAGAAAGAAAGAAAGAAAGAAAGAAAGAAAGAAAGAAAGAAAGAAAGAAAGAAAGAAAGAAAGAAAGAAAGAAAGGATGCACAGTATAAATGCTGGGTGGCTATAGCACACCACCTACACTTCTAGCCCTCAGTAGGTAGAGAGGAAGGACCACCAGAAAAACTGGCTAGCCAGACTATCATTACAAAGCTAAAACAACAGGAAGAATTCAGCGTTGAGAAGCTATATTCTATGGTACTGCATGTTTTCATTCACATGTTAATCTCAGAAAGATGGTATTAGAGAAAGGGAAAATCTGAGTACTTCTAAAGGTAGCACACTATCGTAGAATGTTGTGAGGGAGCACAGCAGGATGATAGAACTGCTAGGCTCCCAATGTGCTGGCATCTTCAGGATTCTTGAGTGTGTTGATTGAAGGCAGATCTGAAAAAAGTGATTTTACAATAATGCGATTGCCGGGCAGTGGTAGCACACGCCTTTAATCCCAGCACTCAGGAGGCAGATCCAGGAGGATCTCTGTGAGTTGAAGGCCAGCCTGGGCTACCAAGTGAGTTCCAGGAAAGGCTCAAAGCTATACAGGGAAACCCTGTCTTGAAAAGCCAAAAAAAAAAAAAAAAAAGTACAATAATGTAATTATACTTCCAAAAAAAAAATTCTAAATATAAAAGTCACATATTAAGTAATTCCCTGAAAACCCTTTCAAGAATAAGTAGTAATAATAGTTTAAATAATCAAACAATAAAGTTATTCATCCAACTCAGAATCGTGTGTGTGTGTGTGTGTGTGTGTGAGTGTGCGCGCGCGCGCGCGCGCGCGCACATGTTAGTATGTGTGCAGGAGCACATATGCAAGTGGGTACTTTGGACATGTGTACTTGTGGTCAGAGAAGAACCTCAGGTGAAATTTCTTGTGTGCCAACCACCTTGGTTTTTTGTGACAATGACTTTATTGGTCTGGGACTCACCAAGTTTCAATGCTTCAACACTGGCTTTATAAGGATTATAATGCATTATACTACCATGTGCTTCTTTTGTTTAGGTGAATTCTGGGAGATTACACTCAAGACTTCATGTTTGCGAGGCAACTGTTTCATTGACAAATTACCTTTGGAAAAAACAGCAAAAGGTAAAGGAAGAACTGCAGGAACACACTACCCAAAGTGAAGTGTTTTCCAGCACAGCCATCATTTTCCCTGACACTTACATGACTGCAGGTGTATCATTTTACAGTTGAATGGCTGTAAATATAGGTGTTAGGAGTTTAACATACTCCACATGTAGAAGGAATATTTCCATCACTTTGAAGAGTCCGAGTTGGAGTTGAACAGTTTTAAGATGTTTTTAAATTGCTGTTGATGGGTTGTTAAGCACAGATAAGGCTGTCGATGTTCCAAGATGGCTCAGTGGCTAACATGCTTGCTATTCAGCATTAAGACCAGAGTGTTGATGCACAATATAAATGCTGGGTGGCTATAGCACACCACCTGCACTTCTAGCCCTCAGTAGGTAGAGAGGAGGGACCACCAGAAAAACTAGGTAGCCAGACTATCATTACCAGGAAGCTCTGCATTCAGCTCAGTGACCCTGCATCAAAAAGTAAAATCAATTGAGAAAGACACTGATAAGGTGGATACCTTGACTTTTATTGCATATGCACAGTTATGTAACCCCCACACACATGGACCATTGCACATACAAACATGTAGACATAAATACGTGTACACACAGAGAAAGAGATAACAAATGAATGAGTAAAAGATATGGCTCTTTTGTTGTTGTTGTTTTCTTCTTTGAGACAGGGTTTCCCTGTGCAGTTCTGGGTGTCCTGAAACTCAATATGTAGACCAGAGATCCACCTGCCTCTGTTGTGGAATATTTGTACACTGTGTAAAGATATGTTGCTGTGATTGGTGTAATAAAATGCTGAATGGATAATACTTAAGCAGGAGAGGATAGGCAAGATTCCCAGGGAGAGAAAGGGACCCAGAAAGTCACCAGCTAGACATGGAGGAAGCAGCATGGGCAGTACAGAGATGAGATAATGCCACATGGCAGAACGTAGATTAATATAAATGGGTTAATTTAAGTTATAAGAAGTAGTTGGGAACAGGCCTAAGATAAAGCCAAGAATTCGTAATTAATAATTAGTTTCTGTGTTGTTATTTGTGAACTGGTGGCCCAATGAAAATCCAACTACATGAGTCTGCCTCCTGAGTGCTGGGATTAAAGGCATATACCACCACTGCCTGGCAAGACATGGTATTCTTGAAAGTACTTCAAGTTAATAAGGAAATGCTGAGACATAATAATGGAAAACACAGCTCTACTCTCACTTCCTAGAGTCTGAATAGACTTTAGGAATTCACAGATACTGAAAGCAGATTCTCAAAGTCTCAAAGGTTCCAGTTCAAAGTTCTTCATCTCTTCTTGCTGGTAAATTTATGAAGAAGGATCCATTTAATGCTAATAAGATAAGCTTTGAACTTAAGTTCAGATAATTTTTCTTAGATTATTTTAAATCAACATATTCACATATGTAAATTGCTTATTCAAGGATTGTATTTATTTGTTTGTTTGTTTATTGAGACAATGTGTTGGTTTGAGAGAAAATGGCCCCCATAGAAAGTGATACTCTTAGGAAGTGTGGCTTTGTTGGAGTAGGTGCGACCTTGTTAGAAGAAGTATGTCACTGTTGGGGTGGGCTTTGAGATCTCCTATGCTTAAGATACACTCAGTGACTCAGTTTACTTCCTGTTGCCTGTGGATCAAGATGCAGAACTCAGAGATCCTTTCTCCAGCAACAGGTCTGCCTGCATGATACCAGGTCCCACCACTGCCAGTAGCCATGTCAGAGGAACAGCAGGTGGCAATTGGGGTTCAGAGTGTCAGCCCACCAGAAGAAAAACTCTCTGGTGCTAAAAGTTATATGGTAGGATAATGATAGCCTGAACTAGAGTATCAATGACATTCTAGGCATCTCTGTCCTGAGACTTGATCTAACACTCTCCTGGCCTCTGAGATAACAGAGAGCACCCAGGTTCATGACGTCTGATGATAAGGTGTTAGTTAAAAATGTTTACATAGTCATGGGTTCTATAATCATGCACTTAAAATGGGATATATAGCCTTTTTATGACTCCTGTATTGTCTGAAAGAGCTTGTTGAGATATATAAGCTGTAAAAAGATATGAGAGAGCAGAGCAATGAGAGAGAACAGCATGAAGAGATCAACACGAGAGAATAAAAAAAGGAACCATCAAGACAATGTATGTGTGTCTTCATTTTTCCCTACCCCTCAGACAAAAAAGTTGTAGCTTTGCCAAAATGCTGTGGAATTCCCTTTAATCCCTGAATGCTGCCTTATAGTCTGGACCTCCAAGACAGCATTACACCATGATGATAATAGACTAAACCTCTGAAACTGTAAGCCACCCCAATTAAATATTTCCCTTTATACGAATTACCATGGGCATGGTGTCTTTTCACAGCAACAGAAACTCTAACTAAGACAGACAGGGTTTCCCTCTGTAGTTCTAGGTGGCCTGGAACTTGCTACGTAGATCAGTGTGTGGTCCCGAACTTAGAGATCTACCTGCCTTTGACTCTTTAGTTCTGGAATTAAAAG
This sequence comes from Peromyscus maniculatus bairdii, assembly GCF_049852395.1. Classification (NCBI taxonomy): domain Eukaryota; kingdom Metazoa; phylum Chordata; class Mammalia; order Rodentia; family Cricetidae; genus Peromyscus; species Peromyscus maniculatus. Next base: position 15,699,398 of record NC_134862.1, read on the forward strand.
AGTACACCACAACACCCTACTTATTTATGGCTTTTATGTAATAGTTTTAAGCACAAATAAGCAGGTTAAAATGTGTGCACAAGTATTGGAGATTCAAAAAAAAGCTCAATGAATATTTGTATAATAAATAGCGATAAAATAGGCTTTTCCATACCCATCTCCCACCATACTCAATGGCTTTGTTGAAATATTATTTGCAAGGAAAATTGTTTATCTGCTTCAAAAGTAAAAGTCATTGAGTTTTTACACATTTACAGACTAATCTTTGTAGCAGTTGTTATTTTAGCACTTTTGTACTGCTAAAATTAATAACATTTCCATCTGGTAGTCTCTCCATCACTCTGTATCCTAACCGTGGCTAATGCTTAATTTACCTTCTATCTGTGAAAATTTGCCTATTTTATATATAACATGGAAATGAAGCCATACAATATGAGGTTCATCAAGACAAGCTTCTTCAGTTATATTTATGCCATGGGAGTTCACTCACATCACAGAGTATAGCATAGCATGTACACAGCTCCTGTTTTCAAAATAATGATTATTTAGAGAATGAATATACCACATTTTACTTGTCTATTTACTTGTTCACAAATACTTGGGATATTTTCACTTTTAGGCCATTTTAACAATATTTGCATAAAAATTAAGTCACCAGATTCTAGGTGAGCACACATTTCCACTCCTTTTGATAAATACCCAGGAATGGTCTTGGCTTCAATGGTTTACATGGGATATTTTACACATCTATGAGAAAATTGTAAGCGACTCAGTTTTCCCACATATTGCTAACTCCGTTTTCCATTTTCATTATGTGTTAGATCTCTAAGAAGCACAGGACAAATGGCTAACTGAGATGTCTATTAACATCACACCAGACACTGGCCACCAGATCTCCCAGCAAAGACGGGACCTGTTATAGAGTCTTCACTTCCCACAGCACTTCTCAAACCCACTGCCTACCCTAAACCTCCTCAACCTGTGAGCTCTGCGTCCCTTTCCCCAGCTTCTCTTTCCTATATAATAGCCATTTTGCCTATTCACTCTCTTGGCTTCTCTCTTGGTTCTCTTGGTCTTCTGTCTCCCTCTCTCTTCTCTTCCTCTCTCACTCTCCAAACCTCTGTCCCCTTTCCTTTCCTGGTCTATCTTCCTGACCATGTTTAGTTTGGATTCTTGCAGATACCTCTGGCTATTCTATTCCTTGTTTCTACAATAAAACCCTTCTCCTCAACCATATCTAGAAGAGGTCATTGACTCATTTTTATTCATCTGGTACAGAAACCCTGGGAATAACATATATGGGATCCCTTCCAAAGGACTTGGCCTCTCAGAACCAAGTTGCTGATTTGAATTTTGCAATTTTATAACAATCATTTGTTTCTGCTGTCTTCTGAAATGCACCATATTTGACTCCAAGTTCAAGAGTCCACCTCTTCAACCCCTTTCCCCTCTACCTACTATATCAATGCATGTTTCTCCTCTGCAATTTGGTAAGTTTTCTCTTTCCATCTCCTGGAGCCTACTATGCCCTCTAGGGTCCCACCATGTGAGCATATTTTTACTAAGGCACTTACTCAAATACTTTTATGGAAACTCCAATCTCCCACTTTTCCTCAGATCTTCTCCCATCTGCCTCTTCAACTGCTCTCTCCTCTCCTCCTCTCCTGGATAGATATCACCATGGTGATGCCTGCTTTTTCCACTATTACTACAAAAGCTACACTGATGTGACATCATGCTCCTTTTGCCCTACTTGGCCCCTATTTCATGGAAGGAGCTACCTCTCCTCTGTGATTTGGTACATTTCCCACTGGTAGTCTCCCTGTCTGCTTGAGGATGCCCTGGATTGAAATTCTTGTCACTATGATACTTACTCTTTCTGCCCCCTTTGTTCTCAGCTCCTTCCTGGAGCTTCTTCACCAACCTCTAGGAGCTGGAATCCCACAGCTTCCATAAGCCATTGTTCTGTGTCTCTACCACATTCAAAAATCTCCCATGGGCAGAGTTCCTGTGCTTTGTGACCCTGTTCCCTCCCAGCTCCCTCCTGGAAATCCTACAGCTTCTTTATGCCCTCCTGAAGCTATCCTGCAATCTATTCTTCACCTCTACCTCAGAGATGCCTGTTCTGTCTTCCCTTATTCTCCCTGTGCCTCTAGGTTCCTTAAGCCTTCCTGGGCTGTGTATGACCATTTCTCTCTTCTCCCTCTGACTCAGAGATTTATTAAAGCCTCATTATCTTACTGCAAATGGCTTGAACATAATACAGCTCAATCAGTGGCCAATATTGGCACACTCCATTCTCAAATTCTCTCAAATTGTAACAATTTCTGCCACCTCATGAACAGATGATCCCCAAATCTCTTATATCCAAACAATTTCTGGTCTACAATCCCCAAAGTCTCTACTTTATACTCAAAATCTTTTATCTCTATTATTTCTCTGTGCTCACCTCTCAAGAAATTTTTAAGACTATTGTGTAAACAGTATTTTTCACAGGATTTATAAATTCATTTAGTGTGGTTAAAAGATACATAAAATATGTAACAGAATGTTAGCTTAAAACTTGTATGAAAGGTTGAATCTGAAGTTGCTATATGTGATTCAACTCTTATTTACAAAAATTAGATCTATTTACTGTATCTGTTACTGTAATTCAACTCTTGTTTGGGAAATTTGATGTTTTTAATTGGCAACCATGTGACTTGCCTCCATCTTGGCTGATGATCTCGTCAGGATGGAAGTAACCATGTGGCTGGCAGCCATCTTTACTAGGATTAAAAGAGTGTATGCAATGTAACTGCTCCATCTTTATGAAGATGACCACATGGTAAAAAACAAGCAATGCAACAGTCATAAAACTTCTCAGTCCTACTCAGCCCTGTGCTTATCGAATCTTCTTGTAGACTAAGGAAGCAGCAGCAGGTCTCAAAAATATTTTGGATTATTATGGGTTTTTAAATGATGATAAATTCCTAAGGCTATGAAAACATACTTTTTTATATTTTTTACCAGAAAAAATATATATCTGATGAGTATGGTATATTTGATTTAAAAAAAAAATTTAAATTGCTAAAGTCTACTCAGGTTAGCAGTAACTGACTTGAAGATATATATGTCTAGCCTCTTTGTCTTTGCTATCATTGCTAAGTTTTAGCTACTTAGATAAACTTAATCACAAAAATCAGATATTCTCTAATGGTGGCCTATAAAAAGGGTCAAGAAAGTTATAAATCTCTCTAAGGAGTGAATTATGGTTAACCTTTACTTATGCTTTGAATTTTACTTTAATGCTATAGGATCTTTAATTAAATCTTCAACTCAAAATTTTAAGGCTCAAATTTGAAAGGAATAAAACTGTAAGATCCAAATCTTATAAAAGCTACTAAATTGTTGTCAACTGTTAAAGGTTATCAGGACATGCAAATTAATGGTCATTCACTTTATAAATGATCACATTTTAATATGCTTAGAGCTAGGTTCAAAGTCATGCTAAGTACAAATGTAATTCATTTACAATTGCAAATTTTATTTAGCCTCTTGTATTTGTTTTTCATGGTTAAGCATAAAACAGGTTAAAACAAACAAAAAAAGGAGTAAAGTTGGTTTAAAAGTCAGGTATAGTCAATAGAAAAGGTCCTCAAAATCTTCAGATGCCTGCTGAATATGCCATTTAAAGTGTTTAATGAAAAAGCTTGATAGAAAGAAATTCCAGCTCCTAGCAATGACCCTAATGTCTCCAAAGATGCTGGGCACCACCTGGATTGTGGTAATACTAAACACTGGCAAAGAACTACCCCATGCCTCACCTTTTGCCAGGGCTGTGCCCAAACTGTGGGCACTATTGGGTTGACTGCTATACTCTGCCTCATCAAAGTAGGTCAGGTTTTCCAATTCCTGCCTCTACTTGAAAATCTCTTAGAGATTCTGGGTCTAGCAGCCAAAGGGCTGTGCTGTCCTGTCCAGTAGCTAATGATGCAATGCTGTCTTGTGTGCCAACCAAAGACCTATGACCATTATCCACAATGAAACTATCAAGTTACCACAAGGAGCCTAGGGTAATTGTCTTGATAGTGGATATGTAGCTATCATTTTAATGGATACATAGGCCATTAGATGACATGTCTTACTATAATTATGCTTCTCAGATCTGTGATGTTGTTGATGTATAACTGTAGCTTTATGTTAACAGTAGCAAACAAATTGGCTCTTCCCTAAAAGCTGTAGTTGTGTGGAAAGATCATTGCATGTGCAAAATCTGATCTCACTGTTTTTCTAGAGTTACTATTTCTCCTGCTTAAAAAAAAATAAAAACAAAAAAGTAAAAATAAGAAAGCAAATACAGTTTACCTTGCTGCCAGATTCTGAAAGAGATAAACTCACAAAACAAATTTCAATATCACTTTTTTACTATTCCTGAATTTAAAGGAAGTTGCTTTATAATGATTTCTCTCAATAATGAACCACTAGTGTATTATGGCTAATGATTGGATAAAAAAATACATTTTATATAAATTATGAGGGTCTAAGAATGTTTTTCAAGGTCTGTAAATGCAAGTTCTGAAGGACCAAGAAAGTGATTTAAGGTATGAGAATATTGGGAAATAATGCAAAATTCTTTCTTTCTCGTTGTATTATTGTTATACTAAGACTTCTAAAATTAATAGATTTAACATTTACCAATGGAGTTCTTGTAAGCTATCAATCTAGCCCTGGTAAAGCACTGACTACATCACTGTCATTAGCTCAAAATTTTAAATCCCCTTTGGTGTCTTCTAAGTATAGACTTGAAAGTGCTTCTCATTTTGCTGAAAACATCCCTGTCTTTTCTATTCATCCAACCACTGGACAGAGGAAAGGGTGGTCATGCTTTAAACTCAGAATCATTTCCTTGCACCCCCCAAGCTTTTGCTATGACTCAAAGGTGTGAGTCGACTGCTTTTTCTATAATGTGCATTTTAGCACATATTACAAACAGTAGTAATGCTAATATTTCTAAAACTTTTATCTCTTTTTGTAAACAGAAAAACTTCTGGTAAGCTTCAGGAAGTCATGACTTTGTTCCACATCTAAAAAGGCAAACAGATACCAGAAAAGTACTCCAGTCAATCAGGAGCCAAAGTTTCCTCGCCTGCCTATTCCTGAAGGTGTGGTCTCTCTTTCTCCTTGTCTTAGGACTCTCTCCCAACTCCCACAACAGAAAGTTTCAGGTGTACACTCAAGATAAAAATTTCTCCCTAACTTCTTAACTTTATCTTCTGTCCCTAGTCTGCATCAGTCCCAGTGGATTCTGAATCAAGTAAAGACTGCAAACTGCTCCATCCATACCAGCGCTAGGTGCTTCAGATGGAATTTCCAACCAGCCTGAGACCCTGCATCCTAGACTGCCCCAAAGCAGCTAGCCCCACCTGCCCCATCATGCATAACTACAATGTGGGCTTCATTTCCCTAGTGCCAGGTCCCACAAATCCTGAGCAGCATTCCCCAGCCTGCACTCCCCTCTCCTTTCCCACTCTTTGCCCATCATCCCATCTTTCCTGAGCCCCCAACAATGGTGTTCCACCAATTTCAGCTCAGAAACAGTTATATAAGAGATTATGTCATGCCTCATCATCAATAAAGGGCTGGAATAGCAGATATCAAAGAAACTAAGAACAAAAGACCAAGTTGTATATTAACATATCAAAACTGACATTGAGCACCAGGTCTTCCAGCCTATGAAGTACTTGTTATACAGTCTTCACTCTTAGCTTTACTTATCCCCACTCCTACCATAAACCTCTCCAGCCCCTGAGCATTGTTCTCTTTACCCCAACTATTTTGGCTATGCATTTTCTTGGCTTCCCTTTTGGTTTTCTTTGTCGTTCGTCTCGCTCTTTTTTCTTTTCATGCCCCTGTGCTCCTCTTTTCATGGCTGGGTCTATTCTGCTGGCCCTGTTCAGTCTGGACTCTGCCAGATGCCTCTGGCTGTTATCTCCCTCATATCTACAACACTTCAACAATACCTAGGAGTGGTCATGTCTTCATTTTCTCAGTATGTATTTTATTATATAACCATTCTGTTGGACATGATGTAGCATTTCATATTAGTTTTGATTTACATTTCCCTAATGTCCAATGATAATGAAAGTCATTGAATGCACTTATGGCCAGTTATATTCTGCAATTATTTCCACTTTAAAATTAGATTATAGATCTGGAGAAAAAAAAGGTTCAGCAGTTAAGAGCGTTTGCTTTTCCTTCAGAGGACCAGTGTTCAGATTCTAACACTAATATTTTGATTCAGATCCCTCTATAACTCCAGATCCAGGTAATTCAATGCCCTCCTGTGGTCTCTGTAGACACTACAACCACATGGTATGCTAACATACATACTTGCAACACGTTTATACAAATAAAAATAATGACTAGCATATTTTTAAATTAAGAATAATAAAATTAGAATTTATATCTTCATATTTTTACATGAAGATTTTCTATGTTTATGATATATGTCTATTCAATAAGTGATTTACAAATATTATCTTCAGTATTTTGGTTGATACATTCTCTATTAGTGAGAATACTTTACACCATAGAGTTTCTATTTTCATCATCAAGATGAAAATAAGGGGAGGGGATGTAGAGTTGGTTCATTTGAGCTGGGTGGTGCTGCAAGCCTTTAATCCTAGCAATTGGGAAGCAGAGACAGGTGAATCTCTCAGAGGTCAATACCAGCCTGCTCTACAGAGTGAGTTCCAGGACAGCCAGGCTGTTACACAAACAAAGTCTGTCTTGAAAAAGCAAAATCAAAAAAAGAAAAAAGAGAAGAAAAAGGAGATGGTCCATTTGGGTATCGTCATTATTGACAAGCATTAGGACTTAAGTTCAAATCTCCAGAACACGAAATTGGACAAAAGAGCACACATCTGCAATCATAGCACTCCTAAAATGAGATGAAGGCTGAAGACAGGAGAAGCCCCAAAAAGCTCTGGGCCAGATTACCTGGCATTCTCAGTGGCAAACAACAGGATGCCTTGTCTCAAAGAAGGTTAGAGGTGAGGTTTAACACTAGGAGCTGTCCTCTAATCTATACATTCATGCCCTGGCATGTGTGCACCTATATATGCACTATGCACACACACACACAGAGAGAGAGAGAGAGAGAGAGAGAGAGAGAGAGAGAGAGAGAGAGAGAGAGAGAGAGAGAACAATGTGTTTGCAGAAAATGGACACAAAAATAATCATGGAAGTTCTAGCATTTCTTATCAATTCACAATATATTGAATAACATTAACATATTTTTACAATGAATTTTGCACATACTTGCAGTAGTTTGCAAGTGGTATGCTATGTAGTCAATAAGGGTATGGTAGAGAGATTCTTTGCCACCTGATGATACTGATTGTCAACTTGAAAGGAACTGGAATTGCTTAGGATACCAACACCTGGACACATATGTGAGTTTCATGATTAGATTGTCTGAGATGGGAAGACCCTCTTTAACTGTTGATAACACTATTCCATGAGATGGAGTTCTGGACTGAATGAAAAGGTGGAAAGGAGCTGAGAATAAGTGCTCACTTCTCTCTGCGTCCTAATTGCACATGGTACGTGACCAGGCACCCTAAAGTCATGCTGCCATATCTTTGTACTATTAAATGTGAGCCAAAATGAACTTTTCCTTACTTAAGATGACTTTTCCATGTATTTTCTTACAATGATGAGCAAAGTAATTAATAAAAAATCGCCTTTCTATGAAGTTTAATTTGTGACTTTGGTAACAGAAGGCAGCAGAGAAAGGAAAAATGGGAATGCTGTCAGCTGTTCCAGGGTTTTGGGTTTGCCCCTTATGGCACAAGGTAACAAGGTAAGACTTTACTTCCTCCTCATAAATTTTTGCCCATTTCATATAAGCAAAAGACAAAAGCATGTCAATATTGTTTGCAGACAATGATTGCCATTCTCTTCCCTTGAGCACATCAAGACAGAGAATAATCTAGAAGAAGGCTTCCCCAACAACAGGGATCTGAAATCAGGCACAGTACAAAGACAGCTCACATTGAGTGGGCATGCCATACAAGTAACAAGTGTTATTTCAATAGTAAAATCTAGCTTCCCCTATTAACTACTGCAACACAGTAAGAGATACCTCCTAGGGTAATACATCATAATTTGCTCATTATTAAGTAGAAATTTATGACCACTTGTACACATAGGATGCTATGTTCATGGGGATTACATGCTTTATAATTTTATTTTATTCCCATGATCTTCAGATTTGTGATCAAAACTCACTTGCTTTTGTATTCAAAGTTGATTCTCTATAGACTTTGTCTTCTGAGTCTTCACATTCTTGTATAAAATCTAAATAACCAGGTTGAGAAAGTAGTACTAATCATTATTATCTTCCTCCATTCTTTAAAACAACACAACCCTTACACATTTTATTCTGAACTTGATCCAACAATTCACTCAACTGAATTTCAAGAGATATATGTTAACATTATTACCTTACCCTATATCTGGAAAACAAAACAAATTAATTTGTACTATTCTTTCTTGATGATTAAAATATTATACCAAATTCATTAATAATAACTAGAAGATGGCTTTTCAGCTAATGATGCAAAGCCTGACAACTTGAGCTCAATCCCTGGAATCCACATGGTAGAATTGAGAGTTCTGCACAGATTCTTACTCAGATTTCCATACTCCTTTCCTGCTTTGTATTAGTCCAGAGGTTTTGTATCTACATTTTTACCCATTTAGCATCTTTATATATGAATTGCATATCACATTGTCTCTTTCTAATATGCTTTTAAATTATCTGTGCCTGAGTACTTTGCCTGAATGCATGTATGTTCACAACATCTGTGCCTGGTGCTCACAGAATTCAGAAGAAGGCATCTGATACCCTGTAACCCGAGTTGAAGATGGTTGCTAGCCATCATGTAGGTGTTGTCAATCAAAACTGGGTTCTCAGCAATAGCAGCAAGTGCTTTTAACCACTAAAACAATTCTCCAGTCCCTAAGTTTTCTTCACCTTCATAAAAATAAATTATTTATTTTTCTGTTAATGTTAATTGTGTGTGGGGGGGTGTTTTTGTGTGTGTGTTTGTGTGTGTGAGTGCATGTACATGTTTGTTGAAGATGGGAAGATGGTTCAATGGGTAAAGTGCTTGCCTTGCAAATAAGAGGTTCTGAGTTCTGATTCTCTAAACCTTTGTGAAAATCCAGACACAATGAAACATGCCAACAACCAAAGGCTAGAGAGAGAGAGCTATAAGAACATCTCTGGAGCTCACTGACCAGACATTCTAGCCAACAGGTGAGCACCAAGTTCAGTGAGAAACCATGTCTCAAAAATTAAGGTGGAGAACAACTGGGAAAGACACCGAACCTAACATTGACCTCTGGCTTCTACACACACATTCACAGGTGTTCACATCTATGCAAGTACATAAACATACAAACAGACTATACCTACAAAAAGGTTATTTGAATTGATTAGTATCTTATACACAAAACTGCATCTGATCATGCATTGCATCAAGTGGTAGACAAAGCATGTCACTCTTGACAGCAGAAGATGACAAAACAAATAGCAAGTACACACAATATCATAACAAGAACAAGGCTGAATAATTTCAAGCAAACTAGAACATACCATAACTATATTTATTGGTCAATTACAATAACATCAATTTTCAGGAAAAATAATGAGTCTAATTTGAATGTAAAAAAAAGACAATGTTGAATAATCATTAATTGATAGAAAATATTTTTCTGAGATTTATGAAACATCCCAGTGTTGCTGATAGTTTTCCTGTGTCCCACCCGGTCTGCAGCCACTCAGACACAAATAAACTTATAATAAATAACTTAATAAACACAGAGGCTTATATTAATTACAAACTGTATGACCTAATGGTTCAGACTTCTTGCTAGCTAGTTCTTACATCTTAAATTAACCCATTTCTTTTTTTTTTTTTTTTTTTTTTTTTTTGGTTTTTCGAGACAGGGTTTCTCTTGTGTAGCTTTGCGCCTCTCCTGGAACTCACTTGGTAGACCAGGCTGGCCTCGAACTCACAGAGATCCGCCTGCCTCTGCCTCCCGAGTGCTGGGATTAAAGGCGTGCGCCACCACTGCCCGGCAAATTAACCCATTTCTATAAATCTCTACTTGCCACATGGCTTGTGGCTTACCAGTACTTTTACATCTTGCTTCTTCTGGCGGCAGCTAGCAACATTTCCTGACTCAGTCTTCATCTTCCCAGAATTATCCTTATCTGCTTGCCCCACCTATACTTCCTGTCTGGCTACTGGTCAATCAGCATTTTATTTATCAACCAATCAGAGCAACACACATTCACAGCATACAGAACGACATTCCACAACACTTTCCCTTTACTGTCTAATCAAAAAGAAAAGTTTTAACTTTAACAGAGTAAAATTACATATAATAGAACAGTTATGAAGCAAGAATTACAGTTATAATATCTAATCTATTTGTATTTGGCAAAATTAAATTAAATATTCTATCTATTCCATATTTGTAAGTCTAAAGTTTCATATCTAATTTATTTTATCATAACCAAGGAAAATTATAATTATCTAGTCTTCAACTATATCAAAGACCTCAGAAGGATACAGTATTACCTAAGTAAACAAGAAGAACATTGTAAGCAACTTCCAAAAATCTAGAATGACAGAGACAGCTGTCTGCCTAGACAGTCACCCAGAGTTTCTCTATAACAAAGGGGCATCAGTATTCAGCCCATAGGCCTAGAATTTCTCAGTTACTTTTCTCTGTGTTCTGTAAAATGTCTGGCAATTTCTTCTGTGAAGCCAGAAACTGAAAGACTATTTTGCCTTGCAAAGTTCAGTGGTCAATTTTCCATGAGTTCTACATGCTCAGTAGATACAACATTTTGTCAAGAAGTTCAGGCAAGAACAGTTTCTTGCCCAAATGTTTTTTTTGCCAAGAAGAAGATAAACTCCATATGGAGTGTGTTTGATGTCCATCTTTCTCTCCAAAGTAAATCAGTGCTGCCAGGCACAGAGATGTCTTACTTTCCAGAAAGTCTAAGTTTTTAAAACATTTTACATGCCATATTCTGTAGGTCTTTGAAGTGTTTGAAGATTACCTACCTAGTTGAATTATATCTATGTATACCTATGACTATAATTTGACTATCATAGAAGACTGATTATTAATCTCTATTTCTTAATTATCCATTACAATAAATGAATTACATAAACAAGACTAGAAATATATAAGATAAAAAAATCCACTCTAAATTTGGATCAATAAACTAAAATCCATAACAATGTAAAACATTTTCAAACAAGTTGTTGCTCTTTAAAAGTAGGTTCATTAGTCTAACCTTTCATCCTATCATATCTATACTATCCCCTTTTTTATTAGAAGATTTCATTTATAATAACCTGCTTTAAATTAAAAAATCATAAACAATATTTTAAGGTGTATCCTCTCATACTACTTCCTGCTGAATGAGGGCATTGACAATCCTATGGGCATGCTGAGAAAATTAAGAGTTATACTCAAGTCCTGACTGGAGTAGTCTGTGACACTGTATTCTCTGAGACAGTTGCCTTGAAAATGATTTGGATGTTGGATCATCTGGACCTCTCAAGGGTCTTCCTTGATCAAACAATATTAGGTTGGAAAAAATCCACAGGTTCTCATCTTCTGTGGAAGACAGCCTAATGAAAAATGATCAGTATGTCTAAAATATACTTTACAAGGTGGATGCTTGATTAAGCCATATATGAAAAGGCAATTAGGAGCAATGGATATTCATCTGTTGGAAAAAGAGAGAAAAAGATTTCACAGACCCAGGTATGTGGTGATGACCTGTGTCCTTTTGCTTCTATATACCATCAAAATACGGAACAAAATCAGTAAGTGCATAGTGGAAGGAGGTAGTGAGGTCTGGGGAGAAGAAGGGACTAAACAGCTCTCACACAGTTCAGAACAGTAAAGTGTTGGCATATGTGGACTCACCAGGCTCAGTATTAGCTAAATTCAGATGACCATGTTAAGCATTAAACCTTGAGCTACATTTAACATGGATTCAGTTTGTGAATAGGTGTAAGATTGCCAGTAGGTGAGTACTGAACCATGAGGTTAGGTTATAGATAAGGAAGAGATTGTGACAGATATATCATACAACTGGAAAATAAGGAAATGGAGGCTAGGGTACAAAGGACAGTGAACCTGGAGAAAATTGCCATTCCTTGTGGGTATCCAAGGAATTCTGAAAGACCATCTTACCTTGTCTTGGCAGAGTACAGTGGTCACTTTCCTTGTGTCCCATTTGTCCAGAAAGGACAGCATTGCATTCGTACTGTCAGCAGTCAAGGCAAGGGCAGTTCTTTGTCCAGTAGGCCATTTTGTGCCAAGAAGACAAACTTCCAAATGGAAATGTCTTAGAAGCCCAACATTCTCTCAGGATCAAATTGGTGCTTCCAGGAGCAATTGTGTCTCACGTCAACAGAATTCTAAGTTATTTAAATGCCATATTCTCTAGGTCTATGAAGTGTTTGAAGATTACCTGTCCATCTGAACTATGTATCTGTAAATCTGGATAACCTAACTAACATAACTATAGAGATGACAAGCATAGGTGACTATAACCTACAAGTCTTATCTATCAAAATATCCTAAGGACTGAGGCTTTATGGAAACAAGGTAAACAGTCTATAAACAAATATATGGTAAAGAATGATGACTTCAAAATTGTGACAATACACAAGATATTTATAACAGAGGTAGGAATATATAGTGCAATATGCAATATGACAATAATCTTAAATATATATCAATATACCGAATATCCTAAACAGAAGTAGAACATACATAAAGTATGACAGATATAAATTTACATTTGCATCAATATACAAATATTTCAAATAAGAGTAGAAATATATGTACATTATAACAAATATACTTCTATATTTGTATCAATATACAAATTATCTTAAACAGGAATATAAAAATAGTTTACATTTGTATAAACATATAAGAATCCATAACAGTGAAAATGAGAGTGCAAATTATCTAAGGCTGCTATATTACTAAATTTGTTTACTAGAATATACAATAATCTACCATAATATCTTATACCTATTCAGGCCTTTGGAATTTGCCTTACATGAGCGCCAGGTATTGGTGAAATTATATAATCTCTTAGATAGAATATATTAAGTATTAGATTCAGGTTCTTTAGGATAGGACACCTTTTGGAATGATCTTTATAACATGCCATTTACCTACGCTCTAGACTTCTCTGGATTTTAGTATGTATTCTTGCTTGATATTGTTTGCATTGATTGTAGTTCCATCTTATCTAGGTCATTATCCCTCATTACTCCTGGACAATATTTGATATCCATTCCTTGGTATATAATCTTGTATTTAGAACCTTCTTATTTAGACAAAAAGGGGGAGATGTAATGGGTAACTATTCCAGCTTTGGTCTGGAAGTTCCAACCCCCGTTGAGGCTTCGGTAACTATCACGCCTACCAGGCAGGGCCAAGGGAGGGCCGTGAAGACCCGAGATTGGGATACTCCATGCTCTCTCTTCCTGGACCCTGGACGGTGGAGGTTGACTAAGCAGAGCTCCAGAGAACACCCCTGGACTGTGATACACCTTCCCCAGACCCTGCAACCTACCTATCCCTTCATTTGTAAGTTGTGCCACTAATAAACTTTTCTTTTAACTACGTGGAGTGGCCTTAATAAATTCACCAATAGGTGTCTCTTCAGATGTTGATGACAGAAATTACATTCATAAATACAGAAGATATTTGACTGTGTACCCAGTTAGAAGACAGAATTTCTACACTGAATAGTATTAGCTGGTGTTCCATCTGCAAATGTTTTTACTGGGATGCTGTGGGATAATGCTTTTGTACACTGGTTTAATAAAACACTGATTGGCCAGTAGCCAGGCAGGGAGTATAGGCAGGGCAAACAGACTAATGGTATATAGAAGCAAAAGGACACAGGTCATCACCACATATCTGGGTATGTGAAATCTTTTTCTCTCTTTTTCCAACAGATGAATACCCATTCCTCCTAATTGCCTTTTCATATATGGCTTAATCAAGCATCCACCTTGTAAAGTATATTTTAGACATACTGATCATTTTTCATTAGACTGTCTTCCTTTTTCTATGGTCCCTTCTTGCAGACAACTCCATCTAGGTGCCTCAATTCAAAACAATGTACTAAGAAAAGACAGTGATTTATTTTAAAAATCAGCTCAAGGACAAAGAAATGCTTTGTGTCACAAAATCATGGTTACTTAGGGGTAGCAGAGAGAGCTTTTCAGATGGATGCATTTCCCAGAGGAGATGGGCCAAATTAGGCATTAATGATTGAGTGGTTAATACTGATTGTCAACTTGGCAATATCTGGAATCATGTAGGAAATAAACCTTTGTGCATGTCTGGGAGGGAGTATCTAGATTAGGTCAATTGGGTGGCAAGATCCATCTTTGAAGTGGGTGATGCCATTCCATGGGTTAGCAATCTCTGAACAGCAGCATTCCCTTTTCTTCCTCCTAATAGCTATTGTGATGTGAGTAGCTGCCTGCAGCTCATGGTGTCATGCATCCATGCTGGGCTGTGTTGGCCTGGGACTGTAATCCCAAAGCAAACTTTCCTCTTTTAAATTACTTCATGTCATCCCTTTGTGGTGAGCAATAAGAAAAGTAAGTTGCAGAGTATATTTCATTTAAAATAATGTCTTCAACTTCATCTCTTCTTGCAAATGACAGAATTCCAATGGTTTTATGGGTGCATAGTATTCCTTTACATATGCATCTAAAATTTTCTTTATCTGTTGGAGCAGTGATTATTTATTAAGTGATAGAAAGTTGCAGAACAAACTAAAAGATAGGCAAAAAGCATCTACATGAGTAGATGAGCAGGCACCTTGAAGGAGCAGGGGATTGGGGAGATTAAAACCCTGTGTATAATGTAAGCATTTGCCAGAAACATGCCAGGTATGTGCAGAAGGTTGTGAGTAATTTGATCTACATACACACTTGTGTTTATGAGACTTTTACCTTGCTGTACATATGTGTACTACATATGTACCTGGAGTGTCAGAAGTGGGATTCAGATCTGCTACAACTAGAGTTACACGTTTGGGAGCCCCAATTTACATGCTAAAAAATGAGCCCATGCCCTCTATAAGAATAGTCAGTTATCTTAAACATTGAGCCATCCCTCCAACCCTGACACTCTCTCTATCTTGATCTATCTATCTATCTATCTATCTATCTATCTATCTATCTATCTATCATCTATCTATCTGATATATCATGATCTACTATAACTTGTTTTTCATTGTGTCAGCTTAGATGTATACACATGAACTAATACATATTTGCTGTGTACATTTCTTATCCTCACTCACATATTCTTGTTCTGATTAATTTACATTGATTTTTCTTAGTCTTTCCTGTAATTTTAACCAAAAACATTTGTTTTCTTTTTTTATAAGTGGTACAGTTCATTCAACAGTATAGAAAAAGAAAATCGAATGAAAGGACTACAGAGAAGAATCACTCAGTAAGGGCTTACTGTGCAAACATAAACACATGAAATAAGTCTCCAAATCCATAGAATGACAGTGGCCATAGTGGTGTACACTTATAATCTGAATTCTGGGGGTAGAAACAGAGATCCGGGGCCTTACTAACCATCCTTTCTAGCTGAATCATTGGGCTTCTGGTTCAGTGAAAGACTTTGTCTCAAATTAAAAAACAAAAAAGTAAAGTGGGTGGAACTAGAGAGATAACTCAGCAAGTAAGAGCATTTGCTGCTTTTGGAGGGACCCAGCTTGGATTCCCAGCACTGCCTGAGGGAGCTCACAAACACTTGTATCTCTAGTTCTATGGAGACCAACACTCTCTTCTTGGCTCTGTGGCCACTGGGCACACCAGAGGCACATATGTATGTATGTAGATACTGACACATATACATAAAATAAAATCAATAAATATTTAAAAGAATAAGATGCGGGCCGGGCGTGGTGGCGCACGCCTTTAATCCCAGCACTCGGGAGGCAGAGGCAGGCGGATCTCTGTGAGTTCAAGGCCAGCCTGGGCTACCAAGTGAGTCCCAGGAAAGGCGCAAAGCTACACAGAGAAACCCTGTCTCGAAAAAACCAAAAAAAAAAAAAAAAAAAAAAAAAAGAATAAGATGCAGAGGGGTTTGGAAAGACAACTGACCTCCACTTTTGATCTCTATGTGCAAACCTACACAAATGCATGCACACTTGTACACATAACTTCCTTACATCCATATAAATAACAACATTGACAATAATTTTAAAAAAGAAAATTTGAACTTTTCCCGTCAAATTATTAGATTCATAGGGGTTTTTCTTCAGTGAAAGAAATGGTGTTGGTAGGAATGAAATCAACCAGTCAACCCCTGAGAATTAGTTTCAATGTAAAACTGTTTAGTGGTTTAGCCATATGTCTACTCAATGTTTACCATGGAGGAGGTTGACTGATATGTTTGTGTGGTTATTTCTGAGATGTTAGATTCTATTAAAAGGAATTCTCCCTCTGGGTGCCCTTGCATACCATGAAGCACAGATGCATTGAAGATGATTTCAAAGTCTAAGTCTATAAATAAATTTAAAGTTATGAAAAATACTTGGCACTGTGAATATTTTATTATTAAATATGTTTTTTAAATGTTGACAGGTCTACTTATTCCAAAAGATCCATGTTTCTCTAAATCTAAAAAAAATATAATATCAAATACTTTAAAGCTCCCTCTATCTATGCGAATGGTCTTGGGAATGTGAAAATAAAGAATAGAGATCATTGCTAAAAAAAGAAAATGTTGAAAAGGAATACTTCTAGCTTTCAGGGAACCAGAGACAGGGTATGCCATGGAAGAGCCATTGTTGATCTTTTTTCTTTTTTCCATATTCTGTGTGTGATGATTCAGTACTTGGAGTGGGAGGAGTAACTGGACACTTAAGAGCACTTGATATTGTTGCTGTGGACCAGAATTCAGTTCCCAGCACCCACAGGACAGTTCACAACCACCTGAAACTCCCACTAAAAGGTATCAGATGCCCTCTTCTGGCCTCTATGAATACATGCACACATGTGCACAAACATGCAAGCATACACAATGGCATAAATAAAAATAAATCTTAAAAAAGAAGTATATCCTATTATACCTTAGGAAAATCCTAAAATATATACATATAAAAATAATTTAAATGGTGTTATCATGTAATAGGAAGACAATACCCCAATTATGCATCTCAAGCTGTCAATTAAAAACCCCAGTACCAGGAATGAGTTACTTTTTTTGTGAATTATTGGCCCACAGGTTGACATAGACCTTCAAACATTAAAAGCAATTGCCATTGGTCTTGGTTACCACCATAACTTAATGGCAAGATCCTATTCTTGAATACACCAAAAATTTGAGTTATATACATGGAAAAATCAAGGATAATGACCTAGAAGATCCATCCTTACTGGATAGCTTTCACACTATTGTAAGATGCTATGCATACTAACAGGGAATAAAAGTAATTGTCAGTCTCACATAACTGTAAAGCCTGCTAGCTACAAAATTACTGATCTGGAAGATATGCCTATTCATATAATAGTGCTACAAATATTATGGAGATATCAACTCACTTTCTGACTGGATCTATGGCCTGCTCAAGGAAAAGGAAGCATATGAAACCAGGAATTTTTGAGCTGACACAGGTCATAAGCCTTCAGAGAGAACCTACTACTGTTATTTTGCTAATTGGACACTGGATTAAAATGGCTCTTAATGACATTACTATACCCATAGTCCAGTGTGTCTCTCAACCCTCATCAGAGGAGCTTCTTACAGTAGATGGCAATTAACACAGACACCTGCAAATGGACAATGTCCTGGGCCAGTGTAGGGCAGACTTCAGAGTGCTCAGTCCTAAGTAGGACATCTGTATCATGCTCCCCCACTGAACATTTAGGTTTCTATGTGGAAGATGAGGTAGAAAGATTATTACAGCAAGACATACTACATGAAGTCAGGGAAACAAGTTTTCTGTACACAATTGGACAGGTGTAGATATGAACTTACAATGCTTATGACAGCAAGCAGAAGATCTGCTCAAGCTCAAGCTATGTGAAATCCCACCACAAGTGTGTAGGAATGAGGCATATAGTTCCACTCTTAGCTGCAAGACTGTTGGCTCCAGATAACTGCTGGGAAAGGCAGAATCAGTGTTCTTTAACAATGTGATTTCTGGTATATCAGATACACTCTACTGTAGGTCCCATGCCTGAGAACATTGGGCCAAGACAAAGTAGACTTTGAGAGGGGGGGAGGGAGAGAGAAAGAGAGGAGAAATAAGACCAGGTGAAAAGCGAAGAAGGGGCAGATTTGGGAAGAGTGGGAGGATAAATATGATCAACATATATTGTATGGAACTCTCAAAATTAATAACAAATGTTCTTTAAGTATTTGATACCCAGAATATGCCAAAGCCAACCTCAGTGTAAACATTAGACTGTGTATCTTCTCTCAATTTTTGCCTCTGTTATAGCAAGTGTATCATATGGCATGATAGGCCCTCCACTACTGGCTCAAATGCCTGAGAGAGTGACTTGCAGGAAGAGTTGGGTTTGCTCACACTCTCTAAAGTTTCAGCCCATCATGGCAGAGAGGGCTCAGTCAAAGACATGTTAGCTCACCCCAAGGAAGTCAGGAAGCCAGGGAGTACCAAGGAGAGCACCCGAGCTTGCCAGCTTGCCTCTGCTTCCCTTCTCTAGAACAGTGCTGCCTATATGCAGAGCAGCTCTTTGTCCTTACTCACGGACTGAACCACAGCAATGACTTTACTAGCCCCCTCATCCCTTTTCACCCCCAAGATGACAATTTAACTGTAATCTCAGCTTAACAACCAGCTCATCTCTTTAAATTATTATCTTTCCTCCCCTAACTCTCAAGAGCTGTATGTCTATCCCACAGTGCAGAATACATCCAGTTCAGTTCCAAGAATCCTTAAAGCTGTAATGGTTCCAAACTGTTTGCTTTTGATATTTCAGTTTTTATTTTTGGCCTGCAGCATGACAATAATAGCTAGATCACTAGACATTGAAAATCTCATTCTCATGCAAAATTTGGGTCTACAAAACTGTTTGTCCTATAAAATGGCAAATTCAGAAACAAAGCTATTTATTTGTATATGTGACACGTGTGTGTGTGTATGTGTGTGTGTGTGTGTGTGTGTGCGCACCTGTGAGTGATGGCTGTATATGTAGGCGTGTGCATGATGCCTATGAATGTGTGAATTTGTGTTTGTGTGTGTGTGTGCATGTGTGAGTGATGCCTATGCATGTGTGTACATGTGTGATGCATATGTGTACATGTGTATGACACCTGTGTATGCATATGTTCATGAGTGTGAGTATGCTTTTGCCACAGTATGCACATGGAGGTGAGAGGAAAATATCAGGTGTTGGTTTGGGCTTTCACTTTCATTAACCCAGAGTTTTATTGTCTCTTTGTATAACACACTTGCTGCCCAATAGCTTCTGGGGAATTCTTCTACCTCCACTTCTCATCTTGTTGTAAGAATATTGGAATCTTAGATGTACATGACTGCATCTATCTTTGAAAAAATGATTTCTTAGAGTTGGAACCTGGGTCTGTATACCTCCTCAATAAATGCTTTATCCACTAAACTGTCTATCTTTCTAGTCCTCTGCTATATTTTTATACCTATAAAAATAATGAAGAATTTGTAACTTTATAACCTTTGGTAAGATTTGAAAAATTGAAAGCACATAAAATACTAACATATTTTCCACTAGTCTGTTAAGATAAATGAATTTTTCTAGCCACCAGTGGATGTCTGTAGTGGGTAGCCATTCCATCTTTGGACTGGAAGTTCCAATCCCCATTGAGGCTTTGATAACTATCATGACTACAAGGCTGGGCCAAGGGAGGGCCCTGAAGACCTGAGATCAGGATACTCCATGCTCTCTCTTCCTGGACCCTGGATGGTGGAGGTTGACCAAGCAGAGCTCCAGAGAACACCACTGGACTGTGATACACCTTTCCCAGACCCTGTGACCTACCTATGCCTTCATTTGTAAGTTGCGGATATGTCGTACATATACACGATGGAGTACTACTCAGCAGAGAAAAAATGACATTATGAGGTTTGCAGGCTATGGTGGTATTTTGTTTGTACTGAAATGTGATTTTATTTGTATGTTAATAAATAAAGTTGGTTGGCGGTCAGAGCTAATAGCAAGCCATAGCAGAGCTGGGCGTTCATGGTGCACGCCTTTAATCCCAGCACTTGGTAGAAGAGCTAGGTAGATCTTTGTGTGGTCAAGGATGCAGCCAGCACTGGAGACACACGCCTTTAATCTCAATACCATAGAAGACATGGAGGGCTATACATACAGGCAGTGATGAGGCAGTCATGTGTTTGGGTTTACAACCAATGAGAAGGCACAACAGAAAGACTATGTAAAGATAAACACACAAGAAGTAGGTCCTTTTCGGAGAGGTCTCTTGGCTTAAGAGGCTAGCTGCAGCAGGTGGTAAAGCCCTTAGCTCTGATCTCTTGGCTTTCTTCTTTGCATTGGTTCTGTGTTTCTTATTTAATAAGACAGTTGGTTACATCAACATTTGGCACCCAACATGACAAGAATCCATTAAAAACTGCTTAACTTGACTTAGCACCAGGTCCGGTTTCCCACCTGCACGCCTGCTCCCTAGCATAGGCGGTTGGCGCCCTAGCCCGAACCCAGGCCTCCCTAACCCAGGTCGGCTTGGCCTCAGGTCGAACTAACCATGAGCTACTTGCTTAAAGCCAGTGCTACAAACAACTCAGGCCTGTCCTGCTGAACATGGCCCCTGTCTGTAAAGCCAAAGCACGTGGTTGGAGAGAAAGGAAGCCAGAGCCAAGGCTTGACTCTGCTCAAGTGGGAACATGTGGCTGGATTCAAGCTCTTAGGCAGAACTTGTGGCTAGGCTTTCTTGCGCTCTCTCTCTCTCTCTCTCTCTCTCTCTCTCTCTCTCTCTCTCTCTCTCTCTCTCTTGATTCATACCTCAGACACTAGGTGGCTGTTTGAAATTCCCTCAGATTTCTACTGTTCTACGTAGACGTGATAAGTCACTTAACATATCAGATATTTTAAAGGAAACTATTTAAAAGAGAAATTTTTTCTACATTTAAAAAATGGGTTTTATGTGTACATTGGAAGAAAATTGGGCTTTGTTTGAAATTTTAGGCAATCTGACAATGGAACAACTATATGAGAAGATTAATGTTGATCGAATTATGCAGTTTATTACCATTTTATCCTCATTTTACTATTCAAAAAGATAGTCAATTTAAGTGCCAGGATGACAGCTTTAGAAAAACTTGTTAAACCTATAAAAATTCAGACAGAAGAAATTAACAGTGAAGTTGTTTCAAGATTGGATCATAAGGTTACAGAAAGAAAGCCTGTTTTCACACAGTCACCCTTGATTTATCCTGTAACCATACAATAGTTGCCTAATCAAATGACTACAAAAAATATTTGGGCTCCAATTGAAATGTTAGATTTACGAAGGTTTAAGGAGGCAATAGTATCTTATGGTATGCATTCCCCATATGTAAAGCAAATGTTAAACTCTTGGTCAACATATAATAGGATTGTACCACAGGACTGGTGGGACCTGGCACAAGCTGTTCTCGAACATAGTCAAAGGCTTCAGTGGGTAACTTGGTTCAAGGATGAAGCTAAAAACATAGAAAAAAAAAAGGAGGGATAAAGGAATACAAGTCTGCCAGGATCGGCTTATTGAAGAAGGCCAATATGCTATGCTTCAGTACAAACACAATGTTTATATGATGTGCAAACCCTAATTTTATATTGAACGGCAGCCTTGAATGCATAGGATAGAGTTGAAGAACCAGGAAAAAAAACTGAGTCATTTACAAAGGTTATACAAGGCCCAAAAGAATCTTTCACAGATTTTTTACAAAGACTGGCTTCAGCAGTAAAGAGAATGATCCCAGATTCAGAAGCAAGTCAGATAATAATTGAATCTTTGGCCTTTTTTTTCTGTTTTTGCCTGTTCTTTATTTTATTTTATTTTATTTTATTATTTTACAATACCATTCACTTCTACATATCAGCCATGGGTTGCCCTATTCTCCCCCTTCCCACCCCCTCCCTTTACCCCCAGCCTACCCCCCATTCCCACCTCCTCGAGGGCAAATCCTCCCCCAAGGACTGCGATCAACCTGGTAGATCAGTCCAGGCAGGTCCAGTCCCTTCCTCCCAGACTGAACTAAGTGTCCCTGCATAAGCTCCAGGTTTCAAACAGCCAACTCATGCAATGAGCACAGGACTTGGTCCCACTGCCTAGCTGCCTCCCAAACTGATCAAGCCAATCAACTGTCTCACCTATTCAGAGGGCCTGATTCAGCTGGGGGATCCCCAGCCTTGGGTTCATAGTTCATGTGTTTCCATTCATTTGGCTATTTTTTTCAATAATTGAGTAAAACCGAAATTTATTATAAGCCACAGTCGTCCTAGGGACCTCCATGCTATATATATAGCCTCTATGGTTCTATGGGTTGTGGTCTGATTATTCTTTATTTTATATCTAGAATCCACTTATGAATGAGTACATACCATGACTGTCTTTCTGGGTTTGGGTTACCTCACTCAGGATAATTTTTTCTAGTTCCATCCATTTGCCTCCAAATTTCATGCTTTCATTGTTTTTCTCTGCTGAGTAGTACTCCATTGTGTATATGTACCACATTTTTTTCATCCATTCTTCCGTTGACGGGCATCTAGGTTGTTTCCAGGTTCTGGCTATTACAAATAGTGCTGCTATGAACATAGCTGAGCATGTATCTTTATGATATGAATCAGCATTCCTTGGGTATATGCCCAAGAGTGGGATGGCTGGGTCTTGAGGTAGTTCGATTCCTAATTTTCTGAGAAACTGCCATACTGATTTCCACAGTGGTTGTACAAGTTTACATTCCCACCAACAGTGGAGGAGTGTTCCCTTTGCTCCACATCCTCTCCAACATTGACTCTCATTGGTGTTTTTGATCGTAGCCATTCTGACAGGTGTAAGGTGGTATCTCAGAGTCATTTTGATTTGCATTTCTCTGATGATTAAGGATGTTGAGCATTTCTTTAAATGTCTTTCAACCATTTGTAGTTCTTGTTTTGTGAATTCTCTGTTTAGCTCTTTAGCCCATTTTTTAATTGGACTGTTCAGTACTTTGATGTCTAGTTTCTTGAGTTCTTCATATATTGTGGAGATCAATCCTCTGTCAGATGTGGGGTTGGTGAAGATCTTTTCCCAATCTGTTGGCTGTCTTTTTGTCTTATTGACTGTGTCTTTTGCCCTGCAAAAGCTTCTCAGTTTTGAGAGGTCCCATTTATTAATTGTTGTGCTCAGGGTCTGTGCTGTCGGTGTTTTATTTAGGAAATGGTCTTCGGTGTCAATGAGTTCAAGAGTGCTTCCTACTTTCTTTTCTACTAAGTTTAGTGTAACTGAATTTATGTTCAGGTCTTTGATCCACTTGGACTTGAGTTTTGTGCATGGTGACAGATATGGATCTATTTGTAATCTTTTACATATTGACAACCAGTTATGCCAGCACCATTTGTTGAAGATATTTTCTTTTTTCCATTGTATAGTTTTGGCTCCTTTGTCAAAAACCAGGTGTTCATACGTGCGTGGATTAATGTCAGGGCCTTCAATTTGATTCCATTGGTCCGTATGTCGGTTTTTATACCAGTACCAAGCTGTTTTTATTACTATAGCTCTATAGTAGAGTTTGAGGTCAGGGATGGTGGTGCCTCCAATGGTTGCTTTATTGTATAGGATTCTTTTAGCTAACCTGGGTCTTTTGTTTTTCCATATGAAGTTGAGTATTTTTCTTTCCAAGTCTGTGAAGAATTGTGTTGGGATTCTGATGGGGATTGCATTGAATCTGTAGATTGCTTTTGGTAAGATTGCCATTTTTACTATGTTAATCCTACCTATCCATGAGCATGGGAGATCCTTCCATTTTCTGATATCTTCTTCAATTTCTTTCTTTAGAGGTTTAAAGTTCTTATCAAAAAGGTCCTTCACTTGTTTAGTTAGTGTTATCCCAAGGTATTTTATATTATTTGTGGCTATTGAAAAGGGTGACATTTCTCTGACTTCTTTCTCAGCCCTTTTATGATTTGTGTATAGGAGGACTACTGATTTTTTTGAGTTGATCTTGTATCCTGCCACTTTACTGAAGGAATTTATCAGCTGTAGGAGTTTCCTGGTAGAGTTTTTGCGATCACTTATGTATACTATCATATCATATGCAAATAGTGAAAGTTTGACTTCTTCCTTGCCAATTTGTATCCCTTTGATCTCCTTTTGTTGTCTTATTGCTCTAGCTAGAACTTCTAGTACTATATTGAATAAATATGGGGAGAGTGGACAGCCTTGTCTTGTTCCTGAATTTAGGGGTATCGCTTTGAGTTTCTCTCCATTTAATTGATGTTTGCTGTTGGCTTGCTATAAATTGCTTTTATTATGGTTAGAAATGCTCCTTGTATTCCCGATAGCTTCTTCCCTGGGTGTTGGGGTTAGAGGCGTCCCTGTTCCAAGCTGCATCTGCTTGCCTCCGTCCCTGGGCCTATCTACCTCTTCAGTCTGCCGCTGAGCCTGTATGTCTCTGCCAGCTGCCGCCACGGGCCGACCTACCTCTGCTTGTCACTGCTGCTGGGCCTGTATGTCCCTGTTGGCTGCTGCTGACAGGCCCATCTACCTCTGTGGGCTGCTGCTGGGCCTGTATGTCTCTGCTGGCTGCCACGGAGCCTGTATGTCCCTGTCGGCCACTGCCGTTGGGCCTTTCTACCTCTGTGGGCCGCCGCTGGGCTTGCATCGAATCTTTGGACTTCGAGAATGCAAATGCAGAATGCAAAAGAATAATCAGGCCATTAAAGGCAAGATCTGCACCTTTGGAAGATTGGATTAGAGATACGGTCAATGTTGAGGCTCATGACCATGAAGATATGTGGGTAGGAGAAGCAATTTCAAAAGGTTTGAGGAATGTTAGATATTTTGGATGTGGAAAGAAGGACATTTGAAAAGGGAATGTAAATAGGTCATTCCTAGAAACAACGTTTCTTCAAGGAACAATGGCAACAGAATGCCCCTTCCTTCTGGAGTATGCAGAAGGTGTGGTAAGGGAAAACACTGGACTAATGAATGTAAATCAACAAGGGACAGACAGGGTAATGCTTTGCCTTAGGCTTCGGGAAACTCCCAGAGGAGCCTCATGCAGGCCCCCATTGCAAATCCTGTTCAAACCTTTCCTGCAGTCGTAGAAGAAACCCGTACTCAGAGCAATTAAATAACCAAATACCTATTGGAATAAATCATGCTGGTCAGGATGATGAAACAGGGAGAATACAAAATTCAGGAGAAAACATACAGAAAAAAATTTGGCAAACGTCTATTAATGAACAAAGACCAAAATTAATGATAAAAATAAATGGTGTTTTGTTGTCTGGTCTGGTAGACACAGATGCAGACGTTACCATAATTGCATCAGAATTTTGGCATCCAACTTGGCCTCTTCAGGAGGTAAACATTCAACTGGTAGGAATTGGGACAGTATCTCAGGTGAAACAGAGTGCAAAATGGCTCGCATGTATAGGTCCAGAAGGACAGAGAGGAAAATTAAAACCATATGTGGCTAACATAGCTATTAACCTGTAGGGTCAAGACTTGTTGCAACAATGGAATACTCAGATTAACATCCCTCCAATCCCAGAAACAAATCACAAACTAGCACATATTTCTGAGAGAAATATTAGAAGGCATTATTCTGAGTGGTCACCAATCATCCATATTATACAAGAACAGGGCACAACAACTGATGATCTTCCAAAGACACCAACAGCTCTACATTTAAAATGGTTAATAGACAAGCCTGTATGGGTCCAGCAATGGCCTTTAACAACAGAGAAACTCCAGGCTTTAGAAGATCAGGTAGAAGAACAGTTAAATGCTCAGCATATTGAAAAATCAACCAGCCCTTGGAATTCTCCTATATTTGTTATTAAGAAGAAATCTGGTAAATGGAGAATGGTAACAGACCGTAGAGCAATTAACAAAGTAATTCAGCCAATGGACTCTCTACAATCTGGGATTCCTGACTTGATTTGGAAAGGAAAATTGATACTTTGTCAATTAGCAGGAATAGACCCAGCAGAAATTATCGTACCTTTAACTAAAAAGGATATTGAAAAATTATGGACAGAAAATGAACGTTGGCAAAGAGCTTGCAGTAATTTTTTGGGAGAAATTAACAGCAAATATCCCAAAAGTGATAGAATTGATCTTATAAAGAGAGCTGATTGGATCTTGCCTCGAATTGTATGGGAAAAACCCATATCTGGAGTTCGTACATTTTATACAGATGCCAACAAACAAGAAAGGTAGGTTACAAGTCAGAAAATTTAAGTAAAGTGGTTCAAAGTCCATATAATTCAGTTCAAAAATCAGAATTGTATGCTATTCTGTTGGTATTAATGGATTTTTCAGAACCTCTCAACATAGTAACTGGCTCTCGATATGTTGAAAGAGTAGTATTACATATTGAGACTACAGAATTTATTCCTGATGCTTCAGAATTAACTTCACTATTTATTCAATTACAAGATACAATCAGGAAAAGGAGTCATCCTTTATATATAAATCACATCCAATCCCATACTGCTCTGCCAGGCCCTCTAGCACAAGTCAATGATGAGATTGATAAATTATTGATAGTAAATGTGATGGAGGCCTCAGAATTTCATAAAAAACATCATGTCAATAGTAAAGGTTTAAAAAAGGATTTTTCCATAACCTGGCAACAAGCCAAAGAAATAGTAATGTGCTACTTGTTCCTTCTACAATCAAACGCCATTACCAGCAGGATGTAACCCAAAGGGTACTCAGAGAAATGAAATCTAGCAAATGGACGTGTTTCACTTTGCAGAATTTGGAAAATTGAAATATGTACACCACACCATTGATACTTATTCAGGATTTCAATGGGTAACTGTTCTGAGTTCTGAAAAAGCTGATTCTGTAATCACTCATTTGCTAGAAGTTATGGCCATCATGGGTATACCTGCACAAATCAAAACTGACAATGCT
This sequence comes from Peromyscus maniculatus bairdii, assembly GCF_049852395.1. NCBI lineage: Eukaryota > Metazoa > Chordata > Mammalia > Rodentia > Cricetidae > Peromyscus > Peromyscus maniculatus. The sequence continues at coordinate 15,726,620 of NC_134862.1, forward strand.
CCATCATATGTCTCTGATAAAATGAAACAGTTTTTTGCTTATTACAATAGAAAGCATATTACAGGCATACCACATAACCCTACAGGTCAAGCAATTATAGAAAGATCAAACAGAACTCTGAAGGACATGCTAAATAAACAGAAAGGGGTAACAAAATACCACAGAAATAGACTGCATAATCCTCTATTAACTTTTTATTTTCTCAATGCCAATGAGAAAGGAACAACAGCTGCAGAGAGACATTGGATAATAGAAAAACTACAAAATTATATCAGTCTATATACTTTAAGGATGTGCTGACCTCAGAATGGAAACCAGGGTATGTGTTACATTGGGGACGAGGTTTTGCTTTTGTTTCTACAGAAGACAATAAGCTGTAGGTACCATCAAAATTGATAAAGATTCGATTTGAACAACAGAAGCCTCTTAATTAGAGGAGGTGATAGTTCATCAACTAGCATGAACATCCAATTTAAACTAACTTATACCAGTAACACATGTTTTTTTCATTTAATCAGATAATAACTTGCCAAAAAGGAACATCCCCAAAATTAGTCTTGGGAAAGGTTTTTGTTTTTGTATTTTAGGACAATGAAGGTTAAGGAATCTGAAGAACACTGGACAAATGAGACAACTGAAGAAAAGGGACAAATCATCTATCCCAGGAAACAGAGTGAAATGGTGTATGGGTATATATTATCTAATAAATATTATAAGTCTTCCTAAATATTTGTTTCTGCTTTTCTCTAAAGATTTAACACTATTTGTCTTCTAATAGTCCCAGTTCAATTAAAATGTAAAGCTGACTTTGGAGTTGGAGAATGGCTCTCTCCTTCTTTAAACTCAAGCATGTTATTAAAAGGAAAATGCAAAATCCCTGTATCATGCCAGAATAAAAGAACCATCTTCTGCTATGGGACAGGACAAAAGCCAAATTAATTAAGGGACTATTCTATTACTAATCTCAATTCTTTGATTCTATTCTGGTTTTGTAAACTTTTCTTAAAGTATAAATTTTACTTCAAAATTTATAAGATTAATAGGTAGATAGATAGATAGATAGATAGATAGATGATACATAGATAGATAGATGATAGATAGATAGATAGATAGATAGATAGATAGATAGATAGATAGATAGATATACATTTTAAACTTTGTTACGATATGAATGGTCATATAGAGTACTCACTAATTCTAGAAAAAAGCCTTCAATTAGCTGCATATATATGTCTTTGTGTTCGAGTCTCTTATCAGTTTTCTGCAGGAAATAATGGCCAGGCCTAACATCAACTGAAGTCTCCAGGAAGAAGATGAGGCCCCACAACAACAATTCCACATGGACAATAATAATATCACTAAGCTGACAAACATCATCTACAGATCAGCTTTGAACTAAAAATTGCTCAGAGAAATTTTGAGAGGGCTAACTGAGATGATCCAGTCTCAAAGACTGCTTGAATAAGGACTTGAGATAAACCCTGAACTTTGGCATTATACACAGACTGGATAATGAAGGATATAGTTACGTTTCCTAGAATTTGACAATTAACCTAAAATTTTTCTTTCAGGATAAAGATAACTTCACCCATTCCGATCAGGAAGCTATTTTAAGAATATGACGACCACATTCCCAAAGAGGTGGTATTGGGCAGGTGGTTTTTTTGGTCTTTTTAATGGTTTTGGGGTCTGGGATAATTTTCATTGTTTAGGGGGGTTGGTTACAAGTTGTGGTCAAGAGTTAGGAAAAAACAAAGGAAAGGCTAAGCAAAGGAGATTAGATATAAGGTCTTGTTTTTTTTAAAAAAAAAAAAGAAAGAAAGAAAGAAGGGAGGAAGGGAGGGAGGGAGGGAGGGAGGGAGGAAAGAAAAGAAGAAAAAGACAATTACTAGTTTTAAATACTTTACATTGGATTGGATTGTTTTATATTGTATACAAATTTGAAATTGATATTGTTAGAAAATGCTATATGTATATTTCTAATTGTATTTATACCATTCATTTAACAATGTAATGCAATTTTCTGATTCTTGAATGTTAATATTACCAACTATTAGGATAAAAAGAAATGAAAGTTAGTAGTTAGACATTACAATAGAACTTATAATCATATTAGATATGTTTTAAAAATAGAGCAGATGTATTTTAGATAGACATGCCATTTCAAACCCTTCAGAGAGCTACAGAATATGGCATTTAAAATGTTTTAATAACTTAGAAAATTTTTCTTTTTTGTTATGACTATGAGACATGTCAGCTCCTGGCAGTACCAATCTACTTCCGAGAGAATATGGCATTGAAGAAACTGCATATGGAGTTAACTTTCATTGTGGCAAAAGTTAGCCACTGGACAACAAAGTATCCTGGAATCAACAAGACAAAATGGACAGACAGAATATGAAACAAAGGACTACTGATTCTTGCCAAAACAAGTGTGGTAATGGCTTTATCAAAAGGCATCTTCTGAGGCCAGGACAATATGGCACCATCCCTGAAGTGGCCTTCACAATCCAGAAAAGGTACAATGCCCTTTTCTTCGAAGGCAACTGAACAGGCAAGTGGGCCAATGGCTTCTGATGTGTAATAGAACAGCAGCTGAAACAGTTTTTCTTGAAAAGTAACTAAGCTCACACCTCCTAATAGTAGACTGGCATTTAATAGAGGGATGCAGAGAAGAGGATGCTGAGATAAAGCCATATATACACAGTCAAGAAGAATGGACAGCTGAATTAAAAAAAACATCAACAATTTCCAGAATTTAATATCCTGAATCATGACATGACACTAGTGGAATTCAGGTGTTTCTGGTACATGGACTGTTCTCACCCAAGGTGAGGTTGAATTGTTGGCCTTGTGTACATCCTACTTCACAAATGAGTCTGTCAGATACGCTAAGCCTATAGGCTGAAGATGATGCCCCAAAACTGTGGAGAAACCTCAGGTGACTCTCCAGGCCGCTGGCTGTTTCTGTCAACTCACAAATATTTTGGAAGTTGCCTGCATGCACTTCCTGTTTTTATTTTTTTTAGATAATATTATTTCCTTCTTGGGTCTCTGAGGGAGTTGAAGGTTAGTTAGTTATAGTTGAAGATTAATTAGGATAGAAAGTGAATTAGATATATTTTAGTCTTACCAAAATAGGATAGATAATGAAATTATTTTCTCTGAATTTGTCAAATATAAATGGACTAGACATTGTTTAGGTATTTATTACTTGTGTATGTTGTATATAGTTATTGTACTTTTGTATATAGTTTTTCTTTTGTTAGTTATAACCTTTTGCTTTTTTCTTTTTATTAAAATAGAAAAGGGGAAATATGGTGGTATTTTATTTGTACTGAAATGTGATTTTATTTGTATGTTAATAAATAAAGTTGCTTGGTGGTCAGAGCTAATAGGAAGCCATAGCAGAGCTGGGGTTGTTCATGGTGCATGTCTTTAATCCCAGCACTTGGTAGAAGAGCTAGGTAGATCTCTGTGTGGTCAAGGATACAGCCAGCATTGGAGACACATGCCTTTAATCTCAATACGATAGAAGACATGGAGGGCTGTACATATAGGCAGTGATGAGGCAGTCATGTGTTTGGGTTTATAACCAATGAGAAGGCAGAACAGAAAGACTATATAAAGACAAACACGCAGGAAGTAGGTCCTTTTCAGAGAGGTCTCTTGGCTTAAGAGGCTAGCTGCAGCAGGCAGTAAGGCTCTTAGCTCTGATCTCTTGGCTTTCTTCTTTGCACTGGTTCTGTGTTTCTTATTTAATAAGACGGTTGGTTACATCTACAACAAGCAAATGGATGGATCTTTAAAAAATCATCCTGAGTGAGGTAACCCAGACTCACAAAGACAAAAATGGTATGTACTCACTCATAAGTGGATACTAGATGTAAAACAAAGGATGACTAGACTGCTAATCACAACTCCAGGGAGGCTACCTAGTAAAGTGGACCCTAAGAAAGTCACAAGGATTGCCCAACGACAGAGAAATGGATGATATCTATATGAGCAAACTGTAACTGGGGGGGGGGGTGTTAATGAAGGGCAAGGGTCAGGGGAAAAAGAGCTTAGCGGAGTGGGAGATGCCAGCTGGATCAAGAACAGAGAAAGAGAACAAGGAAAGAGAGACCATGATAAATGAAGACCCCATGGGAATAGGAAGAAGCAAAGTGCTAGAGAGGTCCCCAGAAATCCACAAAGATACCTCCACAATAGACTACTGGCAATGGTTGAGAGAAAGCCCAAACTGACCTACTCTGGTGATTGGATGGCCAAACACCCTAACTGGCATGGTAGAACTCTCATCCATTTACTGAGGGAAGCAGATGCAGAGATCCACAGCCAGGCCCCAGGTGGAGCTCCAGGAGTTCAATTGGTGAGAAAGAGGAGGGATTGTATGAGTGAGAATTGTTGAGACCATGATTGGAAAAAGCGCAGAGACAAATAGCCAAACTAGTGGAAACACATGAACTATGAACCAATAGCTGAGGAGCCCCCAACTGGATCAGGCCCTCTTGATAAGTGAGACAGTCCATTAGCTTGAACTATTTGGGAGGCCCCCAGGCAGTGGGACTGGGACATGTCCTTAGTGCATGAGCTGGCTTTTTGGAGCCTGGTGCCTATGCTGGGACACTTAGCTCAGACTGGGTGAAGGGAGGAGGAGACTGGACCTGCCTCAATTGAATCTACCAGGCTGAGCTGAATCCCCAGGGGAATCCTTGCCCTGGAGGAGAAGGGAATGGAGGATGGATTGTGGGGAGGGGGAGCGGGAGGAGGGAGGACAGGGGAATCCTTGGCTGATATGTAAAATTCAATTATATTATAAAATTAAAAAAATTAAAAAAGAAGAAATTCGATGGAGAGCAGCTGAAGAGTTGGAAATGGGGACTTTAGGTGGGATTCTGTTGAAGATGTATTTATTCACCCAGTTAAGTTTAGGTATGAATAAACTGCTCAGTAAAGAGAAAAACTTAAGGAACTGTTTCAGTAGTACACACACACACACACACACACACACACACACACACACATACACACACACACACATGAGACTTGCACAATACTCACACTCAGACATGCACATACAGATACATACAAACACACACACACACACACATATACACACATGAGACTTGCACAATACTCACACTCAGACATGCACATACAGATAATACAAAGAGAGAGAGAGAGAGAGAGAGAGAGAGAGAGAGAGAGAGAGAGAGAGAGAGAGGCTTATGGAAAGATCAAGAACTCCTTCACAATGAGGTGTAGGAAATAACAATCCCTTAGGAATTAGAATAGAATAAAATTTTCCTTCAAGAAAATTACTGAAGTATGAGAAATATATGTAAATAAATGTACAGTTCTGAGTGGCACAGTCCTCTGATCCCCAATTCAAACTAAGCATTGTGTTAATGAGTGGGGGAACCATGATTTAGAATCACCATAAATATTGTCAGGGCAGCCTGCTGTAGCCTCAAGCCAATAGAAAGATAAGAGAAATTGTTGAAATTCTGGAGAGCTAAAAGAGACAGTGTCTTCAAGGAATAGAAGCATTAATTTGAGTATGAACAGTAATGTGAAATATACAGAGAAGTGATCCATGAAGCATATTTTCATAGCTCTCTGGTAGAATACAACCACAAATGGTCTATAGAAATGACTTGGCGAAGTTGTCAATGAGATGACAGTTGGTGACATATGGTCAGGATGTTCATGAATGTTTTGCATATGTGAGCCTAAGTGTGCACATCTTTATACATGCATGTGTAGGCACATGATTGATACAGAGTGGTTTTCTTATTTTTCTTTCTGCTTAGTTTATTGAGGCAAGATATCTTTCTTGACTCACAGCTCATCTATTCTGACCAGTCTAGCTAGCCAGCTTATCCTCGCATACTCTTTCTCTGCCTCCTGAGTGCACCTTCTTACATAAATTTTGGGAATCCAACATGTCCTCGTTTCCTGCAAGTGCCTTATCTGCTGAGACACCAACCCAGAACAGAGAACACATTTTCAGGCAAAGACTAAGGAGATCTCCAAGGTTTTAAAAATGCTGCTGAGTGAAGGACAACAACCATAGTTTCATATCCTTGAGATAGATTATCAGAAATAATACCGCCTTTAACTAATAGAAAGAGCAAAGGGAGGGACACTGTCTGGAGACAAATATGGGTTGCTAATTTATTTATAGCATCAGGTGCATGCTAGACAGAGAGATGTTGATATGAAAAATAAATGTACAAGGTCACGACAGCAGTTATTAGCATCAGAATCTACCCATAGTGCAGTTTGCATTATTTTGAATGAGAAACATATACAAGTACATAAAATAGAAGCATACACTTACATAGATATGCATAAAGTCAATATGTACTAACCATCATCTGGAAAAGAAAGTGGATAGTTTCCAAAAATGAACATTCCCTTACTCTGAATGTCTTCATCTCCTCATTTACCACTCTTAAAGAAACTATGAGAGGAAACAATACATCTGAAATGGAACGTGATATTAGAATCTGTGTTTTTGCATTTGAGGGTATAAATGCATCCTAAATAACATAAGCTAGTTTTGCTTATTATAAAAAAAAAAAACTGCATGAATAGAGTCACAGTGTGTACATGCAAATTGGTTGTGCTTCCTTCATGCTAATGAGTTTGTACATTTTACCCATAATGTTGTGTTTAAGTGTTTACTTCATTTCCTTTCCTCAGTAAAACATTTCATGGTTCATTAGTTCAGTGAATACACTCAGCAGAGTTGGCACTGCTTTAGTATTGAATTTCATAAGCAATGCTCTCAGATATATGTATGTGTGAACATTTTGGTGCACAGTTATCGGTTGAGGCCAAGCCCAGAAATCGAAATTGCTAAAGTAAACTTTACACTTCAAAATATACACAAATACGTATATGTATACTTACACACACACACACACAAACACACACACACACACACACACACACACACACACACACATATATATATATACATATACATATACATATACATATACATATACATATACATATCTATATACTGAATCACCACATTCAGTTCTACTCTAAGTTTCTTTGCTATTCAGTCTCTTGTTCCTGGCCATTTAAACAGTGTAGGGCATGGGATTGGACCTCAAGTTAAACCAAATATTGTTTGACCGCTCCTACAAGCTCTCTACCACCATTGCCTCAGTGCAGCTTACAGGCAGGACAGACTGTAGGTGAAGGATTTTGTGGCCATGTTTCTCTTTCCATAGCTTGTAGAGTGTCTTCTTGTGCCTAAGAGATTAGAATGTATGGGTGAAGGCTCTATGCAGGTACCAACTGGACTTCTCTACACTCAATGAACTGTGAGGATGTTGTCCCTGGTAATGGGGCCCCATTGTCATTTTTCAGAAAGTGACCTTCTGTCCTAGTATCAGTTTGGGATTTTTTAGAAATTTGCATGAGACACCCCCTCCTCAGCCAACAGCTTAATTGCATGCAAGTCACTCTCACCACTGAAAGCTATGCCTTGCTACGAAAGATTGATGAATTAGACTCTGTATCCTCCTTTCCTACGAGTCCTAACTGAGGTCACCCTCATAGGTTCCAGAAAATTTCCACGACACCAGGTTTTCACACCACCTCCCAAATGTCCCCCAATTCTAGCTGTCTCTCCCCATACTCTTTCCTATCCCCCCACCTGATCTTTCCTTCTCTTGTCCCCACATGTGACCAGTCCATCTGCAAATTTTATTCTATTTCCTCTTCCCAGGGAGTTCCACCCATCACCCCTAGAGTCCTCCTCATTACCTAATCTCTCTGGGTCTGTGGATTATAGCTTGATTATGATTTGTTTAACAGCTAATAGCCATTTATAAGTGGATATATAATATATTTGTCTCTCTGGATCTGGGTTCACTCATTCATGATGATTTTTCTAGTTGTATCTATGTGTCTAAACGTTTTATGGAATGATTCCTAATGATATTTTTCTATACTCATAGATCAGTACCCTGTCCTGTGGTCATCAAGAAGACTTCCTCCAGCAACAGATGGAAGTGGGTGCAGAGATCCACAGCCAGAAATTATGCAAAGAGAGTCTAAATTGGAGGTCTTTGTCTGGTCCCTTCTCTTGCAGATCAGGGAACTTCTTGGAAGAGGGAGAGGAAAGATTTTAGTGGGGATGATGAAGGGTTCCACGAGTACATGGCCCACCAAACCAATTAAGCAGCTCGCATGGGCTCACAGAGAATGAAGGGCCAAGCAGGAGACCTGCATGGGTTTGCACTCGGTCTTCTGTGGCTATGGTATGGCTGATAGCTCAGTGTTTTTGTGGAACTCCTAACAGTGGGAACTGTTCCATCTCTGACTCTTTTGTCTTTGCCTATGCTTGGGATTCCTTTCCTTCTATTGCATTGCCTTGTCAAGTTTTGGTGTGAGGGCTTTTTCCTTGTCTTATTCTGTCTTGTTTTGTCATGTTTGAATGCTTTCTCTTTGAGGCCTGCCCTTTTCTGAAGAGTAAATGGACAGCAAGTGGATCTGGGGAAGAGGGAAGATGAGGAAGAGCTGGGAAGGTTGGAGGGAGGGAAAAGTGTGGTTGGATGTATTATATGAGAGAAGAATCTATATTCAATAAAAATAATTTTTAAAGTAATATAATTATTCAATTAAATACTGTAATACTTCCTATGTCTCTAATAGAGGTGTTACCCTCACAAAAAATAAAAAAATAAAAAAAACACCCTAGGAGAGTTTATTTTAGCTCACAATTCCATTGGGAAGTTAAGGCTGGAGCTTCAAATAGCCTGTGATAGCATTCCCATAGTACAGAACAGAGAGAAACAGAGGCACACATTTTCACTTGCTTGTTTGCTTGTGGTCAGTTGGACTTCTCTCTTACACAGTTCATGAAGCCCAGCCTAGGGAATGGTGCTAACCATAGTGGGCTGGGTCCTCTCACATCAATTTGCTTAATTAAGAAAATGCCACCCAGACATGCCCACAGGCCAACTCAATGTAAATAATCCTTCCTTGAGACTCTCTTCCAAGGTAATTATAGCTTTGTCAGGTTGACAATCAAACTACCTTTTGAGATTGAAACATTCTATTCATCTGGAAGAGGAGTTCTTCAAGCAGGGAGATAGATGACTCAAAATAGCTTCAGATAGTCCCTGAGACTGAACAGATTCATTAGACCCCTCCTTGCCAGAGTAAGTAATAAAGATTCCTGAGAGACACTCTCAGAGAAGCCAAGCTGCAAGGGAGACTTGGAGACCACAGCAGCCTCCTGGGAGAATCAGAAAGCAGCCGAGCTGCCTGGAAGAGACTGAAACTGGGATCACTTGAAAAGGACATTCTCCAACCTTGTTGAGCTTCCTGCAGGCTGTTCAGTGTGTCCAAGTTTTCCAGATCTTCAAGCTGTCACCCATGCTCAGGTGGACCTCTGTAGTGCAGCTGTCTTTGAGCATTTCTTTTCCCAAGTAACCCCTCGCCTATACTGCTGTAAGTAACCCCAATAAAACTCATTAGTTCATCAAATTGGACTTTGATGGTATCTATAATTTGGTCTGTCCTGGGATCCCTATCTAGTGTGAGTAGATGTGTGAGTTGTGTCTCCCCAAGGAAAAGTTTTGTCAAACAACACCATCGCATGTACATATACTACCAATAATTCTTAGAAACTCTCCTTGCTATGGAATTTAAATTTTGCCAATCTGGTGTATCTTTTTGTAGACTTACTTTTTATTTATGTATTTAGCTTTATGCACAAGCAGATGTCTCATCAAACTCATGAATGATTTTGGATTCCTGGTAGATAATGGCCCTTGTGGTCACAGTATTTCTCTACTGAGGAACCAGAGACTGGATGTAGAGATGACTCCAAGGGACATTCTGTAATGATAGAATCTATATACATGATAAGGTGCTGATCAAATCTCTGCTTCAAGGTGTGAATAATATTAAATAGCAGATCTTTCTTTGCTGTTTGTTTACAATGTGCAAATGGCAAAGACTAGCACTGGGTACTTTGATATTTATAATTTAAAAAGTATATCTCTAAATAAAATTCAGTCTCCTAAATATGTTTAAGTTTTATTACATTTATTTATTTGGGGAGGGGCATGCAGGTGTGCCACAGCATGCTGTAGAGGTTGGAGCACAGCATTCAAGAACTGTTTTCTCCTTGAACCACATGAGTCCTGGGCATCAAACGTGGATCATCAGCTTGGATGCAAGTGCCTTTTCCCATTGAGCCTCCTTGTTGCCCAAGTCTCCTAAATACCTAACTACTTTACGCTCAGTCCATTTCATCATTCACTGAGAGGTTTGTAGCTGCTCACATACTCACTGGTGATTTTTATTTCCTGCTTTTGAAGTCTATTCAATTCCCATTGCTTATTTCTTTTTAGAAATGTTTGTCCTATTGATTTTGCTGTTATTTATATATTATAATCTAATCTTTCATTTCACAAATGTACATATTTCCATGTATTTGTATAAAGTATTACCTATTGATATGTCTGTTTTGTGTCTGACAGGTTTCTCTGGTCAGCAGCACTTGCTGATATTAGAATACAGTTGGATTTATAGTTGCTATTATTTATTCAATGTTCTCAGGGAAAAGAAATATTCCCTGATATGATGGTGACTGAAGATATTCACCAATATTCTCTTTTCAAAGTTTGGAACTGTAGCTTTATTTTAACTGTTCTCATTAGCTTTTAACATACCTTCAGTTTAGGGGTTTGTTGTAGAGTTTATATCTACTTTTCCTCATGCATAGTCAACACATCTTCAGGTCTTACTGGAAACCCTTTCTGCCTTTCCTGGGGCCTGACAGGCTGCCCTCTCATCAATGCACTTCTTATTGATTGTAAAATTTATTTTATTTTAGTATATGTCGCCTCTGTTCAGTGCTCACGGAGACCAGAAGACAGTGCTGGGCCATGGAGCTGGAGTTACAGGCAGTTGTGAGATGTCCGACGTGGGTGCTGGGAAAGAGACTCAGATCCTCAGGAAGAAAAGCACTTGTTGCTGAGCCTGATCTTCAGCCCCAGATGGTGAGAGTTCTTCTTGGCCCATTTCCTTTCTGTATTAAGAATATCTAGAAACACCTGAAACAATGCTAAATTTTGTTATGTATGATAGTTTCAACTTAATTTTTGTAATCTAAGAGCACAATTTCTATCATTTTTGGGGTTTTCAATATATATATGGGCTATTTGTGTTAGTTAAGTCAACTTACCCAAATTATACTGGATTGATCTACCAATGAATTTGTAAAAAAATAACAAAACATTAAACATGTAGTTGATGAGATGCTAACTCCCTTCACGTGTCTGGGAATATCTGAGATTCTTTCACAATGCTTTGTGCGTTTTAGTTTAATAGTTCTATGTGTTTTTACTTTTAAATTGTTTCAAACATGTATTTATTTAGTGTGTATGTATGGCTGTATCTATGGCTTTGTGTGTGTGTGTGTGTGTGTGTGTGTGTGTGTGTGTGTGTGTGTGTGTGTATGTGGGGGGGTGACAGTGTGTGTATGGAGGACAGAGGATGGCTTACTAGAGTCAATCCTCTTTGCAACATGAGAACCTAGGGGTCAACTCAGGTAATCAGACTTGGTGGCAAGCACCTTCACCATTGAGCAATCCTGCCAGCCCTTGTTTCATATTTTCAGTATCATGTGCATTGATTACATATCTTCTTGGATTGAACCTAAATATATGCTATTTCTAATGCTATTGTAGAAGATATCTTCTTTTAATTTTTATTTGTTAGTGTTTTGTGTATGGAAATGAAAACTGTTTTTGCATCCACTTTTTATTTACATACTTGTGGTTCACTTATTAATATTTATAAACAGAAAATAGCATCCTTGACATTTCTATATACATAAGGAAATCATCCAGGACTAAGAATTTAAGTTACATTTTTGAAGTGTTTATGTCTTTTATTTCTTTTCATTGACCTGCTGTATTATTAAATAGAAGGAACAACAACAGGCTGTGAGGTTCCTTATCTGAAAATAAGACTATTTCATATTTTACACAGATGGTCTCAATTCTAGTTACAGAAGGTTTGTGTGAGACAGAAATGATATATTTTCCTATTAATTATTGAAACCCCCATTATAATGTTTCAGTGTTGAATTATATCAGGATTCTGTTAGTGTTATATAAAATTTTTCTCTCTTATTGTGACACTGTGACAATTGCATTGAATGTGTAGTTTATAAGCATTCTTCATTTTTAAGATAGTCTAAAAAATTCTCCTGAAAATGCAAACAGTACTGCTGATTTTTAAAAAGTTTTACTGAGAAAATTACCACCTGGTGACACTGACAAAAATGGTAGAATGAAGAAACAAACAAACAAAAATATCATCCTCATGTGATGGTGGTCAGCAAAATGGCAAAGCGGTCAGAGCAGAATTGTACAGCCCAGAAACCAAGCAAGAGTGCAGCAACCATTTCAACCATGAAATTGTTTACTGTAAATGAGAAGATAATTATGGAAGTAAAACACAGTAGGAGTTCTTAAATTCAAACCACCCAACTCATGAATGCAGGGGCTTTGGAGACATGTTCTTAAGTCCCTGACACTAGAGAAAAAAGATGAGCCTTTTCTAAGCTTTATTTTATTTTTAACTATGTGTATGTGTTGCAGGGCAGGGATGGGAAAGGTATGTGCACATGAGTGTAGGTCCCTGCAGAGGCCAGGAGATCCTATTGGATCTCCAAGAGCTGAAGTTACAGATTGTTGTGAACCATATACATGGATGTTAGAAAAGGAACTCTGGTCTTCTGCAGGACCAGAAAATCCTCAACCAATCACTTACCTCTTCAGTCCCTAAGATGAACATTATTCTAAAGGAATTATAGCTGCCTGTTTTGACTTATCTGGTGCTTCAATGAAGAGATGTCACGAAATGTGCACTTTATTCTTCCTAACATGGGACACATCCAGGGCTGAGGTAGCTATGCTTTCTGTATGTGTCACAACAATTATAGAAAAAAATTTAGTTGACACTCAATGAAAAGAAGTCAGAGTAAAAACAGGACAAAATGAACTTGGAAACTTGGAAAGAAACTGTAAGCCATGATTGTGGGGGATACATCTTCAGAACCTTTATCATTGTCAGTAGAAACACAGACTATCTGCAAAGAATCAGACGTTTTTCTCCGTGTTGTTTGTTTGTTTCCACTCCTTAAAGATATTTCCATCTGTGTGTGTGTGTGTGTGTGTGTGTGTGTGTGTGTGTGTGTGTGTGCTCATGTGTATGTGTTCATGGTTGGAGCACATAAACACATGTGTGTGAGTGCCTGTGGCAGCCAGAGGACAGCCTGTGATGCTATTCCCCATGTGCCACCTTGTTTCTTTTGCCTTTCACTTGGCCTGGCACTTGCTGACTAGGTTAGGCTGGCTGAGCAGGGAGTTCTCAGGGTCCAGCTGTCTCTGCCTCCCCAGGCCTTGGATTACAACAGAGGCTACTACTCCTGACTTCACATATTAACTTGGATTCTGGGATCAAAGTGGCTCTGATCCTTGTACAGCAAGCATTTTGCCAGCTGATTGGTACCCAGTCCTCTAAAGTTCTTTAGTTGATTGTATCATCATGAGACAGTGGTGGACACACAGGACAAGCATTAGAAACTTTATGGAAGGAGCTCACAAAAACCACTAAACAAATAACTACACAAGCAGCAACAAGGACCATCCTGAAAGGAAAGGGTCTTAGTTCATTATCACATTACTAAATTAGAAGTGGGAAGTGTCCAGTGAAGTATTAGGGGACATCTAAAACATTAGGAATATGACTCAAATGATAGAAAACATTCATAGAAAAGGTTTTTAGAGCACATATTTTTTACTAACTGATAAAGAATTTTATATTAACTATTTAAAATGCATTCAAAGAGCAAAAGAAAAAAATTATAAAAAAAATTAACTGACCATGGGCCCCTGAGATTGCTCAGTGGGTAGAGACACCTACCATCAAGCCTGGTGACATGAATTCAGTCCTCACAGGGGGACAGATACTACCAGCTCCAGCAAAATGACCTTTGATACGCCCACAGGGCATATGCTGTTGCATACATGCTGGCTCTTGCTTGCTCTCTATCTTGTCTGTCAGTCTCTCATTGTGTCTCTTTCTGTGTCTTCCTAACTCACCCACTAAATAAATTAATGGCATTTTTATTGACTGTAAAAAAAATTATAAGAGCAACAGTATTTCACCAAATAAAAAGAATTTAAGTTTGGGTTACCTCACTCAGGATGATTTTTTCTAGTTCCATCCATTTGCCTGCAAATTTCATGCTTTCATTGTTTTTCTCTGCTGAGTAGTACTCCATTGTGTATATGTACCACATTTTTTTCATCCATTCTTCCGTTGATGGGCATCTAGGTTGTTTCCAGGTTCTGGCTATTACAAATAGTGCTGCTATGAACATAGCTGAGCATGTATCTTTATGGTATGTATCAGCATTCTTTGGGTATATGCCCAAGAGTGGGATGGCTGGGTCTTGAGGTAGTTCGATTCCTAATTTTCTGAGAAACCGCCATACTGATTTCCATAGTGGTTGTACAAGTTTACATTCCCACCAACAGTGGAGGAGTGTTCCCTTTGCTCCACATCCTCTCCAACATTGGTTGTCATTGGTGTTTTTGATCTTAGCCATTCTAACAGGTGTAAGGTGGTATCTCAGAGTCGTTTTGATTTGCATTTCTCTGATGATTAAGGATGTTGAGCATTTCTTTAAATGTCTTTCAGCCATTTGTAGTTCTTGTTTTGTGAATTCTCTGTTTAGCTCTTTAGCCCATTTTTTAATTGGACTGTTCAGTGCTTTGATGTCTAGTTTCTTGAGTTCTTTATATATTGTGGAGATCAATCCTCTGTCAGATGTGGGGTTGGTGAAGATCTTTTCCCAATCTGTTGGCTGTCTTTTTGTCTTATTGACTGTGTCTTTTGCCCTGCAAAAGCTTCTCAGTTTTGAGAGGTCCCATTTATTAATGGTTGTGCTCAGGGTCTGTGCTGTCGGTGTTTTATTTAGGAAATGGTCTCCAGTGCCAATGCGTTCAAGAGTGCTTCCTATCTTCTTTTCTATTAAGTTTAGTGTAACTGGATTTATGTTTAGGTCTTTGATCCACTTGGACTTGAGTTTTGTGCATGGTGACAGATATGGATCTATTTGTAATCTTTTACATATTGACATCCATTTATGCCAGCACCATTTGTTGAAGATACTTTCTTTGTTCCATTGTATAGTTTTGGCTCCTTTGTCAAAAACCAGGTGTTCATATGTGCATGGATTAATGTCAGGGTCTTCAATTCGATTCCATTGGTCCGTATGTCGGTTTTTATACCAGTACCAAGCTGTTTTTATTACTATAGCTCTATAGTAGAGTTTGAGGTCCGGGATGGTGATGCCTCCAAGGGTTGCTTTATCGTATAGGATTCTTTTAGCTATCCTGGGTCTTTTGTTTTTCCATATAAAGTTGAGTATTTTTCTTTCCAAGTCTGTGAAGAATTGTGTTGGGATTTTGATGGGGATTGCATTGAATCTGTAGATTGCTTTTGGTAAGATTGCCATTTTTACTATGTTAATCCTACCTATCCATGAGCATGGGAGATCCTTCCATTTTCTGATATCTTCTTCAATTTCTTTCTTTAGAGATTTAAAGTTCTTATCAAAAAGGTCTTTCACTTGTTTAGTTAGTGTTATCCCAAGGTATTTTATATTATTTGTGGCTATTGTAAAGGGTGATGTTTCTCTGATTTCTTTCTCAGCCCTTTTATCATTTGTGTATAGGAGGACTACTGATTTTTTTGAGTTGATCTTGTATCCTGCCACTTTACTGAAGGAGTTTATCAGCTGTAGAAGTTCCCTGGTAGAGTTTTTGGGGTCACTTATGTATACTATCATATCATCTGCAAATAGTGAAAGTTTGACTTCTTCCTTGCCAATTTGTATCCCTTTGATCTCCTTTTGTTGTCTTATTGCTCTAGCTAGAACTTCTAGTACTATATTGAATAAATATGGGGAGAGTGGACAGCCTTGTCTTGTTCCTGAATTTAGTGGTATCGCTTTGAGTTTCTCTCCATTTAATTTGATGTTTGCTGTTGGCTTGCTATAAATTGCTTTTATTATGTTTAGAAATGTTCCTTGTATTCCTATTCTTTCTAAGACCTTTATCATGAAGGGGTGTTGGATTTTGTCAAAGGCTTTTTCAGCATCTAGGGAGATGATCATGTGGTTTTTTTCTTTCAGTTTGTTTATATGGTGTATTACATTGACTGATTTCCGTATGTTGAACCATCCTTGCATCCCTGGGATGAATCCTACTTGGTCGTGATGGATGATTGTTTTGATGTATTCTTGGATTCGGTTTGCCAATATTTTGTTGAGTATTTTTGCATCAATGTTCATGAGGGAGATTGGTCTGTAGTTCTCTTTCTTTGTTGCATCTTTGTGTGGTTTGGGTATCAGGGTAATTGTAGCCTCATAAAAAGAGTTTGGTAGTGTTCCTTCTGTTTCTAAAAAAAAAAAAAAAGAATTTAAGTAATAGAGGATTATGACAAAACACAAATAGAAGTTTCTCAGTTATTATAATACCTGAAATAAGAATGAGAAGAGGTACCAGAGGCTTTCAAATGCAAATAGAAAACAAACCAAGCCAAAACAAACAAAAAACCCATCAGTGAAATTGAAGAAAGGACTGTTAAGAAGGAGGAACAGAAAGAATAAAGACAAATTGTAGAGTCACAAACTATGTGATGCTATCAAACATATTAATACATTCATTCAAATTAAGCCCCTGAGAAGAAGAAATGAAAACCAAAGCAAAAGAAACAGTTGGACTTGTATGGGAGTCCTCCACAACACAATCAGCCAGTTTCCCATTAAAGAGTATGGAGGTCAGACTTCAGCAAAGATTCTGATAAGAAAAAAGACACTGTTTTGTAAATGTTTTTATGTCATATGATATATTTAAAATTGTGTCTTAATATTCTAAGTACATAAATCTTTCTAGTTATCTTTTAGGGTTTTTAAAAATTTGTTAGTTGCATTGTCTTTCAATACATTCTTTGTAATTTAAGTAGTTTTAAATTCAATAAGATTTTATTTTTGTCCCAGTATAATAGATAACTTTCACAAATGTACAGTGCATGCTTTAAAATAAAATTCTGCTCTATAATATGAGTAAACACAGAACATGGGCAGCCACCAGCTGTAAGTTAAACTCCTAGAAATGGAGGCAGTAAATACAAACATGTCCTAGATGACAGTCCCAGGGACCCAGTAGGCACAGATGTCATAGATCATCACAGATCAACAAAGGAAACATAAAAAGTTGTGGAGATTTTAAGCTGCGTGGCTGATGAAGAAACAGGTCTGTGTCCAGCCTTCCTGGTGCTTCTTGTAAGGTCGCTTGACTGTGGCTCCCAACCCTGTGCCATGACGTCTCCCTTCCAGACTGTAAGAGTCTGAGATCATTCTGATGCAAGCAGGCAAGTAAAGATAAAGTTTTGTACCTAAACTCAGTGATGTGTTGAATCCCCACCTTAGAATGCTGCCAGGACCTGTTAAGTTGCTTTAAACTTCAATATAACTGGTTTACATGAGATTCAGCAGAGATTATTCTGTAAGACCACCTGAGGGACTCCATTCTGAAATATGTACCTCATATATCTTCTTACACTAGGCCAGATTTTAAAATTTGTCTTTTGTATGTTGACTTTTTATCTATCTACCTGCTGCTGTATACTACTTAAAAGGGGATAATAAACTCACCTACTCTAAAAATAAATTTCCCTATGCTCAAGGATTTTCATTGTTTTTTTTCCTGAAAAGTTTAAAGCAAATTTAACTTGATGATTGATTTGTCTTATTACCCAATAAAAATGAAAAAATATTCTTCTTTATTTATTCATCCATTATATAGATGAAGAAAACTTCATCTATGCTTCTTCAAATATATCTTCTGACCCACACAATTCCCTCCTGCTGTTTATCATTCCTTTCTCTATGTTTCTTTCTTTCATTGTTTTGTTTTCTTTGCAACATTCTGGTGATTTCTTCTGATTTATCTTCACAGATTCTCTTATCATTATTATATGTCTATGTGTGTGGTGTGTGTATGAGAGGAGGTGAGTGTGCCACAGCACATGTGCAGAGGTCAGAGAGCAATTTTGTGGAATCAGTTTCCTCCTTCCACATCTATGTGGGTTTCAGGGGTCAAGATCTTTGCCTCCTGACCCATATGGCTGGTACCATAGATTATTTTTTGAACATTCTATATTCTACTATTTAGTCTGCTCATTATGGTCTTACTATTAGATTACTATGTACCTTCAAAATGAATTTTGTTAATGAGGATATGCATGGTGCATGATCACCACATGGTGCAGAGAAAACATCTTGCGTATGAAACAGCCTATTCATCAGGGCTGATGAAAGCTAGGATACAGGACTACTTGTTTGGAATGAAAATAGCATTATGAAGCTATACACTTAAATTTTTACTTAATGGAAAATGTAAACCAAAAATGTAAATCAAGAATGTGTACCAGACAAGGATATCTGCTTCTATTACACTGGTCAGCACTGGGAACATTTCATTTTGTAGAGCTTTATGTTATTATACTTCCAAAAATGTCACCTTTATTTTTCTGCTTTTTTAACAATTCATCAATTTATTTTGTATCCTCATCCACAGTTTCCTGCCCCATCCTCCCCTCCCAGTCCCTCTCTCCCATTTCTCTCCCCCTAGTCCCTTATTCTTCAGTCTCCATCCAAGAAGGGCAGGCCTCTCTCCTATGAGTGAGTATCAGTAGAACATGGCATATCAAGTTGCAGTAAGACTAAGCACCTCCCTGTGTATTAAGGCTGGGCAAGGTGACTCAGTAGGAGAAGTAAGATCCCAAAAGCAAGTAAAGAGTTGGAGACAGTTGCTATTCCCACTGTTAGGAGTCTCATAAGAGAATGAAGCTACACAACTGTAATATATATATTACACAGTGTGTGTGTGTGTGTGTGTGTGTGTGTGTGTGTGTGTGTGTGTGTGTGTGTGTGTGTGTGTGCAGAGTGGCAGAGTACCTAGGTTAGTCTCAAGCATGCTCTCTGGTTGTTGGTTCAGTATCTACAAGGTCCTATAAGCCCAGATTAGTTAATTATATGAGCCTTCCCGTGATGTTCTTGACCCTTCTGTCTCCTACACTTCTTTCCCCTTTCTTTCTTTTTTTTACTAATAGAAAGGTTTTCATTCTTGAAAAAAAAAAGGAAAATGAAAGGTTTTCATTTTAAGAATTGTTTCACTTTCATTTAGATGTGTGTGTGTGTGTGTGTGTGTGTGTGTGTGTGTGTGTGTGTGTGTGTGTTATGTGTAGTCCCCAGAGGTCAGAGGAAGGTGTGTCAGAATCCTGGGAGCTGGAGTTACAGGCTCTTAAGAGTCACCCATGGTAGGTACAGAAATCAAGTGGGGACCCTCGGCAAAAACAATGCATGCTCCTAACTGTGGTGCAATCTCTCCAGCCCCAGCAGCTACAGTCTTCTGATGATGCTGTAGTGAACAAGGGATCAACTCCATTTTCTCACCGTACAGAGGATTGTCAGCATTTTCTAGCAATGAAGCATTCTAATAAAGGTATCTACCACTTTGGCTGTAATGTTATTGCACAGTAATAGACTACAGTATGAATGTAACTTTGATACACACTTAGAGACCAAAATATGACCTTCCTTATTGTTATATGTGCACTATTATTAGAGTATAGTACCTGAACTACCGAATCTCTGAGCTATGATGATACTGAAAATCCTACTCAAAAATAATTGTATAGCAGAGAATATGCATCCTCTCTCTCTTTCTCTCTCACTCATCTCGTATGGCATGGTACTTAATGCAAAAAAATCTCAGTCTTTGAAATAACTACTAAAGCTGAGAGAGAGCTTCAGCAAACCAGGGTCTATATTTAAAACTCAGCAACATACATTGCTATTATGTGATCTGTAATGCAAATTCAAAAAGATCTAGGCAGATCATTCTATTCATAACAGATTCCAAATCAAAAAAAATATTGATTTGTTGAGTTAAAGGAAGAAAATATTGCTGATAGTATGTTTAAAAGGAGTAAAACAAAGAGAAATTGAGTTGGTTTCTTTCCTGTTGCTGTAATAAAACAGTCTGCCAAGAACAGATTCCTGGAGATAGTGTCTCTTTTGTTTTATAGTTCCAGAGGTGTGGAGCCTATCAGGCTGGGTAAAGCATGGCAGAGGTGTATGAGGGAGCCAGGCAGTCAGAGAGGGAAAAAGAAAGGAAGGCAGGTAAGGCCCACCCCAAGTGGAGCATTCCCTCCAGTGAGGCTCTACCTCCTAAAGGTTCCATAAGTGTCCCAAAGAGCACCGCCAATCGGGGACCTCTTCAGACCCTCTCATTCCAGCTATAGCCACAGTTGATGTTGATGAAATGGAAGACATTATACACATGGGGGATTTTCAGAGACTGCAATGTAGAGTGAACTATGATTGACTAAAAGATATCAAATTTTATTTGACTTTAACAAGACAGTTGTATGTAACATTTCTGGAAGGAAATTGAATCAAGTGATGTACAATATTTTATATCTACTAAATGACATTGAAATGTTCATTTCAAAATGCTTAATTTGTAAAATACTATTACACCCATACTTGCAGAAAATATTTCTCACATAATTTATGTTTTAGGATAAAGAGACACAATGTTGAGTGTAGTGAAAAGAGTGCAAAAATTAACTATAAATAATGAAAATCACTGTAAGGGAACTGAAAACTAACCTAACTTATGAATGTTAATGAAAAAGTATGAGACTATGAAAGCCTAGTAAATCCTGAGAATACTTTAACTAAAGCTAGCCTTTACTAAGTAAGAGCATTTTGATATTTTAAATTTCTGAAAATACACAAAAATCATTAACATTTACAGCAGCTTATTTAAAAATGGGACATGAGAACTGATTCTGTAGCAATGTAAAATTTGAACATTTCTTTCCCTGTCATGCAATAAGAAAAATGTGTACATGATTATCTAGGTGTTTTGAGACCATGAAACCTTATTTAAAAACAAAGTTGCCAGGAAAATATCACAGGCTTGATATAGCAGACAGATGGATGCATGACCATTTCAAGTGATAAGTTGGCAAAAAGACAGCCTAATACTTATCCAAAGGTAAAGTGTCGCATGGGTCAGGAACACTTCATATAGCAAAACTACATGGGTTTCATGAAATAATAACCTGAATCAACTCATCTGTTGAAGGACATTTAGGTTGTTTCCATTTCTTGGCTATTGTGACTAGGGCAGCAAGTATGTGTGAAGTATGATGTCAAATATATATGTGTGTGTATGTATATATGTATGTGTGTGCATATGCATGCATATATCCATATATGTATATATTGTATGTGTATAAGCATAATCAAATATAAATATAATCAAAGAAAAGTGTCTGTCAACTTGAGAGTGGGTGGGTATGGGAGGTGTTCAAGCCAGGGTAAAAGGGAGGGGCTGGAGGGAAGAGAGGGAAGGGGGAAGCCATATAATACTGTTGCAAATAAGAACACTTTTTATAAAGCCTGAACCCAACATTGCTCACAGCCCACTGAATTAACAGAGACTCACTGAGGAAATCCCCTAGCAACAAGTAGGCTGGAATGCAAGCAGCTTAGGCCAAGGAAAAGGCAGGCATAGGTCTCTCTCACTGGATAGCATTGTTGCCTAAGACTTTTATGCATGTGTACCAGAGGAGAGGAGGAACAATTAGAGTAATTATTAGATAACATGTTAGAAACATTCAAGAAAAGCCAGCAAAGCACTATTAGAAGATATGCGATGTATCCTTAGAAGTTCACATTCAAAAGAATGACTAGATTTTTAAGTTATATTTTTATTTTTACTAAATGTAGAATGAATAAATGCTATATTTGTGGTCTTCAAATCACATCCTGGTGGATGAGGAAGAAAGATGTTAAGCACAGACTTCTGGTCCTGACATGGCTATTGCCCACAACTTACAGCCCCTACCTCAACAAGAGCAAGGCAGTCAAAATTCAAGCATGAATGGATAGCAGCACAGAAACCCCATTCTTGGGAGGAGCTATTAGTAGTTAATGGCTGCTTTTGCAGGGAGAGCCATTCACTCCTTTTGAGGCATAGCCAGCTGGTAGGTCATCCATGCCCCAGGTAATAGCTCTACACCCATGTAATGTGGGCAGCTTGGTCCCAGTTATTACTAAGAACAGCAACAAAGGAGGGCATGAAGATGGCAGAGTGAGGGCACAGGAATTAGGAAGGGAAATGACTTAATATTGGATGGATATGATCAAAATACTTTGCACAAATAAAAATTATGAAGAATAGATTTAATGTATCACTTAAATTAAATATATGTATATATGCTCAGATATCATTTATCTCAGTCTTAAAACTGTTAACTTTTAGACATGAAATTAAAAAGCAATGTCTCTACCAGAATATATCAAAAATTTAAGAAAAGCACATATACACTTTTTAAAGCCATGTTGGCACAGAAGGATATACTCAGCTTTCTGAAGCCAAACTTAGAATCCACAAGCCTGTGTTCCTTATAGAAATGATTTTAAAGGACTAGCATATGATAATGGATATATTTTGTATAGTTGTGGAAATTTAGAAAAATAAAAAAATGGAACCTTGAAGAGTAATAACTCTTCATAAAAGCAATTAATGCATTTGGGGCAGATTATGTCACATATTCTCAGCACTTTGACTAATCATAGGTTTCTGCATTAACTCTCGCCGCATGCAGTGAGAAGCTTCTCTGATGAAGGCCAGAAACAACACACTGATCTACAAGTATAAACACAAATGTTTAGAGAACAATGTGACAATCAACAATGTGGCTGCCCTTCCCCCACCAAGAAACTTCCCAAACTTCAGTGGGCACCACAAATTGATGACATGTAAGTAGGGAGTGGGCTCACTGAGAAGAAAGGTACAAATAAGAGAGTGAGGGGGATGAAAGAGAAAAGAATGGCATGAAAATGTATAAATGCATGAAACTGCCAAACAACAAAAAGGGAGAAAGTTGGTGCATTTGTTCAGAGTGCTTTCCTGTCTCCTTCCCTCTCTCCCCACTCTTCCCTCCCTTTTCACATGGGATAGAGACAGAGTTTTGAACACAGTTGTTCTTGCTAAGGTCTGGGTTTATAACCATGACCAAAATGTCAGTATGCTCATGAAAGAAAATTAGCTGTGATCAAAAGAGAGAAATCAGACAGTGAATGCTACAAAAGTCGGGAAAGATGAGAGTGAATTGTTGATCAAAACCAGAAAGTGAAACCCAAATTTCAAAATATAATCACATTCTGAGGCTTTGATGAGATGACAGGTGTGTGATGTTGGAGAGTATTGAATTTGCTTAAAAATACAGAGCTAAGTTCAATGTGCAGCCAACGCATGTATTCAATATTTATATTTCATTTAATATCTTGCCCATGTCTCTGTTATGAAAAAGGACTTCAGTAAGGCCAAGTTCAAAACCTTGTGAATTTAATACTATCCAACAAGAAATGAAAAAGAGCCACTAAAATGCACATCGCCAAATTCTTACTGGTGATGGTTTTTCTTCCTCTTGAAGGATTTTCAAGGAAGAGTCTTGAGGACACTCATCAGGATCTTTAAGGAAAGAAGGCAATGTAAGCATTATAATTTATTCTTATTCACTGACCTCATTCAAAATGCAAAACAAATTAAAATGAATTTTAGACACTGTTCATGAAAACTGATTTCTTTAAATCTTTCTTTCAGTACCTTTATTTGATTTGATTTGATCTATTTTAATTTTTGTGTGTGTGTATGAGCATGAATGCATTGCTGCATGGTCAGATGTGAACACATGAATGTGGAAACCAGAGGTCAATATCAGTATTCTTCATCAATCAATTCTCCACCATGCCCTGCTTTCACACCCAAACTTGAATTTTCTTTCTCCATTGAGTCCCGTTTGTGTTGTCCAGCTCTTCCTGGGAAAGGGCCTACCGAGGCATGTGTATGACCTACTAGGAGTCAAAGCAACACAGAGAACTGATACCCTCTCACTCACCAGCCATCACATGGCAGTAGTTTCACCTTCTCCCTATTCTTTTTGTTTTTGTTTTTGTTTTGTTTTGTTTTGTTTTATATGACTTGTGTGATTCGATGTGTCTTGTGCATGTCATAATCACATTAAGTTTATATGGTCATCTGCCCTGTTGTGTCCTGAAACCACTGTTTCCTTGATGTTATTACCTATGTCTCTCATAATCTGTCTGTTTCCTCTTCTTCAAAGATCTCTGAGCCTGTGGTGATAGGTGCTATGTATGTCCCTTTTAGGGCTGAACACTATGAATCCTCTTATTCTCTGAACGTTGAGAAGGAGAAGAATCTGTGTTAATTTCCATCTACTGTAAGAAAAAGCTTCTCTCATATATTGCCTCTGACACCTTGCTTTTTCATCCCCCATCACAATTTAACCCTCCCTGTTCCATTACTTCATGTCAACTCCTTATGCCACTGTCTTCTAGCTTCCATCCCTTGAAAACATTCTCTGACATGATTCCTTACTAAATTTATGACTTCTATAAGCATTTCAAATAGAAAACACATATCTAAAAATCCACAGCTACTATCCATAAATAAAAGAAAACATGCCACATTTTAAGGTCTTGGTTACTACACTCAGAATTATTATTTCTAGCTCCATACCCCTTTAATATCATAACTTTGTTTATCTTAACAGCTAAATAGCACTCCATTGTATAAATACACCATATTTCCACCATCTGTGTATTAGTTGATGGACAGCTAGGCTATTTCCTTTCCCTGGCTAATGTGAATAGAGTAATGATGAAGATGGATGAAAAAGTATTTCTGTGGGAAGCTGTAGAGTTCTTTGTGTAAATGCTGGAGAGATATTTAGCTGGATCATGTGGGAGACCTATTTTCAATAATTTGTAGGAACCTCCATGCTGATTTCCATAGTGATTATAGCAGTTTGTCCTGGCACCAGCAATGGATAGGTTGTCCCTCTCTCTCCATATCCACATTAGTATCTGTTTTCACTTGTTTCTTTGTTCTTATCCATTCTGCATGGATAAGATAAAGTCTTAAAAGAGTTTTAATTTTGCATTTCCTGAAGTCAAAACATGGTGAACATTTTCCAAAAAAAAAAAAATCCTAGATATTTGTATTTCATCTTTGGAGAGCTTTGTTTTGGATCTATGCCCCATGTTTTAGTTAGGTTGTTTTCCTGCTGTTTGATTTTTTAAGTGCTTGGTGTATTCTAGATAGTTACCCTCTGTCAGATATATAGCTGGTAAGAAATTTTCCCAGTCCATGCACTGCAACTTCTATTGAAAGATGATGTCATTATTGTTGAGAAGATTTTAGTTTCACATAGTCCCATTTGTCAATTTTTTATTTTAATGTCATACTATTAGAGTTCTATTCAGAAAGTCCTTTCTTGAGTCCATAAATTCAACCTTATTCCCTATTTTCTCTTTTCTCAGATTCAGGGTATCAGGTGTTTTGTTGATATCTTTGATCCATTAATAATTGAACTAATGCAGGTGAGAAATGGGGATCTATATTTCTTCTTCATGTAGCTATCAAGTATGTTGAAGATCCTGTCTTTCCTTCAGTGTGCCTGTTTGGCTTCTTTGTCTAAAATCAGTTGGCCTCAAGTGTGTAAACTTGATAACTGTGTCTGCTAATATACCAGTACCATGCTGTTTTTAATATGATAGCTCTGTAGCAGGTATAACTTGAAATCTGGAATGGTGATATTTGAAGAGCTTATTTTATTATTCAATATGGTTTTGATTAGGCTGGTGTGTGTGTGTGTGTGTGTGTGTGTGTGTGTGTGTGTGTGTGTGTGTGTGTGTTTCCAAATGAAATTAAAGATTCTTTTTTAATTTACATGAAAAATTGTGTTGGAAATATGATGGAGATTGGAATGAAGCTCTAAATTGCTTTTGATAGGATGGCTGATTTTACAATATTAATCCTACTCATCTGTGAGCATAGATCTTTTCATCCTCTCATATCTTCTTAAATTTCTTTATTAGTGTCCCAAAGTTTTTCTTTTGGTATGTCTCAAACCCTGGATAAATGGATGAGGTGACTATATAACATCAAAACAGACACTGGGCACAAGGTTCTCTCTGCATCCCTCAGTCCCTACCTTCTACAGGGCGTGTCTAGCAAACCCTGCCCCTACCCTAAACTTTTCCAGTCAGGGCTGTGCTGCCCTTCCCCCACCTGCCCTTTCCTGTATAACCCAACCATTTTGGTTACCTGGTCCTTTCGTCTCCTCTCCTGGCCAGTCTCTTGGCCCAGGCTGCCCTTTGTTAGGCAGCTGCTCTGCCCTCTCCTCTGCCCCATCTCTTCACATGACCCAGATCAGTCTGGTCGTGTCCACTCTGGACTCTCCCAGATGTCCCGGCCTCTGGCTTTGCTCTCCCTTTTATCCACAGTAAACCTCCTCCACCATACCTAGGGACAGTCATGTCCTTGACTTTTTATTTCTGTTTTTCATTCAATTTTAAAATTCTCCCACTTCCTTAGTGCTATTTATTCCAAGATATTTTATGGAGACTGCTGCAAATGGGATTGTTTCCCTGATTTCTCACATTTTCCATTTGTATATAAGAAGACTACTGATTTCCATGCATTAATTTTCTATTCTACTACTTTGTTGAATTATTTAGCAACTGTAGAAGATTTATGGTGGAGTCTTTAGGGCAGTGGTTCTTTGTCTTTCTTTTTAATTTATTCTTTGTGTTTTTCATATCATGCATCTCCATCCCATTCATTTCCCCATCCCTTTGTATCCATCCTCTGCCCTTGCAACCTCCCCCTGCAAAATAATATAAAGTTTAAGAGGAAAAAACAGAAGAAAAGAAAAGAAATAAAGAAAAAACAATCTTACCATGGAAACTATGGTGTGACACTGTGAGTCACACAGTAAACCCTTCTATCCATATATCTTTACTAGCCAGCGTTCATTGCAGAGTCACTGATCTGGTTTGAGGCCTCTGGTCTCTGCTATACCATCACACTGTCAAGCTTGGCCTTCACTGGAACGCCTCTTGACTAGCCTGCTGTTGCAGCTGTGGGTCTGCAGGACTGGCCCCTTCAAGTGCTCCAGCAGATCATAGATGAGGTGGATGTTGGAGTGGGTCAACTCATAACCCTGGTACTGGGCCTGGGTTGTTACAGGTTGGTCAGCTAGCCAGCTCTCCCTGGTCCCCACCACAAGGGTGAGATTTCCTGCACTGCCCTGGCTAGTTCACCCCTTGCAGCAATGAGCAAGGGAAGTGGCCAGTCCTTCTGCTTTCTCATCCTGGGGGTCCCTTCTCCCACACCTACACCTTCAGGGCCAATCTACTGTGTGGCCCAGGTGTGGCAACTAGGGCCACTCTCCTGAGTGTTGCAGTTGATGAGGAGCAGCAACTGCTCTTCTGCTCTTATGAAATCAGGGCCAGCTCTCCCATCCGCCTCAGGAGCCAATGGGGGAGGAGCATTTCTTCCCTGTACATGACCTATGAGTAATGGAGACTGCTCGCCCATACTCACAACTTTGGGGCTGGCTCACCCACACCTCTGCCAATAACATTGGTTCTATTGTGCTGCCCAGGCAAGACACAGGGCCTAAAGTGGCAGTTCTTAACCTGTGGGTCATAACCCTTTTGAAGGTTGCATATCAGATATCTCAAATATCAGATATCAGTATTATGATTCATCACAGTAGCAAAATTACAATTATGAAGTACAAATGAAATAATTTTACGATTGGGGTCACCACAACATGAGGGAACTGTATTAAAGGGTCACTACATAAGGAAGGTGGAGAATCTCTCTTTGGGTGTTTTAAAATAGCATTATGTCATTTGCATATGAAGATACTTTGACTTCTTCCTTGCCTTTTTGTGTGAACTTCATCTCCTTCATTTGTCTTTCTGCTTTGGCTAAGACTTCAATAATTAAAATAAACAGGTATGAAAAGCGTCAGAATCCCTGTCTTGTAGGATTATATTGGAAATGCTTTGGATTTTTCACCATCTAGCATGTTGCTCGCTGTGGGTTTATAGTATATAGCAATTTATTTTTCTCAAGACAGGGTTTCTCTGTGTAACTTTGCGCCTTTCCTGGAACTCACTCTGTAGCCCAGGCTGGCCTCAAACTCATAGAGATCCGCCTGCCTCTGCCCTCCCGAGTGCTGGGATTAAAGGCATGCGCCACCACCGTCCAGCTAATAAGGCAATTTTTATGTTGAACTATATCCCCTGTGGTCCTAGATGCTCTGGAACTTTATAATGAAGAGATGTTTGATTAATCAAAGTTCTTATCTGCATCTGGTGAGATGTCTTTGCTGTCCTTGGGTCTGTTTATATGGTAGATAGCATGCATTGATTTACATATATTGAACCGTACATGCATTTGTAGGTTGAAGCTGACTTCAGTCATGGCAGATAATCTTTTTGATACATACTTGAATTTATTTTGCAAGTATTTTATTGAAAACTTGTACATCTGTACTCATTATGGATGTCCAAATAAAATGTATGATTTTATTTCTTTGTTGAAACTGTGTTTAGCTATGGGATCAAGGTAATTCTGGCTTCATAAAAATAATGTGGAAGTGTTCCTTTTTAATTTATAGAATATTTTGATAGTATTAGTCCTCTTTCAAGGTCTGATAAATTTCTGTGACGCATCCACCTGAAACTTAGTTTTTGTTCCTTTTCAGTTATTGCTTCTATCTCATTGGTTGTTATAATAGTATTGAATTTATTTAATCTTAATTTGATTTTTGTCATCATATTTATGTAGAAATTTATTCCTTTCCTTTAGATTTTCCAGTTTAATGTAATATAGATGTTTAAAGTATGTCCTAGGATTCTCAGATTTCTACGGAATCTCTTGTAATGTCTCTCATTTCATCTCTGGTTTTGCTGAATCCTTTTGTTTGTTTGTTTGTTTGTTTGTTTGTATGACTGGAGAGTTCTCTTTCTTGGTAATGTTTTCAAAGAAGCAACTCTTTGTCTTGTTCTTTGTATTTGTTTTTGTTTGTTTCTGTCTCTTTATTTGCAGGCCTAACTTCTGTTTTCTGTGGTGTATTGTCTACTCTTGTTTTTCGAATGCCTTCAGGTGCAGCATTAATATAT
Organism: Peromyscus maniculatus bairdii; assembly: GCF_049852395.1. Taxonomy (NCBI): domain Eukaryota; kingdom Metazoa; phylum Chordata; class Mammalia; order Rodentia; family Cricetidae; genus Peromyscus; species Peromyscus maniculatus. The sequence continues at coordinate 15,755,832 of NC_134862.1, forward strand.
TAATATGAAATCACTCCAGTTGTCTGATATAGGCACTTCCATATCTTTCCTCTTAGGACTGCCTTCATCGTGCCCCTAGATTGAGGTATATTGTGTTCTCATCTTTATTATATTGTAAGCTTTTTTTAAATTTCCTTTTTAATTTTCCCTTGACACAGTTCTCATTCAGTAGTGTGTTGTTTAGCTCCCCTTTGTGAACTTTCTATCATTTCTATTGTTGTTGACATCTAACTTTATCCCTTTGTGGTTAGATAAAATGCAAAATGTCATTTCAACTTTTCTGAATTTGTTTATATTTAAATTGCACTCTAATATGTGATCTATTTTGGAGAAAGTCCCCTGGGCAATTGAGAATAAGGTTTATTTTTTAAGATGTTAAGAATGGAAAATATACAAATCCTTGTCTTGTAGGATTTTGTTAGTAATTATTTGAGTTTTACTCCATTTAGCAAGATGCTAGCTGTGGTATTATTGTATTTTGTCTTTATTAAGATGAACTATATACCCGCTGTTCTGTAGATATCTGTTAGAACCATTTGATTTATAATGTCATTTATCTCCAGTTTTTCTACTTACTTTGTGTTTAGATGACCTATCTATTGGTGAGAATGGTGTATTGAAGTCAACACTATCATTGTGCTAACATCAATCTGTGATTTTTAGATTAGTAATATTTGTTTTATGAAACTGGGTCCACTTGTGTTTGGATCATATGTGTTTATAATTGTAATATTCTCTTGTTGGATTCTTTCCTTTAATGAGTGTCTAGTGTCCTTCCCTATCTCTTCTGAATAGTTTCAATTTCAAGTCTATTTTGTCAAATATTGGAATAGTTACACCTGCTTATTTCTTCATTTCATTTGCTTGTAATGACTTTTTTCCTAAGGTGGTATCAGTCATGGATGTTGATGGTGCTTCTTTATTATTATTATTATTATTATTATTATTATTATTATTATTATTACTATATCCTACATATTCCAATGCTCCCTCCCCCTCTCCCCTCCTTACCCTCCTTCCCCTCCCTCCCCTCCCTTCCTCTTACCCCCACCCCTGCAGCATTCTTTTCCCCCTGACCTCCCCTCTCCCCTATATCCACCTCCCTCTCAGTCTATTCTCAGAAAAGAACAGGGCTCACAAGGACATCAACCAAACATGAAATAATATGCTATAATAATACCAGGCACATACCTTATATCAGGGCTGGACAAGGCAATCCAGTAGGAAGAAAAGGGATCCACAAGCAGGCAAGAGAGTCAGAGACAGAACCCCTCCACCCTTACCCCCAGTCACCACTGTTAGGAGTCACTCAAGAACACCAACTTCCTCAGCCATAAGATATATGTAGAAAATCTAGGTCAAACCACTACAAGCTCCCTGCTCTCTACAAAACCCCATGAGTCCCTGTCAGTTGATTCTGTGTGCCATGTTCTTGGGGTGCCTTTGTCCCCCTGGGTCCTCTGTTCCTTCTTCCCTCTCCCTCCACAGGAATCCCAGAGCTCTACCTAATGTTTGGCTGTAGCACCCTGCATCTGTTCCCATCATTTGTTGGATGCAGTCTCTCTGGTCTCTTGGATTATGATTCTGCTAGGCTCTGGTGCCAGAACACTCTGCTGGAAGGACAAACTAGAGGTCAAAGGTTTTGTGGCTGGGTTGATTTCCCAATCCCTCCACTTGAGAACTTACCTGGTTCAAAAGATGGCTGGTTCAGGCTCTATGTCCCCTATTACTAGGATTCTTTCCTAAGATTACTCTTGGAGATTCCATGGAGTTTCAGTTACACTAGGTTTATGACTTGCCTTGAAATGTGCCCTCCCCACCCACCCCTCAGTTGCAATCATTTCTCCCGGTATTTTCTGCTTCCCACCCACTTGATCCCTCCTATTCTTAATCCACCTGTCCACAGTCAACCCTTGAAATTTATCCTATTACCCCTTCCCAGGGAGATTCTTGAATCTTGCCTTAATCCCTCCTCATTACTTAGCCTCTCTGGGTCTGCTGACCTTAGTATTATTGTCTTTTACTTTACAGATAATATCCACTTATAAGTACATACAAACCATGTTTGTTATTCTGGGTCTGGGTTATCTCACTCAGTATGACTTTTTCAATTTCCATCCATTTGCCTGCAAATTTCATGATGTCATTGTTTTTAACAGCTGAGTAATACTCCATTGTGTAAATGTACCCCATTTTCTTCAATTGAGGCACATCTAAATCCTTTCCAGTTTCTGGCTATTGAGAGTAAAACTATAATAAACATAGTTGAGCAAATGTCCTTGTGGTATGGTGGAGCATCCTGTGGGTATATGTCCGGAGTGGTATGACTGAGTATTGAGGTAAATCTATTCCAACTTTTCTGAGAAACAGCCATATTGATTTCCAAAGTGGCTGTACAAGTTTGCACTCCTACCAATAATGGAGAAGTGTTCCCCTCACTCCACATCCTGTCCAGCATGAGCTGTCACTTGTGATTTTTATCTTAGCCACACTGACCATTATAAGATGGAATCTCAGAGTCATTTTGATTTACATTTCCCTGTTAGCCAAGGATGTTGAACATTTCTTTAAGTGCTTCTCAACCATTTTGGTTTCCTCTGTTGAGAATTGTGTTTAGAACTATACCCCATTTTTAATTGGATTATTTAGCTTGTTGTTCTCTAGTTTCTTAAGTTCTTTATGTATTTTGAATATTAACCTTTTGTCAGATAGAAAGTTGGTGAAAATGCTTTCCCATTGTGGGCTGCCTTTCTGTCCTATTGATGATGTCTTGCATTACAGAAGCTTTTCAATTTCACAGGGTCCCATTTATTAATTGTTGATCTCAGAATTTATTAATTCCTGAGCTATTGGTGTTCTTTTCAGGGGGTTGTCTCCTGTGTCAATGCAGTCAAGGCTATCCCCCAGTTTCTCTTCTGTCAGGTTCAGTGTATCTGGTTCTATGTTGAGGTCTTTGATCCACTTGGACTGGAGTTTTGTGCAGAGTAATTGATGTGGATCTATTTGCATTCTTCTGTATACCAACATCCACTTGGATCAGCACCATTTGTTGAACATGCTTTCTTTTTTCCATTGTATATTTCTTGCTTCAGGAATCTATAAGTGTGTAGATTTACATCTGGGTTTTTAATCAATTCCACTGAACAACTTGTGTGAATTTATGCCAAAACCATTCAGGTTTTATTACTACAGCTCAGAATCAGGAATGGTGATACCACCAGACATTGTTTTATTGTACAGAATTATTTTAGCTTTCCTGAGTTTTTTTGTTTTTACATATGAAGTTGAGTTTTGTTCTTTCAAGGTCTGTAAAGAATTGTGTTGGGATTTTGATGAGTATTGTGTTGAATCTGTAGTTTGCTTTTGGTAACATGGACATTTTTACTATGTTGATCTTACTGATGCATGAGCATGAGAAATCTTTTTATCTTCTAATGTGTTCTTCAAAAGACTTGAAGTTTTTTATCACTCAGGTCTTTCACTTGCTTAGTTAGAGTTACCCCAAGATACTTTATATTATCTGTGGCTATTGTGAAGAGTGTTTGATGAGAATGTCATTTTGTATGCTGTGAATGTGTGTTGGTCTGATTTGGTTGATACATAAAACACTGATAGGCCAGTAGCCAGGCAGGAAGTATAGTATAGGTGGGGTAAACAGAGAATAGAATTCTTGGAAGAGAAAGGCTGAATCAGCAGATGCCAGTCTGCCATCCAGGGAGCAGCATGTAATGGCACGCAGGTAAACCCACAGAACATGTGGTGACATATAGATTAGCAGAAGTGGGATAGATTTAAATGTAACAGCTAGTCAGTGGTAGAACTGAGCTAATGGCTGAAATTTTTTAATTAATATAAGCATCTGAGTGATTATTTTATAAGTGGCTGCAGGGTCTGTGGGGCTGGGCAGGACCAGAGAAAACTTCAGCTACAGGTGGTGTTTTCTTGATTTCTTTCTCAGGCCATATATCATTTGTATATAGGAGAGCTACTGATTTTTTTTTAGTTAATGTTATATTCAGCAACGTTATTGAAGGTGTTTAATGGCTATAGCACTTCCCTGGTAGAATTTTTGGGGTTGCTTATGTACACTATCATATACATATCATTTTCAGATAATGAAACTTTGACTTCTTCCATTCTAATTTGTATCCTCTTGATCTCCTTTAGTTGTCTTATTGTTGTAGCTTACTCTCTTGAGTAGATATGGAAACAGTGGGCATCCTTCTCTTATTTATGATTTTAATGGAATGATTTTGAGTTTCTCAGTATTTAATTTGATGTTGGCTATAGGCTTTCCATAAATTGCCTTTACTATGTTTAGGTATGTCCTTTGTGTACCTGACCTTGCTAAGCCTTTTATCATGAAGAGGTGTTGGATTTTGTCAAAGACTTTTTCAGCATCTAATGAGATGATCATGTGATTTTTTTTTTTTAGTTTTTTATGTGGTGAAATACATTTACTGATTTTGCTATATTGAAATACCCCTGCATCTCTGGGATGAAGCTTATTTGGTCATAGTGGATGGTCTTTTTGATGTGATCATGGATTTGGTTTGCAAGTATTTTATTGAGTATTTTTGCATCAATGTTCATGAGGGAAATTAGTCTTTGATCCATTTTCATTCTTGAATTTTCATGTGGCATTTGGTATTGGGATGACTGTGGCCTCCGAAAATGTTTCTTCTTTTTCTATTTTGTAGAATAATTTGAGGAAAATTATTATCATCTCTCACCTGTTCTTTGAAAGACTGTTAGAATTCTGCATTAAACCATCTGGCCATGGCTTTTTTTTTTTTTTAGTTGGGAGACTTAAATGACTATTTCCATTTTCTTAGGGATTATAGGTATATTTACATTGTTTATATCATCTTGACTTATTTTGATAAGCTATATATTTTATAATTTTATATATTGAGGAAGTTGTCCATTTCTCTTAGATTTTTTTTCCAGTTTTGTGGAGTACAGCATTTTGAAGTATGAATTAATGATTCTTTAAATTTCCTTGGTGTCTGTTGCTATGTCCCACTGGTCATTTTCAATTTTGTTAATTTGGATATTTTCTCTATACATATTTTAGTTTGGATAAGGGTTTGCTTATCTTATTGATTTTCTCAAAGAACCAACTCTGTTTCATTGAGGTTTTTTTTATTGTTCTTTGTTTCTATTTTATTGATTTCAGCCCTCAGTTTAATGGTTTTGTGCCATCTATTCCTCTTGGGTGTGTTTGCTTCTTGTTTTAGGTCTTGCAGGTATGCTGTTAAGTTGTTAGGACGAGATCTTGCAATTTCCTTATGAAGGCCCTTAGTGCTGTGAACTTTCATCTCATCACTGCTGTTTTCAGTGTGTCCCATAAGTGTGGGTATGTTGTGCATTCATTTTCAGTCAATTCTGGGAAGTCTTTAATTTCTTTCTTTATTTCTGCCTTGACACAGTAGTTGTTCAGTAGAGAGCTGCTCAGATTCCGTGAGTTTGTAAGCTTTCTGTTGTTATTGATAACCCGGTTTAATCCATGGTTGTCTAATAGGATACAGGGGGTTATTTGAATTTTCTTGTATATGTTGATACTTGCTTTGTAACCTAGTATGTGGTCAGTTTTGGAGAATGTTCAGAGAGGTACTAAAAAGAAAGTATATTCCCTTGTGTTTGGGTGAAATGTTTGGTAAATATCTGTTAGTTCCATTGTTTTTCTGTTTAGTTTTTGTCTGGATGACCTGTCCATTAATGACGGTGGTGTATTGAAGTCTTCCATTATTAATGTTTGATGCATGATTTAAGATTATTCAGTCATCTTTCTTTTACAAATATGGGTGCCCTTGCATTTGGGAAATAGATAATGAAAACCCAGAGTCATATAGGGAAAAACCTTGAAAGATCAGAGAAACAAAAGAGCAAGCCACAGCCACCACCTCTTAGCTTGCCAACTATTGGTGAAATTATTAAGGCCACTCCATGTAGTTAAAAGAAGATTTATTTAATGGCATAACTTACAAATGAAGGAATAGGTAGGTTGAGGGTTCTGGGAAAGACACAGCAGTAGTTCGACGATGTTCTCTGGAGAACTCTCCTCCATCTATCTCTAGCATCCGGGCTCCCCACAGCAAGCATATGGCACGTCCCAATCTCAGGTCTTCAGGCCCACCCTTGGCCCTGCCTTGTGGGCATGATAGTTACCAAAACCTCAATGGGGGTTAGAACTTCCAGACCAAAGCTGAAATGGCTACCCACTACAGCCAACACTTCAGCCTCAAAGAGACTAAGCTCCTGTCTCCTCCAGCCTTACATTCCTCTTTCCACCCAGCCATATCACCTCCTCTCTCCACCTATAGTGCTGGGATTAAAAGCAGGAGATACCAACTGCTGAAATCAAAGGTATGTGAACCACTGCCTGGCTTTGTTTCTCTTTTATACTGAATCAACCTTGTGTAGCCCACAGTGGCTTTGAACTCATAGAGTTCTATCTGTCTCTGCCTCTACCTCTGCCTCCTGAGTGCTGGAATTAAAGGTATGTACCACCACTGCCTAGCCTCTATGGCTAACTAGTGCTTTAGCTCTGCACTCTGATCTTCAGGCAAGCTCTATCTGTTGTATCATAAACAACTTATCACCACATTTCCCCTTTTTTGTCTAAAATAAAATAACTATATACAAAATATATAGTCAATAAATGCATCAACAATGTCTAGTCCATTTGTATTTGACAAATTCAGAGAAAATACTCCATTATCTACCTTATCTTGGTGAGTCCAAAGTCTTGTACCTAATTCACTTTCTATCCTAAATTGCATTACCATCCAAAACTATCTTTTTATGTCTCTCAATCTTATACACTTTACCCATCTTTAGTATAATGGGGTTAATCCATGGAGTCTATTTAATGAGCAAATGAATTTATTTTGGAGTTAATTCATGACCTTGGAAGATTTATTTTAGGGTCCAGGAAAGCTGAGTTATGTACCACATTGATCTGTCTGGTCCAAAATATTAGTATCCAAAAGCATGAGGTTACAAAGAGAGAGCCATGTATATACATCACAGATCTTAGTGGTCCCCAAGGGGCCATGCCCCAGGTACATGTACCTCGAGGTCATAGGCAGTTGTAACAGTTACCTGCTACCTTGCTAGGGGCAGTGATTCAAGGAATGGCTCAAAAAGCCATCCACTACATTTCCCCCTTTTGTTTAAATAAGAAAGTTCTAATGTAACACAAAACTATATACAATAAGAATGATCATTAAGTATTGTCTAGAAAAAAATAATGTTTAATGATCTAAGCAAAATGGAACTATAGCCAACAAGAACAACATCAAACAAGAGACACATACTAAAATCCAGAGATGGCCAGAACACAGTTAAATGGTATGTTAGAGAGATTATTCCAAAAACTGTTCTATCCTGAAGAATCTGAATCTAGTACTGAGTATGTTCTAGCTAAGACATGAGAAGATTATAGGTGCAACTATTGGTCTTCAACTCCATCAAAGACCTGTGAAGGAATATAATAATACCTGAGAAAATGAGAAATGCACAGAAGCAACTAGAAATCTTTTGAGAAAATAGACAGAGACAGCTAGCAGCCTGGACAGTCACCTAAAATTTCTCAGCACCATTGGGGCATCCAATTTGACTGTAGGCCTAGAATATCTGACAGACCATTTTCAGAATCAAGAATTTTAAAAGACCATCTTACCCTGTCTTGGAAGAGTTCAATAATCACTGTTCCTTATGTTCCACTTGTCCAGAAAGAACAACATTCATACTGTCAGCAGTCAAGGTAAGGGCAGTTCTTTGCTCAGCAGGCCATTATGCCAAGAAGAAGACAAACTTCGAAATGGAGTGTCTTAAAAGCCCAACATTCTCTCAGGATCAGATCAGTGCTGCCAAGAGCAGTTGTGTCTCACATCAACAGGATTCTAAGTTATTTAAATGCCATTTTCTCTTGGTCTATAAAGTGTTTGAAGATTGCCTGTTCTTCTGACTTATGTATCTGTAAATCTGGAAAACCTAACTAACATAACTACAGAGATGACCAGCATGAGTGATTATAAATCTGTAAGTCTTATCTACCTAAATAACCTAAGGACAAAGGTTTCATATAAATGGCAAACAGTAAAAGGACAATGACCTCAAAATTGTGACTATTGTCACAAAATATCTTAAACAGAGGTAGAAATGTATAGTGTAATATACAATATGATGACAATATGTATCAATATACAAAATATCCTAAACAGAGGTAGAATATACATACAATATGACAAATATAATTTTACCTTTGTACCAACATATAAGATATTTCAAATAGGAGTATAAATATATGTACAATACAAGAAATATAGTTTTGTATTTGTACAAATATACAAATTATCTTAAATAGAAATATAAAAAGAGTTTACATTTGTATCAATATACAAGAATCCATAGCAGTGCAAATTATCTAAAGCTGATATTCTACTAAATTAGTTTATTAGTATATACAATAATCTACATTAATATCCTATATCTATCCATTCCCTTTTTTCTTTTCTTAAGGAGAATATTGAGTCTAATTTTTTTCCACCCCCATCCCTATAACCATCAACCATAACCCTGAGAAACAGAAAACCTTTGGTAGAGGGGGCATCATATTGATATAATTGCTTCCTGCTGTTTAGGGGGCAACAGTACCTCTGTGGGGTCCTGTAAGAAAGCTCAGATAGTTAAGTCTCAATAAGGCTAGCTGTAGATTCTGCCACCAGTCTCGGAGTAATGGGTAAGATTGTCTGATATTGTGACTAGAAGTGTAGTATGATGGATGATCTCACCTTGGAATTGTCCTGGAGAGTTTTCAGTCCAAAGGTGATCATTGAGTAATGTTCATGGGTAACATTGCATCATTCTGGACTGAGTAGAGCCATTGCTGTGGGGACCCATCTTCCTTCTGGAGACTTTAGAGATTGTTATAAGAGAGACTTACTTTTTACTGTGGAAAACTTGAACATTTTTAATATCAAAGTGGAAAGTGCAGATTGATTCTAGATAGAGAAATGATCCTCCAAAAGCAATTACAAGTATGGAAATAAATAGAATCTTGATGACAATGGTCCTCTTTTCAATTGTTTTTCTTCTGTCCCAAACCAGGCAGCTCTTTTGATATGAGACAGAATCTCTTAACTTTTTCTTTTAGCAATGTGCTTGGGTTTAGAAAAGGAGAGAGCCATATTCTGACTCCAAAGCCATCTTGATTTATAATTGAATAGGTACCATAAGTTTTGTAGAGTTAAAGAGATGAAGATGTTAGGTAGTGAGATATTACCCTGTGTATATTGGTACCAATAGGTTCTTTTACTGTATACATCTGGGTATCTACCAGAGCCATCTCCAGCAGTGGATGGGTCCTGTAAGGAGTTGGCAGGGAAATGAAGTGAGACAGGCCATAATGGTTAGGAGAATCTTGCAGCCTGACTAACTAGGGGCCAGAGTGTTTTTTTATTTATACAGAATTTATTAAGCAGGGATACATTCATGATGTTCCAAAACAGATCATATCATTTTCATTTTTAGACATGTGTTTCGCTTCCTTTTTCTCATCTTTTAGTCATCATTAATAAACTATGACAGAATAGAGTTATCATTTCCAATCATTTTCCATCAAGTTTTGACATCATTAATAAACAGAGTTATGATTCTTGCTCAATAACCCTATAACACATTTTTTGAGAATCTAGATGCATATAACAGCCTGTTCTCAGGCTGGTAGCTCTGGTTGCTTCAAGGACACTAGACCAAAAGAAAATCTTCAGTTACACTGAGCATTTTACCATGTCCCAAGCATTGTATTATTAACTCTTAGTCGTCAGACTGCCCAGAAAAATTCTCAGGTCAAATCTGATGCAGTTATTATTCAAATTCTGTCATAATACAATCAATGTTCACATTTATATCTTTATAGATTTTGTCTATATGTCTAATCCTGGCATTCTGTTCTTCCTTGGTCATACGACATTATAGTGGCTCTACATGAGCTAACTTTTCTAAGAGAGCGAGGTCCTGACACTTCATACTTTTATCATCTTTCTACTCCATACTTTGCTCCTCAATATGTCTCTGTGCAGAGCAGTGGTATTTGTCACATAATTGTATGTGTGTACAGTGGGAAGATGCTTGTAATCTGAACTGTGTACAGGGAGAGTTGCTTCAAGAATGTCTGATAGTCTCATGAAGAGATCTCCAAGGTGTAAGGAACACCTTCAAGTAGATAAGGATGTCTCTCTAAAAACAGGAGGGAATAGTATGTTCAGGGCTGTCCTGGGGAAACTGAGAAGCAGTATTCCTGGGAGAAGGCATAAATGATTCATAAAGAATTTTCCATCAATTCAATATCGTCAAATTGTACAAATACTCAAAGTGCCCCAAGTATGCAACAGGTGAAGATGAAAACCAAAGTTGGCGAGGTGACCATCACGTGGCTCAGTTCTGCTGTATTGTTGTCAAGCATTTCTACTGGCTTTATGACTTCTGCCATCCCATTCGTGTATGGCTGTGCTAGGTATCCAAGGCCTTATGATTTCTGGAAGATGTGTATTTCTATTATCCTGTAAAGACAGAAAACAGAACCCTGCCACAAACCTTGTTTGTTAAGTTTTTCTTACAACTTGTAGAGATGTCACATGAGTGGATGAGCTATTACTTCTCCTTATCAAGGGGTTTCTCCTATTCAAATCAAGTTTTTATAAATTTTGTTGGTATCTATAGCTTTTCTTCTCCTGTAGAAACAAAAGCAAAATCCCTTCCCCAACATAGGATGTAACCTGTTTTCCATTCAGAGGTCAACACATCTTTGAAATAAACCAGTTGGTTTAGCTCAGGAGTTTTTTCTGTGGTCCAGTGTCTCCCTGCAGCTGTTGTCCCTTTCTAATCAGCATTGAGAAAATTCAAGATTAATAAAGCATTATGCAATCTATTTCTAGGAGTCATTGTTACCTCTTTCTGTCTATTTAGCATATTCTTTAAAGTTCAATTACATCTTTCTATGACTGCTTGGCCTTTAGGATTGTGTGGTATACCTGTAACATGCTTTATATTGTAATAAGCAAAAAACCTGTCTCATTTTATTTGAGACATATGCTGGGGCATTGTCAGTCTTAATTTGTACAGGTATTTCCATGTGTGTGTGATTTCACAGAATCTGCCTTTTCAGAACTCATAGGAGTTGCTCATTGAAATCCTGAATATGTGCCAATGGTACAGTGCACATATTTTAATCTTCCAAATTCTGTGAAATGAAACACATTCATCTAATTTCATTTCTTTGTATACCTTTTGGATTACTCCTATATGTAATGGAGTTTGGTTACAGAAGGAACAACTAGGATAGTTGTTTGAAATTTCCTTAGTTTGTTACCAAGTGTAGAGGGACTCCTTCAAACCCTTGCTATTTGCATGGTGTTTCTTGTGAAATTCTGAGGCTTCTAGCACATTATCCATTAGTAACAGATCAACCTCATCATTACCTTGTGGTAGAGGACCTGGCGGAACTATATGGGATATGATGTTTTATATATATATATATATATATACATATACATATATGTGTGTGTTTATGTGTGTGTGTGTGATGCTCCCTATTTCTGATGATTTCCTGTAATTGTATGAATTGTGAAGTTAATTCTGTATTATCAGAAATAAATTCAGCAGTTTCAATATGTAAAACAATTCTCTCTGCATATTGGGAGTCAGTGACTATATTGATGTCTTCTGTGAAGTCCATTAGTACCATAAGAATGCATAATCCAGAAGTTTGAGGTCTCCTGTTTGGGCTAATTTCTAGCTCTAGTATTGCATATAAGAGCACTTTGTGTACATTTTTTTCTCATAAGACCTGTTGTATCACAGTTAAATATCTGGTACCTCAAGGCCTCCTTCTACCTCTATAAATTGCCTATCCTATCCAAGTCTCATTATCATAGTTAAGAAACTCAGCACCATTTGTGTACTGGACCATTCCTCCAAAAGTGCAGATCTGACCTTTAAAGTTTTAAGTATTCTTTTGCATTCTGTATTAGCATTGTTAAAAGCTAAGGATTTGTTTAATGCTTGTCTTAGTCTGATACTACCTTGCTTATAGCCATGGTCAGCCTTGGCAATAAATCAGTAAATGGTTCTTGTGGGTCTTGAATAATTTTCATATATAGCTCAGTTGGTTTCCCTGTTTCTGGAATTTTTTCCCCAAGCATTTAAAGCTGCTGTATGGCATAGGGATATATTATGTTCATCAAAAGTAGCTTGTACATTTCTATCAGTGAAACAGCCCTCACCAGATCTTTGAAGATCTCAAAACCTCTGATCTTACCCTGCTTCCAACTTCCTCTCTCAACCAGCTTTTCCATTGTCACTGCTGCTGGCTATATTTTAAAACAGCTGAGATTAACTGATTCTAGTCAACTGGTATGATTCTATTTGCAGAAGATCATGTATTTAACATCTGTTTTACACAAGTTGAATGTATACCATAGGTGACCATCACTTCCTTAATTTTTTAAGATCTCTTATATGAATAGGTTGCAAAATATATTTAACATATAGCTTAGGATATTTATCATCTGCTGGCTTCTCACAGATGGTGGCAAGATAAGCCATTGTATAAGAGCCATCTGGTGAAGTTATGAATTGTATGGCCTTGCCCTTCTGTTTATTAGTTTCTTTGTCATTTTTACTGAGAGATTCTTTCAGAGCTTGAAATTGAGCAATTATTGTCTGTTGCAGCATTTGAACCTACTCTGTTGTAAAGAATACTAGAGATTTCATGGAATCATGAAACTTTTTATGTTCTTCTGAAACATAGGATTCCATAGACTTTATTTCATCAATTAGTGATAATCTCATCTCTTTATAAATTATCTGAATATCATTACCATTGCTCTGAAGAGTTAGTGTTTTATCCATTAAGTATTTATAATTAGTATCATAGAATTAAATCTGGTGGTAGAGTTATTATTAATAGACTGAAGTTCTTGAGGTAAGTCAGCAGATTCCAAAGAAAGAATCTTTTTATGTAAAACTTCATTGCTACCTTGTAAAGTCTGTATCAGTCCTGTTAATGCCTCATTTTTGTTGTTATTACTAAGCCAATTTTTCAATGATATGATGTGGATTATTATGCTAAATGCCATAATAGTGAATATTATATACATTCAAGGAAGGTCATATATAACCTGTTAAATTTCATTCATCATACAAGCAAAAATTTTAAATTCTTGAGATATAATATTTTCTGTCACTTTTTCATAAATATTCAAAATTTTTAAAGGAAATTTTATTAATTTGTTTATTTAGTAATCATTTTTTTTTTTTTTTTTTTTTTTTTTTGGTTTTTTCGAGACAGGGTTTCTCTGTGTAGCTTTGCGCCTTTCCTGGGACTCACTTGGTAGCCCAGGCTGGCCTCGAACTCACAGAGATCCGCCCAGCTCTGCCTCCCAAGTGCTGGGATTAAAGGCGTGCGCCACCACTGCCCGGCTAGTAATCATTTTTAAGATATACAATTATCAAGTAATTTTACCATATGTGAATCCTTGAGGGCTAGTGTCCCAATTCTCATGATGGTTTTGGGTGTAATAGCACTATTTGGCCAACAGGTGTCACAGGTGTAGTGCAGAAGCAGGTACTGAAGCATGTTCTGAGGACCTGCCTTGACCTCTATTGGGCTTAAAGGAGCTATCAAGAAAATCCTACTTGTGTGCACCACAACCAGCTACATGTGTATGGGATGGAGGATGCAGCCACAGGCGGTCGGCTCAGCCTACCATGGAGGTGCACTGTGACTACAGGGTGCAGGATCTGGAGAAGACTGCATGTGGCTAGTAGAGCCACAGGCAGGCAGGCAGGAGCCTCTAAGGGCAGGTAAATCTGCACACACTAGGTGTACTCAGCACTGTGTACAAGACTTGTCAGGGGAATGCAGTTTGTGAGTTGTGAGGGGGAAACAATGTGGACCAGACGTGGTGTGTGAGCGCTATGCAATAGCTCAAAATAGAGAACCAATGCAAGTCTGCCACAGCATGAGGAATACAGATGCAGGGACTTGGGAGGGAAAAAGGAGGGAGTGGTACTCATGCAGTTAGAACACAGATTCCTGCACTGCCACTGGTACCAGCAGATTGTGCTGTATACTCACAGAGCCTTTGATGGGGATCCATGGAAGCTATCTATATGGCCAGCTCAGTCAGCACAGCATGAGACTCTCAATATCAGGGTTTGGGGATTTTGCCCCCCACATTGGGTACCAGATAATGGGATTAATCCACAGAGTCTATTTAATGAGCAAAGGAATTTATTTGGGGGTTAATTCACAACCACAGGACATTTACTGTTGGGTCTGGGAAAGTTGAGCTATGTACCACGCTCATCTGCTTGGTCCAGGATCTCAGCATCCAAAACAATGAGGTAGAAAAGAGAGAGCCACATACATGCATCCAAGATCTTAAAGGTCCCTGAATGGCCATACCCCAGGGGCATGTCTCAAGATCATATTCAGGTAAAACATTTACCTGCTACTTCACTAGGGGTGGTGCTTCAGGGCATGGCTGAAACAGCAACCTAATATATTAGTAGATTTCATTTCTGAGTCTGGTATAGAAAGAAAACTATGCCTATCTATTCTTCAACCCCCTCAGAGATCCAAGAAGGAAATAATATGAGCAAACAGGAAGTGCAAGCATATGACTTCCAAAAAATGTGAGAAATGTCAGAAACAGCTGAATGCTTGGAGAATCATCAAAGGTTCCTTTGCAATGTTGAGGCATCCATCTTCAGCCTACAGGCCTAGAATACCTGACAGACTTATCCGTGAAGCAGGATTTTTTGAAGGGCTTTCTTACCTTGTCTTGGGAAAGTCCAGCAGTCCTATCTTTTGTGTTCTGCTTATCCCATCCCAATAGCATACTGTCAGCAGTCGATGTAAAGGCACTTTCTTGATCAGTGGACTATTTTCACCACAAAGAAAATAAATTCCATATGGAGTTTCTTCAATGCCCATAATCTTCTCTAAAGTAGATTGGTACTGCCAGGAGCAGCATGTCTCATTGTCATTAAAAAAAAATCTATGTTATTAAAATATCTTAAATGCCATATTCTGTAGATTTCTGAAGTTTGTGAAGACAATCATATCTCTGTTTGACCATGAAAACATACATAATGTGACTACAGGTTTGATTGTAATGACTATTAAGTTGCATTTCTTTAAATCCCAAAATCTCAATTAGATTGTAATAATAACTTTGAAGGACTAGAAATTTGCATTACATTTTAAAATGAGATGTATAGGTCCAATAGCTTAAACAAGATTAGAAATATATGTACAGCATGTTCAAAAAATAATCTCAACTTTGTATCAATATACAAAGGTCCATATTAATATATAATATTTAAAACAAGTAGTTGCTTTTTAAAAGTAGATTTAATAATTTACTCTTTATCCTATCATATCTATATTCCCCTGTTTTTCTTTTCAAAATAAGAACTCTGAATCTAATCTCCATTGTTCAGCTTTTTTCCTGACCAATACCAATAACAGCTTGTAACCAACCACCCTAAATGATGACAAATATCCATAACCCATTGAAAGACCAAAATCCACCCACTTTACCTCTTGAGAATGTGGATGTCATGTTCTTAAAATTACTTCCTGCTGTCTGAGGGCAATATCATCTTTAGGGGGTCCTGAAAAGAAAAAAGAATGGGTTAGTTGTCTGTCATGTCCTGGAAATAGTACCTGTATCATTTGTTTTCTAGTCTCTGTGAAATGGAAAAGTGCAGGGCTTATCTCAAGTCCTGGCTAAAGTACTCTGTAAGGTTGCATCATAACAGCTAACTACCTTGAAATTATCCTCAGGATTTTTTAGTCCAAGGCTGATCATTAGGTGGTATCTTTTAGCTAACTGGTGTTGTGGGGCCCCATAATCCTTTTGGAGACTTCAAAGGTCATTGTTAGGCATGGTCATGTGTTGCTGGAGGGCTTATCTCCAGGTTCCCCAAGCCCCGCAGTCCCACAATACACTTATAAAATAATCACTCAGATGCTTATATCACTTATAAACTGTATGGCCATGGCAGGCTTCTTGGTAACTGTTCTTTTATCTTAAATTAACCCATTTTTATAAATCTATACCTTGCCACGTGGCTGGTGGCTTACCAGAGTCTTTACATGCTGCTTGCCTTGGCAGTGGCTACAGTGTCTCCCCCCTCAGCCTTCCGCTTCCCAGAATTCTCCTCTCTCCTTGTCCCACCTACTTCCTGCCTGGCAACCTACTTCCTGCCTGGTCACTGGCAATCAGTGTTTTATTTATATAGAGCAATATCCACAGCACTTCCCCTTTTTTCTTTTTTTAAAAAGGAAGGTTTTAACTTTAACATGGTAAAATTACATATAACAAAACAATTACCGAGCAAGAATTATAGTTACAATATTAAAGAAGATGTCCTATCTATCTTATATTTGTGAGTTTAAGGTTTTATATCTAACTTATCTTTCATCATAACTGAGGAAATTACAATTATCTAGTTTTCAACCACATCAAAGACCTGAGAAGGAACATAATGGTACCTGAGAAATGGTAGATGGATGCAAGCAACTTTCGGGAATCTTGCAAGAGTAGACCAAGACAGCTGGCAGCCTGGACAGTCACCTAATATTTCTCAGCATTGTTGGTGCATTCAAATTGGCTACAGGCCTAGAGTATCTGACAGACCATTTTCAGAAGCAGGAATTCTGAGAAACCATCTTACCCTGTCTTGGCAAAGTACAGTGGTAGCTTTCCTTGTGTCCCGCTTGTCCAGAAAGGATAGCATTGCATTTGTACTGTCAGCCATCAAGGCAAGGGCAGTTCTTTGCCCAGTAGGCCATTTTGTGCCAAAAAGACAAACTTCCAAATGGAAATGTCTTAGAAGCCCAACGTTCTCTCGAGATCAATTGGTGCAGCCAGGAGCAATTGTGTCTCACGTTAACAGAATTCTAAGTTATTTAAATGCCATATTCTCTAGGTCTATGAAGTGTTTGAAGATTACCTATATATCTGAAATATATCTATGTATACCTAGAAGACTTAACTAACATGGCTACAGATATGATTATCATAGATGACTAATTATTAATCTATTTTTTAATTATCCATTACAATTTTAAATGAGTTACATAAACATAATACCTCAAACAAGAATAGAAATATATATATATATATATATATATATATATATATATATATATACTATAACAAAATTAACTTCAAGTTTGTATCAATAAACTAAAATTTATACCAATGTAAAACATTTTAAACATAAACTAAAATCTATACCAATGTAAAACATTTTAAACAAGTTGTTCTTTAAAAGTAGGTTCATTAATCTACCCTTTTATCTTATCATCTCTATATCCTCCTATATATCTATATCATATCCCCTTTTCTTTTTTAGAAAGAGATCACATTTATAATCAACCTGTTTTAAATAAAAATACTGGTTTTTCTCTGTCCCACACCAGAGGGCTCTTCTGATTTGGGACAGAAGAATCTCTTAACCATTTTTTTTTAAAGTAATATGTCTGGGTTTAGAGGAGGAGTCAGCCAATTCCACCTCTAAAGCCAGCTTGGTATATTTGGGAATTTGGGTGTAGCATCTCTTACTATTTCCTGCCCGAGGTGGGTGCTGTATCTTATGGGAACGCAAAGAAAATTTTAGGCCTATGGGGTAGTCCTTGAGGCTGTATTGTGGGAGCCAGTTGTCTTGAAACCGTTCTGGATTTTGGATCATCTGGGCCATGGTGTCATCAGAGATCTTTCAGGCTGTCTTGGCTGGTGAAACCTGATGTATCTTAATCTGGAACAAATCCATAGCCTCTGGCTTTCTGTGGAAACAAAAGCAGAACCTCTTTTCCAAAGCAACATATCCTTAAATCCAAATTTTGAAGTTAAGGTACCTTTAAAATATACATATTGGTTTAATTGAACGTCTTTTTCGATCAAATGTTTTTTTTGCAGTTAAAAATCCCAAAGACAACACAATCCAGATTGTCTGTGTAATATTCATCTTTACGTGGCTTTTTTATATTAATTTATCTTTTTTTGTCTCTTTCAAGCCTACATATTGTGAATCTATTGCTTTAAACTGTAGTATTCTAAGCCTGAAACTGCCCTGTGGCTGCTGGCTCCGCCCATTTTAGCTTCCCAACATGGTGGTGGTATGTTTTCCGCCAGTTTTGTGAGTCATAAAGTCTCAGAAATAGTGGGTCTATGGTTTTATCAAAACAGCCTGTAGCCCAGAAACCTTTTTTTTTAATACTAGTAAAGATTAAATCTACCACACAGCGTACTGTGCTGCTCGCAGACGCCTCATTCCCGCCATACTGCTGGTCAAACGCACACGCCAGGAACCCGCCAGTGTTCAAACCTGCGTTTTTGTGGCATCTAGCTGTCCATATGAGACAAGAAGCAGGAACCTGGTTTTGGCTCTGTTTAGAATTGGTTATTAAATATTCTCAGGTTTAAGAAAGAAACTTGAGCCGTTGGGTGCCATTTGTTGCTGGAGGGCTTCTCTTCAGGTTCCACCAAGCCCCGCAGTCCCACAATACACTTATAAAATAATCACTCATACGCTTATATCACTTATAAACTGTATAGCCGTGGCAGGCTTCTTGCTAACTGTTCTTTTATCTTAAATTAACCCATTTTTATAAATCTATACCTTGCCACATGGCTGGTGGCTTACCGGCATCTTTACATGCTTCTTGTCCTGGCGGTGGCTGCAGTGTGTCTCTCTCCTTCTTCCTGTTTCCCCAATTCTCTTCTCTCCTTGTCCCACCTATATTTCCTGCCTGATCACTGGCCATCAGTGTTTTATTTATATAGAACGATATCCACAGCAGTCATGGTTCATTGCAGAAAACTTAAACATTAAATGTTGTATGCAGAAGATCTCAAAGAGGTTAAAGGATCAATATTTGTTATGTACATTCAGGGCACAAAAGCTTAATTCCTAGTTACTCAATAAAGTCTCAAACTTGAAATCATGAACAGGAAGCTAGATGAAGCATTTTTCTAGAATTAGTTATTACTCTATATGACCATTATATATATATGGTTTGGGATAATATTTATACTTTAAGAAAAGCTCTAAAGAGCTAAAATAAAACCAAAGGATTATGAAATTAGTGAGAATAAAAAGTCCATTAGTTTTGAATTTTCTTCTTCCATATCAGATAAACTTATAAGGTTTGGGATAATATTTATACTTTAAGAAGAGCTCTAAAGAGTTAAAATAAAACCAAAGGATTATGAAATTAGTGAGAATAAAAAGCCCATTAATTTTGGATTTTCTTCTCTCATATCAGAGACATAAGACAGAGATTTTGGATTTTATTTTAAGAAGCATGCTTGAGTTTAGAGAAGGAGAGAGCCACAGTCCAAATCCAAAGCCCGCTTTAATTTTCAATTGAACTGGGACTACAAAATGATCATTTACAATTTTTGTCTGTAGAGAGTAGCAGAAACAAATATTTGGGAAATTTTATAAAATGTTATCCTGTTGGATATGTGATATGGTAATGGGTTAATTTACTCTTTTTTGGGGGGATATTTTTTCTGGATGATTTGTCCTTTTCTTCACATGACTCATTTGTCTAGTGGTCTTCAGATTCCTTAGCTAAATGCCTTCATTCTCCTGAGAAGACAAAATCAAAGCCCTTCCTCAACCTTAATTTTGGGGAAGTTCCCTTTTGGCAACTTATAACTGATCAAGTGAAAAGCATTTGTTATTTTTATAAGTTAGTTTAGATTGAACATTAATGCTGGTTGATGAACTATCACCTCTTCTAATTAAGAGGTCTCTCTTATTCAAATCAAACACTTATCAACTTTTACAGTATCCATAGCTTTTCTTCTCCTGAGTAAACAAAAGCAAACCCTTTTCCCCAATGTAACACATATCCTGTTTTCCATTCTAAGGTCAGCACATCTTTAAAGTATACCAGCTGATTTAATCCTGTAGTTTTGTCTATTATCCAATGTCTCTGCAGCTGTTGTTCCTTTCTCATTAGCACTGAGAAAATTCAAAATTAATAATGTATTATGCAATCTATTTCTGGGAGTCTTTATCACCCCTTTCTATTTATTTAGCATAGCCTTTGGAACTTGATTTGATCTTTCTATAACTGCTTGGCCTTCAGGATTGTGTGTTATAGCTGTAGTATGCATTATATAGTAATAAGCAACAAGCTGTTTCATTTTACAGAGACATGCTTGAGTTTTGACAGTCTTAATTTGTACACGTATTCCCATGATGGCCATAATTTCTAGCAAATGTGTGATTACAGAATCAGCCTTTTCAGAACTCAAAGCAGTTGCCCATTGAAAACCTGAGTAGGTGTCAATGGTGTGGTGTACATAATTTAATTTTCCAAATTCTAAAAATTGAAACATGCATCTGTCACATTTATTCCTTTGAGTATCCTTTGGGTTACTTCCAGTGGGTAGTAGAGTTTGGTTATATAAAGAACAAGTAGGACATTTCCTTACAATTCCTTGGCTGGTTGCAAGTGATGGAAAAATCTTTTTACAAACCCTTGCTTTTGACATGATTCTTTTTTTTATGAAACCCTGAGGCCTCCAGCACATTTCCTATCAATAGTTATCAACTTCATCATAACCTTGTTCTAAAGAGCCTGGCAGACCTGTATGGGATCAGATGTGTCTTATATATAAGGGATGATTCCTATTCCTGAGTATTTCTCATAACTGGATAAATAACAAATGTAATTCTGACTCATCAGTAATAAATTCAGCAGTATCAATGTGTAAAACAAATCTTTCTGGATACTAAAAGTCAGTACCTATGTTAACAGGTTCTGTAAAATCCATTAATACCATCAGAATAGCATGTAATTCTGACTTTTGGACAGAATCATAGGACTATGAGACAATTTACTTAAATTTTATGATTTGTAACCTGCCTTTTCTGATTTATTTGCATCAGTATAGAAGGCAGGAGCTCCAGATATTGGTGTTCCTTGTACAATGTGAAGAAGGGTCCAGTTATTTCTCTTTATAAATTGATTTCTCTTGCTCTTGGGATATTTGTTGTTAACCTCTTCAAAAAAAAATATTGCAAGCTCTTTACCAAGGTTCACTTTCTGCCCATAATTTGTCAATTTCATATTGCTGAAAGGTACTACAGTTCCTGCTGGGTCTATTCTACTAATTGATAAAGTCTCAATTAGTAGACTTAAAATTCCTTTTAGAATCAACTAAGAGAACATTTCCACAGAAGTTTTTAATTTTTCACTTTGTTTATATGGGAAAAAGATCCATTCTAATATAATATCTTCCTTCTATATTAATATTCTTGTAGGAAAATGCATAGAGGATAAAATAACCAGAATGTAATTAAGCTCTCGATCTAATCAATCCACATGTGCATCCTATAATTTTTTTTCAACCCAAACCAATTCTCTCTCAACTTCAGCTGATAATTCACTTGAACTACTCAAGTTGTTCTGGTCACCATTTAAGGTTTTGAAAAAAATTAATCAGTTCTTCATTTTCTACTCCAATAGTGGACCATAGATAGGAAATATCTCTTAGTATTTGAATGTCATTAAGTATCCATAGTCGCTCTCTCTGAATTTGCACCCTTTGATATCTAATTTTTTGTTGACATATTTTATGTCCTCAATAATTAATAGAATCTCCTCTTTGTACTTTTTCAGAAGCAATTTATAATATCCAACAAGGCAAAATTTTCTTTACTTTTTTAAACACTCATTTTAAAGTATCAACATTTAAATCAGCTAGTAAGATGCCATCCAAGTAATGGTAAACTCTAGATTGAGGAAATAGATTACCAATCATTTCCAATGGCTGATGTACAAAATATTGGGAAAGGATGGGGCTATTTAACATTCCCATTGGGAGAACCTCATATTGATATCTCTTAACAGGCTGAGAATTATTATAAGCAACACCATGAGGGCAAGTTCTTCTCTGTGTTTTTCCTGTAAAGGTATATTGAAGAAACAATCTTTTGAATTAGTAACTATAAAAAGGCATTCTTTATGCAACAGAGAAGCCAAAGGAATTCTAGACTATAGAAAGCCCATTAGCTGAATCACCTTGTTAACAGATTTTAGATCTGTTACCATTCTCCATTTTCCAGATTTCTTTTAATATCAAATATAGGAGAATTTCAAGGGCTGGTTGATTCTTGAACATACTGTGCATTTAGCTGCTCCTATACCAGGTGTTCTAAAGCCTGTAATTTTTCTGATGTCAAAGGCCAATGCCCAACCCAGACTGGTTTGTCCATCAACCATTTTAAAGGTAGGGATGTTGGTGCATTAGAAAATTAGCCCCTGTTGTGCCCTGTTCTTGTAAAACCTGAATGGGCAGTGACTGTTGCTTATACTACCTTCTAATATTTTCTCCAGAAATGTATGTTAGTTTATGGTTTGTTTCTGATGTTGGAGAAACGTTAATATGGACATCCCATTGGTGTAACAAATCACATACCCACAAAATCATTGCAATATTAGCCACATATGACTCTAATTTTTCCCTCTGTCTTTCTGGTGCTATACTTTTGACCCACTTCATGCTCTGTTTTACCTGAAATAATGTTCTAATCCATAAAAGTTAAACTTTTACCTCCTTAATATGCCAATTTTTAATACCAAGGTTCTGATGTACTATTGTTACATCTGTGCCTATGTCTATAAGACCTTCAATGACAATGTCATTTATTCATATTTTTTTTTATTTTGGTCATTATTCATTTATAGAAGTTTGTCAACATATTCACTTTACAGTTTCTCCTGATTTTTTTTTGTTCTCTCTTCTATAGCTGTTCTATCATCTAGAGCAATATGGTTTCTTATAATAGGCATTAGTTTATTTAATTGCTCTGGGAAGGAGTTTCCTCTACGGTGACAGGAAATGACTGAACTGAATTTGACATCAGTACCTAGGAGAAGCCAATCAATGCATTTGTCAGTGGCAAAAGGTTACCTTGACTATCCCTTGTTGATCTACATTCATCAATCCAATGTCTGCCTTTGCCATACTTTCTGCATGCTCTAGAAGGGAGGGGTGTTCTGTTGGGATTGTTCTTAGAAAAAACATTGTTTCTAGGAATGCCCTGTTTACAATCACTTTTTAGGTGACCTTGCTCACCACAATTGAAACACTTGACATTTTGAATTTTTTTCAAACCTCTGGAAATCACCTCTGCTAACCAAGCACCATCATGGTTATGAGATTCAATATTGATTGTATCTCTGATTCATCCCTCTAAGGGTGCTGATCTTGCCTTTAAGGGTCTAATTACTCTTTTGCATTGTGTATTAGCATTTTTAAAAGCCAGATATTCAATTATTATTTGTCTAGCTTCTGAATTTGGTATCATTCTATTTACTGCTGACGTCAATCTTTGTAAGAAATAAGTGAAGGTTTCTTTTGTTCCCTGAACTTTAGTAAATGACTCATTTTGCTTTCCTACTTCTTCAATTCTGTCCCAAGCATTCAAGACTGCTGTGGCACAAAGCCAGGGTGTGGTCATCATATAGAAATTGTCTTTCTACATTATTATAATCTCTCTCTCCAAGAAGTTGGTCTTGGGAGATCTCCATACCTCCAGCCCTACTTCCTTTTTCAATGCTCTTAGCCTCATCTTTCCACCAGGTCCTCCATTATGACTAATGATCAGATTCTAAGACTACTGTAACCAAATCTCTTCAGTCTTGGGGGATAATCTTATTATAAGTTGACCAGTTTAACATCTGCTTTACAAAAGGTGAATGTATGCCTGTAGCTTGATTTTTTCGCCTTGCCCACAGTCAAGACAAATCTCTGTCACCCGCCAGTCCCACAGCCGCTCAGACCCAACCAAATAAACACAGAGACTTAATTTGCTTACAAACTGCATGGCCGTGGCAGGCTTCCTGCTAACTGTCCTTATCTTGCTAACTGTGCTTTTATCTTAAATTGATCCATTTCCATACATCTATACCTTGCCATGTGGCTGGTGGCTTACTGGCGTCTTCACATGCTGCTGGTCATTGCGGCGGCTGCAGCCTCTCTGGTCATTGCGGCGGCTGCAGCGTCTCCTTCTGCCTTTCTGTCCTTTTATATCTCCTCTCTGTTAGTCCCACCTATCTTTCCTGCCTAGCCACGGCCGATCAGGTTTTATTTATTAACCAATCAGAGCAACTTGACATACAGACCATCCCCCAGCACAGCCAAGTGCAGACCATCTCAAACACCTGCACTCAGGCCCATGGTCCTAATCATCCTCTATACGGACCTGCTGGGTAACGCCACAAAGAACCTGAGAATGGGCTCCCACAGGACATACAGAACATCCCACAGCATATGCCATATGAGATTATTGCTTTCTTGAATTGCCTCATTTATAACATTTGCACAGGAGTCCAATCAGCTCTTAAACAGCCTTGAGGATATCTATCATTTGCCATTTCCTGTAAGGTTACTAGATAAATTAAGGTTGGCTGTTTGAAAACTTTAGGCTGTTCTCTATAACCTTAAAATGCAATGCTGAGATTGATTCTTCTTTAAATTCCTGTGTCTGGGTCTGAATATCTCTATGATTTGTTTTAACAAGGTTTTCTAAAACTTTTATTTGGGCACTCATCTCAACCAACTTTCTTAATGATAAAATAAAAGTTATCAAACAAATAATATTTATAATTGACATTATGTAAATCCCATCTAGATTAATTATCCTCTCATCTAATTGTTCCATTTTCAAACAGTGCACCATGTAATCATACAGAGACCTAATTCTCTCCATCATAATAGTGTTTCCTATTTTTTAATGTGGGAAAAAAAAATTCTCTCTTTTAACTAATTCCTCCCTTTAAGAATTCCCAATTGTCTCAGCAAATCTGCCAATGTTGATTATTCAGATATGAGGCTGAGTGCTTCTGTGTAGAACCTCAAGTGGGTTTCAAGGCAGTTACCTTGTGTGGTAGCAGCCTGAGGAGGGGGTCCAAAGAGAGCCCACAACCCACTGGGAGAGAAGACAATGAGCCAGCCATCTGCATAGGGGAATGTGTGAAAGTGGCTAACTCCTGCAGTTTTTGTATATCAAAAGCCTATACAGTTTGTTGCAGACAGGCTGCAACAGAAACTTAGCTGGAGGGATAGTGACTCCAGTGGCATGCAGCTCTGGCTGCAAAGTCACAGCAAGCAGCTTTTTCATGAATTCGTGCCCCAAAAGTTGGACACCAGATGTAGCATGAATCCTAATTGGTCTTAATAATAAAAACCCGAAGTCAGAAAAAGGGGTAAATGCTGAAAGATCAGAGAGACAAAAGAGCAAGCCACAGCCACCACCTCTTGGCTTGCCAACTCCTTGGCCTGAAAGAGATAGAGCTTCTGTCTCCTCCTTCCTTATATTCCTCTCTCCACCCAGCCATATCACTTCCTGTCTCAACCTCTTTAGTGCCTGGATTAAAGGCTAGAGATCCCAAGTGTGGGAATCAAAGGTGTGTGTCACCACTTCCTGGCTATATTTCTCTTTTAGACTGGATCAATCTTGTGTAGCCCAGGGTGGCTTTGAACTCAGAGATCTGCCTGCCTCTGCCTCCTAAGTGCTGGGTGGGATTAAAGGTATATGCCACCACTGCCTGGACTCTATAACTGACTAGTTGATTAGCTCCACATTTTGATCTTCAGACAAGCCTTATTTTGTAGACTACAGATTAAATATCACCACAGATGATATTGAATGTAACAAAAGGATAGATTCTCTTTTCTAATAGAATCTATTAGTCTGTCTCTTTTTACTAGGGGGAATTCAGATGACTCACCTCATCCAGCACTGGCCCGACCATCAGAATCACTAGGTATCTGACCTGGAATCCCAGGACAATCTGAAAAACCTAGTTGCCTTCTAGAAACTCCTAAATTTTAGTGCAGAGGATGCTCTAAGCCTTTTGAAGATTTACTATTAGGCTTGGAATTTGTACCTATACCTAGCTAAGCTAAGAATATTTCTGACACCTCCTTTGCACACTAAAATAGAATGGTCCTAAGACCAAAACCCCAAATCATTCAGCTGAACCACAACCTCATAAGTTGCGGTAGTAGCAATCAAGATCCAATCAACTCAAGAGATGTTAGATGGGATAGTCACACCAAAAAACATTACCATTGACCTAAACCTAGATGCCTAGGCCAAGTTGGAAAATAACAAACAGTAAATAGCCAATACAGTATGTTTCCTTCAGAAATTAGCATTCCTACTATAATGTTCTCTTAAAAAAGCAACTTAGCAGATTCATAGGTTTGGAAATTTAGCAGATTTAGGAATTCCAAACAGTAATTATAAATATGTCCAAAGAAGTCAAAGCAGATATGAACAAATGACAGGTAGATGAATCAGAGAGTGGATTTGGGTGACCTACCAGTAGTTCTGATGTCAGTTCATGGTAGGTTTCTACTTTATTTTTGAGACATTTCCACTCAGCACATTAATTCATCTAGGGTGGCTAAAAAGTCTCCCAGTCTTTACCTCTTTAGTAGGAAGATCACAGGTATTCATTGCTGTGCTCAGCCTTTTACATCAGTTTTGGGAAATCATATGATTTATACTCCAGGTCTCATGCTTGCAGAGCAAGCCCTTTACCAACTGAGCCATCTCTACAGCCCACCCACTTCAGTATTTATTTTCAGAGTCTGAAGACTATTTAATCACATTACTCATTTTTTCTTCCAAAATTAAGATAGTTAAGCTATTTTGGTGAAAAAGTTTTAAATTTATTTTTCCTCATTTATCATCTTTAGAAATGGCACAGTACTAGTTCACTCCTCCTCATGGAAGATGAGGAAATTAGCACATTTACAGTTCCTCCTACACCATCTACCCCCACACCTCCTGGTTTTTGAGGCATCAAATGAGACTTTTTTTCTCAAAGCAAATAATTGTTAAATTATTTTTATCAGATGACTATTATTTTAAGAATAAAGCTTGCAATATGGGTGGTAATGTCACATAAAAATGCAATTTTATTTTTAAATGGAATCCTTATGAATATTCTTCATATGCAAATTTCTAAGCTTTCTATGATTACTTTCATTTTTTAATTCAAGTATGAAATGCTGTTTATTTTGGGTTTTTTTTCCTATGTAATGAGCCAGTGGCAACAAAGCTCTTCTGTGTTTTTTTCTTTGCAGTATCCTTGTTTCACATCAATATGTAACAACAATGTAGCCAGGTGTCAGGGGCCTGTGAGATGGATCAGCAGGTCAGCACTAAGGGTATTTGCTATAAGTCTAAATTCCTGTGTTTGATCCCTAGAAACTTCTGGTGGAAGAATGAAACTAACTCCAGGAAGTTGTCCTCTGATATACACATGTGTGCCTGGGCAAGTATACTCATAAACACACACACACACACACACACACACACACACACACACACACACACACACCTCACAGGGAGAAAAAGGGGGTAGAAGAAGAAGAGGAAGAGGAAGAAGAGAAAGGAGAACAAGAAGAATTAATTAAAGTAAAATGAACAAAATTTAATGTCTCCAATTCTTTTCCATAAAGGTACACAATGTTGTAGTGATTTATTGTGTACCCTAATAAACTTGCATGAGGATCAGAGGACAGAGCCAGCCACTAGATTAGACATAGACATCAGGCACACACCCTTAATCCTATCATTTGGAAGGCAGAGATCCATCTGGATCTCTGTGAGTTCAAGGCCACACTGGAAACAGAGCCAGGCAGTGGTGTCACACACCTTTTAACCAGTACTGGGAAGCACACATGCCTTTAATCCCAGGAAGTGATATCTGTGCAGAGAAAGGTATATAAGGCATGAGGAAACAGGAAGTCATTCTCTCTTGACGCTGAAGGTTTTGTAAAAATAAGAATATGGCTGGCTTGTTCTGTTTCTCTGATCTATCAGCTTTCACCCCAATATTTGGTATTTTTTTATTAATAAGATCTTTTAAAATTCATGTTACACAGTATATTCCATTTTATTCTGGATCATAAACACAATACCTTAAATCTTACTATAAAATGTGAATATGCTGTTGCTAAATACAAATCTGAAACTGTTTTCCTTTCAATGGTTTTTGCCCACTTTAAATATCCAAATAACTTACTATGTTTTGCTTAACTTCAAATAAGTACACAGAAATATAAATGTTACTTGTTATTCTTATATAACTTGGCAACCAACTAAACAAAGTTTATCTACAGGTTCCCTTATCATAATATGAATTTCATCTAGAAAATTGGAAATCTCAGGGGCAAGCAAGATGGCTCAGTGCATGGAGATGCTTGCCTCTAAGACTGACAAGTACATTCAACGACCAGAATATGCATGGTGGAGGGAGAGAACAGATTTTTGAAAGTTGTCCTCTGACTTGGACATAAGTGAGGAGGCACACATGTGTGTGTGTGCTCACACACACACACACACACACACACACACACACACACTCAATAAGTGCAGAAAAGTTTCAAAGAATGAAATCTATTAGATTTGCTGTAAGAATGTCTAGTATTACAATGTTTAAATAATTTATTTATTTAGTTGTATACATATGTGTCAGAGAGAGAGAGAAAGGAAGGAAGAAAAGAAAGATAGCTAGGCAGCCAGCCAGCCAGATACATAGTACATGCCACAGCATATTTGTGGAGAGCAGAGAACTTGTATGAGCCAGCAGTTCTGTTTCTGTCATGTGGGTCGGGCTTGGCAGCAAATGCCTTATTCACTGAGCCACCTCACCATCCCTTCCAACATCGTAAGTTTAACCTAACACTGTGCAGTCTATGGTCAGTCATTAGTCATTAGTTTTGAAGCTGTTCTCAATTCTATGATCATGTTCTCTTGATACATAAACTCCATTAGTTCACTCATATAAATACATATGTATATATGTGTGTGTGTGTATATATAATGTTGTTAGCCTTTGTTTTGTGTATTTCTGAAATAGTAGAGGCTGAAAAACTAAGTCCATTGGCGACATGCCTGACTAACAAGCATAAGGATCTAAGTTTAGATCGCTAGGACCCACATAAAACCCATATAAAGAGAAATATATCCAGAACTACAGTGCTGGAATGAGACAGAGATAATAAGATGCCTGTAGATCACTGGCAAGCCAGTATAGCTGAATTAGTCAGCTCCAGGTTCAGGGACAGAACCATTCTCAGAAAATATGGTGGAGAATAATGGACAAAGACATCTAATGTTGGCCTCTGCTTTCAACCAACATTTGTGTGCACATGTGCAGAGTCAAACACAAACATACACTCATGTATATATATATCACATAAATGTATGCATGATACACATTCACACAAAAGAATATTGGGGATTATTTTAAGGTGTGTTACTTTCATTTATATTGCATTTGTTTAACTCTGTGAAGTTGTGTTACTGTGTCTGTCTAAAACACCTGATTAGTCTAATAAAGAACTGAATGGCCAATAACTAGGCAGAAGATAGAATAGGTGGGGCTGGCAGGCAGAGAAAATATATAGAAGGAGAAATCTGGGAGCAAAAGAAGAAGTAGCCAGAGAAGGAGGTGGACTCCAGAGGCCAGTTACCCAGCCACCAAGCTACACAGCAACCCATGGAATAAGAGTTAGATTCATAAAAGTAAGAGAAAGAGAAAAGCCCATAGGCAAAAAGTAGACAGAATAAGTTAAGAAAAGCTTGGAAGAAACAATCCAAGCTAAGGCCGGGCAAGCATAGTTAAAAATAAGCCTCCATGTGTGATTTACCTGGGAGCTGGGTGGTGGGCCCCTCAAAAAAGAAAAAAACAACCAACAACAAGAATAAGAGTAACTTCATTCTAAATTTTAATCATCTTAAGTCGATGTGTGGTGTAGTGGATTGAACCTAAGATCTTTCCCTTACCAATGAACAACTTACCAATGAATCATCACCCTAGGCCAGGTTATATCATTTCATAACTCATGTTTTTCTTTTCCTTTTTAAAGATGTTGGTAGGCCCTATGATTTATTAGTTACATTGTCTGCTCATCTCTATGCACACTTCTGGTCAAGGTCCTCCCCACTCCCACTTGAGAATGTTCTTCTTGGCTTCTTTTTACCACAGTATCCCTTTAATCCTTGTGACTGCAAAACAAAAGACAATGCATAATTTGTGGTATTCTGTTACTTCTACATATTTGATCATAAGTGTTATCAAAATTACTATATGTTACAGCATTGTGGAACCTGTAACAAGCAGTGCTAATGGGAAGCATTAGGTCACTGAGCTATGTCCTCACCTGGGGTCTTAGTTTGATTTTCTATTTCTGTGATGAAACACCATGACAAAAGCAAGTTGGGAAGGAAATAGTTTTTTGTTTTTTGTTTTTGTTTTTGTTTGTTTGTTTGTTTGTTTGTTTGTTTGGCTTACACCTCCACATCACAGTTTATCACTGAAGAAAGTCACGACAGGAACTTAAGCAGGGCAGGAACCTGGAAGCAGGAGCTCAGGCTAAGGCCGTAGAGGAGTAATGCTTACTGGCTTGCTCCACATGACTTGCTCAGCCTGTTTTCCTACAGAACCCAGGAACACTAGCACAGGAGTGACACCACCCATAATGGGCTGATTCTTTTCTTCTTGACTGAAATGAATGGATAAAGAAATGAAACTTTCAGTTGCAGGCCCCCTCCTGAATAGACCATCTGGCTATCATCCTCCTCCCTCCATGAAGATGTGAAAATCTGCACAGATTTCAAGAACTAGAGAAGTAGTAGCTTCTAGGGACAAAGAACCAGGGAATATGCAGTATAGTCATAGAAAGCCTTGTACCACCTTAGTGTTTGAGACATTATAGACCATGACAAAAGTATCCCTGGCCCAGTGTTGTGTCAACCACAAGGTTTGATATTGTGTTATTGGCGAGGAGCAATATTTTCATGACCCAGGTGAATTATAACACAGAAAATAATGGGTGAATTTGTTGTTGAGAAGCAGTCAATTAATTACAGATAGAGTTGGCAGTAACATATCATTATCAATGGCAATAACTGGCTATATGGTTGGTGATTTTTCTGTTTAAATAGAGATGACCAGAAATTGCAGTACTGGTGTGGAAGCCATTGCTTAGTACACACAAACAGGACACTATGAGGTGGAATTACAATGGGACCCACTATGTAACTATGCATATAGCTACATATTTATTAGCTTCAGCAGAAGATGAAAATAAGCTCAAACTTAGACATCTTGATTTTATTCTACTGTAGTATTTGTTAAATGAATTGTGCATCAGCTTTGTTGACACTAAACAGTGTCTGAATACCACCAGTACTGATCTCTTTCCCAGTACAATTCAATCATGTTGATGAAGATTTTAGAGGAGAAGATAAAAAAATTTATCTTTGGCTTTATTCAGTTGAAGATGGCATATACTATCCTGCATGCAGTGAGCTTTGCAGTTCGTATATTCAGACAATAATCCCTATTCGTTTATATTTTGTTTTTTTAAGAATGCCCACCTGTAAATTCACGGAATTTACTGTCTTTGCTTCTAGCTATTATTTCTTTAAACTAGGGCTGTTACTTATTTTTTGAAAACTGTGTATGCATTACTTCTCTTGTTGTTGTGGGGGGGAAAGCCTGGACAAAGCAACATGAGAAGTGAGTGCTGGTGCTCTCCTGGTTTTCTCCCTTTCATTTGGACACCAGTGTGTGGAATAGTACCACCCATATTTAGAGTGGGTCTTCCCACATCATTTAACCCAGTCTAGAAACTTCTGCACAGACATACTTGTGCTTAGGTGCCTTGTCCCTTAGGTGACTCTAGATTCTGTCAAGTTAACAATCAACATTAACCATAATGCCCTGTCCTCACACTCTGCATTATACCCACTTAAGATTAAAAGCTGTATTTCTACTGAACATTTAGTTGCTCTTTTGGGCTTATAGTCAATCATTCACTCAGATTCTTGGAAGTGTGATGTTCATAAAACATATTTAATCATTGCTATCATTGCCAACAATTACCTTAAACTAAGTGAATTCAATAAAAATCTGATTTTGGAAGAGGGATGTATATCAACTGTGGTCACAGTAGTCTTCAGTAACCTATAATTCAGAGTCATTTCACATTCTGCTTACAAAAATGTTTTATGGTCCTCTTTTTCTGTGAAAGTTCAATAAGATTTAGCTCATACTAAAAATAAATCTCTAGCCATTTAGAAGTTGGATATAGTGCCAGACAATTGTTGCTATCATTTGCAATGTTTTCAGAGATTTTACTATATCATTGAGCTGTGTGTGAGCAGCCACTATACCAGCCATTCATTTGTTGCATCTCACTTTCCCTTATTGTACTTAAAATTATGCCGGAAGAAATGACCAAGGAAAGGAACTAGAGCTTGTGAACACAGATGTTGCCTCATGTGTTTCCTGACCTATAAGCAATTTTCTGCCATTTATCATACTTGCAATTCCAATAATAAATAATAAACTATTATGTAAGAATGAAGGAAATGAGCTGAGGAGATGACTCAGTCAAGATACACTGCTCACCACATAAATATGAACACATATAAGAATACCAGATGTGGTGGCTCGTGCTTTTAATCACAGAGCTGAGAAAGTGCAGACATGTGGATCACTGGATCGTGTTGGCCACCAGGTCTAACAAAATTGGTAAGCCCCAGGCCAGAAAGAGACATTGTCTCAAAAAGCTAGGTAGATAGTACCTAAGGAAAGAGAGCTAAGTTCGTCTTCTTACTTCCACAAACATGAAAATATACGTGTATGTGTACCTCACATGTTCACTTCACATACATATGTACACAATCTTCATGCATGCTTCTAAACACTTGTGCACCCTAAATCAATACAAAGCAAGAGCATGTACATGCATAGGCATGCATTTATATCATTGCATACCTGTTCACCCCACACATCTACATATATATGAACATGTGTATATACATTTATATATATAAACACAAACATGTGCAAGTGCACACACATGCATATGAACATGTACATGCACACATATGCATGCATTCCTATACACAATGTGCACCCATGCTCACATACCTATACACAAACATGTATATATACATATACACACAAATATACATACACGTGTGTACATGTACACGTAACCACTCATGTGTAACCCCATATATACACACATACAAATAAGTATATAAGTGTATATACAGATACTCATGCAGTTCCTTATACCATGCATCACATACACACATATAAAAACACATACACATATATGTGCACCCAATACACACATGTACAAGCATGAACACACATATATGCATACTTATACTTAAACATGCATATATATACATATGTACACTCAAACACATGCATACACATATGTGTGCATATATATACACACACACGTGCAAATATGTGTACTCTATACATAAACATGTGCAAACACATGTATATATACACAAACATACACATACAAGCATGTATAAATGCATAGACATGAATGTTCACCTCCTAATGCTTGTACCGATGTTGCACAAATTCCAATTGGTCTTAATAATAAAAACCCAGAACCAGATAGCAGGGTAAATAGTGAAAGACCAGAGAGGCACAGCAACCAGCCACTAAAGAGACTTCTTACCTCTACGGAATCCTCAGCTTGGAAAGAGAGCAAGATTCTGTCTTCACGAAGCCTCAAACTAAAAAAGATTGAGCTCCTGTCTCCTCCCAGCCATATCACTTCCTGTCTCTACTTCCCTAGCACTGAGATTAAAAGCATGAGATCCCAAGTGATGGAATCAAAGGTGTGTGGCACCACTCCCTGGTTCTGTTTCTCTTTTAGACTGGGTCAATCAAGTGTAGCCCAGGCTGGCCTTGAACTCACAGAGATTCATCTGCCTCTGCCTCCCCGAGTGCTGGGATTAAAGGTGTGTGCAACCACTGCCTGGCCTCTATTGCTAACTAGTGGCTCAGCTCATGCTCTGATCTTCAGGCAAGCTTTATTTGTTAGATCACGAACAAAAGATCACCACATACACACTCATACATGCATGCACACAAATGTGTGCACACACAAACTGGCACACATACCTTTGACGGCGGGGTCAGTGATATGTCACTTAACTCTCAGTTATTCTGCCCAGGGTCTCTCACCTGCCTGGGTGACTGCTCTGCTGCTTTCTTTTGGACTTTTGAAAGAAACTGTTGGAAGAGTCATCTGGAAACTTGTATTCACACCAGCAGCTCTTACTGATTGTGATTTGGGCACCTTAGGTCCTTCTCCATACAGCCTGCCATGGTTAGACTGTTCTCTGTACATAGAGATGCCAAGACAAGCACTCTTAAAAAAAAATTAAAAAAAGAAGAAAGAAAAAAAACTGAGATGAGAAGATGAAAGGCAATAAAGGGACCCATCTGAAACACTACTTATTGACAATATTGGTAAATAGTGTTGCTCTTTAGTACAGGAGCCGAGCTGGCCTATGTGCAAATGTGGAAACTAGAGCCATCATCTTTGAACTGGAGGAGAGAAAAGTCACCAATCAAAATTCATCTATACAAATTGGACAGAATTTGTGGCTGATGGAGGCAATTTACTTCATACCATTCCTGACCAAATCATGTACATCCTTCCTCCACTAAATATGCATGCAACTTATTCTCTGGATCCCCAGAGTCACAGCATGTTACAGCTCTGTGCAACTTTAAATTCAGGGAATATCTGTGTACCAGACCTGCATTTCACTCTCCCACACAAAAGGATGGGCAGGGGTGTGGCCACTGTCTGATAGCTGCATTCAAACAGGAGGAAAGGAAGCGACCACAGCTGAAGTCCTGCCAGCCACAGCTGCTGCTCCCCCAGCATGGGTGCAGGGGACTGCTCCTTTTCAAGGGTCTTTTCTCGTGCTTTATTCTAAATGGCTCTTTCTGGTGTCCTGTTGAATAGGAATTCTACTTTTTTGTTTGTTTGTTTGTTTGTTTTTTGTTTTTCGAGACAGGGTTTCTCTGTGTAGCTTTGCACCTTTCCTGGAACTCACTTGGTAGCTCATGCTGGCCTCGAACTCACAGAGATCCGCCTGCCTCTGCCTCCCAAGTGCTGGGATTAAAAGCGTGCGCCACCACTACCTGGCTGGAATTCTACTTTTAAAGGCAGATTGTCTTTCATTCCATGAAAACATCCTAAGTTTACTGCTTCATTGTTCTCTCAACCTGATTTTTGACTGCATATCTCTGAAAAATAAGAAGAGAACCTGTTTCTTGTTTTTTTAAGCATGTATCTCCTTTATTCTAACAGATGACACTGTCAACACTGTAACTCTTCTGAATTACATGGTGCTCCTAGGAACCTTCACATCTTCACATCTAGACATCTAGACACCTTCACATCTACTTGAAAGCAGTCCTTCAGTTTGGGTTGTTTGCCTGGTATGTGGTGATATGCTATGACTCTATTTTTACACAGTCTGTTTGTTCTTCCTCTCTCTTCCTTCAGCTTCCAGAAGTTATTTCAGAGAGCTTAGAAAGGAATAGTCTGACGTTTTTATTCATTTTAAAATCAGTTATTAGCTATTATTTAGTTAGTAATTACTTTGGGGACAAATATTACTTTGACATTATATTTGGATGACTGAACATGAGAAATAGTTATTTGTTCAACTTCTTACACCCTGGATATGCACATCACCATAGCACTCTTGATTTTTATGCAGTTGATTACCTATACAGAAGACCATCTCAGGATTGCAATCTTCAACATTCCATCATTGCAGGGGGAGTACTTAAAATGCCCCACTCCTCCCTGAGGATTGACAAACAGTTAACAGTTAATTGTGCAGAAGGAGCTCTTACACTGTTTCTACCTCTAAGACTCTGAAGGCAGTTATTAGAGGCTGGGGTGTAGGTTGAGGTCAACATTTCCTCCAAAGTAATACATTCTGTCCTACAGAGAAACCCCTAAATTCAGGAAACAAACAACTCAAAAGCCTTAGAAAATCTCTGAAACTCATGAGACTCACTAGTTCCCTCTTACCCTCAAACATATATAAGCAGTAATGACTGTTGAAAGACACTCTTAGACCCTCTGAGCTGCCTGGAGGAAACACTCTCCAACTTATCAAACTGCATGCAAGTTGTACAATGAGATCCATGATCTCAGCTTTGTGAGCCATGATCCGTTCTAGTGTGGGTTATGCTGACTTAGCAGTCTTTGAGTCTTTTCTGCTCCCATAAAGAACCCCTCACCTATATTCTTGTAAATTACCCCAGGAAAACTCTTTGTTTCACCAAGATGGATTCTGGTGGTATCCATACTTTTTTTTGTAGGCTCCCTATCTTGGGTGTGTAAACATTTGTTCACAGCTCTCCAGGAATAGTGTAATACAACAGGGCAGAAAAACACTTTCTAACATGGTGTAGCCTCTGGTTGACTACCTATGTTCTTGTAAATAATCCTTTATCCATGGTCCTATAGGCACCTTTAATGAAACTCTTGTTACCATAAAAAATAAAATATAAAAAGAGGGGGAAAAGCCATAAAGCAGGAGACTAGATGGTGACAGAATCAGCAGGAGTGGGTATGTAATAACAGAAAGTGATAAGGGAGAAATACAATCAAAATTTATGGAGAAGTATGAACTTACCTTTTTGAGAAAATTTTGTATGTAGATTTGTTCTTCAGAAACATTCCCAGTCAGCAAAGTCACAGCTTTAAAGACCCTCAGAGAGAAGCTAAACACTATGTCTTGTTGGATTCCACCAATCACAAGGGAGAAGAGCTGACATTTTAGTGAATAAGATTATACTTTTATATCCTACTATATCTCTGTAACAAGGCTGTTGCTTATAATGAGGTATATGAATATACATTCATGAATATGGAAAAAATTCCAAAGGTAGCACAAGAATACAACCATTACACAGAGTTCTGAAAGCCAGAAGCAACAACTCTTTCTTTCTTCCCCTGAGCATGAAAGGGCATCTCATTCCTAGGCATTGCTGGGAAGCATCATCATCTCAAACTTGTCCATTTACATAACATGTACATGTTTGCATTTAATTTTACTAATTTTTATCCATGCATGTGAATGTGTATGTGAGGGAACTGTGCAAGCATCACATTCAGTTAGTGGAGTCAGAAGACAACCTCAGGTGCTCATCTTCACCTTGCACCTTGATTGCGACAAGTTCTCTCATTTGCTGCTGCATACACCTGCCAGCTTCCAGAATTCTCTTGTCTTCAGCTCTCTTCTCACCACAGGAGTTCCAGATATAAGGATGTAGAGAACTGTGTCTTTCTTTTCCTAAATGCTGGGGATCAAAACTGACGTCATTATACTTGAACAGCAAGTACTTTACCAGCTAAACCATATCCCTAGGCCAATATGTTTTAGTTTTAATTCTGAGAATTACAATATTAAATAATGTATCACCACATATGCATGCACACACATATACATAATGTACATGTGAAATTTGAAATGTCTTAATTTTGAATATAATACTATATTCCTTTGCTATATAATTTTAATTATTTAATAGCACTGCTATTCAAATCAGAGCCAAGAATGAAGTCAAAATATCTAATTCAGTACAATCCAAACAGGGAAAAGGAATTATGTATATAAATTTGTATCCTGGAATATCACTGACTTTTGATTTGGTTGTCAACACCAAATTGAGACTAACCTTGTTAACCATCAATGACTCTGATGAGGCCATATGAATTCACAAGTCTGTTATGACTGCCTCCCTTCCTTAACAGAGGATAAAAACAGAGTGCTGGGGGCATCACTGCATATGGTCAGGAGATTCTAAAAGCAAGTGCTAAGGAGAAGCCAGAATAGCCCACATTGTACTCTTACCATCTGCTTACCAACTGACACCCTGGAGCTTGCCAGCATGTTGTTTTATTAATTTAAAATATCTTTATGCATTTCCATAACATTTTAAAATGTCATTAAAATAGAAATGTATCTGTAATATTTCTATGTGAGCTCAAATTCACCTCAAATTTAAAGGTCTTAAGGAGACGTGCCTGAATTTCCTCCATATATTGTATATTATCTAGAACTGCCAGCACTATGTTATCTAAATGTGTGGCTTCAGCAAACCTCCAAGTTTTGCCTATAGGTCATCTTCAAAGTTATATAAACAGGAGCTAGAGAGATGGAAGAGTGGTTATGACCATGCTCTTGCAGAGGACCAGAGGTGGTTTCCCAGCATCCACACTGGATAGCTCATAACTCCAGGTCCAGAGGATCTAACACCTCTTTCTGGCCTCTGTGAGCACTGTGTACATGTGTACATATACATGCAAAGACACACACACACAGAGAATTAAAAATAAAATCTACAATATTGAATAAGCACTAATTGTAATATTTAATACTCACCTCATTCTTTTCTTAGCCATGAGCTCATGAACAAACAAACCATTGTTGTATCTTCCTAAGGTCCCCAGAAGTAAAGTGTTCATGGTGGCCTCACTTGTTGATATGCCAATAGATTTACCATCATCAATGATGGTGTGTGTGTGTGTGTGTGTGTGTGTGTGTGTGTGTGTGTGTGTGTGATGCCAATGATGGTTTGATTGTGAACTGTCCATATGGGCCCATATGTTGTATCACTTGATCCCCCACTGACTGGCTGTCCTGTCTCGAGAGATTGTGTAACAATTAGAAGCTGGCACCTTGTTGGATGAAGTGAGTCATTGGAGGTGGGCCTTGTTTTATAGGCCAGTTCCATTTTCTGCTTCCTGAGTACAGATGGAATCAATGTGACCAGCCACATCACACTTTTGATGATATACGGTCATTACTCACCATCATGTACTATATACCATCTAACTGTGAACCTGAAAAAAGTCCTTCCTTACTTCATTTGCTTCATTGGATATTTCATTGGAGCAATGAAAAAGTAGCTAATACAACAGTATCACATACTGTTTTAGCTAGGGTTTCTATTGCTGTAAAGGGACACCATGACGCTGTAAGCTCTATAAAGGAAAGCATTTAATTTCCACTATGTGGTGATTTGAATGAAAATGCCCCCCATAGCCCAACAGACAATGGCATTATTAGGAAGGGTGGCCTTGTTGAAGGAAGGGTGTCCCTGGAGATGGGCTTTTAGGTCTCAGATGCTCCAGCCATGTCCACTGTGTCAATTCCTGCTACCTAGGGATCCAGATGTAGAACTCTCAGGTACCTCTCCAATCCCATGTTTACCTGCATGCCACCATGATAATGGACTAAATCTCTGAAATATAAATCAACCTAAATTAAAAGTTTCACTTATATGAGTTGCTGTGGTCATGGTGTCTTTTCACAGAAAAAAGAACTGTAACTAAAACAGAAGTTGGTACTAGGGACTGGGATATTACTGTGATAGGCCTGACCATTCTTTTATTTAGAGGAATGTGGACTTTGGGACTTTGGATTAGAAAAGCAATTGGATGCTTTAAGTGAAACTTACTGGGCCATCCTAGTAAGAACATGGAAGACAGTGGTGATTTGAACTGTGGGAGCCTGACTCAAGAAGATTCAGAGGAGAAGAATATTAGTATGTGGCCTAGAGATCATTCTTGTGATAGTTTATTGTAGAATGTGATTGTTCTTTTCCCTTGTCCGAATAGTCAGCCTGAGGCTAAAGTGAAGAGATTTGGATTAATTGTGCTAGCAGAGAAGATTTCAAAACAACCTAGTATTGACTCTGTCCTGTGGGTATTAGTGTTCACTCTTATGAAGATCTATAATGAAAAGGAGCCAACTAAGCAAGGAAAAATACAAACTGCAAAGTTCAAGGAGAAAAGGGACGCCAGGAAATGGAATTTAGCTAAATCTTGTGTTCAAGGAGATGAACAGATTTAAAAAAAAAATCCTGATGTCAAATGGAATAAAGAGAGTAGTGACTTTAGGGCAAAATCCTACCCAGCTAAGCTTTTGATGTGTGAAAAGAATTAAAGAAAAGCTTAGAGCCAGGTATAGTGATGCACACCTGAATCCCAGCACTCCAAAAATGGAGGCGGGCAGATCTCTGAGTTTGAGGCCAGCACCATCTCATATCACAAGTATCATGAGGCCATGGATTTAGTATCAGGATAGCTAAGCTTATTGCAGAAAACCATCAAAAACAGAAAGCTGGTGAAGATATCATTGAATGAGGGGACTGTGTCAAGCCACAGCAACCAGCAGAACTTGGTAGCTTTACCACATGGTTGTGACTTAGATTCAAGGATAGAAGAAAGGGGTTATGGAATCTCCCTCCATGGCTAAGGAAATCCACTTAAATCGTGCATGTAATGGAGATGTCCCTGCATAGAGGCCTAGAGAGGCCATTGTATGAAGCTATGAAGTTGAAACCTAGATTGTCTTGGAGACCACAAAATGTTGGAGATGCCAGAGCCATGGGATACCTGTTGAAGAGAGCTGCTAACAGGGAGTGGAACCAGCCCAAGAGGGAGTAGCAGGTTGCAGTGAACAAAGCTGAAAGGAGTTGGAGATCTGAAGAGCATTTTGACACCAGATATAGAAATGTATAGGGTTTGGAGTTTGCCCAGCTGGATTTCAGTTTTGCTTTGTCCAGTATTTCCTCACTGTGCTCCCTGTCTTCCCTTTTGGAATGGTCTTGTGTATTTTGATATTTCAGAGATAACAGTTAAGAGATTCACAAGTCCTGGAAGGAACTTTGGGCTTTGAATGTTTAAACATCTCTGAGACTGTTATAGACTATGGAGACTTTTGAAGTTGCACTAATAGTATTTTGAATTATAATATGGTTAAAAGCCTCTGGAGGCCAGGGAGTAAAATGTGATAGTTTAAACAAAAATATTCCCCCTAGGCCAATAGAGATTGACACTATTAGTAGGTGTGGCCTTGTTGAAGTAGGTGTGGCCTTTTTGGAGGAAGTGTGTCTCTGAGAGAGGGCTTTAATATCTAAGCTGCTCAAGCCATGCAGAGTTTACCACTCACTTGCCTGTAGATCCAGATGTAAAACTCTCAAGCTATTTCTCCAGTACCATGTCTGCCTGTGAGCAGCCATGCTTCCCACCATGATGATATTGGACTAAACCTCTGAACTGTAAGTGTGCCCCAATTAAATGATTTCCTTTATAAGAGTTGCTGTGGTCATGGTGTCTCTTCACAGCAATGAAGCCCTAGGACAGGCTGGCTAACAGTTTCACAGGTTCATCATGGCAGGAAGCATTGCAGTCCATATGAAGCCCTTATTTGATTATCTGGAATGAGTTGTGCTTATCTTTCATGGATCAGGAAATTACAGGGACAGTAGATGGATTTTCTGTTAAGGACATCCCAGTCTGAGAATGTCCTCATCTAACTCTTTCATATGAATGACAGCTTGGCTTGTGAGGATGTTTTTTGAGAAAACTAATTTGTCTCAAAATTCACAAATGGTTTAATTGCTTTCCTGAAAATGATGCTGCAGGGAAACCTAATGTCACTGAAATTTTTTTTTCTGTAAGGTATTGGAATTGTTATGCCTGGTGCCTCAAGATTTTAATACATTTTTTTTTTGTTTTTTTTTGACACAGGGTTTCTCTGTGTAGCTTTGCACCTTTCCTGGAACTCACTTTGGAGACCAGGCTGGCCTCGGACTCACAGAGATCCTCCAGGCTCTGCCTCCCGAGTGCTGGGATTAAAGGTGTGCGCCACCACTGCCCGGCTGCAAAGGTGGCTCAGCCATTAAAGGCTAGGCTCACAACCAAAAATACATTCTTAACAATATATTTTATTAATTCTTTGAGATTTTATACAATGTATTTTTCTTCATTTTTTTAGATTTATTTTTGAAATCATAATATAATTATATCATTAATGCATTTTTAAAAAATTTCTGTCAGTGTGTGCATGATGGGAAGGTGACATATGTCTGAGTATGTGAATTTGTGTGTGTGTGTGTGTGTGTGTGTGTGTGTGTGTGTGTGTGTATGTGTGCATGTGTGCACGCGCGCACCAGAAAGCAGTCTTGTCTGTCTATTCTCATCTTCTGCCTTGCTTTAGAAGAGCCTCCCAGGCCTGCTGACCTATAAGCTTCTGGAGACCCTCGTGCCTCTGCCTCCCATGTTGCCATGGCAGCGCTGAGTTACGGACATGTGTACCATTATGCCTAACTTTATATGTTCATGCTCTTTACTCATTGAGCTAACTCATCAAACCAAGAATTTTATAGTGGACCTCAGAACCTTTGCTTTTCACAAAATGCACATATTTATTTTACTACTTGCTGATATTTTTTGATGAAACGGCATACTCTGAAAACATATTTGGAAAATGCCTCTGTGTACCAACAATTTGGAAAATGGAATGTTCTTCATGAGGTGTGATCAGAAGAACTGGAATATCATGGAGCTGGAGAAAAGGCTCAGGAGTTAAGAATGCTTTATGCTTTCTGTTCTTGATAGGCCCAGGATTTGGTTCCTAGTGCCTGCAACAAGAGGCTCGCAACAGCTTATAACTGCAGACCCAGGGGATCATATGCTCCCTTAGGGCTTCTGGAGACAATTGCTTGCATAATCTCTCTCTCTCTCTCTCTCTCTCTCTCTCTCTCTCTCTCTCTCTCTCTCTCTCTCTCTCTCTCTCTCTCACACACACACACACACACACACACACACACACACACACACACATACACACAGAGTCTTATTTTTAAAGTTAGTGTATCAGGAGCCTGAATGGCTGTCCACTAAAGAAATCTGGTGAATTCTATTTTATCTGAAGTTTTCAACCTCACTGCATCCCACACACTGTATTTCAAATACTTTTGTCCTGCCATTTCTTCATGTATCCAGTCTAGGAATAACGTATTTTCAAGATGTTTAAAAAATTAAATTCTGGGGGGCTACAAGAGATGGCTAAGCTGGAAAAATATTTGTCATACAAGAATGAGGACCTGAGTTCAATCCCCAGAACAGAGGTAAAAACTCATGGGACTGTGTTTCAAGCCGGCCATCCAGGTACCAGGGAAATGGATTAAGAAGGATCCCTGTGATTTGATGACCAGGCAGTTTAGCTGAATCAGTAACCCAGGTTCAGTTTGGGGCCTTGACTCAAAAAATAAGGTAGAGAGTAAATGAAGATATCCAATGTTGACCTCTGATCTCTCCAATCACACATGTCTATGTACACCTGCAGACACAAACGTGCACAGGTATGCACAAGTAAGTATTGTGACCTTATAACTAGATGCTTCAGTACCTAATAGGCCTCTTCAGTTTGTAACTTTCCATGCTATTTTCTACCCTTGGAAAGCTCTGCTACAGCATACTTTTGCTTAGTGATTGCATTTAGCCTTTCTTATTTCCAGATAAACACTGCATGTCCATTGTTTCTCTTTATAATAGAAACTCATCTTTGCATATTACTCTAAATTCCTGAAAGCAAAAATCATCTCCAGAATCATTGGACCCATTCAACTTCCTTGGGTTTATGAAATGGAAATCATTTTTCAGATGATTTTGAGGAACTGGAGAAGTGATTGATCGTTAAGAGCACATACTACTCTTGTAGAGGACCAGAGTTAGATTCACAGGACCAACACGGGATGGCTCATAATCACAGGTAATTTCCATTTCTGGGATCCAATACCCCTTTCGGACCTCCAGACACAACTTCACTTATGTGTCCTTACTTCACACAGGCAAATATTCTACATATAGCTAAAAAGAATAAAATTAAATACATTAAAATTATTTTTACAGAATTAGGCTGGAAAGGCATTTGTAGAAAGCATACCCAGAAACTCTAGTCATTCTTTAACTCAGCGATTGGGGTAAAGACCAGCAGAGCATTGGCAGGAACCAGTCACCTGGATCACTTTACATGAAGCACCAGTACTTAACATGCATAGGGTCACAATGTCTCACTAACAGACTCCTGGCTCTGTCTCATGGGCTTTGCCCCTCAGAATCCTCATTTCATCAC
The DNA here is from genome assembly GCF_049852395.1 of Peromyscus maniculatus bairdii. Classification (NCBI taxonomy): domain Eukaryota; kingdom Metazoa; phylum Chordata; class Mammalia; order Rodentia; family Cricetidae; genus Peromyscus; species Peromyscus maniculatus. Next base: position 15,799,758 of record NC_134862.1, read on the forward strand.
TGATAAATGCCTGCACTCTAGAAATCTCTTCCTAATCACCTTGCTGTATGTGAGGCTATGTCTCCTGACTCAAATTATGTGTATTGTTACCTACTTGTACAACCTAGAACAAACTGGCCCTTCTTTTTAACTAGAAGAAAGATGGGGATATTATTCACCTCCTTCCAAATTCTAAAGGGGAACAACACTTTGCCCTCTTGTTTGGAGGACCCTTCCTCAAATTCCAAGGCACTTAAGTTCAAGCCCACACAAATGTCCACCATATCGTTTAATGTGCTTTTGCAATTGTCTTTTTCTTTAGCGTAATGGGTATTGTTTATAATTATGCTGGTGCATACTTGGTTTTATAACAGGCTTCCTTTATGTTATCAAGCTGCTTTGCTTTTTAATTTCTGCTTGTCTCTCAATTAGCTTCTCACCCCACACTGTTATCCTATCTCATCTCTCATTTTATAGCACCCATGCTCCATAAATTTGAATAAGATAACAACAGATGCTGCTTAAAGTGTACTTCTCTTCCCGACTGTCAATCCACTGAAAACATGGACTTTTGCCTTGGATTGTTGTTTTGTTCTTTTGACACAGAGGAGATTTCTTTTGGTTTAATAATATTGTTTTACTCTTTTTAATTTATCCTTTCAAAGTGAGACAATAGTAAAATTGGGTGTTTATTCCTGAGAGAAAATGAGAATGATTGTCTCTGTCCTTTCTTATCTATATTTTGATGTCTTCTTTTAAGTTTGAAAATAGAGTGCTGATTCGGCAACTTGACCCTGCATAGAGGATCAGGACTGTAGGGAGTCCAGTGGGAGTGATCCATGGCCCCAGATGGTGCCAAATCTCATAGCACTCACAGGCTTTGTTGTCTAAATGGAAATTCTTATCATTCCTTACCTGATTTCTTACCCTCCACCAAGGTCATTGGTAGATTCTTCCTGTTCTACTTAATGTTTCAGCAAGAAATATCAGATGTTCAAGGTCATCCTCAGTTACATAGCAAAAATGAGGCAAGCCAGAAATATATGCAAATATCCTTAAAATAAAAATGTCAGATGATTATTGATGATATCACTAGCAATAATATAAATGTAGAAATGAACACAGTGCTAACACTAAGTGTCTGGTGTGGTATCTGTGATCAACAGGGATTCTGGCCTGGTGATGCTCAGGTGGCAGACACAGTTCTGGCACAGAATTCGAAATGTTATGAAATTAAAGTGAATGTGTCTTTGTATAGAGTTGACTTCCTATTGTTTCAGAGTCCTTGTACAATTATTGTAATAAATTTACTTAATAAAATATGTAATAGAAATGAAATAACAGCGCATGTTAAAAATGGGTTTCATTAAGACACACAAAGGCTGCCCTAGGAGATGTTCCAAGCAAACTTCTAAGTCTTTGGGTTTTAATGTAACAGAAAGTTACATTAGTATAATATAAAGTTTTCACTGTGACAATATTGAATTTAGAAAAATTATTCATAGTCATGACAGTAATTAACACTCCTGTTTATTTGGAGCCTAATCTATCACATACATGTTATGATAGAATACTGATTATTTTATCATCAATCTCATAAAGCTATGCCAGGACAACATATCTATGTCTATCCGTGTGTGTGTGTGTGTGTGTGTGTGTGTGTGTGTGTGTGTATTTAATAGTATGTACAACACATATACACAACTATTACAACATTGAAACTGTCAGAAAACTAAAGTCATTGCCAGAGGTCAATTTGAAAGTAAATGGAACAACTAAGATTGCCGATGTCAGCTGAGGCTGTAGGTGGCTCAGGTTAGTTCTTGGTAGGTAATGACAAGGACCTGAACTCCAGACCAAAAATCCATGTTAAAAAGCAGGACATTGAAAAAGCTCCATGTTTTGGTTGTGAGCCTAGCCTTTAATGGCTGAGCCATCTCTCCAGCTCAAGTAGGGTGGCTTGGGAGGGAGGGCTGGGAGATGGGAGGAGAGAGGAGATGGAATATGTGGGTGGTATGTAGAGTGAATAGAAAATTTCTTATTAAAGAAAAATGAAAAAAAGAAGAAGAAAAAGCTGCATGTGACAGCATGAACTTGCGAGTGCATGCACATGTACTCACTGACACAAAGACTGTATGTGCTTGACTCCAAGTTCAGTTTACCCGTCCATACACAACCACTGCTTAAGTATTCATCATTTCATCTTAAAGCCAGCTACTTCATGGTCAGGAGAAGGAAACTCAAGGTGGTATTGCCGAAGGTCTCCTTCAGGACACTTCTGCAACAATTCAGCTGCCTTCACCTTGGCCAGTGTTGAGAGCTGTTTTTATACCATTTTACCTTCACACTGTGAGGAAGCCTCCATCAGATTAGCTATCACTATCCCTTGATTTAATATAGTCATTACGTGGAGCTTGTCACCTTTATGGCCACCTATGTTCCAGTGAAGTGTTTTGTCCATGGTTGTATATAATTACAGTCTAATCGGTTCAGGCAGGGAACATCCAAGTGCTCAGACAGTCGTTTTATCTTCAGCCTTGATTTGAGTTTTAATTAAATAATAATTTACTCAGTATCTCCTTTAGAGGATCCTGCTGTGATTCATACCCATACATCTCTCTGAGTGTCTATACATACTGTGGAAACTCAATAAATGGTGCTTACAAACTTCAGGCCTGGAGAGAAGAGAAATATTGTCATACAAATATGATGGGAGCAAAGTCAATAGTGAGATGGGTAAAAATGAATTGGCTGAGCTTTACTTGGTTAATACAGTGGCAAAGCCAGGCATCAGCATCAGATAAAGGACTGGATTTTAAGTCACATCATACTGGGGAAATCTGCTTGAATTCAAGTGCTGTGCTCACTCGTTCCTTTCACTCCCACTTAGAACAATTAGTGCAGATTTGACCACAACGTATTGGCATTTGATATACCGGCTTTCCTGAGTGCTAGGTGCATTGTGGTCTTGCACTTAAGTCATGCCCAACATTGCAAGTTAGCACTCCTTCTAGACATCAGGTTCCATTGGGAAATAGAGGGCAGATGATCTTGCAGTTCACACCACTTTGTTTACTCTTAGAGAAAGGAGCTGAGGTTCAGCTGCAAGAGAAGGAGCATCCCAGACATGGTCTGCATTCTACAGGTGACACTATAAACAGCCAATAAAATTAGAAATAAAACAATTAAAGTTATCCAGATCACATAAATAGCACACACAGAGAGACGCAAAGCATTAACCATTATAATTGGGAAGTCTAAATGGAAATGAATGTTTAAGAAGTGACTTGCTTTATCAATAGTTAAATGGTTAAATAGACTAAGCACCTAGGGTTCATCAGGAGAACTGCTTTTACCTAAACACAAGAATGGATCAATATATAAAGCTGTCTTCCATTTGTGGCTCTGGTTTATTTGCTCCTTGGGACCAAGGGATTTTTCTTCTCCCTTGTTTCTACTCTCAAGGATCGTTCTCTTTCCCTCTCTTAGCTAAGACTAATGATTTTCTCCCTGGCCACACATATCATCTGATTTTCCTTTCAGGTGAATTCTAAGCCTCATTTCCTCATAGGATTTCATAAATTCATGAGATTAGACAAGAATGGTGTTTACTATTAATATCAAATTGGCAGAATTTAGAATCACTGAGAAAACCTGTCTCTGGGAATATCTGAGATGCATTTTTCTAGATTAGATTACAAAAGGTATGAAGACCCACCTTAATTGTTGATAGTGCTACTCCATGGGTTAGGGTTCTGGGTTAAAAAAAAGAGAAAGCAAGCTGAGTATGAGTGTTCATTATTCATCTCTCTCTGCTTCCTGATTGTGGATGCCATGTGAGTAGCTACCTCACTCCTGCCATCACTGCTCAACTATCATGATGGAATGAACTCCCAATCCTTGAGTGGAAATAAACCCTTCCTACTTTGAGTTAGTTTCTGTCAGGTATTTGACCACAGCAACAAGAAAAGTAATTCATATGGAATGGGAAGAACACAGGTTCCTTTTCTTATATGGTTTTAGGGATCCTTGGGGAATCCAAATCTTATCCTTATATCATTATGCTGCTCTGCGCCCTTCCATGGAATGATGATCTGCCACGATCTGTGTAGAACCTGATACAGCTTTGAGTTTGATCTCCAACTCTTGATGGGGATTTAACTCCTGTTATCTGGACAAAAAAAACTAATTAAGCCTGATACCACCCAAGTGAGTTATTCTGTCTAACCTGCACTGCCAGCCATGTTCTCATGCTCCAACAGCAGGCAGAGCACCTTGGGATTTAAGAGGGTACCCTCTGCACAGCTCCTGAGAAGTTCTTCTAGAATTGCTGCATTGTTTAAGTGACCTGTCACTACAAGTAACTAATCAGGAAGTGAAACACTTGTCATTTCCTTTTCCTCCCATCTGTTCAAGATTTATCCCAGAAGCAGCTGTGATTAAGTTATTGGTATTTTATACATACCAGATGATATTTTAAGTTGGAGGAATGTATGAAATGTCATCTTTACTAATTTTCCCTATTTTCTATGTTATTTAAGTGTATGATTTTTTGGGGTGGGGGCAGGAGTAGTTGAGGGGATCCTTCCTGCCTCTCCAACCAGCAGCAAAGCCATCAGAGAGTCCTGCCATCTTTACAATGGAAATCAGTTTTCTGTTTTCATCTGCTTTTTCTCTTCTCAGCTACCATTCTGACTCCAACCCTGTATTCCCTGAGCTGGACTCTGGCAATTACATTGACATGTCTGTTTGCAATAGCAACTTTCAGACAGTCTGTACTCAAAATAAACCATGGTATTCTTTTGCAATGAGGATCATCATGTAACATTTTGCTCAAAATCTCTTATGACATTCTTTTTTTCTTTCTGAAATTATGTTTATATTACATTTCTCACCTTCTCCCTTTCTTCCTACAAACACTCCTATATAACCCTTCCAGCTCCTTTACTATCAACTTGTGAATTCTTTTATTCTTTTGTTTGTTTGAAGAAAGGATTTCTCCGTGTAGTTTTAGTGCCTGTCCTGGATCTTGCTTTGTAGATCAGGCTGGTCTTGAACTCACAGAGATCTGCCTGCCTCTGCCTCCCAAGTGCTGGGATTAAAGGTGTACACCACTGCTGTGACATTCTTGATTAGAGGAAACACAGCCCTTCTAATAATATAGCCTTTTCTGTCTTTCTGGTCCCCTCTTCACGGAGCACTCAGTTCCTTGCTCCATATAGTTTTCTGTGTAGTATCTTACCTTGGTTTGCAAACTCACTTGTTCATAGGTGACTCTCTTCTTAGACCACCTTTTAAAGAAGTGTCTTTCCTTTTCTTAGTTGAATGCAAATGATACAAACCCTGCTGTTGTTGGTTATTTTTTACTCTTTTACTCTCTTGGGGGCCTACCACCCAGCTTCTAAGTAAATACACACAGAGATACTTTTTCTTTCTTATAAATGGCCGGCCTTAGCTTGGCTTGTTTCTAGCCAGCTTTTCTTAAATTATCCCATCTACCTTTTGCCTCTGTGTTTCTACCTTTCTCTCTTTCTTTATATCTTTTCTTTTCTTCTTACTCTATGACTGGCTATTTAGCTGGGTGGATGGACCCTGAAGTCTTCCTCCTCTGCTCCTAGATCTTCCTAGATTTCTCCTCCTCTTTATTCTCTCTGCCTGCCAGCCCTGCCTATACTTTCTGCTGCCTTGCTATTGGTCATTTGGCTCTTTATTAGATCAATCAGGTGGTTTAAACAGGCAGATCAACACAGTTTCAGAGTTAAACAAAAGCAACATAAAACAATGCAACACATTTTTGCATCATTTAAACATATGTTCCACAGTATAAACAAATGTAAAACATCTTAAAATAATATTCCACAACTCTCTGTCATTCTGACATTCAGCCATTTAGAATTTTACTGACAATTGATACTAAGAACATTCAACACTTTATACAACCACTCTGCATTTCTAGAATCTTTTCAGCATCCCAAACAGGCCTCTCCTAACTAAATGCAACCTCCTAACCTCAGGTTTAATGTCAGTTTTTTCTTTGTTCCTCTGATGTTGTCTCTCTGAGTCTGGGACTCATTATATAACTGGTCTAATGGTAGTTGTCTAGGTGTTTTCTAAGCTTGTCCCTGTTGAACAAAGAATTCAACCTCATGAAAGGTGGAAGACCAATCTGGAAGAAAAGTAAAAGTAACCACTCTATTCCTTCAGTGTGTTATAGGCCCTAAGGCTGGGAATACACTGAAGGAATGCCAGTTTGAGTGTTTTATAGGGCCCTTGACTCCTCCCCTTCCTGTTTTACATCTTGTTTAGATATGTATGCCCTTGCCTTCCTGCTGTTTCTCCTGAAATATTTTCTGGGAACAAAAAACTGCCACCCCAAGAAGCTCACTTTTGCTTTTCCTGTTTACCTATGTCCCTCTAACTTTACTCCAATTATGTAATCCAAGCAGGCCTATTTCCTCAGCCTGTCAAGTACCAAGATCACAGTTGTGTGACACCAAATCCAGGTAAGTACATCATAAATTGAAGAAATGTGTGTGTCACATGTTCTTTATAACTCTACCTGGGGATGAAATGTCATGCTTATTTTAGCATTTTAAAAATAATACTGTTATAGGGAGGTAGTGCAGTAAGTAGTAGTACTTGAATTCCGATCCTAACACCCACGGAAATAGCGGGGCATGATTATGACTGAGTCAGTAAGCCCAATTCCATGGTGGTAGAAAAATGTGTCAAAAGAAAATATCCAATATAATGGTGGCCAAAAATCAGAGAGGTAAGATTATGAGAAGGGACTTTCCCAGCATGGCTCCCTAAACATACTCTTGTCGAACTTCTTCAGCTCTGGTGTACATAACAGTGGAGTTTTATTCAGCCACAAAGTAGAATGGAATTATGCCATTTGAAGGGAAATAGATACATCTGGGTGTCATCATATTTAACGCAAACAATAATAGGTCCAGCCTATATTGCTTGCTCCCAGGGTCCGCGGAAGAGTCTACCAACCAGTTGAGGATTCTAATGTGAGGGATATTCAATGAATCTAAGCACACTGAGTTCTTTAGTCCATTCGCTTTATTCTTCTATGGTGATTCCATCTACACAGTTTCTTTTCTGCTCTCTTACTTAGCTCCTCTCGGTCCCTCCTGCTCTCAGTTCCTTTTGCTGTTCTCTCATCATTCTACCTAGTTCTTTCCATCTCCATCCTCATCTTTGTTCTTTTCCATCAATCCTATTCTACCAGTGCTCTCCAAGAAGCAGCATATATACCCACATAGTAATTCTTTTGTAAAGCAATGTGAGGCTTGAAGTTCTCAGGGTCTCAATGAGAAGTGATAAGGACCCACACATAAAGCAATTAATTGTTAGCTTCCAATTACAACCCAAAAGGGGAGTGACTAAAGGGGAGTTCTCTGGTAAGGTCAACTAAAGCCTAAGACCAATTAGGGAATTTATGTGCTCAAACTATAATCTAGAAGCGGCTAGATAAAATGTTAGGAGTCAATAAGTCACAAAAAAGTAAACTGTCTTTTGTGCCACTTTTCCCGCTCATCCCAGCTGCACCTGCTTTCTGATAGGGAGGGGGACATATGTTAGGTGGCTAAGCAACCTATGTCAGAGCATGTAGTATTTGGTTAGTAAAAGCACTTTCACTCAGAGTAATTGCTGAGGAGAAAATCTAGGAATAGCACCTGGCTGAGGAGGAGTAAAAACTTAATTTGCACAAAAAAGAAGCTTGGCACCTATCACCTGTCTGGTCTTGTAGGCAATCTCCTTGGGTCAGTGGGAAGTAACTGCCTTAACTCAGTATCTAGCAAATGGCTAAAACTTCATCCCAGGAATGGAAGCAGTAAATCTCTTAAATTGGGGTCTTGTGTAAATAACCCAGGATGAAGGTAAGGGGTTGAGGATTTAATTGTTAGTGGTTCTTTTCTCTATCTGTGAGTGAGATGAGCTAATGTTTATCTATGTTCAGTTTTGTCCTTGGAAAAAGGTATCTTTGCTGAAATTTTTTGTCTGGAGAATGGCCCTGGCCAGATGTATGTTAATAAAAATAAACACAGCTGGGGACAGTTGTCCAATTACCCAAATGTATAGGGAAAGCTGTGCCCAAGATTGAGATGCAATCGTGAGATTACATGTACACATAACATGGAGATGCATGGTTAATGGGGAGACTCATAGCTGTTAATGCACAAGAAGTTTACAACAAGAGACAGCCAGTTCATTCAAATGGCAGTAATTCCATAACACCTCGTGTGATGGTTTCCTCTAACAGAACCCATAGTTCTGATAGGCTGACCTTCTGAACTCTAGTTGTCACTGCTGTATACTCTCATGGACTTTCACTACCAGCGGCTCTCAATACATATTAATGAATATAAATTAGGGTCAGAAAGGCAAATGCCACATGGTTTTTCTCACTTCATTTTCCTAGATTGTATATAAATTTATAAAGTCATACATATTTTTATGTATTTATACATATTTTGGGTACTTAGAAAGATATGCCATATTTTACATATATATACATATATATGTATATATATGTATATATATCCATACTTTCTTCCACCAGTATTTCTTTAGTTACACTGGATCCAATATCCCTTTCTGGCATTTAAGGACAATATGGAAGGAAAACTGGTAAAAGAAAAGAAATTTGAAAGTAGCTTTAAAGGAGGAGAACCATGGTCAGAGTACTAGATATAAAAAGAAAGCATATTTTGATGAAACTCATCACTAAGCCTAATGAATATATACAAATTTTAAAAACTAATTTGTTTGTATTCATTTTTAATGGAACCCATCACTATGCACAATGAATACATACTAATTTTTAAAAAGAGAGTAAAATGATTATAAAAAACTTAATCCCTAGAAGAACTGAATAATATAGCTTCCAAAATATCAGAAAGTAGAAGAGTGAATGATGTAGTATTTCCCACTGTACTTCTTTACATTGTACATAATATCAAATATTGTGTTCTACTTTTAATAAAGTATATAATGCTATTACATTTCAATTCAACTTGGTTCTTAAAATTTATCTACATGTGAAACTTCATTGTCAACTTATAGAAATTTTGTTTTTAATTTAGGTTATATGTGCATGTGCAAGTGAGTGCAGTTCCTGTAGAGGCCACAGGAGGGCATCATATTGCCTGTAACTGGAGTTGTAGGTTGTTATGAGCATTCTGAACCCAGTGTTGGGTACTGAAGTCAGGTTGCCTGCAAGAACAGAACATTCTCTTAACATTAAGCCTTCTCTGTGGTTGCCATTGTGTTACACAGTAGTTAATTTGTTACAACTATCATGATTTTTGTACTTTTTCTTACTGATGCAACTCAATTCTGTCATTTTCAATTCCATTAATACTATGTCCTTTTACTTAAACTCAGTTTGTTAAATGTCTCTGGAAAACAAAAGTCTGCTGTTGAGTGTCTTGTGAATTCTTTTTTGCCTGTGTCCTTATATCCCATCAGAAACTGCTGCAGGCCATCCAGACTTTGTGTGTGAAAGAGTGAGTGTATGCATCAATACATGTAAGAATTTGAAACAGTGTAATGTATCTTTGTATTACTGACTGTTTTAAGGAATGGCTTATTTGAAGTCTCAAGTATTACCTGTTTGACCTGTGTATCTACACTTATTGCCTCAGGTATAGTGATATTTATATCCAACATTAAACTGTGGATATAAAACAACAAAGGAATGATGTTTTCCCTTGATACATTACAATTGAAAAGACATCTTTTGATCCATTTGGAAAACCTGAAAGCTCTATGTCTCTATTAAATGTGTGTATTATTTTTCCTCCAAGGCACTTACCCTGAGCTTATAAGATTGACTACCAACAGCACTCCCTGGGTGTATTATTGAATTTAGGAGTTTCATTCTGTGTCCAGGAAGGCTGTAATCAAGAAGAGTGTGGAGAGGAAATAAAATATAAACACACTCAGCCTGATTCTGAGATCACTGGAAATGGGCCTTAAATTTGGAACTCTACTTCCCTTCTTCCTGCTCATGTTGTTGAAAGAATGAAACACAGATCTTACCAGCAAAGCAAAGTGATTCCCTTATCATGTGATTGGGGGTGATGATGACACAGGAACTCTAAAGTCTAAAAATCCACTCAACTGGACAGGAGGCCTCTTATGGTCTTGTCTTAGCATTGTCTTAGCATCTTTTCCCTTTTTTTTTTTTTTTTTTTTTTTGATCATTAGATGTGAGGTAAAAAACGATGACCCTTAAAAATAGCTGAAAATGCATATTTCCATCCATTTTGGATGAATCTAGACTATAAATACTGCCTGTGTGCTGGACAGACTCCCACCCATGACTATGGTTAAGACAGGGTTGCCTATCTAGGTCAATACTCTTTTGGTGTGTGCATGTTTACATTAGTGTAGGTGGAGGCCAGAAGCCAACTTAGGTGACTTCCTCAGTCCTTGTCATTTTATTTTGAGACGGAGCCTTTCACTTAACTTGGACCTCCCTGATTTAGTTAGGCTATAAGCCATTGTGTTCCAGAGACTTCCTTTGTCTTCCTAGCACTGGGAATACAGACACATGGCTCTATGCCAGGCATTTGCACAGCTTCTGGAGACCAAAAGCAGACCATGCTTGCATACCAAGTACTTTATTAACCAAGCTCTCTGCCCAGCCTGTATTGAATATTGTTCAAGTCTTTGTATATTGTGTTATCTCTGGGAAGATTGAAAATTAACTTTCATGTTTCTGAAACATTTACATGTGTATAGAGGTTAAGCCACTTGCCCAAAGCCAGGGCAAACTGGCCCAAAACATCTGTTTAGACTTCCGATGGAGCATGGTGCAAAATACAAAATCACAAATGAAGCATATGCTGTCAAACAGAGAAGACGGCTCCATATAAGCAAAAGTATGACCCGAGAGGATGGAGCAGGTGTGTGTGTATGTGTGTGTGTGTGTGTGTGTGTGTGTGTGCGCGCGTGTGTGTGTAAATGAGTACATAGGTATGTTTGTATGGGTCTGTGTGTGTATATGTTTGCATGTATGTGTGAATGCATATGTGTGTATGTATACATGAATATATACACGCGTGTGAATATGTATATGTGTGTTGCACAATTGTGTGTATGCGCGTCTGTGCGTGCATTCACTTACTTATACCTCTACTCCCTTTTTCAGTACTAGGGGTAAATCTCTTGTTTTATTCAGTGATAGGCATAAATTGCAGGCTTTTATGCATGGTAGGTGTCCCCAAACCTGTCTCCATTCCTGTTAATAGGGTGATTCAGCTTCAATAAATTATACCTATGAATGCAAAATATAATGGACCTTTTCTGCTTCTCTTTTCTGAAATATTGAAAGAAAAATTGGTTCAAGTCAACAATCATTTTTAAGCTGTAGATGAGCAGGCAGGAACCATGCTAAACACTGAGCACACAAATGGAAGTGAGATAAAATTAGCATTGAAGGCTTTTAGAGTCTAGTGGTGGCACAGGCAGGTCAAGAAAATGTAGTAAAGTATGAAAAGTTTTAAGAAAAATGTGTAGGAGGTGTGGCGGGGGTTAGGAAGGGTATCCATACACCCTGCTTATATCTACCATTGTGTGTGGACTGTCTGAGTATGTTCTGGTAGGAGATGATAATACTGGAGCTGAGCTTAGAATATAAATAATAGTTTTCAAGCAGAGAATAGCCATGGGGTCTCAAGGAAAGAAAATAGCAGCAGAAATTTTGCTTCTGTGACAGCCTTGTTGAATTTTAAGAGATTTGCTTATTCCTTCAACACGTGTGTATTGAGTTGCTGCCAGGATTTGGGATTCACCCTAAGTTCTTGGGATTCAGGGAGAGCAACACAAACCCTGTCATATAAAAGAGTGAGTGTCAGCTAAAGCTAACTACAAGGTCTGCTTTTGACAATCAGAACAAACTTTGCAGGGGAAGCAATATTTTAAAAACATTTTGAGGAACAAGAGGAAGTAAATGTTGAGACTATGGAGGGAAATATTGTTAGTGAGTGTGGTACAGACACCAGGCATTGAGCGGCTCTGTAGAAGACAGAGGAGATGACAATCCCCTGGCTACTTAAGGGGACAATCAAAAGCACAGCTGTGGCTGAGCAATGAGGAAAGTGAAAGGAAATGGGTGCATGGAGGCAAGATCACACTGATAAGATTGTACATTACATGGCCAGTTGTGATGCCATAGGTCTGCAAATTATGATGGACAGTTGGTGAACCTCAAAGTAGCAGGCAGTTAGTTTGAAACTTGTGCAATGATACACAGAGAACTCACTCTAAACCATACAAACCCCAAAGGATGCTTTATGCCTAAAAATATCATGTTAGTGCTAGAATGTCCCTTATTGGGTACAGCTATAGAAATATTCAGATCTGAGTTTGAACCACAATCATATAAAAAATCCATATTACAAAGAATCTATAATCTCAGGGGTGTTGTGGTATGGTGCAAAATGAAGACAAGAGAATCTTTGCAGGCTTGTGGACCAACTAGCCTTGACTACACAGTTGTGACAGCAAGAGAGCCTGCCTCAAACAAGAAAGGAAGTGGGGACCTACACATGACCTTGTCCTCACAAGACATAACTGCTTGCACTTGCACATAAATATATACATATCACACACATACATTTATAAAACAAGATTTTAAAAGGAAATGGAGAGAACAAGGTTATCTAAAAGCATGCATATTGGCTTTTACATGCACTTGTATTTGTGTGTGCATATGTGTTCATACACATATGTATATATTGTAAAATTTCTATCAGACAGTAGGAAATAAAAATTATTTACATTTTATATGTGCAGGTGTGTCTGACACATTTGCATATACATACTATAAGAAATGTATATATGTAAATGTTCCCATAAAGTAGCAACACTAAAAAGTGATTTAAGAAGATAGGTTTTGCTTCTCTAAATCCCTTTGGACGTTCTAGAACTTTCTTCAGTTGGACTTTACCTAATAATTGTGCACTTGCTATACAAACTTTGTATCACAGTGAAGCTCTTACTGCAGAGTTCTGCTGGGCTGTAGCTCAATGGATATTTGGCTTGAAGTCTCTTGACTGTGGCTGACCTGACTGTGGACCAAGCCTAGGACGTGAGAAAGGAATCTATGTGGGGTTTTAATAAACAGACCAAGCACATGTCCAGGATATCTGCCAAAAGGAGTATGGGAAAAGTTTCATAATGGAGAGTGTTGTGAAGTTTGAATGTCATATTTCTATGTTTTTAAGGCATCTGAAATGACATATGACTGCTTTTCTCAGTGGTGTGGCATCCTCATGGGTTTCCATGGATCCCATTAGGCAAAGCTTGACATGGTGGTAGGGCAACACATTTAAGTGATAAAGTAGTTATAGGAAGGGTGAGACATGTGTCTGAAATAAAAGGGTCTTCAGCAACACAACAAGAACGTGACACATTCTTTAGTTTTCCAGTTAGAAGGATGTGGACATGCCTTGTGCAGAGTAAATAATCAGCTACCTAAAACAATTGAGACAAAAAGATTTGCCCAGCAATACCATTCAAGAATGTCATTTAGAAAGAGGAAGAAGTCTCAGTCAGTTAAGTGCTGGTCTTGTGAGCCTGAGGACCTGTTTGGATTCCCAGCATCCATTCCAATGAGAGTGTGTGGTGCCCATCTGTAAACTGAGTGGTAGGAAGGCAGAGGGTGGAGAATTCCTGGGCTCCCTAGCCAGACAGACTAGTTGGTTTTTGGAGCTTCAGGTTCATCCAGAGACACTGTCTCAAACTTCAAGGTGGCATATGACAAATAAGACAGATACCATTGATCTCTCCTCATCCACATGTGCACATGTGGGCACCTGCACACACATAAACATGTACACATACACATACACATGCCACAAACACCTTTCATAGGTATATGAGAAGAGGGCAGGTATGATGGTTAGGTTGGTAAAGGCACTTTCTGCCAAGCCTGATTACCTGAGTTAGTTTCCAAGAACATACATGGTAGATGGAGAAAACCTACTTCTTCAGGTTTTCCTTTAATTTCTATGTTTACCTTGGCATATAGCACCACCTCCATACAAGCAAATATAAAAATTATTAAAGATTGTATGAGGAGAAAAGACCCAGTCATTGGGAGTCATTCTTGGTTAAGTAAGTTTATGCTAGTTACCTAATTTAATTACTTATTGAATTGTGTCTCAGAATTTTTGGTATATTAATAGACTATGTGAAAGGATGTAATGAACATCACCCCCTCCTAATGACCAATATCCTACTGACTTTGCCATATTCATTAGCAGTTCCAGAAACTGGTATCTGCTGTGCAGTCTAACACACCATTGATTCTGGATTTTCTGGAATACAAGGCTGATTTTATCCTCATAATGCTCTACAACAGTGGTTCTCAACCTGTGAGTTATGATCCCTTTAGAAGTAGAATGACCTTTTCACAGGTGTTGTCTGAGACCATGGGAACACACAGATATTACATTAAAATTCAGAACGTAGCAAAATTAGTTATGAAGTAGCAATGAAAACAATTGTATGCCTTGAAGCCCCACAACATGAGGAGCTGTATTAAAGGGTCACAGTAATAAGAATGTTGAGAACCACTGCCCTACAAACTTGAGGATTCCCTAAGCATCAATTCCCCTCTGACCCAGGAATATTTACCAGAACTTCGGAATTTAGTCTTTCTAAAACAATTAGTATTTCTTAACTATAAAGTTTGTTTATAGTTAATATTTAATAAGGCTAAAATTGTATAGTTTACTAATAGTGCTGTGTTATTTGTGTATAATATATAAAAGTGAGATTATAAAATATACAGTTTCACTGCTAATTTGTTCACAGTTATCAATTACTAGAGCCATATGTAAATATATTTGTGAATATGTTTACAGAGTTACATTTGCACCTTTGGTCTGTTATCTATAATACACTGTGAATATTTCAGTTTCTTTTTCAATTCTGCGATTGCATCAGTGAGTTCTTACACACAGTTTCCTAAAATGTACACAGAGCAGCATAAATGAGTGAATTAGGGAGCAAGAGAAGAGTGGGAAGGAGACAGGGAAGAAGAGAGGAAGAAAGAAGACAGAGTGGAAGATAGAGGAGCAGAATTGAGGGGAGGAAAGGGAGAGAAAGATGTGTGGATGGTTTATTCCTAAGGTCAAAGGTCACTGGATCAAGAAGACACTAACCTCACTCATACCTTAAGCTGTGTGGACTCCCTTTGTTAAAGTGAGGAGGTCACTGTGCAAGTGTTCAAGGGGTGCATCTTGTCCTGGGAGCTTTTTTTATTTCCCTGTCTCTTTATGCTTCCAAGCTACCATGATGGGAGCAACTCTTTTCCTTCACATCCTACCCAGCATGATGTTCTATGTCTTTTCAGGTTCAAAGCAATGAAGCCAGCCAAGGATATCCTGGAACATCAGGAATCGTTTATCAAAATAAACCCTTTTATTCTTTAAGATGTCTTCTCAGATAATTTATGAAGCAAAGGAGGATCCAGAGAACAAGGGGAGAGTGGAAATGAGAAAAAATGAAGCTAAACATCTTGATTTCTTGTTTTCTGTGTACCTAGTCTTCCCACGTGGTAATCAGCAGGGCATCTTTCACATATCAGCCACTGACTTCACAGAGACAATACTTCCCAGTACTGATAATTCCACAGCTTATAACCAAAAACGTGAAAACAATATCTTACCCATCGTATTTCTCCTTTGCATTGTGTACTCTGTGTGTTTCCCATAGGGTCAGCCCTAGAGAAATAACCTCTCAGCAAGTATTGTTTCTTTCCCAGAATACTCTAGAAACAATCTGCACAAGTCAGAAGAGTTTGAGCGTGAACAGAAAGAAATACACAAAAGGTTCTCAATCTGTTAAGAACAAAGTTGAATATTCTTATCTCATTATTCAAACTGACTCCCAAAACTTCCTTAAGTAGATTTCTAGTTGTTCTCTCAATTGTGTTGATGGAATATGTGGGCTGTTGATATAGATAGGAGAGAGAGAGAGAGAGAGAGAGAGAGAGAGAGAGAGAGAGAGAGAGAGAGAGAGAGAGACAGAAAGAAGAAAGGGAGTGAGTGAAGGAGGGAAGGAAGGAAGGAGGGAGGGAGGAAGGAAGGGAGGGAGGGAGGAAAAACAGAAGGAAAGAAGAAAGGAAGGAAGGAAGAAGGAAAGAGAGAAAGGAGAAAAGTAGAAAAGATAAAACATATTTATTTGTTTTCTATGACTGTTATAAAACACCATGACCAGAAGCAACTTGGAGAGGAAATGGTTTATTTGGTTTACAATCCATCATCAGTAGAAGACAAGGCAGAAAGTTAGGGCAGAAACTTGGATGCAGTAAGTGAAGCAGAGACCATTGAGGTATTCTGTTTACTGCCTTGCTTCTTGTGGCTTGCTCAGTTTGCTTTTTTATACACCTTAGGACCACTTGCTAAGGGATGGCACTGCTCACAGTGTATGGGTTACTTCTACACCAATCATCCATTAAAAAAATGCCCAGCTCATGCTTGGCTAGTGGCCCATTTAATGGAGGTATTTTCTCAATGATGGTTCCTTTTTTGCAGATTTTTGTCAAGTTGCAGTTTTTTGTCAATCAATTGACACAATCGCTCTTGTTGATTTGACAAAAACACATCATTATTAAACCATATATTTTCCTTTCTTGTTTGTCACCAAGATGTCATATTAATATTAATACCACAATTAAAAACAGTATAAATGTAAAAGTTCCACAGTCTTTAAATAGTTTCAAAACTTTAAAATGTCTGTTTAAAATATCCAGCCTCTTTCGAAGTCTAACATTTCTCAACTGCAGGCTCCTACAAAATCAAAAACAAAACCAAGTTGATTACTGTCTCACTTCAAGAGGGAAGAACCAGGGCACAGTCATGATCACATCAAAGCAACGCTGAAGTTCAACAGTGCAAAGAATTTACTGTTTGACATCTGGGATCCACTTGCTCACTTCTTCAATTCAAAGGACATGGACATTTCCACCTCCTTTGCTCCACCATTCAGAGCAAACAGAGCTCATCTCACAGGCTCAGACCGGCTCACTCTACAGCTGCTTTTATCTGTGGTGGTCATCTCATAATCTCCAATACGCTAGGGTCTCCACTGCAGCAGAGGCTGCACCTTCCCCAGTGGCCTATTCTGGACTCTCTTTGGGGACTCAAGTCCTGTCACACAGTGCTAAGCCTCAGCTGCTCTCCATGACTCCTCCATGCCCTTGTATCAGAACCATCTGCATAACTCTTACGTATTTTTAAGTTTGGCTGTCAGCATAATGCAGCCTTGGGTCCCTCTGGATCACAGATTCTGTGTGCTGACCCTGAGTAAATACACCCAGAAGATTACATGGTCAGTGATGCTGGTCTCTTCTTAATTACAGCTGATTTTTCAGACCCAGATAACCAACATCAATTTTTCCAGTAAAGTAAAGGTTATACCTCAGTAGGACTCCATTCTTCTTAGTAATTGCTGATTCTTCAGCCCAACTGACTACAAATACAGTTTCTTAATTGAAAGTAGCACACAAACAGCCCTGGTACAGTCTTTGCTTCCTTCTGAAATATCACAAGCCAAGCCTCCATCATCTTCACTGCTCTCAGCATTATTTCTCAAGCACCTACAACTGTAGCCCATTGAGCTCTGAGCACTCAATGACTTTTTCAGCCCAGAGTTCCAAAGTTATTCCACAGTCCTCAAAAATACATGGTGAGGTCTTTCACAGCAATACCCCATGAACCTAGGATCAATTTCAGTCCTAATTTGCTTTTTATTGTTTTGATAAAATACCATCATCCAAAGCAATTTAGGAAGGAAAGAGTTTATTTGGCTTATGGGTTACAGACCATCATCAGGGAAACCAAGGCAGGAAACTGGAGGCAGGAACTGAATCAGAGACCATAGAGGAATCCTGTTTACTGGTTTGTTCCTCGTCGCGTTTTCAGTTTGCTTTCTTATATACCCCAGGACCACTTACCTAGGGATGGTACAGTCCACAGTGGGTTGGGCCCTTCTAAATCCATCATCAATTAGAAAATGCACAATAGGCCTGACTACGGGCCATTTTATCAGTCGAGCTTCTCTCTTCCCAGGTGACTTCAAGTTATATCAAGTCAACAAAAAATAACCAATACAGAAAGAAAGGAAAAGAAATCAATCTATCTATCATGGTTTAAGACTTTGTAAATTGATTTCCTTTGTGTCTCACTGTTCATACAGATGAACATGAAAATATGATAGTTACTTAAAGTCACACAAAAATTCTCTTTAAAAGTTATATTTGTGGACAATTATAAAAGTATTAGAAAATTTTGACTTACAACTCTACATTTTATTTTCTATAGTTGTCTGAAGAGAAGAGAATAAAAAATAGTTGAAATTTATGCAAGAGACTCCTGAATAGATAAAAGTGTAAGACGTGGAGTCAATAAAGTGAAATGGTAGGGAAGTTTGTCTGGAAGTATCTAACCTTTGCATGCAGTTGAAGTTCAGTTGGCATGTTAGTGAGATTTTCTATGGCTGTGCTAAAACCCCATGACCAAAAGCAACTTGAGGAGAACAGGGTTTATTTCACCTTACAATTCTCACATCACGCTCCATCCATGAGGAAGGTTGGGGTGACCCAAGCAGAGCCAGAACTTAGAGGTAGAAGCTGAAGCAGAGACCGTGAAGGAATACTGCTTACTAGCTTCTTTCTCATGGCCTGATCATCCTACTTTCTTAAACAACTCAAGACCATCTGCCCAGGCTGGCACCACCTCCAGTAAACTGGGCCCTCTCCCATCAATCATTAATCAGAAAATGATTGACAGATGTGCCTATAGGCCAATCTAATAGAGGAATTTTTTCAGTTGAGGGTCCCCATATAACCATGCCTTGTGTCAAACTGGCATAAAACTACTTAGGACTGCTGGTATTAATTTAAAATGGGCTACTAAAACATTCTAAAGTTACATGTACCCACATAATAAGCACAGATAATACATTTACTAAGTATGTGTAAAATGGATATAAAAAAAAAAAAAACCTCCAGGGCCAAAGGGATTTCTCAGTGGCTAAAGGACCTTTACACTTCCTAAGAACCTGAGTTCAACTCATGGGAACCCACATAAAACTAGAAGGAGAGAACTAACTCCACAAAGTTTGTCCTCTCATGTTTATACATGTACAATGATGACGTTCACAGGACGTCACACACATCTTAAACACACACAGACACACACACACACACACACACACACACACACACACAAAGTGAAAAAAAACATTAAAAATAAAATGTTTTCAATAAAAATAACAAACAGTGAAAATGAAGAACAAAAAAAATCTAAAAGAAACATATGATAAAACAAAAAAATTACCCCCATCAGGACTTTACATGTAATGGTTCAAAATATTCAATCTAAAAAATACATGAGAAGAATGAACTTAACAAAAGATAGAATTAAAATATATGCTTTCTGTACAATATTCATTTAATATCTAGGGATACAAGTAGCTTAAATACTAAAGGGCTAAAAAGATATGTTCCATTCAAAAGTTCACTGAGTAAAAGCATGATGAGTAATCTCTAAAATTAGACAAGCTTCATGTCAAAAAACTCTACAAGGAGATAAAAGAATGAGGTCTTACACTCAAAATAAAACTGTAAACTCAAAGAATCCATAAAAATTGAAAGCAGTCTTGAAACAAACATCAGTTACAAAATATAGATGGGAATATTGACAGCCTTGAAAGGATAAATAGTTCTACAATAAGAGAATGGGGCATCAATATACTGTTTCCAATAGTGTCTAGAAAACCCAGACAGATCATCAGTAATGAAACACAGGACTTTAACAGCACTGGAAAAATTGAATTTGATAGCAGCGAACACAATTCAAGACTATCTCCTGGCCAAAATCTCTCAAACAAAACAGAAAAGTCTAGAAACAAACCAAAAGCAGAAAATTAGCAAGTTTTGACAATATGTGGAGAGATTGGAAGTCGTTGGGCCTTGATGGTAACATAAAACAGTATGTTTGCAATGGTGAGCTGGGTAAATTGTTCATTATGAAATCAATAATAAAACTACAAGAATCTAGTAATTCTTTGGAGAATCATGTCCTAAATTATTTATTCATTTGTATCTATTGCTGTATTATTTTCCTTTTTTAAAAATTTATCTTCTTTATTGACTCTTTGGAAGTTTCACATCATGCACCCCAATTCTGTCTACCTCCCATTTCCCCCATATCCTCCCCTCAACCCTGCCTCACCCCCAAAAGAAAACAAAAGTAATCAAGCAAGCAATTGCAAAAACACCACACACACACCCCAAAAAATAAAATAAAATAAAAACAACAACAAAAGATCTCTTTGCTTCTCCTTCTTTCCTGCCTCCCCAACACCTCTACTTTAGTCCTGGTGGCTTTGGGGCCTTCGGTATGTCGTATAGTATACCCCTTTGTCCCATCAGCTTTACTAGCACATGTTCGTTGCAAGGAGTCACTGGTCTTATTCAAGGCCTCTGGTTTCTGCTACACCATCATCATTGGATCCTCACCAGAACTCCTCTGGTATATCCTGTGGCCACCTCAAATTTTAGAAATCCTGCAGGTATCATTCCACAGGACCAATCCTTTCACCGGCTCCAGCAGGTCCTAAATGGAGTAGATGCTATGCCGAAGCAACCTAAGGCCCAGCTGTGGGCATGGGTGGCAGTCGAGCTGGTTAGTCCAGGCCACTGGGACACCCACCTCAGGCAAGCAGGTAGAGTCAGCTCCCCTAAGTGCAGGCCTAAAGGGTTGGTTCAGCCTCCCCTGTGGTGAGAGGTGGGGGTCATCTCTCCCGAGAGTGCAAGAGCCAGCTCTCTTGCTGTAGTGTCCAGCAAGAGGCAAAGCAGCTTTCTCAGGGCTGGTGAAGGGTAGGGCCAGCTCAGCACGGCCCTCTGATTTCACTTCATATGGTGCCTAAGGCCTCTTGAGGTCAACACAGACCCCAGTCGAAGCTGACAACGAATCCAGAAATGGCCCTGGGTGGCAGCTTGGGCCTACATGACATCCTGGCTCCGGGTGGAAGGAATGGCCACTCAGGTGGGAATGGTTCTGGTGGACACATGGTTGCCAGACACCACAGAGGCCTCAGGTTGTGGTCCCAACCTTGGGCCTCTAAGTGACCTTTGGTGGCAATACAGAACCTGACCTCAGCACAGACCCCAGCCGCAGTAGGACCATGGACCCTGACATGGTCCTCAGCAGCAGCTGAGTCTGGATGTCACCACTGCCCCAGCGGCAATGTGACCCTCAGACACCAACATGGCCCTCAATCTCAGGTGTCTGCACTGCCATCAATGGTAACAGGAACATTGGACATCAGCACACACCCTAGCTGCAGTAGGGCCATGTACCCTGACACGGCCCTCGGCTGCAGCTCTGGCACGGGAGTCACCATGACACTGAGTAGCAGAGCAGATCACTCAGTTCTGCATGCATTCTGGTCCTCAAACACCAACCTGGGCATCCTCATGGTGCTCGGTGGCAACGGGAGCCACATATGTCTATCTAAACCCTGGCTGCTATACAGCTATGGACCCAGACATGCCCCTAGGCAGAAGCATAGGCTCAGATGACAACATGGCCCTGGGAGGCAGCACAGGCCATCCATCTGTACGACCCCTGCTGTCTGTGGCCGGCAAGCCACAGGCTCCAGCCCAGATCCCGGGCCTCTGTGTGGGTCCTAGTGGCAACCTGGGCCACAGACTTCAACACAGACTCCAACTGGAGCTGGGCCACGTACCCAGACATGGACCCAGGCAGCAGCTCGGCCTAGTCGACATCCTAGCTCCAAGTGGTAGCTCCAGCCACTCAGATCAGGATGGCTCTGGCAGCAGTATGGCCCATGGAGACCAACAATGCTACAGGTTTTGGCCCAGACCTCAGACTTCATGTGGCCTTTGGTGGCAACATGAACCATGGACATACCCATAGACCTCAGCTGCGGTAAGACTATGGACCCAGACATGATCCAGGGAAGCAACCAAGGTCTAGTTGTCACTATGGACCCAGGTGGCAGCCAAGGCCACCAGATCGGCACAGCCCCAGCAGCAGTGTGGCCCGTGGACCTAAACATGTCCCCAGGAGGCGGCCCAGACCACAGGAATCAGCATGGCACTCGATTGGTAAAAGGAACCATAAACATCAACACAGACCCTGGCTACTGTAGGACCAGGGACCCAGACATGGCCCTTGGCAGCAGCCTGGCCCGGACAGCACTATGACCCTGAATGGCAAACAGACCCCCTGCCTCAGTCTGCTCACAGCCTTCACCATGGGCCCAGGTAGCAAGCAGGCCTCCAACATCTGCCCACTCCTCACTGTCTTCATTTCTTCCTTTCTGTGTCTTTCCACAGCTCATGAACCATTCCATTTCTCTATCTCTCCCGTTTCTCCACAACTTACTTCCTTATCGAAAGTCCCACCTGGGTCCAGCTTTGACCTGGAAGTACCACCCCCACTGAGGACATCCCACAGCCCCCACGTGCTCAGCACCACAAGGCACCAGGTAGGCCCAGGGATGTCTTCCCTCAACCCAGGGCAGTGAGGACCCCATCTAACTAGACCCCCTCTTAACAGAACTGCATCAGGCAGGGGTGGCTATCTTCCCACCAGCCGGGGCCTTGAGGACCCCAGTCTCTGTCTGAGTGGAATTATTTTCAAAAGCAAAATGATGTAATGAAGTCCATTCTCCATCTACAATAGATGGAAAACAGGTGCAGACAGCAGGCTTGCCTGAACGCACCACACTGTACTTGATCTAGATCTGCTGATTGCCCTGCCTTCATCTGGAAGAGAGGGAATATGGGCATGTTGTGCAATTCTACTACATGATCCAGCAGGAGGAATGCCAAGGAAACACTATTAAGACCAGTACCAACAAAGAGGGATTTCGTTTATGTGAGACATTTGTAAGAGCAGAGATGGGAACTGCAGCATGGTTCAGTGGGTAATGGCTACCATTGCAGAGCCTGGAGACTTGAGCTTGATCCTGATGCCCATGTGACAGGAGAGAATGAAACAGTGATGCTGTTATAAAAAACAAAATACCGCCAGTTGCTGAAGTCTGTTCAAAGAGGAGAACGAGGCTTTGGTGTTTGGTGGGTTTCAGATCGCAAGGCTGTAGGAATGCTTAGGGAGGACTGGTGGTGAGGAATGGGCAGAAATATGGGTCCTTAATGCCCTGACCGTGCAACCAGTGATGTCAGAGGATCTACAGAATGCCCTGCCATAAACTACCACCATCAGGGAACTGGTGGTCTAAGATGGCAGACCGCAAAGGCGTTAGTAATGGAAGGTAGATATAACCACCCAATAGTTCTTAAAATAGAACAAGTAAATGTTGTATTTGTAAATTAATTATGTATTTTGAACTTGCACTATTAAATTTGTGGTACATAATAAAGATTACATTGTAAAATTTTAGATGGAGGACAGCTAAACAGAAAAAGAAGGGTAGAGAGAGAAACAGAGACAGACAGAGAGACAGAGACAGACAGAGGATGCATTGTTTACAGAAGGAGGACAAGCTGATGATAGTGATGTCAAACACCTCTTAGGGAGAAAAGATGGCTCTTCATTGAGCGGTTGTGGCTGTGCTTCCAGGTTTCCATGGTGTCCATACCGGTTCTGCTATGGTCAGGGGATTGTGCCATCTCCTGGCCCTTGCATCTGCCATACTACAGAACTACCGTTTGCTGTGTGGTCACTGCCTGCTATCCACACCTACTTCCCACCCAAGGTAACTTACTCTGGCCTTGGTGGCTAAAGGCCTAAGCTCTAAATCGATGTTTGCAAAACTGTTCTGAAATCCTTTAATATGAGGAAGGCCCAGCTCAAACCCTGTTAAGTCTCATTCTATTCTAGGCTCACACAGGCATCTCTGAGGGGCTAATCACAGGTAACACAAAGAGACATTTTCCCCACTGTTCATGGTTTTAAAGGGTCATTGTGTAAGAACAGTTGAATTAACCTCCCAAGGGCAAAAGTCAGCCATGAACAGAAATGGTCTATTACTCATTCAGTTCTCCCACCTTCTAAGTAGAGATTTTCGCCTTACACTGACTACTTCTTTGTTTATTAATAAAGAAAATTACAGAACTCCATGTATAGCTGATACTTAACTACAATGCCACTCAAAATGTGCTGATTGGGCCATTGTCAAAGGTTCTTAGCGACTCTGTTTCCTGTCTGCTTCACAAAATCTGTCAAAGCTGCTGCCGTGTTGTGTGAAGTGGCTGCCAGGAGGTGTGAGCAACAGCTCTGAGTCTTGCTTCTATTCACATTCAGTGAAGAGAAACAGCTCACCAGCTACCACCTTCCCCAGCAGAATTACTATAGAATTTATTGTGTGTGTGCATGAGTGTATACAGTTGTGTGTGCGTGTTTGTACATGTTTGTATATGTGCATGTACACGTGAATGTGGAGGCCAGAGGTAGCACGAATGCCATTCTTCAGGAGCAGAGAGACAGGGTCTTCCCTGGACTGGAGCTTGCTCATCTGTCTGGGCTATCTGCCCAGCAGGCTGGGAACATTCACCTGTCTCTGCCTCAGCAGCACTAGGATTACAAGCATGCACCACCACGGTCAGTATTTTACACAGGTCTTGGAGGCTAGAACCCAAGGCCTCTGGCCTGAGCATCAAGCGCTTTATAGGCTGATCTATACAGAGTTTTAAAACTTTAGTTTTTTATGAGAGCCCTATGGTTTAAGGTCATTTGTATATCTTGGTCTGGGAAAAAGGTCCTTTTCCCCCCAGATCCTTACCTAGAAAGTCTCCAGTAAGGTTGGCTATGGAGAGTCCATTATATCCTTTAATTTACCAGACAAGATTTTTTTTCTTCCATTAGGTCTTAGAATAACTTAACATGGCAGAAAGCCTGTGGAGAACTTAAGTTACCTGATAAACATGTGAAGTTCAACATAGAATTTATACATGTTTTCTAATTTCTAATGAAGTAAGGTAACTGTGATATGAGCGTCATGAAGCATCAAAAGACCACTGTCAAATCCTGTTCTTAGCTGTATATCTGGCCATTGATACCACGTCCTCAGGTCCTCCTTTAGTCAAAACAGTACTGTGCAGGCAGAGGTTATGAGAGTAAGTGTGTGTGTGTGTGTGTGTGTGTGTGTGTGTGTGTGTGTGCACATGTAGATACCAGTATCAAGTATCATTTCTTCTCAGATGCACCCATCTTGATTTTGGAGACAGGGTCTCCTAAGGAAACCTAAGGCTCACCAATTCAACTGGCTGGCTACTGAATCTCCGGAATTTACCAGTTTCCATGTCCCCAGCATTGAGATTCCAGATGTGTACAACCACCTTTTTTTCCCACACAAGTAAGCTGTTAAACGCAGACCTTCATTCTTGTTACTGACTGAGCTATTTTCCCAGTCTCTCACAATAATTCATTTAAAAACTATTTTCTTATCAGCGTGTGTGTGTGTGTGTGTGTGTGTGTGTGTGTGTGTGTGTGTGTATGTATGTATGGTTGCCCATGCAGGCCAGAGCTGGGCTTTAACTTCCCTGGAGCTGGGTTACAGGCAGCTGTGAGCCACCCAACATGGTGCTGGGAACTGATGCCTTGTCCTCATAATAGAGAAGCAAATGCTCTTAACCCCTGAGCACCTCCCCAGTGCCCAGAACATAGGGTTCTATAGATTCTGTGACTTGTCTGTTAACTCAGTGTTTAGATCCCAATAGCCCCTTAAAGCAGCCATGCTGAGCTGGCTTTCTGGCGCCCATTACCTGTGATAGGACACCTTGCTCAGCCTTGGTGCAGGGGGAGGGGCTTCATCCTTACTCAACTAAATGTACCAGGCTTTGCTGACTCCCCATGCGAGGCCTTACCCTTTTGGAAGAGGGGTAGAGGAATGGGGGGTAGAGGAGGGGAGGAGAAGGAGGCTTGGGGTGAGTGGGAGGAAGGATGAAAGGGAGATCTGTGGTTGGTATGTAAAATGAATAAAAAAATTAAATAATAAAAAAAAAACAGCCATGCTCTTAGAAACTTTTTCTCTCAACTGTCACCAAAATCCACTGAGTGAGTGAAGAGGTTGGAATATTAAACTACAATGATATAAACAACTTCTAGTTCAGCATTAGACATTTCCACGGTTGTGACTCATTGAGTTAGTTTCAGATCCCGTCTCTTTAATGCCTTCTTCTCTTCCTCCAAAGCTTAATTTCCTCACTTTACTTTCTCTCCAATATGTGTTTATCTCTACTACATAGTATTTATTTTCATATTAATCTTTATTTTCTAATATAAGCAGAAGGTAATATAGGCATTTATCATTGTGCTCCTTTCCGTAAAACCCATTTAATATTTCTAGGAGAAAGTTAAATTCTGGTCCCTAATTTCAAAGTAATCTGTGGTTCTACACTTCTTCAATATGAGGTAAAACAGAGGATTTGACAAGGGATGCTACATATTCACCTTTTGTCACCAATGGACTTTGTGTTCCAGTGAATGAGATCCTTATCTTCAATTTCTTTGAATTTGTTGTTTTACTTAACATTGCATTCTAAACACAAAGGTTTTGGAAGGCAGAGGAAGCTGTGTGTACTAAGTGAGCATATGCCATAATTTTTGCTGAAGGAGCAGAATGGAGGAGGTGGGATTCCATGGGAAACAAAGAAAAAAATTATGCTTTAGTCTGAGAATCTATAAGTCAGTCACTTACTACATAAATTAGAGATAAGTCATCAGCTTTTCCATCTGGCAGGCTGATTTATATGTCTCAGAAATATTCTTAGAATCAGAGAAGTAAGAAACCATAATACCAATATGACTCTTCCTTTCTCTACAGTAAGCAGTTGGGGTTGAAAATTATGAGGAAAAAAAAAATGCCCAGTGGAAAATTTTGAGTGCTTTTCTTGTTTATCTTCCAAAAACATGTAGGGACATGCTTAGTTGACCAGGAATCTGGGTGTTGTATCTTCATTTGCCCTTCCAGTGACAGTATTTCCAGTGCTCAGTGACAGTTTTCCCAGTGCTCAGCTACGGCCTTCCTTGGTTCTTGCTTCTGTGAACTTAAATCCTGAACACAGGACCCACATGCATTTAGCTAATGCATCTGGGATGGCATCAAACCAAAAACTGCATTGAGTCATAGTGTCTTCATTTCCTGCCCTTCTTCACTCTCTTTTCCTCCTCAGAAGAAGGCAGCCTACTGGGGCACACTTGTCTGCATAGAAGCACTAATCCGCAGTCTTCACTCTCCACCCTCTCCTATCATGATCCTATACTCCAGCCCTGTCACCATAGGGCTAGGTGCCAGGAAACTGGGGACTGCCCCTCTGTTGCAGAGCAATTACAAATTTTCAAGCTAGTCATTTTAACTCTGTTGACACAGTCTCACTTATTCCTTCCTGCAAAAACACACATAAGAAAAAAAAATCACTACACATGGCCTAGGGAGATGGTTTAAGAATGAGGACTTGAGTTTTATCCCAGAACCCACATAAAGGCAGATGCAGTCATATGTTTCTATGATCCAGCACTCCCTTGGTGAGATGAGAGACAGAAGCATGAGATTTCCTAGAAGTTCATGGACAGGTAGCTTATGATATACAATTGTAAACAACAAGACACCTGTCTCAAACAAGGTGGAAGGTGGGGACCAACACCCTGCTAGCCTCCACACTGACACTGCGGTGTGTGTACCTCCCCCAGGAAATACACATAAAATAAATCATTGTTTTAAGTAAATTTGTTGCAACTCTGTGGGTTTGGTCCCAGGTTTTGCCACCAAAATGAGTTTTGCAACTCTGGGGAAAGGTGTTCTGACTACCTGGGAGTCAGGTGACGCCTTGAGCTGCTTAGGACATCTCTGGTGGCTGGAGATGCAAAGAGGCAGTCCAAGCCTGGAAGGGAAAATTTCTGACTGCTCAGGAGAGTCAGGCCTGGAACTGCTTCAGCAGGGAAGGGTATCCTGACTCTTTAGGAGAGTTAGGGCTGGAGCTGCCAGGACAGTTCTGCAGGGAAGGGTATCCTGACTGTTCGGGAGAGTCAGGCTATATCACCTGGTGTGGTGATGGATGGTCTCCCCACAGGATATAGCAATCCTGCTCCTCTCCTGGTGAGAAATGCAGAAATGTAACAATTTCCTCAGGAGAAAAGTATTATGTTTTTAGTTCTTCCAGCTCCTCCTTGCTCTGTCCACTGAGGGACATCTCAGCAAGGGTCTATTGTTCAGCTCTTCCTTGCTCTATCCACTGAGGGATGTCTCAGCAAGGATCTTCTCTATGCCAGTGAATGAAGATCCTCACACTCAAAACTCTTTTGAGAAAGAGATATATTTGGGAAAGAGGAGTCTAGGAGAGTAGCTGCCTCTACCAGGGTGGAGAGAACAGCCCACAACTAACCAGGCAGGGTGGTTTACATAGGATGTCTTGGGAGAGGAGTCAACCAGTGATTGGTTAGTTTTTTGTTTTGTTTTGTTTTGTTTTTTTCTGCCCAGGGATTGGCCAGTTTTGTGGACTAGGGATAAAGATGACCCTAATTTCAGGGTCAAACTGTGTTTCTTTCACTGGCTTTTCTTGGCTTCTTGATACTACCTCTAAAGCCAGGGCACATTTCTTTCACTGACTCTGATTCTAGGGACTAAGAGTGCTTCTTTGGTACTGGTTTCAGAGTCAGAACATATTTCTTTGGTTCACTTCTCTGACTCAGGTCCCAAACCCAGACTGTGTTTCTTTCCATGGTCCTGGGCCCCAGGGCCAAGATTCTACTGTCCTGCTCTGTGATTGGTTGGTTTCACAAGTCAGTTGGCCAGGGCCAGAGATGGCTCTGATATGAGCCAAACTGTGCTTCTTTCACTGGCCTTATCTGAGCCATCTTTCCCTAGTTCTGGGCTCCAGGGTGGGTTTCTTTAGCCAGTCCCTTTTCCCCACAATAATATTCATTACTTTTCTCTTGCTGTGATAGAAGACTATGACCAAAAGCAACTTACAGAAGAAAGATTTTGATTTGGCTCATGCTTCCTGAGGCAGGATCCATAATGACAGGAAGGTATGGTAGTAGGGTGCTGAAGCAGTATGCTGACCAAACACATGTTTATCTACACACAGGAAGCAGATGTTTAGAGCAGGAAGTAGAGGTATCTATAAGCCCTCAAAGCCTGTCCTATTCCATATTTCCTCCAACTTTTGTTTTTGAGAAATTCTGCTTTTGTTTTTGAGAAGAGGTCTTGCTATGTACACCCAAGTTACTCTTGAATGTAGGATCCTCCTGCCTCAGCCTCTTGAGTGTTAAGAGTAGAGTTGACGACCATTACACTCTCATGTGCAATCTGACATAGTTTGACAGTGGAGCAAAACTCCCCAAAGAGTGACACCTGACTTAGCAACTGAATGGTGAGCAATAGAAGGTCCAGTGACATGAGGATGGGTGCCCCACTTTCCTGGGTGCAGGGAGGAGAGAAACCTAGCAAGGATTTGGTTTTCCCTTCTTTACAACTCAGTCCTCTGCATACAACACTCTAACACAGTGTATAGTGTATATAGTGTATATAGTGTGTATAGTGTGTATAGTGGCACACAGAGAAGGAGATGCACATCTCTAAATGAGACATCTGTTTCACAACCCTTCCTCCCAAAGCTTAGGGATGATTGTCGACAAGGGTACGTGAAAGACTGTAAGAGCCAGAGCCAGGAGAGCACACAAGGAAACTGTTTTCTGGACACAGCAGGGCAGCTGCACATACATACATGTTCACAGCAGTTGAGACAGTATGCACAAGACCATTGTAACCTCAAGCCAGACAAAATTCCAGAACAGAGAGAAGAGAGAGACACAAAGTCTCACCTCTGGCTGAAGACTTACTGGCAACTGATAGCTACTGGGAAAGGGAGCAACAGTTTTAAGTTTGTGGCCACTGGTGGGCTTATTGCCCACAGTGAAGACCACACATCCAAGAGTATATTGGCAGCACAAGATAGACTTAGTGATCGATGAAGTTAAAGATGAGGACACGTGGGTGGATTAGGAAGTCAGGTGGATCTGGGAGAGGTGGGTATAGTGATGAACATAATCAAAACACATTGTAAAAGATTGTCAAATAACAAAAAAGTAGAAAAATAAAAACAAACTCTTTTTTTTTTTTTTGGTTTTTCGAGACAGAGTTTCTCTGCGTAGCTTTGCGCCTTTCCTGGAGCTCACTTGGTAGCCCAGGTTGGCCTCGAACTCATAGAGATCCGCCTGCCTCTGCCTCCCGAGTGCTGGGATTAAAGGCGTGCGCCACCATCGCCCGGCTTTTTTTTTTTTTTTTTTTTTTTTTTTTTGGAACAAACTCTTAAAAATAAAAACAAATAAATAATTTCTGTATTGAACACATATTTGTACTTACTAGCAACCGATGGTTCAGCTTACTCATATTTTGAAATTAAAAGAGAAAACAACCTTGGGGGCTTGAGTGATGGCTCAGTGGTTAAGAGGGCTTGCTGCTGTTGCAAATTTGGTTCCTAGCATTCATGTTTGGCAGCTCACGAAAGCCTGTAACTCCAGATCTAGAGGATTCAACACCCACTTCTGGTCTCTGTGAGTGCTTGCATTCTTATGCATGCACACACACAAACACAAAGACACATAATTTTTGAAATTTAAAACATTTTAAAATAATAGTTAATAAAGTTAAATTAACTATTAAAACATAGCACAAACTTTGAAAATAGAACTGATAGGAAGCAAGATGTTTCTACTTGTACTGGGAAAGTTACTTTACATATAGCACATGTTCAGAGAGCATGCCCATTTGTCCATCCATTAGTATCAACAGTGTTTGTCTGCAGGACTCATGATGAGCCATATTTGCATATTGTCCACACAGTTATAGTGAACAGAAGTACAGAAAAGGAATGAAGGATCTCAACCCAAGGTCAGCTATATTTCAAGGGACATTGAAGCAACATCAAGGAGGACCTTACATCAGATGAGGACAATCCCAATGGGTTTCTAAAGGAAATGAGACTTGAAAGAGCCTCAGAGAATTCACAGGCATTGTTCACCCTGTAATTTCTGACACACCTCCCACTGGAGCTGGGGAGATGTGCTATGAACACAGGATATGAAGACATCAGGAGTCTCTTTTGGAGCTTTATATAATTTCATAGTCGGGTTTTCAGGGCCAGGAGGGAATTATTCATTTTAGAAATGATTCGCTGAGACCAGAGAGGTCAAGAGACTTGCTAGGGGCCATATAGCTAATTAGCTCCTTCTTAGAGCCAGGCTCTTGCCTCCTGATACCACAGCTTGTGGCAGGAGCTGCAGCCCACAGCAAATGTGAAAGGGCTGTCACGTAAAGGCAGGTATTTTAGGGACAGGTTCTCATATTAGAGTCTTTTTCAAGTCTTTGTGTTGCCAAATGTGCCTGGGAATAGATTCACTTCTGAGTCCCCATGTATTCTCAGAAGGTTAGGCTGCAATTGACCTCTCCAGGCTAACTCACGGGGGACAGGAATGCGTCAGTGCCAAGCAGCCAGCTCACCTGTGGGGTTATTCAACACAGAACTCGGGGTCTGAAATCACGGTTGGAAGAATTTTCTAAAAGGAAAGAAACTTAGACAAAAAGTAGTATGTCTTGACTTATAAATTCTTCTGCCATTCTTTCATTACCACGTGTTAACACAGTAGATGAATAGAAGGTCAGGGAAGGTCATTTTTATTTTCCTTCATTCACCCACTCTCACAGAAGCTAGAATTGCAGTGAATTAGTTTTGTTAGCTGTGCCTTCAGAAAGGCTAAGAAAAGTAACGAGTGCCACATAATTTTTCCTGTCTGTTTCTGTGTGTGTGTGTGTGTGTGTGTGTGCACAAGTGCATGTGTTCAGCTGCACCAGTATGAACATGCATATAAGTGTGTGTGTGTGTGTGTGTGTGTGTGTGTGTGTGTGTGTGTAGGTCAGACAAGAACTCAGCTTCTGTTCCTCAGGACTTATTTTTCATGTATTTTTGAGACAAGATCTCTCTCTGGGTCCTGGAACTCACCAATTCAGTGTATCTGCCTCACCAGTGAGCCAGAGATCTGCCTGTGTCTTTCCCCAGAACTAGTAAAAGCATGTCACATCTGGCTTTTTTACATAGGTTCTGGGGCATGGAACTCAGGTTAAAACGATTTTACACTGATTCATTCACACAGCCCCAACCGTGTCTTTCGGAAGAAAACACTTCCTTAGACCTAGCCTTTGGGATATAACGGTGAGTGCTCACTGAACTTCACTGTCACAGGACCCTTTTAGAAAGATCAAGGTTCCTAACTATTCACAAACATTATCTCGTAAGTTTATTTCTTAAGAAGACAGCTGGAACAAAGCTTTCTCAGTCTATAAAGACTCAGCAGCCTGGTCAGTCTTAGTTAGCCTTACTCTCAGGGTCCTGTAAGGTTTACTTGACTTGCTTTTCTCCAGCAGGCTCCATGCTCTCTCTCTCTCTCTCCTCTCTCTGGCATTGCTCTGTGTTTATTTCAATTGCAGCTCTGACCTTATGTAACCACAGTCTTAGGCTTCTGTGGCTTCTCCCACCCTCCCACACACATCAGAGGACAAACATTTGCAAACCAGCACTTGTACTTTAATCTTTGCATTAGGACTAGGAGAATGTAGAATGCAACAGTTGTACAAATACCTCTGGAGTGATGAAAATTTAACACATGCAAAGTAGCTGTATACTTCCTGAGTTTGGGGATTGTGTAATGTGCCTGTTTGCAGGCAAAACAGTCCTAAGCACCAAACAGAGTAGAAACTCAGTAAATTGAATGGATAAATGTTAATTAGAAGGCAAAGGGGGATGGGAGGTGTTATGTGTAACTAATAATAAGTAGCCCAGTGTCAATGTTATGGGGCAGTGAAGAAGATAACATGACTTGTGTACATGACAGA
The DNA here is from genome assembly GCF_049852395.1 of Peromyscus maniculatus bairdii. NCBI lineage: Eukaryota > Metazoa > Chordata > Mammalia > Rodentia > Cricetidae > Peromyscus > Peromyscus maniculatus. The sequence continues at coordinate 15,832,656 of NC_134862.1, forward strand.
GTATTTGATGGGCATCCAAAGCTTTTGGAGTTTGTTGGGATTAGAACAGGGCCTGAGCTTCAAATGGGAGTCAGCTGGTGTGAAGGGATGCTCTGGGCTGGAGAAATAGTCCAGGAGTAAAGTACTTGCTGTGGAAGCATGAGGACCTCCATTAAATCCCAGAAACTATTCTACAAATCTGGTATGGTATGCAATTGTAATCCCAGCTCTCAAAAGTGGGGAATAATGGATCCCTGGAGCTTGTTGGCTGGCCAGCCTACTTTATTTCAGAAGTTCCAGGGGAAAAAAAGATCTCAGCAGCAAAAATAAAGTGGATGATGCCTGAGGAATGACACCTGCAGTTGACGTCAGGACTCCACACACACTTGCACCTGTATTCACCGACATGCATACATGTGCAAAAACAAGAACAGAACAGTGAGACAACTACTGAGAATGAAGCCACAGGTTTAAAGAGCTGTTCATTAGCACTATTTCCATGCAGGTGTGCAAGTCTCATGACCCTTATCCTTGGAAGATCCACAAGTCATAGATCAGAGGTTCTTAGAGTCCATCTGGAAAGAAACAACAACTAAACACAATGAAAGATTAACTTCAGTCATTCAACATAGTTACTTCTTGGAAAAACCATGTCAGGCACCTCTAAGAATTTTCAGAGGACAAGAATATGTGCCTTCTTGTGTCTGTTTGTTTCTGAATTTGGGTGTGTACATATGTGATGTATAGACAGACACAATTGCCTGTGCATTCAAGGGTATATGCAGGCCAGAGGACAAGCACAGATGCTTCTCAAACACTGTCTGTCTTAGTTCTGAGAGTTTCCCACTGACCTGGAGCTCACCAAGTAGACCAAGGTGGTGGACCAGTGAGCTCCAGGTGTGCAGCTGTCCCTGCCTCTGCAGTTCTGAGAGTACAAGTGTGTGCCACCATGACAGGCTTCTTTACATGGATTCTAGGAATCGGCCTCAGGTTGTTTTGATGGCAAGGTTAGCACTTTACTGACTGGGCTCTATCCCCAGCCCTTTTCTTAGTTAATGCTAAGTAGAGACACAGAGTTTTTTATAGCAGAACTTTCAAACTCAAAATGATTTTAGCAATGCATAGAAATAATAGTAAAACCCCCATTAGATGTTGCCCCAAACCCAAAAGGTCTGTGAATGGGAATTCAGTTACAGTGACATTCATCCCAAACATGTATCACCTTCTTCAAAATCAATTAAAGAAATGTAAAAAAAAAAAAAAAAAAAAAAATTAGAAAGGTTCCTATCTCTACTAGCCACTACCTTAGTCTCTGGGTTAGACATTTCTAGGATATGAGAGACAACTTCCTCTGGAAAGGCAAGCACCTGCTTTGAGAGCTGGCAAATGCCATTCATTTTATGTGACCACTATCACGGAAGTCATTCCCTGTTTCTAAACTGGATGGTTATCTGTTAATACCAACCTCGTAAGTTATACCCACAAGGGATTGCTGTTAAGACAGAAATCACTAAGTATTATATCTGAACACACTGGATATCATAAATGTTAGTATGAATTATGCATGTATTCTATTAACCATTGATTTATTCATTTGAATATTGATTTTATGTGAACTGCTTTGATCTAGTGTATATGCTAGTGATACATCAGGTCATTAAACAGAAAAAGCTAAATCTCACTGCTAATGCTGAGTTAAAATAGTAAAATGGGCTGAACAGCAGTGGTGCATGTCTTTAATTCCAGTACTCAGGAATCAAAGGCAGGATTCCTGAGTATTGGAATTTGTAACATGAGTTTTGAGGCCAGCCTCAGGTCTATAGAACTCATTCTAAGACAATCAGAGCTACACAAAGAAATCCTGTCTTGAAAAAAGACAAGTAAAATGGGAAATGGTCAAGGTTATAACTTAGTAAATTGCCTGCATTACAAGCATAAAAAATTTCAGTTTAATTACCCAGACCCAAGTAGAAAAAAAAAATCAAAAAAAGCTGGACGTAGTGTCTTATGCTTTTAACTCTAGTTCTGTGGAGGCAGAGACAGGTGGATTCCTGGGGTCCATTGCCCACCCTTCCAATCCTTCTTGGCATGTCCCAGACCAGGGAGAGACACTCTCTCATAAACAAAGTGGGCCACACTTGAAGAATGAGAGACAAGGATGTCTTTGGCCTCCACAAGCATGTACACACATGTATATGTGCAACTGAATACATACACATGGCCCCACACACATGAGTATAAATGTAACACACACAGATGCGTTAACCAATTCAAATTGTAACTGTGGAGGACTGTGTTAGGGAAGGGAGCGGAGTGCATTAAACATGCAGCAGTTGGGTTTAAACAAGTCAGCCAGTGAGTGACACAACAGAAGACAACTGTGCATTCAGACATTGGGGTGGAGAGAGAAAGCTGGACGGGGCATCTGAGAGCAAGCGTTCCAGCTCCAGGGAAGAGCATGTGCAATAGCCCTTGGGTGGAGTTGGCTGGGCATTGATGAAAAAAGAACCAAGGAATTGTCACGTCAGGCACACAGGGGTCTAGAGGGGAGAAGGATCAGGAACAACCCTCAAAAACATAGCGAGTGTCGAGGAAGAGTGAGGAGAACTAAGTGCAGAATTGGCAAAGCTTCATAGCTGACAGTTTTTTTTTTTCTTTTCTTTTTTTTTTTTTTTTTTTTTGGTTTTTCGAGACAGGGTTTCTCTGTGTAGCTTTGTGCCTTTCCTGGAACTTGCTTTGGAGACCAGGCTGGCCTGGAACTCACAGAGATCCACCTGCCTCTGCCTCCCGAGTGCTGGGATTAAAGGCGTGTGCCCGGCTCGCTGACAGTTTTTAAAGAGGCCGTTCCAGCTGCCCTGTGAAAGCTGACTGTACAAGAGCAATGACTCCTAACGAGGGCTGGGGCAGGCATGTGGAAGGTCGAGTAGCTCAGATACTATCTATATCACACACACATTAGACTTTAGATTGAAATGAGCAACATTATCAATAAAGAGTGAAAGTCTATGGCCTAAACCACTGTGTAAATGAAGTTACCTGCCAGTGTCTGAAGGCAATAATGGTCAGAGGTCCCATGCCCTTCCATGGCCTGCACCTTCCCTGAGAATACAGTCAATTCTATATGGCTAAGCTACATGTATAATCTACTCAAATCCCCAGCAGGTTCCAAAGTAACCAATGGGCCTTTGTAGCCACTGGTCCATAAATACTAAAATAGGAAAGAATCTACACCTCATTAAAGATTCTCTGTGGCACCACACCATTAGACCTCAGCAGTCAGTACTGTGGTTAAGATTTGAAGACTTTTATTATTAAGAACTCAAGACTCAGATCTGTCTATTAAATTGCCTGTGACCTCTAGCATCCAATGCATGGGAAGTTATTATTAAAATGCTCTCCAGTTCTATAGAATTGTAATTTCTAATGTGGAGCCTTAGGAATCTGTCACTTTAATGCACACTAAAATTTTAGAAGGACTATTCCAGAGCAACAGGATAACGCCAAATGACTCAGGTAAGGCCACAATAGCTTCCTCAAGGGTCACTATAATTGTACTCTATTATTGCTAAAGTTTTAGTCATTATTTTATTAATACTTAAGTATGTTAATTCATAGAATAAATCTCCATGAGATCCTTTGCCTCACTATTAGAAAACTGGCCATTTAGAGAGTTTAATTTATGTATAATTTTTCTCCGAATTGAAACATTCCTTTCCAGGAGGAATAAGGGAGACTCCTTAAGACTCAAGAAATAAGCAATTCACAAGTCTCAGGAAGTTCATAAATCTTGCATGACTAACAATGTCCCCTCAAAATTATATAAGAAATACATAGGGCTGTGAAGAAGAGACATCTTGGAAGTGCTGAGCTGTCTACAAGCATTCAGGGAGTCCCAGTGATGCAGATTTTGTGAATTATTACTTATGCTGGGATAGACTTTTCAGTGGGACAGCTGCCTTTGAGTTACCCATGCTCCGGTAAATAATCTCTCACACAAGCACCTATAAGCAACCCCAATAAACTCAGTGGTTCACCAAACTAGGCTTCAGTGGAAACATTCATTTGATCAGGCCTCAGTGTCCTGTTGTGGGCAAGCTGACATTTGTTCATATTTCCTCCAGAAAACTCACAGCATTCTACTTTGTCCCCTAATAAAGAGGGAAAACATATACAGGCCAAATGAGAATATTACATGTGTCAATGCAACACATTTATTTACAGATTAGAAACAATAACCTGTTTAACATTATCATTTTCTTTTGTCAAAAAAATCACCTACAAGAAAGCATGTTGTGCATGTCATTTTTTTTTTTTTTTAAGATTTATTTATTTATTATGTATAGAGCCTGTATGACCAGAAGAGGGCACCAGATCTCATTACAGATGGTTGTGAGCCACCATGTGGTTGCTGGGAATTGAACTCAGGACCTCTGGAAGAATAGATAGTGCTCTTAACCTCTGAGCCATCTCTCCAGCCCGTGCATGTCATTTTTTAATCTTTAGTTAAGTAAAATATGTAGTTTTATTAACAGCAAAATAACCAAAATTTCTGACTATCAAATCAAAAGTATTCATATTCTTTCTTTTTAAAAAACATCAGAATTAAGGACAAACTTTTGTAAAGTGAGAACTCTTGATAAAGAAATAGAAAGTAATTATTACTTAAATAAAAGAAAATTAGAGGGACTATATTTATTTCTGTTGCACAGATCATCTTGTTAATCATCCCACCTGCCTTCCACCACTCTCACTCAGTGTTTGAATTAGAAAAATCTGTCTGTTCCCAAGCTTTTGTCAGCTCTGTAAACAATACAGACAGTTTTCATAAAGTTCTGAGCTTAATGAAGATTCTTTTATAAAGGTCATGTGTAACAGCTTGGGCACAGTGTGCCTGTGACTTCTGCTTCTGGAGTTTGATCAAACAATAGTCAGTTAGATTCCTTCCCGTCTATCCAGTGAGGAAAACCTTTACAATTTGTGTCTAAGTGACACCACTTACAGTTGAAGCTCTGGGGTCCACCACAACAAACATGTTCTCTCCTAAAGTACATAATCCATTTTAGCAAAATGAGATATGCCATAGTAGATACCTATGTTTGGTCTCATTTAGCATAGTGTTACTAATTGTATCTTATCATTGAGCCACTCATTCATTAATATTCAATTCTATAAGCTTATTATCCCACCTATTCTCAGTAATCTTGCCATGTACCAAACATTTTGAGAGAGACTGGAAATGCCCTATAAAATGTAACTCTTGACAATATACAACTCTGAGAGGACTCACCCAGTTGACACTGAAGTTATGATAGGCTTTGATTCATTAATAATGCTAGAGACCACAGTTCGCAGTGTGGGAGTCAGCCCATACTTCACTGTTGTTCTCACATTCTTCTGCTCTCTTGCTGGGATGTACACTTAAGGCATCAGTGCAAAGCTGAGTGACAGCTTTGGTAAGGGCTTCCCACCTGCCATAAACATCTACCAATAGAAAGTGAGTCCAGAAGATTCCTATCTAGAGATGGACCTAAAAAGTCATGCACAGACACTGAGTCACTGAGTCCAGAATGATGGTGTGGTCTGGAACAGCACGGCTGCTGGGAATAAAAGCTTTGGAGCAGAAACACAGTACCTCCTTCTCTACTGTACTTTGAATTCAGAGTACACCATCACTGGTCTACACATTAAAGGCTTGATATCCAGATTGGTGCTAATTGGTTATGAGATGTAGCAGGAACTCTGGAGAGGTGTGTGGTGTATTCCAGAAGGTGAAACTGGGGCAGTGACCCCTCCTTTCTCTGTTTATCTTTTTTTCTCTTCAATGGTGAGGTGAGATGCTTACCTTGCCATGCATTCCTTGTCATGATGTATAACCTTGTCTGAGCCTAAAGCAGCAGGTCTGACAGCTCTCAGACCAGAATATCCAAGTGAGTAAAGTAAACTTTGTCTTTCTAATTTGACTTCTTCAAGTCATCATTACAGTGGTACATTGTGGACTAACACACTCCTCAATGATTACTTGTAGTTCTTGAAAAAAAAATGAGATCTACAATCAAGGATATTGATATAGGAAACAAGAAGTGTTCTGTGAAAAATTAGCACTCATGGGGCTAACTAGGAAAAGCAATTGGTTCTCATTGCAAGTGAGTTAAGATGATCAGTCTGTGACCCTCATGGGATTCCTTGAGGACAGACCCCAGTCATTCTCTGACCACCATCCAGGGACCAACCAGTCAGCTTTTTGCCTGGAATATAACACTGAGTAAGTGATCAGTTTCTTCCAAGCCAAATACTGATATAGGTTTACTCAACATACCAAGTGATCACATGAGGTGTTGTACTACTTAATTGTCTCTTTGTTGTAAAAAGGTATCTGATAAAAGCAACTTTTAAAAGGAGGGATTTGGGCTGAAGAGATGGCTTTGTGGTCAAGAGCTGTTTCCGTGGATTTGGACCCCATCTCCAGTGACTGAGAGGCGTCAGTGGTGGTGGCAGCAACAGCAGCTTATGTGCATTTCTACTGTTGCTCTGGTCCTTACAAGTTGAGTAGAGTTGGGTAGTGACGGGCTCCCCCGTTAAAGGGCCAGACCACTCCAGATCCCTCTCTCTGTCTTGCTCCTTTGTTCTGTCTCTTGGTTTGTCTTGTTTGTTCTCTCTGTCTCCAGGTCTCTCAGTGTGTCTGTCCTTTTGTCTGATGGTCAGATGTCCCCTGCCTTCTATAAATGTCTTGATTAGATCTGTTGCGTGTGGCATGATCTCTTATTGACTCACCTTGGCTAGACCTGCCAAAGGCACCCTGTGTGCAGTTTTATCATTATAGCTGTGCTTGCACAGGACCACAGTCCAGTTCCTCAGTCCCACATCAGGCAGTTCACAGCCTTCAGTAACTCCAGCTCCTGGGCTTTCAGTATCCTCTGCTTACTTTGATGGGAATCAACACACATGAGGACACACACACACACACACACACACACACACACACACACACACACACAAATAAAACTCCACAAAATCAGAAACCATGATATAAAAGAAAAAGAGAGAGATGTGGGAGTACTCCGTCCTAAATGGGATGTCTTTATCAAACCCCTCCCCTCAGAATCTATGTAGAAGAGGAGGCAGAAAGACTATTAGAGCCAGAAATGATGGATGACTCCAAGGAAACAGTCTTCCATGTGAAGGCAATACAGACTCCATCTTAGGGTAGAGCCACTATCTTAGACCACCTGCTATTATCATTTCCAGGAAGGACTTCAGGAATGTGCATTGACAACTGGAACAGATACAGGGCGTTATGCTCCTGCAGACATTCTGTAGTTTATGGCCCTTGAAGATATCTAGAAATTCCTCCTGAGCAGTCCAGATAATCCTGCTCAACAAATTGTGGTTCCCCACCAAAAAGTCCAACCCAATAGTTTCAAATGTGGTTTCGAGCCGAAAGTCTAGACCAATAGTTCAAAAAAAAATCACCTTGCCCCAAATCCCGTCTAACCAATACCAAATTGTCAAAGGATGTAATTCCCAGCTTGAGGTTTTTCCCTATAAAAACTCTACCCCTGGGCCCACTGCAGCCACTACATTTCCCCCCATCTGCCTGGCAGTGGCCAAGGTTGAACCTGACAATTAAAGGACCCTTATGTGCTTGCACCGGAAACCGGCTCCTTGGTGGTCTCTGGGGGTTTCTCGAAACAGGTGCAACATTACAGACACAACGGGATTGATGTGCATGTGAACTCAGAGACTGTGACATTGGGCACAGGTCCAAGTCAGAAGTGGCCCCAGTGCTGAGAATGAGAAGTAAACACAGGATCCCACCCCTAATGAGGAAAACAAATCGTTCTTAAGGGATTTTTTTTTTCTTTTGGCTCAGAGTGTGAGAGTGCCCTTTAAGCTGGCAGATTACATGTTTAGTTAGATTGCTCCCATTTGTATTCATTCTAGGACCCTTACTAGCATTGTGCTTGCCAATACTCAGTGAGGCATCAGCAATAAAAGCAGTTCTATGTCTTAGCCACTTGGGCTAAGACATAGAGCTAGCTTCTGGAAGTTCTCCCTGTCCAGTAAATGGGTAACACAGTAACCTAAACATCTTTGGAATTACCAACAATTTGCTATGAGGCTAGTTTTTTGCTTGTTTGTTTGTTTGTTGTTGTTGTTTTATTTTTATCCAAAGCAAATGACCAAACAGGTCTTTTCATGTCATGTCACCTTTGCTTGCTTGTTTTCAGGAAATTTTATTATATTAATGAATACTGGCCATCCAAGAATTCTGTAATCAGGCAAACCAGTGATTTGACAGTGAGATCTTCTCATTGTCCTTTTCTTCAACTTCGATGTCCCCATCTCAGGACAGCATAGCAAATTGCTATGCGGTTAATCCTGAGCTTCCTAAAATCCAACTGCTTTTCTGATCAGAGTGGAGACTAAAGGAGAAACATCAAGATTAACATGTAAAAGAATCCATTTGGAAAAGAAAGACCAGAAGCCCCTCCCACCAGGGCTTCTTGTCACAAGAAAAACTTGGCAGCTTACAGCTGTGGCTGGAGGCTCTGCAAATGTCCCATGTAGAGTCCTGGGTCTCTGCCTGGAACTTTTGAAAGCATGCTTTTCCCTCCCTGCTCACTACTCCCATTCTCAGGGGTGCTTTCCTTGTCTCCCTACACCCTCTCTAATCCTGTGACTCTGGTAGAACTCCTGGCCCACGGACACAAGAACTTAGGTATTTCAAGAGATGCCACAGGACATTTGGCAGGGGCTTTAGGACCCAGGACCACACCTATAAGATTCTCATTGTCAACACAGTCACCTTAGTCACTGTCCGGTCTCTTTGAAAAAGTTTCATTCTCATTTCCTCTGCAACAGACAGGGATTTCTGGGTAAGTTAATTGTAAGGAAATGCAGATGCTTGAACTAGCTCCCTTTCAGGAGTGAGTCACTCTTAACTCATTTCATGCCCCAGTGGAGCTGCATGTCAAAGAAAAGCTGCTCCTAACAGCTAATGGAGGAATCCTAATGGAGGAAAGGACTTTGTCTGTGAAGTGAGGAAGGACCTATGGCCTAACTGTGTCGACTGTAAGAAACATTAAGTATGAGTTCAAATACTATAAACCTTGTGTTTATGACAAGAAATTCAAATCTTTTTTCTTCCCCACCTTGTACAATTGTTATGCAAATATTTAAGTTCCCTCCCCCAAGTCAGTAAAACCTTTGTTTACACAGAAGTCCTTCTGCATTCTCACACTTAGATTAAAGTACCTGAGCCCTTATCCCCTTCATTTCTAGTAAAATAATTCTTTTAAAACTATACAATCAAATAAGACTGTGAAGTCAGACCCCAGCCCATGGGGAAAGACACAACTATTTGGGTTAAAATAAAAACCAAGTGTTAGGGTTTTGTGCAGTGCCAAGGAAAGCCAGGACATCTGGGAGAGTCCAGCGTGGACATGACCGGGCTGAGCTGGGCCATGTGGGAGGGATGAGAGGAAGAGAGAAGGGAGAAGGGAGAACCAGATGCAGTAGCCAGGAGGTCAAAGGACTGAAAGGGAATGGTGGCTGACCAAAATATATGGGTTATATAGGGAAGAGACTCTGGGGGAAGAGCAGCCCAGGCCTGGGTTGGAGAGTTCAGAGTAAAAGGTAGAGTAAGCCAGTCATACCCTGCAACAGGCAGGGACTGAGGGATGCTGGGAAAACTGGCAGTTAGGCTCAGCTTTGATATGTTAAATAGGCACCTTAGTGTTTGTCAAGGGTTTCACACTTAACATTTATGACGCTGAATTAATTTCTTTTTTTTTTTTTTTTTTGGTTTTTCGAGACAGGGTTTCTCTGTGTAGCTTTGCCTTTCCTGGAACTCGCTTTGGAGACCAGGCTGGCCTCGAACTCACAGAGATCCACCTGCTTCTGCCTCCCGAGTGCTGGAATTAAAGGCAATGAACACAGGGTGTATAGGTATGAGGGGGGTGTATGCATGTGACACATGCACTTGAGTGTATGCTGCACATCTCCCTGAGGTCACGTTCCGAGGCCAGAGCTATTGCTGTCTCCCACCGTTGCTCTTCTCCTTGTTTCCTGGAGACAGCATCTCACTGAGACAGTAGTTCACTGTTTCAGCCAGAAGAAAGCCCCCTATGTGTGGGCTGTCTGCCTCCCAGTGCATCTAGGGTTACATGCTCCGCTTTACCATGGGCTCTGGGGTCCAAACGCAGGACTTTGCGCTTTCAGATCCGTAACTCTCATCCACCGAGCTTCGCTCTCAGCCTAGACAGCTATTGCTTAACTGTTCAGTTTTTGACCAGACACTCAGAGCAGGATCAACAGAATGGAAGTAGAAAGGGGGAGAGAGCTAGGATAAAGGAAAGGTGAGACACAGACAGATAGGGAGGGTGGAGCCAGAGTGAGACAGAAACAGGGAAAGAGAAATTTGAGTTTACAGGAGGGAATGTACCTGAGACAGCTTGAGAAGAGCAGAGCAAAGCCAAGAGAGATGGAGGAAGAGAGGGAGACAGAGATGGACACAAAGACAGAGACCGAGATCTGGGTCCTGAAAGTCAGAGTCACCTCCACAATTGCTCTGGCTGTGTCCTCTGAGCTTTCAATAAACAACTTCACAAAGTCAAGTGCTGAACAAGGTAGAAATTAGCAACTCTAGCAGTGCAGGGACACTCAGTGAGGTATTGTGTGTGGAATTGTCACAGAAATAATGACCTCCAAGTTCCCGTCTCTGTCACTCTAATCGTCCAAACCTACCCGAGAAATGCTAAATAAGCCCAGAGCACCAGGTTCAGTTTCTTTCTTAAGTAAACAAATCAGTTATCCATACAATATTAAATTTCATGTATATTATCCATAAAATGCTTTGCTTCCCCGGACCCCGGAATAGAAGTTTCTGAAATTAAACAGGATGACATAAAGTTATTATCAGATTTGCCATAAATGGATGTCTTACTATGCTATATATTTCACCATTTATAAATGCACTTGGCCACACACACCATAGTTCCTGCAACAGCAGATTCAGTGTTGATTCTCAAAATAGAGGCGTTCCTGTAAGTTTTATTATTTGTCATTATCTAGTGTAATTTCCCCCTTCTCAATGTTCAGTCACTTGCTAGAAAAGGGAAGTGACTGAATTCTTTATCCGTTTGCTAATTTAAGCTTGAGGGTGAATGTGTGTGCTAGACATGCAGTACAGGGTTTCAGTTAGACTCAGGAAGGATCAGGACCACGTCTCCACGTCTCTGCAGCTAAACCAGGGTCTGATTCTTAGGCTTTCACTGAGAACACTGGTGATTAAGAGAAACCACAGGTAGTGAAGAGCAGAGAGGAGACTGTGCTCCCTGCAATACAGGCTGGGGATGGAGGTGCACTCTGCTATATAAGAGTGCATTCCAATAGGAGGTTGGGCTGAGAAAGCCTGGAGTTTCCATAGGGCTGGGCTGTGTACCCAGAAGTTGTGGGCAATCCCACATGCCAGGTAAGGAAATGGAACCATTGTTCCTGAGTTCATGCTTAGTGTCCCTGTTCTACAACAGCTTTTCAGCTGGGAGTAAGTCACAAACCATTGCCATTTTGCAGTTGAGATTTCTTGGTCTGGTACCCATAGCAACTGACTGACCAAGAAGTACACAGGTTCATAGTAATGACGAGGAATGTATCCACCTTTTCCAGTAGAAGGAACTGGGGGAAAGTCTCAGGATTGTTACCTGGAATTCCAGCCATGATTCCTTCCAGCCCTCCCCGACTGCAAATAAACTTGGGAGATGCTAGGGGGTGTAGGAAGCGAGATGCTAAAGGAAAGGGAGACTCCTCTGAGCAGCTTCCATGATGTTATCACACATGGTGGAGCAGACTTTGCAGCACTGTGCTGTTTTGGAGTCTCTCATGCTCCTGTAAGCCCTCATCCATGCTCTCAAAGTAAGCCCAAGAAATGCAGTGGTTTACCAAGCAGGACTTTGCTGGAATCATTACTTTGGATTGTGTCTAGTACCCTATAAATAAACAAATGTATTTACATATCCCCAGGAAAAGTTAATGCAACAATCCATTACTCAATAATGCCAGTAAACGTGAGTTGTAAATTTCTACTGCATGTCTGTGAGGGCCCCATACTTCTCTTTCTGAGGTCATTCTTCCTGGAGAAAGTGGAATGATTAGCCTTCAAAAGAATACATCCAAGTTTGCCATCCTGGAGAGTACAGCAACTACCTAAAAGTTTATTTCCATAAATGTCATACCTGTCATATGTAACAGGGTTATTGGACAGAATACTGCAAGATGATAACATTGAGTTATTTACATTCATTTGTTAGTGTTTTAAAATTTATCTGCTACATTTTTTTCTTTAGTAATGTTAACATTATTTTAACTTAAAATTACAATTGCTTAGAAAGGTGATGACATGAAATTATCCTTTAAAATGATCTTTTTGAAGAGACAAAGCTTTTGTGTAATATTTTGTTCATGGTCTGACAAATAAAGCTTGCCTGGAAATCAGAGGATTGAGCTAGCCACTAGTTAACCATAGAGGTCTGGAGGTCTGGAGGTCTGTACAGACAGGAGACAGGAAGTGATAAGGAAGGGCAGAGAGAGGATCTCCACTCTTGACATGAGAATTCTGGGAGGTAAGAAGTCTCTGTGGCTGCTCCTCTGCTTCTCTGATCGTTCAGCTTTTACCCTGATATCTGACTCCTGGTTTTTATTGATAAGACTAATTAGGATCATGCTTCACAGAGCCTCTTGACTAGAGGGGCCATGATGGGTTAGGAGCAGTTAGGAGATGGGCAGCTTAATGAAGCCTGTCTGGAACAAAGAGCCTTCCTTTCAGATCCAGGGGGCTGCACCAGGGGACAGAACCACTATGCACAGCAGGATTGGGGGTGGGCAATCAGTTAACCACACCAAAGGAGGTTTCTGGCTCTAGGTTTCCAGAGAGGTGTGTAAGCTTCATAAAATGTGATGTCCATGCCAAGGGGCATGGAGGCAGCCGTAGGTAGGACCATAAACTCGCTCCACTGCAGCAATGAAGAGGAGCTGCAAGACTGAAGCACAGCACACTTTCTTCAACTCCATCCCAGAGGAGGGGGAGGAAGAGAGAGAGAGAGAGAGAGAGAGAGAGAGAGAGAGAGAGAGAGAGAGAGAGAGAGAGAGAGAGAGAGAGCGCACTGGTTTCTAAGAGAGGAGACAGGCAGCTAGAGGATCTATAAATCAACAAACATCACAACTCTTCAATATAAATTTCATCTGCAGTCAAATAGCTGCTTCAGTGCATTTAGGAAATGTTCTGATTATTCCTAGATATTAGAACTTAGGAAATGGTGGCACATGTCTTTTATTTTCTCCTTTTTTTCATCCTTAGCTGTTGTTCCTGAGAGACAGAATCTTCTAGTTTCCACATATCACACACAGAAACACCCAACACTGTAATAACTGCCAAACTTTAGCGCTCTAACAAGCCAAACATGGCACCAGCAGGCCCCAACCCCCACCCTTTGTTACACCACTGGACTCCCTTCCTGGTCACTTCCTCATTTCTGAGGCTAACCACCAAAGTCGAGCTATCAAAATTCCTTATTTGGCTGCACTGACCCACATAACCAATCAGGACTTAGCAACTCTTCCTAGAAGGGACTTTCTCTTTTTCTCCCTATCACCTGCCTTTGTTTCTGCCTCATTCAGATTCAACCACCCTGTCTCCATTTTGCTTAATAAAGGATCTCTTTGTGCTGGAAATTGCTGTTTGGGTGTGGTCTGCACCTGATCCAAGGTCTGGAGTGGACTGTTCCACAGTGCAGGGGTCCCTTCATTTTGGTGTCTTAACTCAGATTAACTAATTTATTTCACGCTTTTACACTTTCTGATACTTCTGATCTTCTCATCCAACAGCTGCTGCTTGGTAAATCCTGACCCCTAGCCATCCCAGACATGCCCCGGATTAACAGGTGATGACCACTGAGTATCTGGCATCCCCACTCTGTCCTGTGGGATTGTTGTGCCCAGATCGTGAACCCCAGAGAGACCACCAAAGACGAGCATGCCAGAATGCAAAAGCAAGGTTTAATTCTGGATATCCAAAAGCAATACAAGCCTAGGCAGGGACTTTGTCCAATACATCCAACGCAGTGGAGGCTGGAGGAAGTGCCCACCTATTGTGAGACCAAAATGAGCCATCTTAGAAATAAGACCAAAATGCTTTCACCCTAAAATTAAGGCCTAAGATTTCTCCTTTTGGGAATAGGCCATTAGTTACTGAAACCAGTCAGTTCAGATTCCAGAAACCAGGAAGTGTAAAAGTACAGAGTCACACGATAGTCACGAGGTAATGCCTGCCAGACTATGGAATGTCCTCTCCCTGGTTTCCAGGGTAACTGACCACAGAAATGCCCCCACTTGAGGGCAGCCAATGAGAAATGGTGGCGGGCAATCACTCCCTTAGAAGTAATTTCTAGAAGTCCCTAGAAGCGAGCCAATCAGAATTGTACCCGTACTAGCACCCCTAAATGATGTAACCTTGTGACTTTTCCCTTTAAAAACTGAGCTTGCAGACAGGTGGGCACTTCCTCCAGCCTCCACTGCGTTGGATGTATTGGACGAAGTCCCTGCCTAGGCTTGTATTGCTTTTGGATATCCAGAATTAAACCTTGCTTTTGCATTCCGGCATGCTCGTCTTTGGTGGTCTCTCTGGGGGTCACGATCTGGGCACAACATTATCTGTAAGCTCAGCTTTTAAAGGAAAAAAATCACAAGGTTACATCATTTAGGGATGCTAGTACAGGTACAATTCTGATTGGCTTGCTTCTAGGGGCTTTCTAGAAATCATGGCTTAATCTTAGTTCTAAGGGGGTGGTTGCCTGCCACCATTGCTCATTGGCTGCCCTCAGGTGGGGACATTTTTATGGTCAGTTACCCTGGAAACCAGGGTTGGAACATTCTATAGTCCGGCAGTCATTACCTTGGACTACCTTGTGACTGTGTACTTTTATACTTCCTGGTTTCTGGAATCTGGACTGATTTGTTTCAGTAACTATTTGCCTATTTCTAGAAGGAGAAATCTTAGGTCTTAGTTTTTGGGTGAAAGCATTTTGGTCTTATTTCTAAGATGGCTCACTTTGGTCTCAACTGGATTGGAATGACTGCACCCTCACTATAACATTCATTGCCTTTAGTGGACTCCCTCAAATGGCTGGTAGGCACATTTGGTTCAGATCGTCATGATTGGTGGTTTTCCTTTCACTTTTCATGATCATTCCACTAAAATCTGGTGTCTGTTATTAACCGCCTGAAAATTCTGTCGACAGCTCCCCAGATTTCTTTTTGGACTATTGTGCCCTCTCTTAGAGACAGAGCGTGGGTGATGATGTTAACATTCAGACATCTGCACTGGCCTGCCCTTAGAGCCCTGACAGGATATACCTTAGCTATAGCCACAAGGAGCACTTCCTGCTATATTTCCTTATAAAAGGCGGGCCTTGCCCACCTCCTGTCTCCTTTCTCTTTCCCTTCCTTGTCCACAGGGACAGGTCCCTGCCCTCTTCTCTACCCTTTCTCTCTCCCCTTCTCTTCAATAAACCTCCTATGTGGGCCCTGTGATAGGGTGTGACTCCTTCCCACCATTTTTAAAATACAACAGATGACCCCTCTCTCTATCAGCCAATGGGGACAGACACTGATGCATGACTATGAAAATGGTGTTTTGGTTTGTTTATATTTTTTCTATCACTTCATGGAATTGTTCTTCATGGTATATAGTAATTTCCTTCCCTAAAATATTGGTGTCAAGGAACCAGCCCCTTGTTTGGAAGCACAATGTGCTCTGGAGAGAACAGTATCATCAATAAAAACCAGCTGTACTGAATTACAATAGCTCTACCATCTAATGGCTCTGTAGACTTGGGGGAGGGGCAGGTGGAACTCATCCTAAAGACCCTTCAGTGATTTACTTTTTATTTTTGTTTATATATACTTGCATATGTATGTGCACATGTACACACCCACATGTATGTGGGTGCAGGGAAAGGCCAGAAGATGGTGTCAAATGCCCTGGAACTGGACTGTAGGTGGTTGTGAGCCAGTCCAAGTAGATGTATGGGTGATTTCATGCCACAGTGCATGTGTGAATGTTAAAGGGTAAGATTTTGTGAGGTTGGAACTCTTTCCACTGTAGGTTTTAGAAGTCAAATTCAGGTTCTCAGACTTGTGAGTCAAGAGCCTTTACCTCCAGATCCACCTACCAGGCCTGGATTTGTTGCATGAATCCTAATTGGTATTAATAAAAACCTGGAGCCAGACGTCAAGGTAAATGCTGAAAGATCAGAGTGTGCCACAGCCACCACCTTTTCCCTCACCAACTTTTCAGCCTGAAAGAGACTGAGCTCCTTTCTCCTCCTGCCTTATATTCCTTTCTCTGCCCAGCCATATTACTTCCCGTCTCAGCCTCCCTAGGGCTGGGATTAAAGGCATGTGTGCCTCTCAAGGACTGGGAGTAAGGGCATGAGGTCCCTAGTGCTGGGGTTAAAGGTGTGTGCCATCACTGCCTGGCCTCTGTGGCTAACTAGTGGCTGGCTTTGTCCTCTGATCTTAAAGCACACTTTACTTATTAGAGCATACACAAAATATCATCACACAGACTTATCTTCAGGCTCACTGTCCTCATAGCAGGAAGGTAAATAATACTTGTTCTGAGTAGAATGCAAATCAGGACAAGGCAGGCAGAGTTTTGGATGGAACAAATGCTTATGAGTGGCAGCTGCTACTGCTGCAGACACCAGCAGCAGAAGAATATTTAGAAAGTGCTGCCTCCTCAAGGGATTCATGATCTGACATTCCGGAAATCCTCACAGAGTTGCACAGTTTTTATCAGCACCCTCTCTTCATTGACAGAAACACACAACTAGCACAGACAGCTGCTTCGGAAGTAGAGCACTGGCTTCCAGCTCCCTTGGCTACATCCCAGTCCCAGTCTCACTAACTACAGCTTCATGTTCCCTCCCCACAGCTCCCAGCACTCAGAAGCACAGCAACTTGTTTTCCTTTGTACACATGGGAAGGAATGCATGGTTGTTGATGCCCAAAAACAGCCCCCAGTGGGATTTAGTCATCGTATCCAGATGAGTTAGGGATTGCACCTCAGATTCCAATAGGTGAGTCTATGTGTCAATCTTTAATAAAAGAAAGGACAGGAGGGAGGGAGGGAGGAAAGGATGGATGGACAGAGGGAGGGAGGAAGTCCAGAATATAAGGTGTCCCTGTGCTTGTTGTTTCTCATCTATTTTAACAGAAGTTACATTTTGAATGACAGTGGTTCTATGTAATATCTTGCAGTTTTCTCAAAATACTCAGGTTAGAGGCAATACGTTGAATTGTTTATACACATTGATAAGATCAATGCTTGAGCCAACACTGAAAACATATTATGAGCCTGAGGAAGTCGAGGTTTAAAGGGTTCATATTACTTGTCAAATGTTGCTTAACTAGAAGGGCTAAAGTTCAGTTCAGGTCATTCTCATTCAGAGCCAGAGTGTTTGTGAGAGTTGAGGTGCATGCTTATGCTCACATGAGTGGAGGTTGGAGGGGGGTACCGAATATCTTATTTCATGGCTTGCCAGCTTCTTGTGTGAGATAGGATCTTCTACTGATCCCAAATTTCACCGATTCAGGGATTCAGATGGGGAGGTGGCCATCAAGCCCCAAGAATCTTCTTATCTCCACTTCCCCAGCACTAGGGTTATAGGCAAGAACCTCCACACTCAGCTATTTTTACACAAGCACTGGGTAACCAACATCAAGTACACATGCTTACATACTGAGTCATTTTCCTAGTTCCAGATTTAGTTGGGTTTTTGTTGTTGTTTTGTTTTGTTTTTTTCTCTAGTATACAGTACTCAAACAATGTGGTCACTTATATATGACCTTTTTTTAAAGCATAATTTGCCAATCAAATACTCTGCTGTCTTCCCATTGCCTCAAAGATGAACATCACATGTCTACATCATTTATAGGTTTAATCCAAACTTTGACTCATCTAATTATCTGTTTTTTGATGGAGGCCATTTCACCAAGGCCACTTCAATCTCTCTTGTGGGCACCTGTGATCCACAATTCACTCAGCACTGGAAATGTGTTAAATCAAATCCATCATGTGACAGCATGAATTCCAGAGACTTCACCAAGGGAAGTGTAACTGTAGCAAGTGTTAGGGAAAACATGGCATTTTAGGGATCTCTGTAAATCTCTAATTTCTTTCCATTTAAAAGTGAGAGCTATGTTCAATTCACCTACACTATCAAAGTAATTTCAATAAATGTTTTGCATAAGTTAAAAATTGAAAGAGTACACTTTTTATAGCTTATTGGCTTGAATTTTTTAAAGGATTTATTAGTGCACACTGTATGCTAGATGTGGAGAAATTCATAGAATAATTTATTAGCTCATATATTAATACATATATCAGGATGCCACTATTTGTACAGGTCATCTTTTTAGAAATATGCTCTCTAATGGTTATGCTTGATGCAAGATGGTCTAGAGAACTACAAAGAAAGGAATTTGAAAGTCAGAGATGACATCCAGGAAGGTAAACTGAACTCAGTTGACTTGCATAGTCATGTTACAATTACAGTTTTCAATCATAGTCTCATAAATTACCTGATTATCATTCTGAAAGTAAATTTACTTGACTGTGGTGATAATTACGGGGGCAAGAGAGTGTTGTAGTTGGGACTACTCTTTCTTATACCTGAAACATTTACCTCCTTCTTCAGACCCTGTCTATGTAAAGGTAAGAGGCTCTTTAAATGGACATCATAGCCAGTGTCAGAGCAAATGATAGTGATTATTTTTCATTAACTCTTTGAAGGATGCTCTTCTTTTAATTTTTTTTTTTTTCATGACAGGGATTCTCTGTGTAGCTTTTCTCCTTTCCTGGATCATGCTCTGTAGAACAGGCTGGCCTCGAACTCATAGAGATCCACCTGCCTCTACCTCCTGAGTGCTGGGATTAAAGGCATGTGCCACCACCGCCTGGCTAAGGATGCTATTCTTAATGTAGGAGATATCAGCATAACAACTAAATGTGATGGTCAGTACAACTTTGCTGATTGTTTAAAGTTTTACTAGCATATATTAATGATATAGAATAATGCTTTTCATTATAACATTTTAGTATGTGCACAGGGTGAATTTGATCATATTCACAGCTCCATAGCCCATTCTTGCCCCTCCATCCAATCACACAGATCTTTCTGTTCCCATCTTGTCTACCTTCTACTCTCACATTAAAAAGGGTGGTGAACCAATGTAGTATGTGAGGGGCATGGGCAGAAGGGCTGTTCCCAGGGACATGGAGGAAAGTATCTCCAGAAGGGCTTACATCCCCTGGAAGCCTATCATCTCCTTGGTATAAAGCATACACTGGCTGTATGTCATGGGAAAGTTGCCTGACTTGAAGAGGGCTATGGAACAGCTCACTGTTGCTATATTGCTGTTAGATATACCATCCTGTTAACTCATGAGAAACAGAAGCGGAAAGCCTAATTTTGAAATGTAATTTGTTGGAATAATTATAAAAACATTAAAATTAATCCTTTACTCTCTTTAACTGATTAGCACATTCTACCTCACCTGCCCTGTATAAGTGATTTTTTAAATATACTTAATATGTAATGTCAACTTTATGTTTTATGAAAAAACGATGTTTTGCTTGTGTATTTAAAAATTAGGTAAATAGTATATTGTTGTGCAGTATATGTTTATATGTTTATACTATGCTTATACATCACTTAAAATTTAAGGCTCATTTTAATTTTTGCATTTTTTTGGAGTCTACTGGTTTTAATTGCTACATAAAACTAAAAGTTTCACCATGCATTCTCCAGGTTTTAGTCCCCATATATACATACACTCAGTAAGTAATTTTGTATATGCTCCTTTAGAGACCTGTGTGAGAATTTATATGACATATGTATACACATATTTATATGTCTACAATTGAGACAAAACCCCAGGAAAGGCTTCAGCATTGAATCTACCCCCCCATGCCACTCTAAATCTGCACTCTGATATGATCTATGCATTTATGCCCTTTCTTCTCATGTTTTCTTGAGAATCATGACATGATGACTGAGAATCTAGTGCTCTCCACCCTACAATGACTATTATAAACCTTTTACTTTTCAAGTTTTTGAATCTGTGCGTGTGTGTGTGTGTGTGTGTGTGTGTGTGTGTGAATGCACACACGTGAGCATATGCACTTATGTCTGTACACAGACTGACAAAATGAGATTTATCCCCAGAACCTGTGAAGGATGGAAAAAACTTACTTCTGAAAGCTGTCTTTTCATTTGCATGTGTGTTGTGGCACAAACTATACACACACACACACACACACACACACACACACACACACACATACACGCGCGCGCGCGCGGAGAGAGAGAGAAGTAAGTTTTAGTCAGTTGTCTGTTGTTGTAATAAGTACTACCACAAAGAATAGTTAAAGTAAGAAAAGGTTTACTTCGGCATACGGCATCAGGGGGACAGTGTCCATCACATCGGGGAAGGCATGGCAGCAGCAACAGGAGACTGGCTGGTAAAATTTTATCCATTTACGGGAACTGAGGTGAGACCACAAAGTCTCAAAGCTCAGCTCCATGATGGACCTCCAGCAAGGCTGCATATTCTAAAGGTCCCATAACCTCCCCAAATAGTACCACCAACTGACGACCAAGTGATCTAATATGTGAGCCTATGGGGTACATTTAACATCCAAACAACCAAAATAGAATAAAGAAAGAAAATGATGCAGAATGCCATGAAATTAATCTTATGGTATCTTTTATGCTGTTTCTCTGACTTGCTAAGCTCCCTAACCCCCCCCCTAAAAAAACAAAGTATATTTTGATTGGAAAACCACAGAGCAGGCTAGATGATCCTTGAACTCAAATCTAAATATACATTTACTGTTTTAAGGGGAGTTAATGTTCTTAAGCTAAGAAATTACTAAGCAATTACTGGCTAAGCCAATGAAACACCAATTTGTAATTGCTTGGTTCAATTACATCACACAGATGAAACAAGGTTGTATGTATAGAAAAAAAGTGACTACATTTTGTGGGGCCTGTATGGACTTCTTTCACTATCTGTTTTTAATTGTTCTTAATACCCAGCACAGCAAAGATCTTTTATTTATTAGTGGGGTTCAGGTTGGGGTTCTCCCTTCTTTGTGTGTGTGTGTGTGTGTGTGTGTATGTGTGTGTGTGTGTGTGTACATGTGAATTTATACATGTTTGTAGAGGCCAAGTGACAATTATCAAGTTTCATCAATCCTTTTTGTATTTTGAATCCAGATCTCTTACTGACCTGAAGCTGAAAAAGAAGACTAGATTTGTTAGATGGTGAATTCCAGGGACCCACCTATTTCTACCTGTATAGTGCTATCACACCCTGACTTTGTTTTTAATGGATTTTGGATATTGAACTTAGGTCCTCATGCTTTACTGATGAAGCTATCTCCATAGCTGCAAACACAGGATATTCAGCTAGTAAATTTTGCAAGCCAATCTTAGTTCAGGCTAGTAAACATAACATTAATCAAGTTTCCCAACTACGTTAATCTTCTAGTATAACCCAACTCACATGTCTGAGTCATTGATACTTGCTATACAATATTTTTGTTTAGGGCACATAAATGGGCCTGTGCTCCAGAACAGGCAGCCAATGAATGTTATCACTTCCTGTGATAAGCAGCAGTCTACCAAGTCTCTATCTGTAGGAATGGTGCTTTTCATGCTTATGTCCTAGTGATTGCATAAGATGTTCTGCTGATTGGACAACTTCTGATGAATTACAGGACTGGCTAAATTAAAATAAAAAATAACTGCTTTTGAAATCTTATATTGTGTCAGTAAAAAAGACAAAAAGACCTAATAGGTGGCTCTTCAGCAAAGTGCTAATCTCACAAGCATAAGTTACATTGCTATTGCATTTATATACTTAAGTAAAGCTGGCTATTGTGTCACACACATCACTGGGGACATAGACACATGCAGATTCCTGAGGCTCTCTGGTCACTAAGCTTAGCCTACTTCAAAAGTTACAGGTTAGTGAGACACCTTCTCCAAGAACACAAAGTGGACATCATCTCATGATCAACACCCAATTTTGTTTTGGGAACTGCATTTGCACACACACACACACACACACACACAAATATGTACACACATACATTTAAAAATGGACAAAAAGTTATAGACAAATAAAGAAGGCTGGTGAAATGCAAGGCCTGATCTTCCTGCACAGACACATTCCACAGCACTCCAGCCACCTGAATTTGGGACCTGACTTGAACTTCATCTTGGGTGTCTAATGCTTTTTGAAATGTTCCATGCTATGTAAACTGGGACCTCAAAAACATGAGCACATTTTTTCAAAGTACCAAATAATGAGCTCAAAGAACTCAACAGAATTTTGGCCATTTTTCTTAAGTGATTCTCAGCAACAGCCAGTTAATAACCAGTGGTCCACCCTTCACAGATAAGTAACAGCAGTGTTTATACTTATGCACTGAAGGAAAAGTATTGACTCATGCCTGCCGAGACCAAGTTCTCAGCACAAAGGAGATTTATTTGCCCCAGAGGGACAGAGGTAAGAAATAAGCCACAAACACAGGAGAGAGAGGATGAAGGAGAAGGGGAAGGGGGACAAGGGAAAGGTGGCAAGCAAATTTATCCCTGGGGAAAAGGACTATCTCTGGATAAAGAGGAGACAGACATGGCACATAGGAAAATGGTGGTTTATAAAGATAAAAGGAGAAACCCCCTGTTAGGATGAAATGTTTAATCTTATTTGGCATGATAATTAAGGCAATCAAAGGGGGCTTTTGATTGCTGGACTTCAATACTCTAATTACTGGACCTTGGTAGTCAGCCTCAAAAGGAGGAAGTGACCAAAAAAGGGAATGGACCTGGGGGAATAGTTTAGGAACATAATCTAATGGTTTTTAGCAAGGCAGAGGGAATAAAGGAGAAGGGCAAGATCTGCCAGAGCCAGGCTCACCACTCCTGAGCTGGCCAGAGTCCCTTCATGCACAACAAAGAGAAACAGAGTCCTATGCTCACGGATGTGGTGACTAAATTCTAAGCAACACACTCTTCTGTGTACTAAACCTTATCTTTGTTTCACCACCTTCAAAGGAGCAAAATGGCCAGTGACCTTCTCTGCACATTGACAGCACACATAATCTGCAGAACCCTGCCAAGGACAAGGTCAGGTCCTGACCCTGAAAAGCTTCCCGTGCACAAGGAGGAGATCATTTGTCATTCTCAAGAGCCTGATCGTGGGGCTGACATGTTTAAATTACAGCTGTCTGCTTAACTTTGCAATCATCTTTAGAGTCAGTCGTCATATATTATCTGTGTGCTTGTGTGTTCATGTGTGGGAACCACATGCTCAAATATATTCATATATGTGTGGACAGTGGGGTCCATGTAGAGTACTGTTTCTCAGGAGTCATTCACCTTGCCTTTTGTGATAAGGTCACTCACTCAGATCTGTTGCTTGTCAACTAACCCACAGAGGCCCAGGTACTTCCAAGACTTCACTCCTCCAGATCTTGGATTACAGCTATATATCACCATGATTGGCTTTTTTAACTTGGGTCCTGTGATTTGAGTTCTATTCTTTAGAGTTGGGTAGTGAGCACTTTCCTGACTGAACTATCTCCCCAGGCCCTAAAATTGATGTCTAACTATTCATTTCATCTGGCATATGTCATATAACATTTACCATATAAAGTGGCTCCTAAAGTTAATTGCATAGAAACTATTGTAATTTGTACTGACATTGTCCTTTAAATAATTAATATATATTAAAGAAAATGGAGCATCTCCAAGAAAGGAAAAGGAGCTTGCTGCCACTGTTGCTGCAGAAATGCAGTGTCTCGAACAGGGTGGCTTATGGGCGAGTTCCTTCCCCTTTTGGAACTAAAAATAACAATGAGATTACAGATGACTCAAGTTCTGGTTGGAGGTCCTTGAACAGAACATAGAGAAGGAAAGTGAAACCTGAAGAGTGAAGTATCCTGGCTTTTATCACTGAAAAGTGAGGTCTGATCTTTGCCTCCACCATCCCTTAGGCAGGGCAGGGTGGGGTAGAGGGAGAGTGTGGGAGAGTGCTGCACACAGTGGGCATAGGGAGATGGGCAGAGAGAGACTAAAGAAAGTGGAGTCTCCAAAGCTTCTTTTCTGAGTGGCAAACGCGAGGTTTACTGCCCACAGACAAGCCTCTGAATACATCCGATGTTTTTTATCTTGCTGATCCTTTTCAGCAGTTGAGTGTCTGAGGCCAGCCAGCACAACTGTCTGTGTGAAGATGCTCTATTTGTTTAAGAGCAGGATTCATTCAAAGCTCCTTGAACAGGGGTAGTTCAGAAGAACCCCAGCCTACACTTAGAGCAGGGAATAACCCAGTCTTACAGTTCGACTGCTGTCAGAGTATTAACTGATTATGAACATGAGCTTCTGGGGACGGGACAAAGTAGCTGGGGGGATAGAGAGGTATCACCAACCTGACAACTGGATTGTGTTCCATATCCCAAATATGTGGGGTATGATGGGACCAAAATATGCCATAATGGCCAGGAATAGAAATGGAGTGCATTGTGTGTGGGTATGAGCGGTGTCTTGAGAGTACAAGTAGACAAGGATGTAGGAACATGTGCATGTGAAGGCCCGAGGTCAGCTTCCAACTTATTCCTCAGGCATTCTCTACCATGTTTGCTGAGGCATTGGCTTGGAACTCCTCAGTGGGCATGGCTGGCTGGCTGTGAGCCCCCTGGATATGGCTGTTTCCCCAGTGCTGAGATTATTAGTACAGCAATCCACTCGGCTTCTTTACAGGGGTTTTAAGGGTAAAATTCAGGTCCTCATGTATGCATGGCAAACTCTACTGGCTGAACCTTCTCCCCAGCCCTGTAATAAACTTGCAAGGAAATCATTTAAAACAGACCTGGAGTGAGGAAATTTTAGTGGAGCTATAGACATAATGAAATCTATGAAGTAATGGTTTAACTCCTCACCTCTGGCGACACTGCTGGTGTCTGCAGAGGTCGTTCAGACAGTGAAGCACTCCCCATGCTAGCATGAGGACCTGTGTTTCACCATCTAGAACCCATATTTAAAAAGCTGGATATGGTGATGAACTACTATAACCCCAGTCTGGAGGAAGTGGAGACAGGAAGGTGTCTGTGTCTCACTGGCTAGCCAGCCTAGACTAATGGCAAGCTCCAGTTCTAATGAAAGATTCTGCACCAAAAAATAATGTAAAGAGTAAGTGATGAAGTCATCCAATGGAGACCTCTGGCATCCACCTGTTTATGTACACATGTCCGTACACACACACACACACACACACACACACACACACACACACACACACACAAAGGCACATATAACACACATACAGTTTGGTGGTCTTCAAAGTATGGTCTGTATACCAGCTCCATTATCATTTTCTGACAGCTAATAAGCATCTAGATGAAATGAATTCAGAGGCTCCATCTGACATTGAGAGCCAGAATTTCTCATTTTAAAGCAGAAGAGCCCAGAAATCGGTACTTTGACAAATTTTCGGGAGATTTTAATGTGCTCTTAAAGCTGAGAGCCTTGATTTAGATCCTCTTCATAAGTAAGTTGATACCATTTAGCTTGAATTTAATAAAAGAAGAAACCCAGTGAGATGAGGAATCCGCTGAGCAGTAACAATGGGCCTGGGAGAGATGATTGCATCCAGATCCGAGTGGCTTCTCAGCCTGACGCTTGTCAGCCGACTTCTACATTGCTTACCAACAAGCACCAAGAGTGTCAGCAACCTTGGCAACACACACATGGTTCGCAAAATGTGGCTTCAGTGAGGAAACAGAGGCAAGCAAAGGGGTTGACAGCAAGCAAGGTCATGGTTAAGGACACTTAGCTCCGAGCCTGTGAACCTAAGTTCTATCCCAGAACCCATGTGATAGAAGAGAGAACCAAGTCCCATAAGTAGTGCTCTGACTTACACACGTGCACCACGGTGTGGATGCCCCTGCCCAAACACAACATAAATTAATGCGCCCCTCTACCCCAAAACAAACAAACAAACAACAGTTGAGAAAAAGGAGAGTGCGGAGATTTCTACCTCTACAAACTATCTGAAGAATTGGTTTGTGTGGCAGCAGGCGCTGAGCCCAAAGCTTGTTAGCCACTGCAACAGTTCCCTACTGACCCAGAAGTCATTTGGAGTCTGGTAGCTTGGGTTGTACTAGAGGGTGTACTACCTGTGTGCCTGTTAACATATGTGCCTGTTTACATACCTGTGTGCCTGTTAACATACCTGTGTGCCTGTTAACATACCTGTGTGCCTGTTAACATACCTGTGTGCCTGTTTACATACCTGTGTGCCTATTTACATACCTGTGTGCCTGTTAACATACCTGTGTACCTGTTAACATATGTGCCTGTTAACATACCTGTGTGCCTGTTAACATATGTGCCTGTTAACATATATGCCTGTTAACATATCTGTGTGCCTGTTAACATATGTGCCTGTTAACATACCTGTGTGCCTGTTAACATATATGCCTGTTAACACACCTGTGTGCCTGTTTACATACCTTTGTGTCTGTTTACATACCTGTGTGCCTGTTTACATACCTGTGTGCCTGTTTGTGTGTGCACTGAGGTCCACTGAGGGTATCATTTGTCTGGTACTGTCCCCATTTTTGCAGACAAGGTCCCTCATTTTAACCTGATCTCCAACTTGTTTGTTTAGTGGCTGCTGGTTGAGCTTCAGGGCTCCTCCTGTCTCTGCCTCCCTAGCACTAATATTACAAGTGTGAAAATACACCTGGCCATTTTACCTGGGTTTCAGGGATCAAACTCAGAAGTTCCTGTTTGCAAGGCCAGCAGTATAACTCCTGAGCCGGCTCCCCAGCCCTGCACTGGTGGGCAGCAGGGGCAAACTTTTTAAACCTCTCTAGAGGGCCTGCTCTTGCACTGCCACATTGTTCTAGATCCCACCTTCAAGGTTGTGAATGACCGAACTCCATCTCAGTGCCTGTCTACAGGGAACAAGAGCCCCATCCAGTCTTGTAGTATCCTCCACTGAGACCTGAACGATAGCATCTGGGCAAGAGTCAGATCCTTGGAAGGGGGTTGTAGAGATCCTTTGCCATCCTCTGTCTCAGAGCAGCAAGTCATCAAGCCTTGGAGGAGGTCTCCCAAGCCATCCAAAGCTAAGGCAGAAGAAACCATAAATTTGGCTACCCCTCCTGAGCCCCAGTTGAGACAGAGCACCACCATGGAGCAGGTCGTCGAAAGGCTTATATCTGTAGAGAATGGAGAATTTCTTTTCCCTCTGCAGGTCCTGATCATACTGAACCAGATGGTGTAGCCTGCTTTGAACAAAACCTATGGGGCCTTATGAGGTCAATTTCAGGTCAGTGACTCTTCAGATCCTGACTCCTAGGGAGCACTTCGGGAATCAGTCATGAACCCAGCCAGGGCTTCAGGCAGAACACCCTTCCCAGTTTCCCATAGAGCAGTCTCCAAACCCAGGGAGATGACTCAGTTGGGAAAGGCACTTACTGAGAAGCCTCCTCCTAACTTTTGAGTGTGATCCAGTGGACCACAGGGCAGAAGATAGAAGAGCTGGCGGAAGTTGTCCTCTGCCCTCCACATATACCATGTGATGTACCCCTGCCTCCCCTCATACAAAACAGTTCAATAAATGCTTATGTCCTAAAAAAGAAACTTGATAGCAATGTAGACTCAGGACTCCAGGATCAGAAACTTTGGTGTAGGTGGGCTAGGCATGGGTTGGGTGCACTGAGTAATCTTTTTTGAGAACTTTGGTAGATTGAGGTACATACACATGGGCACGAGAAAGTGAGTGAAGTAGAGGCAAAATTGGTCTCTGAGGGAGTCCATGACTGAGGCTACAAACAGGGTAATTAGTAATAATGGGCTGCAGTTACTGGGGGAGGTGAGTTAGCTATTGTAACAGGAAGGAATGAAGAAGAGCCACAGACAGAGAACCAAAGGCCCGGGAAGCCTGGAGGTGGAGGGGAAGGCTTCCTTTCCACTCTGACATCTTCTTTTTCTCTATCAGTGGAAATTACATAGCAAAGGCTAATTTATTCACTGTTGGCACAGCAGTTAGCAAGGTTGTAATTTTGTTCGGAATAAGATATTGTACATTTATTATTTCATGTATTTAATAGAGCTTGAAATTAACATCATCACTAGAGCGAGACTCACTGATGTTCCCTCCCGTCCCTGGTGGGGAATGTCCTCTGGACAGGGGCAGTAGGGGCCTGCTGCTTTTCAGTCCACTCTGATGCTTCCATGCTAGCTCTGCGACAGAGTCAGAAGCACTGGGTTTTGAGGGTCATTGTTGTTGTTAATGGCACTTGTGCGCCAAGGTCTGTGATGCCCAGTTTTCAGTCTAGGAGTTTATTTTGCTGGATGTGAAGTTTGCTTAGGAAAGCAACCATGTCAGCTGGCCTCATCAGTGTCAAGCAAAAGAATCAAATTCTCCATCCAGAAATCTCTCTGTGCTCCAATATTGTGAGCCTGAGAACAGGACCCTGTTCTGTTGGAGAGAAAAGGCCAGACATTTAGCAGCAGGTCTTCAGCTCTCTAAGGATTGTTTCTCCACAAGAGAAATGTTGGGACTTCTTTGAGATTCTCTGCTCTTCTACATAGAATGGGAAAGATGAAACCTAATGCAATCCTTAGTTCTGGGAGTTGAACACTGAAAGTACAAGAAGAGTCGGGGTGCTGCAGAGATAGATTAGTGTGTTAAGTAATGGTCGTGCAATCATAAAAATATGAGTTCAGTTCTCAGCTCTAACGTGAAGTGTCATGCATCGCAGTTTTAAGCTGTAATTCCAGTACCAGGGAGGTGGAGCCAGACTGGTCCCAGGGAGTTGATAGTAAACCAGTTCAGCTGGGTTGGTTATCTTGGGGTTCAGTGAGTGATCCTGTCTTGTAAAATAATGTAAAGAAAGCAGTCAAAGAAGATACTCAGTTTCAACCTCTGGCTTCCTCATGCATAATGTACATGCATACACAGGAACTCATAGACACAAGAACATATACACAAACAGAGTGTGGTAGGGGGGATTTAGTAATAACTGAATATTAATATTATATTAATAACCCAATCTGCACTAAAAATATACTTCACTTGAGTATTTTTGGTAGTTTGACAAGCATTTCTATTTTCATAACTAGTAACAGTAGTAAAGAACAAACAATGTGATATGATAAAAATATAGAGTAGAAGGCTAGCAAGACAGTTCAGCAGGTAAACATGCTTGCCATCAATCCTGAAGATCTGCGATCAATCTCCTGGACCCATATAAAGGAAGAAGAATAGAACCAATGCCACAAAGTTTCCCCTGATCTCCATATGTGCACCTTGGCATGTGCATGACACAAAAAAATTAATAAATGTAATAAATGTTTTTACATAGGTAGAATAGACACAAAGTTCAATATGACCTTCAAATAGCATATATGAATTATGTGCGTAACTTAGGCATAATTATGTTTCTCTTCATTTAAACATATTTTTAAAGAGTTATTTATTTAGTTTTTGTATCTATGAGTGCTCTATCATCAGGTACAACTTTATGCCAGAAGAGGGCATCAGATCCCACTATAAATGGTTATGAGCCACCATGTGGTTGTTCAGACTTGAACTTGGGACCTCTGGAAGAGCAGCCAGTGCTCTTAGCTGCTTAGTCGTGTCTCCAGTCCCCATTATTTTAAAATATTTTTGCTTGACTTTCCAGTGAATAAGCATTTGACAGGTGCTGGCTTCATCCATGGCTTTAATTATAATGCCAATATAGAGCATTAATGGGTTTTTAAAATCACAGATATATAAGATGGGCATATCTAAAGATGTAATATGCAACAGGAAAGTTATATTAATAAACCTATATTATGTTAAGGATTTCTGTTAAGCAGGTTTGAGCTGTTTGTATCCCACAAAGGCTGTAATTAGGTAAGTATGTAGTTATGTATAGGAACATTAGTCAGCTTCACCATAGCAACCATTTTATTATCGGTGTGTGTTCAATAACATCATGTTCTAAACCTCCAATACTCACAATAAGGTTTGTTTCTTAAGTAAAAATGAGGAATATAATTATCCAGAATGTGCTTGCATAAAATTGTGCTTGTTGTTTCTCCAGAGGTGAAACACATAGCTGGGTTCCTATATTTTGCCTAGAACCCTGCTCTGAGGTCCTCATCGTGCTATTCTTTTTTACAGTTTTGCAACACTGCAATGTACTGAGGTCACTACCACAGTGTGCACATGAGTCTCAGGTACCTCACACCAAACAAACAAGCTTTTGAGAAAAATGAACAAAAGACAGACAGAATTTTTTTGTTCTTAACAAAAAGTATATGCCTCATCAGATACAATTTCTACTCGTAGAGTAATGTTTTTTTTTTCTCATTTTAATCTACTAGTCAGAGATCTTAGGAGTGTAGCAATATTTCTAATATCATATTTTACTGAGGAATTTCAAAATACTTTATAGGTTATTACAGAATGAATAAGTTTGTGACCCCCACAAAGCAGCTAGGGGCCATGTGTTATTTATATTCGCTTTACCCAGGGAGAAACTGAGAGAGAGAAAGGTTTAGTGGTTTGAAAAAGGTCATGGAATGAATCACTAGTCATTCTCAGGATGAAAACTCAGACCTGGGGAGCCTGGATTACTGCATGCACAGTCCGTGTGGCTCTTCTCTGCACCATGTAGATGTAATTCTGAATGGTCTTATTAAATAAGAAACACAGAGCCAAATGCAGATTAAAAGCCCAAGAGGTCAGAGCACTAGCAAATAGCCCTTAGCTTACCAGCTGCTGCGGTCCTTCCCCTGAGAAGAGAGCTACTTCCTGTGTGTCTGTATTTTTATTTTTATTTTATTTTATTTATTTTTTTTTTTTGGTTTTTCGAGACAGGGTTTCTCTGCGTAGCTTTGCGCCTTTCCTGGAGCTCACTTGGTAGCCCAGGCTGGCCTCGAACTCACAGAGATCTGCCTGGCTCTGCCTCCCGAGTGCTGGGATTAAAGGCGTGCGCCACCACCTCCGGCATGTCTGTATTTTTTATTGACTTTCTGTTCTGCCTTCTCATTGGTTCTAAACCCAACCACATGACTTACTTATCACTGCCTGTCTATACAGATCTCCAGGTCTCTATGGTTGGTATTGAGATTAAAGGTGTGTGTCACCATGCCTGGATGTGTCCTTGAACACACAGAGATTCTGCCTGTCATGTGATTGGGATTAAGGGCAAGTGCAACCACTGCCAGACTTCTGCTAAATGGCTTGCTATTAGCTCTGACCACCAGGCAACTTTATTTATTAACATATAAATAAAATCAAATTTCAGCACAAATAAAATATCACCATAGCAGGGATAAAATTTAGTCCTGTTTTTAGAACAAGAACCATCAGAATTTCAAGAAGATGCAATGATTCCTAATGGTTTTGTTTAATTAATATGTTTATCAATTCACTGTGTGTGGGTGGGTGGGTACACCACTTTGCAGATGGAAGTAGAGGTATACATGGAGCATCTCCCTCAATTGCTCTCCAGGGCATCTCATTTAAATCCCTCCAGTTTGACTTCTCTGGCACTCTGGCTTGCCCTTGAGTCCTGATATTATTGTTAAGTGGGTTACCAGGCCATGCCTGGCATTCATGTATGTTCTAGGAAGACAAATTCAAAGCCCTCACACTTGTATGGTAAGCAGCCTTCCTCAGTGAGCGTTATCTCCCTAAACTGCCCCCAATGTTTCCCTTATCTGCTTCTATTCACCTCCTTTCTACCATACTCAACATGGTGAGTTTCCTGAAAGCAAGCATTTCTTTGGCTGTTGGATGGGGCACACAGAGAGCTGGGGTCAAGTACCATTCTCCTCAGATGATCTGGATGACTTCAGGAGGCTAAGTAGAGCTGGAAACAGCTAAATGTTAGAACTCATGTTCTTTTATCTAGGAGGCTGTCATTTCCCAAAGGGATGGAGGATTAATCAATCCTTCAGTTTCCAAGCCTCAGAGTACTTGGCTCAGTCATACATACATTTATATAAATGTTGACATGCTACACTATTATAAATGTTACCCATAAAACTTCCAGATACTTCTTGTGTCATATTTTTGAATAAGAGGGCTAGTATCTAATGTTTACATGCTTTATTTCATCTTACCTCAGTTTTATGTTTAAATTATTATATTTTCATTATTTATTTCCATTAAAGTGGTGGTGAGCAGAGGGAGGGGTCTAAGTATAACATGCAATCACTAGATCTCTCCTTCCAGCACTTGGAATTCAGTGCTCCAACTCTGATGATCCGGTGTTTGGCGGCAGGTGCTTTTACATGCTGAGCTGTCTCTCCAGGCCTGTTATTCTCATCAGCTCATACAATGATGAGATTAGCAACAGCAAGCCTCAGAAGTCTTGTCTGGCTTTGAAACAACACAATTTGATAGACTGCAAGCTTTGAAAAAACCCAGCGAGCATCATCTTAGGATGCTTCCCAGGTTTCTAAGCTGCCCATTAAATAGGCTTCAACTTGAGACCCTGCCTCAGGTAACATGGCTGCTACAGTTTATCTATGAGTAGGGTCCAAGTAACTTGAACCTATACACATATGAATATATACACACATTCACCTTCCCACAGATAATTTGTTTATAGGATGGGATATAATTTCTCTATCTCAAAAAGCACTCATGTCATAGTTGTGGCATTCAAGAGAGAGCTATGCACAGGCACCTCTGACTGACACCATCTTTGCTGCATATTGGCTGACATGGGAATGACCTTGGACTTGGGAATGGTTCCTTCAGTTGACCTTGAACAGGATTGTTGAATTTTCTGTACCTCAGTCACTTTATATGCAAAATAAGGGTAATGAGACCTAACTTAAATGCTGGTTATATGAATTAAATGGCATAGTATTAGTATCATTTATTTCATGAATTAAATGGTATGGTGTTCTCCACAATAATGTTCCACGTTAATTAAGTGTTCCAACAAATAAAGCCTGAAAAACTTGTCTAGTGTGTGACCATTTTTTCACCAGGTTTTTAGAGGGAATTGCATAATCAAATTAATGCAGAAATATACCTCTAAAAGGTCCATTGAGATATTTACTAGAATAGTCTCATTCACAATCTTTTTGTCTTTTCTTATAAAGATATAAGGGAGAGCGCTTTGCTTAGGTTAACTAAAAGGCTTCATTCTCTGCATAACTGCTTAACCCATGGAAATGCATTCTGTGGTGATTTGAATAAGAATGGACTCCATAGACTCATATGTTTGATTACTTGGTCTCCAGATTATGGAACTGTTTGGGAAGGATTAGGGGATGCAGCCTTGCTGCAGTTGGTGCTTCACTGAGGGTGGGCTATGAGGTTTCCAATGATTGGTGCCATTCCCAGTGTGCTCTCTGCTTCCTACTTGCAGTTGGAAATGTGAGGTGTAGTTCTTCCTGCCACCATGCCTTTCCTCCATTGTCATAGACTCAGACCCTCTGAAATAGTAAGCCCAATTAAATGCTGTCTTTTTGTAAGATGCTTTTTCATGGTGCTTTATTATATAAATAGGAAAGTAGCTAAGATATATATGTGCTTATTAGATAAAGCATAACTTTATTCTTCTATCATCAGTCCATTAAACACCCTCCCATCATCTGAAATATCTTTTCAATTTATACTGTTACACAAAAATGAGGGAAAAAATGTACAAAATTGTTAGCAGGGGAAGGCAGAGATGGTTCGATTCTTTAGAGAGCTAGCTGCTCTTGCAGAGGATCCAGTTTCAGTTCCAAAAACCTATCTGGTGGCTCACAAACACCTCAAAATCCAGTTCCAAGGATCTCTTAGCCTTTTCTGGCCTTCACAGATTTGCACACAGCACACATATATACACTCATGTAGCCAGACATTTTCCTGTGTCCCACAGCCACTCAGTCCCAAATAAATACCATGGGAAATAAGATTTTTATCAGATGCTTAATGGATAATTAGCCTGACAAGTGTTACAATACTATAGAAACAGGTTTGAACAGTGAGGACAAATTTTTAATTGGTAAAGCATGTTATCCCTCTTGACAAGTTGCACAGACACTCATTTTATATAAAAGCAGCTTATCAAATAATACTCCAATGACGAATCACTGTTCAAACCTGTTTCTATAGTATCGGATCACTTGTCAGGCTAATTAACCATTAACCATCTGATAAAGATTTTATTTCCCATGGTGGATGTAGCAGAATAGCACACAACCACAAGGAGGGGCTGTCTTCCTGGTAGATGACGATCCCTGGACCAAGTGCTTCCTGCATTCCCACGCTGCACTCTCTCATCCTTTGTCCTCTGTTGCCCTCCTTGTCACGGTGTACCCTAAGTCCTGTCTTTCTGTCCACGCATGTCTGATATGAGGCCCACTCTCCTCGCTGCAGTCAGTGGTGATCTTTACCTCCCCGTGGCACTGATCTAGAGTGTTCCGACAATAGAGCGTTGGCCCATTCACCATCTCTCTTTCCTTTGTGCTGATTCTTGACAACGTCAGCTACTGCACCGAAGCCCTTACCCAGCCGCTTCCGGCTTAGTCGGCCCCTCCACACCGGAGACTCTTGGTCCACAGGTCTCCAGCAGACATTTGATGTCCCCAAGTCACCTTTTGAAAAGCAAGGCTGCCAGGGTTTATGTTTTCGTTCTTAATTTCTGAATTCTCTCTTTTAGATATTCAAAATAGAACGGTATCAAAAAAGGATAACGGGGCAGTGAACAGAAGAGGAAAATGGCAGCAGTTTAAACATGTATCACTCCATTTCCTACATGGATTTTAAACACATTGAGTTTTACAGTGTTTCAGGCAGAATAACTGACATAAACAACTTTCAAAAGAGAAGATTGTATTGGTTCATAGTGTCAGACAGTTCAGTGCATGGACATTTGATCCCACTCCATACACAGCATTAGAACAAACAATACAAGTCTCTCTCCGTGTGTGTGTGTGTGTGTGTGTGTGTGTGTGTGTGTGTGTGTGTGTGTGTGTGTGTGTGCATTAGTGTGGGATTGCACTTGTGGGTATGGTTGCATCTTCGAGTACCTTCTGCTCTTTGGTTTGAGACAGGGTCTCTACTTGTCTGGAGTCTTGAGCCAAGCCAGCTAGTCCATGAGCATCAAGGTGTCCTCCAGTTCCCACTTTCCTTCTCACACTGTTGAGATATTGCTGGTCTTCCTCCAGCCCAGCACAGGAGCTCCTTACTTTGTGGAGAGAGAAAGGGAGAGAGAAAGAAGGAGAGAGCATGGGCAAGATATAACCAAGGACGTCACCTCAGTGACTTGCTTTCCTCAGCTGGATTCTACCTCCTAAAGGTTCCAGAACCTCTCAAAATAGTGTCACTAACTTCAAACCAAATATTTAATACCTAAGCCTATGTGCTCAATCTGTATTCAAATCATTACAGACTCCAAGGTGGTGAGATTACTAAGGAAGTGCCTTGGGAGTTAATTAGGTCATGAGCTTCCATCGTCATGGATGGGGTTCATTAGCTTATTTTAAAGAGAGAGAGAGAGAGAGAGAGAGAGAGAGAGAGAGAGACAGACAGACAGACAGACAGACAGACAGACAGACAGACAGACAGACAGAGACAGAGAGACAGAGAGAGGGAGAGAGAGAAAGAGCTCACAAAAGCTCAAGGAAGGGATATACACTCTTACAATTTTTCCTGTTGCTATTGTAAAAACATCATGAAAAAGCAAGTTAAGGGTTGAGGAATTTGTTTTGGCTTGCAGTTCAAGGGAACAGTCCATGATCAGGATGTCACCTTGGCAGGTGATGGACACTGAGCATTTTCAGATATGATGCAGGACAATGAATTTATTTTGCTAGTGCTCAGCTCACTTTCTTGTTTTATACAGTCCAGGATCTCAACCAGGGAAATGGGTGCCACCCACACAGAACTGGTCGTCCCACTTCAGTTCATGTAATCAAGGAAACCTCTCACAGACCTGCAGAGGGACCATCTCTCAGGGGACTCTGGAGTTAGCATCTTCAATACTTTCCACAGTGTGAGATGATGAATCTAGAGTCAACCGGAGACAGTCTTCTGTGAACGAGTTTTAACTGGGTTAATTGAAGTGAGATGACCCACCCTAACTGTGTGCAGCATCTTCTGGGTGAGGCCCATCAATTATACAGATGTTCTGGTGAAGGATTTTTGCTTTTTGTCTGCTTCCTATCGCCTGCTGGTGCGGATGGCTGTTCTGTTTCTGTAACTGCGCTGCTGTCTGCTACCACTCGAACCCGGCTCTGAAGACCAGCAGCTCGTGGGAATCGGCAGGCTTTCCAGTCTCATTTGGGACTCCTGAGGCCTCCAGCCCCCTGGACAAAGCAACCAACTTCTCTGCAGTATAAACGACAGACATTGTTACACTATTCAGCTTATTGCATAAGACAATTTAATAAATCCCCTTTAACACATGTCCACTCTATTGTTTCTTTTTCTCTAGAGAACTCTGATAAATATAATAGCTGATATTTATTTTTCTGACCTCTTTATTGGGAAGTAATCCTGACAGTATTTTATAGGATTGGTGGTCTGCAATGCTGCTCCCTTATCATCTTGACTCTGTGATTCCACTCATGCAGCCATATTCAAACCATAAACTAGTGAGTGGGGATTAGTGCCAGGAAGGCTCTATTCACAGATTCATATATATTTTAATTGCATGAGATTTTTATACATTATAGAATTAATATTTTTGTTCTAATTACTTGAAAACTTTAGTTTAGCCTGTGGGGTATATGAAAACAGAAGATAAACTAAATTTGAGTCCAAGGATGCATGTACCTGCCTGCTTTAGAAAACAACTACAAGGGACCCTTGTGAGGTTCAGTAGAGTGATTGCATACTTTGCATGGATCACTGGGGTCTGTCTCCAATACTGTGGAAAAAACTGCATGGTTGCACATAACCTGTAATCCCAGCACTGTAGAGGAAGGTGGAGGCACGATCATCAGAAGTTCAAGGTCGTGCTCAGCTATACAGGGAGTTTAAGACAAGCCACGTCTACATGAGACCTGTCCTAAAATAAACAAAGAAAACTCAAAAGGCAGAAAATTGCTATACGTGGCTGAGAGCTGGATCAGGAGGCTGACTATCGGGAGTTTACTCTCAGTTCTTCCCTGGAGTATACCAGTGACCTTGACCTCCTTAGACGCCTCACAGACAGCTCCGGTATTAAGACTCCAGGTCCTCTTCCTGAATCTGATGGGCAGTCACTTAAAGACCCTCCACTATGCAGTGGAGGCATGTGCTTTGTGTTCAAGAAACTCTTCCATACTGGAAGGTGGATCCTGAGCTATGTAGGCCAGGTAAGTGAAGGCAGAGCAGATAATGGGGAGTGACAGAGTACGTCTCTTTCATCAAGCTGGCCTTTTCTGAAACATGGAGACCCATTTCATTGCTAATCGTGGAATAGAAATCTAAGTTGAATTGTGTTATAGTTTTAAACTAATGTTACCATGTTTTCTTCTAATGCCAGTTGCAAATATTTTCTCTTTTCTATCTCAAATAACTGAAAGGTCAGCTGCAGCATGACCTTGTGAACATCGCATCTGAAAGCGTTGGATCCAGAGTCTGTTCACTGCAGATAGGACTGCTTTTCGAAAGTGCTTCCACCAGGAGCACAAACCATCTGTTTCCTTTGGTGATACAGTATCTCAGTCCACACCATGGTTCCAAATGAATAATGGAGATTGGTTTTCACAAGTCAGCTTTATCTGCTGCAGCAATGATTAATAACCCCAGAGCCAACCTTGCCTATAGGAAGAGAAGAAACACATGAAAACAATTTTGTGTATGGGGGAGCTGAATCCAAATTTTGCGAGCAAGATTGCAGTAAATGCAAGCAGATGCCATGGGGTGGGCAACTTTTCCATTATGCAGAAGAAGGGGAAGATTGTGGGCCGTCACAGTGTTAAGATTGACTATCAGTTTGACAGGATCTAAGGGACAAACCTATGGACATGTCTGTGAGGGTGTTTCCATTTTTAAGTTATTTAAAGTGGGAATATCCAGTGGGTAGCACCAATTCATGGGCTTGGAATACTAAACTGAATAACAAGGAGAAAGGGCCAAGCACCAGAATTCATCTCTTCTCTCTCTCTCTGTCTCTCTCTGTCTCTCTCTCTCTCTCCCTCTCTCTCTCTCTCTCTCTCTCTCTCTCTCTCTCTCTCTCTCTCTCTCTCTCTCTCTCTCTCTCTCTCTCCCTCTCTCTCTCTCTCTCTCTCTCTCTCTGCTTTCTGGCTGAAGATATAATGGGACCTGCCCCCTTCTGCTCCTGCTGTGATTTCCTCATCACAATAAACTGCACTCTAAAGCGGAGTTAAAATAAATTCTCCTTTCCTATGTTGGGTGTTTTGTCACAGCAACAGGAGAAGGAGCTGTCTTGCCTACTCCCAATTTTAAGTGCCCCTTTCTTGAGCAGGGTTATCATCCCATTTGCTATCATCTTTTCTTACTAAAATTAAATCTAATTGTTTTTTTGGAATTTGGCTGCTTCTTTTTCTTTCTAATACTGAGGGAGTAAAATAATTAGAAAATGTTCTCTGATTCTTTAAAAACTGATACGTATTATTAAATTCTTTTATCTTTGGCTCACTTATAATTATTTTTATCAGTGCTGGAGGGATGGATCTTGCAGAGGACTATAGTTCAGTTCTCAGCACCCATGTTGGACAGCACACAACAGTTTGTAACTTTAGCTCCAGAAAATCTGATGTCTTTACCTGGCCTCCTTGTACACTGAACATATGTGGTATAAACTCACAGACATACACATACATACAAATAAAACAAACACTTCTATCTATGTATCCTAGGGGTGCCGAGTTGACCCAGAGACCTGTCTCCTCTACATCTTGCTAGCTCTCAGTGCCATCACTGTCTTGTTTGTGCTCTCTGCTTCTGATTGGCTTATAGGCAGTCAAGAAGGTGAGTAGTAGAAGCTCACTGTTCTCTACATTTGCTTAGTGCTATCTCCATGTCCTCATTCATAGAACCATTCAGTTATTCCACTCTGTATCTGTCTTCCTTGCTTGCTTTTTCAATCACTTTTTAGTGTGTGTGTGTGTGTGTGTGTGTGTGTGTGTGTGTGTGTGTGTGTACATATGTGTCTGCCATGGAGGCCAAATGACAATGTCAACTGAGCTGACATATTAGGCAGCTGTCCTGTCACATTCTCTGAAACCAGTACTCTTACCTCCTGGCCATCTCCCTGAGCCTTATTTAATTCCATAGGAGAGCTGCTTTATCTCTTTTTCTTTAAGCCAATTTACCTTCTGTGTTTCTTCAGGTGTTCACTGTTTGGAGTACTTAGATTCTTTTGTTTGTTTGTTTGTTTTTAAGTATTGGAGATTGAACCCAGGATCTTAAATTCCCAGATCCTTCTTTTTTCTTTCTTTGTTTTGAACTTTTAAATAAAGATCACTAAATTGCTTAGTTGTAAAAGCTGGCCTTGTACTCACATTGTTGCTCAGGCAAACTTTGGACTTTCCATCTTCCTGCCTCAGATTTTCCAAAAGATATCATAGGACTATACCACTAGCTTGTTTAGATTTTTTGTTTGTTTAGATTTTTATCTAGCATCTCAAAATATTTTCTGTAATGCATAGATAGCATTACTTATGAGGAAGTCCTAATGAGTCCGGGCTTGTTATGGTAGTTAGGATTCTTAAAGGAACAGAAATGCCATGCCAGAGGCAAGGGCTTTATTATGCAGATTGGCTTAGGGGCCAAGAAGCTCTACAGTATCCAGCCATCTGTGGTGATAGTTGAAGAAAGCCATACATGAATTCGAGAGTGTGCAAGCCTGAAACCTGTGAGCTCCACCCATACAAATCCTGACAGATAACATAGCCACCATCACGACTTACATAGCCAGACCCAGAGAGCAAATCCTCTATTGTTTATGCTTCCTGTTTATTCAGCCCCTCAGCAGAGCATGCATTGACCACACACACTGGGGAGGGTAATTTAATTTAGCTATTCATCATAAAACATAAAAATAGAAACAAAAACAAACAAACAAACAAAAAATAATGTCCAGGTGTGGGGAGGATGGAGGGAAAGAGCACTGGGAAAGACAAATTGGAATCAATGTAGGGGATAAGGAGTGGGCAGAGAGGCATCTCTGGGATGAGCTAGAAACCTAGCACAACGGACACTCCCAGGAAT
The DNA here is from genome assembly GCF_049852395.1 of Peromyscus maniculatus bairdii. Lineage (NCBI taxonomy): Eukaryota > Metazoa > Chordata > Mammalia > Rodentia > Cricetidae > Peromyscus > Peromyscus maniculatus. The sequence continues at coordinate 15,872,940 of NC_134862.1, forward strand.
CTATGAGGGTCATTCTAGCTAAGATTCCTAACAATGGGAGATACAGAGCCTGAATTGGCCATCTCCTATAACCTGGTAAAACTTCCAGTGGAGGGATTGGGACCCCCAACCCAGCCACATAACTTCTGACCTACAATTTACCCTACCTACAAAATATGCTGGGACAAAGGTAGCTCAGAAATTATTGGAGTGGCCAACCAGTGACTGGACCAGCTTAAAACCCATACCATGAGTGGGATCCCACCTCTGACAATGCTTGAAGGGCCAGGACCCAGAGGCTGGACAGCCCAGAGACCTAGAATAAAACCAAATGTGACTGGCAAAAAAGAAAACAAAAGTTAATAAAAGGATTCCTAGCAATATTCTGCTATAGTCCTAGATTGTGGCCTAGCCCAGTTGTCATCAGAGAGGCTTCAACTGAGCAGCTGATGGGAACAGAAGCAGAGACACACAGGCAAACATTAGGCAGAGCTCGAGAATCCTGCGGAAGAGAGGGAGGAAGGACTATAGGAGCCAGAGGGGCCAAGGACAACAGAGGAAAACACACAGAATTAACTGAACTGGGTTCATGGGGACACAGAGACTGAACTGCCAACCAGAGAACTTGCATGGGAGTGATCAGGGCCTCTGCACAGGTGTCCCAGTTGTGTGGCTTGGTTCTCTTGTGGGACTCTTGGTAGAGCCAGCAGGGGCTGTCTCTGACTCTGTTGCCTGCTCTTGGCACCCTTTCCCCCTGCTGGGTTGACTAGTCCTGCCTTTATAGGAGAAGAGGTCCTTAGTCTTAGTGCAGCTTGACTTCTCATGGCTGGCTGATATAAGTGGGAGGACTGTACTTTTCTGAGGGTAAGGGAGAGGGTGTGGATGGTGGGAAGAAGGAGGAAGGGGAAGGGACTGGGAGGAGAGGAGGGAAGGAAGGGAAACAGTGATCAGGCCAGGAAAATTAATTAATTGATTGATTAATTAATAAAAAAATTAAAGAAACAATGTCCAGAATCAACTCACAAATATATCCAAAAATGGTGTTTAACCAAACAGCTGGGCTCCCAGGAAATTAGAACCACGTGTGCCAGACATAGCCAGTTTCACTCACCTGTCTGCCTAGGCTACCTATTGAGTTCCTGGTCAGTGAGTGAACCTGTCCCAAAACTATGAAGCAGAGAGCACTGAAGAACTCCATTGAGAGTTATTTCTGCCATCTACATTATGTACATGTGCTCCTCTCCCCATACATGAATGATACAAAATAAGAACAAGCACATGCATGCATACACACACACACACACACACACACACACACACACACACATACACACACACACAAGAAAAATGGGCTCAAAAGCACCCAGATATGTCTAGTAGGTCCTCAGAGGTAAAAGGGACAAGAAAGCAGAAAAAAAAAGAAAGAAAGAAAAAAGAAAAGGAAAGGAAAATTGTGTTGGGAGCTTCTATGTCTTAATAAGATAATGAGTGACTCTTCTAACTGTCATTTGATTATTAGATGGATAACGTGGTAAATGCTAGCTATAGACATTATAAACATTAGACTGAATAAAATGAATTACCCAGGAACAGCAGTGCATGATTATAATCAGATTAAAAGATCAGAATTTGGTATCCTTTGTCTTCACACCACAGAATCAAGTATATGAATGGGATAAGCACCATATTATGTCTATTGATAAAATGTTATCATGGGATGAACACAAAAGTGTAGAGATCAGGGTAGACCCTGCTCTAGGCCACTTATCATTATACCATATATATTATATCATAATATTATAAAGTGTCTTGCCCTGGGTGATTCCAGTTGACACAGAAGCTTTTGGCTCCACTTGGAGTACAGACAGTGGCAGCATTGTTTTGTATTTTGTTTGTGAATACAGACACCACCAACTGTCCATCACAAAGCAACCCTTTCCTAAAAGTTAAACTAATCCATGTAGGATGTGAGCACAGGGGTGAAGAGCAGGGCTGGAGAGCTGGTGGCTCGGCGACAAAGAGCACTTACCATTCTTGCAGAGAGCCTAACTTCCATTCCTAGCAAGCACCAGAACTGGTGGTTCACAACCACCTGTAGGGTCCGACTACCTCTGGCCTTCATATGTGTGTGCACACTCATGCATGTGCCCACACTCGCACACATATAAATAAAAATACAAACCAAATTTTAAATCATGTGAGAAAAATGGTCTTTATAACATGCCATTTACCTATGCTCTATACTTCTCTGGATTTTATTATGTGTTTCTTGCTTGATATTGTTTGCATTGGTTGTAGTTCCATCTTATCTAGGTCATTATCCCTCATTATTCCTGGACAATAATTGATAACCATTCTTTTCTATATAGTTTTGTATTAGTTTAGAACCTTCTTATTTAGACAAAAAGGGGGAGATGTAGTGGGTAGCCATTCCAGCTTGGATCTGGAAGTTCCAACCGCCATTGAGACTCTGGCAACAGTCACACCTACGAGGCGGGGCCAGTGGAGGCGCCTGGAGACCCAAGATCTGGATGGGCAAGCACTCTCTCTGTTCCAGGATCCTGAATGGTGGAGGTGGACCTAGCAGAGCTCCAGAGAACACTGCTGGACTGCAATACACCTTCCTCAGACCCTGCAACCTACCTATCCCTTAATTTGTAAGTTACCCACTAAATAAATCTTCCTTTTAACTAAGTGGAGTGGCCTTAATAATTTCGCCAATATCCACAGTCAGTATGTGCTGGGCCAGCCAGCCCCCATGGCAGCCCAAGGACAAAGCCTGGGACTTGTCCAGGCCTGCCCCAAAATGGTAACTGTAACCCCCAACCAGTAAATTCAAAGATTACACAGCCTCACCCAATCTATAATGCCAAGGCTTGTACCACCCTACTTGTGGTTTTTCCCTTTAAAACCCCCTCAGCCTGAGAGCTTAGGGCTGTCCTCCTCCAGCTACTATGTCGAGTGTTGGCGACCAAGCCTGGGCTTGCTTGTTATTAATAAACCCCTGTGTGTTTTGCATCAGATATTGCCTCTGTGGTGGTCTTGCTAAGGGGTCTTGCAACATGGCCACAACAATTTTAAGCTGAAAGGCTTTTATCTCAGGTTGGCAAGGGTGGAGGTGGGGTAGGGGTAGGGGTGGGGGTGGGGGTGGCAGACAAGCCAGTAGGCCTGCAAGTTCACTGTCTTTCTTACCTAGTCGTGGCACCTTTCCTCTGTTTGCCTATCGGGGAATCTACCTACATCTCAGTTCCCCAGTACAGCACTTACATCTGAACTGCAGGAAGAGCAACAAGAACTCATAATGACCTCCAGGGCTTCTGCTCAGCATGATCCCACTGATTGATGTGGTCTACTTGAGTAACCGTCCCTCTATAAATTTCAGATTTCATCCATTCATCCCCCTGGACCCAGCCTTGCTCCTACCTACTAAAAGTTCTCAGGTGTGAGGTTCAGGAGAGACACTGAAACTGGCTGCCTTTTAGAGAAGAGTTATATTAGAAAAGTTATTAATGCTGTGAGCAGACAAGCAGACAGTTAGGCAGAGGCTCCTGCAGAAGGTTCTAGCCCATTAGGCAAAGTGGGGAGCTGCTCCTTACAGCTCTCAGTGGAAGGGGGAAGGTTTCATACACCCAGGCTGTCTCTGGTTCCCCAGTGTTCCTTTCTCTGCTGCTGGTATAAAACACCCTGAACCAAAAGTCACTTGGGGTGGAGGGCTTACTGTTCACATTTCTCAGTCACAAACCATTATCAAGGGGAGCCAAGGAACTCAAAGCGGGACTTGAAATGATACTCGGCACTGGTGGTGGCACTGGTTACCACAGAGAAATGTCATGGTCACTACAGAACCCAGTACCAGTATTCAGAGCTTTATTAGGAGGAAGGTGGAGTGGGGGGAGACCAAAGAACCAGGCCTAGAGAAGGAAGATGGTAGGGGAAGAGACAGGGAAGAACACAGAGAGAGTGAGTCTGCATCTGGCTTTTTAAGGGTTTCCAGGGAACATGTGCAGGCAGACTTATGGAGCTACACCACGCATGCACTGATTGTGCCTCCATGCCACGTGTACGTGATCACCAGTGCACATTGATGACATAAGATGCAAGACCCTTTGCTTAACTCCTGAACTGCACATGGGTGGTCATGCAGCTGGAGTGAGGGCAGAATTCTAACAGGACTCTGAGGTGGGAAATGAAGCAGAAGCCATGGAGGAAGGCTGCTTGCTGTTTTTTCTCTATGTCTTGATCAACTTGTTTTCTTGGACAACCCAGGATACCCTGCCCAGGGGTGGCACTGCCCAGAGAGCTGTGGTCCCTCTCACATCAATAATTTATCAAGAAAATGACCCCACAGACTTGCCTACAGACCAACCTAGTAGAGACAGTTATTCAGTTGAGGTTCCTTTTACCAGAAGTGACTATAATAACTCGAGAAAAGCTAATTAGTAGATCAGGCAAGAGCCATGGAGAGGGGGAGAAAAGGTAGTCTCTGGTAGCTTTTGATGGCTTGAGTCTGGAAATCTCACTAGAAGTGGGAAAGCCAGGCGCCTCAGGAGTCCTTCAGGAAGTTACAGACTCCCCAGCAGGCTCTCAATCAGGAGATTTTTCAACAGCTGTGATGTCATGCAAGAGAGAAAGGGGAAGGCTCCTGCAGTTATCACAGCTGGAGCAGAAGTCTTGTCTGGATTCTAACACCTAGTTGGCCTGTACTTCTGCAGGATAGCTCAAACCTGTGATTTGGCTGGCCCCTTCTGCCAACCCAGCACCTCAATTCTCACCATGAGCAGAATCTCTAACTGGGCTATTATGCTGCCACTACCAATAGTAACTCCCCTGCAGCAGTAACAGGTTTCCTCCAGCAAGGTGGCTTGGAACATTTCATGATTCTGGGAAATAACATACATGCTCTGAGAATTCATGTTAGTAATCTATATTGAAACATTTATGTTTACCAATGGCCAGCTGAAAAGGAAAAACAGACTTGCTGCATAGGTTACAGTCAATAAAACATTCAGAGCTCATTAATTTATTGTTACTCAATAAATTCTAACAAGTGTGGTTGTTTCTGCATGTTCACGACCAAACCACAGACAATACCAGATCACTTCTTCCATTTCCTGTATTATGTAATCAAGGGAATTATTTGTTACAGAAAGTTATATAGGAAGGTTTTGAAAACATACACACAAGAACATGTGAGCGCACAAAGAGACCAGAAGAGATCCTCAGATCCCCTGGCCAGAGTGAAAGGTGTTTGTGAAGCACCTGCTACGGGTGCTTGCTGGGAATGGAAGTCTGGTCCTCTGCAAGAATGGCATGGTCTAGCAGAGCTGTGCAAGATAGAGATGAAGAATACTAGGTGCAACACAGAAAATTCTAGACACCAAATAAGAAATAGGTAAAGATCAATGGGAATGAGATTCGCTAGAATTTGCATTTGCATGACAAGGAAGGTCATTCTTGCTCTGGGTTTGGGTGGGACTAAAGACAGTCTTGCTACAAACAATAGGATTTTCTTCTAGGGCCACTGAGAAATCCTCTCTCTCTCTCTCTCTCTCTCTCTCTCTCTCTCTCTCTCTCTCTCTCTCTCTCTGTGTGTGTGTGTGTGTGTGTATGTATGTGTGTGTGTATTCCATCAACAGTTGATGGACAATTTAGTTCAAATATTTGACTGTTGTGAACAATGTTGTCATTGTCATGAAAATGGGGACAAACATGGTTTATTAATATGCCAATTTAAATTATTTTGTATATATATATCCACATATTCTATTTCTGCCTATTATGGTAATGGTATGTCTGAATTTTAGAGGAACCTCATAGTCTTTTGCACTACAATGTACTAATTAAAATCACCAACACTGAAAAAGGATGCCTATCACTTCTCTTCCTCGCCAGACCTTAGCTTCCATCTGTAAATTTGGAGATAGCTGTTTATACATGGGTGAGGTTGTAATCGATCTGGAAGAAATGAAATTATTCTAAGAAGATACTTGTGTCTCTCAATCTGATTATCCCAGAGAAATGAGAATCTCCCCACAAGTCTCATACTATGAGGAAAAAAAGGCACCACCCAGATGGGGCAGGACTTATCTCCCAGGAAGAGGCTTCACATAGTTCTAAGAACTTGTCACCTTGCAGGCTGCAGCTGAAGCTCAGACAAGGATGGGAAAACAGTGGACAGGACCACACCATCACAGTCACTGCTTACATGTTCATATTTGTGGCCCTGGATTTAAATTTTTAATCTTACTTGAAGACCCCAATGACGGACTTGTGGGTTCCCTGAACCTCTTTGCTCCTCTTTCCAGTGTGGCCACATTGAACCAATCTTTGCCTTCTGGTTTTCCTTTTAAATTGGCTCCTTTAATTGGCTTATTGAGATAGGTGTTCAGACCTGGTTTGTGGTACAAGCTGTGATGCCCAATTTGATAATAATGTCTTAATTTTATGACTTTTTCTCATTTTAAGATGGTATTTTAAAGAATATAAATATAAAATATATGGATATAATAAAGGTATAACAATAAGATACAAGGGTATAGTTTCAATTTTCTCTTTGCTTTCCCTAATTCATATTCTCAGCATTTTCCTTGAAAACCAGTTGGCTGTAGCAGTTCATCTTTATATTCAGGCTCCCTTCTCTGTTAGACAAACCAATGGATTTCATGTGAACCAGTGTCATGCTGTTTCAATTGCTGCAAAGGTAGAGCATTATTTGAAGTCAGTTGAGTAATGCTTCCTATTTGATTCTTTTTCTTTAAGATATCCTTAGTTATTTGGTAATTCTATATGAATTTTAAGTTAGTTTTTTCCCCCTAAAATTCCTTTCTCACTTTGATAGAGACTCACAAACTATGCAGAGGGCTTTGGTTATATAAATATTTTGAAGAGATTAATCTTTCAATTAATGAATTTGATTACCTTTCCTTTTTTTGTATCTTCAGTTACATTTACAAATGCCTTACAATTTCACACTGTAGATGTACTTCTCCTTCCACACACATATCCCCAGGCTAGTCTTGCTGTCTTGAATTCTCTTTCTGATCTTCACTATCAGATGTAATTATTGGCATACCAGCTGTTGGTAAGTAGCTTTTACTCACTGACTTAAAAAAGTATTTATGAATTAGTTACATATGAACACATGGACATGCAGACATATAAGAACATAGAGCTGAAGCACAATATATATTGTAAATGGTGAAGCAATTTTAATCTAAATTGATACATTATACGTTTTGCATAATTTGCAAATACAAATTATAGCTATGTGATTGAGAATTTTTAGAAAAGTATTATGACTGTAGAACTTCTCTCTAAACCTTCATGATTTACTTAGTAGAACTTCAGAGAAGTGGAAAGGTGAAATGTTCCAGGTCCTGAGCCTAATTTCCTTGTCATGGGCAAGTTTTGCCCCCTAAAATAGCCATTTCTCGATCACTACCCTATTAGAACTAACATCTTGTGACTAAAAGCTATTAATATTTTCAGATCTATTAACTTCACAGACTACTAGGATCACCAATCCCAAAGCTAAGAATGCCACTAGAGAGCACCTGAGGCCTTTGGGAGGAGTTTCCTGTCTTACTATGTATTTTAAAAGTACTGAATTATGATTTTTTTGTTCTGTCACTATAAAACTCCATGAAACTGTGCTACATGGGAACATGTAGTCTGGTAGCTGAGCTCCATGTTTCCAGGGCGATAGTCACTCAAATTCCGCTCCAGAATAAAGTATCTCTTTTTCCCTTTGAGATGAGAGCTGTCAGCTTTTTGCATCGACCCCCACATTAGTGAGCATTTGCTGAGTCTTGCCAGGCTTTTCTTAAAATGAGTACGAAACAACTAAATATCCAAAGTCTGGCTTATTGAAACACAGAAAGATCCACCAGATCAAGGCAGTGATAAGAGAGAACTGAACAAGTAGTTGGAGTAGAAGCAGGATGAGCCCAGCTGGTAGGACATCAGACATAAGTTTGTGTGAAAGAAAATATAAATCCAAGAGCTGGAGAGATGGTTCAGAGGTTAAGAGCACTGACTGCTCTTCCAGAGGTCCTGAGTTCAATTCCCAGCAACTACATGGTGGCTCACAACCATCTATAATGAGATCTGGTGCCCTCTTCTGGGGTGCATACATACATACAAACAGAACACTGTATAGATAATAAATAAATAAATCTTTTATATATATATGTTTATTTATATATTCAAACACATGTAGCTCTATGAACTGTCTTTGTAACACTCTTTGAAGACTAGTGATGCTATTGTCTTAAATCTATAGAAATGCGAACTAAGGAAAAGAAAGAGTTAGTGATTTACCACAGTCCACATAGTTAATAAGGTTAAAGCAATTAATTGTAAAGCATGAACTGGGGAGAGAACATAGTCAATAACATGCTTTCCAAACAAGCATGAAGCCCTGAGTTCAGACCTCAGTCACCCATGTGAAAGGCCAGGTGCAAAAATACACGCCTGTAATCCATGCACAGAGTGGGAGGAGAGGGGAAGATCCCTGGAGACCTTGATCACCCAGGCCAGTTTAATAACTGTGCTTTGTTCAGTGGGAAATCTTGCTTCAAAAAATAATATGGATAGTTACTTAAAAAAGCACCCACCACCCATCTTCCACTCCCATATGCAAAAGCACACATAGACGTATGCACTTTCATGCAAAAGTGCACACAGAGACATATGTATACACGTGAACTCGTGCAATATGATTCTATAAAAATAAGTACCACTAGCTATCTGAATCTTCTAATTTTATTCTTTGCAATGTAAATAAATAAAATAATATATCCACATTTGTTTCTTAATATCCATTAAGCATGTGTTCCCAGCCCAGCATTTTGAGCTCTGATGTGGAATCTACCAAAAGAAGGACCTCCAGTTCCTCTACTTGAGCCTGACAGAGTCCATTAATACAGAAAATCTCCAAGAAAGCCTGTAGTAAGAAGAAACCAGTTAACTTTACCAATTAAAGAAACAAAACTTACATGTCATACTACTACTGTTGTCTTTGCACATCTATCAAGAGCCTGTGAGGTGGTATCCCCTTAATTCTACCTTAGGAAGTAGTGCTGAGGTCATTCTTAAATTGGGACCCAGGGGTGATGAAGTTAAACTTCCTTCTCCAGAAAGATCTGCACACTAATTAGCTTTGTGGCGCCTCCTCACGTCTTCATTAATCTCCTTTCTTGGCACCGGTTTCAGCATAGACCTGATACAGACGTCATTTTGAATATTTTTCCACGTTGTTTAACATAGAGAAGATTAATAAATAGGTTTATTGTATCATTGCAGAATATTTCCTGTTAAATAAGCACTGTCCCAAGTATTTCTCCTCAGTATGAAGAAGTTAAAAGTTGAAGATTCAATATTTGGTCTCCTTTTAAATATCCATTTGGAAACTCTGATAAAATGAACCTCACAACTAAATCTACATTCTCTCCAAAGATCAAGAACTATTCCAGAAGGGGTCACATGAAGAATGTGAGAGCCCAAAGAAGAGTGGAGTGCTGTCATGATTTTTAGGATGCTAAGGCTGTGGTGTTCTTGAATTCTCAATGTGTGTGATTGCCAGCATAAGATTTGCACAAGATTGGACCCCTCTGTACCCTGCTATGGAAAGAGGAGTGCTTATGATGATTTATATACAGATAGTGATCGATGATGGAGGGAGAGATGTTTTACGGTAGACATACATGCACATACATGAGTGTATACACACACATACATACACACACACACACACACACACACACACACACACACACACACTTTTGAACCTTAGTTGAAGAGAGCAGGTGTAATGATATACATATCAGGGACTTGTATAGTCTCAGAAGCTAAATCCAAAAGAGTAGACTGGAGGCTATAATTTCATAGAGTGAAAAATGAGACAACTGTGTGATGCTCAGAAGTAGAAAGGTGTTTGTGATGTGATATGTAGAATGGAGCCTATACCAGCTCACTCTGAGATGCTGCTCCTATCCTCCAGTTACCTGCACAGATGGGCCTAGCAGTAAGCTCCATCTGTATGTACTCTCTCTTAAATCTGTTTCTTTTACGGGTATCTTATACATGTGTCAGTCTCCTTTACATCTGTATGATTGGTTGACTATCTGAAAAAGGCACTTCAAAATGGAGATAGAAGTCAAGCACATTTCCAGTTGTAACTATTATAGAATTCAGAGTACTTGTCACTAGCATTGAATTTCTGCCTCCAAAAGCATCGTTAGGCATTAATAGATCAAATAAATCCAACAAACAGTCTTTATCAGCAAAAGTTTCTGGTCTAAATTAGAGGGAAACTAAATTATTTGATCTCTTAAAATGTTTTTTTTAAGTGAGCGTGTGTGTGTGTGTGTGTGTGTGTGTGTGTGTGTGTGTGTGTGTGTGTGTGTGTTTTGCCCTGAAGAAGTTTATATGTCCTATTTATGTACAAGTGCCCAAGGAGACCAGAGAGTGTCAGAGCCCTGGGACCTGAAGTTACAGGCAGTTGTGAGCTGCCTGCTGTGGGTGCTAGGAACTGAATCCAGATCTTCTGCAAATGTGGCAATCACTCTTAACTGCTTACCTAACTCTGTATCCCCTTACTAGATTTTAAAAGTTCTTGTCTACACTGTAGACAATATGCTGCACAGCCTGAGAAATGTGCTTCCCTGCTCCCTCTTACAAGGGGAAGGTACACACACACACACACAAAAAAAAAAATTACACATGCTGGATTTTTGACACTGTTTAACCTCTGTGTAATCTCAGCATGTTTGCCTATATGAATAACTCCATGGGTTCTAACTCATGCACAAACTGATGATGAATATGGAATTTATTTGTCTAAGAAATATTAACTGGGCTTCTACAATTCTAAGCATCAAACTAGGTATCAGATACAAAAAAGAAAAAAAGCATGGTTATTATTAGTGTTAATATATATGCAGAAATGTAGTCTTTTTATAGCATTTGATGCGAGTAGTGGGAAAATTCATACAGTTTTACCAAAAAGTAAAAGAAAAAGAACAATGTGAAAACCATAAGGGGTTGGGAGGACAGTTCAGTTGGCAAAGAGTGCTCTGTGCAAGCATGAAGATGAGGGTGCAAGTTCACTACCCAGCACATCTGTGTAAAAAGCCAGGTGTAATAGCTCACACTTGTAACCACAGCACAAAAGATGTGAGATAGAAGAATCCTCGAGATACCCTGGCAGTAAGCCAAGCTAAGTAAATCAATGAGGCCCGGGCCAAAGTGAGAGATCCTATCTTACAAACAAGATGTACAGCTCTGGAGGGATGGCACCCAAGATTGTCTTCTACCCTCTACATCCACCTACACACATACGAATGAACACACACACACACACACACACACACACACACACACACAGGTGGGGGAGGAGAGTTGGGGTACATAAGCGATAATAAGCGTGGTCATTTGGAAAAGGCTAAACTTATCAATGTCTCCTTATTTACCAAACAAGCACCTTCCATTTGCTCACTGATGTCTTCAAGGCTGTGTGATTCAAGTATACAAAGCCAGAAGCTGCTTAAAGAATGAAACTCTGACAGAGGGAAGCTCTCACATTTCATTTTGTACTATGACATACCTGGATGCATACTTAATTTTTCTGCAAAAAATATTATGCATCATACTTGTTGATCTGACACACACATACAGTTATACTATATTGTACCTATATGAACTCTTAAAGTATTCATTATAAAAAAAAGTGTAAAAATGTTGACCTGAAGGGATGGCTCAGCAGTTGAGAGCACTTGCTGCTCTTGTAGAGAACCCAGGTTCTGTTTCCAGTATCCAGATAGGGCACACCACTACTGCTTGTAACTGCAGGTCCTAGAGGATCAAACACCTTCTTCAGCCTCTGCAGGCAAACACACACACACACACACACACACACACACACACACACACACACACAACATACACTTACACAGATACACACAGATATACACATAAATAAAAGGAAATATTTCAAACTGGAAAGCATGGACATTTAATTGAGATGGGCTAGGAGGAAGACAAAAGGACACTGTCTCTGGACAGACTAACTGCAAAATGACTTCCTCTATGGATGGAAAGTTTAAAAGGCTATTCTTTGTACTTAGAGCCACAGACATCCTGCTGCCAGGGCACCCAGCTTGGGAAACTGCTGTGTGGTGATGCCAGCCAGACTCAAACTCTGGGCTGCCCAGTCTGGCTAAGTCCCAAACCACGAGAGGCCACGCTGAACCCTGACATGGAACTGCTGTCTCTAGTGTTAGTTGTCAGATCACTGAGAGAATGAGGAAGGTGGCATTTTTCAGTTTGAAGTGTCTCATCAAGCTCTTATTTTTTTCAAAATCTGTTTTTTTAATGAAGGAAGTGTGGTTTTGAAGGATAGTTCTGACATAGACAGGTGAGTTGCCTCCTAGTGAGGCTTTCCATGGGAGCCTGACACAGAGGGAGAGATGTGAAGGTGAGAGGGGAAAGTTTGAGGGAGCAGGTGGTTAGAACATTTGGTTGGAACTGATGTTCTGAGTGTGGGAATCAGGCAGTAAGGCTGACAGTGCAGCTGGAGTGGCTGGTGGAAGATTTCTACTGCTGGAATAAAGGATGGAAGCTCTGTATCAGGCAGCAGCAGATTATTGAAGCATTTTTTTGGAAAATAATTATTATAATTTTATGGAATAGTTATGGAAAATATAAGTACAATGCAAAGACTATTTTCTGCTAATGTAGAAATCACTAATACATGTCTATCAAAAGTAAAAATAAAATTTCATGTCATATAAATTCAATCCCTTCTAATTAATCTACACAGAGGTGATGAATACTGACAGTTTGCTGAGCCTGAACATAAACCCAAGCATATACACTGAGTGGATGTATTATAAAATATAATTGCACTATACATAACAATTTCTGAAATATTTTATCAATTTAGGTAAAGTTTGGACTTAATGTAGAACAGATTTAAACTTTACCATGCATTTTTTATTCTAACAGCATAGAGATTTAATCCCCCCCCCCCCCGCACTGCATGATTATGTATATACGATAGAAATGTGAACCTTATAAACAAAACCTTTCACTTGGGAATAATGAAATGCACTAAATTTATAAGAACATTGTTAAAATAAATGTAAATTTCACAGTCACGGATGGGGTGATGGTTGTGCTAATATATCAGTATAACAGTTATAAGGACCTGAGTCTGGATCCCCAGACCCTTATAACTATTTGCCAGGTGTGGCAACCTACCTGTAATCCCAGTGCCTAGAAGGCTGAAATGGTGGTGCAAGATATTAAGCTATACTACACAAAATCGTGTGCTTGGATTCAAGTGAGAGACCCTGCTTCAATGTGCAAGGTGAAGAGTTACCAAGGAAGGTGCTACATGTCAACCTCAGGCCTCCATGTGCACTGAACACATGTGAGCATATATATATATATATATATATATATATATATATATATATATACCTATGCAAGAAGAATTTTATAAGAAATATAGGAGAGAAAACATTAAATCTTAGAAGTATTCACATCAGATAAAATTTTACACGCATGAGACTTGCACATAAGATTTATTTTTCAAAATAAGTACATAAATTGATGCATAATTAATAAGGGATGTGGTATTTGTACAATATTGAATATTAATCAGTCACAAAGAGAAATGAGCCACTGATACATGATGGAGTGGGCATTAACATTTAAGCACTGTGCTGAGTGAAAGAAGTCAGGCACAAAAAGCCAATGTAATGCCAACTAGACAGATACCCTTTATAGGACTTTTCCATAAGATTTAAGAAAAGGACATCATAGGGCGAGGTGATGCCATGAAGTTACAGCACCTGGTACACACACACACACACACACACACACACACACACACACACACACGCACACATGCAATATGCATACACACAGACACCAAAGGACACATAAAAATATATTCACATAGACAAATACTGGGTCCTGCCCAACTATCGAACAGTCTTCAATGGAGGAGTGAGGATAAAGAAATAATTGATATGAAAAATAAGAATCAAGATGGAATAAGGCTACACTATGGAGTCTCTGTGGGCCCCCACAGATTCCCCATTTTTTTGTAATATGAAGGGTCCCTTGGACCCCTCAGATGATTGCGCCTGTCTTAGGTTGCCTTCTTCAACCATCCAGTCTGACCCATTATTGGCACATGAATTTTGTCATTCATGCCCTGTCTTAGGTTGAAAGGTGGTAAAAAGGACTTACCTATCTTTGACTACCAGCCTCTGGAAAAAATTTCAAGTGAGGTGCAGAGCTTAACCCTATGTAGCTCTGAATCAACTTTCCTTTGGGAATTCACAAATAGCTTGATAATCATAGGCAAGCAAATGATACCTAGCAATACACATGTTCCTACCACTGCTATACCTCCTAGCAAAGGAGTAGAGAATGACCAAGAATGGAATAACCTTTTTAAATTGGTCCAGGATGTCCAGTTTTTGCTGTATTAACCTTCTTTTAAACCAATCATTATAAATAGAAGAGACTGCACACACTCAGTTATATTTAACATGGCATTTCAAATGAGCTCTTATCTTTAACCCATGAATCTCCTCTCCTAACAAATGTAATACTTCAAATAAAGCATTCAACTTATCATCCATTTTTACATCAGTATCTTCCTGAGTTCCCAGCGCCATAGATACATTTTGAGACACTTGATTTACATACCCTGAAGCCTGAATAGATTGAGACAATGCTAGTACAGCAGTGGTTGTGGTAACTATCAAGGAAATTAGGACCTGGCAATGACATACCCAGCATTCTGTGATGTCCACTCAAGGCCTTTCAAATTCCCTGACAGAAGCTGTCACCCCTTATTGTCATACCATGGTTCACTAACATCAACAGATTAGCACCATAATTATAGTATGATTATTAACAGCTGGTTAAATTACAATTCTCACAACCTACATCAAAAAGAGGGTGCATTAACACAAGCTAACACTGATCTATTCAAGAGACAGGAAAATGTTTTTGTGGTGGGATGACGTGAGAGGTCCTGTCCCAAGTACCAAGTACCAGCAGCAAAAACTTTATCCCAACTCCTACTCATCAGTACATTATTATAAAATTGAAGAGGGAATGATATGGTAACTGAGTAATATAACTCGCCTTTCCTTTCCTTCCTTCCTTTCTTTCTTTCTTTCTTTCTTTCTTTCTTTCTTTCTTTCTTTCTTTCAGCTGCATCTTGAGCCTGCGTAAACAGACTTCTCCATTCCTATACAAAACAGTTCATGAGTCACCACATCTACCCATATGTGTAGATGAAAACAAAATGCCCATTGCCACTGAACCACTTTTGTCCATCCCATTTCTGAAGTCTGAAAAGTTCAAAAAAACAGTTCTGATACTAGTCTTAATGTTCCACTGAAAGACGAAGATCAGAGCCTGGTTTGCCAGCTTCTCTGAAGTCCTTGTATGCTATTCAAGTCATAACACAAACCATCCCCATGCGCCATGAGCACCGTGTTCTTCAGTTTTGGATTTATCTAACAATGTACCCATGTTTAGTAATGAATCCGAGGCAAAGGGGAGGGCTCACCTACTGCACCCTGGCATTCAGCATCTCAGCATAGCCTGGGTCCTTTCTATTCAGCACCCTGAGTCGCAAAGGAAACCCAGCTGTGACCAGTTGTGGCCATTACACCTTGAATCCATTACCTGATCTGCCTGTGGCACTGCATGTTCCTCTTGCTTGCACTGTGGAATGCCAACCCCAGCATTTTTTTACACCAGCAAGGGAAGAAGCAAAAGATCTCCCTGTCTCAAGGACACTATTTTTCAAGGTACAAAGTATAAACAAGTATAAACACTTCCTTAACTCTCTTATAGCCATGCCTTACAGCAAAATAACCTGTGATCAGGCCTTGAAGTGTAAGATGCTTGGTAACTACACCTTAGGCCAAAACATCCTATTATGCAGCCTTGTGGGGCAAAACAAGCTCAGACTCTCTGACTTTGAGTGAAGATGGAATAAGGCCATACTTTAGAGTCTCTGTGGGCCTCCACAGATAACCACATACATACATACACAGAGACAGATACACACATATAGATATAGACAGACAAACAGGCATATACATACACACAAACAGACACACATTTATACACAAAGAAAGACACACACAATATATGTATATATACATATGTATGTATGTATATATATACACTCACATACATACATACATATACACAGACCCACATATATACACACACAAATATAAACACACATATATACATAAAACATATACACATGTATATAGAAACACATTTACATATATACACACAGACACACATATACATGTACACAGACACACAGACACACAGACACACACACTTATATTCTACTTTCTGTCTTTACTGTGGAAGCTGAATGTTGGAACATTGCATTGCTTGAAGACAGAGTTCTTTCCTTGTAAAGATAGTGAATAGTCCCGGGGCAACATGCTTTATAAGAGCTCTGGGTCACAAACAAATGTATACATCATGAGGGACTGTGTTCAGATCCCTGACATTCATGAAAAAGCTAATGTAGCAGCAGGTGCCTGGGACCTTATTGATGAGATGGCATAGAGACTGGCAAATCCTGGAACTCATCAATGGGCTCTACATTCAGTGAGAAAAAAATGTCACTAAAACCTAGGTAGAAAGGATTGAGCAAGGTACTTGATGTCAACTTCTGCCCTCCCTACATACATACACACAGGTACACAGCTACCCATATGCACATGCATGTGTGTAGCACACACACATATACACATAACCATACGCACATACATGCATGGAGCATAGTTACATATCATACACATACACATATTTTTAAAAGATGCTACATATTGCTTTTGATTGTGTGTGTGTGTGTGTGTACATGTGACTGCAGGTGCTCTCAAAGGCCCGGAAGCTGGTGTTAGATGCTCTGTAGCTGGAGCTATAGTCACTCCACACAGCTCCTGGGATCAAACTTAAATCCTCTACAAGAGTTGTATTTGCTTTTTAACTGCTGAGGTATGATTTCTTCCTCCATTTCTAAAGAATGACTGAGTGAATGAACAAATGAAAGACTAAATAAGTAAACAACATCAGCAATTAAATCATGCCACAAAATAATACTCCTTTTACGTGCAGAAATTCTCAGCAAAACAAAAAATCCAGTAATATCTAAGAAATTATATGTCAAGACCAAGTGGGATTTGTTCTACCGTGCTGGGCTCATTTGCATTCATTTATTAATCAATGCAACCCAACGTGTGAAAAGGCTAAAGAGAAGTTACACGGTGGCATCAATTAACGCAGAAGAGATTTACAGGATCCAAACCAGGCCATCAGAAAACTGAGTAAACAAGCAAAGGGGGGAATGTGGTTAACCAGATTAAAAGCATCGACAAAGGCATTTCTTACAGGGAAGATTATATTAACTGTGGAAAACCAAGGCTTTTGGTGGAGATTGAGGTAAGGCCACTGTCAACATCCTTATTCATCAAAGTATGGAAGCTCTGGATTCTTAAACCAAGAAAAGTACTATTGTGGTTTGAATGTGAAATGTCTCCCATAATCTTGTATGCTTGAGCCCCAGCTGGTGCAGTTTAGCAAGGCTGTGGAGTCTCTAGAGCCAGAACCTCATTGGAGGATGTGGGTCTCATTATAGACTGCATTCCCCTGGAACTGGGCTCCAAGAAAAGCCCTTTCCTCCTTAAGTTGCTTTTGCTAGGGTGTTTTACCCGCCAGAGAAAGGTAACTGAGACAGGAAGAAAAGAGGAAAGACTGTAATTATTCAGATTTGCATATACTGTATTGCTAATATTAGAAACCCAAACTAAACCAGTATCAGAAAAAAAAAATAAGACCTAGGAATATAATACCTAAGATGAGATATAAGAAAATAATACCTAAGAAACTACAACCTTGTTTACTGTTCTTTCTCAGCATGGCTAATATATGCAGTTGCTGTCAGAATAGAAATGTAACAAACATATTAACTAAAGGATAAAATGAAATTTCATTTATAGTCACTACAAGGGAAATTAAATACAAATCAAAACATATACCCAGAAACATCTGTGGCTCTTATCACTGGGTACAGTGATGGGAAAAACCCAGGAAACACTAGAACATGGTAGAGCACTTTTTGGCTCCATTCTGCTAATGTCAATCTTCTACTTGCTCTACCCCAGTGCTGATCTCTGAGATATTACCACTGTGGAACACACTGCTAGTCTGCCATAAAGAAACCTCACATCCTGAGTAGCTGCAGAAACAGACACTCAGCTTCCTGCATTTTGTAGGCTTCAAGTACAAGATCAACGTGTTGGAGGTTGAGACCCCAAAGCCTCTCTTTGTGATTTGCCAATAGTGACCAACTTCTAGCTTCATGTGGCTTCCTGCTTATGTCTGTTTCAAAATCTATACTTTATAAGGACTTGAATCAGATTAGATTAGGTAATGCAAATTACCTCATTTTACTTTAATTACTTCTCTAAAGGACCTTTCTCCAAGTATATTTACATTCTTAATTTTTTTGAGGGCTAGGGTTTCAGGACACGAAGTGGGGTGTGTGTGTGTGTGTGTGTGTGTGTGTGTGTGTGTGTGTGTGTGTGTATGTGTGTGTGTGTGTATGTGTGTGTGTGTGTACCATGAATGTCAGAGTTATCCTTGCCTCCTTGCCTATCATTCCCCTTGACTTTTTTTTTTTTCTTTTCCTTTATCTTTTTGAGTTAGGGTCTTTCTAGGTAGCTCTGGCTATCCTGGAACTCACTATGTAGGCCAAGCTTGCATGGCTACCTACCTTGTGTTTTTTAGACTGGCTGACTAGCAATGTTCAGGAATAAACCTGTCTCTACCTTTCCATCACTGGGATTACAACCACAGGCCACAACTGATATCTTTTCTTCTTCCTGCACAGTTTCTAAGTATTTAGCTCATGTTCTCATGCTTGCAAAGAACTCAGTTATCTCTTTTGCCCTCAAGAATGAATATTGTGCAATCCAGTTCATTACCTCACACTGAGTGAAGGACACATCACATTTGTGCATTATTTTGCCCCTATCTAAACATTGGCTGTGTATGACTCCATAAACATCCCATATCAGATAAGATGAGAAACATTCATGGTGGCACCACTTACTGTTTTCTACACACATAACTGTAAAAATAATTCCACTCAAGAAAATATGAACATCATTACTCTCAACTTTATAATATTAAAAATATAACCAAATCCCAGAATATTGCAGTTATCCAGGATGAGCTTTACAAGGAAGTAATAGGTCTAAAATTGTGTTGAATTCATTCTGTCCAACTGAGTGGAATTTCTGCGCCCCTCCCCTACTTTCCCTCAGACAGGGTCTCATGTAACTCATGCTGGAGAAAAGCTTGGCAGCAGCTGTGGATGGTTTTGAATATCTGATCACCAGGAAGTCTCTATCCAGGAAGGTCACAACCTTTGTAATCAATGTAACCAGCTGGAGTCAGTCATATATCATCACATGAGCCAAAGGAACCCCGGTTCACTTTCATACCATAACAGTTCATTCCTTACCATAAGTGTCTAGAATGCATGTGCTTCGTTTAATAACAATGAGAAACAGTCCTTGCCTTGGTCTCAGTTGAAAGTTCCCATGAGTGTGCATTCATATGCATGTGTCCTAAGACCAGAAGACAACACCTGGTGCTGTTGGTTAAGTGCTGACATCATGTTTTCTGAGATAGAGTCTCTCATTGTGGCCTAAATTGGTCAGCCAGTGATCCTCAAAAATCTGTTTGTCCCCTCTTCCTCAGCACTGGATTTAAGCACATGCCACCAGACCCAGCTCTTATACATGAGTTTTGGGAATCAAATAGATGCCCACATCCTTGCACAGAAAGCACATCACCTACTGAGCATCTGCCCTGCCTTTTAACATTGTTTTCAATGCTGACATAAAGACAAGGACAAGAGCAAAGGATAGAGCCCGGAGTTCAGAAACAAAAAATGCCAAGGTCATCCATCAGGGAAAGAATAGCATCTTCAGTTTTCTAGAAAATTGGATTTTACAGGTGGACTTGGAGTAGGTGGGAATGGAAATGAAAGGATCAGGTGTGGAGGTAGAGGGGAGATAGGGTAGATGGAGAGAATTCAGGGAGAGATAGCTGGAATCCAGAGACATTGAGTGATATGGAAACCTAGCATAGTGGAAACTTCCTAAAATATGAAGGTGATCCTAATTAGATCTCCTAATAATTGGGTATAGGGAGTCTCAACAGGCCATCTCTTGTTACCAAACGAGGCTTCCAATAGCAGGACTGAGTTCCATTCAATTGAAGTTTTGGCCAAGGGGGTTTCATAGAAATCCCAAACAACTCAGGCTGTTGCTAAGACAATGAATTGCTCTCCACAAATTGACAGTGGGGTCTTTATTACTGAGGACAACACCCACACAATTTATTGAACATGCAGAAGGTGCCTACATGGAACCTTCACTCCTATATTCTGGTGTCTTTGATGTGGGAAGGTACTCCACAGCTGACTAAAAGAGAAATGTAAACACCAACTTAGCCACAAAACCTTTGAGCTACAATCTGTCTGCCTGCAAGCTACGCTAGAGCAATTATAGCAGAGAACCTGTGGGGGGATCCAACCAATGTTTGGTTTGACTTAAGGCTCACTCCATCAGACAGAAGGCAAACCTGACACTGCTTGGGAAATCAAGAATCAGAGACTAGATAGCCCAGAGACCTAGGGTAAAACCAAACACTTCTGGGCTAAATAAATAAACAAATAAATAAACGAGTTCAATAAAATGACTCTTAATGACATTCTGCTATACTCATAGATCATTGTATTATTCAGTTATCATCAGAGAAGCTTCTTCTTGCAGCAGATGTGAACAAATACAGAGACACACAGCCAGAAAATATGGAGAGAGAGAGAGAGAGAGAGAGAGAGAGAGAGAGAGAGAGAGAGAGAGAGAGGGAGAGAGAGAGAGAAAGGGAGAGAGAGAGAGAGAGAGAGAGAGTCTCCTTGGAACACACAGTTGTAAATGGGCTATCTCCATCAAATCCCTCAGCTGAGAGGCTGAGAGCTCAGGGAACTTCATGTAGGAGGAAGCAGAAAGGAATAGAGCCAGAAGGAATAGAGGACACCAGGAGAACAAGGCCTTCTCCATCAACTAAGCAAAGCTCACATGAAATTCACAGAGACTGAAGCAGCAAGCACAGGGCTGACAAAGGCCTGCACCAGGTCCTCTGAGTACATAGTACAGCTTTTAGCTTAGTACATCTATGGATCTCCTGAGTGTGAGATGGGTGGGTCTCTGATTCTTGTGCCTGCTCTTCAGACTGTCTTCCTTCTGTTAGGTTACCTTGTCTAACCTCAATATGATGGGTTTTGCTTTATCTTATTATATTTTCTTTTGTTGTGTTTAGTTGTTATCTGTTAGAAGTCTGCTTTTATTCTAATGAGAGACAGAAAGGAAATGAATCCAGAGAAGAGGTGAGGTGAGGAGAAACTGGGAGAATTGATGGGAAGATAAACTAAAATCAAGATATATTATATGAGAAAAGAATGTTTCAATAAAAGGAAAAACATAAAAAAGACCTCTTCATATTCAAAGTAAATTAATTCAAATTCACTAAAGCAAAAAATGTAAAGATTAAAGCAAGAAAATCCTTATAAGAAATTGTGTATTCTAACTTTCATGACCTTGCATTGGTCAGAAGACTTAGATATGGCATAAAAGAGATGTAACAAAAGAAAAAAGAAAGAAAGAAATTGAGTTCCATTAAGAACAAGATCTATTGTAGAAGCTATTATCAAGAAAGTGAAAAAGGCAACCCACAGAATAAAAGAAAAAATATTTGCAAAGTCATATGTGTGAACCTTTTAGCTAGAACATGTAATGACATTACACAACGGTAACACAAAGATTGTTTCGGACTTTAAAATGTTCCAAATGAATGTATAAATATTTCTCCAAAGGAATAACACAAATAACCAAGATGTATGGGAAAAAATGCCTGCACTCTGAATCAATGGAGAAATAAAACCCAAAATCAAAATGAGACTGCAATTCATCCTCTCTAAACAGACTAGCACTTAGAAGTCAGGTGCTTTGTAACACATGACATATATGATTTGGTATGACAATGGATGAAATGCTGATGAATGCTACTTGAAGGGACCTTGAAAATAGTATGCTGAGTGAGATAACCAGACACAAGGAGTCACAGGTTACTTTTCCATGACATAAATGTCCAGAATTTTTACATAAGAAACTAGATAGAGGGGTTGGAGTGAAGATCGGTGCCAGAGTGCTTCTTTAAGGTATGAGAGACACTAACTGGAGGAATCTGTAATTCTATAATGTACTATAGAGTGGGGTAAAGGGATGGCAGGCAAGCATTATGTTCTGAAGTGAAAAAAAATTCTGAATTTGACTGTGATGTGATTACATATTTTCAAGACTACACTGAGAATTATTGCAGGGTAAAGGTGTGTGTGTGTGTGTGTGTGTGTGTGTAGGTGTTCATGTGTGAAGGATATAGGAAAAGCTGAGGTCTTATTCTTCAGATTCATTCCATCTTGTTTTTTGGAGATAGGGTCTCTCACTGGTTTGGAACTCTATGAGTAAGCTGGCTAGTTAGTGAACCCCAAGGATCTGCTTCCTCTGACTTCCTGGTGCTAGGGTTACAAGTTCAGGCCACTGTACTGATTTTTTTTTACATAGTTTCTGGGGCTGGAACCTAGATGCTTGTACTTCAAGGCCCTTTCCTGACTGAGTTATTTCTGTAGTCCTTGAGTCATATATTTGAAATGGATGAATTATATAACAGGTAAGTTATAAGAATGTAAAGCTGTTATGAAGCAGTAATTTGTAACAGAAATTTAGACTGAAGCACCAGCCACTGGAGTTACCTTAAATCATTGCACATTTGCTGAATTGATGGAGTGCCATCTTTGAATTCAGAGGACTGCTACAGTTAATAGGAATCAATAGGCTAGAGGTTAAAAGAAGCTAGGAAGTGTTATTTTGACCAATATAATGGATTTTGTTGGTTTGCATATTTGTTTCTAGTCATCCCCACATGCATGTGACTTGTGTGCAGATCTAACTGCACATGGGAGTGTGTGTGGGGGGGGGGGAACAATGGTAGATTCCAGATACAATTCTTGATAGCTTTCCACCTTTGACAAGGACTCTTTTTTCTTTTTTTGTTAATTAATTAAATACTTTTCCAGCCCTATCACAGTTTCCCCTCTCTCCCTCCTCTCTATCTAGTCTCTCCCCCAAACTTCCCCTCTTTTCCAACATCCATTCCTCCTCCTTCCTTTTCAGAAAAGGTTGGGCCTCCCATGTATATCAGCCAGGCACGGCATATCAAGTGGCGGTTACGACTAGGCATCAACTCTTCAGGTAAGGCTGGGTGAGGCAGCCCAATTGGAAGAGAAGGTGGAAAAGGCAAGCAACAGAGTCAGACAGAGCCCCTGCTCCCACTGTTAGGGGTCCCACAAGAAGACCAAGCTACCCAACTGTAGCATGTGCAGAGGGCCTAGATCAGTTCCATGCAAGCTCTCTGGTTGGCAGTTCAGTCTGTGTGTTCCCCTACCAGCCCAGGTTAGTTGATTCTATGGGTTTTCTTGTGGTGTCCTTGACTCCTCTGGCTCCCACAGTCCTTTCTCCCACTCTTTCAAAGTCCCACTCTGTAGAGCTGCTTAATGCTTGACTGTGGGTCTCTGTATCTGTTTCCATCAGTGGCTGAAAGAAATCTCTCTGACGACAATTAGGCTAGGCAACAATCTAGGAGTAAAACAGAATACAAATAGGAATCATTTCATTGATTTTTTTTTTAATTGCCAGTCATGTTTGGTTTTATCCTAGGTCTCTGGGCTGTCCAGCCTCTAGGTCCAGGCCCTCCAAGCAGTGTCAGGGGTGGGCTCTCTCTCATGTTGTGAGTCTCAAGCTGGACCAGTCATTGATTGGTCCTCCCATAAATTTGGCACCACTTTTAACCAAGCTTATCTTGTAGACAGGGCAAATTATAGATCAAAGATTATGTGGATGAGTTTGGGTCCCAGTCCCTCCACTGGAAGTCTTGCCTGGTTATAGGAGATGGCCAATTCAGGCTCCATATCCCCTATTGCTAGGATTCTTAGCTAGGGTCAGTCTCATGGATTTCTTGGAGTTTCCATTTCTCTAGGTTTCTCACTCATCCCAGAGATGCCCCAGATTCCAGCTGTCTCTCCCTCCATTCTCCCCCAACCTGTTCCCATGTCAATCTCCTCGTCTAAACACACCCCTGTCCACCTGTGATGTTTATTCTATTTCCCCTCCACAGTGAGATTTATGTGTCCACCTTGAACCCTCTTTGTTACTTAGCTTCTTTGAGTTTGTGGATTTTAGCATGGATAGCCTTTATTTTACAGTTAATATCCACTAATAAGTGAGTATATACTATATTTGTTTTTCTAGATGTCGGTTAGCTCCATCAGAATGATCTTTTCTAGTTCCATCGATTTGCCAGCAAATATCATGATGTCATTCAACAGCTGAGTAATATTCCATTGTGTAAATGTATCATGTTTCTTATCCATTCCTTGTTTGAAGAACATCTAGGTTGTTTCCAATTCCTGGCTATTACGAATAATGTTGTTAGTGTCCTTCCAGTATGGTAGTGTCCTTTGGGTATATGCCTAGGAGTGGTATATCTGGGTCTTGAGGTAAGTCAATTCACAATTTTCTAAGAAACTGCTATATTGATTTGCGAAGTATCTGTACAAGTTTGCACTCCCACCAGCAATGGAAGAGTGTTCTCTTTGCTCCACATCCTCTCCAGCATGAGCTGTCTCTTGTGTTTTTGATCTTTGCCATTCTGACAGGTGTAAGATGGAATCTCAGTGTCATTTTGATTTGCATTTCAGTGATGGCTAAGGATGGTGAGCCTTTCTTCAAATGTTTCTCAGCCATTTGAGATTCTTCTCCTCAGAATTCTGTTCAGATCTGTACTCCATTTTTTTCAACTGGATTATTTAGTTTATTGACGTCTAATTTCTTGATTTCTTATATATTTTGGATATTAGACCTCTGTCAGATGTGGGGTTGGTGAAGATCTTTTCCCATTTTTTTTTTTTTTTTTTTTTTTTTTTTTTTTTTGGTTTTTCGAGACAGGGTTTCTCTGTGTAGCTTTGCGACTTTCCTGGAGCTCACTTGGTAGCCCAGGCTGGCCTCGAACTCACAGAGATCCGCCTGGCTCTGCCTCCCGAGTGCTGGGATTAAAGGCGTGCGCCACCAACGCCCGGCCCTTTTCCCATTCTTTAGACTGCCATTTTGTCCTTTTGATGGTGTCCTTTTGGCAAAGACTCTTAATGAACCTGGAGCTTCTGGATTTGGTTAGACTGTCTAGCCAGAGAATGCAGGGATCCTCCTGTCTCTGCCTTTCCAGAACCGGGATTATGGGTGAGGCCCTGGTTTTTATGTGCCTTCTGTGGACACATTCAGGTATTCATGCTTGTATGAGAAGCACTTTGCAGACTGGTCCATCTCCCCAGCCCTAAGGGGTTCTGGTGTTCACAGTAAATGACAAGGAACAAACACTGGGTACATCTTATTGGTGATACTTGAAATAGCTGGTAGCGCGGGCTTCTCATTTCAAGTGCTGAGGAAACTTGTCTGTGTGAGCTGCAGACTCAGGAGCTCTTTGCAGAGGACTGTCATAGGCCCAGTGACCTGCTGTAAGGTGAACTTTCTGTTATGCTCATTTCTCTGTAATTCAGATAAACGCTGTTTCCATACACTCCTGCCTGCTGAGCTGCTCTGTAGTTTTAAAGGGCTTTAACAAGCCACAATGTTTGTAAAGTCTTGTGAGTTCAGACTGATTTCTTTTTAAAGGTTAAACAAAACTGTCTACTGCCAAGAAAATGCAATTCCTTCAGGTAGCAAGACCCTGAGCAGAAGGAACTGGAAGAAAGGCAAGAACACACCCTCATCTCTCGGGGAGTCTGAGCTGGCCTAACTACTGTCACATTGCATGGGTCACACACTAACCAAGCTTCACTTTTCACTTTCCTACCCAGACATTGTCATGTAACCTAAATCACATACGTTTTTCACCCCAAACTCGGTTACTTAGCTTAGATCACCTGTCAGCTAGACCCCTTTCCCCCAAAAACCTTTAAAGTAACTGGTGTAACACAAAGTCCACTCCTCAGCAAGTGACAGCTCACAACAGCTGGGTGTCCTTGAGCCATTCTATGGTTTGTACTTCCTTACTGTGCAAGTGTGTATCTTAACTTACTGTGTCCCTTTGTGCCAACATTCTTCTTCAGGTTCCCTACTACAGTACTTATATTGTACATTAATAACTCTCTTGTCTACAGGACAATAAGTTGTCTTTTCCCCTCTTCTCCTCCTTCTCTGCCCCTCTCTTCTCTTCTTTACCTTCCTAAAACCTAAAACCCAATTTTCTTCTTCTCCCTATTCTGTCTCCACTCTGCTGGGTCTTTCCATTAACTTTGACTTATAAGATATCAATGACTGCTCCTAACATAATTTCCCTCCAACATAGTAATGGCTGGGCATTAGCTGCATTCTGGAAACTGAATTTGGTACATGAATTGCCATCAAAGTTCTACCTGGCAAAGCTGTCTAAAAGTCATACAGTGGCTCAAGGACTCAGCTTTTCTTTTTTTTTTTATTTTATTTTATTTTACAATATAATTTAATTCTACATATCAGCCACGGATTCCTCCCTTGTTCTCCCCCCTCCCACTCCCCCCCTTCCCTCCAGCCCACCCCCCATTCCCACCTCCTCCAGGGCAAAGACTCCCCCGAGGATTGAGATCAACCTGGTAGACTCAGTCCAGGCAGGACTCAGCTTTTCTTAGCTGCAACTGTGATGGGGTAGAACTCTGTGTTACTCTAGTGCTGTTTGAGTCGTTCATGCTCCTGTGAGAAACTTCTTACCCATGCTCCACAAGTTACCCAAATAATTTTGGAAAACATAAGCATGTCTCAGTGAGAAAGAGTAGGCATGCGTGTCAGGAGCTTGACACAATGGATGCCTCTACCACTTCCGGAAGAACTTCTGGGCCTGCCAGGCTCCCGATAAAGTTGAGAACATGCTCTGAAGCAGTATCAAGTGCTTCATGAAGATGGGACAATTTACATGGACCAAGTGGACTAATGTTCCCAGGATATTTGACTTCCACTCGATGTTTACACCCTACACCAGCAACTGCAGGTGACTGGGGGGCCCTGTGATATGATTATGAAATGATTCCTGGGCTGGCTTAATTGCTGAGCTCATTCAGACCACCTCACCTGTGACTGCAGAGATCCGCAGGTGAAGCTTTTTATTCTGTTATAACTAAACATTGATTTCTTCTCACATTGTGGAGTATAGACTTGCATGGCTATGGGCATCCTAAAACTCAATCCATCAATGAATAAAAATGCTGACACTTTTAACCAAAATTGCTTTTATAATTAAAGGACGTGTGGTCTGCTCAAATGTTTAGAAACTAAAGAATTAGCCTAAGGGAGTGAACTAGGACAGGAGGTTATTTTTATTCTGCCAAATAAATTGCTATAAATGAGAAACTGATGAAGTCATTCATTAAGAGACAACTCCAAAACTCTACATTTTCCCTGCAACTATGAATGTAAACGTGTCCAGTCCAGTCCATTTCCTCAACTCCTGTATAGAAAGGGCGATTGAAACCATATCTTTTCAGCTCTGGACTTCTAAATGTCTGGAACTCTGGGCCTTGAAAAAAGGCACTATGCAGTGGGAAAGGACACCTGTGCTAGAGCAAGACAACTTCCAAGTGCAAAGGAAACTTCAGAAGCTTCCTATGGTATGCCATGCAGCTATTTCCTCTGAAATGAAGCATTCCCATTTTCATAGTCAGTGTTCCATTGCTGTGAAGAGACACCATGACTGTGGCAACTCTTATAAAGAAAACATGTAATCAGGACTTGCTTAGTTTCAGATGCTTAGTCCATTGTCAGCATGGCAGGGACCATGGTGGCTCAGAGGAGGTGTCATGTTTCTAGAAAAGTAGTTGAGAATTTCTAGCTTGGGCTTTTGAAACCTCAAAGTCCACCCCAGTGACATAATTCCTCCAACAAAGTCGCACCTTCTAATCCTTCTCCCTGATGACTAACCATTCAAATAGATGATCCTATGGTGGCCATTCTTATGCAAACCACCTCCTCTTCTGAAAGAGAAGAGGGAGGCTCTGGGACAGGAAGCTAGCAAAGCTTACTAGCTGAAGAAAGCCTCTGAAACTTACTCCACCACCCCAAGCTATGTAAACAAGATATTTGCTGTAGAGAGAAGACGGACTGTATAGAGCCTTCTGCTTGTATAGGGCACTCTGGGAATGGAGTTTCATGAGTTGTCAGCCATGATGACTGCCTTTGAGTGGTCCATGCTCCTGTAACTGCCCCCCACTCATGCTTATCTTCCTTCTCTCTCTCTCTCTCTCTCTCTCTCTCTCTCTCTCTCTCTCTCGCTCGCTCGCGCGCGCGCGCGCGCGAGCGCGCGTGCTTTCTTGGATTTGTCTTCATAGAATACCGTTTTCTTAAAAATAAATTTTAACACACACCAGAACAATTCACTAAGGTATCAAGTAAAACAGCAACATGAAACCCTGATATTCAAGTTAGACTCTACCCTGTCAGCTACAATCGGCTAAGTAACATTGGAAGTAGAATTTTCTATTCAGTCTACAAATATACAAAGATATTAAAATATCTGAATGCCCTTGTCTGGGTTCTTTATGCAAAGGAAAACATTTGCCTCATGTTGTACACTTAAAAAGCAACCATATTCACATGTGAGGTTCAGAATGTACTTCTCATAGAAGCCAGGAATTAACTGCCTGAAAGGCCCTAGATTGAAATCTTCAACACTTTTTGAAGATTGCTTTTCCTTAAACTCTATTAAATAAATCCAGCACATCAACAGATATTTCTAGAGATTGATGGAAATGAATTAAGTATATTTTCCCAGATAATTTCTTATTCCAATCAGGATAGGATATGGTCAGCTTTGATTTCATGTAGTGATCATATAATTAAATAGGAACACACACACACAAAACCCAGACATACATACACATACATCACACACACACAAACACATACACACACATCACACACAAGCACACAAAAACACATATACATGTAAACATACACAGAGACACATACAGACAGATACATGTATACACATATGCAAAAAACAAACACAAACACACAGAGGCACAAATATACACACAGGTGCACACAAACACACACATAAACATGCACACACATACACATAACACACACACAAATGTGTACAGACATAGACATAGACAACGTACAAATGAACATACAAAAAGAAACACACACAAATACATACAGAGACACACACACACATACAAAAACACACAAAGAGAAGGAGAGAATAAGATCAGTTATGAACTAAAGGATAATTTACACATAAAACTGATGTGGCAACCAGCCCCTCTCTCCAATTTTCCCTAAGAAATTTTTGATTTTTCCCTAAAAATTCAAAAATACTATTTTTTAAGCTGAAAAATATGTTAAAATTAAGGATCCAGTAAAATATAGTACATTAGAATGATCTAGCTTTATTTTCAATGTTTTTGTTGTTGTTTTGTTTTTGGTTCTGGAGAACAAAGCATGATCAGAAAGCACAAAACCCACAACTAAAACTTATTGTTAAAACCCTTTGGCCATTCCTTTGTAAATCCTCCCTAGATTCCCCTGAATGTACAGCCTTGAGTCTACCATAGGGTATGGACACTCTTCTCCTCCCTGTTTTTCTAGCTAAAATTTTACTTGTTTTATAATGTGTGTGTGTGTGTGTGTGTGTGTGTGTGTGTGTAGACTAGAGGACAACCTCAACAATCTTTTCTCTAGTGTCATGATCCACCCTCCTTCCCTTGCCTTCCCTTCTCTCCCTTCCCTTCTCCTTCCTTCCTTCTTTCCTTCCATCCTCCCTCCCTCCCTCCCTCCTTCCCTCCCTCCCTTCACTCTTTCATTCTTTATTTTCTTTCTTTTGGGGCAGACAGACTCAAATACTCAAGTATAGCAACACCAGTTCAACTAGGCTAGCTGGTCAAAAAACCCCAAGAGTCTGCCTGTCTCCACCTCTCTCCATCACCCGGGTTACAAGCACTGGTCACCACTCTTTGCAGTTATTATTATTGTTTTTTAATGTTGTTCATGATGATCAAGCTCAAGTCCTCATTTTCAGAAGGCAGTTATCTCCCAGCCTTAGCTGGATTAATTTGCTTCTCATATGAAGAAATTGATCCTAATTTTGCATTTAGCATCTCTACCAAGACCATATACAAAAGAGACCATTTTGTATCCATGACATATCTGAGTGATTTCCTAAATATACAGCCAAATTCTTGAGAAGGATTTAGCTCCTGGAAGTGAAGACAGTATACATACAACTTTGATTTCATATAGATTTTACCTCTTAACTGACATATTATCTTCACATTTAGTATTTCAGTGGTGGTAAAGTAGTAGTAGTTGTGTGTGTTCTTGTTTGTATGTATACTTAATCCAAGATTGGCACAGCAACAGAGTGTAATGGGACCAAGAAATAGTGCAACTGTTTCAATGTTTTTTTTTTGAGAAACTAAGAAACATAAAGTAATAAACTATATTATGCATAGAATTTAATTCTTACCACTTGCTTAATAAAATTTAATTTTATTACTTGACATCTATTCTTTTCATTTTTCAAAGATTGCTATGGAAATCAAATTACCATACAACTGGAAAATTCTTAAGGAGGGTAAGTCAATTTGCTAAAATCTAAGACCTACTAAGTGTGTTGGAGATTGAATACCAAATTGAGTCAGCCTAGATCTGAGGTCCATACAAGTACTCCTATAATAGCAACAAAACAAACAAACAAACAAAACCCCCTTCTCTGGGGAATGAACAATGTGTTCATGACTCTTTCCAAAATCTATGTATGATGTTAGACACAGAAGATCACAAATGCCTTTAAGGGGGCAGTATTCTTATCAAAACAAGGATGCAAAGACAGGGTAAGAGATAGCTTAAAAGATGTTATCACAATTTTTTAATTTAATTTAATTTAATTTTAAAATATTTGCACTTGAGTTCACAGTGTTAGTAGAATTGTGATATTTGCTTATGAAGGACATCACAGCAAATTCATTCAAACATTCTTTCTCTGTAGATACTATCATCTGAGAACTGGGGAAGGACTTCAGCATCTTCCATCAAGAGCCTTCTGATCTGATCGTTCAGCTTCTTCAAGCTACTTAGAACCTGCAGACATTGGGCTGGATGCTAGTTTCAATGGCAAAGTGCTTAGCATGCAAGCATTTGAGACTTGGGTTTGAATCCCAAGTATCACATAAAGCCTGGGTATGCTACATAGTGTCCGTAAACTCCATTGCTGCTATAGAACTAAGGGAAGGACAGGCCAGTGAATTCCTGGAAAACCCAGGCCTCCCTAACCTGGCATACACAACCATGAGTATGACTCAAAAAGCAGGTACCACAGATTGTCCATTACTCCCACTCACAATGACATAAGTGTGCATTCCAATATACAAACATGCACATATGCATACCTCACAGTCACACATGACAAAATGCTAATAATAAAAAATAATAATACCAACATTCCTGTGGAAAATATATTACCAGTAGTTGCAATATCATATTTCTGTTGAAGGAAATATTGTTTCTTATTAGACTGTGCTCTAAAGATGTGTAGCAGTAGTGCCTGCACTACCGCCACCCATTCACCTTGTCTGAGTAAGGGGCTGTGGAACAAAAAACAGACTGCTGTGGATATTGCTCTGTATAAAGAAAACACTGATTGGCCAGTAGCCAGGCAAGAAATATAGGCGGGACTAGCAGAGAGGAAAATTGAGAGAACAGGAAGATGGAGAGGAGTAGACTGCAGCTGCCGCCATGACAAATGAGATGTAAGGTACTAGTAAGCCACGAGCCACGTGGCAACTTATAGATTAATAGAAATGGGTTAATTTAAGATAAAAGAAGTAGATAACAAGAAGCCTGCCATGGCCATACAGTTTATAAGTAATATAAGCCCCTGAGTGATTATTTTATATGTGGGTTGTGGGACTGCAGGGGCTTGGTGGGACCTGGAGAGAAGCTTTCCAGCTACAAGGACAGCAGGTCATTTGTCTCAGCAGAATGCCGAATGGCATTTATTGAAAGAGGGAGGAAACCTTAAATACAGGCTTACAGCACAATGGGAAAACCCCAGAGAGCAGAAGTTCACTACTCATGTTTTATATTCTTGCATCTAAGCTATTTCCACCAAATGCAGGATACACAAACAAAAAACCTCCAGTTGAGCGGTGAGCATAAGGGAGGGAGGGAACCAGCAGGCAATCAGCATAGGGAGGACATCTGGTCAAGGTCAGCAAGCAAGGCAACCGCTACCCAAAACAGGGGGCCAGGGCCCTACAAAGAGGAAGGAATTGTCATTAAATAATAATTCAATTCAATTTGGTCATTGTTGAACTCATAGAAGAGAAAAGGGTCATATGACACTCATCTTTTCAGACAGAATTTGGTTCTGTAGCCAGTCTACAGAACTTTTTGGTGTGCCAATCTCAGAATTGGCCAAGAATAAAAGCTCAAACTCTCTAATACAGTATGAATTAACAACTATGAACAGAGGACTTAAACAACTTATAAAATCGATGAAATATGCCTAATGTTACAAATAAATTAGAAAATCTAAAAGAATAGGATGGACATGGTTATATACTCAGACTCAAGGCACTAATGAGAAAAGTCAGAAAGATAAAGTATTTGAGACTAAACACAGCTACAGAGAGAAAAACCGGTCATAGCAACTAATGAAAGTGCCTAGTTTCAAGCCAATATAAAATATTTTTACCGATAGCTGTCATTTGGGACTCTGAAAGCTCTTGTGTCCTTCCCATGCTTGACACAAAGAAATCCCCATTAGAAGAGAATGAGAAGCAGTGTAGACACAGGAGCCAAGGCAGAAGAACCACACCAGAGGGAATCGGGAGGGACTTCCCATACTTTCCTCCTCACAGTGAAGGCTTTCTTTCTTAGAACTTGGGTATTTGCCCTCTGGCACCAAGAGAAAGTCTCCTCTCCCCATTTAAAGATACCTACATTGACATCAGGTGACAGTATTTTCAATGAACAGTGCATCCATTTTTCAATGACAAGCTGCATCTTCCTTTCATACACGGCATTCCTCCACCACTAGCTGAACAATCAATGAGACATTTCCTATCTGGAAATATTCCACCAGGGCCAGGACTTCTTGTCTGTGCACATTAATGATTTGGTGAAATCACAGGATTGGATCCTTAACCAGGAATGCACGCAGGCTGCAAGGCTGGCTTCCAGGAGAGATGGGAAGGAGGGTCTACTGATGATCTAGATTCCAGGATTTCCCAGGAGATTCTAGTCTTCACCCTGGGCACCTGAGGTGTGGGTTCTGTTGCTCCACAATGCACTTGCTCATTCTAGAGAACGGGGGATTCAGTAATAAAGGCACACAGAAAGGCAAATGGTCACATGTGATAGAATTATGGTAAGGGAAGTCAGGTATAATCATGATTCTGTGGTCCCACTGGGTCCTGAACTGGTTAATTTTGAGTCTCCCTGCATTCAATGATGAACTATAAATTTTGGTACCCCTTCCTCTACTTCCCTGGTGATAGCAATTAAACTTCTACCACATCCCATTTATGTGATGATAAGGATACAACCCAGTACTTCATGGATTCCAGGTAAGGTCTCTACCAGCTGAGCTACAAAACCCCACACTTCAGTATTATTTTATGAAATGAGTAAAAGAAGTTTGACTAGATGGTGCCTGACCAGCAATGAAAACTGATTGCAGCATCCAGTCAGCACAGTACCTCATGTCATCTTCTGAACTCCTGAAAATGGAGGGGATCAGAGCAGTCATGGGTAGGAGTTTTCCCCAATCAAAAAAACCATTAAGACATGGGAGAGACTCTTAGAGTTCTTGATTGTCTTACACACTAGACTCTGAGCATGTTCAACACTAGTCCAGATTCAGAGATGCTTCTGTGTTAGCTGACAGTTCCCTCAGAACCTAAAGAGTGGTCTATCTCATGATAGAGCCTGGAGAAGTAGCAATAAGTTGGTCCAGCTTCATCTTGTGCATCATACTGTCTGTTCTTAATGCTTCCTGGTACCTGTACTTCCCCTCTTTCAACATACCCAAGACCAGTATATCTTACATAGGTTCCATGTGTATATCACAAGGACCAATCTTTTGACTAGCTCCAGGGCTTAAAATCAGAGCTCAATCTCCATTGTCTTTCTGCTATTATCCAGAGAGCACCAAGAATGAAAGGTTTTCTAGGGTATGTGAGCTACACTTCCTAGCTGCAACCGCCTTGGCCAACCTGCTGCTCCTGCCAGAGCCGTGAAGCCTCTTATTTAGACAGAACCCTGGCTGGCCTGCCTCTATAGTGTCCTCAGGAAGCAGAGCCTGCTCCCACCAGCTAGAGACTCCTCCACTCCAAAGAATTATAATCTAGCATTGTCTGCAATTGCCTAGGCCTAAAAAAGCCTTTGATGAACACTTATAGTTCTTCATGTTCTATTTTCAAACCCAAAGGATCCCCTTATCCTGGGCAAAAGTCCACTGTAGTGCCTGCCTGGCCAGCACAGATGGACCTGGCTGTGGAGTCCAAGACAGATGAAAGCTCATTTCCACTTTTTTAGTCTAAGGAGCACTGTGCTGGGCATCAAAAGAGCTCAAAGCAGAGAAGGAAAAAGAAGAGTGAGGTAGGAGGAGAAAAAGGAGGGAAGAAATGAGGAGAAAAGGAGGAAGTGGTAAGGAAAGAAGAGGAAGAGGAGGATGTGGGGAGGAGGGCAAGAGCAGCAGGAGACAAGAAAAGGCCAGTGAGATGGTACAAAGAACTAGTGACATCACTTAGGACCTTGGTGCAAAGCAGGAGCTCCTCATGAGGCACCTTGCTGGACACCGTCTTCCCCAGAGGCTTCCTAAGTACTGGGCAGCCAGCTTTGTTGACTGGTCAACCTGTCCCAGCCAACAAAGCTTCACAGCCAGTAGGTCATTGCACAGCTCAGAGCTGCCTCAAATCCACCTTCCCAGGGACCAGGGAAGCAGTGACAGGAAGAAAAGCCCAGTGTTAGTAGTGCACAGGGAGCTGGGTTCACCTCTAGCTCACAGGCCAGGTGAGAGACAATTACCCACCTCTACCACGTTTGATACCCACTGTATGATGGGGGGGACCTGATCCCACTTGCCAAGCATCCCCACCTGCCAAGCATCCTCTTAGTGACACAGAAAAACCTGGGCATTTTGTCAAATACGCAACAAGGCAGGCAGGCCTCTGATCATAAAGTAGGTGGCCTGCATCATAAGAGGCAGGTGCTCTCAGCCTGCACTACCCTTCAGTCTTCCCCACCTCTCCCACTGGACGACTGCTGCAGGGACTGAACACACTCTGTCCCTGCTCCTTTGTACTTCAGCTCCCCAGCTCCTCCTCCTTCCATTGCCCTGCCTGGGAGGCTGCTGAGCCTTCCATCATGTCCATCCCTCTGTCTTCTACAAACCCACCCACAGACACTATTTCCAATCCGCTGGCACTCCTTTCTGAGCCTTCACCCTTTAAGTTGCCCTTAAGTCTCTTCTTACCTGAGCAACACCCCCACCCTATCCGGATGTGTGCAGATGCTGAGGAGAGACCTGACACAAATAAAGACCACTCTCATTTGGCCTCTGCTCCAGCTCCTCCCTGAACCTCCATTCCCCATCCTATGCCCTTCCAGTCTCCTTCCTGCAAGAAGGATTTCCCTTCACCAATGTG
Source organism: Peromyscus maniculatus bairdii (assembly GCF_049852395.1). NCBI lineage: Eukaryota > Metazoa > Chordata > Mammalia > Rodentia > Cricetidae > Peromyscus > Peromyscus maniculatus. The sequence goes on from NC_134862.1 coordinate 15,908,845, forward strand.
TATAAACCCCATCTTCCTTTCTTCCCCATCAGAGAGAGGGAGAATGTTAAAAAAATAAATCCAGGCATGACAGTACATAGCTGATCATTTCATGTTATTCCTGGCTGCGGCTTGGAACTCACTGTCTAGCTGATCTACACACAGCAGCAAATTTGGGGTTCACTGGGTGACCCTGTATAAAAGATAAGACATAGAGCAAGAGAAGAAGACACCTCAGTACTAGTCTCTGGTCTCCACAAGCATCTGCACATGTAAGTACACCTGAACACACATGTGCACATACACTCACACTACACACATACATTCAAAATATCTTGTTCACTCTTGACAGAAATGTAAGGTTTTCTATTTCTCTGATGATTGTGATTAGTGATGCCATAAATGATTCTACACATATTTGTTAAACATGGTATCCCTCAAATGAGCCTATGGTGTCACAAGCATTGTCTGTCTCTTTTGGTAGCATGCTCCATAGTGGTGTTTGATTAGCTGGCTTTAGTGTATAATGCTCAAGAAATTCATCAGCCATTTATGAACAAACAAAAATAACAAAAACCATGGTATGTTCCTCTCCAACATGTGGCTTCTGTCAACTGTCTTGTCCATATTTAGCCCCCAAAGGTGGCACAACAGACATGTGAACCCCGTGGGGAGGGGCTGTTCTACTGTTCCCTCTCAGGTGTAAGTTAAAGAACATAGAACAACAAATACTGTCAATTCAAAGGGCAACACTGGAAAATATGAGGGTAACACTACCATAAAACCACACATAACAGCAACATCATGCTCTGGTTCAAACAAAAATTGTTCCGCTAGGCTCATATGTTTGAGCATTTGGAACCTAGTTGTCAGTGGTGTTTGGGAAAGTTATGGGAACTTTAGGAGGGAGAGTCTTGCTGAAAGAGGTCAGTCACTGGGGATGAGTTTTGAGGTTTTATAGCCTGACTCCACTTCCTGTTTGCCGTCTGCTTAATGATGGCATCAGCAATGTTACCAGTCCCTCCTGCTCCTTCTGCCTCGCCTTCTCCACTATAATGGACGGTATGCTCAAACAAAATGATGGACTCTGTGAGCCAAACAAACCCATCCTCCCGTATGTTACTTCTTGGTTGGTCACAACTGCAAGGAAAGTAACTAATATACAACGTAAAATATAATATGCAATGCAATCATGTGATCAAGGTAGGCAGCACAGAACAGTAGATAAAGATGGGATCTAGAACTAAAACTCTGTAGTTAGAATCATCACTCTGACATTTCTACCTATATTTCCTTGCTCTGTCTCACTTTTCTATTTCTTTCAAGTGAGAGGAATAACGTTCCAATTCAGAGATCGAAATTTGAGTGGGGTAATATGTGAAAGAATAATAATTATGTTTGGAACATAATGAGGACATTTATGCATTCAGAGTTATCATTTTCTCTCTCTCTCTCTCTCTCTCTCTCTCTCTCTCTCTCTCTCTCTCTGTGTGTGTGTGTGTGTGTATTTCTAACTCTTTGTCACTCATGAAAATTAGAATTATTCCTAAATTTATACGAACTATTGCTGAGTTTATATTTAGGGACTAGAAAGATAGATCATCAGTTAAGAGTACACACTGTTCTTATAGAGGAATGGGGTTCAATTCCCAGCACCCACATAAGGTAGCCCACATCTGACTGTAACTTCAGCTTCAGGGGGACACAGCATCATCTTCTGGCCACTGCATGTTTCTGCATGCACAGACTGACCATAAAGTCACACAACCACACACCTATCAGTAAAATAAAATAAAATAAAAAATTAAGCTTATATTCAATTTTGTATAACTCTGTATTTTTTTGTTTCAAAAACACACATTCCATATCATATATCATTAAATTGCCCATTTGAATTCTTCTTTTTATGAGATATTTCCTTTATCTTGTGTTAGTACATCCATGGGATGTCTACGTGGAATTTCTTATACTGTATTCTAGGGATATAGTAACCGAGACATACGTAAGTGTGATAACTCACACAGGACTTTGCAGTATCTTAAATAGCTACAGAGGTGCGTTCTTTTCCTGTGGTCTCTGTGGTCTTTAGCTATTTCTTGCTGCCTCCTGTGGCTTAATGGAAAAATTCAGTCTTTTTATGTCTTTGATGCTTATAAATTCATTTTAAAGAGTATGTGCTCTGGGTTAATTCTAGAGCATTTCTACTGTAGCAAAAACAAAGCTTGCCCCAGTTTCCATTCATGAGACCAAAGTTTTGACCTCTAATTTGTGTTATATTGAAATATTATAACCAGGGGATACTTGATGGAACAAACAAACACCAACTAAAAAGAAAAATGTAGAACAGAATTAACATCACTCTTTTTCTGTGCATGGCCTTTAACTTATACTGAAGCTTACTTTGGTTATCATTTAAATGCAGATAAAGCAGAGTTTAAAAAAAAGTGGTAATTTCCAGGACAGATTGATCAAGCATAAATAATGTGTCTCTCTTATTGAATAGAATGAAAATCCTGACAGGCTGAATGCAGAAGTGATCTGAGTGTTCTAAAGAGCAAAGGATAGTATGAATGTTAGAAAAGAAAGTGGGAATTTTAAGCTCCCATCAAGCTTCCTGGACTTTGGTTTTCCTAGCTAGGATAAAAAGACAGAATGTTCAGAATATCAGGTATAGACATTCAACATGTACAGAAAGTCTTCCAAAAGAATGTCCACATTTCTGGCATAAGCAGAGAGAAATCAGGCCTTTGCAGGGCAGAAACAATAAAGCAGCATTCACAGATTCACATGAGGCTGTTGGTCTCGCAGAGAAGCAGAGAAACAGCTGACAACACATGTCTCTTATGGCTGTGCTCACAGAGGTGTGAGGGAATGACACCTCTCCTGTCTTCGTGACATGTGTTCCCCAAGACAGATAGAATCACAAAATATGAGAGAGCACAAAGAAATGAAGCTCGTGCCTGGATTTTTATCTAAAAATCAGAAAGCAGGGCCTTCTGTTCAGGAAACAATGAGATTATTTATAAAGGGGATCCCAAAATGACTCTATAAACTCTCCCAAATCCATTCCAAATCTGGGCTTACAGATCTAAGAATCAATCCAAACCTTGAAATCTGCAGAACACTCTACTGCTTACACCTCAGATTTACTGTTGAATGCTGGAGTTGGATAATAATGACTATAACTGTGAAGACTTCAAAGCTGATGTGTGATCAGATCCACAGATCTCAGGTGTGTAGAAATTTGGCCAAGGAGGACATTCTGGTCAATAATCTTTTTTTTTTTTTTTTTGTAAATTTTTATTGTTTACACTTTAAAGTAATTTCTTAGATTAGCATACAAAGTAATGGGTTTTATTACAGTGTTATACATTCCCATTTGTTAACCATTCTCTTCAAAACATTAATATCTGCTTTCTCAAGAAACCTCTTAACCTCCATGACTTCTTATAAAAAATGATCAATACTACAAGGACAAAGAAGTTGAAATTATCACTCACTTATAGCTAAATAAGTAACAAGAGTATTAGAAAAGACATATAGAAATCATAAGTGTTTTCACTGAAATCCCATGTAACTGACACTAATCTGACATTCCATCTAAATGTAGCCAAAAAAATTATTTTCTAGTATATATGGAACCTCAAATGTAAAAACTTGAGGTCAGCTAATATTAATGTGAACCCAGAAATAAATGTGAAGGCTTTTCAAACAAATGAAATCTCTTAAGAAATGAAGAGGTAAATGAAAATATAGAAAAAAACAACTTGCAAAACACAACACTGTAAGATACCCTATCTGTCCCAGTAGCAAATATAAATAACAGAGGAAATAGTTAATGCATTGAAAGATATATTGGCAAATATCCTGTCAGAAAAGGAAAGAAAATAAACAAGTAAATAACTAGTCCTTAGATATCTGTGAAAGATCTAACTGAAATTCATGTTAGTAGAACAACAGAAGGAAATAGAAAGAGCACAGCTTGGTATATGTAGGAGGGGTTAGACAGGTAAAGGTTACAAAAGGAAAACATTGGTGAATAGCTTAGGCAGCATGATGGAGAAGATGATTCAGATGGAGGAGAAACTGTGCCAATGGGAACCTGGAGCATCAGAAAGAAGAGCACGAGGAAGGTTAAAGTCCTGCTCACACACAAATAGGCTCCTTACTCCTCCAAATTCATTCATAACATGTATGTGAAAAAGCTGCTGTTAACAAATGATTTTCGGGGATCACCCAATGACGGAGAAATGGATGAGATCTACATGAACAGCCTGGACATGAGTGGGAGCAATGAACGGCGAGGGTCGAGGGAAAGAGAGCGGGAGATCCCACCTGGATCAAGAACAGAGAGGGAGAACAAGGAATAGGAGGCCATGGTAAATGAAGACCACATGAGAAAAGGAAGAAACAAAGTGCTAAAGAGGCCCACAGAAATCCACAAAGATACCCCCACAAAAGACTGCTGGCAATGGCCGAGAGACAGCCGGGACTGACCTACTCTGGTGATGGGATGGCCAAACACCCTAATAGTTGTGCCATAAACCCCATCCAAGTACTGAGGAATCTGGATGCAGACATCCACGGCTAGGCCCCTGGTGGAGCGCTGGGAGTCTAATTAGCGAGAAAGAGAAGGGTTTATATGAGCGAGAATTGTTGAAACCAAGGTTGGATAAAGCACAGGGACAAATAGCCAAACGAATGGAAACACATGAACTATGAACCAAAGGCTGAGGGGCCCCCAACTGGATCAGGCCCTCTGAATAGGTGAGACAGTTGATTGGCTTGATCTGTTTGGGAGGCATCTAGGCAGTGGTACCAGGTCCTGGGCTTATTGCATGAGTTGGCTGTTTGAAACCTGGGACTTATGCAGGGACACTTGGCTCAATCTGGGAGGAGGGACTGGATCTGCCTGGACTGAGTCTATCAGGTTGATCTCAGTCCTCAGGAGTGGCCTTGATCTGGAGGTGGTGGGAATGGGGGGTGGGCTGGAGGGAAGGGGAGGGGGGCAGGAAGGGGGAGAACAAGGGAATCTGTGGCTGTTATGTAGAACTGAATACTATAGTAAAATAAAAGAAAAAAATAAGTTATAAAAAAAAAAACAAATGATTTTCATTGCATACAGAACAAGAAGCAGTAACCAAGCAATAGTGACACTTAGTTCTTGGTGATAATCAATACCTTTGATTAATCTGAGGTAATTCATAGACCCCAGAGGAGAGCCTTTTGAAGAACCCACAGTCACTCTGAAGCATAGCTTGGCAGTTCTTTATTTTGAAATGAACAATTACCATATAACAATACCCAACTCTTGATTATTTTCTCATTAAAATGAAATCTAGACATAAAAAACTGCACAGTTGTGGCAGGTTCAGGCATCATTTCTCAAAGATAAAAACATCCAAGCGCATACTCACACTATGCTGGAAGAATACAGTGAACTTGGTTGGGCTGGAGAGATGGCTCAGAGGTTAAGAGCACTGACTGCTCTTCCAGAGGTCCTGAGTTCAATTCCCAGCAACCACATGGTGGCTCACAACCATCTGTAATGAGATCTGGTGCCCTCTTCTGGCCTGAAGTCATACATGGTGTATACATAATAAATAAATAAATAAATAAATAAATCTTTAAAAAAAAAAAGAATACAGTGAACAAATGGGGAGACTGCTGAGGGAGTAAAAAGGCTGGTTGCACAAGCATGAGAACCTGAGGCACATCCCCTGTGCTCATGTAAATCTTTGGAGTAAGACCAGTGGCTGTAACAGTGCTTGGGGGACAGAGATAGGTAGAATCCTGGGGGCTGATTTTCATCCAGGCTATCTAAAACAGTGGTCCCTGGGTTCAATGACAAGTGCTGTTGTTAAAAATAAGGTAGAGATCAGTAGAGGACCATAACTTAAGCCAATCTCCATCCAGCCTCCACATATACAAACTCAGAGGATGAGCACATTACATTAATGTGACACACACACACACACACACACACACACACACACACACTTCACGCACACATATACAGCTAAAAACAAGTTGTGATGATTTATTACTTCCTCATTCATGAACTAATACAATTCTTTAAACAGAGACATTCTTTTCTGTTGCATTTCAGTCTACAATACTGTCATCCTAATATCGTCCAACCACTACTTAAACATGCACATACACACACACCCACTTCCACAGAAACAACAAAAAAGGTTCTTTCCTCCTATCTTCTTCAAAACTAGAATAGAGGAACTCCATAATCCCCAGGTATCAGATGGTGTTTCTGCAGTTACTAGTTCTGAAAATGCTTGGCATGAACAGAGAGCTGGGTCCTTGGACCAGATTCACTGCTGTTTGCCACCTGGTGGACAGGGTCTCTCACTGCAAACCATCTCAAGCTGGTCAACAATTCTAAACTCCTTGATGGTGTTTTCTGCCAGTGGATCAAGACCTAAGCCGAGGGTGAAAGACTGAAATGTAGAAATACTGCAAGTTATCCCTACTTTGAAAAAATATGTATTAGCTATCTAGCTGTTATGATATGTGAAATGTTCTCAGAAACATGATCTATTACCTCCCAATGGACTGGTTTCTCTTTTATTAAATTAAACATTTATTCTTTGAAAATCTCAGACATACATGTAATATGTCTTGACCATACCCACTTCTTCCTACTTGTCTCTATCATCCTCCTTCACAACTCCCTTCCAACTTCATATCCTCCTTTTACATTTATTTCTTTTACCCACTGATTCCAATTAGTGCCAAGTCCAATATGCAGATGAGGTCATCCATTGGGTCATTGGGAACCTACAGGTAGCCATATTCCTAAAGAAAAGTGACTCTTAACTCCTTCAGCAACCATCAGCAGCCAAAAGTTCCTCAGCAGGGGTGGAGCTTTGTAAACCCCTCCCTACTCCCTTCTGTAATTATTCACTGATTTGATCTTGTGAAGGTCTGCTGCAGGTAACCCAAGCTGTTGTGAGTTCAAATGCACAACAGTCGTATGATGGCCAGAGGAAAGTATTTCACAGCACCCCCCCATCCTCTGCTCTTACAGTCTTTTAGCCATGTTCCCTGAGCCTGAGGTGGGAAGGGGAGACTTAAATAGAAATGTTGTCTGTGGGATCCTTTTAAAATGATTTTGTTATCTATCAGTAGTGTCACAGCCTTCATGATCCACATATATCTGTCTCCATAAACTCCAAGTCTCCCTTGACCTCACTCCTCTGTCTATGTGCCTTTCTTTGATCATTTTCTCATGATATTTTACATGTATATCCACTCTAGTTGTACAAATTGAAATCACTTGCAATGAAAAGCATATTTTGTTGTCCCAAAGTTTTATATTGAAACTCCAATCTTTACTCTGATGGCATTTCCTGATGGTCCTATGCTGCAGAGGGAATTAAGCACTCCTGAGGAGTAAGCTACCTGAGAAAGGACATACAAATGCATACTTCTTACTTCTCTTCCCTTACTTGTCAATCTGGATCAAAATCAGCCAGTAACTTGATTTTGTCCTTCCCAGACTCCATAACAAGGAGATGTAAATGTCTGCTTGGTAAACCCCCAAGCCTCAGATATTTTGCTGTAGCAACATGATTTACTTGGCTCCTATTCATGGGAGCCATAGTCTCTTATGCTTCCTAGTTCATGTCCTAGCCTTTCTTCCTGGAGTGCCCTTTCCCTCACATGCAAATGCTAGTTTATTTAACCCACTGTCTTTCCATGTGTAATTCACAGGCAAAAAGGAAGTTTTATTTATCATTTGCTTTTAGATACTAAGCTTTCAATTTTTAAAAATGTTTTTTACTTACAGCACAAACAATGAACTTAACATTTTAATTTTCAGTCTCATTCTTCAAACATGAGTGTTCATGAGCCACAGTGTCTAGAGGCTTCCATACTGAACAGCACAATATTATAGTTACAGCATCATGAGGAGATTCATCTGGTATAACACATAGACCTTTCTAGAGGAAAGATATAAGGAACATATATTATAAAAGAGGATTTTTTAAATTGGCTGAGACAGTTTGGGCTAGGTAATCTACCAATCACTGGATAGGTGGAGAACCTGGTATCTGCTCAGTACATGAAGCTGGATGCCTTGGCAATCCCAATGTATCACAGGAGGCCTGCAAGATTCTTAGAGAGTTGTTGGTCTTCGGTACTTCTGGAAGACCAATGAAGCTAGGTCTGCATGTTAGCAAAGAATGACAGCAGTGGCCTCAGCAGGGGTAGCAGCAGCAGGGGCAGCAGCAGCAGCAGGGTAAATATACTCAGCAGCAAAGGTACAGGGAAGCGGGTAGAGTACATGGGCAGACAAAGCACAAGGCACAGATCCAGTAAGATGAGTGATGGAATGTGAGCTTGGCAAGGGTTACTTACACCACCTGGGGAGGTCGAGGTTTGATTTCTTTCCCCTACAAAAGAGCATGGGAAACTTTGTGAGAACTAGCCAAAAATTAAAGGGATTTGAAGATGACATTTAAATTGAATCAGAAAGTTCCATGAACATTGAAAACAGTCTCCAACCCCTTTTAAAAGATTAACTATCATACATTGATGTGGGCACCATGGGCCCTGGCCCCCGACTGGGAGTGGCTGTGGCCTTGCTTGCTTGACATTGATCAGATGTCCTCCCTATTCAGATTCCCTGCCGGTATCCACCCTTCTGAATGCTTAAGGGAAGTTCCTTGTGTCCTCCCTATTCAGATTCCCTGCCAGTATCCACCCTTCTGAATGCTTAAGGGAAGTTCCTTGTTTGTGTATCCTGCATTTTGGGCGTTAACAACTTAGATGCAAGAATGTAGAACATTGGGTCTGGAATGTAGACCATTGGTAGCGAACTTCTGCCCTCCGGGGGTTCCTCCATTTGTGCTGTAAGCCTGTACGTATTTAAGGTTTCTTCCCTCTTTCAATAAACGGCATTCGACATCCAATCGTACGGATGACCCGCTGTCTCTTGTCTCTATTTTTTAATCCGCAGCCCTTCGCTCGGACATGGTGAACGGGTATTGGTAATGCGGGCATTACCACTACACATTGATGCAGTGTTACTCACAAAAAATTGTAAAGGGGTGGATATTGTAAAAAAATTGTAGATGAGGTGGATATGGGGTGGGCTACCTTATAGTCCGGACCTGGGTGATAACTGGGTTGGTCAGCCTGCCAGCTTTCCCTCTGGCCACCACCCAGGTAAACTCTCCAGTACTGCCTCAGCTAGCTCACCCAGTGAAGCAGACAGCAAGGAGTGGGTCCACTTCCCCGGCTCTCACACTTGTATTTGTTTGTGTGGAGCATAGGTGGGAGGTGTAGGAACACGGGCATGGATGTAGGAGAATATTTGTGGGAGCCAGTTCTCTCCTCCCACCATGTGGGTACTGGGGATTGAACTCAGGTCATCAGGCTTGTAAGCAAGTGCCTTTGCCTTGGGTCATCTGAACAGCCTATGATGCTTTACCTTAATTTGACTGGATCTGGAATCAACTGAGAGACAACTCTCTGGGCAAGAAGATGATCCCTCAAACTGATCAAAGCATCTTTCTTGGGTGGCTCAGGTATATAGAAATGCATTTGGAAAATGTGGTGGTAAAATGCTGCAAAACCAACCTGGTGTAAAGAGAAGGTTTATTAGGCTTACAGGTTCAGACCATCAATGAAGAAATCCCAGGTAAGAACCTGAAGGCAAGAACTAAAGCAGAGGCTGTGGAGGAATGTTGCTTACTGGCTTGCTCCCAGGCTCACATTCAGCAAAATTTCTTTTTGGTACTACCTATACCAGAGTGGGCTGGGCCCTCCTACACTAATCATTAATCAAGAAAATGCCCTGCAGACATGCCCACAGTGATGGATTCACAACACACCCTCACGGTTGGGCATGTTTGCACATGCCCAGAGGACCTAGACACTTCTGCCTAGCCAGTTCCAGATCAAAATAGCCATTTCTGGGTCAAGGTGTCTCTCGTGACCAGGACCCCATGGCTTTGCGTGGTTTCGTAAGAGTGTGCAATGTAACCATGTGATCTGCGTGTGCATGGAGTAGCCACATCGGCCTGTGTACGCGTGTGCCACCCAGCCTTTATAGGCAAATGCCATATTCCGGGCTTCCTTCTCCTTCTTCTTCTCCACACACATGTCTCTCCACAGGCCTGAGCACTCATCTGTCTCTTTCATCTTAATAAAACTCTTGTTAATGGATTCTGTCGTGTTTTGTGACATTTCCTCAAAGGGTAAGAGCGCCGCTAAATAACTAACACACAGGTCAATCTAATTGAGGTGATTTCCAGAATGAGGTTTCTTCTTCACAGATGACTCTAGTTTGTGTCAAGTTGACAAAAACTAATTGGCACACCCACCTAGAAACTGAGTTGCCTTTGTTGAAGACCCTGGAATAATTTCTTTGAAAATGCACACATCAAATCATTTATATAAGAATGCAAAACCAAGTCCCACCATTTATTAACTGAATTATTAAGAAAGTTAGTTCTGTTTTCTGATCTGAGCTTCATTTCTCCTGGTTGAGAAAGGAGATACAGCACTAAACTTTGCAGGGATATTTATGAATGTGTTGTACCTACACCATGCTAGAGTCACAGTAACAAGATATCATCAGTCCTTTTCTGTACTGGCCTCAGTGCTGTCTATGATCCAACAGCAAGTTCTATTTATAACATTTTGTCTGACTTTGAAAGCAGTGGATGCCAGCATCTGCTTCCTGTGTGTGCTTTCTGCATATGGCCAGTGCAATTTTACACATTTGTCAATCAAAAGTTCAGAACAATTCACCCCAAATTTCCCTGGATAACACAAATTGTAGACAGACTTTAGAGAAAGTGCAGGTAATGTGGTATTGCTTGTATTTTAAGAAAATGTATATATTATCTGGGCTTGGAAACTACATAGCTTCCCAACTAAAGTGTATGTTTAAAACTGATGCATATGGGACAGTTGAGGCAAGCCACAAGAATATGTTATAAGGAGTCTAGCTGTGTATTAAAGCTATAACTTGACCAGGGCAAGGGTCAGTCAAGTAGCAAGCCATCTAGTATGGACTATTTGCTGTTCCACAACCTAATATTCAGCTGTGCCTTGTTATGAATTTCTTGTGCTCACAATTTCCACAGAATGTGTGTGTGAACTTCTTTGCTCAGGCCAGTACTTGGATAAGGTCAAGTAGTCAAAGACAAGCTGGCAGGAGCTGCATAGCTTTGTTTCTTGTGCAAATGAAGCTCAGACCACCCCCATGCCTTGATGCCTAGTGGCTCCCCAGAGCAACTGAGAACAAATAAGGTTTTTACATATCAAGGTGGAAGGTAAGGTGGAGCAACATTCCTGAGGAGGCAGAGAACCATGGCCAGGGGAAGAAGAAACAGGTATTTTCTGTAGAGGCAGATGGAAAGGCATGACCAGGAAGAAAAGAAGAACACAGGGGTTTTGTAGAGGATAAGGCAGAACTCTTGTAGAGTTCACCAGAGCCAGGAGTAGAGAGCAAGTAGAGATGGAGGGCAGAGAAACAGAGGATGAAGATGAGGCAGAAAGCATAAGAGCTTAGTTGTTAGCAGGAATATGAGATGGCAGTAAATGAGGGGAAAAAGAGGAACTAAGTGTCAGGACAGAAGTGAAGCTATGTAGAAAAGATTTCATCCCAGAGAAAAAAGTAGACTAACAAGGAGCTTGGTTTATTTAGATTTATTCCTGTCCTGAATGCCTGACAGAGCTGTAGCTGTAAAGATAAAATTTTGTCTTAGCAGAACAAAGTTAACAGACATAAGAGCATAGTGCATATAGATTTTTTTTTCCCCTCAGATATTCCACGACAGATGTAGTGTCTTCCCTGGACTCTGGGCAACCCATAGACAGTGAATATGGTTCTATCACTAAAGTGTCTACCACATAAATGAGATAAGAGTTTGATCCTCAGGATCATGTAAAAAGTAGGGCATGGGTAGTGCACATGTGAAATGCTGGTGCACTCATCTACTACCTTGATTCTCAGGGTAAGGATTGGCACACACCTGTGACTCTGATGCTGAGGGTAAGGATTGGCACACACCTGTGACTTTGATGCTCACAGTAAGGATTGGCATACACCTGCAATCCTCATCCTAAGAGTGAGGGTTGGTTCGCATCTTCAGCTCTGGTTTTCAGAGTGAGGCTGGCATACCTGGAGCTCACACTGTAGCTCCTGATGAGGGGTGGCCCACATCTGCAATCCTGATTCTGGAGAGGAGGAGGGTCCCTGGAGCTTCATGGACAGCTAGTCTTGCCAGTAAGTTTACTGATTAAAGCATATCTCAAAAAATTATGAAGAAAGAGATTGAGGAAGACACCGGGCATCAACCTCTGGCTTCCACATGCATACAAGTGTATTCAGCCAAGCACACATGCACACATATCATACCAGTTCTTTTAATGAAATATGCTTAGGAAGCAAGCTTTGTATGCCCTGCAAATTGGCATTTCCCGTGATCTTGGCCCAGACCTTCCCTGTGATTTATCTCCACTATAAAGCAGAGTGAGTGAGATGTAAATCCCCCTAGGCATTTCTAGAAGCCTGCCAATCCCACCTGTTTCAACTCTGGCCACAGTAAAACACCTTCCCGGACTCTTCTAAGGGGTGTAAACTGATACCAGCTGGCAGGAAGAGAGCTTCCCAGTGGGTGAACAACAAGCCATTGCATAAGGAGAAGCCGAGAAGGCTAGAAGGGCCTCTCTTTTGCGTTATTAAGATTGAGTTTGGTTGGCCTGAGCTTGTTCTCAGAATCCTTGTTACACCTCAAAATCAAATGCCAGTCCATCAAAAACTATTTTGACCTTGTACTATTTATGTGTTAGGGAGACCCAATAGGGATACAGTTAAGACAATAATTTCTCCCAAACTGCCTCTCTTTTCCCAACATAACTATGAAGGGAACTCCATGCACTTCATTTATTTAAGAGCAGCTTATGGGTGGGGTGTCTGTCTTCTTGGGTTTCTACTGCAAATGTCATTCCAGGAAGATAGATATGTGGTATTGCACACTGTTGTGCCCAGATCGTGACCCCCAGAGAGACCACCAAAGACGAGCATGCCGGAATGCAAAAGCAAGGTTTAATCCTGGATATCCAAAAGCAATACAAGCCTAGGCAGGGACTTCGTCCAATACATCCAACGCAGTGGAGGCTGGAGGAAGCACCCACCTGTCTGCAAGCTCAGTTTTTAAAGGGAAAAGTCACAAGGTTACATCATTTAGGGGTGCTAGTAGGGGTACAATTCTGATTGGCTCGCTTCTAGGGACTTCTAGAAATTACTTCTAAGGGAGTGGTTGCCTGCCACCATTTCTCATTGGCTGCCCTCAGGTGGAGGCATTTCTGTGATCAGTTACCCTGGAAACCAGGGAGAGGACATTCCATAGTCTGGCAGGCATTACCTCGTGACTATCTTGTGGCTCTGTACTTTTACACTTCCCGGTTTCTGGAATCTGAACTGACTGGTCTCAGTAACTTCTGGCCTGTTCCAGTAACTTATGGCCTGTAGCTAAAAGGAGCAGTCTTAGGCCTTTAGTTTTGGGGTGAGAGCATTTTGGTCTTATTTTGGTTCCACATTTCCCCCTTCTCATGTGCCTAATGGAACCCAATCATGGGTTTTGGACAGTTAGCTCCTAAGTATCCCTCTCTAATAATGGCCATGTATAGTTAGCCATCTTGTCTCTATGCCAGGGAGTTTTCTTTTGACCCAGCATTTCAGCCTTTTCTGAACAGGGAATATGGGTGATGTATTCTCTTCTGGAACTGCTTCGAGCTGGCATTGGGGTGCCGATGTCAGGGGGCCCCAAAAGGCTGAAAAGCTAGTCAAAGACTGGGCAAGGGGGCATTTGTCAGAAGCATGTAGCTGCCTGACCCCACAGGGACAGACAGGGAAGAACCATGTTAGCTGGGCTGGTCCACGTCAGCTTTTAGCAAGTCTGGAGCTCACAGTCGTCTAGAGCACACAGTCATCTGGAGCAGTGGAGTCAGCGACTGAAACCTGGAGGTGACTGCCAGCTGAGTAGAAATCTGTTGAGACAAATTTAAACTAGGAACAGAAGTTAAAATTTATGAACTTATTTGGAACCCTTAGGTCCATACCCTTAGTAATGGGAAAATCAGTAGTCCCAAGACCAGGAGAGAGGAAAAATACCATCTTTAGGCTGGGGTTCTTTTGACCTCTGTGGAGTGGGTCTATGTTTTTATGGCTCTTTTGATCCTTTGAGGCCTACTTACAAAATGACATAAAAGTTTTAGATACATTAGTATTACCAGTCTGTACTGAAATCCATATTGTAGACAAAGCAGGTAATGGGGATCTTGTAAAACAGCAGAAGTGGACTCATAACTTTGAGTCCCAACAAGTAAGACATCTAAAACAAATCCAAAATATTGAGCTTGTGACTGAACAGTAAGTAGTCATTGCTCTACCAGCTCATCAGGACTCCTAAATGTTAAGCTCTGAACCATAGAACAGCAGAGTAATCTGAAACTTATCTCATTTTGGACTCATATCTGAACCTTTATGACTTACTTAAACTTTTATATCTTAGAACATTTTCCTAAAAGTGAGCTAACAAGCAAGCTATGGCCTTGCAGAAGGATCTGGTTGATGCTGCCATGCTGACAAAGTTAGAGCTAGCCTGGCCATCAGTATTGTCAGAGATCTGAGAAGGATAAACTATATCTGAGTGCAGACCAAGAAGCTTCCAATTCTATAAATTACAGGGATCAATCCCTACCCAGGTCTCCATATGTTGGAGGCACCAGTCAGAACAGCATCAATCTTCTTCCGCCATCAGGTCCATAAGGCAGAGTATTTTTCCTGTGGAATCGGGACATGGAAGACTGACCTTGATCACGCAAAAGGGTGCAATCAATTCCAGTGTCCTACTGCTTGTCCACAGTCTGGGCTGGGTCCTGGCGGCAGGCGTTGCATTGGGGCATCTTGCCCTGTGATCAGCATTGTCATATTTCAGGCAGAGACGTTGTGGTGCCTCATATGTAATCTTCTTTGGAGACCTTGGGTCACTGCTAGGATCTGGAAGCCTGTCTGATATAGTAAGCTTTTAGATCAACATTTAAATGCCATATTCTGCAGATCTCTGAAGTATGAGGGCTATCCAGGTATATCTGAATAGACAAACTTTGTTTCTAATTACTTGTTTCAAGCTCAGCCCTAAAAACATATGCAAGAGACTGAGTAAATGAGTAAACTTACATCAGTACTTACTTACCCTGACTACAATTAAAAAACTTGATTACTTATGACTGACTATTTATGTTCTCTAACAGTCTACAAAACTAGCCTAAAAACAATGCTTTTAAGTTGAAGCTCTTCTAGCATCAAATACAGGTTCAGTAAAGAAACCAAAACAAAATATCATTATACAACAGTCTTAAGCCTGAACGTACCTTGGGTAAGAAGAAACATTTTTTTTAAGCCATTGGTTTTTAACTATAAAAACTGTTCTTAAAAGACTGAGATCTCTCAAATGTCTTCCACCACTGCAACTAGACTCTTTTTGGAACTCTAGTCCTGCCATACTTTTGCAAACCTCAGCTGTTTCCTATGATTCCTTTATGTTGCAAAGTTTGGCTGCCAGAGCAAGGTATATTCCTGTGTATAAAGCATTGATGTGCAGCTTTAATATTAATCAAATACCTTATTTATTAAACATATGTTGCCATCTATTTAAATTCTCTAGAAACTTGCTGTTGAACACTTGGTAAAGACATAAGTATTAGGTGTTAACCCGAGTAGATCTTTATAACCTTAGTAAAAGATGGCTACCAGCCACATGGCTGCCCATGAGGTCACCAGCCAAGATGGAGGGAGCCATGTGGTTGCTGTTTAAAGCTCGTTTTTCTAAACAATAATTACTTGCACACATACACACAGTTGGATCCAAGTTACACACATACATACATACAGTTAAAGCTTGCTTACATTTTCAAGTCACATACCTGTCCACATATACACATAAGCAGTTTGCAGAATCATTAGCCATTTTTAAGATGAAAACAAATAAGAATTAACTTTCAAATTCAGTATTTGCAGGTATAAGAAACCATAACAAACAGTTTGCATCACATCACCTCTGACCTTCTACAACCTTCCATGTACCCCTCAGTCCGTTCCTTTGATCCCTCAGACATTTACTCTAGACAAATTCCACTTTTTCTTTTCCTTTAAAACAGAAACTCTTACCAAAGTCTTTCTTGTGATTTCCCTCAGTACTCTAGAATATATTGTAAATTACAGTATTTTAAACAAGAACAGAAATACATGCATATACCATAACAAGAATAACTCTCAATTTGCATCAGCACTGTACCGCAGACGAGAAACTGTTGGTGACATTCCATTCTTGGAGCCAGACCTTGATCAGGTTTTAGCCTCAGGGCAGGTCTTGGGAGCCCCACCCAACAGCATGGAAGAGAACGGGGAAAGTGTGCACCATGGAGACAAAAGATTGCTGTTAACCTCAGATTTTCAAGAACACGAGAATGACAGACTGAAAGTGACTCCACGCCCTGGCTGGGCCCACAGACCTGTAGGCCACTCCTCAGCTGTGACCCTGGAGGGGCAGTTAGTTCTCCACCAGGCCCCACACTGAGCTCCTTGAGGCTCCTGCTGGCTCCTGCCAGCTCTGCCCCATGTCCACACAGGAGCCCAGCCAGAACCTGCCGGCCAAATCTGGGCCCCACAGTGCTCACAGGCCGTTCTAGCACAAAGCCATGCCTAGTTCCCATGCAGCCAAGCCTCTACTCCACAGCTTTTTGAGCGAGCTGGGGCCTGAACCCACTGCATCTAGGCCCCGTGATGCTCACGGGCCGCCTAGACCTCTCAGCGGTGCCCTGGGTCCCCGAAGTAGCAGCTGTGCAGCCGCTGCCTGCCAGACTCATTGCAAGCTTTCTGCTGCCTGCTGCCTGTGCTCTGGTCAGAGAGAGCAAGGAGGCAATGTTAGGTTAGTCTGTGCCAGTTCAACCACCGAAGGGGTCTCCATCCCTTCGGCTGGCAATCGGCCCACAAATCCCAATGCACACACAAGCTCAGGCATAAAACACTCACACATGTGGCCACAGTTCTCACACATTTATACATTTATGAAGGTATAACAAATAACACTGACGAACAAGATAGGCAGACAAAAAGGAAGAACAAGGGCCCTACAGATGGTCCAGGCAGACGAGAGTCCGGAGAAGGAGCCTTGATAATGCCAAAGACCTACAGATGGGACAGGGACAATTCTCCCAATCCCCAGATGGATCCAAACAGACGGACCCCTCATGGGCATCTCCCGATCCCCAGACGGATCCAAACAGACGGACCCCTCACGGGCATCCTAACAGACGGACCCCTCACGGGCATCCTAACAGACGGACCCCTCTCGGGCGTCCTATGACGGGGGGACCTGTGAGGACCCCCGCGTCCTGATGAGGGGTTGGAACGTCTTCCAACTCCTCCAGCGTCACCTTACAGGCGCGTCCGCCAAGGTGAGCCTGTCAGATTCAACCGCCGGCTTCGGATAAGAGAATGAAATTAACAGGAAAACAAAGACAAGAAAATGGAGCGCTCTTACCGATCGGTGCAGATGGACCTCCGGAGCTCTTAGGTGTCCCGGCGGGGGGTCTCTGGGGATCCCGGACGAGCCCCCAAATGTTGTGCCCAGATCGTGACCCCCAGAGACGAGCATGCCGGAATGCAAAAGCAAGGTTTAATCCTGGATATCCAAAAGCAATACAAGCCTAGGCAGGGACTTCGTCCAATACATCCAACGCAGTGGAGGCTGGAGGAAGCACCCACCTGTCTGCAAGCTCAGTTTTTAAAGGGAAAAGTCACAAGGTTACATCATTTAGGGGTGCTAGTAGGGGTACAATTCTGATTGGCTCGCTTCTAGGGACTTCTAGAAATTACTTCTAAGGGAGTGGTTGCCTGCCACCATTTCTCATTGGCTGCCCTCAGGTGGAGGCATTTCTGTGATCAGTTACCCTGGAAACCAGGGAGAGGACATTCCATAGTCTGGCAGGCATTACCTCGTGACTATCTTGTGGCTCTGTACTTTTACACTTCCCGGTTTCTGGAATCTGAACTGACTGGTCTCAGTAACTTCTGGCCTGTTCCAGTAACTTATGGCCTGTAGCTAAAAGGAGCAGTCTTAGGCCTTTAGTTTTGGGGTGAGAGCATTTTGGTCTTATTTTGGTTCCACACACACATGTGTGTTCTTTCTGTCAGCAGCTTTGTTCATTCAACCAGTGACAAGAATTCATTTAAATTCTCTGTGTTTTTGCTCGCCATAGCCTTTGTAGAAATGTATTTCTAATATATTCAGTAAATAATCCACCTGAGAGGTGCCATTCTTTTGATACCCTTAGGATTCCTTGAGGCCTGGGATATAGTTCAGTTGGTAGAGTACTCACCTAGCATGTACAGAATCCTGAGTTTCTCTTGTGTGATTAAAACACATAAAACAGGTCAGTGGCTCATGCCTGCAATCCCAGCACTCAGGAAAGGGAGACAGAAGAATAAGAAATTCTAGATGATTTGATTTCACTGAGTTCAGAGTTTACATGGACTAGAGACCCTGTAAAATAAGATAGAAACAAAATCCATGGGAGGTACTACCAGAATTGACTGAGGTCCTATGAAAATATAAAATATCTGTTAAGTGCCCAGTGCTTGATATAGGCAAATATACTACAAACAGTCATATCCTCCTATATTCGGATGCAAATATATTTATGAATCCAAAATCTGGCATAATACAGCAGAGTTGGATTTACTTTGGAGACCAGCAAGTATCACATGGGTAGGTATTTCTACACTAGTGTCTCCCTGGCATTTATTCTTTTCTCTATCAAAAATATGTTCTATTGAAATCAATACAGTGTATCTCACTTAACCAATGGGACATGTTCTGAGAATGTGTTGTTAGCATTTTACCACCACACAACTTTTAAAGTGTGATTAAACAAATGACGCCAACTACAATGTTAGTATCTGATGGCAATTGCAAGGTCCCATGGTTATGAATTTGATCCAATGTTGGCTGAAATGGCATTATGTGTCATTTTATTGTGTTTCTGATTTTCACATTTTGAAAATATAAATTACACTTTATTTAACTGTTTTTCCCCTCATGGGGTAAAAAACAGATGGGATATAGTTTATGCACACGAATTACAAGGTTAAAGTGAGCAAAGAACTGAGTTTTTCTTGGAGATGTTAACAGCTAGTGACCTTCTAAGGACCAGGGGATGACATTTAAAAGAATACACAGAAAAGGTAAGAATGAGCTTTTTATCCATGAGGAATTTGAAATTAGTGCTGTGTGTGTGTGTGTGTGTGTGTGTGTGTGTGTGTGTGTGTGTGCCCCCCCCCCGCCCAGGTGGAAGCCAGAGGTCAATTTCCAGTGTCTTACTTGATCATTCTTTACCTTTTTTATTTTGAGGGGGGGATCACCCACTGAACCTGGAGCTCACTGATTTGTCTAGACTCCTTGATTCCTGAGTTCCTGTGATCCTCCTGTCTCTATCCCCTGAGTGCTGGGATTACAGATACATGGCCAGCAAGCCTGGCTTTTTACATGGATTCTGAGGATCACATTCAGATCTTCAGGCTCGAATGCCATGCCACGTACATTAACAGCTGAGACATCTCCCCAGCCCCCCCCTACCATTTTAAATTACTAATCCAGCCATTCATTAAAATGTATCCAAGTTCCATTCTCATACCAAGTGACTTCTGAGATCACAGCAAAGAATAAGGGAAGATCATGAGAAGGGGACTATATCCTTGGGGAATGTATAATCAAACAATTTCATGTGTTAGATAATGACATTTTAATTTAAATTAATTCTTACCAAAAATGTCTTGAGTAGAAAAATTATTATCCTCAATTGATAGATGAGAACACTAAAGCCCAGGGAATGTAGGCAATCAATCATCAATATGGAAAAGGGCTACACTGGCATTCAAACCCAAGCCTGTCCCACATGGGGGGTTGTTCATTGTTTCCTCACTGCTGTGCTGTGCTGTTACACCCAGCACGCAAAAGTGCAGAGCAGGTAGAGGGCTCAGGACCACATCACAGCAAGAAACATGCCCTCCCTATAATAAGAGTGCATGGGGGCAAATGCAGTTTGGGATCAGGTGTGAGGCACTTAGGGACTTACTTAGTGACCACTGTCAGCCTCCCTTTCTCTGAGAGGCCAATTTAGGCGCCACAGTAACTAAAAATAGGTTCTCTAGACATGTTCCTCTGCTCCAGCTCCAGGAGCTGACCGCATCACCCTGCCTCACCCCCAATTAGTTCTCTATACATAAAGCACTTTGGCTACCTGCCCTTCTGAGAACGCAGGAGAGTAGACATCAGACCAGCCTGGGCAGGATTCCGAAAGTAGCAGGATGCAGGGATTGACCAGAGTGGAGAACTTGGATGGACAGAGAGAGGCTCTCTCACAACATCAACCCCAGTTCATTTGCCATTAATAACAAGGCAGTCTGTATTCCTGGGCTTGCTCCAACCTGCTAATAGGTGCTCTCTTGGGGATGGCCTTGTCCTCCTTTGCAGGCAGAGTGGAGCCAAGGCAGAGAATCTATGGGCATAAAGGACTTTTTCCAACAATCAGGACTCTATAGACTTCTAACCTCTCTAGGACTCCTATGTTCAGATGGAAGAACAATGGCTTACAGGCACCCGGCAAATGGGGACTTGAATGTCATTCCACCTGCTTCTCATCTGGACATTCTCCTTGTTAGAAGTTCAAGCCATTGATTCAATTAAAAGTTGAACAGCAGGACAATCAAATCTTCACTCCCCACCCTTCTCATCTGATTTATCCTGGCTTGTAGTTTGAGTTAGCAATCACAGAACAGGAAAGAGAGGAAGAGTGGGGGCCACTTTTACAGCCAGATAAATCAAAGCACAGCTGCTGGGAGGGCAGAGCAGAGTGAACGGAACAAGGATGTGTAGGGGGAGCTGCCGGATTTGTAACGCAGCAGGAATCCCGTCACCTTGTTATTTTGGGCAAGTCCCTTCTGCTCGCCAGGCTCTTTTCTGATTTTTTTTGAATGACCTGGTTCTATGAATTTGACAATTTATAAGGATGATGAAAGGTGTTTAAACATACACACACAACTCCAGGACTTAGTTAAATAGATGGTCGAGATTTTAAAGTGAGCCTGAAAGGTCTCTAGGGTTTGCTCTGTGCTGGCAGAGTTCCTTGTTTCCTGGATCCCAGAATGCTGTCTATATCCACTGAATATGCTGAGGTGCAACATGTCTGAGTATGGGTAGATAGGCCTCCAAGACTTTCTCCACAGTTCCTGTGAAGACCCAATGGTGTAGCAGGATGCTGAAGCAGGACCTGATCAGTACTCTGAACTGAGAACCAAAAAGCACATTTGAAGTATTATCCAAATGCAGCTTTGTATGCCCTGCTCTGTCTGCTTTTCTCCTCCAATCATGAGTTATTCATTGCTCCAGTGCGGCCTTTCCTGTACTTAAACTTTCCACCATGCTTGCTTAAAGCTTTTTGTGTCTACTCATCTCTCCTCTCAAAACCAGCCACAAACTTAAAGATAGTCCTGTTGTAAAGAGCTTGGTGTTGAAGCACGAGGACCCAAGTTTGATTCCCAGGGACAAGTTAAAAAAAAAAAAAAAAAAAGATGAATGTGGTGACACACACTTCCAATCCAGTCCTAAGGAGATGGAGACATGGATCCCCAGGACTTAGTAGTCAGCTAGGCTAGCAGCATTGGTAAAGCCTGGATCCAGTGACAGAGCCTATCCAAAAAGACTAAGTGGAGAGTGACTAAGGGGGACACTCTGGCTGCTACCTACACATACATAGTTGCACACATGCAGCCATACACGCACCTGTGTGCATAAACACACACACACACACACACACACACACACACACACACACACACTTAACTCTGTGTTGCTAGACAGTATCTGACACCTAATATAGACCAATGTATTAATGATCCATTTGGGTACTAACTTATCTCCATAGGGATTTTAACTGGGGACATTATCTAAATTCAAAAGAACAATTCTCTTCAATGTATTAGAGCCTTGAATAGGATGTGCAAGCAAGTGTGGAGATATTTTGCCCAGCGTCTTGCTTCTGACACCTTAAATCATATCATGACACCCAGGAAGGAAGTGCATTAATAGCATTTTCCTTTTTAACATTTTGGTACCTAGGAAAGATTTACCTCCCAGGCTAAAAATCCCTCTGCTATATCTGAACAAACAAGCACTTTGAAAATTTAATCAAAAAACCCATTTAGCCCTTTCTGATGTTTCCTACCAAGTTATTCTTCTCCCCCAGTAAGGAGCATCCCTGTACCTCAGCTTTTACTGACAATGAGGCTGATTCCTCCCAATGCAAATCTAAGAATAAATTACAACTTTATGAAATATGTGCATCTTGGAAGGGTTATAGAGGAAATAAGATTGTATTGAAGCCACAGGTAAGCACACTCCACAATAATGTGTTGCAGTTGTTTTTTATGAAGTTAAATGCATGCACTTGATCATTTAAAATCATGTTTGTAACATTAAAACCTAATGGTGAGGATTTTCCCATGTGCTCAATAGGAAATGACTGAAGGCTGTGGCTACTGGAAGGCAAAATAAAAAGGGCAATATTTATGCCAGGTTTCACCCTAGTAAGTTCACAGAAAAGCTGAGTGCAAAGTCCAAGCACAGTTTTGTTCCCACTAAGTAAGGACATTGTGGTTGGAACCCGGGTGTGCATGGAAACTTTCTGTTTGGGATGCAGCTCCTACTATATTTAAACTGTGAGTTCCTAACCCAACTCATTTAATTCTCTGTCTTAATATCTGTGTTTGTGAAAAGAATATTAAGGGATGGATAGATGGCCAGCAGCTAAGAGTGATTTTTGCTCTTGCTGAAGCCATGAAGACAGTTCTCAGAACCCATTTAGGCAGTTCATGACTGCTTGTAGCTACAGCTTCTGGGGATTTGACACCTTCTTCTGGCCTCCACAGGCACCAACACACACACACACACACACACACACACACACACACTTAAATAAATCTTTAAAAATACTACTAAACCACCTTTCATTAAATGATATTTCTGTGAGCACTAAATGAGATTTTATATGTAATAGTCCAGAATATGACCCCAACACATACCTAGTTATGATTTGATGTTCATGACAGGTATTTTCATAATTACTCAATATGCATCTTACCCAAAGGGATTATTAACTAGTCCTTTGTATATACTTGCTCAGTTCCCATCTATCAGGATTAGGAACAGGGTCATTACCATGGCCAGATCACAAAAAGAACCTAGGTGAGGGGCAATGATCTGACTTAACAGGTAAAAGCACTTGCCATACAATGCTGATAGTCCATTATAATCCCTGGAGCCCATGTCAAGAGGTCAGGTGGGTTGTCTCTCATCTGTAACACCAACTTAGCACTTCTAAGGTGAGAGAGGAGGATGTGCTCCAAGCAAGCGCCTGTCTGCAGTCCAGAGGCATCAGCAATGAGGGAGACCCTGCTTCACAGATAAGATGGAATGCGAGAACTGACTACTGAAAGTTTCTCTGTTGACCTCCACACATGGGCTGCAGCCCATGCCTGTCTACACACACACACACACACACACACACACACACACACACACACACACACTCACACACATGGGGGATTGGAGATGGATTAGTAGATGCCCTTACTGTGCAAGTATGAGGACCTGAGTTTGGATTCCATCACACATGTAAAAGTTGAGCTCCTTTAACCCCACACCTGAGCAGGCACAGTGATAAAAGGATCACTACATCTTGCTGGCCAAAGTCCTCTCCGCTGTTGCACTGGGAGAGCCATTCAAGGGCATCAGGTAGAGTTATTAAGAGTAATATACGATGTCTTCCTGGAGCCTCAATTTGTTCACACATACATGTAGGTATGCATCACCCACACGTAGACCACACATGCACACTTAAGCACAGTAAATACATATATAAACTGCAAATAATTAAACAATTGCAAGTGTTCCAAAAACCATGGTAGAGTTAAGGATGAAATACCTAAGTGGGGCATGTGAAAGGTAAGTTTATTAGATGAATTCTAGTTGCAAGCAAACTATTGCACTTAGAAGACACTGTAAGAAGAATCTATGAAGTCACATATAATGATCAACACTGTGAGGCTAAAAGGAATCTGGGTGCTATAAAACAATATCAGGGAGAAAATAGGGTTCAGTTCATTTTGAGTCTAGAAGTACATAGTAAAATCTGAGTTTTCACTGGGCATGGTGATACATGCCTTTAATCTCAGCACTCAGGAGACAGAATCAGGTTGATCTCTGTGAGTTCAGAGCAACTCTAGTCTTCAAAGAGAGTTCCAGGACAGCCAGGGCTGCTACACAGAGAAACTCTGTCTCAAAAAATAAAAACAAAAACAAAAAACAAAAAATAGGATACCTAAATTTTCATGGAATATCATTTAACAGTTTTTACCAGAGTGATTAAACTTGAGAATTGTGTTTTTAGTAGATCTCTTTAACTAGTGTTTACATGCTTGTCTGACAAAGAGGAAGTGAGTGTGTTGGATATGTGGAAATTACTGTGGTATGTGGAACTAAGCTATGTGGTGAATTGGATGAAAATGGCTCCTACAGGTTCATATGTTTGAGTACTTGGTTCCCAGGTGGTGGAAATGTTTGGGAAGGATTAGCAGGTGTGGCTTTGTTGGAGGGGGTGTGACACTTGGGGTGGGCTTTGAGATTCCAAAAGCGCATGCCATTCCCAGTTAGCTCTCTCTGCTTTGTGCTTGTGGATATAGTGTGAGCTCTCTGCTTCTGATTCAGTGCCATGCTTGCCTGTCTACTACCGTGTTCTCCACCATGATGGTCACGGACTCTGACCCCTGATAATCACAGATTAAATGCTTTCTTCCATAAGTTACCTTGATCATAGTGTCTTATTGCAGAAATTAGAAAGGAACTAAGGCAAGATTTGAGAGGATATGAACAGTTAGGGACTGTTACTGGAACACATAGGACTTGGTACTGATGGGATATGAAGGGTTAAGGAGAAATGGAGATTTGGGATTTTAAAATTAAGTGGACAATCTATTGTTTCTCAAAGGTGGCAACACTAAAAGCACTAAATTACCATATTTTGGACATTCTATCTGTAACTTTAAAATAAATCTGTGTATGTGGGCACAGCGATGCATGCACGCATGCATGTGTGGTATATATGTGGTGTGTATGTGCACAAACTCAGGTAAATGTCTAGGAAGGTCAGAGGCCAACCTCAGGTGTTGGTCTTTGTCTTTTATCATCTATTTTTTTTTTCTGGCAGGGTTTCTCTGTGTAGCTTTGTGCCTTTCCTGAAACTTACTCTGTAGCCCAGGCTGGCCTTGAACTCACAGAGCTCCACCTGCCTCTGCCTCCCAAGTGCTGGGATTAAAGCAGTGTGCCACCACCGCCTGGCTGTCTTTTATCATCTTTATGACAGGGTCTTTCTTGTCATTCACTGCATACACCAGCCAACCTAGCTACTCTGTGAATTTCCCAAGATCCTTTTGTTTCCATTTCCCGTATCCCACAAATTTCCATAGAAACATGGGAATACAGACATCTGTGCAACTCTGTCCCTCTGCTTTTGTTTTTGTTTTTACCTGAATTCTGGGAATCTAAACTAAGGGCACAAGGCTCACAAGAGCTTTACTCCACTGAGCCACCTCCCCAGGCATGGCTGTCATCTCTCTGGAGCCCCCAGATAGAGATATCTGAAAGACAGCTAAGTATGGAGGCTCCAGCTTGGGGAAAGAAGTGGTCTTGGCTTGAGATATAATTTTCATCCTGGAAATATAGGACTTCATCTAGACAACAACTGCAGATAAAAAAAAAAAATTCTGAAATTGAGCCTTAGAGATCTCCAGGCTATATAGACTCAAGAGAAGAGGATGAAGTCTTATCAGCAAAATCATGTTCCATTGCTGAGCACAGAGACCAGGAAAGGAGGGCATCTTTTAAAAGAATTGCTAGAGTGAGAGAAAACAGTCACATGTCAAATGCTGGTGAGCTGATGAGAGACACAAATCCTGAGTGAGCAGTGTGTGGAACCAAAATAAGACCAAAATGCTCTCACCCCAAAACTAAAGGCCTAAGACTGCTCCTTTTAGCTACAGGCCATAAGTTACTGGAACAGGCCAGAAGTTACTGAGACCAGTCAGTTCAGATTCCAGAAACCAGGAAGTGTAAAAGTACAGAGCCACAAGATAGTCACAAGGTAATGCCTGCCAGACTATGGAATGTCCTCTCCCTGGTTTCCAGGGTAACTGACCACAGAAATGCCCCCACCTGAGGGCAGCCAATGAGAAATGGTGGCGGGCAACCACTCCCTTAGAAGTAATTTCTAGAAGTCCCTAGAAGCGAGCCAATCAGAATTGTACCTGTACTAGCACCCCTAAATGATGTAACCTTGTGACTTTTCCCTTTAAAAACTGAGCTTGCAGACAGGTGGGCACTTCCTCCAACCTCCACTGCGTTGGATGTATTGGACGAAGTCCCTGCCTAGGCTTGTATTGCTTTTGGATATCCAGAATTAAACCTTGCTTTTGCATTCCGGCATGCTCGTCTTTGGTGGTCTCTCTGGGGGTCACAATCTGGGCACAACATTTGGGGGCTCTCTGGGATCCCCAGAGACCCCCCCCCGCCGGGACCCCTAAGAGCTCCGGAGGTCCATCTGCACCGATCAGTAAGAGCGCTCCATTTTCTTGTCTTTGCTTTCCTTTTCTTATCCGAAGCCGGCGGTTGAATCTGACAGGCTCACCTTGGCGGACGCGCCTGTAAGGTGACCTGGAGGAGTTGGAAGACGTTCCAACCCCTCATCAGGACGCAGGGGTCCTTACAGGTCCCCCTGTCATAGGACGCCCGAGAGGGGTCCGTCTGTTAGGATACCCGTGAGGGGTCCGTCTGTTTGGATCCATCTGGGGATCGGGAGAATTGTCCCTGTCCCATCTGTAGGTCTTTGGCATTATCGAGGCTCCCTCTTCGGACTCTCGTCTGCCTGGACCATCTGTAGGGCCCTTGTTCTTCCTTTTTGTCTGCCTATCTTGTTCGTCAGTGTTATTTGTTATACCTTCATAAATGTATAAATGTGTGAGAACTGTGGCCACATGTGTGAGTGTTTTATGCCTGAGCATTGGGATTTGTGGGCCGATTGCCAGCCGAAGGGATGAAGACCCCTTCAGTGGTTGAACTGGCACAGACTAACCTAACATTGCTTCCTTGCTCTCTGACCGGAGCACAGGCAGCAGGCAGCAGAAAGCTTGCGATGAGTCCAGTGTTTGGTGGTTAATATCACGGACTGCATCTATTACTGTTTTGATTGTCTGCTGTAGGTTGGCGTACGAAAATACAGGAATAGACCAGCAGTGTAGGGAGTGCTTAGCAGGTGAGTCACTCAGCACTTGTCTTGCAAGCATGAGGACTGGAGTTTGACCCTGAGATTATTTTTAAGAGAGAGAGAGCGAGACAGAGACAGAGACATAGACAGAGACAGAGAGACAGAGACAGAGAGACAGAGAGAGACAGAGAGGAGAAGAGAGGGAAGGAGGGAAAAAGGTAGGCAGACAAACATGACAAGCATCTGTTACCCCAGCCCTAGGAAAACAGAGACAGGGGAAATCTTGGAGCTCAGTGGCTAGGCAGCCTAGGCTACTTGCTGAGCTCCAGCCCAATAGACTTTGTCTCAAAATCCCTGTGGAAAGCACCTGAAGACAATATCCAAGATTGTCCTCTGACCTCCACATATGTACACACTGGTACATGTAGACTATCCCTCTCCACTGGGCACACACAAATTCAGTCAATTGTTCAATAAGTCTGGAGATGTTTTTCTCTTTTGTGAAAGACAAGGAAAGAGTATGACTATTTTCATAGGAAACTGAGGTCTAGATAATGTGTTTAAGAATTTAAATGATGGGGGAAGGGTCTTGTCCTCCTCTATCATGTTCTACCTTATACTTTTAATTTCTAAATTCTTTTTATTTGTGTGTGTGTGTGTGTGTGTGTACACTTGCATGAATGTATGCCACTTGTTTATAGGTGCCCATGGCAACCAGAATAGGTCAATGGGTCTCCTGATACCGGAATTACAGAGAGTTATAAGTTGCCAGATATGGGTTCTGGGGACTGAACTTAGGTCCTCTGGAAGATCAGTAAGTGCTCTTAGCCACTGAGCCATCTCTTCCACATTTCCGTCTTATTTTTTGAAATAAGGTCTTTCACTGAACCTGTAGCTAGCCGGTACAGCTAGACTAACAGGCCAGCAAGCCACTGAATGCTTCTGTCTCCAGAACTGGATTATAGGCATGTGATACCATTCCCTGTCATTTCAAACTGTGGGTGCTGTGGATCAATTTCAGTTCCTATTCTTGCACAGAAAATGTTTCACCTACTGAAGCATCCCTCCATTAGATGTTTTATTTTTAAAGCTATCTTCATATAGGACAAATGACTGGAAGCACATTCCTTGTCAGACATGCTTTTGTATGTTAACTCCTATGATCCATTCAGCAGGGCCACAGATCATCATTGCACTCAACTCATGAGAATATCATACACAGAAAGCTACGCAGCTCTTTCCAGGTGAGAGAGCAGTATCCAGCAGTGCTATCCTTTTGAGTATGAGACTCCTCAATTCAAGACCATTTCCTCTCATTCTTTTCAATCTTACCCATGGAGAAGCTAAAATGATGGGTGGAATCTGTAAACCCAAAGCAATTAAGCCAGCTGAGCCCTTGTGAAGGGCTCATACTTTGCATTTTGCAGATAAAGTTTTTTTTTTTTTATCTAAAATATTCCACTTCTAGACATCTTGCTACCCTAAGAAGTCACTGCAGTTTCACATATCTTCTAGATATATTTGGAATGTCAAGTTGTGTTTTGTCTATACATTTGTTTTTTATTTTCTTAGGAGTTCTATGTAAGTATAAGTATAAGTGAAATGAAGGGAAAATAGTAAGGAAACCACAAAGTGAACTACACCATCATGGCCAAATTAGGAAGAATAATTAAAATGATTGGTACAAATTACAATTTTGGGGGAATGGAAGTAGCTTTAGGTTTCATTTTATTTTGCTTTTAATACAGACATGTTTAACCTTCCTGTTTTGTTTTTAATTCACACTGTAACACTGATAAAATTTTAATTCATTAAAACTTTTTATTTATGTGGATGTGTGTTTATGGATTTTTTAATGCTCATGTATGCATGTGCAGGTTCACATGTACATATGTATATGGAGGGGCAGAGGTCAGTGTCAAAAATTCTCACTTTCTCTCCAACTTATTTTTTGAGACAGATTTGCACACTTACCCACTGGACACTAACTGGTTAGAGAATAAAGAGTGAGTTCCAGGAGGTGGCCTATCTCCACATCCTCAGAAGTGACATTGCCGTGGCAAGCTACCACCTTTCACACAGGTGCTGAGTAGTGAACTCGGGTCTCCCTCCATTTTTTCATGGTAAGTACTTGACCAAAGGACCATTTTCCCACCTCAAAGACAACAGAATTTTTAGAGCACTCAATCACAGACACATTTTAGAGTCTTTATGCTTCTAGAAAAGGTGTTTGTGAGTGACATTCCATGTCTTAGATCTTAGTGTACAAACTTGTTTTATAAATGCTAATCTCTTACTATCTTAAAAAAATTCAAATGAAAATGAAAAGATGACCAATCTCTACAAACAACCTCTTAAAATAGGAGGTACAAGTGATGATTTTAAGAGAAATAAAGTATCATAACTGTGATTTTCCTTTATGTTGAACATTCAGGCTGTTTTTTGTTTGTAATAGACAAAATTTGTCATTTCACACTGATAGAAAATTATGTTTTATTAAAATATTATATTTCTGATTAAAAATAAATCTGCATATAAAAAATAAAACTAGATTGTTTTTAAAACTTAAAGAAAAACACTGATTCCTCTTCATGCTTATACAATTAGATGCACATTCTACATATATGATTTTGTATCTTGATTCTCGGGGTCATCAGGTAAAGGTGCCTCTCCAGCATGATGACCTGAGTTCAATCCTGAGGACCAAAATGGTTGAAGGAGAGAATCAATCCCTACAAGTTTTCCTGTGAAATGTACACACACTTTGACACATACACACTGTCTTACACACACACACACACACACACACACACACACACACACACGCATGCACGCACGCACGCACGCACGCACGCGTACACACACACACACACACACACACACACACGCACAGGGTGGGGTTGTGGCAAGAAGATAGAGATGGAGAGAGACATAAGTACAAACAGAAGTAACTAATTATGAAAATGTTTAAAGATAATATATAATTTTATCAATAACACCATTGATTTTCCAACCAATATACCACTGTGAAATACTTATCTTGCTTTATAATTAGTTTATTATAAACTCTGCCACAAATGAAACTCTGCCACAAATGGCTTTTAGCATATTGTTTTCAAAGATTCAGTCTTACAAACTGGGGATTTCTCAGTCAGTTCAAATGTAGAGACATTTCTAAAACACCAAGTTATGGTATTTTCTAAAATAACCCCACAATTTGGATATTTCAACAATGAATGACTAGTTATTATCTCATTATAGCAAATGAAGGGACTGGAGAACTGTCTGTCTGTTTTGGTAACTAGTGTGCTCTAAGCACTAGTTTGAGAGAGTTGTTTAGTTCTCTAAGGTACTGTTACTTAAAAAACACATAATTTGTTCCACAAAAATATTTAAAACAAATGGTGAAGCTGTTATTGGGTTTGTTTACAGGTGAAGTATTTAAGACAATTCCAGGCAAGAAAATCTGCTAAGATGTTGTGTCATTTCTGAAGACTTGGGCTGGTCTATCTTCCTCTTTCTCACATAAGCTGTATCTGTATGATGAGGCCCTGTGTGTGCACAGACTCTTCCCAACAGCATGGGACAGGCCCAAGGCTGGCTATCATTCTGTCTATGCAACTCAACCATTATGATGATGTAAGCAACTTAAGGAGCGAGTGTGCATCACAGGTTCAGGTACAGTGTGTCATGGTGGGGAAGGCATGGTGGCAGGATGTAAGGTGGTTGATCACATTATACTCAGTCAAGAAGAGAAAGAGGTGAACACCGCTGCTCAGCTCACTTTCTCCGTTTTACTTATTCCAGGACTCCTGCCCCTGGTACGGTGCTACCACAGGTAGGGTGAGCTTTCAATTAGCCCAGCTTAGGAAGTCTTTCACAGACATACTAGGAAACTTGTCTCCTAGATGATTCTAGATCCTGTCAAGTTGATAATCAAGATTAATTGTCACACATCAGTCCTATTGAAATCTTCTAAAATTATGTCTAGGATCAAACTGATATGAAACACCATCAAAAGTTCAGGAAGCCCTTTGAAATATTGAGGTCATTCCTTCATGTGATGAATACAAACAAGGACTATGGCAGATTCCTGGATAAACCACAAAGTGACACATGTCCCTCTCTGTAGCTCACTAGAGACTGTGTAAAGAAATCTAAACTTACACCCACACATGTGCTCAGCACGTCCAGGAAGCCTGAAATACCAGATTTTTCAATCATCTTCTGGAATATTCCCTATTCTTGGTCACAAATTATACTTGTGAGATTCTTCACAGGGAACCTGCAGTGAAATCCCATTTCCTCTTCTTAGTTCTCACAAGATGTTGTTCAAATTGTTGATTGACTTTATGTCATCAACCTCAGATAATTAGAACAGCAACACTAATTCACTCAGTCTCCATCAGTGCCTTTCTTTTCCTCTGTGGTCTACACTAGTAGAATTTAAGTTAACTTTTTGAGATAGACATAAAACTTTTATGGCAGAAGAATTATACAAACCTTCTGTTCTAACATATCTAGTTTAGTGATTGCTAACCCATTTAATTGTTTGTGTACACAGAGAGTGCACATATTTATATTAAGCTTTGAATCCTCATTATAAGCTAATTTTGCCTCAGCAAGTTACTAAGTTTTAAAGTCATTTTCTCCATAATTACCATTGGTAATGGCTGGGTAAGATTCCACGATATGAACATATAAAATTCATTTGCTAACATGTGAATTACAGATTAATTATGTTGGCTTTTTTCTTGTGAAGGAAAAGCTATAATGATCAACTGTATATGTTTTTCAGATTGTGTATTTAGGAAAATTTCCTTATAGTCAGTTCTAAATTTGGAAGAATGTCCTTCTAAACAACATAATGGAGTAGCATTACAATAACAATGTATACAAACACCAGTACTGGGAGTGTAGCTCAGTGGCAGAATCTTTGCATTTAAGTGTGAGGACCTAGGCTGATATCTTTCACCCCTTAACACACACACACACACACACACACACACACACACACACACACACACACAATGAGCAATGTGGAAATTGTTCATTCATCCTTTATTATTAACATCTAGAGATTAGTACTATTGCCTCTAATTTTGCTTATTTGAAAAATGATTGCACATGCTCACATGATCTGATGCAAGGTATTGTTGAAAAACATTCATTTTAGAAGTTGTTTGAATTTGTGGATTATGATCAATTAACCTTTACTGTAGATTTTACAGTTATGAGCTTCCTAAATAAGAAATAAAGCCAACTTAGTGCTAATGGAACAAATACTGGTATGCTGCAACAGTTTGTGATGGCAATGTCATTCTGTATGCTGTGAATGTGTGATGTTCTGATTGGTTGATAAATAACATGCTCATTGGCCAGTAGCCAGGCAGGAAGTATAGGCGGGATAAGAGACAAGGAGAATTCTGGGAAGAGGAAGACTGAGTCAGTAGTTGCCAGCCCGCCATCCAGGGAGTAGCCTATAATGGCACACAGGTAAAGCCATGGGAACATGTGACGATTTATAGATTAACAGAAATGGGCTGAGTTTAAGTGTAAGAGCTAGTTAGTGGTAGGCCTGAGCTAATGGCCGAGCAGTTTTAGTTATTATAAGTCTCTGTGTGTTTACTTGGATCTGAGTGGCTGTAGACTGGGTGAAACACAGGAAACCTTCAGCTACAAGTTTAGGATGAGAGAAGGGGAGACATGGTCTCTTTCATAGGCCTTGATGCTCAAATGAGAAAACCTCAAGTCAAGTCAGGAATGGGGCATGGCAGAAATCAGAGAAAATTATGGAGACACAAAGAAGGAAAGGAAACACTGACCAAGACATCTGGTTAAAACTTCTTACCAGGTGAGAAGCAAAAATTAAGATATGATAAACATTTTCTGTAAGGGCTCCTGACATACAGACATTATTGCTTTTATATATCAATATTTTATTTTAAAATACCAATGAACAAAGATTAGAAACTTTCTTAGATTTTTTTTCCTTCTGTTGTGATAAAATACTCCAACAAAAGAAACTTAATGGAGAAAGGACATTCTGGTTCACGATTCAAGGTGCAGTCAATCATGGGGGTAAGTCTAGGAATAAGGAACCTGAAGCAGCTGGTTGCATTACATCCAACATCAGGAAGCAGAGAGAGAGGAATGAATGAATGAATGAATGAATGAATGAATGAATGAATGAATGAATGAATACCACCCCTCTGTTCACTCTCTCTACTTCATACATTTTAGGAGTCTCTACCAGTGAATGGTGTTGCCCACAATTTGTCTTCCCACATCTATTAACCTTATCAAAACGCTTCCTCACTAGCATGTCTAGCTGGGTCTTCCAGGTGATTCTCAAATATCTCAAGTGAACATTTAACACTAACTCTCACAGTATCTGAATCTATATACTAGGGACAGGGGCTTTCCTTTCCCCATTTCCTGGGAATCTCATACAAGATTGTTAACTCTATTCACAGTGGTGCCTACCTTCCTGCCTCCTCATGATCTAGTTTCACTTTGTCATCAGAATCCTGCTAGATGCCCCTCAGAAAAAGCCCCAAGATCTTACTTGTATTCTTTAGTAACCTCCTAAGAATAGTAACTTCAAAATATACTGGTCTCGGGACAATTGAATGGAAGGTGACTCTTCCTAGAGAAGCCCGCACCAGCACTGAGTGTCTTTCATTCTCAGCAACGCTTTCTCTTGACACTTGTTTTTAAATCTACATGAAACATTCTTACTAAATCCCAATTCAGTTTTACACTTGTTGCTCCTGAAAGTCTTCACTATGTTTGTAGCTGGAAGTTAGAAATTCCTCTACACTTATCTCTAAACCTTCCAGTTTGGAGACTTTTCTCTTCTACACTGAAACTATGTATAAGAAATTAGACTGAAGGAAACTAAATGTAACCACAAATAATTCAAAATTAGGGCAGCTAAAACTGCCCATAGACTTTATCTCTGTCTTTTATTGCTAACATCTGTAGGATTTTTCTAAACTTAAATATGAAGATTATCATACTTCAGATCAACACAGTCTTCTTTTAAAGGCTCCTTCTTTTTGTCCAGCCTAAAGTATAGACAACATAGGCACACCCACTAACATTTTTCATCATCTCTTTATAAATTTCACACCTCACTGCCAAAAATCTCCAGTTCTCTCAGCCCACAAAACAGAGGCTCACAACTCTGAGCCTTTGGCTTGCTGTGGATTTCTGTCATTCTATGCAAATAGATACTTATCAACTCTTGAATCGGCAAATCTCATTATTACCGGGTTTCAAATGGGCAGAGTTCATTTCTCCTTCTTTTACTTCCTTAGTTCATTTCCCATTTAGTAACTGAGTTGTTTGGATGCCTAACATCATTTACATCTAGAAACATCTTAAGCTAAAACCTTAGGTATTACCTACTCAAAGTTGCTGCAGGCTGAAGGAATATATCATAAGAACTCAGCTGGTTATGGCAAAGTCACTACCTGGAGGGATCAGGGAATTCCTCCAGAGGAAGCCAAATTCCAAGGAGTTTTTGTTGTTACTTGGTTTGTTATATATCAGCTGCATTCTGTTATGAAAATCATGTGTGCCTTCATAGTTTTTTCAATTGACTTTCCCTTAAGAAGGACTAACAGTGTGGACTGATCATTCTCTGGACATACACATTCCAGGTATTAGGAGAACAGCCTCAGGAAAGGCTTTCTCTGGAATCAGATTATCTTAGCCACTTTCAAGGACTACAGGAAACACCACCCAGGTGGGTGCCCAACTTCTGATGACTAACAATGATAACAGGCCACCTGCAAGGCTCCTGATTTAAATTCCACAAGGAGACACCGCCCAGGTGGGCCCCGACTTCTGAGCCACATGCAAGTCTCCTGACTTACAGTAAATTCCACAAGGAGACACCGCCTAGGAGAGGTGGACATTAAGTAATAGCTTTACACAATTTAGCTCAGACCCTCCCTTTATATACCGGGATTTCCAGGGCACAGGACGGAGAAGAGAAAAGAGAATGGAAGAACTAGATGGGTAAGAACTTGAGAGGAACAAACTGAGATGGGGAAGAACTAGATTGAAGGGCTAGAAGACTGTACTAGAGGAACGAGATGGGAAATGAGGAAGAGCCAGATAGGGAAGAACAAGATGAGGAAGAGCCAGATGAGAGAGAAGGAGATGGGAGAGGAGCTGATAGGGGAAAGAACTAGACAGATGAGAACCTAGAAGGGACAGAACTAGATGAAGGAATTAAGATAGAACCTAGAGGGGACAGTAGATAAATATAGAGAAATCAGGCAAGAAAGGAGCTAGACATGAGAGCAGAATAGAAGCTGTGCAGAGAGAGAACTATCACAGAATAATAAAGTGTATAAACTAAAGAGTTTTGTGTACATAGATTCATTTCTTTTCGTCAAAGATTTATTATCCACTGGTTGTAGATTCTTCCAGACCCTGGGAGGGGACTATTGAGGGGCTGGACGCCCAGAGTCCCTGATACAAAGTGGCCATCTAAACTCCAAATTGTAAAATCTTCCTGTCCACACATTAAACTTCATAGCCAATGATATATCCCTGTATCAATACTTGGAGTGTCGGGGCTCTTAAAAGCTTGTATCAGTGGATACTGCCAAAAGAAAAAAAAAATGCATAGAATAGTTTCATCAATGTGTCTCTGAAAGCTACTTTGCAAAATCTACATGTGTAGGAAAAAAAAGAAGCCACCAATGTCCTGCTCCCAAGTGTTCATGACGATAATCAACTAAGAAATACACAGATAGAGGTAATTTTTTCTCCTGGAAGATGCATTTCTTTTGGCTTCAGAATTATTCCAATAACCATCTACATTCCAAGACTCCCCATCTCTACGCCTTCTGCTACATAAATGAGTTTGTCCACAAGAAATGATCAAAGGACCATGAAATATGAAATTTAGTTATGTCTCAAAATAAAAAACCGTCAATATTGTGTTACACTAGTCATTATTCTCATTTCTCTGAGAAAACAGCAGAAAGCAATAGCATGAGGGACAGGCCACCAGGAGGGAAAAGCCTGACAGCAGGGGTTTGAGGCAGCTGCTCACATAGCATCCAGTCAGGAAGCAAAGAGATGGATGCTGGTGCTCAGCTTGCTCTTTATTCAGCCCAGAATCACAGACCATGGAATGGTGTCAGCCACAGTTAGGGTGGGTCTTCCTACCTCAGTGAATACACTACAGAAAAAACATATCTCACAGTCAGCTCAGAGTGTGGTCTCCTAGGGGACTCCAGCTTCTACGGAGCTGATGATCAATTGCCAACCATCTCAAATACCCATGGCTCTGTTGAGCAATAAGTGTCTGCATCAGGCTTTTGCAAGTGTCGCAAAACCTGACTTCTAGATGTAGCTCTGCTCCATTTGGAAGCTGCAAGTGAGTCTGCCTCTGCTCCTGTGGAAATGCGGCTCCCTCTTCTTAACAAACATACACAGTCATTCTTCCACACCTCCAGCCTCTGCCATAGGTAATCTTCCAAGTGCAGTTTTCTAATGACTTGGCTTTGTTCTCCTAACCATGGAAAGCAATTATAATTAGTTGTCTGAGCGAGAACATGCTAACTCATGAATATTCATGAGCTGTCATGTTCTTTTTTTCTTCTGCTTGTCCATATTTTGGACTGCCTTTGTGCTCATCCAGGTGAAAAGTGAGTCAGAAAAATGAGATAAATTACATAAAACACAGTGGAGTGATAGAACAAGAGTCAGAGGCAGTTATTAAGTAAATGGGACACAATGCTTTAAAGAATTCTCAAAGAACAAATGTACATGGGAGTATCTGGGGAGGTGGCTCAGTTGAGAAAATGCTTGCTGTGCAGATTCGAAGATCTGAATTTTCCAGTCTCTAGCATCAGTGACAAAAGCCACTGAAATGGCAGGTGCCTATAATCTCAGTACTGGGGAAGTAAGGCAGGAGGATTACTGGGATTTGTGGCCATTAGAACAAGCTGAGTTGGCAAGGTCCAGGTTCCTTAAAATACTGTTTCAGAAAATAAGGTGGAGAATGGCTGAGGAAAACAGCTGACACCTATCTTCAGCCTTAACATGAAACCACAGGCAAGCATACAAACACACACACACACACACACACACACACACACGCGTGTACCAAAGAATGCGTAGGGAGTTCTTTCTGTAAATTGCATCTATGTCACAACAAGCACCGAGATACAAGTAGCCAGTGACACAGAGCCACAGTCAAGAGCTGGGAAAGGCAGTTCTGTTAATCACCACTCATGCTCAGAAGAGGGAAATTCCCAGTAATCAACACACATGCTCAGAAAAGGGAAACCATCTTAGGACATTTTGTTTACAAAGGACTGAAACTGACAATTTTTTGAAATGCAAATGCATCTTACTGTATCCAAATACTCATATACAGGCTGTATTTTATTTTTCAGCCATCAGAGATTGGTTTATTATTGTGTTTATCCCACAGGTTATGACACCATAGGAGGTCTTGTTTTAAAAACTGGAATGGGCTTGTGAGATGGCTCAGTGAGTGACAGCAAGCAGTAAAAGCACTTGCTGCAGGTCTGATGACCTGAGTTCAAACCCCAGATCCCGTGCCCAAACGCCGGACATTTTGTAATGCCAGCACTCCTATGGAAAGAAAAGAGACGAGACAGCTCTCCAGCAGCTGGGCCGAAGCACACACGTGACAGAAGTAACAGGAGAGATGCTGCCTGAATAAGGTGAAAAGGGAGCACCTGCTTCTGAAATTCGTATTCTGATTTCCCGTATATACCCTGGTGTGCATGCACCCACACCACTATCCTCTCCTTTCCGCCACCCTTCCTTCCCCCTCTTTCCACAAGCCTCTCTCTCTTGTGTGTGTGTGGGAGAGAGAGAGAGAGAGAGAGAGAGAGAGAGAGAGAGAGAGAGAGAGAGAGAGAGAGATTTAATTGGGGTGTCTTCCTTTATCGTTCTTCAGTTTATTTATGGAGGCATGATGTCTGAACTGGCAGACTGATAGCCAGCTTGCCCCAGGGATTCCCCTGTCTCCGCCTCCCTACTGTCAGGACTACAGGCAGCTACCACACTCACCAGGCTTTTTCATGGGTTCTGGGCATTTGAATCCCAGTCTCCATACTTGTGTGGTGAGTGATTTATCCCCTGATCCTTCTGTTCAATCCCACCTTGTTTTTTGTGAGAAGGTGTCTCTTTGAGTCTGGCTATAACAGATTTTGATAGATCAACTGGCCGGAGAGCCACAGGGATCTACCTGTGTTTGCTTCCTCATAGCAAGAATTGCTAGTGTACACACCATAATCAGACTTCAATTTTTGTCTTTATTGTTTTTGTTTTTCCAAGTTGAGGGATTCAATCCAGGAGCTTGACCATGCTAGGAAGGCACTGTGTCACTGAAACACACCTGTAGCTTCCTGTACCTTCTCTGACCAGTGTGAAGGCAGCTGGCTACACATGGCTGATTAAGACAAATAAGTATTCAGGCATAACTGAATATTGTATGTAGTTCTTATGCTACAATGAACTATTCTCTTCAGGATATTTTAACCATCAAAGCAGTTCATATCTGTGTATTGTGTCAAAGCAAAGAGTAGGCCTGCCTTGGCCTATAGACAAAGGGCTGTAAGCCTTGTCTATTATTTTTCCTTTTTGGGTCTTTATTTTCCTTGAACACCAAACCTCTTTCTTAACTGTAATGTCTTTGTTCTCCTAGTATCCAGTTTTATACTTCCAATATCATAATTATAACACTAAGAGAGAACTCTTGCTTTACTGGATCAATATGTATTTTACTGAAATAAATTCATACCACTAACACATATTGCAAATTTCCCAGTTTAAATACTTGTAAATGGAATTGTTTTCAAAGACTACTTTGCCTGCACATCCAGAAAATGGTTCCAGAACAACCCTGTGGATATGAAAAGTTTAGGATGTTCAAGTTATTTGGAAGAAACGAGGTGTTATGTGCATGTAACCTATGAATCGTTACTCATAGAAACATCTCTAATTAATTATGATATCTAAAACAATTCAAATGGCATACAAATCCTTACAGTATATTACAGTATATTATTTAGAAAATCATCACAAAATAAAATAAGTACATATACAGCACACGTGTATTTTAGTATTTTTGACTCAAGCCTGCAGGTTTGGCACCCACATATACAGATGACCAGCTCCATTTGTCACACTGTACGTTCTCCTGCTATTGGACATATTTGGTTCCAATGCTATGTCATGACTCACCTGAAATCAGAGTATACTTAGCTAACCTACAGTTCACATCATTTCTAATGATATTAACACAGAGAAATGACTTAATAGGAAATAATTGAAATTATTTATGATGAAAATAGAATCTCATGTGCATTGCCTAAAATATATATTCATGATTCTGTAATATTGAGCATGAACATGCATTATATACATTGTGTATATCTTCAGATGATGACAGTAATATAAATCTTCTATTGGAAGGAGCAGGTAGCATATTTATTTTAATAGGAATAAGAATGATTAAGACAATGTGCTTGTCTATATTGGCTTCAAAACATTTATTAATTTAGGACTTGAGTGCTTTACTTAACATATGTAAGTCAAAGATTTGAGGAAAAATTTAAAATAACTCATCAATGCATTTCTTTCTCTTCTGATGCCTTCTGCATCCTTTCTCCTATTTATCACAATGAGGCACAAATCTGAAACCTACAAAATCCCTCACATGGAAATTTCAGATCTGTGTTCTCTCTCTCTTTCCCTTCCTCCCTCCCTCCCACCTTCTCCCATCCATGTTTGCTGTGTGTATTTTTTCTTCCTACTAGTCAACACACCCCCTGCTGGCTCTAGGCTAACATTCATTCCATGTTATTAAAAATGCCAATAAAGCCGGGCGTGGTGGCGCACGCCTTTA
Source organism: Peromyscus maniculatus bairdii (assembly GCF_049852395.1). Taxonomy (NCBI): domain Eukaryota; kingdom Metazoa; phylum Chordata; class Mammalia; order Rodentia; family Cricetidae; genus Peromyscus; species Peromyscus maniculatus. Next base: position 15,949,154 of record NC_134862.1, read on the forward strand.
ATCCCAGCACTCGGGAGGCAGAGCCAGGCGGATCTTTGTGAGTTCGAGGCCAGCCTGGGCTACCAAGTGAGCTCCAGGAAAGGCGCAAAGCTACACAGAGAAACCCTGTCTCGAAAAAACCAAAAAAAAAAAAAAAAAAATGCCAATAAAAAGCATATTAGAGATGTTTTCCAGTGTTTTCTATCCTAGTTTAAATGCAAAAGGGATAAAAGGACACCAAGGGAAAGGTTGCTTAATGAAATAAACCTTGGAAAACAATTATTTCTTCTCCATATTGATTTCTTGAAAACTACGACTTTGGAGAACATTATGAGATTATTAGCCTTTCCTACTGGAGAATGCTGCAGATCTTCTGTTCAGATAGTTGTCCGGATTATGTAAAGATCAGGGAGGGAGCTCAGGTGTGACAGGTATTTGTTTCCTTCACTAAATTCAGCAAACTTAGCAACAGCATGCTAGCTGTTCAACTGTTTACTGGGGCATGGAAGGACTGCAGAAACCCTAAAAAACTTTTCAGAAATATGAAATTTTCAGTCGTATTTTAGCTCAAGTGAAGAAACTAAAATGGAGATTGATGTTTAATAAGCATTATTCTACCTTCTAGAGAACCTAGCTGTCACTGGCATATATATATGTTGTGTTCCACTGTAGAAGTCATTTACTATTGTGACTAAAGCTGAAAAAAAAATTGGCTGGAGATATTGCTCAGTCAAGTGTTTACCATGCAAATACAAACTCAGATCCCTGCATCCATGTAAAAAGCTGAGCACAGTGACAAATACTTCCAATCCCAGGGCTGGAGAGGTCAACAAGAGGATTTTGGATTGCCTTGGCCACTAGTGATGCCAAGTCCAAGTTCATTGCTCCAAGTTCACTGAGAGACCTTGTCTCAAAAACAATAAGGCGAGTGGGTGGAGGAACAAGTCGGCGCTTAGGAAAACATGCTATTCTGCCAGAAGACCTGAATTCAGTTACCAGCATCCTCCTGGGACATCTCACAATAGTCCATAACTCCAGCTTCAAGGGATCTGGCACCCTCAAATGGACTCTTCAGGCACTCACATATATGTGGCCTATGCAGAGGGAGAAACATAAACTAAAGGTAAATATTTTGTAAAAAGCCAGAGAGTGATGGAGGAAGACACCCTGCTGAGATCTCTAGCCTCCGTAAGCACACGCTAATGGACTAGGGTAGTTATCATTGTCTCCTGTCCTCATGAGATCATGCCACTGATGGGAAGAAACTTCAGGAACAATTAGCTTCTTTATTCACACACCTCTCTGTTTATCTTAAGAAGAAAACTGACCCTTTCTGTGAGTCTTACTTGTCAGATCCTGACCATATAACAAGCACCAGATAACCACCCCCACAGAAGCCTGCAGCAGTTGTAATAGGCTTAATTTACTCAGGACTTATTCCTCAGCCTGTTGGGCAATCGGAGAAGTTGGAATTAGCTGTCAATCAGGAATCTTGCTGTGAAGGAGATTCAAATTCTGAAGACAGGACCAAATAACCTTTGGCATCTAATAAAAAACAATGATATAGTCTAGGCGTAAGAGTGTTACTCACCCTGCTCCTGCTAGTTGACTGTGATGTGTTGAGTAAGTAATTATGTATAGTTTCCTAGAATGACTAAGACCTTTTTAGGTGTTTGTAGCTACTTTTACTCCAGGGATAAATTGATAAATTGTCTTCTTTGGGCTAGAGTTTTCACATTGATAAGTCAAATTTATATAATAAAAGTATCATTTCACATATGGTTCTATTAAATATTAAGAAACACCAAAGCCAAAAACTGAGTCCATGCATTATAGGTGTTTAAACTCGGTGCCAGGGGGCTGGAAAAAATGGCTGTACATTCAAGAGTACTTGTTGCTCTTCCAGAAGACCTAGGCTCTGCTTCCAACACTCATTTCAGGTGGCTGACAACTGCCTGTAACTCCAGCTGCTCCAGTGATACATCTATGATGCTGTCTTTTGACATCTATAGTCACCAAAACACAAGTGAGCACACACAAACAAGTGGCAAAAACATAAGCACACCCATACCCACACATCAGTATCAAACACATAACACATACCTCACACACAAGTGCATACACACCCACACACAGGTAGCACACATACACACATATACATGCACATGCACACACTCACACTTATACACAAGAATACATACACCATCACAATATTCTCACATATGCACATGTGTAGCTTGAATTTTCCTTCCTGGCCCACAGGACAAATCTCTCTCACCTGCCAGTCCCACAGCTGCTCAGACCCAACCAAGTAAACACAGAGACATTTTTCTTATAAACTGTATGGCCATGGCAGGCTTCTTGCTAACTGTTCTTATATCTTAAATTAGTCCATTTCTATAAATCTATACCTTGCCACATGGCTCGTGGCTTACCAGTACTTTACATCTTCCTTGTCCTGGAGGCTCCTGCAGGCAGTGACTCCTGCCTTCTGTTCTTTTATTTCTCCTCTCTGTTAGTCCTGCCTATACTTCCTGCCTAGCCATGGCCAATCAGGTTTTATTTATTGACCAATCAGAGCAACTTGACATACAGACCATCCCCCAGCACAGCCAAGTGCAGATCATTTCAGACACCTGCACTCAGGCCCGTGGTCCTAATCATCCTCTATGCGGACCTGCTGGGTAAAGCCACGAGGAAACCAAGAACGGGCTCCCACAGGACATACAGAACATCCCACAGCACACATGTACACACACACTCACAGCTACACGTATACATGTATCCACGTGCAAATATGTGTAAGCACACTCAAAATGCATTTTTAAAAAGAGACTGGATCCCAGAGGAATCAAGCTGTATGCTAAAGCTAAAGCTATCATACTATGCAACTTCCAAGCCAAGATTTAGTCTCAGTATTTCACCTTCACTCCCAGAACACATTTTGTGAAATTACTTAAGAAGACTTCTCAGGAAACATAAAACATATCCAAATGACATCCTGGTCATTTTGAGAGGACAGTTCTTTGGTAAAACACAGGCATAACTTAAAAAGAGATATTCTTTTTGATATTTCAGTCTGAATGTGACATGCCTGTGCCTGTATAAATGTAATTACTCAGACACTTTGAAAGGAAGACACTCCTTTAATAACCAACTCAATGCAGAGCCTGGTATTACACATCCATGGGAAGCATGTTCCAGCATACTTTGTCATGTGGGCCAAGTATCAGGACATTCATGCAGATGTCCACTCTTCCAAAAAAGTAGAATTCTGCCTTAATTATCCTAAGACCTGACTATCCTGTTAAGACAAATATATCTGACTTGGCTTGACCTGAACAACGCGTTACCACAAAGAGACAAAGAATTGATTCATTATGCCAACTACGAATTTCTCTTCTCACAGGAAGTGATCTTTGTCATCTTAAAATCTCCAGCAGTGTTCATAATGGGAGACACTTGGCACAGAGTCTGATGCTAATAGCTGCTGTTATCTTACGTGTTTCCCATCCTATTTTCTTAGTCAGTTTTAGGCCTGCAAGGGTCAAGGGTAGCAAGTTTCTACCTACTTTGCCCTGTTACCAACCATTTACTATAAGGAAGGAAAACCAAACAAGAAAATTAAGTAACAAAGAAAAAAATGTAAAGGAAAACAATAACCTCGTGCTACACTGATATTTTACAAAAACAAAACAAGAAACTGAAAATGTGGTAGTAATCATCCTTCAGTCAATAAAACAAACCATGAAATGTAGAGTAAAAATCATCCAAAAACAATGATTTTGAAAACAGAGTGGACAGTGTGATTATATGTAAGCTCTATTCCCATATACTCCAGCCTCCACATTACAGCAATTATATCCTACAGGACTCCAAAGGTAAAGGAAAACAGCTGGGGTGGGGGACTCATTGGCCAGTGGCCTATGACTAGAAGCCCTTAATTTTTGTGCTATTTAATATTTCACTATGTCTCCTACTAGAATCCCATTAATAAAATAAAGATGACCAAATATATCTTTGTGATATGCCTATCAAGAGTATTGTGAAATCAGTAGATGGACCACTCACTGATTATTCAACAGCAAAGACACCATGTGATTACTTTCCTTTGTTCCATTATGGAAGAAATAGAAGTGTTCAGGAGAAAATGAAAGAAGAGTGAAATACAATACAATTTACTTCACTACTTTTTTTTTAATTTTTTCCTGTATGAATGTGTAGTACATATGTGTGTTTATGTATAATGTATGGGTGTGTACATGTGCTTGTAGGTATATGTGTTCATGTGTTAAAATTCATGTGGACATTACTATCAACTTTCTGGCTATGAGACAGTCTTCCATTTGAACTCAGAGCTCACAGATTGGTTAGACTGGCTAGCCAACTAGTGCTAGAGATCTGCCTACCTCCACTTCCTACCCTATGACTAATGTTACAGATGTACCAGATAATACCAGGATTTTTACTTAAATGCCAGAGAAGTGAACTTAGTTCCTCAAGCTTACATGAAATTTACCAGCTGATAAAAACCCCATTTTTTTCTTTTTAATTTGAATAAGGTTTTGATTTGGGAAGGTGTCCAAATAGATTATTTTAAAATATAGACATTCCAAGGCTTCATTGTCCACCTTTTCTCAGTTTGTATTAATACTGAGTACCCACTGACTGCACAAAAACTGTACACCTCTCCAACCTCAGATGCTCTGCAGGTATAAATTATTCTATGTGCTGCAACATGGGAAGAAATACATGATTATTTAGCCTCTCTCAATCATGTGGCAGCTGCATCGATAGAATTAAAAGCACTACGAAAGGAAGAATTTCAATAGGTAAATAGCAATGTGGCTGAAAACAGTGTTAATAGTGATTAATATTCTACTGTGACTAAAAACTCCTTGCAGTCAAAATACCCTCAGAAGATGGCATTGTTTACACTACTGTCTGTAAGGAACAGCTGTTTGCCCCTCACCACCGTCACAGGCACAATAAGCTTGCTGAAACATTGGCAAATCTTAGACAAGCGTCTGCTAGTTAAAGCTCAAAGTTGCTGCAAGAACAGGTGTGTCTGAGACAAAAAATAAAAGCTACAACTGTAAATAGGGTTGTAAATTAGGGGTAATTTATATACTATATGCTATGTCTGCATGCGAGCATCTAAAACAGGGAGTGATGAGTGATGGTATTTATCAACAACTTGAAAATAAATCACAGTTGTGGACTCCATGGTGATATGGTGCTCAGTTGTCTGAACATACACAACCAGCACATTTCTCTGGCATTGATGCTTCATCTTGAGCGATTCTGCTAGAAAAGGCAGAACTGTTAAATCTCTCATTTAAATATTATACTTAATTAAACTGTATTTTAAAGATACATAGAAGCCATGAGTGTGGCTAGAATTTTCCTGTCCTTGCCCACAGACAGGACAAATCTATGTCACCCACCAGTCCCACAGCCGCTCAGACCCAACCAAGTAAACACAGAGACTTATATTGCTTACAAACTGTATGGCCGTGGCAGGCTTCTTGCTAACTGTTCTTATAGCTTAAACTAATCCATTTCCATAAATCTATGCCTTGCCACATGGCTTTTGGCTTACGGGCATCTTCACATGTTGCTTGTCATGGCAGCCGCTGGCAGTGACTTCTTCCACCTTCCTGTTCTTTCTTTTCTCCTCTCTGTTAGTTCTGCCTATATATCCTGCCTAGGCACTGGCCAATCCGTGTTTTATTTATTGACCAATCAGAGCAATTTGACATACAGACCATCCCACAGCACCACCCCCCCTTTTTTTTTTAAAAGAAGAAGGTTTTAACTTTTACACATCTCCAAAGCCAGCTTGGTATATTTGGGAATTTGGGCGTAGCTTCTCTTACTACTTCCTGCTGGAGGGGGGTGCTGTATCTTATGGGGACACAAAGAAAATTTTAAGATCATGGAGTAGTCCGTCAGGCTGTATCGTCTGAGCCAGTTGCTTTGAAACGATTCTGGATGTGGGATCATCTGGGCCATGGTGTCTTCAGAGACCTTTCAATTGGTCTTGGCTGGTCAAACCTGATGTATCTTATTCTGGAACAAATCCATAGCTTCTGGCTTTCTGTAGAAACAAAAGCAGAGCCTCCTTTCCAAAGCAACATATCCTTACATCCAAATTTTGAAGTCAAGGTACCTTTAAAATATACATTTTGGCATAACTCAACAGCTTTTGCAGTCAAATGCTTTTCTTCAGTTACGAATATGAAAGAGAATATAATCCAGATTCTCTGTGTGGTAGCCATCTTTACGTGGCTTATTTTTTATATTACCTTGAGCCTATTGCTTTAAACTGCAGCCTTTTAAGCCCGCTGACTCTGCCCACTTCAGCTTCCCAACATGGTGGTGGTATGTTTTCTGCCAGGTCTGGGAGCCATCAATTCTCAGAAATAGTGGATCTATGCTTCTATCATAGCAGCGTGTAGCCCAGAAACCTCTTTTTTTTTTTGTACTAGCAAAGGCTAAATCCACCACGCAGCCTAATGTGCCACTTGCAGAAGCCTCATCCCTGCCATACTGCAGGTCCAGCACACACGCCAGAAAACCGCCATAGTAGCTCAAACACTCAGGTTGCCACTAACTTGAAAGAAACAACTAGGAACTGTTTTTAGCTCTGTTTTAGAATCTTTTTTCTCAGGTTTTAGGTGGAAACTCTTGCCAACACTTTGGGCGCCATTTGTAGCTAGAGTCTTCCTGCCTTGCCCACAGTCAGGACAAATCTCTGTCACCCGCCAGTCCCACAGGCGCTCAGACCCAACCAAGTAAACACAGAGACTTATATTGCATACAAACTGTATGGCTGTGGCAGGCTTCTTACTAACTGCTCTTATAACTTAAATTAATCCATTTCCATAAATCTATACCTTGCCATGTGGATCTTGGCTTACGGGCATCTTCACATGCTGCTTGTCATGGAGGCTGCTCGCAGTGACTCCTTCTGCCTTCCTGTTCTTTCTTTTCTCCTCTCTGTTAGTTCTGCCTATATATCCTGCCTAGGCACTGGCCAATCCGTGTTTTATTTATTGACCAATCAGAGCAATTTGACATACAGACCATCCCACAGCACCATGAGGCTATTAAAGAACATTGGCCTTGATTCTTAGCTATCATTTTTCTCTTAAAAAAAAAAAGCCAGATGCTTCCCTCTGGAGAATCTCACACATTTTTAGCAGAGGAAGAAACATGATTTGATGCCATCGTATTACATAACACTGGAGAGACACAAAACAATATAGGAGAACATTTTCTAACAATGCAAAAGTTTCATTACTAAAAGTGAGACAGATTACAAGGTGTTAAAGGATTTTAGAGTTTAAATTGGAGGAGAAAACTAGAAATAACTGAGGCTATAAGGACCACTAATGAGTAAACATTGGCATATTCATAAAACGAAAAAGAATATAGTGGATAAGATGATACAAGTAGGGATTCATGTATCAAAACACTAAATTTCATCAATAACATTGAATAAATTAAAACAGAAAATGAAACAGTTTGATATCATTCCTATACATATTAGGTAGAAGATAGATAGATTGATTTATAGATATAGATAGATAGATAGATAGATAGATAGATAGATAGATAGATGATAGATAGATAGATAGATAGATAGATAGATAGATAGATAGATAGATAGATAGATAAGCAATAGATAAATCAGAGCAGTGGGTTCTCAAGTAGCCTTCTTGGCCTGCAATGACTTATATAGCCTAGGATAATCTTGAACTACTGATCTCTTGTCTCCACCTCCATAGTGGTTGCGTTATGGGTCTTTCATCAGGCCCAACAACCACATTGAGTTTTGTAGTACTGGGGATTGAACCTAAGGCTTCTGCATGTTAGATAGGCACTTCCCCAACTGGGCTGTATTCCTAGCCCCACTATTTCTAAATTAATGAAATAATTTAGAATAATTTTTATAATATTACAAATATTACAATATGTTGTTTAAGGACATACATGTTGGTGAAATCATAAAAGCATTATGAATGGGGATAATATATTAAAAATCAATTTTTATAATCATGAATTGGTATAAATGCTTAGAGACAAAAACTTGAAAAGTTATAAATTATGTCTGTAATATTTTATTTCTATAAAAAACTCAATTCTTCAGTCTAAGAGTCATTGCTGGAGAGAAGACACAGTGGTTAAGAGTACTTGCTGCTCTTATAAAAGATAGGATTCAGTTCTCACATCAGGCAGCTCACAGCCATTGGGTAACTCCAGTTCTAGGGGATATGACATTCTTTTCTGGTCCCTGTTGGCACTGAATGCATGTGGTATAAATTTATACACATATAGTTCAAATAATTTTTTTAAATCTTAAGAAATAGAAAAGGTCTAAATGTTATATATACTTATAACATACAAATTGAATCAGGGTGTATATATATGTATGTATGTTCAAGACCTTTCTAGTATGATTAAGCTAGCCAGAGGGCAACATTAAATCTGGGGCTCCCAAAGGTGGGGGCTGTGATGGCAGTATCTCTGGGACACCCTTAGAAAGGCTGGAGGGAGAAACCAGCACAAGAAAAGAGACTTAGAGTTCCCTTATCTTTTTCCTTTCTACAGTTCCCTCCCAACAGGGCCGAAAAGGCTGGGTACCTCAGCATTGATATTTTTGGGAGTCCAAGTCCCTGTATGTGCTTATATCTCAACTTGAATCTTACGTTGAGTTTCCTGTGAACCAGGAATCTACTGATATAATTGTTTTCGGTCAATATATAGACAAAATGGTATTTGTTTACAACTAGTAGGACCTTCAGAATTTTTTCTTTATTAAAATAATGGTGCATTTGCTCTAATTGTTATTGAACTGTCTTTCAGTATTCCCGCAGCTGAAACTCCCAGACTACAAGGTTAAGGTCTGAATTCATGAAAAGGTTACTTGAAACTCAGCCCTGGGTCCAATGGTCACAGAGCAGGCAGCTGAGACCAAAGACTGTCAGGACTCTGTGGTGTAAAGTAAGTCTGAGTGCTCACTAATGCTGGAGATGAGAAGCAAGTAAGAGAGAGGCATCAGCTCCCCTGACATAGAGAGAGCCGATAGACTTTAACCTGATTGTAAACTTCACATAGAAGATACCATTACTGGTTCCTTGTTTTGTTAACACTTGACAGGTTTCTGGCAGCTTCCACTAAACACAAAATAAGTTGATCTATAGCAAAGCAAGCGAGTCCCCTGATGCATGCTAGAAGCTAAAGAACCAAGATCTCTAATAGAAAGCCTCGAGGAAAAAAGAAATCAAAACCCATCTTTTTTTTTTTAGATATAAAGCTTTTAAGAGCCAAACATGGGCTCACACCCGACCCTCCACACCCACTTGTCTCCGCTCATCTTTCCAGCCCCCCCCTCCCCTCCCCCAAACATTTCTCTCTAATGCTAGTGAACCACCTCAGATCCTTTGGAACCCACAGCACCAATTACTCTGCAGTACTTGCGGAAGCAATATGCCAACAGCGACCAGGGAGAGATGCCGATGTAGAAGTCGGAAAAGCAGGGGAGAAGTCATATCCCTAAATGGCTAAACCAGAAATCCCAATTAGATCAATACCTGTCAATCACACATCCCTGCAGGGGAAATTGAAACGCACAATTCAAGCTTGCTTTGACTCTCCCCTGCCAAGTAAAAGGAAAGGCTTTAGGTATCAGGTTAGGTCATTGCCAAGCTCTCCATGGGAAAATTCCTCCTCCTAAGGCTTCGGTTTTCCAACTCCTTTAGGCATCGTTTCAGCAGCTTTGTTCAAAAACCTGAATTAAATGTCAATATCTGGACCCTCATTTGGGAGGAAGAGGAAGGGAAGGGGTAAGTAGTTATGGATTTAGGGATGCTGGGATGCAAGAGTGAACAGGACAGAGTGAGAGAGAGAGAGAGAGAGAGAGAGAGAGAGAGAGAGAGAGAGAGAGAGAGAGAGAGAGAGAGAGAGAGAGAGAGAGAGAGAGATCTTTTCCCCTTGCCTCCCCAGCAGGTAGCCTAAGTGCAGCATAAGTCTGCTGGGGACGCGCTAGCGACCAAGGACCCGCCCAGGCCACTCTTTTAGGCAAGCGCGGGGCGGGCCCGGCCGGGGGCGGTGCCGCTCATAGGCGCCTATGAGGAGCTGTCCGCCACCCCGGTGCTGAATCCAGCTCTAACACCGGAACGAGGTGCTTTTGGCTATTGCTGGAGCTGAGCGCCAAGAGCTGCCCTTGAGTTTGGATTTGAACCTTTAAGGAAGGAGATCCGGAGGAAGAAGAGGCAGACGAGGAAGGCGGGCACAGAAAGGGGCAGTTGAAGGAACTATAAACCTCGGTCGCAGCTCGCAGCTCCGAGGAAGCCCTGCCACTGTTTCGGTGGAGCGTCTGAGGAGCAGGATGGAGTAAAGGAGAAGAGTGTCTGTTCAAGGGGGGTGGGAGGGGGCTCGGCGGTGCGGAGGAGAGAAAACAGAGACAGAAAGGAAAAAGAGAGAAAAGCCAAAGCTGGTGCCTGCGAATTTGGAATTCGATTGGAAGAGATCGTTCGCTGGGGGAAATGGATTCTGTACCAAGACTGACGAGCGTTTTGACTTTGGTGCTCTCTGGCTTCTGGCATTTAGGATTAACAGCAACAAATTGTGAGTACTCAGAGCTGAGGGCGGGAAGGTGAGGTGGGACATGACGCTACTAGGAATAAGTATCCACTGTCCGACTGTATACGTTCTGGGAAAGAGCTGGGTGAAAACCCTTACCAGTGTGGTTCCACCATTCCAACCATCCCAAAAGTTAGCAGCACTCTCATGAGCTTGCTCTGCTGGATTGCCTGCCTGCCCTTCTTTGGAACCATAAAGTTCCCTTAGCCTGCTGCTAGCTCCATGGTTCTTAATCTCAGACACGGTTGCACCGGTTGCACCGGCCAGGAGCAAGCCTCCAGGGGCAGAGAGGCTCCAGAGCCACCGAGCTCAGTGACAGCAGCGGACGGACTGCAGCTCCCTCAGACTTGCAATGTACTCTGAACACTTCCACCTTCAACCCCCACCCTAAGCACCTAGCTCTCTCCACTGTCTTAAGTAGAAGGTTTCAGCTGGGGTATTTTGTAACCAATGGGCATCGGTGTAAGGGGATTGGGAGTTTGGGCCTAAGAACTGTAGCCCAAATGTAGCTACCCTAGGAGGCCAATGGCTGTCCTATTACAGAGGGAGAGCTCTAATGCACAGTTCCCCATCAACATTCTTGTGCCAGTGAAGGAGCAGTGAGTATGCACTGGGTTGTCCGTGTTTCAACTTCACTTAATTTAATAGGCAGGTATTCTTAACTCCCGGAGATCTGCCACCTGCACTATGTATTTAAAGAATCCAGTTTGTCAAACTTGAATAAATTGCTAAAGCTACAAGAGGTTCCATCTCAATTGCTCAGCTGCTTCTCTAAGCAGAGGAAGGGAAGTTTTTTCCTTCTCTGGGAACTCCTAAATGAGAAAGGATGCAATTAAGCTGTCTGTGTTGTTTGCATGGATAGCTTACCATGGTCCCTCAAGTTTGTGGATTTGTTCATCCATCTTCTATTCTTGCACTGAACCTAAAAAATATTATCCAGTTTGGGAACAATTTTATTTTACTTTTGTAATTTGTATTACCAATCTCAGGGGGAAAAAAGGCAAGAAGACCTAATACTGAGGATCCCTCTCCCTTATTCCTTAATCCTTAGAGGATATTGTCCCAGAATTTGCATCCCAGAGGGAAGACAGATAAATTTTCAAAGTAGGGCCAGTGTTCCTGTGGCCCAAAGATGGGAAAGCTCACAATCCATAGTTGTCACATTTTCTTAAAGTTTGTGTTACAAAGGAGGGCAAAAAAGGCTACCCTCTCTAACAAAAGAGGATAAACTAATAAATTATTTCAGAGGATGTATTGAAGCAGACTACAGTCAGTCAGGGAGATTGACTTTTCTCTACTGCCTTCTCCCACTTCTCTTCTCTTGTTCCCCTTTCTTCCTCCTCTTCCCCGTTTCTCCTTGAAATTATTCCCATGGTGCCAGATAGAAAGACCCAAAAGCCTTAGTCAGAAAATAAGCTTCACTATTGAGCTACTTTCTCTACCTTCTGGAACACTAGAGGTCAGTGTTGTCCAAATGATGTAAAGGTGTGGCTCTCAACTGTATTCCCCTTAGCACATTCTGTTATCTGGAGAGCATGAATGCTGTGAATATCCAAAAGGCTGGAGTGAGCGATACTGATAAAATGCATAGAGTGCACAGCAGGAGTTCATGTCTTTGGCCTCCTCAAGGATTACCCTTCTTGAAAATTCTGGGAAAAAACAGATCTTGGAGCCATATTTTTTTTTTTAAATAAACTTAACTGTAGTCAATATATTTTAATAATGTACATAGAACTAAATGGCATGGGTTTAAGACTTCAGCTTATCTTAGCCAAGGCAGTTGCAAAGCCTACTCTGAGCATTTCAAAAGGAAGTTGGTGATAGTGATCTCCAGAATTTCACAAGTGACAGTTGCATTTCCCATTTCCAAGCAGCACAGCAATTGAGTGAGTGCTGCTTGCTAAATATTCTGGAGTCAGTTTTCTTAAGGAATAGCAGGGAGTGTTTGCTGTACTGTGAAAATTGTATCAATTCAGTAAGCAATAAGTTTTCAGTAAACACTGGTTCTGGAATCAATGCATATTAGTGGTCTTCAGAGCCAGTAAGGCAAAACCCCTCAAGGCAATCGTGAATGTTTCTCAGTTTCTCTAGGCTGTTGCTCACAGTTTTCATTCTTCAAGTGTAGACACTAGATTTGCTATGGATATATACTCTGTCCCCATTCACATATATGCTTTGATGAGTTAGACCTTTCCTTCTGAAGAGTTTCCTTTTAATTCGATTTGTGGAAATAATGTAAGATTGTTCTTCCTACATTTTAAGAAATATCCCATGTCATTAGTAACAAGCAGCCTTGAAAACAGATTGTACCCAGGTTCTTCCATGGTGCATAGTTATAGGTGTTAAGTTATAAGTGTGGAGTATCTTAAAAATAACTTTTAATTGTCTGCTCTTTTGTAATGACTTGCTGTTGTTGTTATTGTTGTGCAGTATGTGACTATCTATTTGTATACAGGTTTAATTTTCTCATACTCTGTCCAGAACATGGACGTTTATCTCCACAGGAATAAATGAATGCTTATCCAATTGCATCTTCTATAAGTTTCTAATTAAGCACAATGAAAACAGAGTCAGGTTAGAAGGGGTCCAGCCATAATACAGATATTACAAATCTGTGATGAGAATGTAATTACCTACCAGTAATAAAAACCTCTGAAAATTCCCCCATTCTAAACTTTCCGGATATTAAACAGTGAGAGTGTTTCCTTTGGGTATATCCTGGGGGAACTGGCTAATTTTGAATATAGATATAATTGACCAATGTAAAATTAAAAAACTATTATATAGTCAACTCCTTTGACAAAAGAGGGTATGGTGTGATTTGAGAGTTGGATGAAATGAGACCAGAAGTCTTTATGAAGTTCTAGTCCCAGTGATGTCTCAGCACAGGCATCAAATACTTAGTCAAAATTGTCCTTTCCATCCTGCTAGTGAAAGCAACCAGCAATTGAGCTACGTGCTTACCCCAAATTGAACAGCAGCCAAATATTATACTAAGGCTATTCATCTAAGATTAGGCTAAAAAAATGTTAACATGACAGAGTATGGTGTTCTAAAACAGAATGACTGCATATGACACACATAAGACAACTATTACTTTAAGTTTTTAAAAATAATATTACATGATTATCCATAGCTTTAATTTTTTGAAAGAGCTTAGAATAATCACTAAATACCTCCTTGAAATTTTGTCCATTAAGAGTCCCAGAGACATGTTATTGTTGTAAGAATTTAAAACTTCCTGTTCCAGATTTTTCTTGCATGCTGAATTGCACAACACCTATGAGCATGCTGATCATGATAATAAAGAGATATCAGACCTTGAATTACCTGAAGGTTTTTAACAAACCAAATTGAAAAGTAGTATGAGCAGTGGTTGCGCTGTTTTTGTGAGACAGGAGAATGACTGTTCAGTGTTTTCTTTGGCATATACAGTTACCAGAAGTAAGGGAACCCTGTACTGCTCATTTGGTGAAGTCTGGAAACTTTCTCTATCATCAAACTAGCTCATTTTGACCTTTACTGGTCAACATGCAATAACTTTCCCACCACATAAGCCCTATATGTAAATCAGATTAACACTTTGCAACTATAAAATATAAATGAAGAACTAGAGGAGGGATATCACAACAAAGGAAAAGACTTGGGAGATGATTAATGTCTACAGGAGCAGCCACGCTTTCACTTGCCTTCTCCTTCTAAGGAATGGCCACCTTCTTAGCTGTAGTCTCCAGTTTTCTCTGCCTATCTGCCCACTAGCTTCAGTTTTCTTTGAGTAAATCACTTTACTTTTCTGTATCCATTTATCACAAAATGATGTGATAAGATTCAAAGCATCTCTAATTCCTTTAGTTGGTGATTCAAGGTCTTTCAGTTGATAACCCAGAATTGTGATGGACTATGACCTACATGTGGTAATTATTCCCAACAAATAAGGAAATGGAGAATAGGTTTAGTTACCTAAGAGGGCAGAAAACGATGAGATTTTACTTAAAATTTTAAGGAGAAGTTGCATTGTTTTAATTTGGAAACAATACTGACATTATTAATTTAAAAAGGAAATTGTATCATTCAGTAAAAGTCTGCCATCTTTGCTGACCTTGTAAAGGTTTCTCACTCCCCCCAATAACCTTGGTTTAATGAATAAAGGCCTAAAGGTGTGGGTTTAGTTACTAAGAAAATGTTTACTTATACTGGGTTTTCATCATTAAGTACTGATGGTACTTAATGGTCATTTCATTTGTGTGTGTTGAGATCACTGCACTTTAAAACTGGGAGGCAACTATAATCAGAATAAGAGTTTAATGTGATTTTAACTCCTACTAGTAGGCATGCAGCATATATCCCTCACTTACTGCACCCACTTTACAAGGATAATCAGCAAGATAGATGTTAAGTGATCTCGTTCATATAAATGAATTTAAGGTGAGTGAAAGTTAACCATGTCCCCAAGATCAATAATCCAGACAATGAGAAAAATCTGAATCCCAACCTATAAACATTTTTAAACATGAACATCCTTGAAACAAAATATCCTCCAATGCACTTCACTGGGTAGTTTGTGTAGCATCTGCAGGAATTTGGCAAAGGTTCTCTACCATCAGCCTCATAACCTTAGCCTTGGAGAAGGACATGAGTTAGCAGTTTTCAACACACCCAACTCCTGAGTCATACCTGAAAAAAGATGCCCAAAGCATTCAGATAAATCCGGGAAGCGTGACAGTAAATAGCACATTGTTCAAAGAAAAGCAACTTTTTATCTAAGTTTGTACCCAGAGTTGAGGATTTATTTTTCTTTCCTAATTTTTAATTAAAAATTTGATAGGGGATAATGAAAACCTTGAGGAACAATCTAAAATATCCTGTTGTGTACACAGAAGCATAGGACAATGTATAATGTACATTCTGTCCCCTAAGTCTGTTAATGTCAGACCAGAGTTCTGCTTAGGTAGTGCTTGTAAAGTCCTGGTTATTTGTGCCATGGTGCAAACTGTGATCTGGCTTCATCTAATAATCTAACTCTGATCTCCAGTATCCCTTCTAACAAAATATGGAGCTCTACATTTTATAAACAAACTATAAATGCAATTTCTCTTGGATTTATTTGTACAGGCTGGTCATTAATTTGGCCTACAACATCATTTTCCCTTAAAATTTTTTCCTCACTATTTGCCAAGTACACACACACACACACACACACGCACACGCACACGCACACGCACACACACTTTCTAGTGTGGACTGTGTTGGGAGTACCTGGGAGGAGTGAGAGGGAAAATGGAGATGGTAAGGATCATGATGTATTCCACACGTGTATGATATTGTCAACAAATAAATAAAACATGAGTTTGAATTTTCTCAGTCTAGGTTAAGTTCCCCTATTTATCTATTTTTTGTAACACTTTCTGTAATTCTTGTTCCCTTGGCTAAGATGCATTACCCTTTCATCATGTTTCATTTATATTCCTGTACTCAATGGCTACAGTACTGAGCGAGTGGATGAATGAGAGAACGATCCAGTGGTTTTCTAGCAAGAGCTTTCAATCTTAGACTGCTCCCTATCGGCAGAGTCTTGCTTTTAAGATGTGTTTGTTTCATACTGCTGTCTTAGCAACTATTACTTGTCACTGTTGTGGAGATTCCAAGTAGAAGTGAGCTGAAAAATGAAACAGAAGTCCAGATCGCCTTACAGAGTGTGAGGTCTGCCACGTGGACCCCCGACTGCCTTCTTTTCTGGATTTGCAGGAGAACAGGCCTAACTCAGGCACCGTAAAGTCATTTGTATCCTGAAAAAGAACTCTCTCTATCTACTTGACCTTACTACAATTTGGAGCTTATTTGACTAACTTTCTTTATGCAATGTTAATGAATGCTTTCTCTATAATCTGAAATAGACACGCCCCCACCTCTGTAAGAATCTCTTCCATTGCCTTGGGTTTGATATAAAGGGAACATTTGGATTCTAGTCAGTGGAATTAGTGCTGTATTATGGAAAAGAATTTTGTTTAATGGCAAATCCATCTCATTATTCTTACAAAATGACTTTGAGATACCTATGTCATCTTCTTAACTTTGATAAGAAAGGTGTAAGTGTCAAAAGCTGGTGTGTGTTACTCATTTATAGATGGACTTAGTTCCAAGTCCTAGCATTCTTTCTTAAAGGCACATCCTGGGTGTAACTGGAGAAGTGAAGAAAAACTAGAGAGACACAGCACATGACCTCTAGGAATGGTAAAAACTGTGACAGCCAGGACAAGAAGTCTTTTGTCATGTCAGTGCTAATTGTTCACCGTAGCTGAGCATGGGCGCAGTGGAAGGCACACAAGGAACAGTTTCCACCGGCTGGAGCTTCCAAATGTGCTCTTGAGGAAAGTGAAATCGAAACTAAAGCTTGAACGAACTCAGCAGACTAAAATATGGGGACACTGTGGACTGCTTTAGGGACAGAGGAGGAAGTAAAGAAGTTAGTATGGAAAATGTATCTCTCTAAATTTAAAAGATACAGTTTAACTGGGCTTTTGTTTTTTAAATAGCATTAATTTTTTATGCGCATGAGTGTTTTTGCTATATGCATGTGTGTCACCCACATTCCTGGTGCCTGCAGAGTCCAGAAGAGGTAATTAGATACCCTAGAACTGGAGTTAAAGAAAGCTGTGAGCCACCATGTGGGTGTTAGGAACTAAACATGAAACTAGCACAGTAAGATTTTAACCTTCCCCATTTAAAACTTTATTTATGTGTGTGCATGCACATATATGTTTGTGCATGTAGATAATGTAGGCCAGACTGTGTGTTATCCCCTAGAAAGCTATATATCTTCTTTGAGACAAGGTCTCTCATTGATCTGGAGCTTGCCAATTTGTCTAGACAGGCACTGGGCTACTCCTACGCATCCTCTGGTGCTGGAATTACATGCATATGTCTTGCCATGAAGATATATTATTTTAATATGGTGTGTGTGTGTGTGTGTGTGTGTGTGTGTGTGTGTGGTCTGCCTGGTGTCTGTGTGTACATAAAGTCTGTGCATGCCACAGTGTATGTGTAGGTCATAACCAGTTTTGTGGAGTTGATCTTCTCTTGCCACCTTTATGAGGATTCCTTGATTTGGCTTAGACCATAAAAGTACATGCCACAGGAGCATGGAGGATATGCTCCTGTGGCATGTACTTTTATGGTCTAAGCCAAATCATGAACCACATATATGGATTTTCTGTAGGTTATAAAGTTCAAATTCAGGTTTTAAACTTTCAAAGTAAGAACTATAACACCTAAGCAATCTTTCCAGAGCTCCCCCACCCCGACCTTTCAAGGATTAATGAGGCATACAATGCAATAGAACAAAATGTTGGTAAGGAAACTAGTTAAGATGATTAGAACAGCTAGTAAGGACTCCAAGAAGGATATTTGAAAGTTCAGCTCAGCTGGGCGGTGGTGGCGCACGCCTTTAATCCCAGCACTCGGGAGGCAGAGGCAGGCAGATCTCTATGAGTTTGAGGCCAGCCTGGGCTACCAAGTGAGTTCCAGGAAAGGTGCAAAACTACACAGAGAAACTCCGTCTCGAAAAAAACCAAAAAAAAAAAACCCCCCAAAAACAAAACAAAACAAACAAACAAACAAACAAACAAAAAAACAAAAAAACAAAAAGAAAGTTCAGCTCATACAGATATGCAAAGAGAATAATGACCAAGAAAATTCAAGGCACAAGGATGTACGAGCTAATAAGCACACAAAAGCATAGATTTGCAGCTAAAATGTATTCTATAGGTGCTTCCATTGTTTGTGACAAATGAAAGCAATAGGTGCTCAAAAAGTGTTCATTGCTCTGAAATGAAGTTCTTTTCTGTGAATACGGAGTGGTTGTAATCTGAATGCAGCATATTTCACATATACATGACATCTTTTAGCACACACTGTCTGTATCCATCACTTGGATTCAGTCTTCTAGTCTATAAATTATATTGGTTTGTGTCAGCAAAATAAGAAGTACTCACTAAGGAATATGTAATTAAACCTGGACATCATACATTCTGTCCTTCATCAACTGGTGGTTGATGAGGCATCTTAACCCACTTTAGTGTCTACTTGTTTAAGAAGAATTTCTAGAGTTGAGTGCTTCAGGTTGATGTGCCATCATTAGTGATTGATCTTCAAGCATAAATCCCAATGTCTCTATACTGTCTACTTGCCTTTGTGCATGTTCAGGCCAGGGGGTGATTATTCCTCTCTCTTTCCTACATCTGCAGATTCCATTGAGCTTTTCAGAATGACACCAGCAATGGGGAAGACAGAAAGAACGTGAGAGAAAATACTAACACACTTGCATGCATACCATTTGTAACAATTTACCTCTGAAGCAGAAATATCCCTCCAAAGACAGTCTAAAGTCTATAACAGTTGAAGGAATTTTGCATAACTCATAGGATAGCTCAGTGACTACAGGGCTTATTGAGTAAGAATGAGGATCTGAGTTGATCCCAGCACTGAGGAAGAGCCAGATTGCTATTATACTTCTATTATCACAGTGTTCTTAAGCCATCTAACCTACACACAGACAGACAGACAGACAGACAGACAGACAGACACACACACACACACACACACACACACACACACACGTAAAGCCCTTACAACACATGAACACACACACATGATGCAAAGATCACATTCATATCCACAAATATCACATACTTCATATGCATACACACAAATATCACATAAGTACACAAATATCACATACATATACACACATCATACAAATACACAAAGAAATAAATTAGTTTGCAGAGTGAGCAGTATTTAATAGATGCTCTTAGGCTGCTGTAGCTGAATAAATGTTTCATTTCCTTTTCTCTTTCCTTCCAAATATTACTTACCTTTCCTTGGTCTCCAGTCCTCCTGTTTCTGCGAGGTCACATAGCTTGTGCACAACTGTTGTCTTTCCCTAAGTTCATTATTGTGTGGAGGGTGTAGGAGGAAACTTAAGTGTCTGCTGGATTCCAACTCTGCTTTGTTATGCTGTGTGGGCACAGTCACCAAATGTGACGTTTCCCTGTGAGGCCAGTTGAAGCCCAGGCTTTATACAGATCATCCACCTACAGGACACTTGGGGATGCCCACCTAATTCCATCATCCCCAGCCATCTGTCTCTAAACCACTCCTCTACAGCTCTACTAATTCACCAAATCTGTAATTATGGGGACCAACTTCCAGTTCATAGAAATTAGCTGTAGGGAAACTAGAGCGCAGTCTGCCCAGAACTCTAGATGCATGGGAAGACAGACGGTCCAGATAGCAATCCTAAGTATAAGGAAGGGGGGATGGAGGGCTCTGAGTTGAGGAAAGGGAGTAATTAGGCATGTTCAGGATGTCAGAACTAAGCCTGTCCTCTGCACAAAGTCTGGGTCTTCTGGTCTAACCCATCACATCCCGCCCTCCAGGGTCTCACCCACTGTACCTTTTTTCTCTTCTCGTCTCCCCCACTTCTTTCCTTGCTTCATGCTTCATGAATCTCTCTTTCTGTCCTTCTTCCCTTCCTCTGCCTAATTCATTCACCTTTTACTGAGTGACAGTTTCACATGTTGGGGCATAAGCTAATGCTTTTACAGATTTCTCTCTCAAGTGCCACATCTAGAGGAATAGGGTCTCAGGAGAGCAGTGGGGATTTGAACAGCATTGCAGCCAATGATCAGTGAAGTGTAAAATTCCTAGAAATTCTATCTTAAACACTCATGCAAACTCTACATTATATCCTTGCTTATGATAAAAAATATTTTCCTCAAATCTTATTTAAAGTGGTGAGCTAAGTGAATTCCTTAGCCCACAGCAGAGAACTACAAGCACCAGGACAAGGCTTGGCATTTGCCTCTCTGTGTGTCTGTGGCTTCCAGGATTCCTGTATTGAAGAGGCCGGTGTCTGTCCCTTCATCTCAGAGAAGCAGGTCGCTTCATTTCCATTATCCGCGATCTGTAAGCTGTTACTGAACTGTAAGCTGCAGATTATGGTCAATCAATGATAGGAACTAGAGAAACTTCATTCACAGGAGTGGGGAGACCCACCAGCCTGTGTAGTGAACAGAAAAGGAACTTTGATGATGTGCTATCCTCAACACCCATGTTGGAGAGCAGATCAATTCTGGCCTCGCTACCAGCTTCCCTCACACTGAGCCTTGTGTGCAGCCTGGACTGGGGTCCACAAGGACAAGTTCTTTCTGATAGCCAGAAATTAAGAGAAATTAGTACCTTTCATTTTATAGTCCTTAGGAATATTTTAGAAACAAAGAGAAGGGCTATGGTTGCTGATTGGAGTGGTGAATCACTAGAAAGCAGAGATAGCATTAGCTAGTGTGTTTGTGTTTGTGAGGATTTCAGACAGGCACCCCACCCCAACTTTGGCACTTGATGAGATTTCACTGTGTCGCTTGCTGGCTTGCTACAGTCATATGGAAAGGGGATTTTGTTCCTATCACTGAGGATGTGTTTTATTAGCTGGGTAGGTAACTGAATTAAGATCATATTTTGCCCAGGATTTACAGTGGGATTTCAGTCCACTTTCTATGATTTCAAATATCAGATATATTTTTTCTCAATCTACTGTTTCATTGAGACTAACACCCAAAGTTATTAAAACTTGAGGGGTTGTTCATGCTTTCAAAGCTGATCCCTGTTGGGAAATGACCATGGTGTCCAGACCCATAGATGTTATGTGAGTTACCTCATGCTAACCTTGAAAAGAATCCCTTCTCCATCTCTAAAGGACACCACTGCTACCTACTCAGTTGTTGGTGCCACTGATTAAATCTTTCTACCACCCTTTCACGGTCAGGACCAACTTGCCAAAATAGCACTGTAGCTTGCACTGTCAGTGGCCACTGTCTGAGTGTGATAGATATAATTTTGATTATTAACTTGCTGGGATTTATAATCACCATGGAAATGACTTTCCAGTCATGTCTATGAATGATTGTCTAGACTTTAGTAACTAAGATGGGAAGACCCACCCCAAATATGGGTGACATCATCTCATGGTCTGGCTTCCTAGACTGAGTAAAAAAGAGAAAGGGAAATAAGCATCAGTGTTCACTGCTCTGCTTTCTGAGTATGGATGCAATATGCTTAGTTGCCTCCCCATCTCCATGTCTTCTCCATCATGATAGACCATGCCATGGAACTATAAGCCCAAGTAAACTCTTGCTTCCTCAAGTTACTTTTGTATAAATTACAAGATGTAAATTACAACCACATAAAATAAACTGATAGAGTGTGTCTCACTTATGTTGTGCTCATTGAAAATCCTTCTAACTCACTGAAGGGTCTCTAGCGCCATAGAATACATACTGGCCATGGAGTTCCTTAGGTGAGCATGCTGGTTTTGTCTTTGATCTAAATCCTTTGCTCTTAAACATGCAGCACTGTTCACCATACCCATGCCATTGAATAAGCCAAGTATTAATCTGCTGATGAATACTGATTATACAGGAGGTTTGGAACCACAAACCTCTATCCAGTGTCATTCTCCTTCATCCTTGGCCAGGTGCAGTGAAGGACCCTGCCTGCAGGCCACCAAACATTCATTTGATAATGAAGAATGGCCCTTACAGCAGCTTGCTCTCCTCATCAGCTGCATGGAGAGTTAGAACAATAGATATTTTGCTTTAATGTCAAGGTCTTATGAGCTTGTCCTTTCAACCTCAGGAACCACTTGACTTTCTGCGTCTTATTTTTCAATTCCTGGCTTGACTCCTTGGACATGCTTCCTCAGACTTAGGGAGTCTTAAAAGACATTTCTCAATGTCTTTTTCCTTGGAGGTGTACCTCAATTCTTTTATAAATTATTATGGACAGGAAAGGTCTTTGATTATCCTGAATGTTAACCACAAAGCCATCAATAAATATTTTGTTTTAAAAAAGCATTGCACAGCAAAGGGTAATTCCATAAATACTGAAGCTTATTTTGAAGGCAGAATCTCTAGTTTTCTAAAGGAAATTTTATATAGAATTTCAGCATTTAAAAATAAATTACAAAGTACTGTTTTGGAGAAAATGGGGCAAGAGTTCCCAGAATTCTATACTTCAGCATATTCTTTCTCTTCTGATTTTTCAAGGAGGGGTCTTACAAAGTTCCCCATCATTTAACAAGATCTCTCCCTAGTCTTTCTTTCTCTTTCCCTCTGTGCTTGTGTATGTGTGTGAGTGTTAGCTCATGGAGGGAAGAAGACAACCTGGATGTCAATCTTTGTCCTTGTCTTCCAGCTTGTGTGAGACAGGCTACATCATCACTGCCCATACCAGGCTAGCTGGCCTGTGTGCTTACAGGGATTCTACTGTTCCTAAATCCTATCTATCCACAGGGCACCTGGGATTATACATGTTCTATGATGTCTGCTTTTCCACAGTTTCTGGGAATTCCACCCACGTTATCAGACTGTATTGATTAGGGTTTGCCCCTCTATGCAATTTCCTAGTCCTACCTAAATCTTAGTTGCAAAGATCTAAGTTCATAATTATGTGCAAATATAATCATATATTAAAAAGTTTTAGAGAAAGAAGATATAAGTGTCATTATTCAGACAGAGAGTGCCTTCCTGGGGGACCACTCTGGGAGTGTTAACACTGTATCTGTTTTAGTGGTCAGTGAGTGTCTGTCTGGTAAGGTCATTAATACAATCTCTGTCCAAAGTAATATTAAATAAGTAGCTACCATTTCTGGTGTTATCGACACATAACAATCACGCATATTTATATGGTAGAGTATAACATTTTAATGTACTATATATACTGCATTCTGATCATACAGAATATTCAGCATAGTGCATTAAGCACTTTCCACTTACTTGTTGGTTGCTTACTAGCAACACATTCTGGTATTCTTAACTATACAGTAGGCTTCTCTAGCTAGTGATAAGGTCTTGTATAGTTCAGATAACTAGAGAGAAGCTGATATTTTTATTTTTAACCCATTGGAAAACTGATTTGCTCTTGCTGCTATTTATGTGTCATCCTATTGGCATTTACTGATCTGAAAAGTTAGAAGCTTGTCAAAAAAAAAAAATGCCTCCTCACCTTGTTCTCCTTGGTTTGCAGCCAAGAGCTATTTTTATGTTAAGGAATTATCTTGTAAAGGCCCTTGAATTATCCACCTACATCTCTGGCATCCCCTTGGGACCTTCTCAAAAAAAGAGATCTCCTGTTAGCTATGATTAAATGGTCCGTGTATAGCACAGTGAACGGCAAAATAAGTACTTGATAAAACTGAAGCACAGACAAAATGAGTGACACTCCTGCCAAGGCAGCAAGCCCTCATCCAGGACATGTGGGGCACCCGTTTTGTCTCATACCTCCTTACATGATGGTAATAATGAACCTTGGACCATCATCAGTGAGAATGGCCCAATGCTGCCTTCTGCGGACCAATGTGAGTGGAAGAAGAGACAAACACAAATAAATACATTTGCTGCACATCTGGATTTGACTTTGGTGATTGACTCTGGTCCAAGTGCTAATTTTTATCACATCCTTAGTGCTTGTTTGAGCAACATCTGTGCATTCAGATCTTTAATGTCCTCACTCTGCCCTTTAGGGAACTCCAAATGCCTTGTGTTATATTTTAATAGAATCTAATATTATTTGTTATAATAATTTAATATAGTACATGATATGTAATAAGTTAACTCAAGAACAATTAACATTATACATATATGAAAAATATATGCTACCCAATTTTGTGATGGGGTGAGATAGGTGTGTAGGGTATGTACTTTTTCATGTGGGTGTGTGTACAGCTGTATGGGGTTATGTGTTCATGCATTTACATCTACATATAGAAAACAGATATGAATGTTAGGTGTCATCTTCAACCACTGTTTGTCAGACTGTTTTTTTAAACAAACTTTGAACTCATTGATTTGATTAGGCTGGATGACCAATGAGCTCCTGAGATCTGCCTATTTCCATACTTCAAGTGCTAGGGTCACTGGGTGCATGTGGGTAGTCAGGATTCAAACTCAAGTCCTCATGTTTGTATGGTAATCACTTTACAAGCTAAGCCATCTCCCCAGCATACATACCTAATTTTTGAACCATTATTTGTTTTCTATTATGGTTAAGATACCTAGTAGATTTGCATGTGGGGATATTCTTTACATAAACCACTTGTTCTGGAGACTGTCAGGATTTATTATCCCCCAAAGTCAATATTGACTTAGGTGTCACCTTTGTGAATATTTACTTCCCCAGATAATGAATTGAAATGGGCATTTGGATGAAAATTATTATCTATTTATTTTCTGAAATCGAATGTTTTGTGAAGAGGATGGAAGGTGTGGAGTCACGTCCCACAGGGGCTGCTCTATTCAGGAGAGCTGTACAGAAGGCTGCCTTGCATTCTGATTGACTGGAGCTATTTCTGTCAATTCTTTTTTTTCTTTCTTTTCTCTCTCTCTCTCTTTTTTTTTAATTTTACAATACCATTCAGTTCTACATATCAGCCACGGGTTCCCCTATTCTCCCCCCTCCCACCCCCTCCCCTTACCCCCAGGCTACCCCCCATTCCCACCTCCTCCAGGGCAAATCCTCCCCCGAGGACTGAGATCAACCTGGTAGACTCCGTCCAGGCAGGTCCAGTCCCTTCCTCCCAGACTAATCCAAGCGTCCCTGCATAAACTCCAGGTTTCAAACAGCCAACTCATGCAATGAGCACAGGACTTGGTTCCACTGCCTATTTGCCTCCCAAACTGATCAAGCCAATCAACTTTCTCACCTATTCAGAGGGCCTGATCCAGCTGGTGGCCCCTCAGCCTTTGGTTCATAGTTCATGTGTTTCCATTCATTTGGCTATTTTTTTTCAATAATTGAGTAAAACCGAAATTTATTATATGCCACAGTCGTCCTAGGGACCTCCATGCTATATATATAGCCTCCATGGTTCTATGGGTTGTGGTCTGATTGTTCAAAAATATGGAACGCTTCACGAATTTGCGTGTCATCCTTGCGCAGGGGCCATGCTAATCTTCTCTGTATCGGTCCAATTTTAGTATATGTGCTGCCGAAGCGAGCACTTCTGTAAATTCTTTAAGGGTGTACTGTTTTCTAACTAACAGACAGAATGTGAGCTTTGAATATACTCAGCTTGACATTTTAGTAACAAGACCAGGAGGTATAATGCTTAAATATATGGAAAACAGACATAGCACGGCCTTATGAATACCTTGACCTTTTTATTTATTTAGCCTATAGTTTATTACCAGAAAAACAGGGCAACTCCAACAATGGTAAAATGAGTACAGCTATCTAACATTTCCCATTGTGTTATGATACTGATTTGTTTTTTCATATTCCCTGATAACATGGCAATATAGGTATGGCTGTGTGTGTGTGTGTGTGTGTGTGTGTGTGTGTGTGTGTGTGTGTGTAACAGTGTTCATATCTTTGCTTTGAAAAGTTAATAATTGTGGGTTCAACAGTAGAGGCACTTCCTGCCAAGCTTTCCACCCGAGTTCCATCCTTGAAAGGAGAAAATCAATTCCTCCAAGTTGTCCTCTGACCTTGACACATGTGCAGTGGCATGTGGACACACACACACACACACACACACACACACACACACACACACACAAACAAATACCATAAACTAACCAGTTTTAAAAGAAGTGCTGTATCACTTGCTTCCTTGTTGTGGTGACCAAATGCCTGTGAGAAGCAAGTTAAGGAAGGAGGACATTGCTTCTGGTATCACCCCAACAAATTGTACCAGAAGATGTTACAAAAGCCACCTCCATGTGGCATTAGCATGTGACTGGGTCCTCCCACCTCCTCACATTCTGGCAAGACAAGAAGCAGGTACCAGACAGGAAGTATAAACAGACTGTAATACCTCAAGATAACTCGTGCCAGCTAGGATCTGTCTTCTGAAGGTTCCACAACCTTCCCAAACCACCACCAGCCACTTGCTGGCAACCAAGTGTTTCAAGGGCCTATATGGGATTTTTCATAGTTATTTCTTTAATTTATGCATCTAATGTGTGTGTGAGAGAGCATGTGGGCATGTGTGCATGTGGAGGCCACAGAAAAACATTTGGAAGCTGGTTCTCTCCTACCTTGTTTCGGAGGCAGGGGCTTGCTGCTTTTGCCCTTGCACTGCTTACTCCAAGTTACCAGTCCATGAGTCTATAGCTGACTCTCCTGTCTCCACCCTCCCATCTGTTGGAACACTGGGATTACAGATGTGTTCCAACACATCTGCCTTTCTATATGGTTTACAAGTACTGAACTCAGGTCATCAGGTTTAAGTAGCAAGTGTTTCTCCTGACCTGGCAGTTGATATTAAAGCCATAACAGAATTACATGTCTTTTTGTAGACATCATTTAATGTATCAGACCAAGTTTAATTGTTTCAAAAATTTCAATCTATAATATAAATGTTTCCTATTATTCTTGATATCATCTTTATATCAATTCTAGATGCACATTGACAATAAATTACCTGAGTAAAGTTCCATCCTATAAAGTACTGGTTCAATAAAAGTAACCGGGTAACTGCTGTGCATGGTTATATATCCAGCGAAATCATTTTATACTTTATAAAAAGATATTTACATACATTCCCTTTTTGTTTCTTCATTAGCAACAAGGTATCTGGGATTAGCTATTCTCCTAGCAAATCGTTTTCTAGCTGTTAATGGTCTGAGATAAGACCTGGATTTAATAAATAGCATCACTATTTGGTACATACTGGCTTCACAGGCAAGAGAGTAAGTACTGTAAAAATTCATGAGTAAAGTTAATCCAAGAAACATCTGAGTATTTGAAAGAAAATAAATTCAATTGTTGAAACATTGCTTGGGGATAAAGAGTTCTATGGTTTCCATATAAATATCAATTTTTATTGGTAAATTCAATTTGACTTATTGGCTTCCTATTGTTACGTGTTTGTGGCTTCATGGAGAAATGAGGTCATTTTGTGCATGGACAAATGAAAATATCACAGATGTAATGACCAATGAAAGTCTACTTTAGCATACCATTCAATTCACATCCCAGATTACAAACCAAGGCTAAAATGGCACCTCTGCATTATGGTGAATAGGTAGTTTGACTCCTATAGGAAGCCAAAGCCATTGAGGGGTTGCCTCTCATATGTATATGGTCCTACATCACACAGCAGAAACTGCAAGACTATTAATTTTGTGTTTCTCTTTTCATAGAAACTCAGTAGGGATAGAGCTATCATTTTCAACTAAAAATGACTTTCCTTTAGAAAATGCATAGTAATGTTTAGAAGCATTAATTAAATCAATTTGCTTCTTCTTCTTTTTTTTTTTTTTTTTTTGGTTTTTCGAGATAGGGTTTCTCTGTGTAGCTTTGCGCCTTTCCTGGGACTCACTTGGTAGCCCAGGCTGGCCTCGAACTCATAGAGATCGCCTGGCTCTGCCTCCCAAGTGCTGGGATTAAAGGCGTGCGCCACCACTGCCCGGCCATCAATTTGCTTCTTAAGTTTTTACTCACTGTATTTTTCTAAGTCTTCCCCCATGTTCTCTTATTCTCCTTTCTCCCTCTAAGCCCTTTTGCCTCTGTGGACATTTTTATTTTAGTTTCATGACATTTATACATATGTGACTTTATGTATGTACTGACCAAAATGAGAGAGTTTTTCTGAGACTGACTTAATTAATTTAATGTGATTGTCTCCAGTTATTGATTTACTCTTGCAAATGACATAATTTCATTCATCTTCATGGTTCAGAAAATTCTACCATTCATGTATACCACATTTTAAGCACTTCCTCTATTTTTAGAAAATGAGATTGGTTCCATAATTTACCTATTTTGAATAGTGCTACAATCAATATTGTTGTGCAAGTATCCTTGCAATAGGCTGACTTGCGAATATCCAGTTATTGTATAGCTTATAGAAGCTCAAACAACCCAATCAATAAATGGGTAAATGAAATGAACAGACATTTCTCAAGCAGTGAATAAACATATGAAAATAAAATGGTCACCTTCACCAGCCATCAAAGAAATGCAAATCAAAATTGCATTGAGATTCTGCCTCACTCCAGTCTGAATGGCTGTCATCAAGAACATAAATAGAACATGCTGGTGAGGATGTGGATTGAAGGGAACTGCATCCCATGCTAATGGGATATAAACTACTCTGGCTGCTGTAGAAGAAGCATGTAGACTTCTCAATAAACTAACAATCCATCTTCTATGGAACCATCTTAGGTTTTCACAGTGGGGGACTTGCTGCTTCTAGCTACTGAGTGTCTTGTTCAGGGATATCTTGAGGGCAAGGTATCTTACAGCCTAGAGGACACCACTGCACATGGTCACCTTAAAGTAAACATAGGCACGGGTTGAAAAACTACCTCACATCTTTTTTGCATTGCCCTATGTTAGGTGAAAATCAGAGGATTTTTTTCCTTTTCTTTCCTTTTTTTTTTATTCTGAGACAGTGCTTCTCCCTGTCCTGGATCTCGCCCTGTAGACCAGGCTGGCCTCGAACTCACAGTAAATCACCTGGCTCTGCCTCCCGAGTGCTGGTATTAAAGGCATGCACTACCACCGCCCCGGAAATCAAAGGATTCTTGCCTCCAACATCTAGTGCCAAAGAAAGAGCCTTAGGATCTCAAACTGAACGAATAATTTTTGTTGTAATTCTTCCACTTATTGACATCAACACCATTGTCATCATTTCAGTGAATGTAGTGACAATGATGTTGGTAGCCTATCTGTGATTTTTTGGGGAGCTCTAAAGATTTTTTTTTTTGTTGTAATGCTAGGCGTTGGAATTGTTATTTGGAGAAGTGATGGACTTCATACTCTCTCCTCCCCAGATTCCAGAGAGATAGGAGACCACACAGATGACATGAGCTCTCTGTGATGGGGACTCGAGATACATCTATGGTCAGAACTGGGATGGTCAATGTTAAAATATATTCAGGGTTTTGGGGCTCTTTGAGGCTCAGCTTTCAATATCTTCCTGAAACCCTCTGGTCAGGGTGTTTTTGGCAGAAGGCTACTCACTGGCATGTGACAAGTGAAGTACGCTCCAAGGGAAGTGTCTCCTGCCATCTGTTTAGAGAATCCTCTAGCACAAGTGGGAAAACTCTCAGCTAAGAAAATCCTGGGATGAGAGCTAAAGGTGGCAAGCTGGTATAAGCTTTTAAGGAGACTAACTATTTGTCTCAGGAAAGGCCATGTGCCATGTACCTGATCTATTCAGATGACATTTCCTACCTCATTTAGCAGCTCAAAGATCAGATAGATAAGGACCTTGGCATTGATTGCTTATCTACGCACCTTTAGCCTTCAATTTTAAAATAAATTGAATCTTAAGCACAGTCTTTAATTCATAGTTTAAATGGGAATAGAAAAATGGCCTTTCCTCTACCAGTTGGCTGCAATTAAACAAAAGGCAGATTGAAATTCAGAGACCTCAGGGTTACACAAGGCCTCTGATGTCAAGGAGCAGAGCAGACACCAGATTCACCTATGTACGTCTTCACCTTCTCACACAGGATTGCAGGTGCCCAATCACTACACTTTACTCAACTTCTTGACTGTAGAAATATGACCTCAGAGATGAATTCCATTACAGTATCCTGCATTAATAAGACACCCTTTTCTCCAGAGCACCCAAGAATACATCTGGGACCACCAGATCCCTCCTCTGAACTCTAACCAAGCCACCTGCCTCTTCATTGTGAAGCTTCAGCAAACACTTATGAGTAATAGCTACCATGCCTATCTCAATCTTGTTCTTTGGTTGTCTTTGTTTTTCCATATCTTCTCCCCCTTAAACTTCCCATGAACATGTTCTCTCATTTCATTTTTATTCTATTTTGTCAAAGTTACAGATATGGAATGTGATGTATAGAAGACAGTGCAACCTGGTTGGTTCTTGTCAAACACAGAGGAAGCAATGTGGCAGTTACAGAGGAAGCTGTGTTGGAAAGAAGATGCAGTGGGCTGTGTTCAGTTTACAAAACATCTTGGTTGATTCCAATCTCCAGGATCTGGATAAGGCAAAAGAAAAGCAGAGCATGGTGTAACACACCTATAAATGAAGCTCTTGGGAAACCGAATTAAGTGGATTTCTGGGGCTTTGTGAACAGCTAACCCAGCCTACATGGCAAGTTCAAGGTCAGTAAAAGACCTTGCCTCAAAATATAAAGAAAAAAAATTAAAAAGTAGATGGTGCCTGAGTAGTAACACCTAAAGTTGACTTCAGGCTCCCACATGCAGGCATGCACACACACACACACACACACACACACACACACACACACACACACACACACACACTACATCTGAATACGCCTACACATATACTTATTCCTTCACACGTGCACACACACAAGTAAATATACTCATATTCACAGACACACACAAACACACACACAAAATACGATCTAAATGTTGAAGTAAAGAAGTCCATTTAACTAGCATCACCACAGAGCCACAATGGCCACTATCTCTTCCTCTTACACCTCCCCTTTTCAGTAACAGACCTTCCGTAGGTAAGTACAAACATCTACTCTTGCTTGTACTTCATACCTTAAGAAATGCATGTGATGGTTTTCTTAAGTTGAAAGCTGTGTGAATCTTACCTCTATCAACACAAACTATCTCCCACAGGGTAGTTTTAGTCTCTTCTTCTCTAGCCTTAAGTATCATGGCCTTTCTGTAAACTTCCAAAGCCTGGAGCTAGAGAGATGGTTCAGCATTTAAGAACACTAGCTGTTCTTGCAGAGGACCTGGGACCCAGCACCCTAATTCCCAGCACTCATGTAAAGTCTTATGACTCTCATAACTCCAGTTCCAGAGAACCCGATGCCCTCTGTTGTCCTCTGCAGGCAATGCGTACATATATTGCACAGACACCCATGCATGCAAAACATCCACAAATGTGAATAGTAAATAAATAAATAAACAACTCCCAAAGCCTGAATAATTCAGTTACATCTTTTAGCTCCTAAATATATGTTATTTCTTATTGGCCTCTATTCTTCTTTTCATTAAAATTTTACATAAATACAATAAAATGTCAAAATTTCTTGGTGTCTGAGAACAACACCAGATGTCCTCTGGTCTCCACGTGTATATACATGTACATGCACATCTACACATGTCCACTTGCACATACAAACATGCACACAAGCATGCACCTTCATATGCATAGACACATAAAAACATCAAATATTTTATGACAGTATAATCTTTGAAGCTAAAAGTGCATCAAAACAAAAAATGTGGCTGACATCTTTTGTTCTGCTTTGTAGATGAAGAAGTAAATGTAGGGAGCCTAGGAGAGTGTTAAAGTCCATGAAGCTGCTAAGTGGTTAGTCTGAAATTTAATGCTGGTAATGATGCATCATTAACCAGTAGAAATGTTCTACACCCCAGCTTGTGTCTGAGCTGCCAACAGATTTTGAATGTCATTCCTCCTTGACTAGAGAAAATTGCATTTACTCCACATATATTTTGAGTGACAGTTTTAAACTAGAACTCAGTATTTAGAAAAGCAACATATCAAACCTCTGAATAAATCATGGCTATATGTCATGCTATAAGCTTACATTCCCATAATCGTCTGGCCTCTCTTTTAATGTATATTTCTTTAAACATTTTGTCTATTAAGACAGGCTAGTCAATAGTGTTGGAACGTAGAGTGATGTGATATTTATATTCATCTTATCTCCTAATGCTCTTTGACAAAGCACATTGCATGAACAAATATTATCAATAGTCACCTCTCTTTATAGTCTTATACCAACATTGGTGCAATCCTTATGACTGGCAGTCTATGTTTGGGAACTGAACTAGCTATTTGTCTTCCTAATAAGAAGAAATGCCTGACAAAAGTGACTGGAGAGATGGTCAGCAGTTAAGAGCACTTGCTGCTCTTCTAGGGAACACAGAAGAAGGTAAACAATCATCTGTAACTGTAGTTCCAGGGGATATGAAACACTCTTCTGGTCTCCAAAAGCACCAGGCACAAACATACTTCATATATATATACAGGCCAAATAGTCATAAACATATAAACAAATAAAATGTGGGAGACTATATTTGACATGTTACGTGGGTGTTTAGATCAGAAATCATGTGTTGATGGTTGCAAGCAATCTTAACCACAGAGTCATCTCATCAGCTCCAGTAAGAATGTTAAATATTTCTCTTCTTTGTTTAAGTGGTGCCCAGAGTCCCCTGAAAGTGCACAAAAGTTATTGTATGTATGTGTGCATCTGTGATATTATCCAGAATAAATTTCTTTATATTTCATCTGATTTCCATAATACACCCATGACCAAGTAATAGACTAAGAGGGAAAGGTTCTGAGCGTCTCATTACCCTGAATGTCCTCGGGAGAACAGGGACTGTCTTCTTCTAGTAGAGCAGTATGTTCTTTGTCAGCTCCTGACAGGGTAGGTTGCACTCCTGGGATCTGAATGGGGGTGAGAAAGAACCCGCCGAAGGGAACATTCTTATGAAATATGAAAGACAAGGACAGAGAAAGGGGAACTTTAAATATGTCACCGTTTTGCCAGTGGCCAAGTATGCAAGTTGAAAACAATCTGAAATTAATAGGGATGAACCATTTTATTATAAAAAGAAGAGATTTTTACAAGAAATTATTCACAGCCCATCTCTTTGTCCTTTCCTCCATCACTACCATGACTCCTTCACAAAAGAGGAAAGGACAGAAAAGAGCAGCTTAATATCTAGGATTTGCAAATCTCTGAATATCCACCTGAAACAGCTGCCACCTACTGAGAAAGTAGTAAGCTTTGATCATCACCACTGTATTAGAAGAGAGATGGCTGAAGGATCCATTTTCCCTTCAAATATCATGTACCTTAGCAATTAACTGATCATGTTTCTGTCAGGTTAGCTTACAGGACAGGGCACATTTCCTACAAGAAAAGGAGCCAAGTGGGTGTTAATACGTAGGAGCCAATCTAGCAATAAATGCACCGGGATTTTGTAATATCAAAAGCTCCACCAGGGTGTCGACATTCCCTGAGTAACCACACCTTATATAATGGAAAGAGAACCCAGTCTGAGTGACTGCAACATGAAAGTGAATAGCAATGGGGACTTTTGACTTCAATTTTTTTTTTAATTAGGTGAATACTGAAAAGACTTTTATATCTCCACTTGTAAGAGATTTATTTGATACTGAAATTTCAAGAATCCTTAACCTGAGCTTTGAGGAATCAGCTTACTTAAATCCTCTGTCCTCAGCCTCCACCATGACATAAGGACTGACTTCTTCTGACTTGAAAGCAATAACAAGGCTAGGAAAAAATGACCATGAAGAGCCAGCATGTCTGTGACACTTAGAAGACGCCTAAGCCACCTGAAGTTAGCCATGGCTCTTTCAGCACATTGATCTTCAGAGTAACTGTAGTCAAATGCATTTTGATTTCCAGTTTACAGAAAGGAAACAGAGGCAGGCACAGAGAGGTGAAGTTGTTTGCTTAGTCATGAATCTGGAAAGGGGCAAAGTCACCTCCAGCTGTCTGGTCCTGAAGTTTCCTTTCCAGTTTTCAATGTGAACACTGGTGTGAGGATTCTCATTTGACAGTTGTAGTCACTTCTATTGATTAACAACTTGATGGTTGTCAGTCTGACCGACAGGTAGGGCAGAGGCAGGACTGGTCCAGCTAGTCTCTCCCTGGGGCTGAGTGGGATGGTGAGTGTTGATGGCCCAGACCTCCCCTCTCTACTGGAGAGAAGCACATTGAGCCAGGATTCTTGTCAAAGCAGGTACTCGTTTTATTGCATCAGGAGTGAATTTATATAGGTTGGGGTGACGGGGGGATGGGGTGAGGATAGCAGGGCAATGAGATGATGCCATCCCAGCAGTTATTAGGCAGAGGCGATTCTAGGTCAGGTAGAGCTAAGTCACTGTTATGAGGAAGTCATGTCCGAAAAAAGGTCGCCAAACTCAAGCGAGGCT
Source organism: Peromyscus maniculatus bairdii (assembly GCF_049852395.1). NCBI lineage: Eukaryota > Metazoa > Chordata > Mammalia > Rodentia > Cricetidae > Peromyscus > Peromyscus maniculatus. Next base: position 15,983,748 of record NC_134862.1, read on the forward strand.
CGGGAAGTTCCACTGGCCTCATGCTGGGGCCTTATGGGGCCCAAAAGATGGGATATAGACTCACTCAAGAAGATACCTTTGGGCATCTCTGTGAGGGGAATTCTAGACTGGGTTAAGTGAAGTGGGAAGACCCAGTCTAAATGTGCTGTGGTGGTTTGAATGAGAATGTCCCTTATAGGCTCATATATTTGGATAATTGATCCACAGTTGGTAGAACTTTTTGGGAAGGATTAATAAATGTGGCCTTGCAATGGTGGTGCACTCCTTTAATCCCTGCACCGGGGAGGCAGGGGCAGGCAAATCTCTGTAAGTCCAAGAACGTTGTCTCAAAAACAAGCAAATAAATGAAAGTGTATATTTCTTTCTTCACTGGACATTTGGAAGTTTTAAAAGCCCACAAAATTTCCAGTCAGTGCCCCCCTCCCACCTATCTATCCCTCCTGCCTGTGAAACAGATGTAAGCTCTCAGCTGCTGCTCCAGCATTATACCAGTCTATCTGCTCTCATGTTCCACACCATGATGCTCATGGACTCTAATACCTTGGAATGGTGAGATTCCAAATTAAATGCTTTCTTTGATAAGGTCCCTTGGTCATGGTGTTTCTTTACAACAATACAAAGTCACTAAGACATCAGGGCAGCACCACTGTGTGTTCTTGGGTCCGTTAAATAAAAAATAATAAAAATGATAAAATGAATTGAAAATCAGTAAATCAGTAGTCATCCCTTTCTTCTTCCTGAATGCTGATGCAGTGTGACCAGTCCGTGTAGATTGGACCACACCCTTGAACTGTGAGCCAAAATAAGACCTTCCCTATTTATGCTGCTATTGTTGGGTGTTCTGTCACAACAGCAGATGGAGGGACTCGTAAACAGCAGAGAGAGTGCGGCTGACATGGTTCTGCCATCTCACCAAAGGCTGTCACTGATATCTACAAAATTTGACTTTGACCTGTTTCACTATCATATGACCCTTCCAAATTTAATATGACTTCACATCAACTACATCTAACACGCCCTTGTATTGAAATTCACCCCAGCAGTCATACAATGGTTGATGAAAGTCAAGTGTTAATGTCCACACAGACTTGTGTGTGTGTACGTGTGTGTGTCTGTGTGTGTCTGTGTGTGTGTGTGTATTTCACACCTCATAGTTTCCAGTTTCACTTGTGTTCATGTGTTAGGGCAAAAAGCTCAGTCCTAATGGGTATAAAACATAAATCTTCAGAAATGTGAATTATTCTGACAGGTAGGTCCTCTCTCCCCTTTTCGGCTCATATTTCCATGCATTGCATATGTGTTGTTCTTATTGTATGCGGATAGTGTGCCAGCATCTTCCTGGTGGATGATTAGAGGCCAGAACCAAGAAGGTCATTCCTGGACTAAATGTCCTGCTCTGTCACATTCTGTCTTATTCAGCTGAGTCGGGGTCTCTCACTGGACCAGAACTAGGTCTTTCTGTGTTGATCCCTCACGGTGCTGGGTCATTGAGTCATTCAGCCATTGGAAGGACCACACCTGTCTTTTCCTTGTAGGACTGGGAATTTGAATTCTATTCCTCATGTATGTGCAGCAAGTGCTCTTCCACACTCAGTTCGGTCCTCCAGTCCTGGTCATTCTTAAAACACTGAAATGCTTCTCTGTCAGTGTTTTCCTTTACTCTAGTGCACGCTTCGTCCTGTTACTGGTTTTCTTGTTGTACACCCAGCTCTACTCTGTCCCCAGCAGATTATCCCATGAACACACAATCAACTCTTGTCTATCATCAGTGGTTCATCTAACTGTTGGCACATTACAGTAGAGGCACATTTTCCAGAGGAGGTAGAAAAATGACTAGCTTTATCCTAGGAATAAAAGATGATAAACCTCCCCACACAATGTTTACCAGTAGACAGATGTAAATTATCTGTCATATTTCTTGTGGGTATTTATGGCAAATGAATACACATGTGTTATTTTATGGCCATTCTTTTCTTTGTTTCTGCATTTAGTAAAGACTCAAACAGAGCCTAACTGGTTCTTACTGATGAATTAATAGCTGAGAATTAAAGTACTAAAACTTATTTCTGATTTTATCTAGGAGTTAGTCCATGGAAGTCTAAGGGTTAACTCCAACTTCCTTCAATTCTTTGAAGAAATTGTTTGTGTTCTGCTGTAGCAGCATGTTGAAAAGATTACCAAAAGGCTGCGTGTGTGGAATCCAGGGGAAGACTTAGGTGGATTGCTCATGGTTAAGAAGTTTATTAGAAGAGTTTTTAATGCCATGGACTGCTGTGGATATTGTTCTGTATAAATAAAACACTGATTGGCCAGTGGCCAGGCAGGAAGTAGATGGGACAAGGAGAGGAGAATTCTGGGAAGTGGAAGGCTGAGTGAAGGAGACACTGCCAGCTGCCACCATGACAAACAGCATGTGAAGACACCAGTAAGCCATGAGCCACATGGCAAGATATAGATTTATGGAAATGGATTAATTTAAGCTGTAAGAACAGTTAGCAAGAAGTCTGCCACAGCCATACAGTTTGTAAGCAATATAAGTCTCTGTGTTTACTTGGTTGGGTCTGAGCGGCTGTGGGACTGGTGGGTGACAGAGATTTGTCCTGACTGTGGGCAAGGCAGGAAAACTCTAGCTACAATGGACAGACAGATGAGAGCATGGCTGGAGCCCTGAAGAGTCAGAGTCTCTTCTGATCACCCCATGAAGAAGGGAGTCTTCACAGTAGTGGCAACCAGCCAGACTTTCCACTTCTTCTTGAGAGGCAGAGGAGGTAGTGAGGAGCTGGCTGTGTGGCTACCAATACCTTTATAATATACACTCACTTCTAAGGGTGAGAAATCCATGCACCTAGAAGTCTGCTAGTCGAAGAGTCAGAGCAGGGTGCTTGTCAATATCTCCGTGGGGAAGAGTGATGCAGGTATCGTGGCCAGAGCAGCTCTACAGAGCCCAATATTACAGTTACAAGTTCAGTTTAGCTCTTTTTTTTCTTGAAAAGTTTTATTTCCTTTTAGATAGCTTTTTATGCTTCTCTAACTTGATTCACTAAGATAAAAGGGTTAACCATATACATTTCTACTTATGAAGCTCATAGTGAATGGTAGAGGCCATGGATATGTGGTGTGTAATAATCTGAACCATTATGGATGGTTTAAAGTGCTTTTATTTCTCAAAGATTGTGTGTGTATGTGTGTGTGTGTGTGTGTGTGTGTGTGTGTGTGTGTGTGTGTGTGTGTGTGTGTGTATACCTGGAGGCCAGACAAGTGAACTTCTTTCCAGCAAGCCCCAGGGTTGCCTCTCTGGAGTGAGGATTAAAAGCACCACCATGCCTGGCTTTCTGTTAAGGAGCTAAAGGTGGAATTTAGGACCTCTGAACTTGTTCCAGGAAACTGATAGACTAATAAGCAAGAGATAATGTCCAAAGCTCAGAGAGAAGTAAGGAGGACCCTGTTGATTTGGCCACACAACTCATCTGTTAGGAACGCTGTTCTGTTTAAGTCGTCTGAGAAATACTTACCTGAAAGTGTTTTGATTTTCCAGTTTTAGTTCCTAAGACCTCCTTTACTTGGTAAGACCAGACTTCTTAGTTTCTCTCTCTCTCTCTCTCTCTCTCTCTCTCTCTCTCTCTCTCTCTCTCTCTCTCTCTCTCTCTCATGTGTTTTCCATTTTGCAAGTCTTGCAATGATACCAGAGGGAAAGAAATAAAACATTTGTTGCCTTCAAGAAAACCTCATATTGTCTCCTGTCTTTGGACACAAATAAGTTTCAGATTCCAGAAGGTACAAAAATTCATGTGTGTGCAAAGATTTGCCACCAGTTTTATTATTCAGTACAATCCAATAGAGAAGACCACTCAGACACAGTCTACAGCCAGTTGAAAGTCTTTATCCTAAGTGTCTGGGACTATACTCAAGTGTTCATGTCCCAAGTGTGGTACCTAGCATTTAGAGTAAGGGGTTTTTAAAGCCAAAGCCCACATCTTTCTGGTATCTTGATTGGCAGCTTCCAGGAGAGGTTTTATGCAAGCAACCAGTTTAATAAAAGCTAAGATAAACAGATAGCTGGCAGGGGAGGTTTAATAGAATCTAAGATAAGTTAGCTGGCACATGCATCTTATCCTTGGGTTCCTAGAATAAAGTTAAGTAATTTTCCACAAAGCTTCCCATCATGGAAATCAAATTCTAGCTAAAAATAAAATGGCCCCAGAAAGAATATAAGATGAAGAAGCCTCTGCACTGACTTGCCGTGTCACATTATTATGTGCTAAAGAACACATAAGACAGTTCAACAGGCTAAAGTGCTTGCCCCAAGTCTGAGGATCTGAGTTCAATCCCAGGGAAGAAAAGAAACTTTTGCAAGTGGTCCTCTGACCTCCCATGTGACCCACATCACAGTGCTTTCCCCTGCCACACACACAAACAAAACAAGTAATAAAAACTTACAAAGAGTGACTGATTATTTTTAATAAGAACAGTAAAAATCTAGGGTATATCATTTTCGCTCCTTAGTGTACAGAGCTTCTGTGCTTCCTGATGGTGGAAAAGTGATGATAATGATGATGAAGATGATGATAATGATAACGACAACAATAATAAATTACTAGCAGAAACAGCCTGTAGCTGGAGAGTTTCTCTCCGGGTCCCACCCGGCCCATGGTCAGGACAAATCTCTCTCTCACCAGTCCTGTAGCTGCTCAGGCCCAGCGAAGTAAACACACAGAGACTTATATTGCTTACAAACTGTATGGCCGTGGCAGGCTTCTTATTATCTAGTTCTTCTATCTTAAATTAACCCATTTCTATTAATCTACACTTTGTCACATGGCTTGTGGCTTACTGGTACTTTACATCCTGCTCCTCATCGTGGCAGCTGGCAGCGTCTCCTCGACTCCACCTTCCTGTTCCCCCAGTTCTCCTCTCTGTTAGTCCTGCCTATACTTTCTGCCTGGCTACTGGCCAATCAGTGTTTTTTTGTTTTGTTTTGTTTTGTTTTTATCAATCAGTCATAGCAATACATTCATAGCATAGAGAACAAGAGAACATCCCACAGCAACAGCCTTTTTTAAGATCATACCAGTCGAGGTTCTGTTTCTTGGCAGACTTTGGATTATTGCTACAGGATGGCAGATTCCTCATCTGCTTCTTGATTCTAATAGTAACTACTTCTGTGATTAAGGAGAAGTGTAAAGAGCTCCTATGTGATGACTGTGTAGTCTAGTACAATATTCTAGTCTAGGTGACTTCACACACACACACACACACACACACACACACACACACACACAAACACAATTCTTGGAGAATTTGATGCCTTGAATTTTCATTATATTTATCACCCTCCCAACTCCTCCCAGATCCACCCTTTCATTCCATATTGATCCAAATCCCCATGACGTTATTAAAAACAAGACATTAAATAAAAAATACAATTAGTACTATCTATATACTTTTTGGTGTATAGTCATCCACTGCAATTTGGTAGAACTATCAGGGGATACACCCTTAAAAACTCCCTTTCCCTCTTTACACAGCTACCAATTGTCAATAACAATAGCTTGGGGTGGGATTTCATGACTACTGACCCCGATCACACTAGGATTTTGTATGGCTTGAACTCACGCAAATATTGTACATGCTGTCACAGCCATTATAAGTTCATATATGTAACTGGCCTATTGTGTAAAAAACAGTGGTCGTCCTCTAGATCTTGATCATATGAACTTACTCTTGAATACATCATCATTGTCAAGTCCTACAACATGAAAAAGAAGCTACTAATGATCTGGAAGTTTGATTCATGCTGGCTAGCTTTCATAGTGCTAGAAGGTACTATTACCCCTGCTGGAAGAGAGAAGAAATCATCAATCATATCTAATTGTGAACCCTTCCCGGTCAATTCACCTGGTAAAACATGCTCACTAATACAGTAGCTTGTACAAATTTTATAAGACTAACCAATCACTTTCCAATTGGATTTAATGCCTGCTTTAAAAGATAGCACTCATACATGGCACTGTTATAAGTGCCAAGAAAATGTAACTAGGCAGGACATAGGCCCCAGTGGAGAATGTGCTATATAAAGGGAGATAGTATTTAACCAACTCCCAATCTTATCATCATGGCCATAAATCAGTCAATCTGTCTGTCAACCCTCATTAACTCTTTTCTCCTCCTCCTCCTCCTCCTCCTCCTCCTCCTCCTCCTTTTTCTTCTCCTCCTTCTTCTAAAAAAACAGATAATGATAAACACAGAGTCACAACAAAGTGATTCCTGATAATCATGGTTCCTCACACCCATGTTGGGAGGCTCACAACTATGCATGTGTAACTCCAGTTCCAAGGGATCTGATGCTCTCTTCTAGCCTCCAGTGACATTTGGACAAATGTGGCACACACACAGAGAGAGAGAGAGAGAGAGAGAGAGAGAGAGAGAGAGAGAGAGAGAGAGAGAGAGAGAAGCATACAGGTATATAAAAATAAAAATTTAGAAGTTATAAAAAAATAAAAACCCAAGTGCAGGGTGCAGCTCCCTAGTACAGCACTTGCTTAGCATACCAGGGCCATATGGTCCAATCTCTAGTATTACCCAAAATAGTAACAATAAAGAAGTAACAAGAGTTGATAGTTCTTTGCTGGCAGGGCTTCCCTGAATTCAAATCCTCCGGGGCCTTTTTTTTTCCAACTCTGCTCCTGAGTTGACTCTGTAATTTGTCCTCCATGTGGGGCCTCTGGCCCAGTGGGAGCTAAGTTGATTCCAGGATACAGCACTGCACTCTGAGTCCTTTCAGCTGAATTCTGATTTCTTGTAGAGTTGGTTGCACTTCTCATATGCTAAGCAGGGCACCTGCAAGGGCTGAGCCTGAGGTAAAGGAGGAGTGCATGCGTACACACGTTCCCTTCAAAGTCTTCAAAGTCAGTTAGCTCCGAATGGAATAGGCATCGGCCGGACTGCCAGTGCTTAATTCAGGACATGTGGAGAATTCTCTCATTAAGCATTCATGCTAAAACCTGAAAGAGCACACACCCAGTCATCCCCATAATCTAGTGACATAAAGAGTTGAGGTGGTTAGGAGAAGAGAGAATGGCCTATAACAGAATGTCTCCCTGGTTGTAGCTCATATGGACACCTGCCATATTGTGAGGTTTAATAATACCAAGCTTGCTTTCAATTTCTTCTCAAATGAGCACAGAGCTCTCAAAAATGAAATAAAACTATTCCTTCAGATGTAAGCATTGATCTAAAGTTCATTTCTTCTCTAGCTTAAAATTCAAGGCAAAAATTCCTTTCTAGTATATATCTAGAGTATAGACAAGGGGGTTTTCAGTTGTTTTTTTCACACACATTTGATCTGTCGGGTTTCTTTAGTGGAGACAAACCAATAGAAAGAATGAATGCACTCTCACGCAAACACACACACACACACACACACACACACACACACACACACACATATATATATATAGAGAGAGACAGAGACAGACAAACAGACAGAGGCAGAGACAGAGACACACAGAGAGATGCACACAGAAAGGCAGAGAAACCGAGAGAGACTACTTAGATTGGCTTATATCATATGGTCTGGGTAGTCCAACAGTTGCCATCTGCACACTAGAGAAGTTTATAACTGATTAACTCCTCAGTACACAAGTCTGGATGCTTCAGCAGTCCCAATCTGGTGCTGAAGGCCTGAAAGATTCCTGGAGACTGGTATTCAGTTGATGTTGAAAGGCTAAAAAGGCTGGGTTCTGATGTCAGGGAGGAAGGGCAGACAGCCATACACTCCTGTAGGGAGTGGAGGCAGAGGCACTGCTATCCTCTCAGATTTCCTCATAATCTGGATTGATATGGAAAGGAGCTACTTACTTTATGGGAAAATCCTACCACTTCAGTTAATCTTTCCTGTAAGTACCTTCCCAGAATCACCCAGGGGCATGTTTCTTAATTGACTACCAAGATCAACCATCACACTCATGTTCCTGGCTTTAGTGTTTACTTCCGGGGGAACATGCCAACAACAACATGCATCCAAGCTGCTGCCAGCCAATCAGAAGTTCACTGATGTGAATATCCCTAATACTGCCTAAAATTGATTATGGACTTAGACATGGGCTCTTACAAAACCAAGAAACCTTGTCAACATACTTTAATGACCTTTATGCTGCTCAGGAAGCTAAAGCTAATGTTAATATTATATGACAGAGCAAGGAAGCATGATATAAGAAGTAGAACAAAACTTCTCAGTCTAGAATGGAGGACCTCTTCCTCCCTAAGTCCTACATCTGCCTCCATCTATTCTAGACTAATACTGTCATAAAACACAGAAATTATGAAATATTAGAAAAGCAGAATAAGGAAAGCTCTAAAAACAAAAACTGTAATAGGCAAATTTTAGTGATTTTATTCAAAAGAGATAAAATTCAGATCAATACAGATGCTGTGGTACTTGCTTTAACATTCTGGAAATGTCTTACCTTGAATTGGTCCCAGAGATGCCCTGGACCCATCCTTGTCAGGAAAGCACATTCAGGAAGCATGAATCAGCAGGAAACAATGCTGGAAATCACTGTGGTAGTTCACTGGGATACTTTATTCAAAGCAAGAATTAGTAGAAAAAGCAACATTGGAGCCTGGAGAGATGGCTTGGTAATCAAGAGTACTTATTTCTTCATCATGCAGATTGGAGTTCAGTTCCCAGCACCCACAGCAGGTGGCTCACAAAAACCAGGAACCCCAGCTACAAGGGATCAACACCTTTAGTTGGCCTCTGGGGCACACTTGAACACACATGTATGAATACAGTTACACAGGCCCATATACACAGTCACAGGCACATATGCGTACACATAAATTGAACAAAATAAATCTTTTAAAAAAGCAATATCCATTACAGACTGCTGATAAACTCTAACCTGAAACCATCATATGTAAACTGATATCAAGGCTGCAGATAGGAGAACACTAATACAAGAAGTAGCAAGACACAGCACCAGTGATGAAGGAATCAGAGGGAGCCTGGACATTGATTTTATTCTCTTTCTCTAGCAAAGGTCTTGATCTTCATAGCAGACAGGAAGTGGAAATTAATGCAAACATTTTTACAGTGCAGAATTTTTAGCATTTTATAGATTTCCATTCCAAAGTTTCCACTCAGTAATTATTAATAATCCCTTGGCTCTCCTAAGGGTCTGGAGATCACTAGGCTTGTGGGAGCAATCACCTCCTACTTCTTATTGCACCTCCCACCTCATGACAGAATGAGCTCTGTAAAATGTGTGCCTGCTCTGCTCTACCCTGAAACCATCATATGTAAACTGATATCAAGGCTGCAGATAGGAGAACACTAATATAAGAAGTGTTCTACCCTTTGTGAAGCATGCTACAACCTCACTGCCCCAATTCTAGCTGGCCTCTCTGGACTCAGCTCTCCTTCTTAAAGTTGTAATTCATGTTATAATTGCTTAGAATTCTTGTTAATTATTTTATTTGTGTGTGTGTGTGTGTGTGTGTGTGTGTGTGTATGTGTGTATGTGTGTGTGTGTGTTATACACATGTATGCAAAGGTGTACTCAGCAGTGAATGAATATTGAAGGCCAGAGATTGGTTTCAGGATATCTTCCTCAATCTCTTTCCCTGCTTATTTTTTTTTTTTAGGATTTAATTATTCACTTACTTATTATGTGTATTTATGGGTGTCAGTGAGTGCATATACCTCATTTTTGGAGACAGCATCTCCTGAATCTCTCATTAAACCTCACTGTGTCAGATAGACAAGTTGGCCATTGCACCCCTAGGAACCACTTATCTCTTTCCCCTAGTGCTATGGCTGAAGGTGTTGGCACTACACCCAGGTTTCTGCATGAACGCAGTAGGTCTACACAAAAAGCATGTCCTCATGCTTGCACAGAAAGTACTTTACATACTGGGCCCTCTCCAGAGCCCCTGCTCCCAACTCTTGGCAGTCCCTGCCCCTTCTTCTCATTTTCACACTTCTATGCCTTCCTTTGTTTATACCTTTCCCCTGCTTAGTCCATGTCAATGATGTCTTGTCTGGCTGACTTCTTAGTTACTCCTCCAGACTGGTCTGCATGTCCCTGATCTGTGTGCTTCTACTTTCCTTTGGATACCTTGACCACTGAACTGACTACATGGCTCTAAAACCATCTCTTTGTCCTCATATCTTGTTCCCCAGAAAATGTCAAACAGGAGTTTGAGAACTGACCATATCCGATTCATCTGACAAGGCTGCATTGAGAGACACTCAAGAATAGACCTGCATACTGATCAGTGAAATGTCAATTTCCAGATACACATTTGAGTGATATAAAGCACAACCAAAATTCATCAGTGGAACAAGAAAGTCAATGAATCTCTCCATGCTTTGTTCTTGGTTCTGGTTCCCTTGATACAAATTGAACACTTACACACGCATGTTAGCTGCTGTCAGTGAAGCCACCAGCATCAAGACACAGAGTCCCTCCAGTGTAGGCAAGGTGTTGGACAGAGGGGAGACAGGCCCTGGAAACACAGGCACAATCATGTTTCCACTGCAACTGCAGCCTCACTGGTTACAAGCTCAAGTGGCACTGGCCTTTCTGAGTCTCTCTTTCCCTGGGAGGGAAAAATACAGGGTGCAATAACCTATGTCACTGGATGATTTTAAGGATCAAATGGCATGATCTGTGTTAACATTTAGTGTAGAGTCAGGTCCAATAACCGGGGGTTAAGTTAAAAGAGAGGAGGAAGTGGGTCTGGGCTAGAAACCCTCAAGTCCTGCCTCTAGTGACTCACTTCCTCTGTTGAGACTCCACTTACCCAAAGGTTCACCATCTCCCCAATCAGCACCATCAACTGGGGACTAAGTGTTCAAACATGCAGCCTGTACAAGACATTTCACATTCAAACTACAGCAGTCATCTATATTTTAATCATCTTTGTATATCTCCTCTGTTTAAAACAAAAACTATTCAGCTGGCATGGAGTTCTTGTTGAGTGAATCACACATTAGGGATCTAGCTTGAAGTCAGGGGATGAATTAATAATACCATGTCATGAAGAGACCAGGCATTTTTACACTGTGCGCACAGAAGGATGTGAGAGGGTGGTTTTGAATGTCTCTGTTCTAGGAAGAAAGCATTTGTGATTAAGAGAGAAGCACATTGAGGAAGTGTAAACTAATAAATACCAGTTGCCAATTACATACAAACCCAGAATATTACTGATACATCATTCAATGACAAAATTAAATTTTGAAAGATTCAAATACATACACACAAAAAAATTGTGTTAAGTGATAGATGTTTCTCTGTTTTAGAAAATAATTCCCACCTTTTGGGAGTAAATGTAATAAAAAGAAAAAAAGTGAAGCTTTGTTTTATTTTTATGGTAAGGAAGGTTGAAGGATAAAACCCATACTCACCTAACTCTGGGTTTTCCTGGCTTCTGAGAAGATCCTTCTTAAAAGAAGAAGAGCACATCATTACAGGAGAGCCAGTAAAGGGTAAAGTGCCCCAGATCTCCATGGGAGAAGACATCTCAATGGGTTTGTTAGACCAGAGCTTTCATGGGGTTCATCCAGACAAGGCTTAAAAACTAGCATTGGCTGAGTCCATCAGCTCTTGGGTCAGCTTGAAATGAGCTGCTCTCCCTGGTAACTCTGAGCAGTCTGAGTGCACAGCCACATTCTAGCTTTGGTGGAAATGTATTTGAAGATTTCAAATGAGGGATTGCTGCTTTTTAAAAAGAAGGTCTTAGAGCTAGGTATTGTCTACAAATCTATACAATTCCAGAACATCAGAAATAGAGGCTGCAATTCATTCTTGGCTACATTGTGAGTTCAAGGTTACCCTGGGCTTCATTGAATGATTTGTCAAAAAACTTTGAAAAGGCCGGGAATGTACCTTGCCTTGCATATAAGATACTCTGGGTTTTATCCCCAGGCCTGAATAAACCAGAGGTGGTGGTGCATGCCTGTAATTCTTATCTCTCAGGAGGTAGAGGCAGGACAATCAGGAGTTCAAGGTCATCCTTGACCACATAGTGAGCTTAAGGCAAGCCTGAGATACAAAAAATTTGACCTTTAACAAAAGAAGAGAAAGAAAAAAAAAAAACAATGACAACAAAGCCAAAACTACAACAAAAGAAGGTGTGTCCCTTGAGCCTTCATGCTCTGCTAATGCAAATATTCTTAGAACTGCTCAGGTTTGCCAGGCGGTGGTGGCACACACCTTTAATCCCAGCACTTGGCAAAAGCAGGCAGATCTCTGTGAGTTTGAGGCCAACCTGGTCTGCAGAGTGAGAACCTGGACAGGCACCAAAACTACAGAGAAATCCTGCCTTAAAAAACAAAACAAACCAACAACAACATTGACAAAAACCAAAAGAAATCCTCAGGTTTGCCTCTACCCACTGCTCTTAGACAAACAACTGGCATTCTGTTTGCATGCATGATGCCTAGTGGTTTTAATAACACTTTCATTCACCTATTCATTCTTTTATCATTCACCTTTTTATCTAGACAGACATTCATTTATCAAGTTATATATAAAAGATAGCCTGCATTGGTGGGAATCGAGGTGTGAGACTTGGTAAAATACTCAGCCTGTCTCTATCTCTGCTGCCCCATGGCCTGAGTTGGGATACTAGTGATGTCTATGTCATAGACCGTCAGTAAGATGAAGGTGCTGTGCTAGACAGCATTTCCTGGATGGACCCAGCAGTTACCACCAGCCTTTCTGCTTTGACCCATCTTATTGTTCTTCAGTAGCTACCTAATGTCCTATAAAACATGACTGGGACTGGGTGCTTTCTTGCTTTTGATAGACAAATTGCATATAACTAATGAGATATTCACACATATTTAATAATATCATTTATTACTTTGCTCTATTCAGTCTTGTACATACATTGTAAATACATTCAATATTTAATGGTTGAATCTAATATATCCTGCAGTTTCTCTTGGCAGCAGGCAGAGAAATGACAACCAAAATGATACCACCCACAAGTACTTATGGTAGCAGAAACTGTGGGGAACATAGGGAATGTAAGGAATGGGCAGTGAGATTACTGTTCAGACAGGAGAGGAATTGGTTATGTATATGGCCCAATAAAATGGAAAATGGAAGCCTTAATTACTTCCGTGGATTTCTTGGGTTAAAATACCCAGCAAAGGTTATTTGAAGAGAGAGAATTTATTTTGGCTGACTCTTCCATGGGAGGGGAATGCTTGGTAGCTGGAACAGGAGGCTGTATCCACATTCTTCTTCAGTCAGGGAGCAGAGAGTGAACAGGAAGTGGAGCCAGGCTATAGAGCCTAGAAGCCCAGCCCAGTCAATCATGCCCTTCAGCAAGATTCTTCCTCCCAAACAGGATGACGAGCTGGTGACCAAGTACATAAACACATGAGCTTGCAGGGACATTTCACACTCAAAACACAACAGATTGCCTATAAATGTAGAGGGAGAGGGAAGAGAAGGAGAGGACACAGCCCAGTGTTGCTGTCCTGAAATTGGAGGAGGGAGCATTGAACAAAGCAACACAATGCAGGCTAGACAAGACAAAGGAAGAGTTTTCCAGATATGTGAGGCTCAAATTTGGGGGATAGAACCCAGAGGATTCCATACCTAATGATCCCCCATTATGTCTTCCAATGCTGTGTTTTCTTGTTTCCAAGGTCAAGCATTTGAAAAAAAAAAAAAAAAAAAAAAAAAACTGCTTCAATTGGAATGCTGGCTGCTCATTCACACAAATGTAACAACATAGTTTGTGAGCTGAGAAAGTCATCAGCAAACAATACTTAAAATCACAATCCATTCTTCCCAATAAGAGAGCTGTATTTTTTTCTTTTCTAAATTATTTAGTATTCCGTACATTTATAGACTCAATTTTGGTCATTCTCGTGTCCCACCAATTTTTCATATGTCCTCTTTCACACTGAAATTTTCCTACTAACAAGTCCCCTTCCCATAGCTCTTCACTGATATCTTTTTGCGACTCATTGAGTTTATGAAGGCTGCTTGTATAATTTTGAGTGGGAAGTTACAGAACAAGGATTACTTATCAGTTGTCCACTGAAGAAAATGACACCCTCCCCCTGTGCCTATTCACTGCTCATAGTGTCTTAGTGAGGAGTTGGCCATGAGCCATGATGAGAGGATGCCAGATCCAGTCCTGCATGGATGAGTGTAGCTAGAGTTTTCCTGCTTTGCTCACAGTCAGGACAAATCTTTGTCACCCACCAGTCCCACAGCCGCTCAGACCCAACCAAGTAAACACAGAGACTTATATTGCTTACAAACTGTATGGCCGTGGCAGGCTTCTTGCTAACTGTTCTTTTATCTTAAATTAACCATTTCCATAAATCTATACCTTGCCACGTGGCTGGTGGCTTACCGGTGTCTTTACATATTGTTGGTCATGGCGGCGGCTGCAGTGTCTCCCCTCCGCCTTCCGCTTCCCAGAATTCTCCTCTCTCCTTGTCCCACCTACTTCCTGCCTGGCAACCTACTTCCTGCCTGGTCACTGGCCATCAGTGTTTTATTTATATATAGAGCAATATCCACAGCAGATGAGCACTCCTGCAGTGAGTTCATGAGTGTAGAAGTTCTGCCACATCCAGAAGACAGAACTCACCCTCACCTATGACTCTCAAACTGTTTCCAGTTCCTTCTCTGTGATATTTTTCAAGCCTTGTGGGTGGTGGTGGTGACATACATGCCTCATTTAGTTCTGTACACCCATACTCACCTAGTCTCCACACTTGAACCATTTATGAGTTATGTACATTAGCAGCTGTCTACCGCAGAAGCTGCTCTAAAGCTGAAGGCTGAGAGTGGTGCTAATCTATGAACACAATCATGAGCATTTAGGAGGCAGTTTGCCACCACATCCATTTAGAAAAACAACAGCAATAGAGTCTCCTCTAGGACTGTGTCCTCTCAGGCTACGGCTCTCACCATAATTGCTGCACCAGGCCTACGTTCCCTCCCAAGAAGTAGTTTTATTGTTTGTACCATAGGAGTCAAACATGAGTGGTGAGTATCTCTACCTGGCACAATTAGAAGCTATAGTTTTGAGGACCATTTTAAATGTATTTTAAACCAGATTATATTTGTGTCTAAATATGGGAGAATGATGACTTCTTAACAAACACAGGTGTGAAGGTTCTCTCATTTATCCCATGGCTCTGAACTGTGGCTTATCATTTCTAATTTTTATATTTAGGAGTCTGGAGCAATAAGTTGCAGAAAGAGAATCCAAACTGAAGTCTTCCCCTTGTCAAATTCTATGCTCTTTGTTCTCTTTCAGCCCGAACCTTTTAAATACCTGTACAGGTCCTCGAAGCCAGTACATGCATAGGTGTTCTCACAATACTCTACTTCAGGTTCAAGTTTTCAAGTCCTTAATGTTGCGGTTTTGGAGAGGTATTTTCAATAGTTCAGCCTCTCAGATGTAAGCAGAGGCTTTTCTGTGGACAATAGAAGGAGCTGCTTTGGAGTACCAGTGCAATTTCATACAGAAAACCTACCTATTTTTACCAGGTACATTGGCCGCCTCCAGCAGCCTTCCAAACTACTGTGACTCAGGCAAACTTTTGGAGCAAACAAACTCACTTATGCTTTCTTGACTGGGGCCAGCTTGGCCTGATCAGTCATGACATATTTCTTCTCAGTGGATAGATTTCTGCTATAGCAGGTGCATTCAGGTGCCTCTGAGCTAGGAATTCTGCTTTGAGCTCTGTCAAAGCATCAATTCTAATTCAACAAGGCCAAGAAATGTAAAAGAGGCCTCCCTGATCAAACTAAAATAAAATTATCTCTAAGCTACTCTCGTGTGTCAAGCCTTAGAGAGTCATGGGTACCAACCAACTACCACAGAAGTCTTAAAGACTCACACATGTACAAACAGGCATGAACACACACAACAAACAAATAACTGTCAAAATGAAGCAAAAAGAAACAGAAGGCATGAAGATGAGAATGGTGAGCTCATGTGTAGGGATGTGTGATCTCTGAAACTCACAAGACTATTGATGGGCAGCATATGGCCCACAGAACTGATAATAGACAGCTAGCACATGTGTTAATTTAAGTAGAAGGAATTAGTGAAATAATATTTGAGCACATCATATGTTCCACAATTTTATTTTTATGAGTCAGGCAGCAACTAGGATTTGAGGATGAGCAGCAAATGATCAAATAGACAGATAACATTCACAGATGTGCTTGAAGACAGAAAAGTGGCCCAATGCCTTGAACATGGGAAAGCCTGGAGACTGGATCTAGCTCAGAGTGAATGGTAGTGAGGTTAGAGTTCTAGTGTCTTTCTAGTAAAGAAATTGGAACACATTGTTTTTAGAATCATAGACAGATGAAAGAATAAAAGAAAGATATCAATGGAAGTCATAAGGCAAGGTAGTTAGTATGAGAATCAATACTGATTGTCAACTTGATAGGATGTAGAATCACCAGGGACACAGACTTCTGATGCCTGTGAAAGATTTTCTATATCTAGTTAATTGAATTGGGAAGACTCACTCTGAAAGTGGGTTAAAATAGCCTGTGGGACAGAATTCCAATGTGAATAAAAAAGTGAAAGTGAGCTGAGATTCACCAATCATCTCTCTGCTTCCTAACTGTGGAGGAATATGATCAGCTTCCTCATACTCCCACAAACATGATGACCCTGCCATGAATAACTCTTTCATCCATTATTGCAGTCTGTTGGGTATGTTGACTCAGCAAGAAAAGTAACAAATATCACCAGAAAAGGGTTCAATGAGGCAAGCAAGTTGATGAAGATAGATTGTAGTTCATGAAATTTGGTCTTTATTTTGCAGTTAGATTTCTCTACTTGGAGTTATACATACGTCACTTACCCAGGTATTTTGAAAGAGTCTTCAGATGATATCTAAAAGTCAACCTTTTTGTGGCAGGGTCCTGTGCTGTTGTTCCCTTTGGGGGAGAGGGTCAAGTAGGTACAGAGTCAATGACACAGACTCTGGGAGAATGTCATAACAACAAGCTCAGTTTATTCAGGAAGAGGCAAGAATTATATACCCTCCACCCCACCCTAGGGGGTGGGAGGTCTGATGAATATGCATCTGCTGGTGTGACATAGCTGCCTCTCCTTGGTCCAGGTCATCTCCAGATCATGTTTCAGCTGCTAATGCTAAGGCCCTTAGGCAGACCCACATTGGCCCTCAGAAAGTATCTTTTTTACTTGCTTGGGCTGACTGGTTCACAAGCTTGTTAGGGATGAGTCATCCCACACCTTTTTAGCTAAGTCAAGTTTCTGGGGTCTTTCACTTAGTGTCCAGGGTCACAATCTTAAATGACAGTGGCTGAGCAGGCCCTTTCGGGAGGATTTAATTTGAAGAGTTGGTTACCTTTTCCATTTAAAGCTTCATTCTCATAATTCTGGTGAAACAGATTATAAATTGATTTGAACATCCAAAAAAGAAGACAGAGTAGCTCCTTAGTAGGCTATGCTGCATTAGGGTGGTGATAGATGTAAGGATTGAAAATGAATTTGCTAATTTAATGAAGAATGAGACAAAGAATTAAGAAGAATCAGGTACAACTTGTGGGAAATGATGCTGCTGCACAATAACATGCCACAGAACAAGGCAACAAGGCATGGACCTGGCTTGGATAGAGGAGCTCAGATTGGCTTGTGTGTCTGCAATTCTTTTAAATGGTGATGCTAGCTCTTGGAATGAAGTTTAGGATAACACTATTGTACATGGGAATTAATGAATTATTATTTAGTCAATATTATGTAATATGAGAGTCTATGTAAAGAATACCAAAAAGAGTAAAGAGAGAGGGAGAGGGAAGGAAGGAGAAATGGATAGGCAGATAGAAAGAGAGAGAGAGAGAGAGAGAGAGAGAGAGAGAGAGAGAGAGAGAGAAAGAAAGAAAGAAAGAAAGAAAGAAAGAAAGAAAGAAAGAAAGAAAGAAAGAAAGAAAGAAAGAAGAAAAAGTTTCAGAGTCTTTGACAGAAACTAGAAACATGAAAAAAATTAACCACAATGAGATACAGGAAGAAAAATCAGAAATATGCTTGAAAGCAAGAGCAAAGTAAACTACAAGATGGAACTTGACTGTAATGTGCATGTTCCATTAAGACAGCAGATGACACACACCCAATGTGCTCAGTTGAGCACTGTGTCCCAATTTAGGGGTGGTACCATCCATTTTATAGTCCTAGCATGACGACATTACAGATATAGTCATTCCAGTCATACAGAACAAGATGTTGAGTCATACAACAGATGTATTACCCAATTATGTATGTCTAAGATAAGGCTGATTTCAGCCTGACATCTATGTGTTCAGGAAGCCTGTGCTCCTCTATGTCACAGACTGCCGTCCTGGAAAGTCAAGTGAATGGAAAGTTGGTGCTCTCATATCCAAGAAGATAAGGAAGACAAGAGTTAGGATGAAGGTACTTTGATGTGAGTGATTAAGTCTTTGTCTCTAAAGCAAAAGAAAATACAACATAAAAGAAGAGATATGAGACTCAAAAAGAGGGGCTTGTAAAGGAGTACTTTGATTCCAAGTAGGATCCATCAAAAAGGGAAGATTGGAGGTGAAGAGAGATGTGTAGGGTTTTCATTTTGCAGTCACATGGATGTCAGACTCAGAATCATGGCAGCAGACATGTGGACTAAGGGTAGAACTATGATACCATTAGATGAAGAGATGAATTTAGTTATCCAATTTTATTTCCCATGGCCATTCTCCTGTAAAAACTACAAGCACCTTTCCGGTACTTAAATTTACAGATTTCACCACTGTCATATTTCACCAACACTTAAGAAACAGCCTATTAAAACATATGGACCAAAATCAAAGAAAGCAGTGTCTCAGAAGACAACAAAGGGCATGTGCCTCACCCGTGCTCTGATTCAGGGTTCCTTTAGTCCTGTACTTGAACTTCTAAGCTAACCAACATCTTTCAGTGTCTACAGCTATAAGAACCCTGCCTTTGCTTGATCTGATACTCTAATGCCAGAAGATATCTTGTTTCAGTAGATCATGGTGTCTCTGACCAGCACCCCCAACATGTGCCCTCTCTCTCCCTCCTTCCCTTTCTGTCTCTCTGTCTCTGTCTGTCTGTCTGTCTCTGTCTCTCTCTGTCTCTCTGTCTCTGTCTCTGTCTCTGTCTCTCTCTCTCTCTCTCTCTCTCTCTCTCTCACACACACACACACACACACACACACACACACCCTCTGACTGCAATAACACAAGGATCTCAGTTATGAATACTGTCGGAAAGGTGGTACTGAGAAGCAAGTAGACATGTGAGCACTAAGCAGCAGCCACCTACTCTCAGGGCTGGCTTCTCAGTCTGCCATGCTGGATCCGCAGTCCAAATCCAAATCAAAGTTTAAAAAAGCCAATTGAGTTCACAGAATTGATACTAATTCTAGCCCCTGCCTGGAGATTCGTCGGCTTAAAGTCCATCTGCTTTATAAAGCTAAAACCAGAACAATGTATTTGCAGTCTGGTTTGGATTTCAAATTAAGAAATGCTTTCTAAAGCTATTAGCAGTAAGTGGATATGCTCTCGAGGTAGAATTCCAAAATGTCCTGCACATAATCAGACAGAGGACATTCTCCCTGCTATTTTCTGCCTTCCTCCACGGGGCTGTAATAGGAGTGTGTGGAGGGGCTTTGGTCCTTGTGTGTATTTGTGTGAGGATATGCACGTGTACATGTGTGTGGATGGATGTAAATATATGTTCTTATTTGTATGTGTGTGTGCACAGCCCTGCAGGTGTAGCCATGCATACACATATGCATAGATGTGTATAAGCATGTATGTATTTTACACATGCATATATGTATATGTGTGTGCTTGAATATATGTGGGCTATTTTGAGGTGTGTATATATGTATGCATGTGCTTGGCACCTGGGAATGTTTTGTGTGCCAGGGTGGGACAAGAGTCCATGTAGGAAAAGGATAGGAATTCATAGTTCATTCTGCCTTCACTGTACAGAGAATTGAAAGGAGTCTCACTCATTCTCTGGAATGATTCTTTTTAACCTTCATGATTCCTCTTTATCCTGGAGCAAAGCCAAAGGCAGGCTTTGTTTTTGAAAATGTTCATAATTGTTCAGATCCAGGGCAGCCTCTTTTCACACTACAATATTTGGAGATCAGAATTTGCATGCTTAATCTAGTGATGAAATTTATTCCATCTGAAAATCATTATTGAAGTCATGACATTCCCTTTGAATGATGGCAGCTGAGTGTGGCTCTTGTGTTCATCATCTTCCGTGTGGAGGCAAGTCAGCTAATCAGATTTCTTGGGTCCCTTCTCTGTGTCATTGTTACTTCTGGAGTGTACTTCTGCCTGGTGTAGATCCCAGATGACTTTTTACCACAAAGCACCTTTTTTATGTTCTATCTTGTAGAATGGGCTGTAAATAAAATCAGAAAGTGGTTGGTACTATCACAACATTTCACACCACTATTTCAGCAGGCATGTCTTTCAAGTCACTAACTGTTGTAGTCTCAAGATTCACAGATGGGTAAGATTAATGATTACTTTTCTATTCTAGTAGCATGCATATGGAATGCATAGTAGCATTTCAGCATTATGAAAGCTAGCCAGTAGGGGTGAGTTTCCAGAATGATTCTTCAATGTCCTATGATTTAAGTATGTGGTGGCTTCATCAATAGGATCTCACCACCAACTTTGTCAATAGCCTGTAAAATTTGGGGGTCTTTGGAACCTCATTGTTTCTCAAAAAACTGTAAATAGATCTACCACAAGATGCAGCTAATCAACTCTTGGGTGTATACCGAAAGGACTCTTTATGCTACTATAGTTATACTTCTTTATCCATTTTCACCGATGCTTTATTGACAATAGGAAATGGAAACAGTCTAGACATCTAGATGTCAATCAACTAGTGAATGGATAATGCAAATGTGGTATTTCTACACAATGAAAATTTATTCAATTGCTAAAAATGAAATTATGAATTTTCAGGTAAATGGATAGAGCTGAAATTAATCATTCTGAATGAGGTATCCAAGTCTCAGAAAGACAAATATCACGTGTTTTCTCTCATTTATGGGTGTTGGTTTTGAATCTTTTCTTGTGTTTGCTTAGCTTAGTGTACATTAGAAGTCAGCAAGGGGACATGGGAATTTTCAAGTAAAGGGAGATATAATGCAAGTGTATGTAGGGGGAATTCAGAATAGTGAAGCAAGAAGGGTTAGATGTAGTGGAGAAGTGAGGGATGGGTTGAAAAAAGTTTACAGAGAGGATAAAAAACACTGAAGACATTATGAAAAGTCATATACAAACCACTATTGTGGAAGTTTCCTAACATACATACACATACACATATCAAAAAAGCTTGAATGGAATTGTCCTATAATGGCACAATGACTCTCTTAGACACAATAGGCTATCAAGAACAAAGCCCAGTGCTAAGTATGAGTTATTATCTTACAACATTCTTACAATTGATGATGGATATATAAGACAATGCAAAAAATCATAAAACATTGACTCTGTGCACTTTAATACAATCATACTACAAACACTGAAAACTGAGGTGTTTTCCTTCTTTGTAAAACCATTTACTGGAGTCCCATGAACAACATTTGGTTTCTTTTCATAGTATGACTTCCAAACAGCATATTTTTTAGTTTTGCGAAATCATCCTTTTTCTCCTTTTAGTCAGCATAAGCCTCTAGTGGGCATCATTTACATTTTCAATGCCATAAAACATCTGTGGACCTTCAAGTTTCTGCCTATCATCAGCCTTTGGAAAATCTTTAATGTTTTCACCATAACCAAATTATGCATCACAACCAAATTTGAAAAAAAAATCTGCTGACAATTTCATACCTGTATATAATGCATTGTGATCTCCCTCACCCCTCCCAGCACCTGCAACTCTCCTCTACTACCAATGAGTGTGTCTCCCACAATCATGTAGTTTTCTTTTCTTTTGATGCTCTGAATTTAAGCAGGACTGCCCTCATGAGCCAGGGGGTAGAGCGCTCCATTATAGCATGGACAATTCCCCAGTGGTTACACCACTCTAATTGGCCTCTAGTTCAGCAAGGACTCTTGCTGATAGCAGTATGTCTAAAATCTGACTTTTTAAAAAGAGTTTCTTGAGACCCTGTCTTCATGTGAAGAGTCTCAAAAACACCAGGTTGAAGCCATAGTTGTGCCTCTGTGGTGTGAGTATTGTGGCATTAGCTCTTTTCCTCATCACTGTGACATCAGCAATTGAAAGGGAGAAAAGCACTCTGGCTCACTCTCCAGCCAATCAGTCAGTCCATCATCATGTGGAGGTTCTGGTGACTGTAAAGAAAAGCTCAAAGGTCCGGAGAGACTGTTCAGCAGTTCAGAACACTTACAGAGGACCCAAAGTCAGTTACCATCAATTCCCAGTACCCACATGGCAGCTTACAACTGCCTTATACTCTAGTACTGAGACCCTCTTCTGGTCTCCTTCTGTACCTGCAGGAAGGTAGGGCACGTAAAATCATGCAAACACACATACACACACCAAATAGATAGATAGATAAATAAATAAACAAACAATAAATAAATAAATCTTCAGTTAAAGAAAGCTCTTCCAATATAGATGGACCAAGAAGCAGAGACAATGCTAGAATTAGGGGTGGGAGTAATTTCAAAGGTCTTTTTGGTGACATATTTCTACCTGCCAGGCTTTACCACCTCAAAATTCCATTCAGACTTAAAAATAACAGCATCACAGGGAATATATTTTTTAATCATGAGCCGGTTGGGATATTATAGATTTGATTCCTTTAACAAAGTGCATATTCTTGATCTCCTGTGGGCACTTTCATGACAACTTGAATTTTTCCCTTTCTTTTCTCCTTAATGAACCTTCTTGGACCTGATTGCTGCTGCTTTGCTGCTTTGAGCCTTTTTCTTCCAGACATGCCCTTTGGTTGCCTTTGAAGTTTTACCTTTCTAATCTCTTCCAGAAGAAAAGCTCTATTTGCAAAAACTTTTATCTCTCAGGCATCTACACATGTGCATGAATGCTTGTGTGTGTCTGTGTGTGCTTGTGCACATGTGTGTACAAGCATGTGTAAAAAAAAGAACAGTTTGGGTGGTGTTTATCAAGCACTGTCTACCTTGTTTCATTGAGACAGAGTTTCTGACTGGTCTAGAGCTTGCCAAGGGAGCCAAGAGCTCCAATAGACTCGGCCTCATGAGCTCTGGGACTGCAAGTTCATGTACCACAGATTTTTTTTTACTTGGGCTCTGAGGAATAGAAGTCAGGTTCATACACATACAAGACACACACTTTATAGACTGAGGCAACACTCCAACTCTTATAGGCAATGTCTTTGCAATTTCAGGAGAATGTGACATTTCTCACTTTCTTCACATGTGAAATAAGCTGAAGGGACAATGAAGGCATAAGAAAATTGGAAAGAACCAATCTCCTATCCAAGTAGTGAGCACCTACTCTCCACAAAACCAGTTTGACCACTGACTTGTCTTTCATCATTCATTTCTAAAGAAATTAGAAGCTGGAATCATCCCACTTAGAAATGAATTGTTGGCTGTTCCTCTCACTTACACTGAGCTTTGTACCCCTATCTCTTGGTTTTGAAGTCCATGCCTCTGTTTCCCTTCCCTCAGCATCACCCTGCCTTGGGATAAAGCTGGGCCTCCTAATGCTTTCCATCTGATTAATCAGATACAAGAGTGTTCTCCACATCTCTGGTATCAGCAACTGTGGTTTCACCATCCTGGACATTGTGAGAGACCCTGGAAAGCTGAAATCAGGTCAGGGAGGTGTTAACCATGGAAGAAAAATGCAGCAATAACCAACAGACACTGACAACAGCTGTACTTGCTTGTGTGGTGGTTCTGGGAAAGACAGAATAATCTCTGCATTTGTCTGCCCAGAGACAGAAGGCTGGGAGATTTGCTGATGGGCTGAAGATTTACCCCTGGCTCAACAGATCCTCTGAATGTGTGTGATTGTATATCACAGTTCCCAGCACTTCAAATGTCACAGTACTGGGCACAGGCACAGCAGGTGAAATCCATGTGTGTTAATCAGGATTATATGAACTACTTACTAGAAAAGTGGCAGGAATAATAAAGAGAGGATCTAAGATTCAGGGCAGCAGAAACACCTACTACATAATTCCAATATAGTAGGCAGGAAGTTTATCTTTGGGAGATTAATTCATTTGCCTAAAAACACTCAGCTAGCTAACTATCAGGCCCATGCTAGAGACTCTGGTCTCCAGGTTACAGCCACCATTCTTCACATCCCAAAGCTCAGGTCCTGCATTCTGCTTCCACAGGAGCACCTAGTCCTCTGCTGTCCTCCTTGGCTGCTTGGGCCCAGGAGGAGGACTTGTCTGTACCAGCCTGGCAAAATCCCCTACAACCTTACAATTTTCCTGTGTGGCTTCATGAGGTGGTTGTTTGTTTTGGTTCTTTCTCTCTCTCTTTTTTTAACTTTCAGTTTCTAACTTCCCATAATTTCATACTGTCCATGTTTAATCTGTTAATTGCAATATATTGAGTTGCAAGGCCAGTTTAACTATCAATTGACTAGCATTTTCAGAATGAAGCAACTGAGAAAATAAAAACATCAAAGAACATGATTTATTTCACTTTACAGAGAAAAATAGAGCTTCCTTTTAGAGTGTGTGTGTGTGTGTCTTTTTGTTTTTTTTGAAAAAAAGAAAGAGAAAGGAAAAAGAGGATATAGATATGATAAGATAAAAGGTAGCTTATTGAATCTGCTCTGAAAAAAAGATATGGGAATGATACAATAAAAGGGTAGATTATTGAATCTGCTCTGAAAAGAATAAAAAGGAAAATATGGATATGATAAGATGAAAAGGTAGATTATCGAATTTACTTTTAAAAAGCAACCACTAGTTTTAAATATTTTATAATGGATTAGATTTTTGTATATTGTATTTAAATTTTCTATATTGATACAAATTTGAGATTAATTTTGTTAGAACATACTGTGCATACACTTCTAATCTTGTTTAAGGTATTGTACCTATATAGTTCACTTAACGATATAATGCAAATTTTTCATCCTTTAAAGTTATTACCAACTAATTCGATATGATATAAAGAAATACAAGTTAATTGTTAGTCACCTATTACAGTGGAACTTGTCAGGTTAGGTATGTTCTCAAAGTCAAACAGAGATAATTTTACATAAACAGCTTATCTTCAAACACTTCAGAGATCTACAGGATATGGCTTTTAAGATGTTTTAATAACATAATTTTTTTATGACAATGAGACATGTCTGCTCATAGCAGCACCAATCTACTTCAGAGAAGATGATGGCCACTGAAGAAACTCATTATGGAGTTTACTTTCTTTGTAGCAAGTTAGCCACTGGACAAGAAAGTGCCCTTGCCTTGACTGCTGACAGTATGCTGTCCAAATCGGACAAGCAGGACACAAAAAAAAAAAGGACAGCCAAACTTTGCCAAGATAAAGTAAGACAACTCTTCAGAATATCCTGCTTCACAGATAAGTCTGTCAGATATGCTAGGCCTGTAGGCAAAAAGATAGATGCCCCAATGTTTTACAGGAATCTTGGGTGACTGTCCAGGCAGCCAGCTGTTACTGTCATTTCTCACATTTTTTTGGAAGTCACTTGTCTGCACTTCTTGTTTACTCAGCTAATATTATTTCCTTCTCAGATCTCTGAGGGAGTTGAAGATTAGATAGTTATACTTATAGCTTTCCTTGTTAAGAAATTCAGAAAAGAATCTCACTAAAGAGGTATAAAGTGTGTGAGATTGAAAGATATCAAAAGATAGTTTTCGGTTGGTAATACAAGCTATGATAGAAAGTGAATTAGGTACAACATTTTGGACTCACCAAAGTAGGTGAAATAATGGAGTATTTTCTCTAAATCCATCAAATGTTAATGGACTGGACATTGTTAATATAATTCTTGACTGTATATATTGCATATGCTTATTTTACTTATTGTATATAATTTTTCTTATATTAGTTATAATCTTCTTTTATTATTTTAAACAAAAAGGGATAAATGTGGTGATATATTGTATACCCTAAGGAAATTTGTGTATGTATATATGTGTATCAGTGTATATGTATGTTTGTGTGTGCACTTTCTGAGACTATGCAGAAAATTATTTCATATATTATATCATGAAAAAGAAACAACTGAATTCATTTGCTAACTCATACTTTCAAAATATATGATCAATAGTGTTGAAATGTGTGGCTTACAAATCCTAGCTCCATCACCTACTAGTCTGATTTTACATTCTGTCCATAAAATGCCATCATCCTCAAGGGCTGATGCTGTGAGGAATAAACTACTGACTATACACTGAAAGCCAAGGATGTTGCTTACACATTAGCATCACTCAATAAATATTCTCTTTATTATACAAATAGAAAAAAATGTATGAAGTAAAAAGTTTGCATGAAGTCTTTGTTCAGCATGGAATGAGGGAGAAGAAACTCATCCATATTTCCAACTTCTTAGAAAGATGTATTTTGAGAATTGATTGAAGTCTAAATTTCTTGCAATTGTCTTTGGATTCTGTTTCAAAGGAATCATCACTAGCCAATGTTCTGGTTCTACAAGTATAGTGTTCATCAACTTAAGCCATGAATATCTTAAGAAAATCAAAATAAAGTGTTTAATTTCACAAACCACACCCATTCTAAAGTATGCAGTGTATCCCGTTTCCACAGGATCTTCGACATTGTCTGATGCCTCAAATAGTCTTGGTATCTTAACAAAATGCTTTTAAGTTTCCATAAGCTAATGTATGATTGTCACACAGTTATTCACCACATACTGGACACCAAGGACAGACCAAAGAAACAATTCCACCCCAAATCTAGCTGAGTGAACCAGGGAGTATACTGGGGTTACTAAGAGGAGGATAGATGACTTGCTGAAAAGTTTATCCATCATTGGAAATGACTTAAAAGGCTGTATCCTTGGACATCTTTCCATCACTCAAAGGTAGCTCATCTGGTCTGGTTAGAGCCTTCTCTCTCTAGAGTTGTTCCTGTTTATATAATCCTGGGAAGCGACCTTGAGAATCCCACAAATTTCAGGAACTTTCTGAGGCCTTGTTTTATTTTCTTCCTGGAGCTGTTAAATTTTATTTACTTCCTGAGTATTATGGAGGCTTTCCCCAGTATGGAATGCTTCAATTCAGAGGAAATTACAACAGCGTAATACATACCTTCTAGCTCAGAAAGAGCACCACTGTCTAGGCTTTGGGGTAGAAGCAGAGACTTTGAACTAGTACTGTCTGAGTGTGCCAACTTTCTTTATGTAATCTGGAAGAGTCATGCCTGAATTGATTGCACACCAAACACTGCAGGATGACTTTGAGTATCATTTTCTGTCTCATTGAGCCTGTTAGATAGTAAACACTGACATTTCCCAAGTTCATTCAGGATGGAATACAATGAGAAAGTGACAGTGGATCCAGAGACCAGCAGTTCTGAGAAGCCCTGGATTACAGTTTGCTGAATGCTTTCCTGGGCTGGAAACAGTGCTGTTTTGATTGTTTATGTACATCTGTAGCAATTATTCCATAAATGTATGTTCCCTGATCCTTTACAGTCAGCCTAAAGGAATCATGAGTAATGAGATCCTGACATGTCAGGAACAGCTCTGAGAGAGCACTTTTTTCTGAGTCTCAAACGTGGTCAAAACTTTCCAGCATTGTTGATACATTTTACTAGCTTAAACTGATAAAGTCTGGTGCTAATCAGCACTTGCTTCCAGTGATGATCCACAACGATGCTCATAAACATCTTTCACAGTTGTGGCAAGGAAACACTTATATATACTCTTATTTGTTGTCTTGTTCCTATTGACAAAATGTTATGTTTGCATACATGAGTACAGGCATGTGTGCCACTGTTGAAGAGTTGGAAGTCAGAGGACAATCTCAGCTGTCAGTCCTTATCTTCCACCCTGTTGAGAAAGGGTCTTTTTATTGTTCACTGCACTGCATGCCAAGATTGCTGGATCTCAGGCTTCCAAGGATTCTCTGGGCCCGTTTGTTTGTTTGTTTGTTTGTTTGTTTGTTTGTTTTGGCTCTTTTAGTCTTTTGGGGGGACCCACTACCCAGCTCCCAAATAAATAACACACAGAGGCTTAGTCTTAATTATGAATGCCTGGCCTTAGCTTGGCTTTTTTCTTGACAGCTTTCCTTAACTTAACTTATCCCATCTGTCTTTTGCCTCTGGGCTTTTCTCATTTTCTTCCTTCTGTAAATCTTACTCTTACTTCGTGGCTTGTTGTGTATCTAGGTGGCTGGCTCCTAGAGTCCTCCTTCTTCTCTGGCTCCTCTTTTTCTTTACCTATCCTCCCAGATTTATCCTTCTATTTATTCTCTCTGCCTGCCAGCCCTGCCTATCCTTTCTCCTACTGTATAGGCCATTCAGTTCTTTATTAGATCACGAAGTGTTTTATACAGGCACTATAACACAGCTTTATAGAGTTAAACAAATGCAACATAAACAAAAGTAACACACCTTAAAATAATATTCCTCACCAGGTCCCAGCCTCTCATTTTACCATAAGAATGCTGGATTATGTCATAGGCATCTTGTTTGGCTTTAGAGCAGTTCTGGGAATCCCAGCATTTCTCTGACCCCCACTTGTGTTTTTTTCTGTGCAAAACCTCCTTTTTATTCAAATGCATAATAGAAAATATTTCAGCCCCAAAGAAGAATAGTTATGTCAATGTCAGGTAAATGGATGCAACTAGAAAGAGTCACATTGAGTGAATTAAATTAATCTCAGACAACAAATGCTTAGACTTTACAGACACATAAAAGTATGCGTATCCTGATAGCATGCAAGTAGAAGTGAATCAGAGGAACAAAGGAGATGGATTTCAGAGGAAGAAGGAAAGGAAAGCGGGCAGGGAGCCTGGGTGGGGCTTCCAGAAGTATGTAGGAGTATGAACCTAGTACATTGTGTGTGTGTGTGTGTGTGTGTGTGTGTGTGTGTGTGTGTATACATATACACATATTCATGAAAATGACCTAAGCAACAAAAAAAATCTTCATTTAAAATATGTGATATAGCCAGGCGGCAGTGGCACACACCTTTAACCTCAGCACTCAGGAGGCAGAGCCAGTTGGATCTCTGTGAGTTTAAGGCCAGCCTAGTCTACAGAGCAAGATCCAGGACAGGCAACAAAATTACAAGGAGAAACCCTGTCCTGAAAAACTAACAACAAAACAAAACAAAATATGTCATGTATTATAACTGAGAAATGCAGAAATCCTGTTATAGGTCACAATTTTGTATTACTACATAGGTTACTGTCTATATTAAGTTTTATTCTTTGTAATACATATTCGAGTAATAACATCACAATGTACACAAATGTATCACTTCTTAAGATACCTGAAATCATCTATTAGAATCTTCCTTTGGGTGACACTCTATTTGCAACAGTAAATAAGCCTCTTATTTGTCTCAGCTAACAGCCCTTCAGGCACATGCACCTGCTAACGTTTCTCCGCTTTGGGCTAAATCTCCAAATCTACCTTAATCGCTTCCTGCAGTGACTTCATAGCTGGCTCTGTTCTAACAGCTTTCCTTTAAATATTGTCTGGTGTATAAAAGTCACTTTTAGAAAGGTGTTACCTTTTTCCTCGTTTCCATAACACAGAAGCATCCACCTCCTCTGCTTCCTTTTACTGAGCTGCAGACAGACCTGAAAGACTGACTTCTGCAAGCATAAGATGGATCAAGAACAGGATGGAGCATTTCTTAGCATATTGTTTGAAAGCTCAGTGTTTCTTTCACACTGGTCAATTGGACTGGTTATGGAGCCTTTGTCTGAAGACAATGGATAAAATCTCCCCCCTTTTTTTGCAAGCTGCACTATTATGTGGCAAAGACTCATCCATTCTTGCACTTTATTCAGAGTGTTAATTTTGAGATAATTGTAGACTCATATGCAGTTTTTCTTAAAATAATAAAGAAGTAGGGATATGGGTGTGGGAAAAAGAGCAGCACTCACTGTGTAAGCATGGGCACTTGAGTTTGGATCTCCAACATCCACAAGCACTAAAAAGTCAGGTGTGGCTGTGCAGACATTTAACTCCAGGACTGGATGGGTGGGCTGGCTACTAGGGAATAGGGCAGAGAATAATAGAAGAAGTGCCTCTACATGGGCACTTTCATCCATCCACACACATGCATACACACATATAAAGACACATAGACACAGAATACAAGAAAGAGAGACCCCATGAATCTGTTTCCAGTGTTCCCTGATAGCAACAGCTCACAAAATAGTATGGAATGCCAATCAAGATAATGGCAATAAAATAATCAAAATACAGACATTCTGTCACTGCAGGGTGCTCCATTTGCCTTTTAATACTTAGTATCCATGTGGCCTCAAAATCATGTTAATTCTGGGAAGTTACCAAGCAATGCTTCATCCAATAATCTTATCATCATGAATGTTGCAAATGTAACCACACTGTAAATAGTGTCGATTGGTCTTTATCATTTAACATAATTCTCTGCAAATTCAGAGTAACATGCACTCAAGCATTCATCATTTTTTCCCTTTCCATTGTATTCTTTTCCAGTAGTGTTCCATAGTATCCCCACACTTGGCCCATTCTTTGTTGAAGAACAATTGGATTGCCTACAGTTTACTGCTACTGATTATGAAGCTGATATAAAATTAGCATCAAGGTTTTTGTGATACTTTTAATTTTTTTCTTTTAAGTAAATACCAAAGAGTATAATAGCAAGCCATATGGTGATGACATAAACTCTTTTAAGGAACCAGCCAAAGTGTGTTCTAGATGTCCGTGCAAGTTCCCACTCTCACTGAGACTCGAAAGAAATCTGATTTCCCCACATCCTGGCATGCACTTGGTGGCATCACTGTTTTTCACTTTGTGAATTCCTATAGCTGTGTACTGATCTCTCCCTGTATTTTAATTTGCATTTCTCCACTGCCTAATGAGGCTGAACATCTTTCAGATGGTGATTTGCCATCTGAATGTCCTTTGGGGTGGAAATTCACTTTCTGCATCTTTTCCAAATTAACTGACTGTTTACTTACTGTTGAGGTTTCAGAGTGTGTTCGTGCACAGGATAGGGTCCTTCAGTTGTAGTTTGAGTAAGATTTTGGCATTGTTCTTCAGCTTCCCCGTCTCTTTTGGAGGAACATTTTCTGATGTGGATGAAGTCTGATTTATTTTTATGGACCTTGTATACTTTGCCAAGTCTTAGGTGCCAAAGATTTTCTGCCAAGGTTTGCTTATTAAAGTTTAATGGTTTCAAAAGGTTATTTTTCTCCACTGAACTGCTTTTAAGCATTTTTCTAAAATCAGTTAGTGTGAGCTCCCTTTCTGTTGCATTGACCTACGCATCTGCTGCCCCACCAGCAGCAGACAAGTTATCTTCACAAAACTGCAAGGATACCTGGAGGAGGGGAATTGATGCTCCCTCCACCCCTCATGCCTTTGTTCATTTTTCATTTTTTATTTTCAAAAACTTGAATTATTATGGTTCTGTTGTCTTTAAATATACACATAGGGATGAGCTTTGTAAGGCAGAATGTCTGGCTGGTCCTGTGATGAGAAACATTGCTCATTGCTCACATGTGGCTCTGTAGGAAGAATGGAGCCTCTCTTCAGATGAGTCATGTGCGTGGATGTTCTTTATCTTTCATTTATGTAGATAGTTTAGTTTTCATCAATTTCTAGTTTCCAGCATATAAAATTCAGTCTGCTTTTGGCTTATATTTAGATATAACTGCTAATTATCGGAATGGTTACAAATATATGTAATTTGTATTCCCATTTATTCTCATTCTAAGTGTATAAAATGTATTGATACTTATATGTTTCTCTTAAATTATCCAACTCAGGCCGGGCGTTGGTGGCGCACGCCTTTAATCCCAGCACTCGGGAGGCAGAGCCAGGCGGATCTCTGTGAGTTCGAGGCCAGCCTGGGCTACCAAGTGAGCTCCAGGAAAGGCGCAAAGCTACACAGAGAAACCCTGTCTCGAAAAACCCAAAAAAAAAAAAAAAAAAAAAAAAAATTATCCAACTCACTTATCAATTCTTAGAGTGTTTTGAATATTCTTACCTTATTATTCAGGTAATAATTTTGAACAATCTTTGCTTCCCTCCCATTTTATGTGGAAAACTGTCATGTCTTACCAATAAATATAGTGCCAGCCCACATCTTCCAATTATTTCATTTGCTATTATTATGCATGTGTGATGTGTGGAGGGGCATGTATGTGCCATGTGCCCACGTGGAGGTCAGAAGACAACGTTGTGACTTCAGTTCTCTCCGTTCACCTTCTGTGGGTTCTAGAGATCACACTTAAGTCTCCAGGGGGGGTGAGGAGAGATCTTTTATCCACTAAGCTGTCTAACTGCCCTAGTCATAATATTTCATGGATGAGAAGCACCTTCTGTTTTTAGTATTACGAGAGTGTTTTTCTGGCATGAGAGAGCCGTCAGTAGTTTGAGATGTGCTTGGCCAGAACTCAACCACTGACTTACACTCCCAGCCTTTCAGAACTTTCTTCACAAATGGGTGGTGAATTTTATCAAAGACTTTTATTATATTGATATCATCAGATTTCCCCCTTAATCATACTAATGTGTTGGTTATCTTAAATGACTTTCAAACATTTAAGATTTAATCAATAAACATATCTGAAAAGAGGAAGGACATCTCATTTCCAAATAGTATGGAATTGTTTTTATATGCTGCTGAAAGTTTTATAAAGATTCTGTGTCTGTATTTATAAAAATGGTTCTCTCTCTGTATATATATATATGTGTGTGTGTGTGTGTGTGTGTGTGTGTGTGTGTGTGTGTATGTGTGTGCACGAGTATGCCTCATAGTTACTATGCTCTGCAGATGTTGAAATTCAAGTCTCCTATTAAGCTTTCTTTGCTGGGCAATGGCCAGATAAGAACCACCATCCCCAGGAGGTCTCCAGGACTCTGTGAGTGAGGATTTGGTGCTGCCACGGGTCTTCAGATCCCAGCTTTGTAGTTGACCTTTCTTCTCACCGTGTAATTGCCTCCTTATACTTTTCTGAGGGTGGAAGTGAGCTCTGCATTCAGTCTGTGTATGAGGAGAGAATTTTATGTGATATTTGATCAAACAAAGCAGTAATTTTCCATAAGTTTTCAGACTTGTGTGACTTCTCTTTTCATACCCCCTTTCCTCTGGAATAGAGCTTTGTGCTGGGGATAGTAGCAATGATTTGTTTGTCTGGTTTTTTGTTTGTTTCTCAGCCAGCATTGGTTTTTCCAGGTTTCATTTTCTTCAGCTCCAAGTTTGTTATATATGATGTAGAAAGAAGAAACCAGGCTTTCCCTGCCTTATTCTTCTCGGATCTCAAGGCTCCCATCTGGTCTGCACAGGTCTCCTCAGTTCTCAAATTCTTCTTGTGCTTATCTGATTATGTAGTTCAGGGTTTTCATTTATATTTAGTGAGAGGAATGTCAAAACTTATGTCTATTCCATCTCCTCTGAACCCATTATTTGTACAATAGAAGAAAGAAAAGAAACCCGGCATTTTGTTGGGCCACCATGCACTGAGCACTTCCCTGGAGGCAACTCACTGAATTTTTTTCACTTCTTTTAGTATATGAAATCTCAGAAAGTTAAAGGGTGGGACTGGAGAAATAGCTCAGCAATTAAAAGAGAGAGTGCTTGCTACTCTTGCAGACGACCTGAGTTTGGTTTGCATCATCCATACCAGGCAGCTTACAACCACTTTTAATTCCAGCTCCAGGACATTTAATATCCTCTCTGGCTTCTGTAGGTACCTACACCCACATGCTTTTATGTGCAGGCATACAGACAATTGGAAAATAAAAAATCTTAAAAGAAAAGTAAGGTGAAGGAACTTGTTGTAGATGGTAGGGTAGAGCATGAGGTATCTGTGTAACCAAATTTCCAGGCCCAATATACTTGGTACTTCCCTTCAGTATTTTAGCACATTGTCAGTGCAGCTTAAACTCTCTAAAGTAGTGTCAGGTGATTAACATTCTAATGTTAAAATAACTGAATCTGACCAACGAGAGGAGATAGTTTGTTGAAACCATAGAACTGAGAACAATAAACCCAAAATTTATTTGATTTATCTCAAATGATGACTATTTGATCTCAAAATGGAAGTCCCCTAGTCCAGATCTCATTACTCTATATCATATTCCCTTCTTTAGTAAAAGAGAAATGATTTAGTTGATTTATTATTGTGTGGAACATAGCTTAGTTCATTCAGCAGAGTTATTAAGTGACAAAAATGTTTTGGAGGACCACGGATGCCTAAGAAGCCTGGTAGACCCTTACCCAGTCTCTCTACCTTCTCTCTGCCTCCTCTTCCACTCTCAGGTGCCAGAGTTAGCTGTGTGATAGAGGCCACCCCTCCTATTGAGGTGGCTTCTCAATTAATTTACTTTTACCCCCAAAAGCGGAATCATTGATAGAAGGTATTTAATCTTTCATTCATTAAGATTTTTCTTTGCCGAGTGTGTATTTGTGTGTGTCTTTGTGTGTATGTGTGCACATGAATGCAGGTGTCCTCAGAGATGGGTACAGGATACTAGGTCCTCCAGAGCTTGAGTTACAGATGGTTGCAAGTGGCCCAATGTTGGTACTGGGAACTGAACTCAGGTCTTCTGGAAGAACAGTGCTCATTCTTAAATTCTGAGCGATCTTTCCAGCCCCTACTAAACCCTTTGACCTTCGTTTTCCTATGGCATGTTCCATCCCTTATATAAATATTTTAAGAAACAACATAGAATGATGTGTGGATCAGGAAAAGAAAATATAATCAACAAAACAATTATGAATACTTCTTTTTTTTTTTTTCTGGTTTTTCGAGACAGGGTTTCTCTGTGTAGCTTTGTGCCTTTCCTGGGACTCACTTGGTAGCCCAGGCTGGCCTCGAACTCACAGAGATCCACCTGCCTCTGCCTCCCGAGTGCTGGGATTAAAGGCGTGTGCCACCACCGCCCGGCCTCAATTATGAATACTTCTAAGACATTTTATTTCTTGATTAGATAATTCCTTTTTTGGTGAAAAAAAAAAAACCCTGTCCTTACATTGAAAAAAAATTGAAGTGATTATAAAAATCATGCAAATTATCAGACTCAATGTGATATTTTTCCTGAACTTTCTCAAAAAAGAAAGAAAGAAAAAGAGAGAGAAAGGAAGGGAGGAAGGAAAAAAGGAAGAAAGGAAGGAAAGAAGATTAACCAATAACTTGGAAGAAGCTGTTTGCTTCTCATTCATTAAAAATATATGAGAATAGAAAACTTATGTAACCCACTTGAGAAGTTTGCTTTTCCTTGGAATTGATTTATTTCGCTGGATGCTGTTTATTTTGGCCCATTATTTTCTGTTAATTATATGTTTTCTCTTGAGTTCCTATAGATTCAACAAATTCTAAAGGTAAATAGTAAAATTCATGCCCTTTATTTTATTCTGTTTCAATTTTTTTAAGTATGTGTACGTATGCATTATTTTATATATGGATATACATTCATTTGGTAATTTCATACATGGAGAATATGTATGTCTTTTTCTTTCTAATATAATCTTTTACTAATTATTTTAGAATTTCTTGTGATGTTTCTTGATCGTATTCCCTTCTTTTCCTTTCCCAGCTCCTCTGAGACCCGCCCCTCACCTCTCATCTTCCAACTTCCTGTCCTTTTATATTGTTAATAACCCACTGACTGAATTAGTGCTGCCTATAGAGTCATGGTTGTGTGGCCATCCACTGAAGCATGCTCAGCCTGCCAGGCGCCATGCCCTTAAAGCAAACTGACTGTCAGTATTTACCAGTTGTCAATAGCTCCTCAGTTAAGGTTGGGGGCTTGTGAGCCCCTCATGCATCCATGCTGGGACACTGACTGGCTTGATCTCACATCTGAATATTGAGGTGTGGCTCAGTGGTTGACCACTTGCCTTGTCCATGCAAAGCCCTAAATTCAATCTGTAGTATGACCAGTAGATAAATAATGGATATGCATACATGAAATGATGAAAACAATACCAGACTCTTAAGTGGAGCACTGATCTCTGTGGGGTGTATTTTTTGATCACACAAAAGAACAGAAAATGGGATAGAGCTGAAAGGGCAGCATAATTGTTAATAATTCTTGCTGCACAACCATCCGGTCAGGAGTGTTGGAATCCCAGAACTGATCTAACAAGCTGACATCTCTCAAATACTTATTCCCCCCAACTCTGTGAGATTCAATGCCCTCTCACACTCTTCTAGCCTCTGAATGTACACAGGTGTGTGTCGCCTCCCCCAACACACACGTGTGTGCATACATTCAGAGACACATACTCCTATAGGTAACATTTTAAAAAGCAAATATTATTTTAAAAAAGAAAAGATAGCAAGGAAATACACACTGACTGTAGACCACATAGTGGCCGAGACTCTTTTCATGTAATCATTTAGAGAAAGCATTCAAAACAGACAATATTCACTCAGATTTACACTCAGGAGAAAGCTGAGAATTTGAGAGATTGAACAGCTTGCGTAGTGCTGCACTCTAATGGAAAGAAAGCAAGATTCAAGCGGAGCTTGAAAAAAAACAACTCAGTGTTCTGTCAAATACATTAAGCTTGTTGATCTCAACAGCCAGCATGAGTTTAATAAATATGCATCACAAGATTTGAAAGGAAAAGGAGAATGAGAGGAAAGTAAAATCTCCTTAAGGTGAAAGATGTAGGATATGTGGGGTTTTGATGCATTCAGAGGAGAAATGTAGACCTGGCAAGAGTCACAAACAGATCTCTCAACCCTGGAAAAGGAAGTGTGTTCAAGACAGAGGCACAATAGGAACCAGATGGAGCCTGTCATGGTGTGGCCAAGCTACAGACCGAGGAGAACACTTTCAATCCAACAGGTGACAGTGGATCAGAGTCAAGGCCTTTCAGGGAAGATCAACCTGGGGCCAGAACAGTTCTCCCGACTAGAATTCCATGTGGATTAAAGGGAACATTGATGTCTGAAGGCCTACTTCCCAGAGATGAGTAATGTGGGACAGAGAGAAACAGCTCGTGTGGCTAAAATAAATGATGGCTCAGACCCAGGGTGCGGTATAATGGAGAAGCCTTCCATCTCTGTGACTCTGGGAATAGTATTTTTATAGTCTAATACCCAGTTTCATCATCAGGGAAATGGGAATGTCTGGCAGACTTTATAACATTGCCCTGAAAAGTGCACTGTGTTATGATACCATGTAGAATAAACACATGCACACCTCTAAAACAGATAAGCTGGAGGTTGGACCCCATTGATTTCATGTGTGGCCCAAGACAGTACTTCTTCACCAAACATAGCCCAGATAAGTCAAAAGAGTGGACAATCATGGTAGAAAGGATCTGACCCTAAATAGGTTCCAAATCCCTGAGTTTACAGTCTTACATGAATGGCTATGCCTTTCAAATGAAGAAGAAATCAGAAATATGGAAGCATGATTGAATTTGGTGGTTCATAAGGGTTCCTACATTGGGTGACAGACATTTGTTCTGGACCCTAACATGCAAGGCTCTTCCATTCTGCGAGTCAGACAGCGTGCTTTGTGAGAGTCTCAGGTGAAAACAGCTCAGCCTCTCATGTCACCACAGGTGCTTCCTGCTGAGGCAGCAGCGGAACTGAAGGCCCTAAGTAGGTCAGGTACATGCTACCTGAAACTGCTGCAGACTGTGGGGCCGGCTGCTTGGCTCGTGGCATGAGGACCTTGGCTTCTCTGTTATTTTTGTGTCTCTGACTCGGTTCCTTGTGAACCTAGTGACTAATATGCCCTCCATTGAGCACCCCACCCCCTCTTTAAAAATCAGTTTCTGTTTTCTGAGCACCATCTTCTTGTCTTTAAGGATCCATAGTGTCTTTCTGGAATCTTCAAATACTGCAGTACAATGCTAGGGCATGTTCTACCATTTGTACAAAAAGAAAGAATAAAAATGCATGAAATGAAGGGATTTCAGTGGTCAATAACCTACTAAATCCCTGGGTCAAGGAACTGTTGAGAAATTGAGTTCTCAGAGCAAATTTTGCTATGTATTCTTTCCTTAGCTGAAAAAGTTTATAAAGGAACAGAAAGTTAATATTTCAGTTTCCCTTAGGCTAGGCTGCCCTGATGTCTGTCATTTCCCAGTATGGCTGATACTTTCCAAAGTCAGAGAACAGAATTTTTTAATTTTTTTTTAAATTTTTTTTAAAGATTGTTTTAATGTGGTGGTTTGAATGAGAATAGCCCTCATAGGCTCATTTCTTGAATGTTTTGGGCTCCGATTTGTGGAACATTTTGGGAAGAATTAGGAAGTTTGGCCTTGTTGGAAGAGATGTAGTATTATTGGAAGAGATATGTAACCAGGGGTGAGCTTTGATGTTTCAAAGCTCCATGCCATTCCAGTTGGTTCTCTCTCTCTCTCTCTCTCTCTCTCTCTCTCTCTCTCTCTCTCTCTCTCTCTCTCTCTCTCCCTAGTGATTGTTGTCTCAACATGTCAGCTCTCGGCTACTATTTCAGAGCCACACTTGCCTACCTGATGCCGTGCTCCTTGTCATGATGGTCATGGACCAACCCCCAAAATTGTAATCAAGCTTCCAGTAAACTTGTTCTTTCATAAGTTACCCTAGTATGACACCTCTAAACAGCAAAATAGTAACCAAGACAATTTATGTCTGTGTTGTATGGACCACTTGTGTGGATGCCTGCAGTAGCCAGAAGAAGGCATCCAATTCCTAGGAACTGGACTTACCAGAGGCTGTAAACCACTCAACATGGGTTTCTGAATGTGAACTCAGGTCTTAGGGAAAAATAAAAAGCTATCTTTTTTTTTTTTTTTTTTCAAACAGAATGTCAGTTGTTTAAGAGCAGAGCAGCGGGTGGAGGCAAATTTGAGCATTCCTTTTTTTTTTTTTCTGAGACAGGGTTTCTCTGTAGTTTTGGTGCCTGTCCTGGATCTCACTCTGTGACCAGGCTGGCCTCAAACTGTGTCTGCCTCCCGAGTGCTGGGATTAAAGGTGTGTGCCACCACTGCCTGGAATATGAAAAGCTATCTTAACAGGTGAGCCATCTCTCAAATCCTGAGCAGAGAATTTATTGAAATTCTCTTTTATGGGTTGGAATGATGCTCTATTGGTAGAACTCTTATATTGAATGCAGAACATCCCTTCATTTAATCCGCAATACTCCATAAACCAGGAATGATGAGGACCACTTGTGATCCCGGCACTGGGGCGGTGGAGAAAGGACAGTCAACAGTTCATGGTCATCTTTGGCTACATAGTAGTTTGAAGATATCCTGGAGGGAAAATGAGACCCTACCCTGGAGGAAAAACACCTCTTTCAATATTGTGTTACCTAGTTTTCTATGATTGTGGCAAATGTCTTTATCATCTCTTGACTGGGAAATGGATCAGTGGATTAAGTGCTTGCCATCAAACTTAAAGGCTGGAGTTGGGATCCTCAGTAAGTATGGCTGCCTGTCCATAATCCCAACATGCAGAGACAAGATCCACAGGACGAACTGGCTAGCTGAACTAGCTGAATTGTTTGCTCTTTGTTCAATTAAGAGATCCTGTTTTAATATATGAGAAGAGAGTAATCAGGGAAGACAACTGGTGTCAGCTGCTGGCCTCCATATGAATGCACATGCCTGAACACCAGAGAGAGAGAGAGACAGAGAGGAGAGAGAGAGAGAGAGAGAGAGAGAGAGAGAGAGAGAGAGAGAGAGAGAGAGAACAAAAACCAAGGACATTTTTTATATTCTTATTCGCTGGCTCTTTGTAATCTCCCTATATGGGCATAACAGTGGGAAAACATTGCGGATTATCAGACAAAAATCATGACAGCATTGCATTTACATGCCAGTTTTATAAAGATGTGCTTTTCAACTCAGCATCATCAACGTGCCCTTTGTTACTGATATCACAGATTCATTGTCCAGAAATCTACAGAAGCAACTGAACTAAAGGGAAAGAACAAATGATAAGACCAAGCATTCTGATGGAGGGGACACTTCCTCATTGGAGCACCTTGGGCTAATAGAAAGCTACTAGATGGCATATACAGTTTGGTGTAGATGAACACTGAATAATGAGTTGTTCAAATGGACTGATGAGAAGGAATGCCTGGTGAGTTGGAAAAGGTTTAGCACAATGAATCAAAGAAAACTGAGTTGTTAGAAGGGATGGTGCAAATGCACAAACTTATGTTATGTTTGTGTGTTCATGTGTGCCTGTGTGCACATGTAGGTCACAGGCCAAACATATGTGCTGCTCCATGAGAGACATCTACTTTGATTTTTAAGACAGGATCTCTCATTGAGGGATGGGGCTATTATAGTAGGCCAGACTGGCTGTCTAAAGGGACCCAGGGGTTCTCCTCTTGATCCCTTCCTAATTATGGGTTTATAAGCTTGCCCTATAATTACTGTCTTCTACGTGGGTGCTAATGATTGACACAGGTCCTTACACTTGCACAGCAAATCCTCTACTGTCTGGGTTATCTCCCCAACTAAGAATTATTTCTCTTTTGCAGCAAAGAGCATGTATGGCCAATGCCTTTCTCTCCTAGAGTATGGTGACGGTTGATATTTGAGGAACTCCACAGAAGAATCCAGAGTCACTGTACATAGAGTTGAGATTTAGCTCAGTAGAGGAGCACAATGAGCATGCTTGAGGCCTTGGATCATTCTCTAGCACTCCAGAGGTAGAGAGACAGAGAATGACATACACAGACAGAAACAGGTAAAGAGACACAGAGGGACAGAGACAAACAGAGATAGATGGTGAGAAAGACAGAAAGGGAAGCCTGGGTTCACTCTTCAGTATCCAGGAGAGGCAGAGAGGGGAGACAGTGAAAGACATAAACACACAGACCTGGGTTCAATTTCCAGTAACGGAGAGACAGAGAGACAAAGACAGAGACAGCGAGAGACAGACAGACAGAAGCACAGGAAGACAGACAAGGAAGAAAAGAAAAACATGGAAATAGAAACAAAAATGCCTGGGTTCATTTTATAGTACCCATGAAAAGTCCCTTTTTGTCACCTATACTTGAGTTACAAAGCAGCAGGCCCCACAGAACTCAGCCACAGCAAGGTCATCATATCGGAGAAGTAAGAAAATTCACAGATGAGTTATTATAACAATGTCCAGTATAGTGACAACAATTGCTGATGTCCTCGATCACCTGTCACAAGCCTCACTGGTTTTCACTGCTTTACTAAATGGTAGTACTTGGTCTTCATAAGCACTGATTTGATTGGCTAAAGTCATGAAGAGAAATTAGATAGCTTGCTTCACATAACACACCCTCTCTATCTATGGGCTCTCATATATGTATTTAACTGATTGCAAATTGGAAATGCTCAGAAAATACAGCTGAATAGTGGGATTTATGACTGTCTTTACAACACTAGGGATTCTAAGGTAGGAGCATCACTAGTTTGGGGCTATATAATGAGGTATCATCCATCCACACATATACTTGTAAAAGGCAAACAAAAACTACAGGTTGCATCTGTATTAAACATTCTTCTTCTCCTTTTCTTTCTGCACTTCTCTTCCTCTCTCTCTATTGCTCACACTCTCTATGTACTCTAACAACTATTCATAAGAACCCCTATTTTATTAGTTACTATAATTAGTGCAAAGATGATTTAAAATGCACATTAGGATGTGTATCAGGTTTTCTACTATGTGAGATATGTGCATGTGTATATGCATAGCATGGATATGGCAGGGTAGGTATATAGACGACAGAGGGTGTTCTAGTTGCATTTCTGTGCTGACCAAAAGCAGCTTTGGAGAGAAGGGGGTTATTTGTGTTTGCAACTGAGGTCACAGACCATTATTTGAGAGAAGTCAAAGCAGAAACTCACAATGGAACTCAAATGCAGAGATGATTGCCACTCCACACAGCATTGCCTCCAAACACAGCCAAAGAGGTACATTAGGAGCAAATACAGATACTGGTTGCTAACTGGCTTGCAGGTATTCTTATACTCAGATAACTGTCTCCTACAGTTCAAGACTACCTGCTAGGAAGAGCATCACCCATAGTGATATTACCCTACATCAATTAACAATCAATTCAGCTGCCCCACAGTCATGCCCACTGGTCAATCTTATTTAGGCAACTCAACAGCCGAGGCTTTCCTCTCAGAGGACTTTAGGACAGTTGAAAATTAAAGCTAAGAAAGACAGAAGGCCAACCTTCTGGTGTTAGTCCTCCACCTTATTTGAGAGAGTATCTTTTTGCTGTACATTGCTGTGCATGATAGACACACTCCAGTCCATGACCTTTCGAGAGTTCTCCTGTCTCTTCCTCCGATTGGAGCACAGGAGTACCAGGATTCCAGATGTGCATTACCATACCTGGCTTTTACATGGGTTCTGGTAATCCATAAGATCTCATGCCTGTGAGGTGAAGGTTTTATACCCTGAGACATCTTCCATGTCTGTGGATAGGTTGAGGCATTACATGAGGGACTTGAACCTCTGACTAAATTGCTATCTTAGAACCACTGCAGATATGGAGGGACAATGTACTATTAGTAGCAAGAGATGCAGAGTTCAAACTCTAACTCAGACTGTCTGGCATCAGATCCTATACCCATAACAGGAATCTTTCATTGCCTTAGTGTTTATTGCTAACCTCCAAGTAGATATCAATACCCAGGCATGTCAACTTGAAGCATCAGAGTTAGAAAACAACAAAAGATCAATAGCAAGGACAAGTAGGAAATGAAGAAAAAGCAAGGGATGTGCTTGGAAGAGAATTCAAACTATTCCTCAGCATTTTGGGACCCGGGGTTTGATCCTAGCACCATGCAAGCCTAACAAGCAACACACACACACACACACACACACACACACACACACACACACACACACGCACAAACAGATACAGAGCTCAGAAACAACACTCAGACTGAGACTGCATCCCAAGCACTGCTATGGTTTCCCTTTAACATATCATCTTGCTTTAGTAGTTTAAAAGTAAATCTAGGCAGAATTTTTCTCTATCCTTATTGATAGATCCCCCCAAGTTTGGTTCAAAAGGTTATTTAATTTATCTCTGCTGTCTTTAGCTGTGTTCAACCCATACACCCAAATGTCTACAGGTTGTGCCAACATAGCCGTGAAACTGATCTTTGGACTCATACAGAATTGCAAGTTGGCATCGACACCACTGACTACCTAAATGACTACAGCAGGCTGCTCACTTACCAGGCCTCTCTCAGGGGATGCTGATTTTCTAAGTCATGCACTCCAGTTAATGTGAACCAGAAGTTTAGGCTCATGTCAGCAATTGTGTCTTCATGCCTGACATTCATGTCACATTGGTTTATCTCCACTGCTACATCCGGGTAACAAAGAGCCCTTAATGCTCAATGCAGATGTAAATACAAGCATGACCTCCTCATAAACTGCATT
Source organism: Peromyscus maniculatus bairdii (assembly GCF_049852395.1). Lineage (NCBI taxonomy): Eukaryota > Metazoa > Chordata > Mammalia > Rodentia > Cricetidae > Peromyscus > Peromyscus maniculatus. The sequence goes on from NC_134862.1 coordinate 16,027,261, forward strand.
CCTTCCAAACACTGAGCTTCCAGATCTCCCTGTTACTATTATGTCAGTGTTAAATATTGAGGAAAGAGAAAATATGGAGGAAGAAATTGACCTTTGAGTTTTCTGTTGCAGACATTAAATACACTGCATAGGGACTAGTCGATTCCCTGGGGCCACTTTTCAAAGAAATGTAAAACAAAATATGTAAACTGCTCTATGAGATAGATGAAGAAATTACCACCTAAATTTGCTGAATAATGCAGTAAAGAAATGTAAATTATCCTCAGGGGACAATTACACCCTGGTCTCTGGGTGACTTTGTAGATAAAAAGAGCATGGGGCCAGAAGCTAAGTGGTCCATCTACTGGCTTTCTGGCCTCTCCATGGCAAAGCCAGAGTGCTTTGATTTTAGGGGGTACATTGAAATATCAGAAAGTGGAGTTTCAGAGGCAGACCAGAAAGCAGTGAGAAAGCTATGTTCAGTCTGTCTTTCTCTCTATCCTCTTTACATTATTTCAAATGAGAAGCTGGCCCAAGGCTATTATCCCAATGTAAAATCCTCTGCCTCTGAGCAAATCTACTCTCTCAATGTGTCTGTGTGTGTCAGTGTGCAAGTGTACAGTGATATATAAGACACACTTATGGAGATATAAATATAAGAGTTATTTGCTACAGGATGCAGTCATATCTACGGCAAGTATAGTGATATTCTAGGACCAGTTTGCTCTCGTGATCACACCTTCAGTGTGGCAGGAAGTTATGCTGAGGAGAGGCTCTGAGTTGATCTATAAGGTGGCATCATGAGAAGCACACATGCACCAGGCTTGGCACCACTTTCAACCCATTACTTTATGTAAATGGACAAGCGAATGTACTTTGAATAAGGTTGGTTTAGTCTTTTACTTCTTTGTGAGTGATTAATATACAGTGAGAAATGTCTGTAATGAAAGTCTCCTGAAGCCTGGGGAGATAGCATGGCAATTAAAGCAGTTTCTGTGCAAGTTAGAAGACAAAATCTTAATACCTAGAACCCAGGTAAATGTGAAGTAGGTAGGGCAGCCCACCTCAGCTTTGAAACAGGTAAGGGATTTCAAGGAGATTAGCCATATAGGGAAGTTCTGGGTTTGAGAAGCCCTGACTCAAAGAATAAGGTGGAGAATGTTTGGGGGAAAAGTCCCTTCATCAATTTTGGGCCTGTATATACATCTGAACACATGTGCATGTCTTTTTACTCACACAAACAAGCACAAGCACAATCCATACCAACCACACACACATACTTATAAAAGAGACTAGACAATAACTCTCTAGGTATCTTTCCTCTCTAACAAACCAAACCCCTACTTTGAGGGCAATCTGTGGCCTTCAGGAATGCTCTGCATTTTACATTTTACACACAAGCAAAGGTAACTCCTCTTTCAACACACATATATTGCATATACTTAAATAGTTTAAACATTGAGATTTTTCCACATAAGAACATATCTTAGTAAATTCCTAGAGTCAGCAAATGAAAACCTTTATTTCTTTTAAAGATACATGATATCAAATTATGTGAGCTTATCATAATTTCTCTCAATCTCTCTTCAACTAATGGGCATGTAGGTTGTCACTAATTACTAGTATTAAAAATAGTATGGGCTGAAGATAGCTCATGCAGCAAAATGTTTGCTGCACAAACATGAGAACCCAAATTCAGTTCCTAGGTAAAAATCTGGGTGTGATGTTATGGGTTGTAATCCTTATGCCAGTGAGATGGAGAGGTGTCCCTGTGCTTGCTAGGCAGTCAACTTAGCCTAATTTGTGGACTGCCTATCTGTGAAGGACCCTGTTCTAAAATATAAGATGAATAGCATGTGAAGAACAAAAGCCAAGGTTGGCATCTGGCTTCTACATGCATATATGTATATAAACCTACACAGACAGACAGATAAATAGACAGTAAATAATTAGTTCAGTAAGTGCATTTGTACACCTGACATTACGCAATATTTGAATACATATATAAGAAATTCTGCAAGTAATATTGATAAATCAAAACATGAATACTAGTCATGCTTGAAAGTATACAGATCTGTGGCCTCAAGTTCAGAGATAGACTCTGCCTCAAAGAAATAGAAAATGAAAGAGGAAGATATCTGCACTCTCTCTCATCCATTTCCCCTGTACAAACTCATACATTCTCAGTAAACTTGCAGCTTGCCCATTCAGCTAGACCAGCAGGCCAGTAATTCCCAAGGATTTCCCTGTTTCCACTTCTACAATGCAAAGATTACAGACACTTATTACCTTGCCCAGCATTTTCCACATTGATGCTAGGAACTGAATGGTGACAAGAGGGACTTACTGACTGAGTGTGATGGATAGTTTTGTCAACCTGACATAATCTAAAATCATCTGGGAAGGGATTATTTATGATGGATTGTCTAGATTAGATTGATCTGTGGGTATGTGTGTGAGAGGTTATCTTGATTATGTTAATTGAGATTAAACGATCTGTCTCCTGTGGGTGGTATCATTCCCTAGCAGGAGATTCAGAATGAAAAACAAAAACAAAACAAAACAACAACAAAAACCAAGCTCAGTGCAGCCATGCATTGGTCTCTGCTCTTGACTATTAATGCAATGTGAACTGTTTGTCTAGCTCCTGTAGCTGTGACTTGCATTCTATAGTGGACTATAAGTTGAAATTATGAGCTTGTAAAAATAAACCCTTTCCTCTAAGTTACTTTTGTCAGGATATTGTAGCACAGCAACAAGAAACAAAACTAAGGCACCATGTTATTATCTCCCCAGCCTTGATTCCCAATATCAAATGAGCTATTCTGGTATGGTTCTATTCTTAATTACGTTAGGAAACTATGAGGTAAACCTAAGATCATCTACTGTAGTTTTTAAATTTTTACTATAAAGAGAAAAAAAGTATATTTCTTTTTAAAAATAAAAAAGCAATATATATATATATATATATATATATATATATATATTAGTGTTTGGCTCACGTGTAATGTCTGTGCACTGTGTGTGTGCATTGTGTGTGTGCTGTATATACAGGGTCCAAAAGAATGCGCTCAATACTGGGGACTGCAGTTAGACAGCAGTGAACCACCGTGTGGGCACTGGAACTGAACATGGGTCCTCTGGAAGAGAAGCCATCACTCTTAACCAATGAACCATCTCTCTAGTTTGTTATATGGTTTCCTTAATGTCCTCCTAACTATTCTACCTGTTTCCCAATACTTGCCAATTTGTTGTCTGAAGTCTGATGTGGAAAGTGTAATTACTCTATTCCCACTCTATAACAAAACACCAACAGTGCATATTTGTAATCATTAGCTCTTCTGTCATGATAATTATCAACGTAATTAGCTGATAGAGAAAAGAATTTTTGGCTCAAGTTTGAGGGTTACAGCTCATAGTTGGTTGCCCTGATGTTTTGAGATATTTTAAGGGGAAAACCAAAAATAATCTTTCTTTGTGCTCAAGATACAAGACAGAGAACAAGAAGAGGTCACTGTGAGCCTCTTATTTTCTTTAAGGTCACATGCCCCGGATTGCAAGATCTAGGTTGCACTCCTCAAGGCTTTCAGCACCTTCCAATAGCACTACTGCTTGGAATCTAGCTTTTAATAAGTGGGCTTTTGAAAACATTCCAACTCCTACCAGATAGTATATACAATAAATGAATAAATAAATAATATTTATTACTTCACAATCAGGAAGTCTAAGTTCAGGCAGCTACACAGGTTTTGTGTTTTGTGAGGGCCTCCTGATGGCATCCTGGGGAAATGCAGGCAATATGGAGGGATGGCAAATCAGGAGGCTGGGACCTGGTCGGGGGGATTCGGCACTGCTCTATTCTAAGTATTCAATCTTGAGAACTAACTGAGGTTACATAAGTGTCACTTGAATCTCTTTGTGAGGAAGCTCCCCCAGTGCCTAAATATTATCACGAGGCCCCAGTTTTCAACATTCCCCACTACTCATGTGACCTTATTGAGGTCACATGAGTATGGGGAATATAGTTTTCATGAATAGCTTACAAACCAGTGAGCACCACCTGTATTGAGCTATAAATACATCCCTCTCCAAAAAAGTAACCAACCACTCCAGCAACTGGAAGCAACACTTTAACAGACCCTAGCCAGTCTGTTTTGTGGTAACACACATCCCAGAACATACCTAGAACTAGAGGTAGTACATGGATCCAGCCTGAACTATATGCATAGTTGGGTATGCAAATGTTGAAAAACAGATGCATCCTGGGAAAATACTACATGTCTATTGAGAAAGAATTACATAGCCCAAGCCTGTCGATCAAAATAGAAAATTACCCACATTCTGCCCCGTAGCCCAGAAACATGCTGTTTAGGCAGAAACCACAAGTATCAATAAAGGTCAGTCTAGAAAAAAAAAATCTTTGACAAACTGGGGCTGGGATAAACTCATTTCAAACTTTAGTGAATACCATCCATCATGACCTAATTAGCACCGCTTCAAAGCCAATGGGTAACCCAAGACAAACAGCCACGGGAGATGACCATCATACTTCATGGCACCCATGGATAGCCTTGTTCAAAGTTGAACCCCTCCTAGTTTTCATAGCTAGGTGCTTCCTTCTATGTGTGTGACCCAGGACACAGAAGTAGCTTTCAGGTTAGAAGTGTGGACAAACATCTAACTATTACTAGTTGTTGTTTATCTCCTAAATTAGCTTTCTACTGTTTTGCTTACTTTTTATTACTGATATTAGATTTTCAACAACTTTTTGTGTTTGGTTTTGGAGATTGGCATAATATACCTTCCTATTTCATATTTTAATGAGTGTAAAGGAGACATGTGAGCATTTAATCCAAGACTGATAGTTAAAACAGAAAGAGGGTAAAAAAAGTCTTCTCTATGTATTTGACTTAATCTTCAATATTCTGTTAAGAATTCAGCACTATGGGTGGTAACTCACTTCAGTTTTATTTAAGGGTAAATATATATTAAGCACATATTGAAAAGTAAAACTACAAAATCAGGTATGAATGAACTAATGTTGGCATAAGCATAAAACACCTCAGCAAAACAAACTACATATTAACCACTAGTATAGAAAATACAGGTTTTGTAATAATGGAATAATACAAATTATAATAACAATCATTGTTTGGTAACAATATGATCCAAAAATCCCCAACATTTTATATAGTCACTTATATACCTAGAATTGAAAATGCATGTACAGTGTCTTGGTGGAGAGCAAAATGGGAAACCAAAGAAGTCAGTGGATGATCCCTGCCTGTATCACCCCACTACAACATTCACAGCAGCCCTGCCCATCAGTGGGGGAGGGGAAACCACAGAGTTTGGCTGCTGTAGCTTTCAGTCATGTTCTGACTTTCAGTTGCCTGGTGGTGGTGGGAAGGGCAGGACCGTGGGTGGTGACCCCATCTCATGGATGAGCTCTGTCTGTATGTCTTCCACTGCAGGCTGCAGCCGCAGCATTGCAAGGCACTGCCTGCAGTGATTTCACCACAACACACTCTGCAGGGTAAGCAGAGTCCATCTCCTTCACCATGGGAGGTGAGGAAGGCTGCCAGATCAGAGGTTAAGATGCATGGGGTGCTGAGCTACAAAAGGCTCGGGGAGGGGTCCAGGAAAAGGGGGCAAGAGCAGTCAAAAGGAAGAAGGAGAGTAATCGACTCACATTGGTGGAGAGGATTTCCTCCTGCAGGAAGGATGCTGGAAGGGGAAGGGGAAGAGGGTAAGGGAGGGGAGGGAAGGGATGGGAGGAGCTACAGCGGTGGCCAAATGAATCTTCACTTGCATCAGGTCTCACCTCAGCATCTGCGCACATCAGGAAGGGCATTTGCTCATATAAGCTAGGACTTAAAGGATGAAGGCTCAGAAAGGAGTGCCAACGGGTTTGAAATAGTGTCTGTGGGTGGGTTTGTAGGAGAAGACAGAGGGATGGACATGATGGAAAACTCAGCGGCCTCCTAGGCCAGGGCAATGGAAGGAGGAGGAGCTGGGAAGCTAAAGTACAAAGGAGCAGGGTCAGAGTGTGTTCAGTCCCTGCAGCAGTTGTCCAGTGGGAGAGGTGGGGAAGACTGAAGGGCAGTGCAGGCTGAGAGCACCTGCCTCTTATGATGCAGGGCACCTACTTTATGATCGGAGGCCTGGCTGCCTTGTTGCGTACTTGACAAAATGCCCAGGTTTTTCCATGTCACTGAGAGGATGCCTGGCAGGTGGGGATGGTTGGCAAGTGGGATCAGGTCCCCCCATCCTACAGTGGGTGGCAAAGGTGGTAGAGGTGGGTGATTGTCTCTCACCTGGCCTGTGAGCTAGAGGTGAACCCAGCTCCCTGTGCACTAACACTGGGCTTTTCTTCCTGTCACTGCTTCCCTGGTCCCTGGGAAGGTGGATTTGAGGCAGCTCTGAGCTGTGCAATGACCTACTGGATGTGGAGCTTTGTTGGCTGGGACAGGCTAACCAGTCAACAAAGCTGGCTGCCCAGTACTTAGGAAGCCTCAGGGGAAGACGGTGTCCAGCTGGTGCCTCATGAGGAGCTCCTGCTTTGCACCAAGATCCTAAGTGATGTCACTAGTTCTTTGTACCATCTCACTGGCCTTTTCTTGTCTCCTGCTGCTCTTGCCCTCCTCCCCTCCTCCCCACATCCTCCCCTGCTTCTCCTCTTTCCCTTCTTCCTTTCCCTCTTCTTCCATCTCTCTTTCCTCTTCCCTCTCCTTCTCTGCCTCCTCTTCCTCATTCTCCCCCACTCCTCTTCTCCTTTTCCTTTTCTGATTTGAGTTCTGTTTTGACCCTGAAAACAATGCTCCTTAGGCTAGGAAAGTGGAATGAGCCTATGTCCTGCCTTTCACAGCCCAGGCCATCTTTGGTAGCCAGCCAGGCAAGACAGGGGACTTATGCCCTGGAAGGGGAAGTTCTCAGGGTTTGGGTGGGCTAGAACATGAAGGAGTTGTAACTAACCATGGTGTCTAAGATTTCTCTAGCCCAGTACTCTCAAAAGATGCCTGATTGTGATTTCTTGGAGTAGAGGAGTCCTCATCCTGTGGGTGTCAGTGCTGACTCTTGTGGGGATGTACAAGCAGCATGACCTTGGTCCATGAGGAAGTACTCTCTGGTCATGGGCTTGCTGGCATTGACAAACACAGTGGAATGACATCACACACCATAAAAAAAGAAGAAAACATTTATTTCTGAATGAACTCTGGATAATGTCAGAACAGCCAAGCAGAGATTTCACTCTCCTGATTCTAAGCTCTAGAGCCAGTCAGAAGACAGGCCCTTATGAGCAGATGGAACTTCGGTAGTATAGATTGACCTACCAAGGAGGAGAAGTGGAAGAACCAGGAGGCATCAAGAACAGGCATCATGATGCAAAGCTGGACCAACTTACCAACTTGCTGCCCTTTCAGAGCACTGTTATGAGATGGATCATTCTTCAGGGTCTTATGAGACTGTGAGCCAACACAGCAGAGTCTAGGTCTGCAGTGAGCATGCTCAAAGTCTAGTGTATAGGAAAGTCAAATGGAGCAAGAATTCTAGGGTCATTTCCTGTATCTCAGTGTTGCTTTGAACTGTGGCAAGTTTTTCCATTTCCATCCCTGACGACTCTAATACTGTGTACTTTCAGGTGTTCAAAAGACATCATGAGGTTTTAGGCCGAATGGAGGAAATCTGACATACACACCAGGCAGGCAGGGCCTGTTTGTGTTTTGTCTACTCAATTCACAAAGGTACATACAAATGTAGGTGCAAATATACAACTTTAGCCCTGGGGGTATTAAGGTAGGGGCATTAGAATTCTAAGTCAGCCTTGAATATAGGGGAACTCTGCCTAGGATATATGACAGTCTATTTCAGAGAGAGAGAGAGAGAGAGAGAGAGAGAGAGAGAGAGAGAGAGAGAGAGAGAGAGAGAGAGAGAAGAAGGAGAAGAAGAGACAGACACTGCCTAGTCTCCCTCTCAGGAGACAGCAGCTAGCAGTCAGGCACTGGGGAACAGGAGAACCCACACCTCATGTGCCCAGGTTGAAGACTGGGAAGACCTGAAGTCAAGATCATCTGCAAAGCCTCCTTTCCATTTCTCTTGGAAGCCAGCCTTGCAGCCTGCATGCATTCCTGGTTAAGGATCCAATCCTGTAGTGTCTGCTGTACTTTCACCAGATTATGACTGCACACAGATAAGAAGCCAGGCTTCCGGGCCCTGGTGGGATGTTTCCAGAGAGGAAATACCTCACTGATTATCAAGATAGTGGTGGAGGAATGTGTTGTATGAAAGGAAGATGCACAGTTTGTCATTGTGAGATGGACACACTGTTTATTGCAAGTAATGTCACCTGATGTCAATGTAGGTATCCTTGTCCTGAGGGAAGGTGTAGCTGGAGAGCTTCTCTCCAGGTCCCATCAAGTCCTGCAGTCCCACATATAAAATAATCACTCAGACGCTTATATTACTTATAAACTGTATGGCCATGGCAGGCTTCTTGTTATCTACTTCTTCTATCTTCAATTAACCCATTTCTATTAATCTATAAGTTACCACGTGGCTCATGGCTTACTGGTACCTTACATCTTGCTTGTCATGGCAGTGACTAGCAGGTCTCTCTCACTCAGCCTTCCACTTCCCAGAATTCTCCTCTCTTCTTGTCCCACCTATACTTCCTCCTTGACCACTCGCCAATCAATGTTTCATTTATATAGAGCGACATTCATAGCAGGAAGGGGACTTTCTCTTCATGCCAGAACACACATATCCACTTTCTAAGAACTGGAATCTTCACTGTGAGGAAGATGGTCTGGAAAATCCCGCTTCACTCCCTCTGGTTTGATTCTCCTGCCTTGGCTCCTGTGTCTACACTGCTTCCCATTCTCTTCTAACAGGGATTTCTTCATGTCAGGCATGGGAAGGACACAAGAGCTTTCAGAGCCTGGAATACACACACACACACACATACACACACACACATTATATTTATATATATATTATATTATATATATACACATATATATATCTGAGATAGTGTTTTACTGTGTGTTATCCAGTCTGACCTCAAAAATTAACATTAGTCATATTTCATAAACTATAAAGTTGATTTTAGCCCTTGTTCGTAAGTATTATTTCAGATTATCCATAGAGATTTATGCTTTTATCCCCAGTAAACTCTGAGACTGGCATGACTAAATAATGGTTTGGCCCATACCCAAATTCTGTTTGGAAAACTAAGTGTAAGTCCTTTTTATATACTCCAGGTCTAGATGTGCTCTACCTAGAACACTGATTATTTACTCCCTTGATATCTTTTATGCAGAATCCAACAAGGGACAAGACAGTTTCTGTGATTACATGAACTGCCTTCTTTTAACTATTTCTTACACTTTATGTTCTTAGACTCCCCCTCTGTGTCTGTAAGAATTCTGTAACATTTAAACAGACACATCCTTTGCTACTTCCACTTTTAGTGTTTAATGTACAGAAAACCAGGGCCTCAGAGGACATTCCCTCTTCATCAACCTTTATTGTATCTGTATTTATATGTTCAAACTTTTCTGCATGTTTAAACGTATGTGCTTGCACATGAATATGTATAACTGTGGAGGCCAGAGGTAAGCCTCTGGTGTTATCACTTGGGACTCACAGCCTGTTATTGATCAATTGATGGATATGTTTATTTATTTATTTATTTATTTATTTATTTATTTATTTAATGAGATAGGGTTTCTCACCAGGACCCATGCTCACTGATTAGGTTAGGTAGGCTGCCATCAAGTTTAAACGGTCTTCCTGTCTCTAACTTCCAGGTGGTGGGATTATAAGTACGTGTCACTGTACCCAGCTTTTATTTTATGTGGGTTCTGGGAATCTAACTCAGTTCATTATTCTAGCAATGCAAATGCCTTCCTGACTGAGCCATCATCTCCAAAGGCCACTCCTTCACCCTGCTCATGTCTCTCATGTCTTCCACATTGTTAGTGTTTATAGGGTAGTTAGCATTGTGATATCCTTGTTCTTTTGGCTCCTAGTCATTGCTCAGAAGGTTGCAATGCCTGCTTTAGCCAACTATGTGCATATCAGAGAAATACAGCTACTTTTTAATAGTTCAGATAAACTATTCTCAGTGTAGCCCATTAGAAGATGCTGGCTACAGTTTTCCCACACCCAATATGCTGTTTCTAATCACATATCCAATTTGTGCCTACCATACAATGGAAGACTACCTCTTCCAGACCGACAGAATACAAGTTCTTTAATGCTTTACAGAAACCCAATAGCAATGAATGTGACTTGCAGGAGGTGTCTACAGAGGAGTAAACTTCATCTGTATCTACACAGTTCTGAAAAACAAGTTTTTGTTTTTATTTAATAGTTATGTATACGATGGTGGGTATAGATTTGGGTCTGAGTGTGACTATGGGTGTACAAGTGTGACAATGTGAGTGTGGAGGTCAGAGGACAACTTTGGGGAGTAGGTTCTCTCTTTTCACCTTTACAGGAATTCCAAAGATTGAACTTAGGCCACAGGACTTATACAGAAAGCACTGTATCCACTGAACACATTTGAAGCCATGAACCAGGTTTTTCCCAAGACATCAACATATTGGAATGATGGAAGTAGAACTTTGAGGAGAATGTGATTTCAGAGTTTGCATCTTGACTCCAAACTAAGAGCTCCCTGTGAAACTTCAGGAGCCCTGACCAGTGCAGCCACATAGATTCCTAAGCTCAGAGTACTCCTTTTCTAGGAATCTTTGAAGTTATGGATGATGTCATCTTTGAATTTTTATTTTGTAAGTGATACCCATTGAGATAGAGAATTTCTTGGGAGTTTTTACAGCATTTGTTCTGGGGAGTCAATGTAGCCTTGATGTCCCAACTACTGATGCCTCACACTCTGCCCAGCTCCATCTCCTCACATTCACACAGTATATGGATGGTGCAGACCCCCACACACAAATGCAAACACACACACACACACACACACACACACACACACACACACACACACACACACGAGTTGAGAATGGTCACAGATTTCAGTGCCTTCATCTGGAGACAAGACATAAAAGAATTATATTTGCCTAAGTTGTCAATACCAGAGCAGAATAGTTAGGCAGCTCACTAGAAGCAAGTTTTCATCAACTCTTCCATCAGGCAATATGCCCTGAAGCAGCAGTTAAAAACTCCTAGATTGGGGAGAGGGCTTTTTAAAAGAAGAAGCTAACTTTTCCACTGGGACATGACAGAACACTGAGGACCTGGTGGGAAGGTTATCTGGTATCTGAACATGTGTCCACTTGCCAAAGTGCAAGGGGTTTCCAGCTATCTGCCAGTGTCCATACTTCCTCCATGTTGACCCCTTTCCTGGAGAATGTGGACATAAAGTCGTAAATAGCCAATAACCATCAAAGGCCAAGAGAAATGAGGGAAAGTTATGTCATTTAAAAATTTATTGTTATTATTATTATTATTATTATTAGTGTATGGGATGTGTGTAGTGTATAGTGTGTGTGTGTGTTCCTACATGTGGGGAAATCAGACAGTGACCTTCAGTAGTTGGCAATATCTTCCCACTACTGACTCCTGCTATCATGGAACTCAAATTGTCAGGCTCGTATAACAAATGCTTTTGCCTGCTGGGTCATCTCAGTGGTCATATTTTCTTATTTTTGAACCCGTATTGTTTTATTTAGCACTAGACTCCTCTATCACATATTCAGTCATAGAAGTAATATAGATACTGGAAAATTTTACTGATGGCTCCAACTAGAGGGATTTAATTCATAAAACAATACTCCATGCACAAAAGCACTTGTGTGGGTTACTCTCAGTCAACTGAGTATGCTTAAAGTCAGACAATAAACTTCTGTTTTTGATCTGCTTCAGCAGACACAAACAATCTCAGGGTGCCCCACCAGGTTTGCACATTTGCTGTGAACTCAGTGGAAGCATCTGTCTGCCTCCTCTTCCAATGACATTGTGTGTACATATGCAGTTACTGTCTCCTGTCCCAAGCACGGGGATCCCCATTGGCACTAGGAATATATGCAAAACCAGTTAAGACAGAGCAGAGACTGCACTCTCCAGCTTATGCATATGAAGAAGCTGGATTCCTATGCATATACTTGACTGTGTTTGGCCCTGGAGGGAAGGCAGAACAGTGAAGCAGATCTGTATCTCAGGACGGTAGACTCCAGCTGGCAGCTGAGCTCACATCACATTCACAGTAAAGGAAGGTAAACAGAATGATGGGGTTCAGGAGAGAGTTAATGCTCAGTGCCAACAAAGAGCAAAGGGGAGGAAGATCATCGAATGCCTGTGACAGCTGAGGCCTGGATGAGGCTACCATCAGGACAGTGTTTATGCGTAGTCACATGCACACATGAGTCTCTGTGTGTGGTATGTTGTGTGTATGTAGAGGGTTTATGTTTTTGTGTGTGTGTGTGTGTGTGTGTGTGTGTGTGTGTGTGTGTGTGTGTTCATATGTGCGGAGGCCAGAGATCAACATGGTTGTCCTTCCTCAGTGGCTTTGCACCTCCCTTTTAAAGAGAGTGTCAACCTGGGAGGAGGGGACTGGGCCTGCCTGGACTGAGTTTACCAGGTTGATCTCAGTCCTCGGGGAAGGCTTTGCCCTGGAGGAGGTGGGAATAGGGGGTGGGATGGGGGGAAGGGGAGGGGGGCAGGAGGGGGGAAAACAAGGGAATCCGTGGCTGATATGTAGAACTGAATGGTATTGTAAAATAAAATCAAAGGAAAAAAAAAAGACAGTCTCTCACTAAACCCAAATCTTACCAATTAGTCTTGTCCAAGTGGCCGATGATCTTCAAGGATCGCCTTTCTGTGTACCCTCCCCACAACAAAGCACTGGGATAACAGGCATGTGCTGCCATGCTTGGAATTTCACATGGGGTCAGGGATTTGAACTGAGGTCCCTGTTGTTGTACATGGTTGTTTGTCAGGTAGTTTATCTACTGAACCCCTTTTTTCTTGCCCTTTAAAGTCACTGAAATGAACTGTAGGAGCTTAGGTTGTTTTCAGAGGTCACTCACCTTGGCATTCAGAAGTAGATCTCTCTGATTACAAAACATTCTTCTCAAAGACTCTGCCTTCCTAGGGTCAGTGTCTCAGTTTATTTGGTGCAGAAAAATTTCCATCTGTTCCTTCATTTGATCTTCAGGAAAGCTCTTGCCAGAGATCACCCACACCAAAAGGGAGCCAAGGACACAGAGGTGGTGAAGAGCCAAAGTTCATTATCGATTCATAAGTGTGTCTCCTCTGATCTCCCGTGATCTCTAACTTGTCTGGTGAATGAATGGACTGAAAAATGACTGTATAATCAAAGTGTGGTTTGTTCGGGGTGGTGCTACATGAATAATGCATAGAGCATCAACAGCACTGGATGGAGCACTTAAGCAAGCCCTTGATCAGATGCCTCTTATTATCTGGCTGTCAGACAATCAAAAATGCAATGAAATTTGGGTAAATTCCATACGCAGCTTGGGAAAGGCCACAGGGAACACCAGAAGAACACAAAAGGATAGAACTCTTGAGGTGGCTCAGGGTACATTTGGATGCCTAAGATGTCTGGATGCACATTATGGAGAAAGGTACACACGTAGTGCATATATTAGACTGGAAACTGGAAGTGCATGCAGTAGCTGTGAGTACAGATAAGCTACAGTGTCCTTTCTGGCTGTGATAAGGGTAGGTATGGCAGTTAAGTTGTTTCATGAATTTGCAGCCTGTGATGTATAGGCTCAGGTTTGAATCTTGATGACACCCAATGAAGTTTCCATGACTGTGTGTCCCACAACAAATAATTATAGCAGGGGTATGCAGTTGTAAACAGAAATAAAGATATTTATTAAGAAAAGGAAATGAGTCTGAGAACAGGAAAGGGCCAGTGATTTGGGAAGACATCTGTTCCTAAAGCTCTGGGCAGGAGGTTCATGACCCTCAGAGGTTGATTACATAACACCTAGCTCTTCTATATTTGTGTATCATGGAATTTTCTCAGGAACACTCTCTGTTTTTTATTGTAACCTAGATGGGGACGAATCTCTAGTCTTTTCATAACTGACTTTCTTATTATGTATTAATTACTTACTGTGTTATGTATGGGTGCCTGCCTTGCTTTGTATGCTTGTGTGTGTGTGTGTGTGTGTGTGTGTGTGTGTGTGTGTGTGAGAGAGAGAGAGAGAGAGAGAGAGAGAGAGAGAGAGAGAGAGAGAGAGAGAGAGAGAGAGAGATGTATGCCTCAGAGCATTCCTGGAGGTAAGAGAATGATCATGTGGGTCTCGGGAATCCAATTCAAGTCTTTAGATTTTGTGTCAAGAGCTCCCAGAGCTGCTGAGATCCTGTTTCTTTCATGTGTCAATCTTGAAACTGCTACCTCCATACTCTCCTGGAGCAGCTCAGCTCAGATCCAATGTCCATAACAGTGAAAGACACTGATGTTATTAATGGGTCCAGCATCACCTGAACCCCGAAACACAAGTGCAAGCTTACTAGAATGCTCATCGGATTACTCAGAGGCATGATGGCTTCTTTCTGTCCTTGAAGCTTCAAATCATTTTACTCTCAGTTCAGGCTCTGAAATGGATGTGTATTTCTGAAAACTGTGGAGAAGCTACAACATGATTGAGGCAAAACCAGAAGGGCAGCTGTGAGAAGAAATAGCAAACACTCCAAAATCCAAGGACCAACACTAATGACTCACCAGTGCTGACATAAACATTTCCATGACACCAGTTCATCTTCTTTCCGGCCCTTCCTCACATTCATCATACACCAGTTCCTCTGTGCAAGCTGTAGCTTTCATTTGTGATTTCACAGTTTCTCCAAACTCTAAGTGAGTCACCAGACCGTGCCTATTCTGGGTTTTCCATCACTGCATAATTTGACACATACATTGTTGAACCAGTACCTCCCACTGTGTCCCAGGAAACATCCCTGATGGAGAAGCACACACACACAGTGATTTCCTTAGCCACACCAGTGAAGCTAGGCTGGCTGGAGCCAGTGAGCCCCTGTGTTGGGATTATAAATGTATGTCACCACCCCCAGATTTCTATTAGTGGTGGATCAAACTCAACTCCATATGCTCTCAAGACAAGGGCTTTACAAAGGAAGCCATCTCCCCAGCTCCTATTGAATGAGTTCTGAGAGATGAAATGATATCAGTTCGCTTAATGCTTAATGCAGTTGATGCTTCGTTGGTGTTATTTTTCTGTCTCTGCTCACCAGAAACATACAAGGATGCAGGAAATTATTAAACACTTTAAGGCCCAGCTTAATTTTGCTTATATTTGGGGACATAAGCGAATAATTAACAAGAAGAGAAATGTGCCAGCATTCCTCACAAGAAACTAATTAGAAAGCCAAAGTCAGCTTCAACTGTGTACAGAGTTTGAAGCCTGCCTGGGAAATGCGAGACATATATAAAAATTAAGGAAGGGAAAGGAAGAAGGAAGGAGTGAAGGGAGAGGGAGGAAAAGAAGGCAAAGAAGAGAAAAACAGGAAAGAAGAGGGGAGGGAGAATAACAATAGAATGAGAAAGAAAAGAGAAAACAGCAGAAAGGGCAACTAGTTACAATTTTAAAAGTAATGTCGCCCCGGACAACAGTAACATAGTGTTGTCTCCCGCTGCACCTGCCTTCTGCACTGCAGTGATGTCATATGCCTTCCCTGCCCTTTGCTGCCTCAGTGCTGCCTCATTGTGTGAATGAACTGATACTTTCCTTAGTTCCTGCTGACTTGAGTAGAAGGCTGCAAATAGATCCATATCTGTCACCGTGCACAAAACTTAAGTCCAAGTAGATCAAGGACCTTAACATAAATCCAGCTACTCTGAACCTGCTAGAAGAGAAAGTAGGAAGTAGTCTTGAATGCATTGGCATCGGAGATCACTTCCTAAATATAACACCAGTAGCACAGACACTGAGAGAAACAATCAAGCAATGGGACCTCTTGAAACTGAGAAGCTTTTGTAGAGCAAAGGATACGGTCAACAAGGCAAAGCAACAGCCTACAGAATGGGAAAAGATCTTCACCAACCCCACATGTGACAGAGGACTGATATCCAGAATATATAAGGAACTCAAGAAATTAGACATCAAAACGACGAACAGTCCAATTAAGAAATGGGCTATAGAACTAAACAGAGAATTCTCAACAGAGGAAACTCAAATGGCTGAAAGACATTTAAGGAATTGCTCAACTTCCCTAATCATCAGGGAAATGCAAATCAAAACAACTCTGAGATACCACCTTATGCCTGTCAGAATGGCTAAGATCAAAAACACTGAAGACAGCTTATGCTGGAGAGGATGTGGAACTCGGGGAACTCTCCTTCACTGCTGGTGGGAATGCAAGCTTGTCCAACCATTTTGGAAATCAATATGGTGCTTTCTTAGAAAATTGGGAATCAATCTCTCCCAAGATCCAGCTATACCACTCTTGGGCATATACCCAAGAAATGCTCAATCATACCACAAGAGCACTTGCTCAGCTATGTTCATATCAGCATTGTTTGTAATAGCCAAAACCTGGAAACAACCTAGATGCCCTTCAACTGAAGAATGGATAAATAAATTGTGGCACATATACACAATGGAATACTACTCAGCAGAGAAAAACAATGACATCATGAGATTTGCAGGCAAATGGATGGATCTAGAAAAAATCATCCTAAGTGAGGTAACCCAGACTCAGAAAGACAAATACGGTATGTACTCACTCATAGGAGGATACTAGCTGTGGAACAAGGATGACTAGACTGCTACTCACATCACCAGTGAGGCTACCTGGAAAACAGGACCCCAAGAAAGACATGAGGATCGCCCAATGATGGAGAAATGGATGAGATCTTAATGAACAACCTGGACATGAGTGGGAGCAATGAATGGCGAGGGTCGAGGGAAAGAGAGTGGGAGATCCCAGCTGGATCAAGAACAGTGAGGGAGAACAAGGAATAGGAGACCATGGTAAATGAAGACCACATGAGAAAAGGAAGAAACAAAGTGCTAAAGAGGCCCACAGAAATCCACAAAGATACCCTCACAAAAGACTGCTGGTAATGTTCGAGAGACAGCCGGGACTGACCTACTCTGGTGATGGGATGGCCAAACAACCTAATAGTTGTGCCAGAAACCCCATCCAAGGACTGAGGAATCTGGATGCAGACATCCATGGCTCAGCCCTGAGTGGAGTGCCGGGAGTCTAATTAGCGAGAAAGAGGAGGGTTTATATGAGCGAGAATTGTTGAAACCAAGGTTGGATAAAGCACAGGGACAAATAGCCAAATGAATGGAAACACATGAACTATGAACCAAAGGCTGAGGGGCCCCCAACTGGATCAGGCCCTCTGAATAGGTGAGACAGTTGATTGTCTTGATCTGTTTGGGAGGCATCTAGGTAGTGGTACCAGATCCTGGGCTTATTTCGTGAGTTAGCTGTTTGAAACCTGGGATTTATGCAGGGATGCTTGGCTCAATCTGGGAGGAGGGGACTGGACCTGCCTGGACTGAGTCTACCAGGTCGATCTCAGTCCTCGGGGGAGGCTTTGCCCTGGAGGAGGTGGGAATGGGGAGTGGGCTGCGGGAAGGGGAGGGGGGCAGGAAGCGGGAGAACAAGGGAATCTGTGGCTGTTTTGTAGAACTGAATGGTATTGTAAAATAAAATTAAATTAAATAAAAAGATATATTTCTCAATACGTTTTGTTGAGATTATCATTATTTCAATTTTTAGCAAGCTGTGCTAAAGTCTGAACTCTCAGGAGGGTTTGGAATAGGGAATTTGTTTGCAAGATGAGAGAAAACAATGTTCAATCTAGTATGAAGTACTAATTTAATGAGTATTGAGCTTTATGTTATTTCTATAAAAAAATTCTTGGTCAGGAACAGAGATTCCCTTGCTTAATTTCTACTCCTTCTACTCCTCACACGCCCTTGTTGATCTTTACTCTTATTCTACATTTAAGTAAAAAACTGAGTAAAAGCAAAGAGATAAAATGTGAATTCCAAGGAAAATGCAGGATGCCCAAATCAGAGTGCAGGAGTAAGTGGATTTTGATGCAGAATCACAGCTGTGAATCATTGGTCTATAGGAATTGTTGTTTTTTAATGAATTTTCAATTTCATATTAAGCTTTCCTGTTCAGTCCAGGGGTTAAAGCTCTGTTGCTAAAGTCTAGCAAGTATACAATCTCAAGTTTGCTCCCCAGTCCTGCAAAAACTGGGCATCATACTGCATACCAATAATCCTGGCCTTCAGAAAGCAGAGGCAGGAGGATCAGAAGTCCAGGGCCATCCTTGGATATGTAGAGAGTTAGGGGCCAGCCTGGGCTACAGAAAAGCCTGTTTCAAAAGTTTATTCCAATCTTTTTAAGAAAATATGACAAAGATGAAAACAGTGATAACTCAACAAAGAGTTGAGAACATGTTCATGTATTTTACTGAATACATTTGTATAGCACATGCACTTATATGTGTATATGCATGTGCAGGTGTATGTACTTACATTACTATGTGCATGAATATCCACAGAAAGTATTTAACACAAAATATATGTGCACTGATATTTTGGAAATTTCAGAGCCAAAAAGCACAAACCTTGCTTCAGATTGCAGTTGATCTAGGCAACCCAGCCTGTGTTCAACCTGGAAGAGATGACAAGGTATTCCCAGTCCTATCTATCCCAAAGGACACCTCTGTCACTGAGTAGAATGGAAGGTCAGAAAAGTGGACTAAAAAATAATGAGGTTGTCTTCCCCAAGAATGTGCTGTGATGGTAAGCTGATTTATTTTGCAAAGCGGCATGACCCGATCAGCTATGGGAATCCAGAGCTTCAGAGAGAATATTGACAGAGAGCCCTGTAGGGAGATAAGGCTAGTGGGAGGTCAAGGAGACACAGCAGACCATACTTCATAATGCAAGCTGCCTGCTATGGGACTTGTTGTGTTGCTAGGCAACAGTTAGGTGACACAGGGTGTGAAGGAAAAGCAACATTTTTTAAATATTCTGTATGCCTCAGGAATGTATGTGGATAACCTCACCTCTATCGTAACCCACATACTAGTATCAACAGTGAAACATAGTTCTGTCCTCAAAGGAAATAAGGGATTGTTTATTACGTAGTCAAATATGAATAAGGTTCTTCAGAGACCCAGATTTAAATTGTCTCACATACCATCTTCTAATATGACAATAATTTCATGATGTGAATACATCAATAGAGCAAAGAAAGTAGGAGGGCCGTTTTCTAGACCGTTGGAGGGAACTAGGGAGGCACTCCTCCCGGCTCCAGCTGCTGTCTTCTGAGGTACTTTAGCCTTTGGGTTGGTGGAAGCCAGACATCAACCCCTGATTGCCAGCACAGATAACTTCCTGGCTTATTCTCAGATAGGCCTGGCTGCACTTTCCTCCAGAAGCTCAGAATGCAGCAGTGTTTATGCCTTCAGTGAATTCTTGTCTCCATTTCCCTGTTAGAGTAGAAATTTTCTAGTCACAGGGTGCTTTCTTATAGTCTGCAATACACAGGACCTTTAGTGACAGCTGAGATAATTATTGCACGACATTTTATCAGATAATTTCTTCTCACACCAGTAGGAATAAAACACTGAAGATTTAAAAAAATCTGATCCAAATAACCTATAAATAATTTTCATTCAAAATAAGTTTATCAGTCAAATTGTATGTGGATGGTACCATACCGTGTAAAATCATTTGGTAAACTGTAATACAAAGTTTCATTTGATTCAATCTGAACCACAAATTGTACATGCAAAATTTACAATGAACAAAAACAAAACAAACACAAAAACAAGAGGAGGACTCGGTGTGGAACACTTGAGGACAGTCTTGTCTTGGATTCTGTAAAACTGTGCCTCTAAATCCTGATATCACTGCAAGGAAAGAAAATCTTCATGGCAGCAGAGCTCTTAGACTAGGTAGATCCCTCATCTGGTAATGTGCCTACCATGTAAGAATGAGGGCCTGAGTTCAGAGCCTTAGAACCCATGCAAAAAAGGCTGGGCACAGGGTTTAAGTCTGTAACCCCAGACCTGGGTGGTGAGGCATGGGCAGATCACTGGTGCTCATTGGCCAGCCCATCTAGCAAAACTGAGTTACAAGTTCTCTGAGACAGCTTGTCTCAGAAAACAAAGTAGAGAACAATCCAAGAGGCATTTGGCCTCTTCAAATGTAATCATATACATACTTGTGCACACACCCATATGAACATGTACACACACCTAATCATTACTACCACACACTCTGGGCTTTGCTTTGCTAGGAACCTCACTGACAGATGTATGCCACTGGTAGTGAGTGCATGAGGTTTGATAGCTTGGCCATACTTCCTGGTCCGTCTCTTTTCATCCTGTTTATGGATGAAATGTGGTCATTCTGCTTCCTGACAAGCACCTCATGCTCCTGATGTCATGTCTTCCCCCAATGATGTACTGTATACACTCTGGCCCTTTATTCCAAAATAAACCCTTCCTTCTCAATTGCTTTTGGTTTTGTGCCTTATCACACCAACAAGAAAGAAACTAATATAGTAATATGATAGGATCGTACACTAATTCCTCTGTGTGATGTAAATAGATAACTCAGGAAATTGGGCATGGTCCCGTCTTTGGCTACTGTGGTAGTTTGAATGAGAATGGTTCCCAAAGGTTCATATATGTGGTAATATTTTGTTTCTACTCTTAACAAATAAAGCTTGCCTAAAGATCAGAGGGCAGAGCCAGCCACTAGTAAACCATAGAGGCCAGGCAATGGTGGCACACACCTTTAACTCCAGCAGTAGGGAGATGGAGAGAGGAATATAAGGCACGTGGAGACAGGATCTCACACCATTCAGTCTGAGGATTCATAGAGACAGGATCTTGCCCCCCTTTTGGTTGAAGAGGTGGTGAAGTAAGAGTGTGGCTGTGGCTTGCTCTTTTGTCTCTCTATCTTTCAGCATTTAACCGGATATCTGGCTTTGGGTTTTTATTATCAGACCAATTAGAATTTGTGCTACACATACATTTGAATTATTGGTCCACAGTTGTAACTATTTGGGAAGAATTAGGAGGCATATTCTTGTTGGAGGAGGTATGTCACTGTGTATGTGTGTGGGGGGATGAGCTTTGAGGGTTCAAAACCCTATGCCTTTCTCATTTAGCTTTCTCTGCCTTGTCACATGGATCAGATATGAGCTCCCAGCTACTGCCCCAGCATCATGCCTGCCTGCTTGCTCCTGTGCTCCTCACAAGTATGTATTGATGTAACTAACCGTCTTATTAAATAAGAAACACAGAAACAATGTAAAGGAGAAAGCCGAGAGGTCAGAGCTCAGAGCTAAAATCTCACCCTTCCTCCTGCTGTCCCAGCTTCGCGAAAGAGACCTACTTCCTGTCTGTTCGTTTTTTTTATAGTATGTTGTTCTGCCTTCTCATTGGTTGTAAACCCAAACACATGACTGCCTCGTCACTGTCTGAATGTACAGCCCCCTAGGTCTTAAAGGCATATGTCTCCAATGCTGGCTATGTCCCTGAACACACAGATATCTATGGGATTAAAGGCGTGTGCCACCACCGCCACACTCTTGCTATGGCTCTAATAGCTCTGACCCCCAGACAACTTTATTTATTAACATACAATCAAAATAATATTTCAGTACAATTAGATTACCACCACATTTCCCCTTTTCTATTTTAATAAAAAGAAAAAAAGCAAAAGGTTATAACTAACAAAAGAAAAACTATATACAAAAGTACAATAACTATATACAATATATACAAGTAATAAATACCTAAACAGGTATTTGACAAATCAGAGAAAATAATTCCATTATCTATCCTATTTTGGTAATTCCAAGATGTATCTAATGTACTTTCTATCCTAATTAATTTTCAACTATAACTAACTAATCTTCAACCATAACTAACTAATCTTCAACTCCCTCAGAGACCCAAGAAGGGAATAATATTAGCTAACAAAAATAAAAAACAGAAAGTGCATGCAAGCAACTTCCAAAAAATTTGTGAGTTGACAGAAACAGCCAGCTGCCTGGGCAGTCACCTGAGGTTTCTCCGAAGTGTTGGGGCATCATCTTCAGCCTATAGGCTTAGTGTATCTGACAGAATCATTTGTGATGTAGGATGTACACAAGGTCAACAGTTCAACCTCACATTGGGTGAGAGCAGTCCACGTACCAGAAACACCTGAATTCCACTAGTGTCCTGTCATGATTCAGGATTTTAAATTCTGGAAATTGTTGACAGTTTTTAAATTCAGCTGTCCATTCTTCTTGGCTGTGTATATATGGCTTCATCTCAGCATCCCCTTCTTCTCCACATCCCTCTATTAAATGCCAGTCTACTTTTGAGAGGCATGAGCTTTCAGCTGCTATTCCATTGTACAACAGAATCCATCGGCCCTCTGCCTGTTAAGCTGCCTTCAAAGAAAAGGGCACTGTACCTTTTCCGGATGCAAAGGCCACTTCAGGGATGGGGCCATATTGTCCTGGCCTCAGAAGATGCCTTTTGATAAAGCCATAACCACATTTGTTTTGGCAAGAATCAGTAGTCCCTTGTTTCGTGATCTGTCTGTCCATTTTGTCCTGTTGATTCGAGGATACTTTGTTGTCCAGTGGCTAACTTTTGCCAAAATGAAAGTTGACTCCATATGCAGTTTCTTCAATGCCTATATTTTCTCTAAAGTAGATTGGTACTGCCAGGAGCTGACATGTCTCAAAAAAGAAAAATTTTCTAAGTTATTAAAACATTTTAAATGCCATATTCTGTAGATCTCTGAAGGGTTTGAAGATGACCTGTCTAAAACATCTCTGCTCAATTTTTAAAACATATCTAATATGACTACAAGTTCTATGATAATGTCTAACTACTAGCTTTCATTTCTTTATATCCTAATAGTTGATAATAATAACATTCAAGGATCAGAAATTTGCATTACATTGTTAAATGAATGGTATAAATACAATTAGAAATATACATATAGCATTTTCTAACAATATCAGTTTCAAATTTGTATACAATATAAAACAATCCAATCCAATGTAAAGTATTTAAAATTAGTAATTGTCTTTTTCTTTTCTTTCTTTCTTTTTCTTTTTTTTTAAACAAGAACCTTAAATCTAATCTCCTTTGCTTAGCCTTTTTCCTAACCCTTGACAATAACTTGTAACCAACCCCCCTAAACACTGAAAATTATCCCAGACCCAAAACCCATTAAAAAGACCAAAAAACCATCCGCCCCACACCACCTCTTTGGGAATGTGGGCGTCGTATTCTTAAAATTGCTTCCTGCTGAGTATGGGCGAAGTTTTCTTTATCCTGAAAGAAAAATTTTAGGTTAATTGTCAAATTCTAGGAGAGGTAACTCTATCCTTCATTATCCAGTCTGTGTATAATGCCAAAGTTCAGGGTTTATCTCAAGTCCTTATTCAAGTAGTCTTTGAGACTGGATCATCTCAGCTAGTCATCTCAAAATTGCTCTGAGCACCTTGTAGTTCAAAGCTGATCTGTGGATGATGTTTGTCAGCTTAATGATATTATTATTGTCCATGTGGAATTGTTGTTGTTGTGGGGCCCCATCTTCTTTCTGGAGACTTCAGTTGATGTTAGGCCTGGCCGTGATTTCCTGCAGAAAACTGATAAGCTGTTTTTAATGGATTCTTGTCACGTTGGGCACCAGATATTGATGTAACTAACCGTCTTATTAAATAAGAAACACAGAAATAATGTAAAGGAGAAAGCCGAGAGGTCAGAGCTCAGAGCTAAAATCTCACCCTTCCTCCTGCTGTCCCAGCTTCGCGAAAGAGACCTACTTCCTGTCTGTTCGTTTTTTTTATAGTATGTTGTTCTGCCTTCTCATTGGTTGTAAACCCAAACACATGACTGCCTCGTCACTGTCTGAATGTACAGCCCCCTAGGTCTTAAAGGCATATGTCTCCAATGCTGGCTATATCCCTGAACACACAGATATCTATGGGATTAAAGGCGTGTGCCACCACCGCCACACTCTTGCTATGGCTCTAATAGCTCTGACCCCCGGACAACTTTATTTATTAACATACAATCAAAATAATATTTCAGGACAATTAGATTACCACCACAAGTATGGTCATGGACTCTTGACTCTCTGGAACCAGAAGCCCCAAATTAAATGCTTTCTTTTATAAGTTGCCTAGGTCATGATTGTTTTTTCCACAGCAATTGAAAAGTAACTAAGGCAAAACCTGGTACATTCATTTGAGGCAGGTCTAAAGTTCATGAGTTTCATGGGAGACCTTACCTTTTCGGAGGAGGGAATAGGGAGTGTGTTGGGAGGGGGAGTCTGGGAGGGGCAGGAGGAGGGAAGAGAGGGGGATCTGTAATTGCTATGTAAAAGGAATTTTAAAAATTCTTAATAAAGAAAAAAAGAAAAGAAAAGTAACTAAGGCAGCTACCAGCTACCCCCATCTTCCTGTTAAGAATTTTCTCTAATACAGGCATGGAAGCTTCTGTTATTGTTACAGCATTCCCACCCCAACACACACAGACACACACACACATACACACACACACACACACAGGAGAGAGAGAGAGAGAGAGAGAGAGAGAGAGAGAGAGAGAGAGAGAGAGAGGAGAGAGAGAGAGCGAGCTTTTTATTCCTAAATTAAAATCCTTGTTAAGTCTCCCTTGAAAGTCTTAATTGCCCCATGAACTAGAGACTGACCATTTAAATGAAGCCTCATCACTGCAAACTATTGACTGAAAAAGTCCAATGCTTCCTCCCCAGCTGGTCTGCTGGCACACGGGCACACAGCTTTCCTTGCTTGCTTTTCATGTTGGATTCATTTTTCCTGAAATATTTCAGAGGCAGTCTCCTTTTTCCGTACTTTGGTTTCATCAAAGTCAGTGCAGCTGAGGCAATTGAGCTGCAGGAGAGAAGCAGCCTGTGACTGGTGAGCCCACACAGTCAACACAATTACTGCTTATGTCTGGCTTCCAGGACTTTTATCTTCACTGGGGAGATTTACAGAACTAAATGTATATATCTTTGTGGTCAAACGCTGAATTAGATTTAAATACAGTCTACAGATGGGGAAATGATGAGGAATGATATTTTGACTCATGAGCTGTGCCATAGGAAATGAGCTAAGGAACTCATTGCTTCCCCTGTCTCTATCCTTCCCTGAACTACCCGACACATTCTACGTTTACACCCTGTTTAGAGACATGAAGGCTTTCCTGCCAAGCAACTCATCTTGATCTCTTCTTCTATGAACATCAGCTAAGTTTTATAGTGTGTACCAAACAAGTTAGCACTTAAAGCTAATTAAAAGAGGTTAAATAAAATCACTTCTGCAAAAGTGCCTGCTGTGAACAGTACTAAACAGATGCATGGCACTATTACTGCCATTAATTAGATTAATTGTCTTTTGTGTGTTCATTTTTTCCTCCTCAGCTCTTTGGTGAGCTTTCAGCTGGAGGTTCCATGTCAGCCAATTCATGAAAGTGGAGAGACACTAAATGGCTATGGATTTATTATAGGTGGAATTATTTGGTGAGCCTAAGTTATAGTGATCTTATTTCTTCTCACTGGTGTTTTCTCCTTGAAAATTCTCACTCATCTTCACAAAAGGAACAGTGCCACAACCCATATCCAGCTATATTTAGATAGCCAGAAATGAAATATCTGTAATATGATGGATAAGTTTAAGTCCAGGGAAATGATATTATTAATTAAATTGTGAAACATTAGGCAGGCTGTCAAGCACAGATATATTTCAAGACATAACAGCTCTTGCTTATTTTAGTGTTTGCAGATTGAATGATTTGAGTGAAATTGTTTCTATTTGTCAGCCAAGCCAAACGTACTCATCTCTATGGAAGTGGTGACAAGGATAAGAGTCAGTCTGAAACAAGTCCAGACTGAAAAGGAAAAGCCCTCCCTACCCCACTTTGTCTCCAGACCTTCAGTGACTATGATCTTCATCCAATTTTAGAAGCAACTTCAAAGCTTTTCATTTTCTAGGAGGAAAACACAGGTTGAGGAGGGAGAAGGAAAAGGATGGAGAGACAGGCCTGTGATATAAAGCATGTTTGTCCTCTGACAGATCCCTTTTACCTTCAGATTGCTGGCTTCATCTTCTATATTTGGAACATGAAAAAACAAAACAAAACAGAGAGAAACCAGAATAAATAACTATGCATAAAAAAATCACCTTCTTCAACAATACTTATTTACAAAAGACAAGATTTCATTTTTAAAATATTTTATTAGTATACATTTCATATAATTAATTATCCACAATGATGGTTTTTGCTTTAACACATGCCATTTTTATACATGTCCACAGTGTATTGTAATCACATGCACCCAAATTATCTTCTCTTGTCCACTGTAGCTTCTGATCACCTTCCTGTCCTCTTCTACTTTTATGTTTTTTGGGTGATCCAGTAAATTTCACTGAGGTTACTAACAGGAGCAAAAGAAAGGAGATGTTTAAAGGAGTGTGGGCTCCTCATTATTGACTATACTACTAAAGTAAATGTCTATGTCTGCTCCAACAATCTTTAACTGTCTATAGACCATATGGAGGAATGGAGGCATCATATGAACATCTGCACAGATGCACCTGCTATAAGGCTGATTTCACTTCCAACGAGGTTCTTTTTCTCCCAGGATCTGTGTATCCTTCTATAAGTCCTCAACATATTAAATAGATAAAATAGAATAGATAAAAGTCCAACCCACCCACTCCCAGAGGTGGCTAACTTTTTGAGTTAAATAACTTCAAAGAATAAATATCTGTAGCCACTGAAAAGTAAAGAGATCTGTGGGTTTGAAGTCAAGGCTATCTGTGGTCCCAGGCTAGGTCAGATGGAAAATTATGTGATCATAAGCATCTCACCCAGAGGTATCTTCATCTATTTCCATAAAGTAAGATAATAATACCCACTTTGCCAGTTAAAGGATTGAATGGAGCTCATTTTTATCAGTCTACAAGAAAAGAAAAGGGGGGATGGTTAAATAGTAAAATATTAATTGTTCAAACATGAGGACCAGAGTTAAGATTCCTAGCATGCACATAAAAGTCAAGCAGAGTATCACTGGTCTATAACCCCAGGAGTGGGCAAAAAGATGCAGGAGGATCTTTGGAGCTCACCGATCAGGCAATTTAACCGCACCCATGAGCTCCAGCTTCATTGACACACACAAACAATAAAGTGGAGAGTCATTGAAGAAGGACCACACGTGTTTCTGACATTTATATGCATATATACACAAACAGGCATTCTGTAGCTAAAGCTTTTCTCTCCGGGTCCGGCCAATCCCCAGCAGTCCCGTTGCCCACTTATAAAATAAACACACCGACTCTTATATTATTTAAACTGCTCAGCCATCAGCTCAGGTCTACCATTGTCTAGCCCTTACTCTTATTCTCAGCCCATTTCTGTTAATCTATATGTTACCACATGTTCTGTGGCTTTACCTGTTGCCTTTACATGATGTTCCCTGGACGGTAGGCTGGCAATTTGATCCTGAGAGAACGTTGGGCTTCTAAGATATTTCCATTTGGAAGTTTGTCTTCTTGGAACAAAATGGCCTATTGGACAAAGAACTGCCCTTGCCTGGACTGTTTGATCAACAGGATATACAGGACTCATAGGAAGGTGACTACTGAACTTTGCTTGGCAAAATGGTACTTCAGGTTCCTGCTTCACAGGGGAAACTGCCAGACATTCTACAGGACACAGAGAGAAATGACTGAGAGACTCTACGCCTGTGGGCTGAAGCCAGACACCCCAACTTTACAAAGGAACTTTGGATGACTGTCCAGGTTGCTAGGTGTCTCTGTCTACCCTGAAAGACTCCAGAAAATTGCTTGCATCCTTCTCCTGTTTCTCAGGTAATAGTATATCCTTCTAGGGTCTTTGATGCACTTGGAAGACCAGAGTTAAAACTTCCTCAGTTTTGATAAAAGATAAATTAGATATAAAACCTTAGACTCACAAATATAAGATACACAGGATATCTTCTTTAATATTGTACCTGTAATTCTTGCTTGATAATTGTTTTGTTATATGTAATTTTACTATGTTAAATTTAAACCTTCCTTTTTGGAAAAAAAAGAAAAAGGGGAAGTGCTATGGATGATTGATTGATAAATAAAACACTGATTGGCCAGTAGCCAGGCAGAAAGTATAGGCAGGACTAGCAGAGAGGAGAACTGAGAGAACAGGAAGGCAGAGTGGAGGAGATACCAGCCTGCCATCCAGGGAGCATCATGTAAAGGCAGCAGGTAAAGCCATGGAACACATGGCGATATATAGATGAGCAGAAAAGGGCTGAGTATAAGAGTAAGAGCTAGAGAACGGTAGGCCTGAGCTAATGGCCCAGCAGTTTAAACAATGTAAGCATCTGTATGTTTATTTTGTAAGTGGGCAATGGACTGCTGGGGTTTGGCAGGACGCGGAGAGAAAACCTCTAGCTACACATACTTGCACACACATTCATATATACACATACAACACACACCATGGACACACACACACATACAAACATATAAACCCACATACACACACACACAACACACACACACACACACACAGCATGCACAGAAAAGAAAAGAGGAGGCAAGTGTAATTCTAACTTTTTCAAAATTGTACTCATGTGTTGACTTAGTCTCTGAAAAAAATATGTAAGTACAATATATTGAATATCTTAATGCACCATGTGTGCATCTTATTCTTCACAAATATTAGACTGAGTCCAATAAAAGTGTAGATTAAGATGAAAGGACTTGGTGCTTTGTTGATGCATATTCAGGAAGTTTTAATTGAAGCTGAAAAACATGATTGCTTTTAAAATCTCTTTATCTTCCTTTGTGATTTTACCATCTGATCTTGGAGACAGAGGTACTTCTAGCTGACCTACCTTGCAAACCAAAATACTGTCTGTCATTGTCCTTAATCCTGAAAGCGACAAATGAATCACAGGAAAGTACATGCACAGAGAAAATGGTCTTTTGGCATTAAATCATGGCCTGGGACTTCATCTTCTTTACATATACATTGTCAACTTGCAAAATTCAAGGCCAGGAGCAATGATTGTAATTAGACATCAAAATCATTTTCCTCCTGTGATTTATTTTTCTGTCAACAAGGATTTGTGATTGAAGTTACAAATTGCAAATGTATAATCAGAGTCTACCTCTGGTCACTTTTCAGTCAATCCTTAGGGTTGGAGGAATTTTCTAACTATTGCTTTTGTTTTTTGCATGTATATGTAAATATGTGTGTGACAGTTGTGGTGGCCAGCTCTCCCTCCCTTCTTCCCTCCCTCCCTCCCTCTCTCCCTCCCTCCCTCCCCCCTCTCTCTCTCTCCCTCCCTCCCTCCCTCCTTCCCTCCCTCCCTCCCTCCCCCCCTCTCTCTGTCTCTCTGTGTATGTGTGTGTGTATATGTTTTTGTGTGTGTGCAACTGTTTTCGTGTATCTGTGTGTGGTAAATTTGGCTGACTTTAAAGCACTAATGATAACATGAGTGAAGAGGAAGGAAAATAAAATATCACACTCTTTTTTTTTTTTTTTTTTTCGTTTTTTCTGGAAGCCAGTGTTCTAAAAAAGTTAACTCAGTCTATTTGGTTCTCAAGTAAAAAGCTGCCTTTCCAATCCTCTGAGCCCATCTAACTCTTAACACACACACACACACACACACACACACACACACACACACACACACACACACACTTTAGCATTTGTACTTTCATTTTGTATGATTCTTATAGATTTTGATATGGGTTTTCCCTCACCTAGTAGTTGACCATTACCTCCATAGACAGTCTGTCCTGCCACACCCAGTGCTGCCCTGTAACCTGGATAGACATTCCAGTGCTATGCTGCTCACACTTTCTGTCACTGTGAACAACTATCTGACAAAAAGTGGCTTTATAAAGGAGTGGCTTGTTTGGGATTACAGTTTAAGACACTACAGTCCATCCACTATGGCAGGGAAGCCATGACCACAGGAGCTGAGATGACTGGTCACATTTTGGTGCTCAGCTTATATTCTCCACCTTTTTCTGGGATTCCTGCCTATGAAATGACTCCACTAACATCCAAAGGGGGTCATCCTACCTAAGTTAACTCAGTCTAAAAAAAACCTGCCCCCCTACACCAGTAATGTGTTTTCATGGTGATTCTAAATTGTCAAATTGACAGTCAAGCTTAATTTGTTAAGTTGTGGTAACAACTCTGACCAAATCAGTACAACAAATATGCATCAATTATGATGACTTGAAGTGTTCTCCTCCCTTGTTGCATGATGTCACATGATATCAATTTCCGGAGGTACAAAACTTCTGTTCCACAAACACTGGTAATGGCAGGCATTTTTGGAGTTTTAAAAATTCTGAAAGCTAGAATATTCTACCTGACTAATTTGCCATCTATGTGAGCAGTTACGCTTCAGTAGGTATATCACTGGCATGAGAACATTTGTTGACTGGGGCTACAGAAGTGCCTCTGATGGAAGGGGGTGCAATTCTATGTGTATTCTCTCAGGTTAATGGGGCTTCACAGTTCTTATTTGTAACTTGGGTTAACATAGCAAACTTTTGCATCACAGGCATCCTATTATGGTACTTTGGAAGCCAGTGTTCTAAAAGGCCACATTCAGAAAGGGAGATAGCCCAGTATTCATCCCCTGAGAGAGTGTCCTAGAAGTCTCCCTCCAGGACCAAGTTATGATAAAAATCTCCTATTTCTAACCCCATTTGTAAATGAAGAAATGGACTATTGGAAGGGCTAAACGGCACCACGTTAGGTACTGAGAAGGATGCCTACACAAAGATTTGAACTCAAGTTTGCATGATTCCTAATCTGAGATACAGGCTCAGTTTTTCTTCTACAGGCTCAGAATACCCTGATGCATCATTGACAGGGATAATAAATCTGAGAGTGATCTCAGGATTCCTTTAGCTCTGGTGGCTTCATGCAGATTTGGTTCAAGTATCTGTTAACAAATGGTTAGAAGGCATTGAAGTTGTTTTTCTCTTGAATAGAGTACATTGTTTCTGTGCAAGGGCTGAATGAAAGGTGTCTGAAAGAGAGAAAAAGCCTCAAAGGTATATATGATCATCATCTTTACTTATATACTTTCCTGTTCACTACTACATACTGGTAACTTAACAGATCATCCAGATTTTCCCATAATTTCATGATGCAAATAGAATCAATGTTATTAGCCTCGTTTTCCAGGTAAGCACCTTGGTGAATAATTGATAGTTATTAGTATTGATTCTGGGGCTACACAATAGTCATGCCATATGAGCATTCAATAACTTCAAGTGCAGCCATATTTGTGCCAATACAAAATACTGTATGAAGCTTGTTTTTGACTATTGTTCTTTTTACATTGAGCATCCAGCTAAGAACCATCTCAATTTTATCTCCAATAAATTGGAGGTATAATTTGGCCTGATGCCTACATGAGTCTGTGGACCTAAGTGAAACCATGTATGTTGACTTGTTAGATACCAGTTCACCAGTGAGTGTTCATTTACACACCTACTGGTTATACAGAAAGATTGATCTCAGCATCAAAGTAAACCACCCAATTCTGGCACTGAAGTCTTTCTTTTCAACTGCATCTCCATGTCTGTTTCCTACTTTAATTCCTTAATAACAACTTCAGTAACTCAATATTGATGACAATGGTAATAGGGGAATAATAGACTTTTCCATTGTAAGAGTGTACCTAGTTTAGAAAGCCTTTTGTATATTTGCTCAATAAAGTCTCCCTGGTGAACAGAGTAATCCAGGTGTCTGAGGATCTCTGCTCACTTTGTGACCCTTCCGACCCCAACACTGACTTTTCATGAATTTCCTGAAACACTGTCTATTCCCTGTAATTACGAATCAGAAGCACATCTTGGCTGTGTCGTTGACTGAATACCCTAGCACTCTAAGTGGCACATAGTGAAGGTGAGTCACACTCTGGAGCGAATGAATGAATTTGTAAATGTAGAAATGCACTGCACCTGCTAAGAGGCAGCGCTTCTGTCCTCTCTGTAGAGCAAGTGGGATATGCTGGGTACTGAAGCAGCTGAAGGAGCGGCCTCATTCACTGGCCTTTAATTGCTGTTCTTTCCTGCAACATTACCGGTGTAATGTGCTGGTTCTTCCTACATGTCATTCTGACACACTGTGAAGATGTACATGGAATCTAATCTGCTTTTACTCATTTGTAAAGGCCAAAGTTGGGACAGTGCCAACCTCTACCTCTGTTGTAACAGTGGTTCATTCCCCTGGCCATGAGTGCCCTGATGCTGCTCTCACCATCTTCTTAGCATAAAAACCAACCAGAGAAGCTACCCAGAGGAGTAGACTGTCTCCAGTAAAGGAAAAGAAGGGTGATACAATTAAGAAATGCTCTCCAAACTAATTAGTTCAAGGAAAAGCAAAAAGAAAGGTAAAATCGTTTTGCTGTTTGTATTAGTGAACTTAGATTCCAAATGGAAAATATGTGGTTTGTTAATAAAAATTAGTTTAGAAAGAGCACCACCGTGGCTCCTGTTGATGACAATCTCTTCTTCAGAACCCAGCTGTTAGTGAAGGGCCCCCAGCAAGGGGTTGGGCATGATTCATTTTCCATCTCATACAATCTATACAGCCTGCTTTTAGTCTATGTAACACGCTATCTAGTAAAAAAAAAATGTGCATGGTCCTGGGGTAACTAAATAACAACCACAAAAGTATAAGTATTGCTAATGATCATACCCCATGAATCTTTAGATATACCTGCCAGTATATTTCTTTGTCTATGAAAACACTAGTCCTCATTAAGCCCTAGATTTGATCCTTCTTAAACTACTTAAACTACGTTCTTTCCTGAGAAACATTGTCCTGGGACTAGAGAGATGGCTTCAAAGATTAAGCAATTGTCATGTAAATAGGAGTACCGAGTTTTGAGTCCTAGAAACCACATTAAACCGGGTACAGTGGCACACAACTATGATCACAATACTTTTGAGTCAAGATTGAGGTGGAGACAGGAGAATCCACAGAATCCTTGAGGCCAACTAACCTGGCATATGCAGCACATTGGGAAACAACAGAAGGCCCTGCATCAACCAAGAAGGATGGCCAGACCAACAGCTAGGGTTGTCTCCTGATGCCCACACTTGCACTGTGGGATGTGCTGACACATATAACAAATATACATGAGCACACACACACACACACACACACACACACACACACACACACACACACACACACAGACACTTTTAAAAAAGAAAATACCAGGCTATGGAAATGTCACTGAACTCTATAATCAGACAATGTAGGATTAAGAATGTGAATTTTACTTCTTCCTGGTACCATGACCTATTTTATGTCAGAATATTAGCCCATATAAATTGTTTAATTAGAATAAAAATATCTACTCTATAGATTTCTTGTAGCATTAAAATGAAAAGGACAGAGGTTGCCATGCTGGGTGTTCCTGCTCTGTATTACTTCCCATCCATTTCCCCAGAATTTAGGCATTTGTAGAAAGAGAGGGTTAGACAGCCTGGAACTGTAAACACTCCTCTGTCTTTGCATCACTTAACAACTGGTCAAGAGTTTCACTTCTTATGAAGTCCTACAATGTGCAGTGCTTCTGAGAATTTGTATTTACTGAAGAGCTTTTCTCCGAGACTAGCTCTAGAGGAAGGCCTGTTTCATGCTCAGACATCAATGTGAGCTTGAACCTTAGATGCCCCTCATACCTCATGCACATGGCAACTGGGACCCCTGTCTGTCTCACACTTTATTTTTATTTGGTTCTGGGCACTGAACCCAAAGCTTTTCACATGGGAACCCATCCCAGTTTTCTTATGTTCCTTTGAGCCTCACTCTTACAAAACAGAATGCAGCTTGAGTCCCTCTTTTTCTCCTTGTTTTGATTGAAGAGAGACAGAAAGATGACCAGGTCTCTAGCCTGCTGCTAGCAACTTAACTCATCAAAAGTATGTCAGTGCCCCTCACGCTGCAAACATTTCCTTCATGAACTTGTCTCATCTGCTTTTCCTGTTGCCACAGTTACCATAAGTCAACATTGACAACACCTACATGTTCATCCTCAGGCAGCCACCACCTTTCCTTGCACTTTGGTTAAACAAAAATTTGGCTAGCTTTATTCATTTTTTTGAATGCTCTTATTTTTCCTGTGTTTGTATGGACTGAGGTACTGACATTTTTTCTTGTTTTCACTGCCCTTTATCATTCAAACATTGTTTATTCATTGTCATGACAAATGTAACATCTTCCCAAAAGACTTTTAATTTTATATAGAGAGTAGTTATCAAAATACTGATTTTTAAAATTTGTATAAAAATGATGAATTTTTGTGACATTTTCATACACACATATTATGTTCTTTACCCATATTTACTCTCTTGTTACATGTTTTTGTTAACCTAGTTCCTCTTTTCCTTCTAAGTATTACATATTATTCTCCATGAGAGTGAGATAAATAGATAGATGATAGATATATAGATAGATAAATAGATGAGAGATAGATACAGATGGATATAGGTGAATGTACAATGGGTAAACAGGTAGATGATAGAGTCCCTGTATATGAGATCAAATTTGGCTGGCTTATTTATATAGCATGATGATCTCCAATATCATCCATTTCCTACAAGTGACATAGCTTTGTTCTCTAAAGACTAAAGATGGCCTTGATCTTTATTTGTCATGCCAGTCTCTGACTTCTTACACAATGGATTATTGCAATGACAATGAGCCCTAAATCTCACCAACTACTCAACAGTAGAAGAAAATGACAAGTTTTAAAGCTGTGCCAAGCAAGCAATCTAGGGCAAGCTGTTTCCACTCCTAAAAACAGAGATGCCCAGTTTTTGATTAAATATAGTTCTCATTTTTCCTTTTCCAGCATGACCTTGTCGTGTAATCATCTGACTCCATCAAAGACAGGGGGTCATGCTTTTCCCATTATATAAATCCTAGAGCTGTAGCTGAATAAGAGAAAGCTGAACAATGGCCCTGGGACCTCATGTGTTTCTGCAGACAAAGGTTATAAGAATTAGAAGAGAAAGTCACAATAGTGTGGGAAAAATGAGAAATCTGGCATTATCTCAACTAAGGGTATGTGTGAGAGAGACTCTAATACACAAACGTTATACTGGAACTTGCTGCCAAAAACTTCCCTAAAAACTGCTTGGATTATTTGTTGTGTCGTCTAGAAGTGCCCCTTTATCAGGAATCATCTATATATTGCAAACAGCATGTGTTTTCTTTCTCTCTTGAGTGTGTGTGTTCATGTTTCACTTGTGTAAAAGTGAAGACGTACATATGTGTACATACATGTGGAGGCTAAAGGACAATCTTGGCTCTAGCTAACATTCATCAGATGCTGTCCACATTCTTTTTAGACCCAGGGTTTCCACTTGGGCTTGAAGATCAGGGATTTGGCTGGTTTGTCACTGAGGCCCAGTCATCACCTCCTCAGCACAGAGATTAGAGGTGGACATTACCATGTCCAGCTTCTTATGTGTCTTCTGGGGATAGAATTTTTCACAGCAGGGTCTTTACCAACCAATTCATCTTTCCAGGCCCTCTTAAACACACTCTTCTTTGCATGTTTTATGTTGCTAAATGATTTCTTCTGAGAAAATGCATGATCCGGGGGACAGTATATGGCAAAGGCTATCATCCTGGTCCTACCATAGCAGAAGGTAAAGAAGTAACAAGACAGATAGAGAAAGCAGGAGGGGCCAAATTGTGCTCATTAAAGGACTCCAGTCCTGTGGTGGTGATGGCAACAATCCATCATGAGGAAGCTGCCACAACAACCCTACCATCTCCCACTAGCCCCAACTGGAGGTGGATTTCCCAACGCATAAGCCTTGGTGAGAAAATACCAACAAAGTCTTTCAACTCTGAAGACTATGCCAAAACAGATTTTGAGTGTATTTATACAGATTTAATAGTTTAGAACCAAATTTCAGGAGGAAGTACAATTTCTGAGAAAAATTTCATTCATCCAAACTCATATAGAGGTCGCATACAAGGCACTAATGACTCAGGGGCTTAATAGAAGGAAATACGAAGTTAAAACTATTCTCTAATGCTCTCTAATATTAATGAGCTTAAGCTTTCCTAAGGAGAAGATAAAGCATCATAGAAAAACAACGCTGGAGAAGGAGCAGGGGAGACAGCTGCTCAGTCAGAAAAGCATTCGCCCCATAAGCAGGCGAACCAGAATTTGGATCACCAAAGCTAATGTAAAAAGTCTCGTGTGGTGGTATAGGAATGGAATCTCAGTCATGATTAGATGGGACTCACATATAGTGAGATCCCCAGAGCTTTAGGGTCAATTATCCTAGCCTATGTAGAGAATTACCAGGTCAATGAGTAACACCATCTCCATCAAAGGTGGAAGTACCCTAAGGAATTGCACCTGAATTTGTCTCCTGACTTACACAGGTGCACACTCACATACACATACACACACACACACACACACACACACACACACACACACACACACATCTCACACATCATCTAACAAGGGATAGCATGCTGGGTCCCCTTCCCATGGCAGATATAGAGAGGAAAGAAGACAGGCAGAGAAAATAGGGTGACTAAAATTTTGCTAATTAAAGGCCCTGTGATGATACACACCAGTATGTTTGTGAAGTATAGATACAGAAACAGAATCTGTAGTGGAAAGGGTGACTTTGCATACAGCATTGAGGATATATAACATCTTAACATATGGAAAATCAGTGGCTACCTTATGGAAGATCATGGTGGCTGGGGGCCCCAAAATTGAGTTGGATCAAGTAAATCATTTGTAGAGGAAGGCATCAGAGTATAAATCTAAAATGCTAGCCAATGGGATGCCCTTCTCATGCCTTATCTATCCCTCAGGATCCATATATAAAAGTTATCTCATTTTACTATTAATAAGGAATTATTTGTGCATTGCATACCTATTTTACCAAATTTATGTTTTTGAACAAAGAACATTAAACATACTTTAAAATGGAAAGTTGAAGAAATAGACCTGTGGAATTTTAATCACAGACCACAGATGGCTCATTTTCTTTTTCTATCTGAGGGGGTCTCTACACTTCACCACTGTTTCTCTCAGCTGCCTTTGGCTGAGGCTTGCACTGTGAGATCATCTGGACCCTGGGGAGATGGGCTGAGCACTCAGAACAAAATTAGAGATTTGATCTGGAGTTTCATTCCCATTGATGGAGCTCCTGAGAGCTATGGGACATTTGTGTTGTGATGGGCCCTCCCCAGAGCCATCCTACAGTAGCCTGTCCTCCTCTAGCTGAGAAACAAGGAGTTATAGACAGGATGCCTGTCACACAAAATGACTTTAATATGGTTCTGCTCTATGCTTTCTGAAGAGTAGCACAGGGGATTCTCATCTATAATTACCTACTTCCTTTGGTCTCTCATTAGTATGCATTGTTGCCGAATAGTGATATCTATTTTTGAAAATTCTGTGCCCAACTACTGCTATTAATTATAGGGAAGATCTGATGTTTTAAGTATTTAATGAGATTTTCAGCTTTGAATTTCATAAGATGGATTGAAAATTGATACACATTGATAGGAACTGTAAATAGTAAGTGGCTGACAAAAGTTCTCATTGCTGCTGAGTGGAATTAATAACAGCCTGTAGCTGGGCAGCAATTTTTGCTTTAAAAGATCTTTTCATGAGAAATATTTTATTTTCTCTTGTGAGCGTCCCTGTTGAAGCAGGTAGGACAGAGGTGAGCATAACTGCCAACAAAGAGGTAAACAGAGGCACAGAGAGAAGCAGGCAGAGGTTGGAAGCAGATGTGGACACTGTCTCCAACAGCACAGACAGAAGACAAGTGTGCTGGCCTCTGCAAGCTGTGGTCAGTTTGAAGGCCGGCTGCTAAATGCTCAGATAATGAAATTTGTCTAAAGCCCCTCATGCTGGTAAATTTTGTTTCAAATCAGAATCACACACACACACACACACACACACACACACACACATACACACACCACTCACACTCACACACATCTATCCTAGTACTTCTGAAAGTACCACATGAGGAGGTCAGAAATGCTTAGTATTTTTGAATTCTAAGGATTTAAACACCCTAGATATCTTAACTAAGATTCCCATATCTATCATTCTATTCTACATAATGAAATGGATACATCCACACTTTTAAATTGAAATATAATTACATCATTTCCCTTCCCTCTTCTTCCTCTTAATTCTATTATGTTTGTCCCAAATGCCCAACCCTCTCAAATTCATGCCCTCCTATTCTTTAACCAATCTTACTAAATATATATATGTGTGTGTGTGTGTGTGTGTGTATACATCATATATATATATATATATATATATGAATAAATACATAAAAACAAACTGCTGAGTCCATTCAGTAAAGATGTCTATGTCAGAATTATTGGAGAAATTTCTTAGAAATTAACAATTCAAAACTGTACTTGTTAAAATATTCTAGTTTATAGATAATAATATATGAATAACATAATATGTATTAATCCATAGCCAAAAATAATATATTCATATATGAGACTCTGAAAAATATGTTTACAATTATATATAAATATACATTGACATTTTTTGAAGTTTGCTATGCCTTTGACTTAATTTTAAATGAATTTAAAAACTGATAAGTTAATAGAAGATAATGAATTTTCTCTTTATCTTCTTTATAGAGGTTTAAAATAAGTGTATTTTCTGAAAAAGGATGACACATTAACTAGTGCTTACAAAAGCACTGCTCTGGATTGACTGAGGGCCTCCTACAGAAAGTCCTGTTCTTGTGCAGCATTCCTTGCCCTTGGGGTCTCACAGCTGACTGTGGCATGGGCTGACTGTTACCTGCAGTGCTGGGCATGGACCTGTAGCAAGCCATAAGCATATCATCCAAATAACAAAGTGTTTCCTCATTTAAGAAACTCTTGATAATTATCCCTTTGACTTCAGATGATACTTGAATTATTTGAAAGGATATAGCAACAAAGGTGAAAAGTTATGTGCAGAATACAGAGCTTGCAGGAGGGCATTGAAATTGTCTGTCTGTCATCTGTCTGATTGAGAGATCTCACCCAGCTCAGGCTGTCATCAAACTCACTATGAATTCAAGTCTGTCTTTGAATTCTTGCTTGTCCTGCTTCTACTTCTCAAGTGCTGGGAGTACAGGTATGAACCACCATGCCAATGTGGGACTTGCAATTTGCAATTTCTTTTAGTAGGTAATCATCTAGTGAGTGGCCTTTGATTCATTTCCAAGGCATGTTCCACTTGCTGGCCTGAGGGCTGTTAGCATGTCACAATTGCTATGAAAGTGGTCTAATACAATTGCAAATGACAAAGCCGAAAGTTTGGATATGCCTGGAAAGAAAGGAGTCTCAGCCAGGACATAACTCCTTATTTGAAACTTCAGAATTACATTTGTTTTCAGAAGTTTCCAAAATCATGAGAGGCATTTCTATGCATGTAGTGTATGTTAACTGCCACCCAGAAGGGTCCCAAGCAGTAATCAAACACATTAATATGTTCCACAGGAAATATGAATATTCTCGTAACAGTCAGTGAGTGGAGAATGTATTACTTCATGTTAAGTTGTGACACCAAATGAGCAAAATTTTATCAATGTTCTTTTGGGATTTCTGACATAGAGACTGAAAATTTCCAAATGGGGCTGGAAAACTGAAAGACACAATATTTGAGATGTGGCGGGAATACATTCCTTTCTAGATGTCTGCCAGAGAAGCCTGCAGCCCTGCGGTGGACTGGCACTACCTCTGACACTCATGAGTAGAATGACTTCTTCCAAGCTGCAGAAGTGGTCCTTCCGGCAACAGAGGAGTGAGGAGCTCAGGCATTGTATCAGAGGAAATCCTATGCTGCACAGAGATGGGATAGCTTATCCATTGACGATCCTTTAGTATGAACTAACACAGTCTATAAATTCGAGGTTGCATTGCATAAATCCTTCAATGAAAATGCTGAACAGTGTCAATTCCAGTGCTTGAAGTATGCCCAATAAAGCCATCCATTTGTATCTGTAACTGTGATCTTGATACCCATGAGTAACTAAATTCATATGCATGATGTTAGGTAAAGGTTTGAATAAATTGAAGACTCAGGGTTCTGCCTCCATGCACAACTGTCCATCAGCAGCCTACACCATAGTTACCTAGGCTTATTATTTCATGTTTTCAAGAGTAATAAGTTACTTTATTTTATTTTTAACTATTAAAACTAAAACACTCTTGTAAACATCATTTCTGAAATTTCTGGAAACTTAAAGTTTTAAATATTCCTGCTTAAGTTTGATTTATATAAATCAAAAGATCACTCAGAAAATGCCATACCATGGGGATGCCCTGGAAGTGTGCTTATAATGAACTAGGCACCACAGACATGCGAATATATGCATAAGTATAAAAAGTCAACCTCTTGTTCATTCAACCAAACTTAAATGAAAAGCATTAAATAACAGTTCAGAGCTGGACAATTTTTCTTTCTAATACTCCATAAACAATACTATGTAACAGTAACAGATAGCTGTGCAGTATTGCATTGTGTTAGAATTAATGTGGAATCCAGAGATGGCGTAAATATAGAGCAGTGTGTGTCTGGGTTATATGCAGTTCCTATATCACCTCTTGTAAGGGAACAGAGCATCCTCAGATCTCAGTATCATCTGGCAATTCTGGAACTGCTTATGCCTCTGTGTTGGGGGGCAGAGTGGGAATATGAGGATGTATTCATGTTTGTATATGTGTGGTGTGTGTGTGTGGTGTATTTATGTGTGTGCTTGGGTGTATATGTATGTGCCTAGGGTTGTGGGAATATGAGGTTGTATTCATTTTTGTGTGTGTTTGTGTGTGTGAGGTATGTGTGGAGTGTGTAGCTTGTATATGTGTGTGTGTGTGTGTGTGTGTGTGTGTGTGTGTATAGCATATATGTGTGCATGCGTATACGTGCATGTGGACCAAGAGTGTGTGTATAAACTTATCTAATATTATCGATTGTTTCCAAATTTTTATAAAAGTTGATTGAATTAATATAAACCTAGGGCAACATTCCTTGTGATTTTGTATGCACCAGATCAGTCACACACATTACATTTTCTTGGGACCATCCAAAGTTGTATGTATTTTATTGAATTTCTTTTCATTGTCACCTGGAACATCCATATTGTTTTTATTAATGGGCTGATACCCCTTAGCTCCATGACATTCTTTTTCTCGTCATTAAATTTTAGTTTCCTATGATTTACATTTAATTATGGCAAATTAAGAAGGAAAGACTATGCCATGCTTTGATATTATTATTTTTAATGCTTCTCATTTCAAAGAAGTAGAAAAGGAAATGGAATCAGGCATGTGCTGCAGGCAGAGATAGCATCTATAAGAAGAAAGGCAGTCCAGGACTGTCAATACACTACCATGACCAGGAGGGCTGTGCGGCTGCATCACCTGGATTCACCTCCCGGGTACTACACTGCTTCTCACTGAGTAAGACATTTCCTTCCTACAGAAGGGTAAGAAGCATGTGGAGCCCCATATTAAAGGACATCATGGAGTTAGGAGAGCAGGTGTGAAGTGTGTAGTGAGAACCCTACATAGAAACAACATCCAGACTGTAGGGCTCTGTCCCCTCTGAAGGCTGTAGCATTTTCATGGATCCAGCAAACACGGAAGAGTTACATCTGGCCAGCTCACCTGTGCATCTTTTGTTGCTGCCAGAAAAAGTGTTCTTGGCATTTTTGAGTATCCTAGACACAGCTTCTAGTCCCTCCACGCCGTTCCAGACTGTGGGGTGCCTTTTTCACTGTCAGACCAATTTCTCTCTAGACATGAATAGGTAATGGTGAACAAGAAAAGACAGTGTCTCAGACAAGGGGGCAGGTGAGGATGACACACAAGTTTGTTTGTCCTCTGGCCTCAGTATGTGCTGTACCTGCCGTCACAAATGTGCATACAGTTTTTAAAAGATACTGTTGAATGTAAAAAAAAGAAGAAGAAGAAGCTCTATATCAAGGTACCTATTTGCTTTCTATAAAGTCATGTGAAATTTATTTTTATACAAAAAACAATAACAATAAATTTTCTGTTTTTTGCTAATACCACAATAATACCCAGGATACATACTTGGGTGTATCTCGATGGTAAAGCACTTGCCTGGTGTCTTAGGTTTGAGGTTTATGTGTATGTGTGTGTGTGTGTGTGTGTGTGTGTGTGTGTGTGTGTGTATGTGTGTGTGTGTTTCTAATTTGTTCATCTAAATTACATCGAGTATATAAGTTAAGTAACTCAGACTTGAAATTCAGCCAACTATATCTCTGGATGTGACAAAGGGGTGAGTGTTACAGTTTTTGTTTATTCATTTTGTGTATTCATTTACTTTACTCTTTGGAGGTTATAGTCACAAATGAAGGTTTTAGCTGACAGTATACAAATTGATCTTAAATATGTATAATGGAATCATCAATCTAGAGAAATCACACTTCTTATTTCATGCTGCTGTTACAAAAATACCATAGGCCAGACAGATAAATCAATAGATATTTATTTCTCAATTCTCAGGACTGGAAATCCGAGCTCAAACTGACTGTCACCTGATTCAGAGTCTGGTGAGGGACCTTCTTCCTGGTTTCAGACTATGGTCATCAACCTTGTAGACTAGAGAGGAAGAGAGGAAAAGTCAGAGAATATTATCTCCAGTCTATTTTTATGAGAATATTAATCTCATCATGTGCCACCATGACATAATTAACTTCTAAAGGTTCACTTTGGGAACGAGAATCTAAGAATATAGTTTTGAGGGGCCTATACACACACACACACACACACACACACACACACACACACACACACACACACTTATATATATGTGTGTGTGTATACATATATACACACATATACATACACACATATACATGTATATGTGTTAGTGCATGCATACACACACACACACACACACACACACACACACACATATATATATATATATATATATATATAAAATCACATATATACATAGCATGGGTGTTGGAGATTATATCCCAACTATTCTCTGTCCTAAAATGTACACCCTTTTCTTTTGATGTGTGTAAGTATATTCAGTCATTTTGTAAAAGTGCCCCACTGAACATCAAGTTCCTGCCCAGCAAGCTCCATGTTAGCCATAGAGACTTGGGATACAGGAAGTACCCAATGGAGATGCAAGCAGAATTTTATAAACAGGACCAAGCATAGCTTAGACCTTTGCAAGGCAAATGAAAGAAATTTCCAGAAGGTAGTTGAACACCTATAAAACGTCTCAGGAAAATAATGCCTATGTCTGTGTGGAGTGACTGGGTCATTGTGTATAAAGGTTTTTCAATCCAGGATATGGCCTGAGCTAGGTTGGGATTCATAAACAGAACCCTGTGGTTAACCTCAGGAATTTGAGCTACATCCTAAGAGCAAGGTCACACCATGAGACATAAATGCATTGATATCATGTGTTTTCCGGGTTTATCTTACCAAGCTTCTTCTCCATAGAGCCTGTTATCATCCCTTCTTTGAGTACTGTCCTAAACATCCTCTCAAGTCTTGGCAGTCACTGCTAATCAAATGAAAAGGACTTTAGGGTTTGAGGTTTCAGGTTAAAAACCAGATCTGCCATTCAATCCTTTGTGATTTAAGACCCAGTTTGCTGAAGTTGTCTCCCTTAATTGTGTCTCTAAATAGACTGTTAATTATATCTACATTTCAACACTTAAAGATGATATTTGTTATTATAGCAATGTAAATTTCAATT
The DNA here is from genome assembly GCF_049852395.1 of Peromyscus maniculatus bairdii. NCBI lineage: Eukaryota > Metazoa > Chordata > Mammalia > Rodentia > Cricetidae > Peromyscus > Peromyscus maniculatus. Next base: position 16,071,108 of record NC_134862.1, read on the forward strand.
ACATTCTCCATTTCACTGGCTACAGCCATTTCAGTGAATTCCAAAATAAATTACATATATTAATATATAATATAACATAATATAATATAATATAATATAATAATATAATATAATATAATAATATAATATAATATAATATAATATAATATAATATAATATAATATAATATAATATAATATAATATAATATATTGTATTTCTACTCTTGCCTGCCATACAAGAATAGATAACACACAACATAGCTCAATGTAGTTGCCTTGCATTGATAACAGCATACCCTTGTCTACTCAGCTAATCTCTATTTTTCTTGGTCCCAAAAGTCAACAAATCTCAGGGCCAGTATCCAGTAATAACTACTATTCATTTAGCCTACTTCTATACTGTATGTGTTAGTACAGAATGTACATATGTCCTCAAGCATATAATAGTGCATTAATTATCTGGTGAGACCCAGACACTGACAGTTGCTACAGAAATAAAAGGTAATGGAGAGAATAAGCAAAATAAGATTGCCTTTGTAGATACCAACTTTAAGAAATCCCATTAACAAATATGTTCCATTCAGTGGCTCATTGAACTGAACCTGACTGGGACTTTAGTGGGCAATAGCAATTGCATTTCACAGACAAATGTGGAGTTGAGTCATTTGTATTGACTGTGGTTGTTGTCTACAGTAGGTAGTTCCAGATTCTTGTTATCTTACTCAAATAATCAGAATAAAGGCACACTGGGATTTCAAAGCATGGAGGAAACTATTTAACAGTAAAGTGAGGTTCAGAAATACAGTGGAAGCAGTAGCATGCCACCTGAGCAGGAGAGTTCTCAAGGGCATCAAATTGTTTTCAGAGGCTTCTTTTATGGAGTCCACAGGGAAGGGAGACTAAGGTGTTTAATATGAGTGGCTTCTATTTTTTTGGACAGGCTTGAATTATGTAAGCTTTATTCACTGTCCATGAACTGTGCATGTACCTGCTTATGATGCACCTGATTTTAATCATATATATGTCCAGTTAGGCATGGTAAGTATGGGATTTTTCTCTAATAATTTACCCAGAGGAAAAGTTTACCTTACTGCCCATGCATTTAAACCCACTGTGTACTTGATCAGCCCTCTTTTTTTCACATCTGGATGAATTCTGGACTAAATTTGAATTGGAATTGTCCATTAAAAGTTCTTGGTAGTTTCTAGAGGAAAAGTGGAAGATCTTGTTTAAAGTTGGTTGTTCATGTAACACAATGGAGCCAGGGTCCTAAGCTGCTATGTGTGCTGTTAGGAAAGGGGTTTGTGTGTATAATACTTGGGGATGAGGTTTCAAAATGCATTGTTTAAAAAAGTATGCACATATAGTACATGATAAGTGGAGTTCCAAATTTCTAAGATATTATCTATGCTTATCTCCATGATTGTACGCTAGTCCCTAACTATGAGTATACAAACATGGGAGCTACCCATGATAATTTGTTTGATTTTTTTCATCTCTGTGCTTTACATGAGCATACTTCAAGAAGTAGCAACATAAAATGCTGCTGCTGATTTAGTTATCAGTTACTTAATGCATGTTATATGATGATACTATCATATGTGCATTATAGCCCTCATCTTGCTGAATATGACATGCAGATAGATGCAGTAGATTCCACTATTATCCAGAGTTTACATATAAAAATACTGGGTTTCATGAAGGTTAAGACATAGTTCAAGTCCAAAGCCTCTGAGTAAAACTGGGCCATAGTCTGAGTCATGTTTCTGCATTTTGCCAATATTTGGATCAGCAGACAGCAATCATTCCACTTATACAAAAATGATACAATCATAAATGTGTATGTTGATATATATATATATATATATATATATGTTGATATGTGTATATATAGTGAAAAAACTAATTATTTGATTTTCATTTAGAGTTGAAATTAGTTAATGAGGACTGGGAATATTTGGAGGCAGGGAGCGAGAGAAATATAGAAGTGGAATCTGGAGAGAATTCATAAGTATAGAAAGGGGAAATAAAAGATTTGCAATCAAGGGAACATGACAAATGATGGTCAGCAGATCTTTGAGTGAACATGAGAATAATAGACAAGCAGTATAGATTTCACCATGTTAATATAGAGCTGGTAAATCTGCCCTATTAGAGAACATGGCTTTGCTTGCTCAGCAATGAATGTTCCTTCTGTTCTGGATTCCTGTTAAAATAATGTATTAGATGGAAAGATAGCTCAGCTAGTAAAGCCCTTGCCCTGCAAACATGAGGTCATGAGTAAAGTCCCCAAAACCTACATAAAAACTTAGGTGTAGTGTCATGCCTTATAAATCTTACTTTTGGAGAGACCAAAACTGATGGATCCTTAATGCCTGCAGCCAGCCTAGCCTAATCAGTAACTTTTGATAAGGGAAGATCTTGTTAGCAAAACAAAAAAAAAAACAACAACAAAAACCAAGGTGAAGTGCCCTTGAAGAACATGATTCAAAGTTGATCTTTGGCCTACACACACACACACACACACACACACACAGACACACACACACCAGTGTCAGGCAAAAGATATTCAACTTTACTCATCAGCGTTGGTTGCTATGGAAACAGCTAGGAAGGCTTCATTTAGAATTCTGAGGTCAACGTCCTTGAGACCACCCCTAAGGGGAGTAAAATGTAGAATATTCTGGAGGTAATTAACCAGCTGAATTTACCCTTAGGCTTAAGGTTCAGATTGGAGGTCAAGATTACTGGCAAAAGAAACTTACTCCCCTATAGCATAATGATATGACTTAAATAATTCATATGACTCACTGATTTTGAAAAAGAGAAATTATATTTGACATTTAATAAAATAAGAGAGGAAAAATTGAAAACAGAGTTCAACCTGAGAAATAAATGCACAGAGAAGAAAGCAAATATGTGAAATGATCATCCCTTGTAGCAGAGGAGACATGGAATGCTGGTTTAGAGAACGGCTCCCAGCATCAAACCTTGCTGTTCTCAGACCTAGTGAGGCTGCTTGAGCACTGAGCTCAGTAGAGCATTGTCTTTCTCAGCTCACTGCCAGAGCAAAATAAGGTAGACACTATAACTTTAAAACAGACATCTGTTTCACACAATTCTCTCTCTCTCTCTCTCTCTCTCTCTCTCTCTCTCTCTCTCTCTCTCTCTCTCTCTCTCTCTCTCTCTCTCTCTCTCTCTCCCTCCCTCCCTCCCTCCCTCCCTCCCTCTCCCTCCCTCCCTCCCTCCCTCCCTCCCTCCCTCCCTCCCTCCCTCCCTCCCTCTCTCTCTCCCTCCCTCCCTCCCTCTCTCTCTTTCTCTTTTTCTTTCTGTGTGTGTGTATATGTATGTGAAGGTTAGAGTTCAACCTCAGGTATTTCCTTAGGATGCTGTCCTCTATGGTTTTTGAGATAGGGTCTCTGGTCTGGGCCTTTGTGATTATGCTAGGCTGCCAGCCCTTGCGCCTCAGGGATATCCCTGTCTCTGCCTGCTCACTGCTGGCATTATAGGCATGTGCCACCAATGCTTGCCTTTTTTACCTGGTTTCTGAGGATCAAAATCAGATCTCCACACCTGACTGACCAACACTTGGGCAGATTAGCTACCCTCTCGGCCCTATTTCTCACAGCTCTAGAATTGGAGGTCTAAGATCAAGTTAAAATCTAACTCTGCATCTGGTAAGGATTTACTCCTTTTTGTAATACATCTCCTTATTGTACTCTCATAAGGGAGTTCCTCATGAATTCTTCATATAAGCCCTAAACCCATTCATGATAAACTATCAGCACATCTTAAACATCTTCCAAAGTCCCTCCTCCCAACAGCATCACAGGGAAGACCAGATTTCATGGTATGGGCTTGTGAAGGTGCAGATATTCCATGCAACAAGCAAATCTCTAAGGTTTCTATATTAGCCATTTTTCTCATTGTTGTGATGAAATACCCAACAAATGAAATTTAAGGAATTTAGGGAGTATAGGCCCTCATGGAGGGAAGGCTGACTAACAGGATTATGAGGTAGTTGGCCATGCTGGATTCACAGTTAGGAAGCAAGCAGGAAATGAATGTTCATATTCAGCTTAGTGTCTCATTTTTATTCAGTCTGAGACATCATGGAATGGGACCACCTACATTTAGAGTGAGTTCTTCCACCCAACTTAACCCAATGAACAAAGTCCCTTATTGTCATGCCTAGAGATTTGTGTTTTAGGTTGATTGTGTGTCCTGTCAAGATGTCATTATCAGTTATCATGGAGTTTTCACTGACCTCATCTGAATGGCTGAACTGAAATCCTCAATATTAACTATGTTCATGTGCTGTCTCCGTTCGTTATGTTGTGGGTTCTCTCAAGCCAGTGATGGACAAGTTATTCTCTATTTGGTGTGGAATTTACTAGGGCAATGACTATTGAAGTGTAAGGAACTTGTTCTGGAGATAAAAGGACCTGCAGTAGGAATCAGGGATGAAAAAACAGGAGGTATAGCAGAAAGAGTGTTAGTTTAAATTGTGGCAGAAGAATTGGGTTTAGAGGTCAGATGGTTCTAGTGCAGGATGCACAGGACCACTGTAGAATACACAGTTCACAATGACACAACCTTGTCTGAGCAAGGGTGATACTGCCAGTCCCTGGCGGAGGAAGTCTTCCAAGGAACACTCAATCTGCATTCTGTCCTGCCATGCTGCAACAGAGGTCTCCACTGCTGAGAGAGATTTCTGCAGTGAAGAACTGTGCATGCTACTGTGGAAAGTCTGGTGGTTAAAGTTGATAAAACTCCTATGTATATAACAAAAATCTGCCTCACTCTTCTTAACTCAAAGAGGAGGCTTCTATTATGTATATGTCCATGTTGGTTAGTTTTCTGCCAATTTGCCCCAAGTTAGAATCAAATAAGAGGGAAACCTAATTAAGAAAATGCCTCCATCAAATTGGTCTACAGGGCATTTTCTGGATTAATGACTGATGTGGGAGGACCTGGTCCACTGTAGGTGGTGCTACTCCTGGACAGTTGGTCCTAGATTATAGAGTTAAGCAAGCTAAGCAAGGCATGAGTAGAAAGCCAGTGTGTAGTATCCCTCCATGGCCTTTGCTGTAGTTCCTGCCTATGAGTTCATGACCTGACTTCCTCTCTTGAGTTCCTACCCTGACTTCTCTTCATGATCAATCATAAGCTGTAAGGTAAAATAAAACCTTTCCTTTCTAAACTGCTTATTGCCCTCATGTTTTGTTATAGCAATAGAAGACTGACTGTGTTACTGTCCTTTGAATAAACAATCGGATGGATTTTTCCTTACCAAATGGTTTGCTGGGTGCATATGACAACCCAATTGGAAACTTTAAAATATAATGTCCTGACTCCACTGCATTCCTCTCAAATGCATTTCTGGGTTGAGCTCTAGGGGTGAAAAGTTGCACAAGCTCACTATATGATTGCACTGGGTAGCTGGGCCAAGAAACACCACTGTCGTCTGATGAATGCACTCATTTGCTCCACAATATCCTTGACAGATGGCCATTCAAGCTTCTCTTAGAAATTGTTCATGGGATGACTGATAGTCTCAGAAGCAAACTCTTCCTCTCTCTGACAGCATTAATTGTTCTAATTTTATTTTTCTTAGGCTGAGCCAAACCTTCCTCTGTACCATGCATCAGTCATCCTCGCTTTGCAGTTTTGAACAATGTTCAATGAGTCTATTCCATTTTGTAGATGACTACCCTTTAGATAGTCAAAGGCATCAGTAAGGCCCCAATTTGACCTTCCTTTGTACACTTGGAATGCTCTCAGCTCCTTCTGCAACTGCTATTCCAGCTCCTTTCCTCATATTTGAGCTTTCCAATATCAATTTTTTTTCCTGTAGCATTCGAAATGGAACCTCTGTGTCTGCACATTAAAATATGCATGAAGCCAGATGCCACACTAAGTGTACATGAGTGTGTGTGTGTAATAATAACAATTGACCCACTTAAACTTTATTGTCTTTAATTGGCTTACTAAGAAAAAAATTACAATTTTCAGTACTCAAAAACTGAAAGCAAACTGAAAACCAATAAACTGACTTCTGAGAGAAAGGCAATAAATGACCGTGAAAATTTAGGAAGAATAATTTTTATTTTATTTTCATGACTATGTCTACTACAAATTTAAAGGGGGCAGCTGAGCCTCCTCTCGGTGGGAGGTCTAATGCTTCTTTGAAGATAGTGAGCATGCCATCTTTTCCCACTCTGCCCTGAAAAGGGGCCCAACTGAAAGGTGCCTCTAAGAGAAATTTCAGGGAGGAGATAAATTCATTCCAGTTGATAACTCCATGACCTTAGAGAACACAGAACAGAATGGTACCTTGTCATGATCAGTGATCTTCTTCTTGAAATTGGAATAAGAGATATAGGCTGTCATAGTAAAATCTGAAAGGGCTCCAAGGAGACAGTTTGGCCTCTAGGAAGAGTTAGGACCTTGTACGGTAACATGAGGGATGGTGGAGGAAGATGGAAGAGCCCAGTGAACGTGAGCATTGTGTCTACTTGTTAAGCAGTTAAGAGCTCCTGAGGTTAGTTGGGATCACTCTCCTCTACAATGCATGTAGTCACCTGTCTGATCTACAGAAGTAATTCATTATCCCTGTACCTCAGTGCTGTCTTCTGTAAATGATAGACCATATAACTAATAACACCTACCTTGAACTCTGCGTAGATGGCTTAGTGGACCCTGTACTTGCCACACAGGCCTGAGATCCAGACTTTGAATACCTAGAACTCACATAAAGCCAACCATCATGGTGAGGGTTGATAATCCCAACACACCTTTAGTGAGATAGAAGGCAGGACAGAAGAATCCCAGCAAGTTCATGGGGCACCAAGTCTCGAGTCTACAACCGTAAAAACAAGAGATATTTTCTCAAACAGGTGGAAGGGCTAGGACAAATACCCAAGGTTGTCTGCCTTCCTTTACTAACAGACAACAATATGCATTCATACATACATGTGTGTGCATATGAGCTCATGTGTCTTATACAAAACAAGAATATTCACTTTGTATTATGATTTTGAGGATCAGTTCATTTTACACATGCAAAAAATTTGTGGAATAGAACCTGGTGATTCATAAACATATAGAAAGAGTGAGCTAGTATTTGAGTTTCTTCTCCTAACTAATTGTTGTAGCATCAATCTGGGCAATTTAGAGGAGTATGACATGGAGGAAATGTCATGGGGAAATATTGAAGGAACATGGACCTGTTGCTGAGCTCCTGGATTGAAGGCTCTGGGAGTTGTTGTTCCTTCTATATTGCACTAGGTTGGGAGTTTTCTTTCCTCTTTTCCTGATAACTGGTTTGGTTTTTGTGTTTCTGATGACTTCATGTCCCCTTTGTAGAGCATCATCCATATCATAGTGTATTGAAGGAATTGATGGTGTATATAATGTACAATGTCCATTACTAATTTGTTCGTGACAGTCCTGTTGACATGCTCAACAAATATTGATATCTTTAAGACAGTTATTTCTTAAGTTGAAAGAATGCTTTGCCTGTGTTTAATTTTACTGGTAGTAAAATACATGTTGCAGACATAGCATTTTAGTTTTCCAGCTGTAAGACAGCCAGGTATAGTACTTCTTACCAGGGTATACCACTGGGGAAAACACTTGATGTAACAACACTCATTGTGAAGGTAAACCTGAGCAGTGCCCTTCAGCTATGGCATGCTAGATGTGTGGATAACCCATTGCTTGTGCATTGGTGAGTAGAATAATAAAACGAAGTCCCACAGTTTAATATTAACACATCTTTCTCATTGATATGTGTGGTTTGTATGATGAACACATGTAGACACGGGCTCATGGATATCAAGGGTCATATGCCTTCCATAATCACTCTCTACCTTATCCTTTGAAACAGGGTCTCTCTCTCTCAACCTGGAGCTTGCCAGTTCATGCTGGCCTAGCCGGTCAAAAATCCCCACAGATCCTTGTCTCCATCTCCTTAGCACTGGGATTACAATCATTCACTGCCAGGCTACAGATCTCAAACTCAGACCTTCCATGCTTGTATAGCAAGCACCTTACTAACCACTGTCTTCTAAACCTCAACTAGATCTTTATAAAACCACTCTGCAACAGTTACTGAAAACCTGATGGAGAGAATCTACTTTCTACGATTATCAGAAACATTCATATTTCCTTGGTTTTAACATTTTTCTCTACAGATTCATTCATAACAGGATTAGTTTTTTTTTATCACATTGGCATTGCTTAAGGGTATCATGCATAATAGTTTGCTGTTGGTTGATTTTATTCACTTGCTATAGGAAAATTTGCAGTTATTTCAGTTTCTGAGTTGGAGTTTGAGAGGTATTTGTTTTTTCCTTAAGCAGAGGTCAGAAAACTTTCTTCAAAAGGCCAGTCAATAAGCACACTTGGCTTTGCAAGCCAGATGGTTTCTGTCACTGTTACTCAGTTCTTCTGTTAGATCAGCAAACTACACAGTATGTAAATGCACAAGTGCATGACCACACAAGTCAAACTCTACTTGCGAACATAGGTAGCAGGTGACTTGTGCCTCAAGGTCATAGTTTTCCAGACCCTGATCTTACTGGGTGGAAAGATCAACTGTAAATTTTGTGCCAGTTGTCACCATGACCAACTAATTGGCCATTGCTGAAGTTATTTCACCTCATTGGGTTCTAGTGTTCTTCATCTGGGAAATAAAAGGGTTGAACAAAGTGACCCTAGGTTTTCTTCCACAGCACACAGGTGGTCTCCTGTGATGTCAGTGACACTTCAAAGACAATTAAAAAGTAAATAAAGAAGACCAAAAGAATATTTACTGCAAATATCCATATGAGTGGTGTGTGTGTGTGTGTGTGTGTGTGTGTGTGTGTGTGTGTGTGTGTGTGTGCACGCATGGATGTGTGTTGTGTGTGTCTGTATGGGTATTAGTGAACATGAACCTGTGTGTGCATGCATACATAAGCCAAAAATCAATGTTTGGTGTCTTCTTCAATCACTCTCTACCTACTCTTGGCTCCAGGAGTTCTCCTGCTCTATCTTTCCTGTACCCATGTTACAGACACAAACAAACACATCAGGCCTTTACTTGGTGCTGGGGATCTGAACTGAAGCCCCATGCTTGCTGGACAGGTGCTTTATTGACCGACCTACCTCACTATCCTCAAGAACTCTTTGATGGTAGATGCTGCATAATCTAGTTCCCTTCAGCCTGGTGTTTTCTGGCTCTATCTTTTTTTCTAGGTTAAGATCAATTGACCATGACACAGAAGCAACAAACTATAAAAAACTGAGCATGCAGGTTTGGAGAATAGTAGCATAATCAAATAAAACTTACAACAGAGTTAATTCGACACACACTTAATGATATACATAATGTAGTTTTGAGGCATGGTAATTAGGTATAAATGGTAAGCTGTTGACATAAATGATTTCAATTAGCACTGCTCCTGCATAGGCAAGCCCTTCACTAAGTTTTACATTTCTCATTTTTTTTTTGGTTCTTTGGGATTTACAAATAACTGTCATTGTTGACAGACTTTATAACTAGAGAACACAAGGCTTTGAAAATTTGTGACCAAAATTATTTTTGCTGTATTTATTTTATTTTATATTTATGTGTTTCTTTCTAGTGTCTATATGAAATCCTGTCAGTTTTCCAAAAGACTTTTGTGGATCACCTGCAAAAGCAATTAGTGATGCTTTACTAAAAGCATAAATTATTGTAAGCAAAACATTAAGATCAGAGAAAACACAAATTAGGAATGGGCGCATAAACAGTAGAAATGACTAAGCTTTGTGCTCCTGCCAGCCATGGCAAAGTGATAGCAGTTGTGAACTGAATGCTTAATACGCCAATTCATTTACAATTTTTGTAACAGTTCTCAAGTCAGCCATCGAATTCCCATTGTACAAATAGAGCCAGAGGGGATGTAAATATGCTAAATGGATGCTAATAGTAATGAGCAGAGATAATTAAAACTTGATCTCGCTGACCAATCTCATGTTGCTTGACCCAGAGTAGGGTAGATTCTTGAATAACATGGTAATGAGAAAAATGACAAGGCTAAGATATGGGGAAAGGAAAGCTTGAATCTATGTCATTTAGAACTGTAAGGATTAGGAAAGAAATGGCTTGAGTGTCTATACAAACACACACCCTTTCAAGAGCCATGTGAAAACCATTCCTAATGGCCTATTCAATGATTTTACAGTGATGAAATACTTCAAAATGTATCAAGCATGTAGGCATCAATGAATTATTTAAAAAGCATTACTGTATTTTCTTTGAGTGTGTAATCCTTCTCTGCCATTAAATGGCATCCATTCCTTAAAGAAACAGAATCTAGAAAGAATATCATCTCTTTGTTCATAGCAGAGGGAGGCAAAAATGAAAGAAAGAAGGAAGGAGGGAAAGAAGGAAGGAAGGAAGGAAGGAAGGAAGGAAGGAAGGAAGGAAGGAAGGAAGGAACGAAGGAAGGAAGGAAGGAAGGAAGAAGGAATAAAGAAATGGTGATTTCAACTTAGGATTCCGAGAGTTAAAACAATAAAATGAACAAATGTGGTGCTGTGACAAAGAAGTCCACTGACATGAATCCTGTGTTACTGATCATATAAAAGCTTGGGTATGTCCCCCTTTCTAGGCATACCCCTCGGTAAGAAACTCCATTAAAAATCAGAGCATCAGCAATGGGACTTGTAATTATTTCATTAACAGACTGATTTTTATACAAAAACAATGTGCTTGATCTTGCTCCTTTACATTGTTCATCTTGTGTTTAAACCCTTGTGATGAGCAATCTGAATTGTCAACTCCATGAGGTCTAGAATCACCTGAGAGGCAGGTTTCTGGATATGCCTGTGAGTGATTATCTTTATTAAGCTAACCGTCCTGGGAAGATATTCCTGCCGTAGGTGACAACATTCCCTCTGCTGTGATCCTGGGGTGAACAGACACATTTGTTACTCTCTGCTTCTCAACTTCCTGTGCAATGTGATGAGCTACATCACCTTCTTGTTGGTGTGACTTCCCAGACATAAGGAACTGTAAGCTCACACTATGAGTCAAAGTAAACCCTTTCTCCCTAAAGTCCTCTGTCAGGACATTTTACCATAAGTGGAAGGGTAGCTAAGATAACCCTCCCTGGGAATAAGCAGCCCACATTTCAAATGTAACTTGTGCCAAGCATTGAACCAAGCATTCCACTGTTCTTAATTTATTTGATCATGGTGACAGCAGTTATGACATCATCTGTTTCACAACCCTCATTTCACAGACAGTGAGTCATGACATAAAGCTGTCAAATCTCTCCTGGGACACTGCTTAGGTCAAGGTACAGAGCTGAGCTTTACACTCACAACCTATTGAGAACGGTCTGAGTACCACTGAGTGTTTCTCAAGGTGTCAACACAATGCAGATTCAACCATCACTGATTTGGAAATGATGCAGTTGGTGTTCCTCTTTATTACCAGCCTATGGCCTATGCCTATCCAATCTTAAAATGAGGCTTGAAATGTAGAAATCACAAATATGAAAAAGAGAGTTTTTTAAAGAAAAATTTAAATTAATTAATTTTATATACCAATCACAGATTCCCCTCTCATCCCTCCTCCTGCTCCCTGACTCCTCCTGTCCCCTCCTGCAGAAGGGTAAAGCCTCCCATAGGGAGTCAGCAAAGCCTGGTATATTCAGTTGAGGCAGGACCAAGCCACTCCCTGCTGCACCAAGCCTGAGCAAGACATGCCACCATAGGTAATGGGCTGCAAAACGGCTAGCTCATGCACCAGGGATAGATCCTGACCCCACTGTCGGGGACCACTCAAACAGATCAAGCTATACAAACTGCTTCCCCTATGCAGAGGACCTACTTGGATTCCATGCAGGCTCCACAGCTGTCGGTCTAGAGTTTGTGAGTTCCCATGAACCTGGTTCAGTTGTCTCTGTAGATTTCCCCATCATGATCTTGCTCATATAATCCCTCCTTCCTCTCTTTGACTGGACTCCCAGAGCTTGACCTCCTGTTTGGCTGTGGATCTCTGCATCTGCCTCCATCAGTTACTGGATGAAGGCTCTATGATGACAGTTAAGGTATTCACCAATCTGATTACTGGGGTAGGCCAGTTCAGGCACCCTCTCCACTATTGCTAGTAGTCTAATCTGGGGTCATTCTTGTAGATTCCTTTGTACTTCCCTAGCACCAGGTTTCTCCCTAACCCTAACTCCATAAGATCTCTCTCTATCAAAACATCTCTTTTGTTGTTGTTTTGTTTTGTTTTTGTTTTTTTGAGACAGGGTTTCTCTGTGCAGCTTTGCACCTTTCCTGGAACTCACTCTGTAGCCCAGGTGGGCCTTGAACTCACAGAGATCTGCCTGCCTGTGCCTCTCGGGTGCTGGGATTAAAGGTGTGCACCACCACTGCCTGGCCAAGATATCTTTTATTGCTCTCCCACTCCATCCCTCCCTGACTCGATCATCCCATTCCCTTATGTTCTCATCCCCCATCACTGGTCTGTAAGAATCATAAACCTAATATTAGTGAGCCTATAGTAGTCTGCCCATATTTTTTTAAAATATTCATTTATTTAGTGTATATATGCATGTATGTGTATGAGTATACACCCATGCATATATGTAGAAGTATATTCATGTGTGTGGAAGTTAAGGATGTCATTTGAGAGTTGACTCTCTGGTTCTATTACATGGGTCTAAGGGATCAAACTCAGGTAAGCAGTCTTGGCAGCAAGCACCCTTTCCTACTGAGCCATCTCGTCAGCCCAGTAGCCTATATTTCTAAGCATATTTTCTTTGCTTTTTTCCCCTGTGGTTCTTGCTTCTCTCTACTACTTCATATATGCAGATATTACTACAGAGGTGGGAATCTCATTAAAAGGCTGAGTATTTTGAAACCAAATTGTCTCTAAAGTAAATGTTGACCTCAAAGTTTACTAAAAGAGAGTTTAATGGTGCCACCGACAGTATACCTCTGAAATGTTATTTGATTGAAACATCCTTGAGCCTTTCCACTGTGATAATTAATGATTTGGAATCACAGAACTTTAAATTAGGGCTGATCTTAATCCCAAACATCCTTTCATTCTCCAAGAAGGAAAACTGAAACTGAGACATGTAAGCATACTCTCTAATGCTGGGGCTGGACCAGAAGTCATGCACCCTGATCCCAATCATGCTCAGGCAGCAGCCAGGATGCTGATATGTTGCTTCCAGTTCAGGAAGCACAGCACTTTGTTTATAGCAAGTTATCTCAGTTGGAGATCCTCAGAAAGCATGCATCTTATCTACCAGCTGACAGGCAGTTTTCATTCACAGAAAATGTCAAGATGGTATCTGCATTCTTTGAGCAGATAGGCATGGGGTGCTAAATCTGATCTACATTAAGGTACTTCAAGATATAAAGACTGCCTTTTGAGATTTATCATCCTGCTTGACTTAAGTAAGCAAATGCTAACCATTTTCTTCCCTTTTTATTCTTAATACAAAACAACACTGAATTTGAAGATCTCATTTGAAGGCAAGGCATTTTTCATTCATTAATTAATTAAATATAATCCCATCTGAAGCCTCTCCTCCCTCCTCTCTTATCACTCCTTTCCCCTTCCTCCCTTCGCCAGCCCACCCCTCCTCCATATTCATATCCACACAGAAAGGGGCAGGCCTCCCATGACTATCAGCAAAGTATGGCTTATCAAGCTACCATATGACCAATCACACCCAACCCCCACCGCCACCCCAGTATTCAGGCTTGACAAGGCAATCCAGCATGAGGAATAGATTTCCAAGAGCCAGCCAACACATTAGGGACAGCCCCTGCTCCCATTGCCATGAGTTCTACAATAGACTAAGCTACACAACTGTCTCATACATGCAGAAGGCCTAGGTCAGTCCCATGCAGGCTCTCTGGCTGTTGGTTCAGACTCTGAGTTCCCATGAGCCAGGCTAGCCTTTTCTGTGAGTTTTCGTGCTATGTCCCTGAACCCCAGGCTTCTACAATCCCTCCTCTTTCTCCTCAGCAGGACTCGCCCAGCTCTGCCCAGTGTTTGACAATGGGTCTCTGAATCTGCCTCCATCAGTCACTGGATGAAGGCTCTCCTATGACCACTGGATAGTCACCAATCCATTCACAAGGGATGGCAGGTTCAGGCTATGCATCCACTGCTACCAGGAGTCTTAGCTGGGGCCATCCTTGTAGACTCCTGGGAGTTTCCCTTGCATCAGATTTCTGCAAGCTCCCCCTACCAGTAAAGCCCCACTTTCCAGTTATCTCTCTAGCACTCTCCCACTCTGCCCACCTCCCCCAATATGATTGCTCAAGTTCCCATGCCTGCTGCCCCCAGTCCACCCAGGAGATTTCCTCTATTCCCCCTTCCTAGAGAGATTCCCTTGGGCCTCCTTGTTACCTAGGGTCTCTGGGTCTGTGGATTGTAGCACGGTTATCTTTTACTTTACAGTTAATATCCACTTATAAGCGAAAGCATACCATGCTTGTCTTCCTAAAAGGCAAGGTATTTTTTCTTTATGTCTATATTACATCCCAGTCTATACTATGACCTTCTGGGACAACCCTCGAAGTTGTATCTTGCTCCACCCCACTTTGGTAGCTCTTCTCTATCTTCCAATCCATTTCTCCAAGTTTCTTGTATGTTTCTACATGTTCATGTGCATGTAGATATATGCATGCAGCCAGCCATATGAATAGTTAGGTGTCTGTGCATGTGGAAAGGAGGTCAACATTGACTATCTTTCTCAATTGCATTTATTATTATTGAAGCAGAAAATCCCATTGACCCTGAAGCCTACATATTCTTCTTGCCAGGTTGGGCAGTGAGGCCCAGACATTTTATCCACTTCCCTGAAATGAGATCACTGGTACATATGATTGAAACTGGCTTTGACATGGGTCTGAGGTCTGAACTCAAAAACTCGAGTTTGTGTGGAAGGCATTTTACTGACTGAGGCATCTCCCAGTCCCTTTGTTTCTCCAATTTGAGTGATGAAATGAGGAAAAGCAACCTTTACTTTCCTGTCATGAGAAAAAGACCTCCTCTTCCTTCTAACATCAAATTATTTTCTCTGTATGCATTTTTCCTAAACTTAAAACTTTTTATAGTGCACAGAGCTTATCATTTTCAATACGTTCTCCAAGGTCTATGACTTCTATAGCTTAGCTGGAATCTACCCCAAAGAATGTTTTCCTTACAACTGTGTTTAGTGATAGCATATGTCTTAGTGGGTTTGAAAACATGGCAATTCTAGTATACCTGGCTTCAGTTCATGCGTACAACCATCCAGTGATCCTGCAGAGATCTATGCAGATCTCACTTACTTGGATGTCATTCTGAGTGACAGAGTTGAGCATGCCAACTCCATGTTAGCATGGAACTTAAAAACCAAAGGGAAAGAAACAGGAAATAAGAAAATACATAAATTATACTGTAATATATTTTTAGATATCCTTAAATGTAAAGCAGCAATATAAAATACAGTTGGTCCTTCCAAGGGGAACTATTGACAATTAATATTTGCTGAGGGAAGGAGGATTTTCTTGAGTGCTTTAGCCACAAAAGTGTTATCCTTGCTAGGCTGACTATCTTCTCACCCATGCATATGCAAGAGTCTAATTAAACTCGGTGAATCTTACACAACATGCTACATGAAAGCAGGAAGAGGTCTTGTTGAGAAGAATGTGCTAGAGGAAGAAGGATGAGAGAGAGGAATCATGGGAAGTCATGGTATAACTACAGGAAACTATGAAACAATTATTAAAATGCAAAGAGCTGGAGAGATGCGTTAGCAGTTAAGGAAGAGCTGTGGCTGCTCTTCCGAGGACCCCAGCTTGACTTTTGCTCCCTGAAGTGAAGCTCACAGTCATCTGTAATGTCGGTGCCTGAGAGGCCAGTGACCTGTTCCGGCCTCTGTGGACACCAGGTGTGCATGTGCTGCACAGTCACAGATGCAGGCAAACATCACACATATAAAATAAAAAAACAAAATTTCAAATTTTAAAAATAAACTCGGATGAAAGCAGGGACTCTATTTTCAATTATATTTATTTTTGTTCTTCTTTTTAAAGTAATGTCTTTTGAGTAAGTGATATTTGAACAGACAACTAAATAAAGTGAGAACAACGTTTAGAAAAAGAGTGTTCTAAGTAGAGGAGACAATCCACCATGGCAAGACGACCTTCAGCTCTCAGAGGATCTTCAAAATGAAAAGGTGATAGGAACTAGAGAATAGATGAGTGGAAAATGGGAAGGTTAGACAAAGACATCACAAAGGACACAGGAGTCACAGGAAGGGATGCGGATTTCACTCTAAATATAATCCGCAGCTACTGGAAGCCTTCACACAGGGTTTAACAATGTTGTTCAGATGACCTTCAGCTTAGCTGAGAGATCCTGTAAAGGAAGGCCTTAGCTGGGGAAAGAGAAAGCTAGGGTCTGCACTGAGCTTCCTCATAAGTGAGTAAAGCATGTGTGTACCAGGAGAGGGACATGAGGAGAGGGACAACAGTGTCTTAACAGGAAGAATGAAAATAGCAAGTCACACATGGAGAAAGTCGATCCTCAGACCATGATCTTCTCAAGCTGCTTGATGCCTATGTGATGTGCATGAGGGACTGGGCTTCAAGTGTGGACACTTTGTGGAATCCCTTACTGGACCATCAGGAGTGTCAGGAGCCATTGTATGATAAGATTGACAGCGCAGCCATTGTTTTTTTAGGAAAAGACATGATCTGCTCTGAGTCAGACATCACGGTCCCTTTGGTTCCCAGTTTACAGTCAATTTTCCTGGCATACAATCTTGTCCTTTCACTGTGACCCCTGGGAACCATTTTCTCTCCTCAAAAAAAAAATATGTGCAACATTGTGTAACTCATATAATATTTTGAGAATTAAATTATGTGTAAAGACTTCAATGATACAGAAAATGCAATCTAGCAGTGGAAGGAATTTGGATTAATATGCTTAATTTCTGCCACAATTTACTTTTTAAATATGCATCTCTCTGTGTGTGACATACATGTGTGCATGTCAGCTAACATGCAGATATGCAAGCACGTGTGCTTATGAGACCTGAAGTTGGTGTCAGGAATCTTTCTCAATTGCTCTCCACTTTATTAATGGGGGCAGGGTCATTCAGTTTAACTCAGAGCTCACCAATGCCTTTAGTCTAGCTGGCCAGCTTGCTCCATCAACTCTAAGAGGTGGGATTAAAGCCTACAGCCACACCTACCATGTTTTATTCCTGTTCTGAGAATACAAAGTCTAGTCTTCACCCATGTGAGAGAAGTGCTTTACCCATTGAGCCTTCTCCCCAGCCCACAATTTCTTTTCACATATAAAAATATATGTTCTGAATATTATGTAAAAAGTACTTACTACACAGAATGATTTACATGCACTCAACCTTAAGGATTAACAGCACAACCTATTATTCACGACTGCACCTCTGTCTCCCTCCATGAACCTGAGATGCATTTCTATTGAGGATCTTATTTCTGAGTAGCATAAATTATCCATTTTTGAAACTTCCTCTTTCTCTCCCTTTAGCTCATTCCTAGAGGAATGGCAGGATACATTTTGGAGGAAAACTTCCTTTCCCTTAAATATGGCTGGTATGTGCTTGAATGAGCCTTGCTGTGTCAATTCTATTACAGCATTGATATCAGACTTTAGTTTACTCCACACATATATGCCAGTTACATTAAAATGCAATATACACTGAGAAAAATATATATGTCTTTCTGTCTATCTATCTATCTATCTATCTATCTATCTATCTATCTATCTATCTATCTATCTATCTATCTATCTATCTATCTTCTATCTGTTCATTTATCATCTATTTTTCTCTTTCAATGTTGGAAGGATCCTGATATTTAATCTGGAAATGTTTACAGCTCAAAGCTAAAGTCTTCAAATATGAGCTACTGGTAGATTATGTATACTCAGTAAGAGGAAATATGTTATTCTTGTTTTAAACATTTGAAATCACATGTTTTTGCGTAAACGTCTGAATATTCTGCAATTATATAGACGGGGGAGATACTGGCTATTCTGCGCAGCCTGTGAACTTCCTTTACTTCACTAAGTCTCTGGTACTTACTGGGACCCTCAGATGCAGCCTGCTAGCTTACCTGTGTGAGCTCATGTGTGTCCAGAGGTTTAGGGGTGTGGAAATGTGATCAAATCTAAGAAAGGCTGTAATGAAGGCTCGGTGGGCAAAGTACTTGCTGTGCAAACATGTCCTGCTTTCCATCCCTCAAAATCCAGGTGAAATGGTACAAACTTATAATAACAGTGTCGAGAAGGAGGATCCTAGGGCAGCCCTGAGTTTACCTCTCCTGCCAGTCTAGTCAAACACACACACACACACAAAGAGAGAGAGAGAGAGAGAGAGAGAGAGAGAGAGAGAGAGAGAGAGAGAGAGAGAGAGAGAGAGAGAGAGAGAGAGAACATGATCTGAATGTGGCACTTTCCAAACCTCCCACAATTCATTTTTGGCTGGAATGTGAACGCCAATGATCCCCATCAAAACAGCCAGTTGTTCAGTCTGAGATGTGCCCATTGTGTGCACATTTCCCCCAGTCCTGTGGCTTAACATCTGTGCTTCTGTAAACATGACATGGATTGAATTACACGGACTGTTGTTTTGTTTAAATGAATGTGCTATAATCCTGATTAAAATATCATGTGGGAGATATTATAATAATAATTATATGCAGTTCTCATTAGAGCCAGGAAGAACCTAACTCATGTTTAATAATCTAAAGCATGGAACTAGTCACACTCATTTACGTCTGGAACCTGGGGTTGAGTGAGGCTTTTGTCCTCTAGACAGAACGAGGGCTCTCACAGCTGACCGCTTACAGTCAGTAGTGAAGGCTTTGTCTGTCAGGTCTTTACTGGTGTTCACTCATCCTTCCTTTCCCTTCCTAGACAGGCTTCCACTTCACTTATTTTCCTGCCTGTGTATCTGTATTCTTGTGTCAGTAATTCACACTAGTTAACAGAGACCACCAAAAGACACGCTCCCCCAGCTCCAGTGTCAGAGGAGTCTTTCCCTGCAATGGCATCACATCGGGAATGGATCTGAGTGTTCGGCTTGGCAAAGATGTTCTGTCCTGGGAGAGCTGACGGGTCTAGGATCCCAATTTCCCAAGCAACTAATTCCACTTACTGGTTATACCTTCCACAGACTTTCTTTAAATCTCTTTCTCAGCATTCCTAAGATATGAAATGGAAATCAGGTCCAGTCTTGCTGAGTTTCAGGTGTGTGTGGGGGAAGGGAGGGCAAGGAGGGAGATTGTGAAATCATGCCATATAGGGGAATGTTGGAGCTAAGGCAGCAGAACCTAGTAATCAACTATATCAACTCCATAGGATGCACTGTCAATATATCTATGCACTCAGATGTAGAGTTTGTAAATGCAAAAAAATACACCAAACAAACAAAAAATTTCCACTCTTCTTTTTATAGTGTATTCTGTATTAGTTACTTTTCTATTTGCTGTGACAACGTATCAAGGGATGAATGGCTTGTTTTGGCTTATAGTGGGAGGATATGTCCATCATGAAGGGGAAGATATAGCTTCATATGCATGAGGCAGGTGGTGGCATCCACTCTTAGGAAACAGGGAGAGATGATATAAGTATAATTCAGTTGTAAAGTACTGCTTCTAACTAGAATTTGGAGGAGTGCTCTCTGTTAAATATATTTCTATATTCTTGAACCAGAAGAGGTTAAAACATGAGTGGAGGGGGTACAGATGAGACCTACAGCCCCATTATGTTAGGCAAGCATTCTATTGTTGGTATCACCTGCAGGTCCTTCAAAAGTTCCTTTTGTAAGCCTGTGTCCGGTTTTATGTGGTAATTTCAACTTCACTTATCATCGGAAGTTGTCAAGTGCAAAAAATATTTTTAAATAGATTCTCACTTTTCTCAGCACTGCATAAAATTACCAAAACGAAACATATATTTTTCTCACATTTTTTTCAAAGGTATAAACAGAAAGCAGCAGACTTAATATGGAAAAATCGGTTCCATTATCACATACTTTCTCTCAAAATTTGACTCATAAATGTCACTGGAGAACCAATTGTCACTATGTCTCCAGGTAGGTGGAAAACAGGCAATCTATGTAGATAAGAACCTCAGGGAATAACAGTAGATCTGCCACATTGAAAGCTGAAGTCCCTCTTGGACACTAGAGGAACGACCTCAATTACATTTCCAGAGGCCCAGAATGGTCAACCCCATAAAGAACTCTCCCAATACCATGTGCCCATTAAGAGTAGTTCACATATTTATTTATTCATTCATTCTCTCTTTTGAGACAAGGTCTTACTTCCTAGCCCAGGGTAATCTCCTGCCTTAGCCTCCAAGATATTGGTATTTCATGCTCATGTAACTATACCCATTTATATGCTGATTTTGGATATCTCAAATTTGCTAAGGAAAGACAAGAAATACCTCAAGTGGTTCAAGTGTAAAACTAGGAATGAAAATAAATTTATGGTTTTTTTTTAAATAAAAAAGAATATAAGGAAAGTAGAAGAGATGGGGAAGAGATGAAATTCAGGCAAGAGGAGTTTATTCCTAATTCTAATGGTTTTTATGGTTGTTTTTTTTCTAGATGTATGATCAGTATACATTAGTGCCATGGTGTAAAAGAGACAGAAAACTATCTGTATAAAATTGGCATGAGGATTTTGGTCTGCATCTGTGTGCAGCTGCATACATGTGTGCAGATGTGTATACAAAGTGTGTGTGCATGCATGTGTGTGTGCATGTGCTTATGTACTTTTGTGCACATGTGTGGAAGTTACAAGACAACCTTAGTTGTCATTATTTAGGACACCACCCAGCTTGTTTTGTGAGACAGTCTCTTTCATTGGTCTGAAATCATCAAGTAGGCCTGTCTCAGGGATCTGCCTGTCCTGTCTTCTAGTGCTGGAATTACAAATGCACACTTCTATACCTAACTTTGTTTTACATTAATTCTGTGTGATCCAATTCAGATTGACATATTTGGAGGGCTTACTCACTTAGATGCCACCACAGCCCCATCACAAGGGGTTGACACAGCCCTGCTACATGAAATCTATCTACTTATTGGTTAGTGTGGGAAAACTGGCTTCATTCTCTTACCAGATTCCCATTCTAAATTACTAATTATACTACAAAAACAAAAACTGGGACTCTGTGTTTATGTTTCATACTCTTGGGTAGACAGAACAGTGATCATTTCTTGAAGTGAGAGTGGCACTATGAGCTAGCAAAAGAAATTGTCCACATGGGCATGGAAATCTTGGGGGTAGAAGGGAAAACCCGCTACACAAACTATCTCACAACTACTAGCATTATCTACTATGAGTTTTGCCTGTTTGGTGGTAATTATGACAAGCCACATGCATAAGGTCACTTACATGTCACCCAGATGGCTCAGGGCTTTGTTGTTTTTATTGGTGTTTGGTTGGTTGGTTTTTGACAAAAATTCTTCATTTATCCAATACTGAGAAGAGAGTTGAGAGAGAATGTGGAGAAAGATCACCCTGGCTTGATTAGAAGAAGATGGAGACAGAAGAGACAGTCCTTTGACTTGATTCTGATGTCTCTAGCAATCTCACTTTGGGATTCGACTTGCCCAGAGCAGAAGTAAGAACACGAGGAGAAAGCAACTGAAATGCTTAGTCCTGCCCATGTCGTAGGCACATCAACATTTGTTACTAAAGAGAGTGCAAGCAAATGGAAGTAGCTATGGGAACTATTACCATTTAATTCGGCTTATTTCCTACCATGATCTAGACTGTATGAGCCAGGTTTTGACTCTACAGCAGAGTACCTGGTGCAGGTAAATTTCAAAGAGAAGTTTATTTGAGTCACAATGGTAGAGGCAGAGCCTGGCCAGCAATCCTTTACATATCTCAGAACACCTCCAGGGAAGTGGTCTAAGAGAATAGAGGGTGTGGAGTCAGCACTGCACTTTTGTAACATTTCTCTCTCAAAAATTCAAATCCCACAAGAGTAATGCAATCTGAGGGTGAGAAGTGCATAAGTAGTTTGAGGCATGCGGTAGAAGGAGACAGCTATAAAAGAAACCACTTTCTGAGCTAGCCTTAAATTTCTTCAGTTTTCCATCTCCTTCTCCCTGAATGGCATCAGGTTGATTTCTGTTTCAGATACTCACATGGCCTTGGTTTTCCTGAGGTCATTGCCTTGGGAGAAGGCCAATATGGTTTGACTTGTTCATTTGGCACGATTTATCACCTGGAGGCTTCCAGAAGCCTTGCCAATATTAACGTGTGCAGACACTTCTCAAATGAATGGTGCCCAGGGATGTCAGCAGGGATGGTGCCATTATATCATGCAGTGGTATTCTCTGCCACTGTGTGAAAGCCAGGTGAGGGGTCCATAGCTCGGGATGTTCATTGCCCAGTAAACTATGGGGTGCTTCTGAGGAGTCTGCAGAGTGAAACTTTACCCTGATGAGATGGTTTAGGCTAAGTGCAGGGTCAGGGGAGGGTTTAGCATTGGGTCACAGTGAACGATGTAGACTTTCCCACAGCATGTGACTGGCCTTCAGGTCTCTGTGGTGAAGAATAATGAAGGAAGTGCCACAGAAGATAGAGGACTGGTAAGAGGAAGAGAGGAATGGGGAAATCAAGTATAGGACAAGGTCATTGTGACACAATTATAGAATAATAGACAAGCAGAAAGCCAGTGTCCATAGACCCCATTGTGTGTTCCTTCCTGTTACGTGACATTGTGTCAGTTTCCCTGATCTGCCCAAGCAGTAGACTCATGACTCTTCAACATGACACCTTGTGGGTGCTGGTAGCCCCACTCATCCATCAGCCATTCTGAGGAATCCCTTGACTTCCATGCCCATTTCCTGCGTGCCACCATGAAGCCTGATATTTCTATTCCCAAATTGCTGACAACTGTAATATAACACTCTCTTAGCTGTCACTCAGGTGAAAGCAACACATTGGTTTTCAAAACAGCACAGAGTTACAGTAGGACTATAAAGAGTTGCTTCCATGGGCTATTTTAGGATGTTCTGCTGGCTTTTGTGCTAATGCTCTTCCCCTGTCCAATGGCCTGACTATTTCATCTCCTTGAGCAAGGGCAGATGAGAAATTCAAGAGTAATTTTGGCTAACTACTAAATACACAAATCATGGTACTCAACTGGCTCTCAGCAGAATGTCCTTGTTTTGTTTTTTATCCTGCAGAGTTGGGATGGCAGAGCCTCAGCATGCAGCTAGTCTAAGCTGTTCGCTAGATAGGAAAGCAGTGAATGTCATGTGAGGCCAGATGCTGGGGAAGGCAGGAGAAGTCGGAATCATGGGATTGGCTGTGAGGTAGAAGGAGGCAATCGGAGTCTCTGGGCTCATTCTGCTAGCTAGAAAGGGCCTTGGAGACTGAGCTATGCACACAGTTTGCATCTTTGTCTCAAATTCTTGACCTTCTTCTAGCTCAGATGGGAGAAATGGATTGTATCCCAGGAGCCCTGTCTGTTAGAGTGAAGGGCAGGATCTCCTTGCCATGCCAGTTCTAAGGTAAAGGTCAAGCTTTTTTAGTCTGGATGGTGAATACTGAGACAGGGTTCTCTGAGGAAATGATCCAGAAAGGTTTTCTGTCAGCCAAATTTGGTCATGCTTTACATTTCTTCTCAACAATAGCAGCATCATGACTCCCTCTCTCACTTAAGCCAAAGACAGTCTCTTTTGGCCAACTTTGCAGTGCGAAGTTGTGTCCATTTGTTCTTGTGCTGTCAAAGCCAGGGCTAAGGAGATTTTCAGTGGTCCAAGGGCGCGCTACACAAGTGTGAGGAGAGGCAGTATACGCAGGACATATGGAAATGTGAAGCAGACATGGCAGCCCTCTTGGAATTCCAGTTTTCATAAAGGAGAAACCCCAGCTGCACCAGCAAGCTCCGAGTTAAACTGAGTGGCTCTAGGTGATGGTCACTTCAGTAGTCAACAGGACACAAGCTAAAATCACACAGGGAAAGTGTCCTGTCAGGGTGTGTTGTCTACCTAGTTCTGTGGTCATGTTTGGGGGGACTGTCAACTAAATCATGTGAGAACACTCACCACACTGTGGTCATTTGGGCATGGGGTCCTGATCTCTGAGTGGAGGAACTGAGCAGAGTGTAAGCAAGTGAGCACGAATACATGCATTTCTTTCTGCTGTGAATGTGACATGAGTAGTTGTTTGAAGTGACTGTCTTGACTGCCCCACAGTGGTGTACTGTAACCTGGAATCGTAAGCTGAAATAAGCCCGTCTTCCCTACGTTGCTTTTTATTAGAGTATCTTAATACAGCAGCAGAAATGAAACTAGAATACATCCCTCCAATGCATAAGACATAGAGAGATGAAAAACCCCAATGTTAACCTTGGGCCTTCACATGCATGCCTCCAAACACATGTGAACACACATATGTAAAACGATGCACACCTCACACACACTTGTCCATGGCTCCTCTCTTTCTGTTACACTGAAGTGCTTCAAATTCTAGAATCTGTGTACAGTTTTTTCTTTCCTTTATGAAAATTTGATCTAATCTTACTTACTTTATATTCTTCAAGGTTTTGATATTCATACAGCATAGACTTTTAGAGGAGAGCCACATTTGTGGAGATAAGTAACAGTAAGTTGGACATCACTACTAAGTTTTCCCCTCTCCATTAGTTTTGAGTAAGTTATTAACAATTGGGACCTCATAAACTATTTGGATACTTGTTTGGTTGTAAAACTAACAATGCTCACTTTAGACATTTATAAATTATATTTTATTTAATAAAATTTATTTTATAAGTTAAAAATGCAGCATTATATTTAAGCTGTTTCTGAATAAGAGGGACTTAATATTTAGCCACTGAGATGTGAGAAGCACATGAGCGCTGGAATCTGAGACTAGCCTGGGCCACATAGTGAGGCTGTTTCTCAAAACACTTTACTGCTTAGAGTAATTTTAGTTTTTAAATTTTAATAATAAAAACTTACTCCCTTGCTTGACAATCCCTTAGAATGAAAATTATATGTCTCTATGAGAACTTGCATGTCGACAAAAGCACACATGCTAGGCTAGTTCTCCCAAAGCCCAGTGTATGACCATGGCATGAGAACATCACCCTTGCTCCACGCAGTTATTAGGAGACATGAATTACCTTGTGTAGTGACAGAAATTGTGCTTTGGTCTCCATGGTGAAATGACTCAGGAGGTGGGATCTTCAGTGTCTCGGACAGGCTTCATCCACACCAGGCAACTCTCAGCTGTGCTTTCCTTCTTAAACAACTGCCAAGATCTTTATTACAAGGTGTGTTGTGAAAATTGAGGCTCTGAAATCAAGCAGAGCTGGACTCAAGTCTGCCTCATCTGCCTGAATGACATGTGTAGGGATGTCCTTTGCTCCATTCCTGGCTTATTCCCTGATTAAGCTGGTTCTGGAGAAGGATAGATGTACAAATGTATGAACAGGTACTGGCATGAGTTAGATTGTGTGTGTGTGTGTGTGTGTGTGTGTGTGTGTGTGTGTGTGTGTGTGTGTGTGAATTCATGTATGTGGATACAGGTATACACATGTGTATCCCATAGAATGCACGGATAAGACAACTCGGTGTTATTACCTTCTACCTTTTTGAAGACAGTGTCTCCTGTTCCCTGCAGTGTACGCCAGGCTAGCCTGCCCATGAGTTGTTAAGGATTTCCCTGTCTTCACTTCCCATCTCCCTCTAGAAGTCCTTGCAATGAATTCTGGAGATTTGGACTCAGTTTCTCATGTGTATATGGCATATAGTTCACCCAATGAGCCACCTCACCAGTCAGAGTCGTAGATATTTTTCATCAATGCTAATTCTGCATGTGTACAGACCCCCAGAGATGTCCACACTAGGTACATGCCACATAATATCACATATCACACATGCACATGCACACACACACACCCACACACACACACACACAAACGTGTTCACGCACACACACACATGCACACGCACATACATGTGCGCGCACACACACACACACACACATGCTTGCATAGGCACATACATGCACAGGCACGCACACACACACATGCACACGCACATACATGTGCACACACACACACACACACACACACACACACACAGAGGGAGAGAGACTTGTATTGTTTGTTCTAATGCTGTGTATGGAGTGGGATCAAATGTCCATGCACTGAACTGTCTGACACTATGAACCAATACAATCTTCTCTTTTGAAAGCTGTTTATGTCAGTTATTCTGCCTGAAACATTGTAAAACTCAATGTGTTTAAAATCCATGTAGGAAATGGATTTTAAACACATTGCGCGCGCGCTCCAGAAAACCTCTCAGAAAGCAGACAGGTGGAAGGAGTGCTGCTCCCCCTGCAGGTTCCCACTGGTTCTGCTTCCTGAGCTGGATTTGTTTCCCTGCTCCTGTTTTGCTCTGTTTGCTGTGTTATGTTTATGGCTGATGTTTTTCTTCCTGTGTGTCTTCTCCAGCATCCATTCCTTCCACCGCCTGGGTGTTATGTTTATGGCTGATGTTTTTCTTCCTGTGTGTCTTCTCCAGCATCCATTCCTTCCACCGCCTGGGTTGCTGAAGATGCTAAGCAACCAGCTTTCTTTACTGTTGCTTCTCTCTCCAGTAAACACATAGTGTGAAATTCACCACCAACACCCAATCCAGGCATGTGCTGGGCTGTAAAATAAATTTGCATTATGTCTTACTGTCTAGTTTATCTTTTTTACATTTATTTATTTGCATATCGCTTCCCATGTTTGAGGATGTGTATACGCCAAGGCATGTATGTAGAGGTCATAGGGCTCAGAACTCTCTTATGCTGTGCATTCTAGTGACCAAATTCAGGTCGTTAGGCTCAGCAGTAGGCACCAGTGCCTGTGTCCTTTCCCCTTTTCTGTTAATATGAGCGTTGTGTTACACTGGACCTTAGCCTATTCTTGATTCCGTTCATTTACTAGGGTTACAAATTGGACTGAGCATGCTGATGGTAGTCTGTCCAATCTTGCCACAGGCAATAAAGACCTGGCCCCAGTTCGTACAGGTCCCTGCATCCCCACCATAATCTTAAAGAGTTTCCCTTCCCCTTACAGACCTCCAATCATAGAAAACCAGGGTCTGTGGCTTCACTGAAGGAGAGAATTTCAGGGAAATCCAATATAAAGTAGAATTGGAGACTTACAGAGAGCCATTATTATGTGTTGATGTTTACCACAGGGATTAGTAGAAGAGGCAATCAGAGATAGGATAGGTGAGCTTTGGCTTCTGAGGGAGAGCAGGGCTAGGTGAATTTACAATATGTATATACAGGATTTTAATGTCTCTCAAGGTACATGTCAAAGTTAAGATTTGCACACAAACACTTTAGCATTTCTCAGAGAGTAGTATGAAACAAGATTAAAGTTAAATACATCTGAGGCTGTAAAGATAGTGCAGCAGTTAAGCACTTACCATACGAGCATGAGGAACAGAGTTCAAGTCCTCAGAACCCAGGTAAGTGCTGATTGGCCATGGTGGCCTACCTGTGAGTAGAGCTCCAGAGGGCAGAGTGAGAAGACATCTGGAGGAAGCTGGCCAGTGAGACCTGTGGTACTGGTGAACTCTAGTTCAACTGTGAGAACTTGTCTCAGAGAATAAGATGAAGCAAAGTGGAAGAGGATTCCCAGTGCCAGCCTCTAGGCCTCCACATGCCAGCACACAAACACACTTGCACCTACATATACATGAGTCTGAACAAGTGTTCACATTCACACACCAGATACACAAGAGAAGACAGACAGGGAAAAGAAGTTGTGACTAAGTTTATGAAGGGGATTGTTTAGGTTTAGTAGAAAGTATAGTGCTCAAGGTTACACACTATTTGCATAAAAAGGAAATATTGTTTGTTTATTGTTTTTTGACATCTATGTTGGTAATGTTTGTAGGAAAACATGGACCATCTAAATAATTTTAATCTTCATCAAAGTTCTCCAAAGTTCCCTGACTTGGTCAGCAGGACATGAAAACCAGGGTGTCACAATGGGTCATTTCCCTCTCCTATACCACACTTGCCTTGTTTGGCCCTCAGATTCCCATGTTTTCCTAACTTGTGTCAACCTGAGCACAGTTTAGGAATGAATGGCAGTTCCTACCTGCAGAGGTCTGTCTACCACGATATCTTTAGTGATCCATTTAACACTGCAGTCTCCATGTGTGTTCAGTACAATTTAGCTTGTATTTCACTAAGATTGTCAAGTTCTCAGTTTCACTAAGATTGTCAAGTTATCTCAGTTTCTCAAAGGCAGTACTCAGTCTCAAATTTAGATATGAATATTGTGTTGATATATTTGTTCTGATAGTAAGTCAGTACTTGGCTTTCCATTTTGTTGTTTGGGTTATAGTCCTGGGGATTTTGTTGTTGTTTGTGTTTGTTTGAACTGATATTTAGGAAAACTTTTAAGATTCTTAGATTTCTACTTTCTGGACTCTTGTCAGTTTGCTTATTAGTGATGTCGCTGAGAATCAATGCCTGAAGCAGTTCTTGTTTAAGAACGTCCTCCTGTGAGTTCTGTGTCTGTCAGAGCTCCTCCTGGAAAGGAAGCTGGAGTTAGGGTTGAGGAAGTGAATCCTGGGGTAAACACTTGTCTCTCAAGCTGTGGATTTGTATTTGATCACCAGAACCAACATGGAGAAGTCAGCCACAGTGAACTGCACATGAATCCCAGAACAGAGAAGGCAGAGTCAGGAAGACTCCAGTGTCTCTCTAGTTTGCCACCCAGCCTTTCTGGTGGATTCTAGCCCTGTGAGAGACTTTGTCTCAAAACAAGGTGAGGGTGTGGTGAGGGCTCAGAGAGTGATAGCATCTGCTGCATAAGTCTGGCAACTTTGTTGAGCACAAGGAACCAACATGAAGATAGGAGAAGAAACAATTCCACAATGTGATCTCCTTATCTCCACATGTGCACCATGGCACACAGGCCTGCACCCCACCCCCTACACACACACACACACACACACACACACACACACACACACACATACACACATCACATAAACACACACACACAACTACAACACACTGCCACACACACATGCACACACACACACAAAGACACAGACAACTACCACACACAGATACACACACACACACACACACACACACACACACACACACACACACGAAAGTTGCAGGTGCCTTCATCCTGAGTTTTCAAGCACCTGAGACCACATTCAGTCACTTACTTACATTATGTAAACTCAGACTGTCAACAACAAATCAGTGCTACCAGTCAGTGGAAAAGCTTGCTTTCTCTTTTCCCCTGGGAAAAGCACGCATGTGCACACACACACACACACACACACACACACACACACACACACACACACAATGACTGAAGTTAAAACACTTCTTAGAGTTCTAACATTGCTGAATTCCACAAGCCAAGAGCAATCATCCTTCCAATTCTTTCCTTTAATTACATGAAATGCCATTCTGCAAGCTGAACAGAGCAGAAGCGGGGATTCCACTTCAACCAAAGACAAATGCACTTCCTATTCCCAACTATTAAAATCCAAAGCCTGTGGCTTTCCCAGGATTAATAGGATTTTGATACATTCCTGATAGGTTTGACTTCTAGATTCCCAAAGCTGGCCCCGTGCCTGCGCTGGCAGCGGTTCATCTGCTTATTTCTGCTCCCTAGGACAGAGCTATTTCAGAATATACATTCTCTGTTTCCAGAGAAAAGATGCTAGGGAGGGCTGGGTTAAAAAATAAACCTGTGGGACTTTTATTTCCTTTGTGCCAGAATGACTTGGGTGGTTCCAATGGCTGTGAATCTGAAGGAATAAAACATTTGGCTTCTGGTCTCCTTCTCTAACAATTAATTTCATCAAAGAAGATTTTGGAAGCTTACAAACAATGCATAAAAATACACGATGGTTCTGGACAAGACTTCAAAAGACCCACGGGGCTGAGAAGATTCCCAGCACAGAAAATCAATTTCCTGTAAATAGTAAAGAGGCAAAGATTTGAGGCAAACATCAGACATGATTCTGGAGAGTCTGTTTCTGTTCACTTTCTGGAAGCATTGGCTAAAAATTTGAAATAGATACTTTCACTCTAATTCAATTCTTTTGCATTTTGCCGTCTCCACTGGTGATATCAAAGTTAACATTTCATACATTGCTTTAGACCTGCTTTTATTCTGAAATATAAGTAGGAAGGACCCAAGGTTTAAATAAATAATCTACATAAGTTGGGTATATGGGAAATTTCTAATTATTGAAACAAGATTAAAACTACATATACATTCAAAAAGAATTTTATCAGAGCTCTCTATAACTAACTCCCACAATTAACAGAAATCAATTAAAGAATGTAAAACTGGGCTGAGAAGATGGGTCAATGAGAAAGTGTTTGCCATGCAAGTGTGAGTTAGAATTGTGAGAGCCATGCCGAAGCTTGGCACCACAGTGGGCATCTGTAATTTCAGCATTTCTGTGGTGAGATGGGAGGGAGAAGAATCCAAAAGTCCAGCTGACTGACTTCTGCAGGTGGAAAACAACATGGACACCCCATCTCAAAGTATGGTGGAAGTTGGGGGCTGAAGAGTTTTCTCAAAAGTTAGAAAGGCTTGTTCATCTGCCAGAAGACCTGAGTTCAATTCCTAGCACTCCCATAGTGACTCACAACAATTCTAAATCCATCTCCAGAAAGTCTCTGACCTCTTTTCTGTCCTCCCAGGCAGTGAAGCATGTATGCAGTGCACACATACACATACAATAAAACATTGCTACACATAAAAATAAAAGCAAAACTTAAAGAAAAACAAAGAAGGTGGAAGGCAATGATCAAAACCAAAGGTTGTCCACTCATCTTCACACTCAGACAGTGGTAAACACACACACACACACACACACACACACACACACACACACACACACACAGGGAGAGAGAGAGAGAGAGAGAGAGAGAGAGAGAGAGAGAGAGAGAGAGAGAGACTTCACAGTTAAAAAATAATTATGGTACCATTTGCAAATATCTTGCATGAAACTTACAGTTACGAATGTTCCTGTTGTCTCAGCTCAGGGACCTATAATTTAAAATCTCCCCCTTTAGCTCTGCATCGCAACACAAGCTCTGCTCTGCAAGCCACAAGAAACACCCAACACCTCTAGCTAGCTTGTTTCCCTGTGTTGTTTGTGTTAGGGGGTCCTTCAGCCACAATCTGCGAGTCTTTCTGTGCATCCACTGAGCCCTGGTAAAAGCTTCCCAGGGAAGGAGCTGAGAAGATGCCCAACAAGGCCACAAATTCCCATTCTGTAATAGAACTGAAGTTACTGTGATGGAAGCCAGAACTTCTTTCCTCATCTGTGCAGACAGAAAACTGTCTTTCCCCCATCTTTAATATAATGTACAGCTAGTTCCATGTAAACTATAGATTTACATTTTTATTTAACATCATATCACCCATGAAACCCTTGATATTTCTTGAAATAATGTGTCCACTGCTTCTTTCATTGCAATGAAAAACTGTCTGATAAAATCAAGGAAATTGAGGGTAATTTGGGCTCCGAGTGTGGGGAGAAGAAGCATGGCAGAAGGAGTCCAGGCAGCTGGTTACACTGCATCCCAAGCCAAGAAGAGGAAGGAGGCGGGTGCTGGTGCTCACCGCAGTTTTCCCTTCCTATCATCCAGGACCCAGACCTTGAACAATAGAGCCAATATTTAAGATGGGTCTTTCCACTTGCATTAACGCAATCAAAAACTCCCTTGCAGGCATCTCCAGATGTGATTCCAGATCTTGTTAAGCTAACAAAATTAACCCCCACAAGTAACCACATTATTCCAGTACCTTACCCTGCGAGCTCACTCAGCATCTATGGGAAGAATTGAGGTAACATGTGGGAAAAATCCCATATTCTTGGGACTGTTATAATGTTTGTGAGTCAAAATTTTATTATCTGTAAATCCTTCCCTTGTGTTTAATCAAGATGCTATATTAAAGAACTTAGTGTATTCTAGACACATGCATAGAAGCTTATGTTTCCATTTTCTTTTTCATTGTTCATATTCTCTCCTTGGTATCAATATATCTCCCAACATGTTTTCATCCTTTGAAAGCTATTTGATCTAACAAACAAGTCAAAGAGGAAAATTCCCTGTTTCCCTGACAAGGATTCTTCCAGCTGGGTTCTGACCTTCCTTGTATGACAGTAGCTGATGATCAAAACCAAAGGTTGTCCACTCATCTTCACACTCAGACAGTGGTAAACACACACACACACACACACACACACAGAGAGAGAGAGAGAGAGAGAGAGAGAGAGAGAGAGAGAGAGAGAGAGAGAGAGAGAGAGAGAGAGAGACATACTTCACAGTTAAAAAATAATTATGGTACCATTTGCAAATATCTTGCATGAAACTTACAGTTACGAATGTAACTTGTGAGTTAATAAACCAATACATTCCTGTGTTCAGCATGGACTTCTTTGAGGACCCAATATAATTATTTTTGAGCATTTGAAGTCTAGTGAGTTAATGGCAAGATTGCTTATGCAATGGGAGGATTGCAGACTGACTTAACAAATTGAGCAAAATTGCCTGTTTCACACTTTGATTTGAATTTAACTAATAGCCATTCTTAGATTTTGGATATTTCTACTTACAAATTTGGCAGTGTGACAGAAGGGCATGTCAGGATTCTAAATGTGTTAAAAAGAAAGTCATTCAAGTAGCTAAGTATAGTTTGGACTTGAGTTGTGTCAGTTTAATTATCTGCATTTTAGAGGAAGGAAATTCAGCATTAAACCTTGCCATGTATGATTGGTTCTCAAAAGTATCAGACTTGGGAGCTTTCAGTCAGTAGATTAATCTATCTCTTCCACTGAGACAGAAAAATAGGCAAGTGTGTTCCTTTCCTGTTCTTCATAGAAGTGCTGTTTGCTTCAAAATGTTGAAAACTTTACATACATTTGTATTCCTTAAAAAATATGTATGTTAAATGATACTGGTATTCAACTTTACTCTCAAAATTATTCTTTTTTTTCAAGATTTATATTATCTGCACCCCACCCATCCTAGCCAAGGTATTCTATTTGACATTTACACATCTTTAATTTCTATGTTTCACCTCCCTTATGTCTTCCACTTAAAATATTTTGTTCCTCAGAAGAAAAGAGAAAGAACGCTCTCTTTTGGAATACCTTCTATATTTTACTTGTTCATATCTATACTTTGTATCAGGGTTTCACTATTTGGTGATAGTAACACTTTTACCCAGTCTACCTGGTATGTTAGGACCATAAATACTTACATCCTGTAGCTGGTAATTCCTGACATCACCACAGTGACTGACACTAAGCAAATACTCCACTAAATAATAAGTAACTTGGAGGGCTCAGTTGTGGAGTAAAAACCTCTAGCCACCTCTTCCTCTAAGGCTCAGGGGAAGAGCACTGTGAAATTCTCCCTCTAGACACGACATGACTGCTGTGCACATCAACTCACAGTAGCTGTAAGTCTTGCACAACATCAAGGCAATTAACATTCCAGCTTCAGTGGGAAGGAGCTCAGAGGCTCCACTCATGCCGAGAAGATATTGGCAATTGATGACCGCTGAGGGAGAGGTGTAGCTAGAGTTTTCCTGCCTGGCCCACAGTCAGGACAAATCTTTGTCACCCGCCAGTCCCACAGCCGCTCAGACCCAACCAAGTAAACACAGAGAATTATATTGCTTACAAACTGTATGACCGTGGCAGGCTTCTTGTTAACTGTTCTTATAGCTTAAATTAATCCATTTCCATAAATCTATACCTTGCCACATGGCTGGTGGCTTACCGGTGTCTTCACATGCTGCTGGTCATGGCGGCAGCTGGCAGTGTCTCTCTGCCTCAGCCTTCCGCTTCCTAGAATTCTCCTCTCTTCTTGTCCCACCTACTTCCTGCCTGGCCACTGGCCAATCAGTGTTTTATTTATTGACCAGTCAGAGCAATTTGCCGTACAGACCATCCCACAGCAGAGAGGAGTCACTTTACTTCAGGGATACGGTCCCTGGTAGTTCCCTGTGTTGTAATGGCTAATCCCACATCCATGTGCAGCAGGTGGGCAGTACTAATTAGACTCAGTGGTAAATACATACTTAAGAGAGGTCATGAAGTTGGGAGGAGGATATGTTGGGTGTATTAGAGAGATTTCTACATGGGGTTGAAGGTTGATATAAACAAGATACATTATATACAAGGATTACATTTTCAAATAATAAATTTAAATTATTACAGAAAAAGGATAAATGGACAGATGAATAAAACACATATCTGAAGGTGAGGACTTGCTTTAAAATTTCCTAGTCTGTTGTGTGTTATAATGTCAATTCCACAGAGGCACATTCTCCGCTAATTATTGTAATGGACCATTGAAATTCATAAAATATTTTCCCTTTTGTTATATAAGATATAGTAAAAAAAAAAGTGACCATTTTGCTTTGAAATACACCCCAGCCCTAAGAAATACATGAAAAATGAAAATGGAAATGCACAGTCCATGAGTCATAATCTAGTGGAAACGGCTGCTATTGAATTTGTGTCACTGTGCTTGTGCTGGGCTCCACAGCTGCCTTTCAGAAACCGCCATCCCTGACACTAATCAATCTGTTCACAGAGTCTAATGCACTCGATTCCTTCTCTTCTAAAGACTAGGTACAACACAATCTATGTGTTTTCTTACAAATGTCATATGATCCCTTTCTAAGATTCTTTAGAAATCATTATCATGAGGCTTAATTTTTGAACATTCAAAAGCCCCCTTTCTAAAATGCACTGTGAAGAGAAGCTGAAAATTTGGGAATGGGGAGTAGAAGGTACCTTCCCCCCTTGCAAGGTGTTCAAGGTCAAGGTGGGGACACAGATTAGGGGGTGATTATTACAGATGGTGTGATAATGTGTGAGGCAAAACAATGGCTGGATTTTATACAGGAGAGCATGTAAATGTACTCAGACCGGGACACGGGGGTTTTAGAGGATGTCCCACTGGATGGGGCCATGAGTGTTGGGAAGGTGGCAAAGAAAGGTTTAATAAAGAAACAGTAATGTAGGTGAAACTTACTCACGGGACTGAAGTCACGTTCAGGGACCTCAAACATAGTGGCTAGATCATACACACACACACACACACACACACACACACACACACACACACACACACACTGGATTTTCATGTCTGAGAAGGGTGGCAGGAAATCTGGGGACAGAAGCAGGAATCATTCCACAAAGGACCTCACATGTCCTTTCCAGCATTGAGAAGCTTGTGGCCTTAATGAGCTGAAAGTGTGGCTGAAGAAATGACTCATCAGTTGAGAGCACATACTGCTCTTAAAAAGGACTAGGGTTTGGTGGCTCCCAGAACCTACATTAAGTGGCTCTCAACCACCTGTAAATCCATCCTCTGGAGGACACAATGCCCTTTGGTGGCCTCTGAGGGCATTTCACTCAATATTCACAAACCTATGTTCAGGTACATACACATACACATAATTAAAAAATAAAAATAACCAAGCATGGTAACACACAACTTTAACCTCAACACTTAGGAGGCAAAGGCAGATGGGTCTCTGTAAGGCTAGCCTGGAGTTCCCAGACAGCCAGGGGTACACAGTGAAACCATTTCTCAGAGGAGGAGGAGGAGGGAGAAGGGAGAGAAGAAGGAGGAGGAGGAGGAGGAGGAGGAGGAGGAGGAGGAGGAGGAGGAGAAAAGGAGAAGGAGAAGGAAGAAAAATAAATAAAAATGAAATCTTTGAAGAGCTCAGAGGAATAATCAGATTAGCAGCCTAGCCACCTAGAATAAGATGGTCACATAAAACACAGTTAAAATTCAGATAAATAAGTGATACTTATTTTAATAATAACCCTGCTATAAAATTTGCCTGGGGACATATACACACTGTGAAGAGAACGATCTATTGCTATCCTGAAAGTCAAGTTTCAATTGGGGTCCTGCATTTTTATGCATTAAATCTCCCAGCTTCATTCTAGTGGCAGTGTAGAGAATGAATTGGCGAAGAAAGACCAATTTGAGGGATGAGTTGTTAAACTCCAGACTCACACAGAGCTGATGCTGGTGTTCAGGATGTGGACTCTTTTGTTGCCAGGACACAGAGAGCTAAAACCTGCAGAGAAAGACTATCTTTAGGTCTTATTCGGAAGTCAGCAGATATTTTAGGATGAATAGGTGATGTTAGTGTTCCTGTGCTGCAGCATTGGTCATAGGATGGAGACATCTGTTCCTCTGATAAGTAGATGCATGTGTGCATGTCTGCTCTGCAGATTGTGGAGTAAATGAGATCGTGTTGTAAGAACACCTAGGATACAATGTCTTAATGCTTCTTTTGGGTCTTAGGCCTAAGCTCACAAACACACAAATTTAGTGTCTTTATTATGATTTGAACACTTCAAAGGCTTCATATTATTTCAATGACTTTATTGTCAAAGGACATTAATGTTTAAGTCACAGTGTCAGATAAGGAAATCAGTACAATGAAGTACTCTGATTTTTTCCCCTGGTAACATGCTCTTTGTTACTCCAATGCCATCATAGGCCATGCATTTCCTAGCAGAAGTTTCACAGCTCACACTTGACTCCTCTGCCCTTTACAATGTCAGCATGATTCACTCTGCTACATGGCTCGTCTTTGAGATCTTACTTGGTTTACCTGTTGTATTCACACTAAACTGAAGGTTACCAGAAGGGGAAGATGAAGCTCTGCCTTTTTCTAAGAAATAGCCATGTAATCCTATTGGCTGGTCATTGGGCATATGGAAGACCTATTAATATTTGATTAACAGACTAGCATTGACAGCCAGGAATTAACACAGGGATCTAAGGTCATAAGGCATCTTACACACTTTGGATCCCCCTGAGGCTCCCTTTAGTCCTTGCCTTGAGGAACCACATGGAGGTGTATTTATACAAGCAGAGCAAACACAGAGCTGCAAACACAGGACTATTTAGAGGGTGTACTCTCCATCCTATAAAAAGTGCAGAATGGAACATAAACCACACTACAAGAGACAGAATCTTAACATCGATTGATTAGATAAGAATGGGGCGGCTAACAGTAAGTTAGATACTGTTTTAAGAATACCTCAGACACAAAGACTCAGTGGATTCTCTTGGGTTTCAGATCCAAATTTTGAAACATGAATCATCTTAGAGAGATAACTCATAAGGTTAAGAGCACTTCCTGCTCTCATGAAGGATGCAAGTTCAGACCCTAGGTCCTATGCCAGGTGGCTCACAACTGTGTCTGTGGCTCCAAGGGATCCGACCTCTTCTGTCCTCTTAGAGAATCTGCACACATGCCATGTATTCACACACACACACACACACACACACACACAAATAAAAATATAAATACTTTTTTGTATAATAGGAGTGCTGACATCTGATTCCTGCTTGCCTTCCCAGGATGCCCTGCTCAGTACTTGGCTCCTTTTTGGACCTTTTGAGTCCAGTGTTCCTCAGCCACTGTCTAGGTTCTGCACTATGCTGAGTACTGGTGTTGGAGTTCAATCTCTCAACTTATCAAGGAAGTTAATTCCCCCAATTGCTTAAGCTCCCCAACATTAATATTGTTTTATATTCATGAGTACATTCAACATGAATTCTGTGTGGTATCATTAGTCATATATGTATATTCTTCTAAATAAAATGCATATGACCTGTGCTTCCTACATGTTGACTGTAACAGGCGTTCTCGTGGCGATGCACAAAGCAGAATCCCTCACCAGTGAGCGCACAGTTTGCTGAGTCTCGGGATTCAATCCAGATGGTCCTAGGGGGCCTGAGCTCTTGCAGGTTTATCAAGTTCCCAGGCGAGGCGAACTGTGCTGAAACAGAACCACACTCTGCAACCAGGTGTTTCAAGAAATACATTCTGATGCTTTTCTGTATGTGTTTTATGTTTACAAACACAATTTCTAGAGTTCACTATTATGTTTAGAAGCAGGTAATCTTTCACTTTTATCTTTATTTCTATACCTACATCTTTAAAATGAAAATAAGATATGTATTCACATCTAAATATTTCAAAATAACTCTTCACAAAAAGTGATCAACCTAAATATAAAATTTTATACACCCATGCATACATTGAAGTATGTTTTGTATGGGTGTTTATTTATGTGGGTGTTCATATATAGGTGCTTTTGCATTCATGGGCACTTATTCATAGAGCAAACAGAGGACCATCTTGAGCATCATTTCTCAGCTGTTTTTTGAACACAGGTCCCTCACTGACCTTGAACTAGCAGACTACTCTGGCTACAAGTAACTCCAAGGAACTGCCTACATCTGTCTCGGGCACTGAGATTACAAGCGTGTACTACTATGCCTGGATACTTTAATGTATTCAGGACAGAATTCTGGCCCAGGTGCTTTCAAGGGAAGCACTTTTCCCATTGAGCCCACTTCCCAGCCCTTGAGGCACGTTTCACATAAATACATAGTTATAAGTACATTTCTAGGTGGCACTTACATTGGGCATGAATACATGCACATCATTAACCTGTTTCCATTTTCAGCGATGATTAAGTGCATGATTAGGTTCCATATTTTATGTTAAATTCATTTCCAAACTTGTTCCAACAGACTTGTCTTCCTGCTGGCTGGGTTAGACTTTATTAGTAAGATGATCTTTTCAATTTTCCTGGAGTACATGTCACACTACTGCCGTATGTCATATGTGAAACTGCCAAGTCACATGAGATCCACAAATTTGGGGGACCACCAGGGTCCTCCTGTAAAGTCAACTTTTGACCATTTTTCTTGTGCAGAAGTTGTTCCAGCATTTAATTAATGAGAACACAGCACAAACTCAATGTGTCCTGTACTCCTGGGTCATTTCTCCTCCCTCTGCTAGAAATGGCCCTTAGTTTCTTTCTTTTTTCTTCTTTTCGGTTTTTCAAGACAGGGTTTCTCTGTGTAGTTTTGGTGCCTGTCCTGGATCTTGCTCTGTAGACCAGGCTGCCCTCAAACTCACAGAGACCCACCTGTTGACTCTGCCTCCTGAGTACTGGGATTAAAGGTGTGTACCACCAAATGTTACCATATAAGGAAGTGGCCAGTTGTTCAGGTTTAAGCAAGACATTCACTGCTCCATTCAACACTACTTTCCCTTACACAATTAATCAGGATCCATAAGAAAAAGAGGCATGGCCTAGAAAAAAAGAAAGGAAAGAAAACCTAGAGCAATGAGGTTCAGGTATGCTGCTGGCTACTCGCTTCAGGGTTCACATTGTATCTTTATGCTACTGTTTTTGATCAATGTTATCCTTAAACCTGCAGTCAATGACACTCAGGGTCCATTAGCAACATGCTCAAGAGTTCTTTTCTTAAAGTGAAGAAACCAGGATTTCAGTGAATTCCTTCTGATCTCAAAGCTTAGTTCCAGAACATTGGATCAGCACTTCCATTTTAGGAAACAGAGGCTGAGAGAAAGGCAGTTATTTCAACAGAAGCTGGTAAGGAAGACTTCGATAATAAATCAAAATCCCAGGGAGTTCACTAGAACCCATGTGTCCCAATCAGGGTGACCTGAAAGCTGGAGGCAGCCTCTTGAGCACCAGTAAGATGAACTTGGCACATGAAGGGTGGTAGGAGTTCAGTGTAGAAAGCCATCTACATCATATGTCTCAAATACAGAGTGGTGAGCAGCCCTCACAGTAACTGTCATGACTATCTAAGACTCATAGACATTTTATTCACATCCATAGCCTTTATCAGGGTTTCTGGCCTGTAGTAAGTTCACAGCTGAACTTCTGGAAATTAATTGCTCAATTAGAGTTGTTCCTGTGTGCTGACTATCTTATGTCTAGCTTATCACAAGCTAGGGTCATTATATCACAGGATATAACCCCAACTGAGAAAATGCCTGTGTAAGATTAGGATGTAGGCAAGCCTGTAGAGCATTTTCTTAATTATTGATTGTTTAGGAAGGGCCCACCCTATTGTGGGTGGGGACACCCCGGGACTAGGGAACCTGGGTTCTATAAGAAATAACACTGAGCAAGCCATGAGGAGCAAGCCAGTAAGGAGCACTCCTCCATTGCCCCAGCATCAGCTCCTGCCTCCAGGTTCTTTCCCTGTTTTGAGTTCCTATCCTAATTTCCATCAGTGATGAACTTTGATGTGGTAGCATAAACCAAATAAACCCTTTCCTTCTCAAGTGACTTTGGTCACGGTGTTTCATCACAGCAATAGTAACTCTAAGACACCCTGCTTCAAGTCTGGCTTCCCTTCCTAGTTTACTAATAACTAACATTATTTGACTAAGGGGCCCAATTTTAATTCACAATCAGAGATAAGGGCTGCCTTCCATGCTTGTGCTTCTTATCTATACCACAAGGAAAAGCAGCTGCTGTCTCCAAGACTGGCTTTCACTTCTCTCCCATGTCTCCTTGAAATGAGGCCTTCAGCTCCACTAAACTTCACCTCTGGAAAACTGAGGCAGGATCAATGTCGATGGATAGTTGTGGAGAGTGAAAATTGAATCTCCCCTCTAGTGAGAAAAGAAGATACAAAACCTTTATGCCTGCATTAAAAGTTAGAGTTTTTGCTTGTTTAGCAAGATCTCTTTCCTTAAATACTCTTCAGGGTAAGATGTAACTCCCTTTGCTCCATGATGCACATTTATTAAAGACTCCATTGTTGTGGTGATCCGAATTGGAAGAGATGAGCCATTATTAGCCAAACAGGTAGCAATGATCCATAAGAACAAATGTCGAGAGTAGTCAGAAGGGAAGTCTAACAGTGAGGCACTCTTTCCTGAGTCAACTGCAATAAAGCTGCTTCTTAAGGGTCTGTAAGAAAGGAGCCTGGGGAAATGCTTCAGTTGCTAATGTGGTTGCCACACAGCATCAGGACCTAAGTTAGATCTCATGACCAAAAACTAAAAGTAATAAAAATAAAAATAGACATGGCAGTGTGTATCTGTGACTTCAGCACTGAGGAGGCAGAGACAGATATCTGGAGCTGACTGGCAGGCAGCCTAGACAAATCCCCAAACTCTATACTGTCTCAATAAAATAAGGTGAAAAACTATTAAGCAAGACATTTTATGTTGGCCTCTTGCCTCCAAATTCATCTTCATAAGTGTTCACACACATATAAGCACACATCCACCACACATGCTTAACCATACATATGTGCATGAGTCCTACTAAGGGGATAGAGATGAACAGTACCTAGTAATGGGTATTTTCCCATAATACCTGATGATACAGATGGGAAATTTCACCAGCCTGGCCATTCAGAACACTTACTGGATCAATTGTCCTACCTTAAAATCAAACCACCCCCGCAACCTTGCAAATAATGAATTCCAAGATTATCCACAAATAAAAAAAGTATTTTGCATGAAAATAAAACAGTGTAGTCAACAAAACCATGATTTCAGTAAGGAGAAATGCAAATGGGACTTGCTCCCAGTATCCACTTCTCTCATCTGTCTTCTTATTTATGGAGCCAGAGCACTGAATAAGGTATCACTAGCAACAGACTACCAATGGGTTTCCTATACACATGCATCTGCAGGTATTCTCTGCTAAGAATTTTCTCTGTCTTCATTTGTGTAGACTGTTGACTCTTATGCCATACTCAGATACTATATCCTCAGGTAAAATTCCTGTATTCGGTATTTTACTCACGACTGTAACAAAATTTTGAACAAAAGCACCTGAGGAAGAAGAGGTGATTTTGGCTCACAGTGTGAGGATACAGTCCACCCCAGTGGGGAAGGCAGGGCAGCAAGAGCAGCTGCCCAAAGGACATCCACAGTGAGGAAGCAGAGAGAGGGTGAGGGGATGCTGGTGCTGGGCTCACTTGTTCCTTTCTACCCCATCCAGAACCTCAGTCCACGGGATGGGTGGTGCTGTCCACATTTAGAGTAAGTCTTCACACCCCCACTAAGCTAATCTAGAAACTCTCTCACAGCGGTGTGATGGGGCTTTTAGACCCTGTCAGCTTCATAATGCTGTGTAGAAGTAACTGTCTTATTAAATAAGAAATACAGAGCCAATGCAAAGATGAAAGCCCAAGAGATCAGAGCTAAGAGCCTTACCCTTCACTGTAGCAGCTACTCTCTTCAGCCAAGAGACCTACTTCCTGTGTGTTTGTCTTTATATAGACTTTCTGTTCTGCCTTCTCATTGGTTCTAAACCCAACCACATGACTGCCTCATCACTGCCTGTCTGTACAGACCTCCAGGTCTTCTATGGTTGGTATTGAGATTAAAGGCATGTGTCTCCAGTGTTGACTGTAACCTTGAACACAGAGAGATTCGCCTAGCTTTGCCTCCCAAGAGCTGGGATTAAAGACATGCACTACCAATGCCCAGCTCTACAATGGCTTGCTATTAGCTCTGACCCTAAGGCAACTTTATTTATTAACATACAAATAAAATTACATTTCAGTACAAATAAAACATCACCATAATGCTGGCCATCAGAAGAGCCCTATAACTGCTTTAGTCCTTACTCGACAAATTCAGACTTCTCGCTGAACTTCATGATGCCATCCCAACATTCTGCTACAGATTTTCTTGGGCACTCAGATGGTTTAATACTCACATGTACATTTTAGTGGCTGGTGTCTTACTTTTGCTGGTGTCTAGTGTGTTTAAGAACAGATGCCCAATATGTATCCATATTTATTGACTGAAGTCTCATAAAAAACTTTGAACAACCACAGTAGTCTAGCGTTTTCCATGGCCAACAAGCTCACACACCAGTGTACGCCAAGGACCACACAGCTCTCATTCCTCAGGAGCCACCCACTTCCTTCCTTGAGACAAAACATCTCTTTGCCCTGATACTTGCCAAGTGACTGACTGTCCAGCAAAGGTCAGGATCTGCCTGGCTCTTCTTCCCAGTGCCGGGGTCAAATGTGCCTGCTCCTCACCCAGATTTTTCATGGGTGCTAGAGGGATGGAATGTAGGCTCCATGTGGGTAGGGCAAGCACTTCCCCACTGAGCCATCACCCCAACCCCACACGTGCTTCTCTAGAAAGTTTTCCTTTCTTATAAAAGAAATTTTTATTAAATTGCTTTTAGACTTTGAAAGCTTCAAAAATCCTTGATAACTCAGATCACAGACAGAACTATCCTACCAGCCCAGCCAATACTAAGAAGAGTTGAAATGTTGGTATCTTGTGTGAGTAATCCCTAGTCAAGAGCTTACCTACTTCCTATTTCTTACATCCCATTAACCACACCCAAGTTAAAAATCATGAAACCCAGGAATTAGCACATCCCACCATGATTTATGGTTTTATGATGACTAGTAAATCAAATTATGTGACTATTTTTCAATTGAGATCATTGAGTTCACCCCAAATCGATCCTTTAACTCAGTCTCTTCTCTAATTTAAAAACATAAAGAGCAAAGATTGAAGGAAAGCATCTTTCTGTCAGCCCCAAACGGCTCATTTCATGTCTAGTGAAATGCACCAGAAAGGAGAGCAGCTTGCAGAGGTCTCAGGCTTGTGGGCAAGGTAAGGGCTAAGTCAGCACTCATCTCTTCAGGCTTCCTGCCACCATACCATTCTGATATTTAATTATTTCCTCAAATACAGAACTGTGGGTTTACTTTTTATTTTTCCTCCCTTTAAATGTGGAACCATCCTTCAGAAGACTTATGAGCATGCATATGAATGTTGACTGAAATCACTATCACGGGAGACTGTTAATGAAAATGTGATTTCTGCCAACCAGAAGGACAGGCTGCTTCCTTTGATATGTTGCACCTCTGTGGCATTAGGCTCTGAAGGTCAGTCATTGGAAGGGAAGCAATCCTGCTTGCCTTGCTAGAATCCAGATAGCTCCAGATAGTATTATTGTTTTTTAATGTACATATTATTACTGGAGGCAGTGCATATACCATGACGCCTGTGTAGCTTTATGTGGGTCCTGGATATTGAACTCAGTTGTTAGGCTTACTTGGCAAGCTCCTTTACCTGCCATCTCACCAACCAAAGGCAGTATCCACAGTGTCAAACATGACCCTAAAAAGCTATTACTGTACCTGAGTATTATTTCTAAGTTAAAAACAAAAATAAATGTAGATGCTCTTTTTATTTTAAGAGAAAATAATAGTCCTAGGAATATAAAATAAGCTGAATGTTTTTCCTTTACCTATTCTTATAATGAACATCTTTAAATCTTTATAGTTAAACAAAATGAATAAAGAAGAAATGGTTAATTAGCATTTGAGTTAATAGAATTTGCTGAAAAAATGCATTCAGAATCACTCATTTTAATATATCCAGTTGCAGCCAGGCAGTGGTGGCGCATGCCTTTAATCCCAGCACTCAGGAGGCAGAGCCAGGCGGATCTCTGTGAGTTTGAGGCCAGCCTGGGCTACCAAGTGAATTCCAGGAAAGGCACAAAGCTACACAGAGAAACCCTGTCTCAAAAAACATATATATATATATATATATATATATATATATATATATATATATATATATATATATCTCCAGTTGCATACGGTAGGACATATTTCTAAAGTCAACATATTGTTATAAAATT
This sequence comes from Peromyscus maniculatus bairdii, assembly GCF_049852395.1. Lineage (NCBI taxonomy): Eukaryota > Metazoa > Chordata > Mammalia > Rodentia > Cricetidae > Peromyscus > Peromyscus maniculatus. The sequence continues at coordinate 16,115,700 of NC_134862.1, forward strand.
AAAGACACAGATTTGTTCTACTTCTTTTCTGTATGTGTGTGTGTTCCTGAGTGTGGGTGCATGTGTGTGTGTGTAGGCATGCATGAACATATGTACATGGGTATGTAGAGGCTAGAGGTTAACCTTGGATGGTGTCCTCAGTTATCAATGACCTTGGTGTTTGTGTCTCACTTGATCTGGAACTGCCCAGTTGATCAGGCTGTCCATCCAGGAAGCCCCAGGGCCCTGCATGTTACCCACCTGTGCTGAGGATACTCCCCTCTGCCATTTTGTCTAGCTTTAAATTTTTAACAGTGTATTTATTACCATGTGTATGTATGTGCATATATCACAACATGCATGTGCAGGCCAATGAACATCTTCTGAGAGTTGATTCTCTTCTTCTGCCCTGTAGGTCCCAGGGCTCAAGCTCAGGTCCTCAGGCTTGGCAGCAAGTGCATTTATCCATTAAGCTACCTTTACCCCACTTTTCATGTGGGTTCTGAGAATTTAACTCAAGTCCTACTGTTCCTACAAATGGCGCTTTACCAATTGAGCTGTCTCCCAGCCCCTTTTTCCTTTTCCTTTCAATACCTGGAGGTTTCTAAGTATTAACTGTAATCCTTTACAAAGAAATGATCCTGCCCACATTCAACATTGGAAGCACTGTTGATATTTTACACAGATCTTTTATTTCCAGACACAAATACATTTGTCTTGCTCGCTTCACTCTTAGAACAGCAGTGGCAGTGATTTAAAATTGAAATGAGTTATTTTGAAATAGGCAGGACAAATGTGACATTTTTTATGTTAAGACAGTGAAACTTTCCATTTGGAGTCAAACCATAATTGTCATATAAGTAACAAAAGGAAAATAAAAATCCAAGATGAGATAGAAAACTCTGCCAACACTGGGTAGTTTTCTAGGGTCTGTTGCTGTTGGAACCAATATTCTTCGAAGGCCTTTATGACAGGCCACTCTAGAGGCCATGTGGCCACAGAGAATGATGCCTGGGATGGGTGGGCCCTCCATGATGGGCTGGATTCACTGATCAGGAGTGCCACACAGCAAAGGTGAGGTGAACTTTTGCCTTCCCTGACCAAGTCTCTGGTCTCCAGGTACTTTCACTTGTGGCTGCTGGTGTTTCAGCTGTCTCCTGGAGGGACAGGGGTCTTCATAAAATCTCTCACCGCCAATGTCACTCACTAGTTCTTGTGACATATTCCGGTGGGAAGGGTGGTAGGGATTCCAGGAAAGGGGGTGAAGCATAGCACTCACAGGCCAAGGAGAGAGGAGAGAACTGCTACTCATTGCAAAGCACTCAGCGTTCTTTCTTTGATGTGAAAGTATGGGAGGGAATGGGACGGGGACATCAGGCTAAGGTGGTCAGTGAGGCCCTATCCACCAGGCTAAGATTTGAAGTGAAAACTTACTAATGGGTTCTACACAAGTTCCTGAAGAGAGACAAAAATCAGTGCCTGGCTCTTTTGATACTGCAGGCTTTTTATGTCTTCAGTTCTCACACTCAGGGCTGGGGATGAGACCTGGTGACTAGAAACCTCTGGAGTTCTTTCATTCTGTGAGAAATAACTACATTGCCAAGGTGGTAGCCAGGACACATTCTACTGACTTTGCAGGCCAAGGTTCTGTCCTGGATGATTGGGTTCTTCTCTGTAAGCTGCATCTCTCACTGCTCTGATTGGATCCCTGGCAAGAGTACCTTAGTGGATGAAGGGTTTACGTTCGTACCAGTCTGAGACTACAGCCTGCTGTGATGGGAAAGTCATGGTTGGAACAGGAGGTGGCTGATGAGTTTGCATTTGCTGTTAGGAAGCAGAGGCATGAGTGCTGGAGACCAGGAGGTGAGGTAGCTTTCTCTTCTCTTGTTTACTCCAGGCACTCAGCTTGGGCAGCTTTTCCCTCTTCAATTAACCTTTCAGGAAGCATTTTCATAGATACACTCAGAGGTGTGTTGCCATGGCGACTCTGAACCCCGGCAGGTTAACAGTCAGGATTAACTATGGTAGTATCTCAGTCACTTTTCTTTCTTCCTGGCTTCTGCTTGATTATGTTCCCAAGAGATCTTGGGCTGGGGAAGCCTGAGGTCAGAGTATAAGCGGCACATTCCATCCCTGCCCCAGCTCCTGTTCCTTTTTTCTGTCTGGTCCTGTAGTCCTGCCTCTGTACAGGAGTGAAAACACTGGTTACTGTCCACTGTGGCCTGTCAAAGCCAACCTTCCCTCATCACCCCACAATGTGGAGACGGTGTCTTTGTTCTATACTCATTGTGTTTGGGATCATCACCTGTTGCCCACTGGTGCCCGGATGAATATTGATCTCTTCTAGGTATTTCACACTCAACATGTCAGAACAAAACTCCACTGCACTCCCTGCCTGCCAAGCGTTTACATCCTCTCAGCTGCGGAGATTCCATTTCACCAGTTGTCAAACTCGAAACCTCAGAGCCCATCTCGCCTGCTGCCCGCTTCCTCTTGTGAACCACACAGAATCACTAGGGAAGTTACTTTGGCTCTCCTTTCAACACACACCCAGAAGCTGGTCTTGTGTCCTCTCTCCAGTGGTTGGGCAGAAGTTCCAGCTCTGGCTTTTATCTTCCCTTGATTCGATTAGTACCGCGATGCTTTTGCCGTTCGCTTTTGCGGTTCTCTTGTTTCCAGTGCCCAATTCCCACTCCACCAGTTCTGCCACTGACATACAATACATCAAATAGATTGGGATACACCTATTAGTGGCTCCCAACTCAAAATGAGGCCCTGCAAGGGTCAGCAAAGTCCCAGATCTTAAGTTCTAACCCTCTCTGAATCATAAACCTAATTAATTTTATCAATAAAAACTAGGAGTCAAATATCAGGGTAAAAACCTGAAAGATCAGAGAAACAGGGGAGCAGCCATATTCACTTCCTACCTCGCTGGTTCCTCTGACCAAAAGGGCTGAGATCCTGTCTCTGCTCTGCCTTATCACTTCCTGTTTCCTCTCTGTACAGACCCCCAAACCTCTATGGTTAACTAGTGGCTATCTCTGCCCTCTGACTCCAAGCAAGTTTTATTTGTCAGAACACAAACAAAATATCACACAACATCCCTCACTCTCAGGCCCACCAGCTAGAGTACACTGAAGTCCCTCCTGCAGTCCCGTGCCTGCATGTCCTTTCAGATGCTCGAGTCCCATCCTGACCACCCTGCTCAAGTGTGTCTCATCCCTTGCTGCTCTCAACGCTCATCTTCCACCTTGTCTTGACATTTTCTGTTTCTCAACATGGTGGTTGGCTAGTGTTCACAGTGTGTCACATCACTCAATGAGCTTCTGTTAGGTACTTCTCTCATTGCTGTGACAGCATTCCTGACAAATAGAACGTAGCAAAGTAAAGGTTTATTTTGACTAGTTTGAGGACACTGTTAGGGGAGGGAAGGATGAGGGAAGTGTGAAGGAGCTGGTCACATGGCATCCATATTCAAGAATCAGAGGTGAGTGCTGCTGTTCAGCTCACTTTCCTTCTATTCACAAAGTGCCTAGTGAGCACCCTTTTCTTTCTCATCAAGACCCCACCCAGAATGTGGACTGGTGCTGTCTACATTTAGGGGGAGTCTTTTCACCTCAATTAACCCAGTCTAGAAGCTCCGTCTTAGACACATCCAGATATTTGTTTCCTGGATAATTTTAGACGTTGAGTTGACAGCCAACATTAGTTGTCACACTACAAATTATCTCTCTCTCCTCCCTTCCCTCCCTCCCCTCCGCGCGTGCGCGCGCGCACGCGCGCGTGTGTGTGTGTGTGTGTGTGTGTATGAGTATATATTATTGTATTTGTGCAATTGTATTTGTACATGTGTGTATCTAAACACTAGAAATCAACATAGTGTGTCTCCCTTGATAATTTTTCACCTTACTTGACTTATAAGTCACCAGTTCAGCTGTACTTGTAAGTCACCAATACAGCTGGTCATTAAGCCCCCAAGAATCCTCCTGTCTCTACCTCCTATGTTGGGATTATAGATGATCAACACGAGGCCTGGCTTTAATGTGGATACTAGGAATTAAATGAAGTCAAGACTTTACGTTTATGTAATAAACATTTGAAATTCTGTGCCAGTGAACCTCCACATGTCTTTGAGGGTTGCACACTTGAACCTATGACATCTAATTGACAGGTTTAGATCCACTGTTCACACTCTGTCTCAAAGGCAAACTGGGGACTTTTATGCAGGAATTTCTGCTTCCTTTAGAATTGCTGTGACCAAGCATGCAGGGCTGTGTGAGAAAGAAAAGGGTGCTCACTAGGCACTTTGTGAATAGAAGGAAAGCATGAATAACAGGCTATTTTGAGAATGAATGTGACATGAAATTCTACTCAACATGAGGAGGATAGCTCAGGATGCTCAGGCTCCACTCTTGAAAAGCAAACATGTTAAGATTTAGAAGGAGACCAAACTGTAGCCTTTCACCCTACAAATAATACCTTACCGGATACTTCAGGAATCCATGTTTTATTTTAATGTCTCTTCTCTGTTTCATAGCCTATTCATAAAATTTAAATCTTAATTTTCAACTAATCCTTGATACTCTTCCTGAGGTTTAGGCCTGACAGTTCAGTAGATGTTTGATATGCACCTTGAGAAACAGAGGGTAGAGTAAGAAGAGAGGTGACCCTGAACCCTGAGTCAGTCCAGCAGATAAACATGTGGTACTCAATGTGTATGGGGGTGATCCTTGAGCTCAGAGCACAGGTGATCTGCTATACAGCCTGTGTCTTCCTGATAATAGCTTTGTGCCTGGTCACTATGAGGATTCTACTTTTCACTCGCCCTGGGTCTTGGTGGCAGCCTGCATACCTTTGTGGGTTCCAGAACCCACAGGATGCTGTACTATCTCTTCATTGTTAACAACCTGCCAGACAATCTCAGACTGATTTATTCTGCAAAAAGTCAACATTCTTTGTACCCTTTTCTGAAATGAGTAGTCTGATTCCATATCAGGGCAGGGTAGCTATGGAGAAACATTCGTAGAAGCATATACCTGTTGTATACATTAAAGACCTAGATTGTACTGAATACCATCAGAAATTAGACTCTTTGTGTACAGTAGAGTGTGTGTTTAAATGATCAGGTGGATCTCGGTCTTCTCCAGAACAGATGGTAATTTAATAAGGATGTAGCCACTGGTCTTTCTAATTGCTTTAGAGGATGAAATCATTACAAATATTGGACAATACTTTCCTCTTTATTCAAATCAGTTAGTAAATCCAATTACTAGATTGCTACATCTTAATAATTTTACATTAATAATATAATAACACATTATTGTAGCATACTTTATGTAATATTGTAACAAAGCAGTTGTAACAAAATTACATGTAATATGTAATAAGTGCTAGTTAGTTTATATTCTAAACTTCACACAACCTACAGTCAAGCTGATGTGTCTGTGGGGAAATTGTCTTGGTTGTTCACTGTGGTAGGAGGATCCAGCCCATAGTGGGAGGGCACAGGGCCCTGGTTTGAGGTCCTGGGGTATGTAAGAGTACAGAGTGATGGCCGAGCACTAATAGGTGACAAGTGTCTCTCCTGGGACAATTACCAAAAATTATAAGCCAAATATTCTTCTAGGGTGCTTAGCACAGTAACAGGAATGAAACTAGGGCAATAATTTTCTCAATTTTGGGCACAAATAAGAGGAAATTAATTGATGGGTCACAGAATAGCAGATGTTATTCACAGTGTACTAATTCAGAAAGGATTGTTTATGAACTACAGAAACCCTGAAGCCTTCAGTCATGACTGAAAAAGTACAACCCCACCAATAGACAAATGAGCAAGTGATTCAAAGGCATTTCCAGAAAAAAAAGCAAAAAAAGTCAAAATGTATAAAAAGCATGTTAAAAGCACTTAGTCATACTGAAAATCAATAATGTATATTTAAACAGTGATGAGAGTTTGCTTGTTATTTATTAACCCTGGCATGAAGCACAGAACTGTGTAAGATCAGGGATGGGCATTGCTGGAGAGCCAGCTGGCAGAGAGAGGCAGAGACTGAAACTACCTGCCACAATGAGCAGGGAGCCTAGAGGATTCTACAAGCTTTCCCCATGCGAACACTTTTGGGAATGGTGCAAGCAGTTCCTTTGTGGTCTTAGACAGGCTTGAGTGACAGGCCCACATATTCTACTTGTAAGCAGGGATAGCCCAGTGAAGATCCTGAAGATAGGAACTGGCAGGCAGGAGCTACTGTCTCTGTCATGGTTATTTCACACTGCCACAAATAATTGAAACTAGCCTTATAGATACAAAGAAAGGAACCATAATCCAGTGAAACATGGTTCACAAAAATAAATCTGGAGGGCTGAAGAAATGGCTCGATGTTTAAGAGTAATTATTACTCATCTAGAGGACCCAAGTTCAGTTCCTACTACCCATACCAAGTAGCTCACCACTGCCTGTAACTCCAGCTCTAGTGGATCCAGTGCCCTCTTCCGGACACCACAGGTTCTGTACATAGATACACACATATACACAAACACAGGTGCACACACAAAAGCCACATACACACACAAATACACATAGACATACACACAGACATATGCACACCTCATGCAAATATATCCACACACACTATTTAAAAGTCTTAAAAACTAAATCTATAAATAAATAAATAAATAAATAAATAAATAAATAAATAAATAAATAAATAGCAAGAAGTGGGCTGGTTTGGTTCAAGATATCATTTCTTCTTTGTCTGCTCCTCTATAATTTATTCCAACATTTAATTTTTCAGGTTAAAACTTAACAATGTGGATATACAATAAATATTGTATTTATATGGATTATCATTATTATCAATAGGAAAGAGAATGGAAATACAATAAGAAGAACAAAAAATAGCCTGGTGATATGGAATACCATCCTATCATTCACTTGTGTGTGTGAGGTGTGTGTGTGTATGTGTGTGTGTGTGTGTTTGTGTGTGTGTGTGTGATTTGTGTATGCATGTGTGTGCTTACATATGTTTATGTATATGCATGTGTGTTTGTGTGTGTGTGATCTGTGTGGCATATGCAGGTATGTGTGTGGGCAGAGGAGTACAGGTCCTCAAGTACTCTGCCCTACCACTTTAGCCTCAGTCACTTGAGACAGAGTCTTTCACTGAACCTAGCTAGACTGGCAGCCAGCAAATCCCAGAGATCCCCCACAGTGCTTCAGTTCCATGCTAGCACACAGGTATACCCCATTTAATATATGAGTGCTAGGGATTCAAATTGGGGTCCTTAAGCTTGTACAATAAGTGCTCTTACCCACGAAGCCAATCTCTTCAGCCCTCATGTAATGATTTTATTAAGAAAGGGCACAAAAGGCTATGATTTTTATAAGAACCTTTAATTTTCTCAAAAATTTCAGCAACTGAATTTTTTCACGAAGTATAACCAACCATTCCAGGTTACCATGAAACACAAGCTTTGGGAGTTTGGATGGAATCTCACTTCCTTTCAGTCTTTTAGTGCCCATCCCTTCTTCAAGTGAACATGGCACTTCATGAAAATTGTAGCATTTTTCTTTTCTTGATCAGGAAATAATGACTTGGAAAATGCCCAAGGGAAGAAGAAAACTGTCAAGCTACATGTACAAGAGCTTACAGTACTGTAGACACTACCTCTGATAAAGAAACAGAGGGCTGCCTCCTGAGAGACCCTGGTGCCCAGGTGTGAATGAACAAGGGATGTATCTGATGCAATTGAAAAAGGGAGATCACATGGAGATTACACCTTCTCACTTCCTGGCTAAAACTTTATCCTCTGTCAGCCTCAGCTTTCACATGTTACAGTCACTATGATAGTTGCCGTCTTGAGGGGCTGGCTTGTGTCTTCTGACTCAGTTTGTAGAGCAGTCACTTTCTCATTGCTGTGACCTGACAAAAGCAACTTAGGGAAGAAAGAAAGGGTTTCTTCTGGCTCCAGCTGGAAGGTGCAGTCCCTGCTGATGGAACCATGGGGCAGCTGGCCACATCGTGTCTACAGGCAGCAAACAGAGACAGATGAGTGCTGGTGCTCAGTCATTTTCTCTGTTTATGCAGTCCAGGACCCTGGTCTGTAGGATGGTGCTGCACACATTGAAGCTGCGTCTTCCTAATTCGTTCAACCCAAGCTAAAACCTCTCCCACAGGCACGCACCAAGGCTTGTAGGGGGATCTAGATCCCGTCAAGTTAACAGTCAATATTAACTATCACACTCTCCGTATTTCCAGTTTAAGACTACATGTTTATTCACAGTGCTAATTAACAAAAGGAAGTTGGCTGTCAAAAAAGCAAGGCATATTTCATGGACTACCATCAGGATTGTCTTGAAATGCCAAGGTTCTGGGCAGCATCTGAAGTTCCCACTGTAAGCAGTCACAAAGCATTTTAAAAGACAAGACATATAAAGAAAAGGTGACAGTAATAAACTAGTAAATGACTGAATTAACATCTTAGCAGAGGAGAGCATTGGAGTAAATCTATTAAAATATGTACAAAAATATAAAACACTTCAGAAAGAACTTTTCAGAAGGCTGAAGAATAGAGAGAAATACAGAATAACAAGTGACATGCCATGGCGGCCCAAGGTCATATAGCCTGGGCCACAAAAGATTCCTTAGACTAATAACCACTATAAGAAACTGTGAGGTTTTAATGTATGTAATTCCTTCCCAAATGCCGTGCCCCAGGGACAATATTGTCTGTACAGGGTTTCTGTCCTTATTCTTTGCCCAGTTTTCTCTCTGCAAGAGAAGCTGAACACACACATACCTTCTACAAATTAAATTGTAGGCAGAAAGGTAGGTGGAGTGAATGCTTGTAGGTCTGCTTGAATGACAGGTAGTTAGTGTCTCAGATTTCAAATCAGTTCATAAGCATCTACACACTTTCTTCTGTGTATGATGACATGTGTGCAGGAGCATGCCTGTATAGGTACACATTTAAGTGAGTGTGCATATTTACACAGCATGTGGGCACTCAATCTTCTTTATTCCTCCCTCTTACAGTCCTTAGTGACCCCCCAGTTTCAAGTACTACACACATACAGATATGTATATTCAATCAAGACTGGAATATTTGTCTTTCTGATTCTAGATGATTCCACTCATCATCATGATTACAAATTCCACCTATTTTCATGTCAATCATATAATTCCATTTTTCTTCACAGCTGAATAGAATTCTGTTGAGTACATAGACCCTGTTTTTTACATCTATTCTTCTTCAATCCAATCAACATTCAAGCCAATTCCAAGTCTTGCCCATTATATCATGCTATGTAAAGACAGTGTACAAGCCTCTCTCTGAATGCTGACTTTGATTCCTTGTGAGTTTTCCATAGTAGTGTAATTGAATTTTATAACCATGTTGTTACCTTCATGAGGAACCTCCATGTTGATTTCCAGAGTCATTATAACTGTCACTATTCCTTCCAACAGTGTGTAAAGGTAACTCCCCCACATTCTCACTAGTGTAGGCAGAGTTTTCCTGTCCCACAGCTGCTCTCAAATAAACACATTGAAGCTTATATTAATTATAAGTGATTGGCCAATAGCTCAGGCTTATTACTAACTGGATTTTACATTTTAAGCAAACCCATATTCCTTATTTACACTCTGCCACATGGTGGTACTTTTATTAACAAGGCATGTTCATCTCCTGCTCCCTCTGTATCTGTGTGGTGAATCCAGACTCCACCCGCTGCAACCAAACATATATATATGAAGTAGGATTTCAGCTGATTATGACAAGCTATAACTGGAAGAAGCCAAGGGCCTTCCAAAGGTCAAGCTGAGGCTCAAGGAGTCTTGGTGATATTGGCTTTTGATTATTAGCCATTTCCTGCTATGAAAATCTCATTTGCTATTGTAGTTTTTCCATCATTTATTGGGCACAATTTGCCCTCTACTAATGGAATATTTAGATAACCTTCTGTGCTGACAACTATACACAGCCAGAACCCTAGTTCAAGCCTCTCTGTAATTACTGTCATTGGCAGCATCCATCCGGGACCATCCCCAGATGATGAAAGTATCTTATCAGAGATTCCTCTGTATTCTATAAAAACAGACTTAAAGCCGGGCGGTGGTGGCGCACGCCTTTAATCCCAGCACTCGGGAGGCAGAGGCAGGCGGATCTCTGTGAGTTCGAGGCCAGCCTGGGCTACCAAGTAAGCTCCAGGAAAGGCGCAAAGCTATGCAGAGAAACCCTGTCTCGAAAAACCAAAAAAAAAAAAAAAAAAAAAAAAGACTTAAGCATCCAGACTATCTGTTTGAGAAGGCCTGATAGATATGCTAATTAAGCTTAACTTTCTCCCTTACCAATTCTTATCTTTAGTTTTAGATTTACCTTTAGCTATTAACTCAGAACTAAAAGGTTCCAACTTATAGGTACATCTATCTGTCACAGAACTTGCCTTGCCAAAGTTGCCTAGTGACCAAGCACACTTGCCAGAAATGGCAGGAACAGAGATATCTTGGAGAGATAAGGGTCAAAAAGATAAAAAGACAGTTTTATTTCCAAAGAAAGATGAGACAGAGAAGAAAAAAGAAAATGGAAGAATCAGATGGATAAGAACTGGAGAGGAACAGACGGAGATGGGAAAGAACTAGATTGGAAGGATTAGAAGACAGAACTAGAGGAATGAAATGGAAGATGAGAAAGAGCCAGATGAGGAAGAACAAGATGGAAAAGTAGTAGATGGGAGAGGAGCTAAGATGGGAAAGAACTAGATGGATGAGAAATTAGATGAGGCAGAACCAAGATGAGAGAATTAAAATAGAACTTATAGGAGACAACAGATAAATGTAGAGAGAAAACAGACAAGAAAAGAGCTAGACATGAAACAGAACTGAAGCTGTGTAGATAGGATTTTATCCCAGAGGAATAAAGTAGATGGACAAAGAGCTTGGTGTACTTAGATTCTTTTCTCAAAAATAATTTTTGCCATTTGTAGCTTCTCTTCTGGTCCTCTGGGGAGAAAATTATTAAGGCTGGTGCTTAATAATACTTGAGATCTCCCCTTCTTCCTCCCAGCATTCTCCTAGTCTGGTTTTCCTGCCTAGCCTTATTCTGTTCAGCTATTGGCCAGTCAGCATCTCTATTAAATTAATCAGAGCAACATATATTCACACAGAGTAAAGAAATATACCACAGCACACTAGTATCTTTCTTTTTTTTATTTATTTATTTTTTAATGTATACAGTGTTCTGCCTGCATATATCCCTGAAGGCCAGAAGAGAGCAGCAGATCTCATTACAGATGGTTGTGTGTCACCATGTGGTTGCTGGGAATTGAATTCAGGACCCCCACCCCCCACAAGAGCAGCCAGTACTCTTAACCTCTGACCCTTCTTTCCAGCCCTGTGTTTTTATTTTCTTAATGGTGACTTTTACTAGCATAATATGGAATTTTAATGAACTTTTAATTTGCATTTCCTTGATGATGAAAAATGCTATTTTTTTCATTAGATTCCATGTCAATTTGTACCTCTTTTTTAATAGCCTTTCATTAATACATTTATTACTTTGATGACTTGGTGGGCATTGGTGCTTAATATTTTGATTCCATTATGGAGTCTGGGTTTTAAGAAACTGATCCCACCATTTCATCATTAAGGTTTGTCATACACACACCTCTTATGGCTCATGTTCATTTTCATCTTGAATAGAGTTAAAGTCACCACGAAAACACTTATGAAAACATTTCTAGAAAACTTTAACTGAGCAGAGAAGACCTACCTTGAATGTGGGTGGCACTATCCCGCAAGGTGGGGGTCTGGACTGAAGGAAAGGAAGAAATCTAGCTAAGAACCAGCATTTATCTGTCTCTGTGTCCTGACTATGGGTGCCTGTGACTGAGCTCCTCGCCTTCCTAACCCTGTGTGTCCTCCACTGGGTAGTTTGTAGTTTGTACCAACAAACTGTAGCCAAAATCAATCTGTCCTTTACATTGCTGCTTGTTAGGGATCTGGTCCCTGCAACAGGACAAGTAACTGATGCAATGTTCTCCTTTTTCAATTTGCTGAAATTATTTTTCAATAATAGATGTTTATATATTTTATTGGACATCTAATTTTTATCTATTAAACTAATCATAATTGGCACTTGAGCTTGCAATTTTGAAAAGAATATTACATAGTGTTCTAATGAAAAGCAATTCTTGTCATGTTGATTGATGCTAAGTTCTTATAGGTTTCATTCCACTCTCAATGACAAGTTTATTATTTGTATAGTTCTCCAGGCACCAATCATTAGTTAAATGTTTTTCAAAACATTTTTCCATGAACCTGTTCAGACTCTCCTAATTATTTTAAAATCCTGTGTCCATTTTAACTCTTATTACATTTTATTTTACTTTTTGTGAAATTTTAGTAGGACACACTGTGAAATCTAGCCTATTGGTAGTTGTCCACATGCACAATACTCTACTGTCAAAGGTGTGAGATTGAAAATGGATCTCTAAGCATTTTCTTGGCAGCAGAGAAAGACACACTATTGCAAACTTTTGCTACCTTTAGTCTCTAGCCTTAGAGAGAGGGTTCAGACCCTTCTCTCCAAGCTTATATCTTATTGTTTTATGTGCTTGTGTCTGTTCATATTTGTGCAGGTGTGAGCATGCTTGCTTCTGTATATGTATATGAGTCTCCATGGGTGTGGATACCAGGGAGCCACCTCAGGTGATCACATTCCTCTGGTGCCATCCACCTTAACATTTGTTACAAGATATCTCAGTTTTATTTGGAATTCAGCAATTCATTATGGGTCCCATGTAATTCCCAGTGATTCACCTGTCTCCACCTCCACCCCCAACTCTCCACCCCCAGTGCTAAGATTACAAATGCCAAGAACAATACTTGACTTTTTCGTGTGGGTTCTGGGGAATCAAACTCACATCCTCATGTCTATGAGGCAAGCACTTTACTGACTGAGACAACTCTGTCACCTCCCTTCAATATATTTTTCACAAACCATTTGGGGTGAAATTACAAGCAAGAGGCATAATTTTCACACCCACTAATCTCATTTCTTCTCAATTGTCTGACATTTGCATGCTGACTTCAACCTGATTCCTCTTGGCTCTCCCCAGACTCTCATAGACCTTTCCCTCTGGCCCCCAAGTTCTTAAGAGTCAGTCACTGTATACCAGAACTATGTTGAGCATCTCTCATTTCTCACCTTCCCCAGCCTGAGTTCTTGCCTAGCACTGTGTGTAAATAGTCAATCCAGTTATTTACCATTTTCAAAGCTCACTCAAGTGTCTCACACCAGGTAAAAACTTGTAACATCTGCATTATCTGTGGATCACTCCATCCTCACAGACTAGAACATTTTTAGGTGTATTTATCTCTTATAAAGAAGAAAATAATATCAAAGAGTAACAATTTCTAAGGATTATAGAAATCATATCTGTCTTCCTTGTAACCAGAATGTGTTTAACGTTATGGACGTTTGAGAAAGAAAGTGACGGATCATTTACAGGACTCTGACCATCGGCTGAATCCTTTATGTGTCATCACGTTTAATCCTCTCGCAAGTGGTGCTGCTAAGAAAGGTTGATGCCCTCATTTTTACCAAAGAGAACAAAGTTCAGAGAGGGTAACTAGATTACTCAGGAGTCTTCATCCAAAACTTTACTCTTTTCACATGACGCCAAGTCTCCTCATGGGACTTGTCCTCTGGAGCATTGAATAATGCTTACATCACCTCCTGAGCCTCCACCTCATGGGAGATACAGACAGCAAAGATCAACGGAAGCAGTAAGAAATGAGGTCAATCCTAAGTTAGGGAAAGGACCACAACCAGGCAAGTAAGGAACAAAAGGGAAGGAAAAGTAATACTTGTCTTATTTAGGGCAGTGCTCTGGTTTCCTTTCTGTTACTGCAATGAAACACTCAGCTAAAAAGCCACTTAAAGGAGGAAAGGATTTATTTAGCTTCCACTTCCAGGTCACAGTCTGCTATTAAGGGTGGGCAGGACAGGAACTAAAGCAGAAACCATGTGGGAGCACCCTTTGGCTTGCTGGGTAGCTTCCAGGTTTGGGAGCACCACTTGCTGACTAGCTTCCAGGTTTCTGCTAGCTTTCATCCTTAGTAGCCAAAGCAATCTTCTTAGGCCAGTAACCCCAGTAAGGCTCACTGAACAAGCTGTATTTTAGTGTCTGGGGCAAAAAAAATGTCCATATTTTTCAAGAAGGCAAAGACCACCAGCTATGTCTCCATGGCAGGGCTGTAGTGTAGATTATTGCATAGCATCTATTCACCACAGGTAGGGAACCTACAGCAGGCCAAAGTGACATTCCCTCCCTCTGAAGTTCAGCTCAGCGAGCCAATGAGTTTTGGGGGGTTAGTTCCAGGAGTGTGGTGAAGGGTACATACAGGAGCAGGATATCTCAAAAGCAGCTTCCTCATTGCAAGCCTCTGTCAGTGTGTGATAACTCAGAAAAGCTGCAATCCTAGAGTGCTCTGCACCACTTGAAGGCAGAGCTGAGAATCTCCTCTCAGGAGAACTGCTAGGGTCCTGGTGAATCTTGTTTCAACTTTTCCAGACAAATGTGACATTTGTTTATGTCCGATTCTCATGAGCCTCCCCTATCCTTCATTGAAAGGAAACTGCTACACAGCACAGGCCTAAACCTAACTTGAAGGTGGTTTACTTTTTACTTCCAGAGTGTGTCTTGCTGGCTCTGTTATGGGATAAAACAGGAAAAACTAAGCCAGGATAGTTTTGTTGATTAATGGAGTTTGGGAATACACTGGGATTTTCCATCAGTCATGGAATTTATCACAGATACAGAAAAGAGAATAAACCATACCCAGTTGCAGTTGGTAAGAATAGGGAGGATGTGGGCCACAACTGGCTTAAGACTCACAGGAAGCCCCTGAGGTGAGCACTGGGTCTGTGGCTCATGGGAAGTCCTGAAGCTGAGAGCTGGGAGCTGCTGTGACTTCTTTAGTCAAGTTTGTAGCTCCCCAGAGAGACACATTGGGGCAGGAGCACACTGCCCCAGTCCCATTGGACTCTGGACACGCTGCCCTATGCGCTGTCGACGCTATTCTCCACCTCTGAACAGAAGTCTCCAAAAGTGGCTTGAATAGAGTCTTACTCTGTCGGTCTTTCCGCTTGAGCTTTCAATTCCGCCTGTGACAGAGAAGTGTGGTTTAGGTGTGCTCTGAGAGTGTTACCCTCCTGAGGAAAGTGTGTGCAGAAGACACTTGTATGTTCTCAGCATTACGAGTTTGGCCCCAGATTATCAGCAGATGATCTGAGGGCACTGATCTAGTGTCTAGGTGAAGTTCTTCACAATGGTAACCAAGGACAGTAAAGATAACTAATGGCCATGGACAGATCTGGGGTTAATCACAGCGTTGTGACCTGGAGCAAGTCACTTAAATACTCAAAGGTTTAATTTGTTTATAAAACCAGGATAACAATGCTTCATTCAATGGTGACTGGGGTCACCTGTGACAGTGGCCCACTGTCTGAATTCAGTAGCTGGGCCATGCTGTCATAATAAGGAGAGTGCATGTAAATGAGAGAACGTCAGATATGAATGGTCATTTGTTGGTGGAAAGGGATACTTTGGTATGTCAATAAGGAAAATGTAGCTCACAACCCCCTTTCAGGAACCATCCCTTTTCTCTCCAGCACAGGGATAAAATATATTTGCCCAATTCTCTGGGTGCCCTTCCAAGGTGTTGTCAGATGCCAGAGGTCTGAGTCAGCCAGTAAGGGTCCTTCCAGGAAGAGATAATTTAGAAGAAAACTGGAGGGGAAAACACACACACACACACACACACACACACACACACACACACACACACGTATCCTCCGGCCTTGTAGATCTAAGTGCAATTCATGAAACAGCTTTGTCAGAGGTAGTTGGGAACTCGATAGGAAGTCAGAATCTGTGGATTAACAGTCTTCATGAAAAATATGCTTCCTGTCAATTAGTAGCCATGCCCATTTTTTCTGTCTGTGTCTGCTGTATGTACCTCTAAACTGAAGTTTCAGTTAAAGAAAACATACTCACACCTAGGTACAGGGCTAGGCAGCAGTGGGGTGAGGGAGAGAGGGCAAGCTCCGGGCTCAGGGAGAGACCATATCTCAAAAACTAAACTGGGAGCAGCTCAGGAAGAAACCTAATGCTGACCTTTGGCCTCAGAGTGAATGTGCATGTACACCCACATACACACACACACACACACACACACACACACACACACACACACACACACTCCCGCATACATGTGCAAAAATAAAAGAAGCTAGACTTCATTCTGAACACATTTCACAGGCAGTAACCTGTGACCTAATTTTTCTAATAGTACTTATTTGTTGTTTTTTGTTTTTTCATTCTGATTTTTCTCTCTCAAACCCTGACTTAACCACCTGAGACAGAGCCAAAGATGTTGGAGAAAATGTCTTCTTTCCAGGAGACATTTGAACTACTGTTCCATCAAAGCTAAACTTAACCTTGCTTGGGGCGGGGGTGGGGCTGAGGGAACCCTTAACTGGGTCAGGAAAACGGCTCAGTGGATGAAGCACTTGCCAGGCAAGTGTGAGGACAGGAGTTCAGATCTCTAGAATCTGTCAAAACCTGAGTCTCTTCCAATGCCAGCAATGCAGAGATACAGACAGAGGTCCCCAGGGTCCACACTGGGCAGCTAGGTCAGCAAATCAGCCATCTCTGGGCTCAATTGAGAGGACCCAAAACAATAACTACAGTAACAACTAACATCCTATCTGAGCCTCCACATGTACAGGTACACAAGTTCACACAGACGTATAAACATGCAAACATATGTGCACACACACCACACACATGCACAAACAAAAAATAAATCAAGAGAAAAAAAACTCCTTAATTTCCAATCAGTTCTTTGTCAGGATCATTCAACTTATAAACTACCATGATGGAAATGTTTAGAAAAGGAAGAAGGAAACCAGCAGTAAATATGCTTAGATTTGACAGTACTGAGAATTGACACATCAACATCACAGGCTTTGTGAGGACAGCATAGTGGAATGCTTGATTCTCAGCCACTTCCTCCTCCTCCACAAATCCCTGCTCATCATTTTGAAACACAACATTTTTTTTTTGTTGAACAATGACATGTAATTTCCCCAGGGTTATAACTAGTATTCAGTGTGTCTTTTTTTCCCCTTTACGTTATTTAATTGCTGAAGAATTTCTCCAAAATGGAAAATATTTAGTGCATACAATAAAGTGGGTTTTCCTGCTATTTTAATCTATCCATTAATAACTGGAGAGATTAGAGGAGGAGACAAAACTAAGGTTGAATTTACATGACCATAACTCTGCTAATTTAAACTTCATTGATGATTACAAATTACGAAAGGAGATCCCTAGACCTGTTCGTGTGACATTAACATTAATACCATTTTATTTCCTCATAGCTACAGCCAGTATTTGCTGAAGAATCACAGTTTTGATTTAGGACAAGCAAGGAGAACGTTTTACAAGGAAAAGTAGAACACGCTGAAGTATTTTGCCAGGAACAAGCTTTTTATTTTTAGTCTGTCCCCAAAAAATCATTATCTAGAGTCCGGAAATGCCACAAAAATCATTACATTTGAGAAGCAGGAGGCCATTCCACAGAACCTGCAGGATGCATGCCATCGGGTGGCTATGTTCTCCATACCAGAGATCTTTGTCTGCAGTGGCCAGGCACAATTGGGACCAGGTCACCCAGATGACCCTCTGTAGTCCAGCATACCGTCCAGCTCCATACTCTGGCCCAGTAAATTTAAGCAGGGTATTGGCTGATTTATTATTAACACTAAATACTTCCACAAATGAAATCTGTTTATTTTCTCCCTCAGACTTTGATACACTTTTGAAACAATGCATGTGAAAGGATACAAACACCAAGAGAGATGCACTGGGGATTTAGATGTAAGCTCTACCCTGTCTCCATTTCAGTAAGAAAATGACTTTCCAGGTGCTTGGGGAGATGATGCCATGAGCTATAAGCATGAGGGTTTGTGTTAGAATCCTTAACATCCACTTAAAAACTAAGACATGCAGTGTGTCCCTGTAACTCCACAGTTGAGGAGACAAGCCTGGAGGATGCCCAGGGACCGTTGACCTGACCAACCAGCAGAGCCACAATAGTGAGTTTTGGGGTCAGTGAGAGACTCTCTCAGAAAGAGACGTTCAGAAGCAATTTCAGGAAAATAACCTCTGGCCTCTACTTGTTCCTGCATGGGCGTGCACACCCACATACAGAAAACGAGCATGCATGCACACACAAGTAACAGCATTACTAAAATATCTTTCCAGAAGAGAGTAAATACTTAGTTTAGAACCCCATATAAAATACAGCCAGAGTGTGAGTGAAGACTACTCATGTCAGTAGTGACCATTCCTGGCCAATAAATAGCTTTATCATGGACATAAACCACAGAATTTCAAGCCAACAAGGGACCTGGTGATAAAGCAGAAATGTTGCAACTTTCAGATCCAAATGTCTGCACAATTTACATATCACTTCCTTATTCAGCAGTCTTCCAAGCATGTTATCAACACAGTGCTGTGGTTACTGGAAACTGAACCCTTCCTATGGACAAACACTGTTCTCTACTGGTGACTTATCTTTGCTTGACCATCCCAGTCAGTTGAGGGCCACCTCTTTAGCAAGGGAGTTGTACCCACAGCAATGAAACTTAATTTGCCTTACATAGCTTGCATATTCTTAAGACTCCCAAGCTCTATATAATCAGACTCTCCTCCTCATATCTGATACATTTCATGCATCTTTTCTAGCAAAGTAGGAGTTGCTGCCGGAACAAGTGCCTTATGCCCCAGGAGATCTCACATAACTTTGGATCCTATGCATTCTCGTCTGTCAGATAGTGAGCACTATTCCTGGTCCTACCTACCTGAGATACATTCTAGAGCAAATAAAGAAGGATTTATAAATCACACATGTTTGGGTATAGTGCTGATCGTCTCCATATTCACATTAAGAACTCACTCTCCAACCCTGTGTAACTTGGTAAACAGAATTGTTTTATTGATATTCAGTGATTTTTTTTATTTTAGGATTTAAATTGCTTGCTTTACAAACACTAGAATCTAAGTTAGATCAATAAAACCCATATTTAAAAAATGTCTATTCAATGATACACACTTGTAATCCCAGCACTGGATGGGGAAAGAAAGACAGGCAGGTGCTCCATTACAGACACCCTAATGTAATCATGTGCCACAGGGAGAGCACCTATCTCAGAAAACAATCTGTAAGGTGCTGAGAACAACTCCTCAGGATATCCTCTGGTCTCCATATGGACAGAAACACATGTATCATACAACATACACATATACCTGTATGTACACTCACACACAGATCTACACACATGTATAGAACCACATGCATACACACAGAGAAAGATGCTCAGTATCTAGATTATTTTTTGGTCCAATCTAAGACTGCCTTTAACATACCTAAAATTCTGCTTGTCATTACTGATCAATTGCATTGTGATCCTCACTGTAGAAGAAGTCATGGTCTCTGCACTCAGAAAGAGATGTCACAGTGTAATATCAACCCAATAAATGTGCATCATTAGTTAGGTCTAATATCAAGGTGTACAGCATACCCAAAAACTTCCAGTAAACTGAGAAAGAAGGGAGCCAGAATATAAAATGACCCAGAGTCTGATTGAAAAGGGATATTCAGAATCAAAGAACTAGAATTTTATTTTGAAGGTGTGTGGACTCAGTAACAGGCTCATATCATTTTTCATTTCCCTGATGACAGACTCACAGTTCTCTGTCATTGGACAGTTCAGAACCCAGCACCTCACCTCAGCCTGTTACTTGCTGCTTGATTGTTTACAGAGGAACAGAGGTGTGTAGTTTTCAGTCCCTTATTGTGCTAGTTTAAAATGAAATGTCTCCCATAAGCCCCCGGTGGACAGTGCTGTTTACGGAGGTTTAGTCCTGCTGAAGAAAGCACGTCACTGGGAATGGACTTTGTGGGCTTAAAGCCTCAAGGTGCTTCCAGTTCTCTGTCTCTCTGTCTCTCTGTCTCTCTTTCAGCTTTATGCTTGTGATTTAGATGTGATTGCTGAGATTCCTGCTCCCAATGCCATTCCTTACCCTTGCCACCACGACTCCCCTCCATGATGGGCTTATTCATCTTTTTGGAACATTAAGCTAATGTAAATTCATTCATAAGTTGCTCTTGGCTATGGTGTTTTACCAGAGCAACAAAAAAGTAGCTAGTACAGTTATACCACATTGTCTTTATTTATCTCAAGAAAAGACTGGTAGTCATTTAGATGTGTGGTTTTCTTTGTCACCTCTCTCTTGATATAAAGAGTTGATAATTTTTATTATCTTTATTATATTTTATAATATATATCCTATTTCTATAATTTATTATAAAAACTGATCTAGGAGCTCCCTAGGTCAACCAGGTAGTCCATCAGTTTATCCAGAAATCTAGAGGCAGCCCTTCATTCCAACTTTCCTTGCTGTCCTCCAGGTCCCAGTCATTCTGGATACAGTTTTGCTCATTCTCCTAACATCTCCATCCCAAAATCATTGTATTCTTTAGGTTTTGCTGCTTCCTCTGTGTAGATGGAAGTTTTCCCGAGTCCTGTAGCCACTATGTCCCCTAACTGGAATCTCTAAACATGAACATGATGCTCACTACCCTACCATCATAATCACAACATGAGCATACATCTTTATACACACACACACACACACACACACACACACACACACACACACACACACAGAGAGAGAGAGAGAGAGAGAGAGAGAGAGAGAGAGAGAGAGGGAGGGAGGGAGGGAGGGAG
The DNA here is from genome assembly GCF_049852395.1 of Peromyscus maniculatus bairdii. Lineage (NCBI taxonomy): Eukaryota > Metazoa > Chordata > Mammalia > Rodentia > Cricetidae > Peromyscus > Peromyscus maniculatus. The sequence goes on from NC_134862.1 coordinate 16,136,538, forward strand.
AGAGAGAGCATCATACTATACTTTGCAAACTGAAATCTAAACAAACTTTCTTTTTCCCTGTTTTTATTATTTTTTGAAAATGTCACACATGGATACAATGTGTCTTGGGCATATCCACCCCCACTTGGCAGCAAGTGTGTTTATTAGTGTAATGGTGGTAAGGCTGTTATGGATGTAACCAAGTGCTCTCTTTATTGGTTTTAAAGCCTGCTCCACAGGAGAAGATTCATTCCTGTCCTACAAACTTGGCTGAGAAAGAACATCCCCGAGGGGAGAGCCTGTTGAAGTTTTTCATATGGCAAATCAGTGTCTCTCTTATCCAGTATAGTGTTTTCCTGCTTAAAAACTTAGTATCTAAAACATAAACATGACAGACCCTATTTTAATGGCTACAGTTTAAAATAAATCATGAGGTAATACTAGAAATGCATATTGTCATGTCCTGTATGTGCCACTGGGTATCTTTAAAATATAAAAGGAACTTATGTGAATATAATAATTGCCAATCAATGGGCTGGACATTTTGTATGACTGTCTCTTTGTCATCTCACAAGACAATGCATAGTCTCCAGTTCCATTATAAGCTGAGTTTAAATAATTTTCATAGGTTAAATTTATCCTGGAATATATATTATATGTATGAAATGTATTCTAAACAGCTTGGACTCTGCAAATATACAACAGTATCTAACACAAACACACAAATACACACATGCATAATCACATGCATTCTCATATTCACACATTATGAACATACATAAATACATATACACATACACGTGTGCTTACACATACATGCATGCACATACATGCACATCCTGACACATGGGCGCAGGCCACAGATACATACATTTGCATACACATGCATATACTACATGCATGTGCGCACACACACACACACACACACATACACACACAACACACACGAAAGAAAGCCAAATTAGGACCTGAAAGGGTGTATTTTCCTGTGGGTGTTTGGCCATCATTTCTTCATCTTCAAAGACCAATGAAGGTCAATATTTGTTCAAACTCACAGGATAAGCTTCCTGCATCTACAGGAGAACCACTGGGATCAAACTTTCTAGTGTGCTATTGGTCACCTGTCCAGGTGACAGCTCCAGCTTAGGATTCTAATCAGGCATTTTTCTCATTCCTACTTAGCAGAAGGAAGACACAGAGACTGTAGTGTTTCCCATGGGAGCCCTTCTGCCTCACACATGTGAACTGAAATGGCTTTATAGATGTGCATGTACTGACTGAGCAGCACTTTCAGATCATGGTTTCCTGAGTAATCAAGATTTTCAGTGTAATTTACAACTACTCAATGGGAGATCATGATTAGCTATTGGAGGTTTTACCCCATTGTATTGAGAGAAAAAAAAAGAACAGATTCCCACTGAGAAAAATGCAGTTCTAGAGGAGAAACTTCCAACTCTGATGAGAACTGAGTTGAAAGGAACACTGTCCTGAAAAATGCTCCCCCTCTCTCACCTTTATATTTTATACATAATCATTTGAACAGCATACTTTTTAAAGCAGAAAGACATCATCTCTACTTGTAACTTTTTGTCTTCCATATTTTCCCCGTTTCCTAATCTTATCATCCTATAGTACACCATCTATTCATTTATTTAGACTGCTTATAAATGAGAATGTCTGAACTTGAACTGTCTGTGTGGGTGGGTGTGCACATGCACTCACACAGATGTAGACATCATATAAGATATTGATAGATGGGAATGGAGAATGATGTGATATGTGCTTGTAATGAGGAAATATTTTTAAAGATTTATTTTCTTTTCAAGTAAGTGGTGTGTGTGTGTGTGTGTGTGTGTGTGTGTGTGTGTGTGTGTGTGCGCGCACGCGCACACTCCTGTGTAAATGAAGCTCCTCTCACAGACCGGAATCACTGGGTGCCTGAAGCTGGAGGTACTGGCATTTGTTTGCCACCTGACTTGGATGCTGGGACCTGAACTCAAGCACTCTGGAAGAACAGAACTCATTTTTAATCATGGCCCCATCCCTACAGCCACAGTTGGGAGAATAGAATAAATAAAATTTCATTCCTTCAAATATTAATTTTTCTAAACAGTCTTTTTGAAAACTGCCTATGCCAGGTCTTTGACCCTAACATGAGGAAGACTGAGGCAGAAGGATACCTGTAAGTTGGGCTAAATAGTAACACCCTGGCTCAAAAATCAAACAAATAAATAAAACTTTACAAAGCCTCTTCTCCTGGCTTCAAATATGCCAAAACCTTAGAGTAATTACTTCTGTGAATTTTATAGTATATATCCTTATAGTAAAAGAACCCCATGCCTTCTAAATAATTAAATTAAATTGAAAGTTCATTCATAACCCAATCATTTAGTAGTGTCATAGTTCAGTTTATATAGCACCAAAAACATTGTTTTTAAAGGCATGGTCCCCAGGCATCTTCCCAAATAGGCCTAGGACTCCTGACCTTTGACAGTTGGGTTTCACTCTCACACATTAACCAAAACACAGTGATATCAATGACACTTCTGGGAGCTGTGATTTTGATCTATCTGTCCAGGATTCAGCATTTTTCTCTTATAGCTTTCAATGCTGTTCCTTTGTCTTGCAGTTTTGATATTTTACTGATTAGTACATCATGTAGAGGCCCTTTCATGACCATGACCATTCTGACTAGTGTAATACGTCAAGACCCTTTCTTGACCATGGCCATTTGAGGATCTGATGCTTCCTGTGATTGTGTGACCATTTCTACAGTTGTGTGTGTTGGGGGGGGGTTGTGCTCTCATTTACAGAGTAGATTTCTATTTCTTCAGTTTTTATTTTATCCCCTTTTCTATTCCATGGGTGTTTAGGTTTGGTTTCTTACTCTTGTCCCAAAGATCTTAGACTATGCTGTGACATTTGTCATTCGTCATTTGTTGTTATTCTTGTTTGTCTTTATTGATGCCTGAATATAATATTTTGTTGACCTTATTTTCCATTCCTAATACCATTCTTTCTGCTTTATCATGTCTCTTTGTGATGTTTTCTACTATGGTTCTTTTATGACTTATTGAGTTCTTTTTTTTTTATTTCCAGCACACATGTTTGTTTGTTTTTAGTTTCTTCTCTTTCTCTTCTATGTTGTTGACTTTCTCACGTAGGTTCTGGGTTGACTTCATTCTTTTATTATCTACTTGTTTGTTTTCCCCGTTTAAAGTCATTGGTAATTTTGAAAGTAGGTTTTTGAATTCACATCCCTTTCAGTATCTTTACAGTGTAACTGAGAAAGCATGGTATCTTGAGGGTGTCATTTTGCCTTGCTTTGTCATATCATGTGTGATGTTGTATTATGGTTGGTTCCTGGTTTTGTACTGATAACTCTTCCTGCTTTATATAAGGATTTTCTTAGTGATCAGTATTTTCTTAGATATTCCGTACCCAGTGCCATGCATAATAGAAAACACAAACTGACAGCCATACCACCAAATAAAACCTGATCTATACTACACCAAAATGAACCAAAACACAGAAATTTTACCAGCATGTACAATGGAACAGAAAATGGCAAAACTTATTTAGGTTTAATTGTGAAAGTAAGTATTGGAGGTAAATGTAAAAATAGTAAATGGATGAAATAAAGAAAAGAGCACAAAAGAGGGGAAACAAAGGAGAAAATAACAGGATTAAGTAAAAGAAAGGAAAACAGAACAATGGATTAGAATTTTATGAAGAGGAGAGAAAGTAATAAGAGGAGAATAAAAGTAAATAGATGGCCAGATAAAGAACTTATGTAAACAGAACTACAAAAATATAAGAAGTGTAATGTTTGGTAAAGCTTTTTAAAAACTAAAATTAAAATGCAATAAAACTATAATTTAAAAAGAGAAAACTACAAAGGACAAGATAAAAAAATGGACAAAGGGGGTGTTGTATAGCTTCTTTCAGGCTCCTCTAAAGTGTGAGTGTGGAGGAGGCAAGGAGAGCCTGGGGTACATACACTCTGCTTTCTGTTGCATTTAGTCTGCTCCTAAGCCTGGGCAGGATGCAGTCAGGTGTCCAACAGAGCTGTTCTCCTGCTCATGGTACCACCTCTTCTTTGTGTACCCTGACCCTTGGCTGTCCACACTTAGCTTTGCAGCTCCTGAACTGAACAGATTCTCTCAGTCTTTTGTGATTCCTCAATTATGCATCTTATAATAGCTGATTTTCTAGCTAAAGGTTGTCTCCCATGTATACTGGGCCTGGAAGAAGCAACCAGGACTGAGATACATACAAGTGGATCAACAATCATGGTGGGATGAAGGTATAGAAGTTACATACACACTCAGCTAGTGCTTTAGAATTCTCTGTCCTACTAGCAATAAGCCTTGTGACAGATAGATGGCTCCAAAAGTTTTATCACAAGCTGACCTTAGGCTCAGAGCCATTAGTATCTAAGCCATACATAGATGATGGTGTCAGTTCCTGTGAACTGAGGGTGGGGTCACCAGCCATCATACCCCTCATTACCCAAGTTAATCCTCCTGCCAACTAAACATGCTTGATGCCAGCGTCTAATTAACATGATATGATATCTTTAGCTGATCACATCTGTCCTTTGGCGCGCGCACACACACACACACACACACACACACACACACACACACACGCATGCTGCATTCTGTTTATTCTCATCTCCACTCATGCCTCACACCCATTCCTGTCATCTTCCTCATCCCTAGAGGTCCGTTTCTCAATTCATGTCTTTTTTATTTGTTTTGTACTCACTGATATTAATCATGACTGCCTTTGGCCATGTGTTTGAAACTGTCCACTGGAGCTTAGTGGGCTCACAGTTAGCTTACACAGTTGAAGACAATGACTGTTGCTCTATACAAGTCCATCGGTAGCATTGGAACACTTTGTCATGTGTGATGCATCCTCATCCCTACTCCCATGGTCTTCCATTCTGGGGACATGGCATGTTAATGATTATATCTTATTATTAGGCCCCCAATATAGGTCATTTCTTTTTCTAATTTAATGCAGTTTAATTTATTTTTTTAATTGGCATAAAAATTGACAGGATTCTTTAAAGTATTTTTATACATAGTTTTGATTGCTCATCCCCCAATGCCCACTCCTCTCCTCTATCTCCCAACCCCCATCTCTGCTTGCACCCTCAAACCCCCAGTATTTCTCCTCCGTCCACTTTTATATAATGTGTTCTACTATTATCCCTGTCTCTGATCCAAAACAGGTCAGTCTTAGCCAATAGGATCCTTTTCATATAGCGCCTGACCTCCTCTTTGAGAAAGCAGGAGAGGTAGAATAGAACTCTGCTCCACTTCTGGCCCGTTCTACAGCAGGAGTATGAGCTTGTCCTTCTGTTTCCAACAGAGTCACCTGACTTACCTTTTGGATGAGACCTCTGGCTCCCTAGTCTCTACCCTACCACTGCTGAGAGCAGCTTGCTCCCTGGGCTGAGAGTGGCTTTCTGCTGAGTCACACTCTTCTGCACACTTCTCAGGATGGGGTCTGTCACATCCCTGTGGTTTCTGATGCTGTCCCAATCATTCTTTTAGAACTATCTTTTCTTTGCAACCTTTTTCTTTTTACTCACTGTGTTACATATCAGCCTCCAACCTTCCACCTTAGAAAATATCCAGAAGGGAATCTGCAAGAAACACAATCAAGTCATTGATACATTAGATTTAAGAACAGAAACAGAAGACAATAAAGTACAGCAGTTTGAAGAGAACAAAACATTCCTTCCCTGGGGATGTAAACAAAAGTCAAAACCATCAACAGGACTTCTGGACACAGCATGGCTGTTGCACACATCATCTCCCTGCAGCTCCACCTATCTGCACAAGACCTGTACAAGATCAAGACAGTCAAAATTCCAGCCAAAGGGGTGGGGAGGTCCCAAGGCTGCATCCCTACTGGAGGAGCTACTGGCAGTCACTGGCTCCTAAGGGTGTGAGAGTCACTCTCCTTTGGGGATACAGCTCCTGGTATTTTACTCTTGCCCTAGTGGATGACACCAAACCTATGTATGTACAGGGCATAGTACTCAGACTGGCAGTTATAAACAATAGCAACCAACATGGAAAGTGGGTATGAAGCTTCGAGGGTGATCTTGTGGACTTCAAGGGAGCAGGGGAGGTAGTGGTGGGTGGGTGTGATAATATACATTGTACAATGGTATAGAACATCAAAAGAATTCCAAAAATTATATAAAAAGCAACAGCAGGATAAAAGCATACCTGGGCTGGGGTTATAATCTGATAAAAAAACCATTTATGGCTGGGATTGTGCTATATCCGTGGACAATCTGAGAAAGAAAGCGCTACATTCACAGGAGGTAGTTAGTCTATCAGGCTCAGTAACCCCCTTAGCATTGAGGAGCAGGTTCAAGACAAACAATGGACACAGATTCACATTGAACCTCATTGAAAGTTCACCTCCCCGCCCCCAAAAAAAGCCCAGTCTGTGTATGCACAGTTGTCATTGACAGTTCCTCACCCTCATGAGTCTCCTCTGTTCGACTATTATTCCCGACATTTCAGAGCTCTATTGCTGACCACCCAGAGGGGCTCCTCCTTATTGGTCCCTCCACCAGACAGAGAGTTGACCTAGCAGCCTGGGAACTGCTCCATGGCTGGCCCTAGAGGGTTGCAGCACCACGGACCCCAGACCCCAGACAGAGCTAAGCTAGGACCCTCTCAAAGCAAGGAGCTCCTGAGTGTTCCTGTCTGCTTCTGGGATCTAACTGTGATGCAGCACCAGGAGCCACTTTGGAAGGAATGTTACTGACTCCAGAGCAGGGAGTGATCGAACAAGTACACAGCACAAGGAGAAGGCCCCAGATCCTGGATCTCAGGCCGTGACCTTTTCAGTTTTACATGCAATTGTTCCTAAGCACAGATTTCCAAACTTAATTTTTTATTTCAAACAATGGTTGGCATTGGTGGTAAGAATTGAGTCCGGGGGCTTTGTAGCTGCTAACCAAATGTTCTACCACTGAGGCACACCTCAGCACCTTTTGTTAAAATGGAAGATCTGCTGGTGGACTTCAGGTCTCTGTCTGAGTCTGCTGTCTTCCTATAGCCAACAGTCTGGCCCTGCCTACCTAGAAGATGATGCAAACCCCTTGTGGTAATGTAGCAAAGGAGAGCTGGACACAGAGGTGAGGTTCTCCCTGCAGCATGTTAGAGAACTATTATCTTTTGGTCTGTTCATAATGAAGTCATTTGCACTTAGGTTTTATGGTGGAAAATAGACAGGATCAGATTTAGGAGCAAAACCACAGTATTTATTCTCATTGTTTGCTACGTTAAATTATAGGTCACAATGGGAAAAATAAAGGAAGGTAGAGTCCTGAGTTATCACCTCTAAGTACCCGTAAAGACATGCTACAGAGTTCATACTTTAAACAAAGTAGGTTGTTACATGTTCAATGCTAAGAGGAATTTTATCTTGCCAATAAATGCAAGTGAATCTCTTTAGCTCCAAATTCCCATATGCAGACAATTTACTGTTGTAATCAAGATGATACACACAATTTCACTTCAGTACCATCTGTAACTCTATTGGTATTTTAATAATAATGAATAAAAATATATGTTGGCAACAAAAAAAGTTACTTAAAGCAGCAGGATCTTAAACATTGAGCAGTAACTTCTAAGAAGCTGTGCTAATGTGGGATTTACTCCACATTCCGTGTGCTCCTCTGTGCTGTGAAAGAACATCCTTGGGGTGTGGTGCTCATGGGCATGAAGAACCAGTCACCCCCACCCCTGAATGTTAAATGTCAACCTTCTTGGGTTTCCATGCAAATACCCAGAAACAAACCAGTGAATTTCTTCTTCTTCTTCTTCTTCTTCTTCTTCTTCTTCTTCTTCTTCTTCTTCTTCTTCTTCTTCTTCTTCTTCTTCTTCTTCTTCTTCTCCTCCTCCTCCTCCTCCTCCTCCTCCTCCTCCTCCTCCTCCTCCTCCTCCTCCTCCTCCTCCTTCTTCTTCTCTGCTGTCTGTCCTTTGGCCCTCCCTTTCAGGAGGAAGTGTCAGAAATGCACTGAAGGGAGAAATCAGGAAGCAATAAAGATGTAAACAATTGTGAAACTGCAAACTGTCGTTTCTCATGGGTTTCTACACACAAGAACAATTTCTTTTAGCAATAAGATATAATAGTAAACACTACTTATAGTCTTAGTTCTGTCACTTGTCATTGTGATAAAATACATTGTATTCAGTGTCAAAAGGTTCAGGCTGAACAGGAAGGGGATGAGCTACAACACATTGAGATATGCCCCCAGTGGTCCATTTCTTCCTAGAAGGCTCCGTCAGATGAAGGTTCCACAGCCTTCCATACATGACCCTCTGGAGACAGTTCTTATTCAAAACACAAGGCACATTAAATAAATTGTTATGAATAATATAAATAATGGCGGCTTGCCTCACACAGAAGTGGAACTTACCCAGAAGTCACCAGTGCATAGTGATATACCTATGTCTTGATCCAAGCTAGTCTAATAACAGTCCTGGATGGATTTTATCATCTCTTTAGGCTCAAATCTCCTCATTTATAAAGGGAATTCAGAAGTTTTTCTGGTTCTGTAGACCCAATAATCTTTGACTATTAGATTACGCTATTTGTAGATAGGTCAAAGGGTGTGTCAACAGCTTCTGAGCTGTAAAAGCAAATGAGCTTTTGGTCCCCAGGCAGGCTTTGGTTTTATTGACATAGGGATGGAGCTAAGCTGGTGTTTCTTATTTAAGTTATAAAAGAAAAGAGCAGAGATCTGGGGAGAAGGCTCATTAGTCAACAGGGTTACTGCTCTTGCAAAGGGCCTGTGTTCAGTTCCCAGCACTAAGTTAGGCAACTCACAACAGTCTGGACCTCCTGTTCCAGGAATGCTGTTTTGACCTCCACAGAACCTACCCACATGTGCACACACCCACATGCCAACATGCACATACCTAAATAAAAAATAACTTTAAATACAGAGAAAGCAGAAAAGATGATCATTTACTGAAATGATGGTAATTTGTTAAAGAAAAATAATCATATCATGTTTAATTAGGGTTTGGATTTTAATTGCATCTGCAATTTGGAAGGAATGCCACAGGAAGGAGAATTTTGAGATCTCATTCTGCAATTAGTCTGTTGTGCATTTGGTTATATCTGCTTCACAATTTCCAGAGAATCCTAATGGTCTATCTCAGAATAACACACTGTAAATGGGTATAGGAAAACCTGATGTTCTCTCCCTTTCTTGGTCAGGGGACTCTGTAGAAATGCACATATATTAAAGTAGGATATATTAGATTGATTTGCATGACAGTCTGGGTAAGTGACATGGCTGTTTTCACACTGGAGAAGGTGAGAATGGGGAGCTGCTCAGAAAGGAGGCTGGAGACTCAGGCACCCCCACCCTGTCTGGCACAGGAGGCAGTATACTTCAGCTTCCCTGTCTGGTACAGATGACAGCCCAAAGGATTCCTGGAGAGCTGTTGGACTTCAGTCCACACTGGATGACCAAAGAAGTTGAGGTATGATGTCAGTGAAGGCTGGCATCAATAGTGTCAGCAGCAGCAACAGAGCAGAACTCTTGACAAGGGTAGATGAACCTGTCAGTAAGATGCTAAGATAAGCAAGAAAAACAAGCAAAAACTTTTCCTTTGTACTTTCTTCTTTCTAGGTGCAACCAGAAGGTGCTGCCCACATTCCCAGTGAGTTTTCCTCCTCCAGCTAACCTAATTAAGAAAATCCCCGATAGTTGGGCCAAGAGACTACACTCTTAGTTGATTCTAAATTTCGACAAATTGACAACTAAGATTAATCAGGATAGCTCCTCAAGAATTATTTCCAAACTGAAAACACTTCCCTCTGCACAAGAAAGTCTGGTACCCTTGATGTTGAGGCAGGAGGATTGCAAATTGGAGACTATAGGCTACATAGACACAGGCTCACAAAAGGAACTCCCTCCAGATCAGGATTCTTTACTCTTTTACCTTCTTTAAACACACACACACACACACACACACACACACACACACACACACACACACACCAGACATAGCGTGGGGAGGGGATTCACAACTTGTGAAAACACTGTAGGATACCGAGGAAGGAAAGGAGCTAAAATTTGAAAGACAATGTGGTAGGCAGCCTGTAGGAGTGGTGGAGCAGATGGCATTTCCTTTCCTACCTTTCCAGACATGTGTTGGGTGTGAAGTCAAACCAGCCTCTACCAGGATGTGCTGAACACACCCTGTGATCTCCTTCTCACCAGGCTGCAGCCTCTTCTGTACTTCTGTGTCCTTGACTCCCAGTGAGCCCTTGGCATAGAAGAGCCATCTGTAACACCAGTTCTTTGGGTGTTCACAGCACAGGAGCAAGTTCCTAGGAATAATAAGTCTCCTCCTGGATGACAGCAGGCATCCCAGAAGCCCATGCTGTGGTCTGCTCTCATGTGGGCTTCATACTGACTAAGGCTTTTCTTCCTCCTGATCTTATTCCATCACAGAGTTCATGGCTGGATAAGGTACAGATGCCTCTCTGCTTGACAGACATGAAAACACAGTTTACCTAGATTGTATTCGACATCGTGACAAGAGAAGAACTATATCTAGGAACTGGGACCTCCATGCTCTAAAGGCCCAGTCTATTCTCTGTCAGGATTACTGAGTAAACATGGAGATGCCACAGGGAACCACCTTCTTCTGCCAGGTGGAAAATTTTGTTTTTATCATTGTTTTGAAACAGGAGAGCTTAGGTTCAGATGAGTTCTTTAGAACCTACTCTTTAAGTTTACCAGGTCTGTGAGGACAAGACACTTCAGATTCTCCCCTGGGCATGTCCCTTGGCTGAGGTCATTGTTCACGGATTTGCTGATGCCCAACTTGGAAACATTGTCCTCAGAAAGGTCAGAGGTGGGAATAGGCAGTAGGGAACATGGCTTTTATTGCTGTGAGGGCAATGGGTTCTTGAAGTTCAGGTCCTCCTAAAGCTGTTGTCAGAGGAGCACAGAGAACTGGAATGTGAACATGCTCTAAGCTTTCCCTGCAGAACATCTGTTTATACGCTTATATTTGTGAATGGTCTGTGAGCAACCTGCGGTGTATGGCTCTGTTTTGCTCAGATTTATCCCCAGTGCCCATGTGAGGACAGGAACAAATAGAACCTTAAAATACATGTGATGCCTTAAATTTAAATAATTAAGTCACAGTTATGCTTCCATGCTGTATGCATTTTAACAATTTACATGTGTATTCCAGGGCTACAAAAGGAGAACAATTAAGCACCAAGGCTGTTTTCTAAGTGATGTGGGATTCAGATTTTTTTTAAAAAAATATAATCAGTTCTATTAGAATACAAAATACAAATTTGTGGAAAAATGAAAGGGTCATTGTACTATAAAACTTGATAAGAAAAGCTTAGGAGATGACCAGAGCCAGGAGCACAGTGCTTATAAAGGTTATCCATGACACATAGAAAAGTTATCAGATTCTAATAAGGGTAATTGCACTGTGTGAGCTTGCCTCTGTGTGTGTGTGTGTGTGTGTGTGTGTGTGTGTGTGTGTGTGTGTGTGTGTGTGTGTTCTATTGCACAGGTGCACATGTGTGTGGGTACATATGCATTTTGGTACATGTCTGTGTTTCTGTGGAAGCCAGAGATCAATCTAGTATCATTCCTCACAATACTGTCCACCTTGTCTTTGTAGACTGTGTCTCTCAATGGGCTGGAGCTCACAAAATAGGTTATTCTAGCTGGTAAGCAATCCTCAAAGATTCACTTGTCTCTTCCTCCCTAGTGCTGGTATTTAAGAGGATTTTTATCTGGGTGATTGAACTCAGGTCCTTAAGGTTGCATAACAAACACTTCCCAAATTGAGCTTTTCCTCCAGCTGGATCTGATGTTCTGATCTCTCTTGATGACAAAAGGGTCATAAGCAAATGCAATTTCAGCCTTGTATTTGAGAGAGAGAGAGAGAGAGAGAGAGAGAGAGAGAGAGAGAGACAGAGACAGAGACAGAGACAGAGACAGAGACAGAGAGAGACAGACAGAGAGAGAGAGAGAGAGAGAGAGAGAGAGAGAGAGAGAGAGAGAGAGAGAGAGAGACTGAGATCATACAAGTGCTTAGAGGTGCACATGCACCTCTCTAGCCTGCATCCTGTGTGAGGAGTAAAGCAGCCACACACCCTGTGGTCTTTTGCTATATTCCCCTAACCCCAGAGCCCCCAAGCTGCCATTGCTGTGCTTATGATGTTTCCCTCTCCAGTTGGGATATGACTCTGTTCCATGCCTGTCAAACAATGTTTAAGCATTTGCATTTGAGAGGAACCTGAAACACAGTTTACTGGGTGATTTTTAAACACACTTAAACAAGAATTCAGTCCTCACGTTTTTTAATTATTCTTCCTGCAATTACCTGAAACACAGATTTGTAAGACTTGGCTGGATAAACAAGCATGATCCTGTGTAAATGTTCTTTTCAAATGTCAGATCAGTTCCTCCCAAGAGCCTGCATACCAGAAAATTTACCTTGAGTGGCACATTTCAAATCTGTTTTGAATAAAGTCTGTCTAGATTTATGAAGTCATTTTTCAGTGTCTTAGAGAATCAATTGTGGATAAAATGGAAAAATGGGAAAGGAGTGTTGGCTTTGTGAAGTTAGCTAGTTGGTTGATTGATTGGTCATTTCTCTTGTCCCTGTCCTCATCATTCACCATCCCTCTCTTTCCGCACACATTTACTTGAGTTCTATTATACAGTAGATTCCTTGCTCAGGACATACAAAAACATGGACCATCTAGTGGAAGATTCAGGAAAATGCATCACTACAGTACATGGATGACTATGCTCTTTAACCTGTCTTGTGCTGCTGTAACAGAAACAGGAGACAGGGTCACTCATAGGAACAGTTGTTGGCTGGCATTTCTGGATGATGGGAAGTCTGATATGAAGGTGTCAGTATGTATCAAGGCCAAATGGCTGAGTCACTCACCATGGGACAGAAGGAAAGAAGCCGAGGAACTGCAGTTCAGAAACACTAACCTCACAAGGACAGTGGGGCTCTCATGGCTTAATCACCTCTTAAAGATCCTGCTTCTTAGTTTGTTTTCATGGTAGTTAAATCTCAGTGCTACCTTTGGTGAGCACAAATGCTCAAACAGTTATCTATGTGGCATCTGCTAAGTGTGAAGATCAGTACTTCCATGTGAAATCCAGTGACTATGGATTAGTGTGAACTGGGAGGGACATAACCATGTTGTCAAGACATGTCTCTGTCAATGGCTCCATTGAACCAATGGCCCCATACTTGTTTAGTGTTACCAATGCAACCTTAGAAAGTACCTCACTAGGGAAGGCTAGAAAGTTAGCTATTGAATTTACTATTCAGCTCAAGATTGTGCAACATCTGAGACTTCTCTCTTTACTTCTTGTAGCATAAGTGAGCTATTAGGTAAGTAGCACATTTCTCACTGGCTCACCTACAAGTTGTAGTAAATTCAAAATTATCCTATTGGGAAGGATATTGGTGCAATTATTATGGCCACTCCACATAGTTAAAAGGAAGATTTATTTAGTGGGTAACTTACAAAAAAGGGAAAGGTAGGTTGTGGGGTCTGGGGAAGGTGTATCGAAGTCCAGCAGTATTCTCTGGAGCTCTGCTTGGTCAACCTCCACCATCTAGGGTCCCGGAACAGAGAGAGCGTGCTGGCCCATCCAGATCTCGAGTGTCTCTGTACCTCCCTTAGCCCTGTCTTGTAGGCATGACAGTTGCCAAAGCCTCAATGGGGGTTGGAATTTCCAGATCAAAGCTGGAATGGCTACAGAAGGACACATTTATTGCAAGCGTCCTTGGAGGCTGAAGATGGGAGATAAACAATATCCTCCTGTAAGAGTTTCCTTTCTTATGGACTCAACACAGACATGCTGTTAGGATTTGCTCAAATACTTAACTATAGAGATGGATTGGGAGCAGCTCTTTTGACTCAAACAAATCTTCCTGAGTTTTGGTTGGCTATGATACTCACTAGCATTGTGAATTTGAACCCCTCCAACCTTCATTTTCTCTATCTATGAAAGGAAGTCATACCGTGTTTGAGGGCTAGGAGAAGTAGCCACAATAGTGCACACTGAAAAACAGTCCCCAACCTTTTCCAGAGAAAATGGCTAAGAAATGAGAAGGTGCATTTTTCTTTCCAATGAAATATAACCTCTCCTGCTCTCCCTATCTTTTCAGACAACTGTGATGACCCATTGGCCTCCTTCCTCTCACCAATGGCTTTCTCCAGCTCCTCAGATCTCACTGGAAGTTCCAGCCAGGCTCAGTTGAACTGGAGAATGGGTAAGTATTGTGACTAAGCCCTAAATCCATGTGTTAGATGAAGACACAGTGAAGGCTTAGGAATGAGGAAGTACTGTGTCTATGCAGGAGTCACATCCAAAGTCAAAATCCAGAAGGAAATCTAGGAGGTTCAGTCTCTCACAAAAATACTTCCCATCATGTAATAGATAGTCACCACGTGCTGAACCACATCCCTCCAACTCAAAGATCCACCAAGCAATTATTTTGGGTTTGTATTGTTTTTCTTGAGGTGCTAGCCCTGGAAACCATGGCTTCAGGCGTGTTAGAAAAGTGCTCTCTCATGGAAGCACCATAGCCATGCTGTGAAATTCTTTGTGTATGTGTGCATGTACTTGTTTGTGTACAGATAACATATGAGTATATATGCAGGTACACATGTATGCACTATGTCCTGGGGGAGGGACAGAGGAGAACCTTGAGTGATGTTCTTATGGGCCATCTACTCTATAATGAGGAAGGGTGTCTTACTGGCCTTAAGCTTGAAGGTTAGGCTGCCTGGCTCTCTGTCTTTGCCTGATTGCAAGCATGTATCAGCAGGCTTATTATTTTTTTTAAGAAGGATTCTGTGGGATCGAACTCAATTTATCCACTCAGCCATCCCCAACCCTATGCTATGAATTCCTTTTTTGGTCATCCTAAGAAATATTGTAGAAGATTATTTTTAAAAAATATTTGCTTTATTATGAACATTTCACATGTCAGCATAAATGGTCATCAAAACATGCTTCATTACTTTAATGGAATGCTTATTAAAATATTTCAATACATTTAGTTCTATTGTGAGATTAATGTTACTATTTTAAAGTAAATAGTAAATGTACTTAATTAAAGGTAGGAACCCAAATAATCTGTAACCCTACCAGATAGTGGGTACTATGTATTATTACTTGGTCTGATAAAACTAGAGTAATTACACGTAACTAATCTCTAATGCAAACTGAACTTATCCAACAGGATGTTGGATATTGAGCTGTATTTTAATCATATTTTGATATTGATTTTGTTATATATAGAGATAGATACAGAGAACTAAATGATTTCTCTTTTTAAAGACCTTAGCTGATAAAATTCTAAAATCTGTTTAGTATTATAAACTTGTTCTTGGTTTAAAAATAGTTGAGTGCCAGGGCTGATGGGTGATGCAAGATGGTTCAGTGAGTAAAACTGCTTGCCTCACAAGCATAAGGGCAGGAGTTCAGATCCCCAGAAGCCATGTGAATGCCAGCACGGTGCAGAAGCTGCCTGCAGTCCTAGCATTCAGGAGGCAGAGACAAGCCAGGCCTAGAGCAAAGCTGGCTAGCAAGACTAGTTAAATAGTGAGTTCCTGGTTGACAAGAGAGCTTGCTCCAACATGTAAGGTAGAGAGAAACTGAGGAAGGCCTGCTAGAGTTTCCTTTCTATGGTCCTGTGATAAAACACTCAGACCAAAAGCAGTTTAGAGAAGAAGAGCTTATTCAAGCTTCCAAGTTACAGTTCATCACTGAAGGAAGCCTGGGCAGAAATTGAAACTGGAATCTGAAGGTAGACCTGCTTGCTGTTGCATTTCCTCTGACCAAAGATCTCCCTCATCACCAATGAAGTGCAGTGGAAACCATGAAGGAACAGAGCATTGCTTGATGATTCACTTGCAGGGCATGCCTAGAAAGTTTCATAATACAGTTTGTATCCACTGGTCCAGGAGATGATGCAGTCTACAGTGAGCATCTAACAATCAAGATAGACCCCGTAGACATGCCAGAGAGAGAGAGAGAGAGAGAGAGAGAGAGAGAGAGAGAGAGAGAGAGAGAGAGAGAACTGGGTTCCAGGGCCACTGTGACCACCACCACCCCTGTGCTAGTCCTTGGCTCCCTTATATTCTCGGGCATAATCTGTCAATCACTCAAGAATTCTTTCTTAGGTGACTCTAGGCTATGGCAAATTGATGGCTAAAGAAACACTGATGTCAACCTTTGGCCTTGTTACACACAAGCAAGTGCATGTACACCCAGGTACATTCAAACACACACACCATTCACACAGATGTATATACAAATTATCTATGTGAAAGTGTAGCATATCTGTTGGCCTTTTCTTATTCATGCCAACTCCTCTAAACTGTGCATCAGGCTGACTATCTTGTATTTTTCTATTTTGATTTACCTTTTCATTCTGAAATACATTTTTGTTGGTAATTGAATTATTGATATTTTAGCTCTCAATGGGTTTAATTTGTTAACACTTTATGATTTTGAATCTCTACCAATTCTGATTTATAGTTCTGTTTATACCCTTCTAGTTATTTCATGCTATGTGTTACAAGCTCAAAATTATGATGGTTATCAATAACCAAAAAGTCAGAGTCATATTTTATTTGAGAAAGCCATTGAAGAATACAGATGTTTCTCCCTATCCATTGGGTGGAAACAATAGAAAACTTGCCTATGTACTGAACATGAATGTTTTTCTTGTCAATTTTCCCTAAACAATACTGTACAGCAGTTATTTATTTAGCATTTATAACATTTTAGAGGTTGCAGAGAATCACTGTTCTGTCATTTTATACCAAAGACTTGAACATCTGTGGATGTTATGCAGAAGGTTCTGGAACTGAGCATTTGTGGATGCCAAATGGCTGTACTGTTCTCAATGAAAAACAAATCATTCCATCATAGCACACTGGGGAGACTATTCATTGTCTGTTCTAATACTGGCCTTTGACTAATCTTATAAATAGCAAGTTTTATTCATTGTTGTATGTATATTATCATACTAGCCCATAGAAAAACTATTGTGTGGTATTAATTAAAATACCCACCAAATAGAGTTGATGAACTTCAGGAAAATGTCATAGTTTGTCCAACATCACATAGCAGGGAAAGGGAAACACTTGATGTCAAACCCAATTCAATTGAGTTCAAGATTCATGCTCACTACTGCATACAATAGCAGCTTGATTCTTTAGCAAAGGTTGGAGAAGGCTGGGTCAGGAAGAAGAATGGCTTGGAAACTAACCAGCCAGAGCTTACATGCCAGCTATGACTCGGCGGTGTTCCATGGGCATCAGCACTCCACTTGCTAAGCTTGCATTTGTATCTTTGACATCTCTGGATGATACCTGTCTTGCAATGTTACCTGAAGAACCAGGCTAGAGGCTCATGTTGAGAAGAATTTTGCCACTGTGAAACAGAAAGCTGGAAATCAAACAAGAAGGCCCCATTTTCACTTCAGGAAGAAACATGGGTTGAGACATTTTAATAGTCTCTAGAAGTGCTTCCAAGACAGTTATTCTCATCTCTACTCAAATTGTGTGGTACAGGTCAGCACTGTCTATAAACTCTTTATCCACTTCTGGGGAAGTTGCAGATTTGATCATTTATCTCACTATAAGACAGATATTGATGGGAGACATTGATGGAAGATTAATTATACCTGTCCTTTTCTGGCTTGGGCACCTCTACCTCAGACCAGTGTGTGTGTGAGAGGAGACTGAGGTCTTACGTCTCTTTGACAGAGTCTAAACTGAGAAGACTAAGCAGAAGCTGAAGTCATAAAGTTGGAACAGAGAGAATAGAACTTCCCCTCTAGCCTGGGAGCAATGTACTGGCAGGATTCTCCACTCACAGGCCCTCATCTTCCCTTTGGGAAAGGCAAAGTGAGGCACTAGAGAGATTGGCACCCTAGTTCCCACTCTTGGTCTGAACCACCTGGGCACTTTTGCTCAACCCAGAGCCTAGATATTTTATATGGATATTGATCAAGTGAATGTACAAGTGTTTCTGGGAGGTTTTATAATGCAACCAGAGTTACAAGCTAATCATTTGGGAGCAATAGATGAATAGCCAATACCGTGACTATTCAAGAGTACCTCTTATATGTTAGGTACTGTGCCAGAATCTTTAAATATGATTGACCAAAACAGGTAGGAATACTATTTCTAAGAGCTTATGGTTTGAGAGGACTCTCAGTTGGCTAAGTGCTTGCTTCACAAACATGAGATCCTAAGTCCATCACCCATAGAGAAGTCCAGGCCTAGTAGTGTACACAGTAATTCAAAAGTTATGGGGAGTACATGGAGTCAGAAGGATCCTCAGGCCATGCTGGCCATCTAGTCTAAGCAAAAGAGTGAGCCCCTACTTTAGTGAGAGACCCTGACTCAAAAGAACAAAAAATCTAGTGGAAGGGCTGGAAAGATGGTTCAGTGGTTAAAAGTGCTTGCTTGCTCTACCTGGGGACCCAAGTTTGGTTCCCTACTGTCACAATGGGTGGCTCACAACTTCAGCTTCAAAAGGTATGATGCCCTCTCCTGGCCTCCACAGGCATGCCACTCACATGCAAATATCCACACATCGAGACACACACACACACACACACACACACACACACACACACACACACACACACACAAATTAAAAAATAATAAAAATAGTTTTAAAAATTAGTTTGCATTGGGAATGTAAGCACACAAGCCAAGAACTTGGAGTCTAAAATGTATGCACATGAGTGGATAAAGTAATGAATATGTGTGTATGCAAATATATTCTACATAGGGAATGTATGTACATATGTTATGATTACATTAGTATAAAACATGAAAGTATGGTAACATTCTGTGAATGAGTAGGCAACTGTAAAATTTAGCAAACCAACAAGAAACTACATAGCATTAATTGATTTTGAAAATTTCAGAAAGTGATGATTTATTTATTTATTTTTTCTTCTCAGACTAGATTCATGTCCTATTAAGTCCCAAAGAAATGAGAGCCCAAACATCCCTTTGCTACATGGAGTTCTTTAAATAGCCTCTTTCATTTTATGAATGGACAGATAGTAAATAGATCCACCAAAGCAGATAGTGCCTTAGGCCACGAAGGAATCAAGGAGTTTTCCCCTTAGTACTAGGATGTGTATCTAGGCATTAAGTCTTGTTATAAGCTTATGTAACATAGAACTGGAAAAAAAGCCCACAAGAGCAACATGCTAGGTACCTCATAGAAGGCCTTGCTGCTTCACCTCACAGTATGTCAACCACTTTCACAGAGGAATCACCTTCGTTGTCATTTCCAAGGTGATGGAGCTTCAACACAAAGAGGAACATCATGGTCATGCCAGAAATTCACCAAGGAATCTTCTCCTATATCCTCACTCTCATCCAGGGATACTCTCCCCATGTATCCCTGGATGAGAGCATCCAGAGCATCCTCATAACTTCAGTAATGTACAGATAATTAGATTGCATTGTTCTTATTGGTGCAATTATTTTCCCCCAGGGTGTTACTGAAGCATAAGTAACAAATTACTTGTATACATTAAATTACATAGTGTGATGTTTTGACATATGTGTGCATTGTAAAATTCTTAACACAATCAAATTAGCTGATACAGCTTTCTCTTTCCCATACTCCCCTTGGGTGTGTGCATGAGTTGGTATTTGCTTTACTGACTCATTGAATTTCAAGTATACAATAGCAGACTGTCATAAATAAGTCACCACACTATGTCATTGGAGCATCAGAATTTCTTCTTCTCTTGTTTCCGTGACTGATCTTTAACTCAGGCTGGCCTGGAACTCACTTTGCAGTTGAAGATGACTTTGAACTTCTGATCTCCCTGCCTCTGTCTTCTCAGTTCTCTGATTATAGGCTTGTATGGCCATACCTGAATTGTACAGTGCTGGAGATCATGCCATGAGCAAGCACTCTACTGCATCCTCAGTAATGTTGTGTTTTCCATGACAGCAAACATTTCGGCAGCCTGTTTTAGTTAGTCACATTCATTTCTTTCTTCAGGACTCCACTGCATACAAAATCATTGTCCCTTCTAAATATCCATTCGCCAGTTTTGACATATGAATATATACAAACAGACACACTAAAACATAGCCATCTGTCTCTAAGCTAGATTTAAACTCTTACAGATTGGGAATTAAGATACACATGCAGTTTTTTTTCATTTCCAACGATATGGCTTACATTGTTAAGCAATAAGTACCTGTTGAGTATGATGTTTGGTCAATTAAAGCCAGAGGCCTCATAAAAATGCAGAATGAGCACATCAAGGTATATCCAACTGATTAAGAGGTGAAGCAAGAAGGCAGAAAAGTTGTTCAAGAAGTGAGAGGTCTATTGAAGAACAGAAGGAAAAGTGAAGTGTTATAATGAAAGATATAAAAGAAGTTAATGTCTGTATTCATTAAGATATTCTGGAGAGATAAAAATGTATATATGTTTATATACATTTATTTAATATGCATATGGGCACATATGTGAAGAGACACAATAAACAATTAGGCATATAATAGATGACACAGAAATGCAGGGGGAGGCTCATTGTGGTCTTGTGGTCATGGAAGCTGAGAAGGACCCCAGTGCGCAATCTACAAACTAGAGAACCAGGGAAGCTGATGCATCCCTGTGAGCCCAGAGCTCTGAGAACATAATAGCTCTTGAGATGAAGCTTGAGAATGGGTAACTGCCTCTGTAAATCTCCAAGCCCCAAGGTGTTTGAGCCTGAAAGCCTGTGAGCTTAGAACAGAAGGTAGGTGTCTCAGCCCCAGAAGGGGGGCAAGTGCACCCTATCTGATCCTTCCAGGGATCGCATGGTGTCTTATCACATGGTGTCTTCTCACATGGATGAGAACTGATCTGCCCCACTAAGTGCAGTGATTGAAATGCCTGTCTCTCCTAGAGACATCGTCACAGAGACAATATTTTACCAGCTATCTGAGGGTCCCTTAACCAAGTCAGGCTGAAGCTTACAACTAACCATCATCACATCTTAGGTGAGAACAGAACTCTACAGGGCAGACATTCATACACTACTAACACGTGGCTTCTGGGTATCTGAACATCTAATCAGTTAGCAAGCAGAAAAACTTGCTGTTTGCAAAGACATCGGCTTGGTCTGGACAACTTGGTAATCATGAAGTGGGTGCATTACAAAGGAGCCCTGGGTGCTAGTGAAAGGACACACTGCTCTTCCTCATGATTTCAGAGATTTGTCTCGTTTTTCTATCATAGTTCATTCATTCACTCCTGTTTCTGTCACAATAATTAACAAATTCCTTCTGCATTGTACCATCCAGCTTTCCATACAAATGTTAGAGATGGTGCTATTATTTTCCTGAAGATGGAATCCAAGTTGTAAAACATCTCATTCCTGTCAGTGAATCCCATTCTGCAGGCCTGCAGAAAGTCAGTGGTGAGGACTAATCTTTTCTGGGAAGATAAGAGAAACATCTGTTCACTACAGACAGAGCACTGATAACATTCCAAAACAGGAGTCCACTCAGGTCTAGTTTAATGAACCACTGAGGTTATTGGGGTTCCTTGCAGGTCTGTGAGTGAGAGACCACTTACAGGAACGTGGAGGACTCATCACTAGTAAAGCACTGAAGAGCCCAGCTGCATCCCTCAGCGGCTCAGCGGAGTCCAGAGTCTCCTCTCTAAATGATTACAGCTGGTATAGCATCTGAGCGAGGCCTCGTGAATATTGTAGGTTTGCGGAACTTCGTGAGACTTTCAAGTTGTGTTTACTTCTTGAGTCTCTGAAGCCTTCTTCCTACATTGAACAAAAATATTTTAATTCGGGGGAAATTTCTATTTGACAAGCCATGTCCTTGCACTCAGATCCGGTGAACCATTTTACACGAAGGAAGGACTTTCTTGCAAGTCTTGGGCATCATTTAAAATGTTTGAATCTCCTGTGAACCACATACGATCCACCTGCACTGAGCCTGGATAAAATATTTTATTCCAATCTATAAGAGCAGAGGTGAATATTCTCAGGTCTGACTATGCAAAGGAAGAAAGCACACAGCTGGTAGATGTACCCCAGCAGAGACAATGATTATCCAGGAAGTCTGGGCTCCAATCCGAACCAATACAAGTGTAATGAGTTCCATCAGGGAAAACTCAATTTCTTAAAACATAAAAATAAAATAAAAATTGCACCCCTAATACAGCTGTTGTGTAAATCAAGATCTAGCAACCCAGCCCAGGAGCTCAGGACTGTCCAGAATTGCTCTCTCATTGCTGGAGGGGATTTGCTGAATGGATTTGTTCTTTTACTTCCAAGGCCCTTCTGACCTTCATCTCATCTCACACAAGGGAAATGAAAAGCAAGAAAGAGCACTAATCACTCTTGAAAAGTCCTGGAAAATGCACTGAGCTGAGGTCAGTGGCCACTAACTTAGGCGGCCAAGTCACTGCATGTAATTACAGCTTAGGGAGGATCTCTGCGTGTCACATGTGATGTGTTTTGTGGTGAGAAAGCTTCAGAGTTGGGGGATTAAGTCAGATGGGCTTTCACAAACACTGCACAGGAAATTCAGCCGCTGCTGGCCACGTATCAAACTGCCAGATGTGATCTAAATTAGGGGAAGAATTTAAGTTACCTAGCGTGATTAAAACACAAATAATCATAGAGGTTTTAGTATCTGTAAGAGGAAAAATGTTCATGGTTCCCTTCCCTGTAAAACGGAATTCACAAATAAAATAATTATGTTTAACATTATCCCTTGAAATTTTAAGTATTTTTCCTTACTTGAATAAATATTTTTGAGATGTTTGCATTTAGAATTTCAGATCATATATTTTTGCTATGACACTTTTGTTTACATGAAGAATTTGGTTCTTTTACATCAATGTATTGTCAGCTTCCACAGTCCATAGAGGAATGAAAAGGCTTTGATATCTTGACTTCCCGTTTTGGTACAGAATACAACCCCCAGCCCCCGCCCTGAACACATTCTCACATACCACACAACATATACAACACAACACACACACACACACACACACACACACACACACACACACACACACACACCATACATGGCACATACACCAGATCATACCACACACATTCCACATATCTCTCTCTCTCTCTCTCTCTCTCTCTCTCTCTCTCTCTCTCTCTCTCACACACACACACACACACACACACACACACACACACACCAGACATGGCATATACACCAGATCATACCACAAACATTCCACATCATACACATACACACACACACACACCATACCACACACACATACTATGCACACACAACCTTTCTTGGGCAGAACTAGTCATTAAGAATCCATGGAGGTCTTTAGAAATTACTTTTCATTTTGAATCATTTGATTATGAGGAGACGAGACTGGAAAGAGTTTGGAAATCAGAGTTCATTAGTGTGATTAGCCTCATATGTTAGGTAAGAACACTGAGAACCACATAATGGTAGTGCTACCATGTCCACTTTCTTAGTAACAGCTCCAGGCTCTTGTGTAGACTGTCTGAGGCTGCATGATGTGGATTTAATGTCCTTAAAACAGGTTCAGGGCTGGTGATGTAGCTCACTTGGTAGAGTACTTGTAACATTCAGAAAGCACAGGATTCATTTCCCAGTGCTGAATAAAGGAGGTGTGGCAGTGCACCTGTATTTCTAACACACAAAATGGAGGTGGAAGCTAGAGAAATAGAAGTTCTAGGTCATCCTCAGCAACACAGACAGTTTGGGGACAGTCTGGGCTAGAGATCCTGCCTCAAAAACTAACAAACAAAACAAACGAAGAATGATCTAATTAGACTTATAGAAATGGTCAACCCATTTCCTCTTCTTATGTTCATTTCTTTTCATCTCCATAAGTGCAGTGTGTCAAAAGCCTAAGGGCTGCCTCTGTTTTCCAATTGATAGCTTTTAACTTAAACAGGGTGACTTAAAGCACAATGAAAGAAAAGAACAGGACTGTTAAACACTGTTGTTTGTCTAGTGATTGGTGGTTACTATTTGTCAACATCAGAAAGAAAACAGCGACAATCCTGTGCCTCTTAAAATGCCATGAACTGTGAAGAGAGCCCTTACTTCCCTCCTCTGGAGAACACATAGCACCTTTTATTAATATTAGTCATGTGGTTGCACCAAAATATCCCACAGATGCAACCCAATGGTTTGTTATAGCATGCATTGCTTTTGTGATGTTGTATACATGTGTATGTGTCCTCCTCCATCCTCACTGCCGTGTGTGTGTGTGTGTGTGTGTGTGTGTGTGTGTGTGTGTGTGTGTGTGTGTGTCCATCCTGGGACATGAACCTAGGATCTCATGGATGCATGCTAGGCAAACACTCTAGGCTCAGCTACACATTAAAATGTGTTTCCCTATATAAAAAAAAGTATTCAATGTAACCAGGTCTGTGCAGAGAGACAGACCAGTAGAGTACCACCATCTTCCTGTCAACATCTTCTGAAGCTACTAAATCCACCCAAACTCTCAGCCAAATTCAGCAGTGATCTCCAAAGCACAAAACAAAGTTAACATATCTTGCTGGTATTTTGTGTGTGTGTGTGTGTGTGTGTGTGTATACATGTGCACATGCTCAAGAGCATGTACATACATGTGTTTGCATGCCTGAGCAAGTGTGTACATATGCATTCAGAGGCCACAAAACAACCCTGAGTGTCATTCCTCAGGGGCCATCCTTTTTATTTTTTTAAGACAGGGTCTCTCACTGGACTGGAACTTACCAATTTGCCAGACAAATCCTAAGAATTTTCCTGTCCCACCTCCCCAGCTCTGGGATTATAACTTTGTGTCATCACTCCCTGCTTTTTAAATGTGCATTCTGGGAATCAAAATCAAGTAAACAGGGTTGTACAGCAAGTGCTCCATCAACGGTGTTAACTTCCAAGTACTCATCATAGTATTTACATAGAAGGAGGGAAATTATTTGTCCCAAGTCCCAAAAGCAAACTGTAACTCTTTTAACTAAAAATACAGACTTAGACTGGGCACTGACTTTAAAAGAAATTATCAAGAAAACATGTTAAATGTACTATGCACAAGCATATAAAATTTGTTGGTAATAGGCTAAAGATTTAAGTGGTAATGTCAACAAGACTTGTCATTTCAAATGACTAAGGTTTCATATCTCCATTTGCCTTTCTAAGATATTTAAAGGGTGGATTATTTTTCTTATATGTGCCCCAAATGAGGAATGCTATCTTACTGTGTTGTTAAATCTTCTACATTGTTTTACTTATGGATGGAACTAAATAATTATAAATAAATCAGATAAGCTAAAAATAATTCACTAAAATCCACCAAGAGTTCCTTAGGCTTGAGCAGTAGATATCAACTAGTGTAGTGACTTACCAAATTTAAATGGAGCTAAGCAACTCATTATGAGAAAAATTCTAGAGCAACTATCTTTGATAGAAACTTCTTCGAATTCAGAAATTAATAATTGTGTCATACCATAGAGTAGTTAGTCACCATATAAAGCAATCGAGTAGCGTGGCTGGGAGATAGCTTATTTCATAAAGGGTTTGCTTTGAAAGCTTGAGACCCTGTGTTTGTTGCACAGAGCCCACATAAAAAGCTGAGTACAATAGAATACATAGGTAATCCATAACTGTGGAGGTGGAGACGAGATGAATCCCTGGGCTTGTGGGCTTCCCAGCCTAGAGAAACAAGTGAGTTACAGACCAGTGAGAGACCCCGCCCCCCAAAATAAGGTGGACAGCGCCTGAGAAATGATGGACAAAGTTGACCACTGATCTCCATACAGGTGCATATATGTGTACCTGTAAATGGGCACACACACACACACACACACACACACACACACACACACACACACACACGTGAGTGCACACACACACAGTGACAGAGAGAGAAAGAGATTGAGCATTGAGGTGTAGCTGGTTTCAACAAGAAAGTCCAATCAGTTTTATCTAATTTAAATGTAGATATTCAGTATCATATTGAACTATTAATCAGCCTTCAAACTTTTATATGCATGGCCATCCAACACATTTATATAAATAGATGACTGTTTTATGTGTATATGAAGAAATTTTGGGTCTGCAAAGGGAACTAATATGAGGCATTCTTAATTAAAACTAAACTGGAAATCTTTTGAACCTCAATGAATTCCTGGCTGCCTCATACTGTCACATGTAACTTCTGGCCTGTGAAACAGAAAGATAGAAATTCTCAATATACCATGGCCTTAATGGCTTCACTCTTCCAAGGATGAAAACCATTGTTTTTTTTGCGGGGGGGACACTGAGGCAGATTGTCTTTTGGGGCAATACATTTCCTAGAAGAGGTATTAATGCTGTAGACAGACAGCAGTGTGGTGGAGCTCTGAGAGAGTTCAATTTCACATGGCAAACCAGGGGTCTCTTCTTATAGGTTTCAGAGGAAGGAGGATGCCTTGGTGTGTATTCCATAGCACAGCCCGCAGCCAGACTGTCCCTGATTCCCAGGAGGCAGGAAGTGAGTGGTCCTGCACGGTAGGGAATGAACACAACTTTGAGGATGTGGCAGAAGTGTGCAAGATGAGCACATCTAGTAAGGATACTCATTACCCCATCAGCCCTTTGATGTCCCAGATTCCAGCAGCTTCACCCTGGAAATGCCCTGCAGAAAGTGAGACTTAAATTTGAATGTCAAGTAAGGTCCCGAATCCTGGAACCTGGAGAGTCTTCTAAAGGGTTACACATTCATAGACAGGCTCTATGTGTGGCAATTGCCTTCTTTTTCCCAGATGCAGCATGTGGGCATGGCCTGATTAGCCCCAACCCCAAACTTCACAGAAACTGTTCATTGAAGGACACCACAGCAAAGCTGCCTGAGCCACAAGCACCTTCAAAATTACAATATTTCACAGACAGACACACAGGTGAGAAGTGGCATCCAGGAGCCTGCTTGTGTCCACATCTCTCGTACTCCACCACCTGACTTCATCATTTAGTCACGAAGACAGAACAGTAGAAACCATGGGGATGTTCCTTTCAGAAATGAGCTGATGTTGAAGAGACTTGTGAGGGTGTGATTCCTGGAGAAGTGTAGTGAGGGAAGGATGGAGGAGCGAGAAGAAACACAGCTCCTTTGCATGGCAAGAGGAAAGCCTAGATCACAGAGGGCTCCATACAACCAATTACACAGTGAGACAGCCAGCCCTACATTGTGGAAGTTGTATGGTTCCACAATGGGCTGAGATGTGCAGGAGGCAAACAGCCTTGATTTTAGACAGAATTAGTCTCAGAACAGTTGTGCTGGCTAATTTTATGTCATTTTGATGCAAGCTAGAGTCATCAGAGAGGAAGGAGCCTCAACTGAGAAAATGAGTCCATAAGATTGGGCTGTAGCCAAGCCTGTAGGACATTTTTTTTTAATTGGTGATTGATATGGGCAGGCCCAGCCCATTGTGGATGGGGTTGCCCCCTAGGCTGGTACTCCTGGGTTCTATTAAAAAGCAAGCTGAGCAAGTCATGAGGAGCAAGAGAGTAAGCAGCACTCCCTCATGGTCTCTGCATCAGCTCCTGCCTCCAGGTTCCTGCCCTGACTGCTTTTGAAGATGGAGAGTTTTATGGAACTGTGAGTGAAATAAACCCTTTCCTCCCCCAAGTTGTTTTTGGTCATGGTGTTTCATCACCACAATAGTAACCCTAGCTAAGACAACAGTGCATAGATGTGGCAGTCAGCCAGCCTTCACAGTTGAGGCACAACCTACTTGCTAGGGAATACTCAGAGGCAAAGAACATGCCAGCAGAAAAGCTCCCCACACTGACCTGCTTCTTTTCCTCTTTGCTCAAGGATGCCTTTGACTCTGCCCACCATCACGCATCCCTTATTCACTCCCTGTGATGACAACTGAACTCTGATTTTCTCACAGACACAGGGCTCCATGAGGTACCACGGCTGCCGTTCCCACATTTCCTTCACCCTCACTGGTCTCCTAGTATCACTTACAGATGAATTATTTGCACCAAAGTCTTCGCCTCTTAGTTGATTGCTAGGAGACCTAAATTAACACATACCCCAAAGCATTCTCCCAGCATTTCTCTGGTGGCAAACAGCCCTTGATTACAACTGGGTCTAATTCAGACAAAGGTGTCCCTCCTTTCCATGAGTCTCCTGTGATAAACCCCTTTGCTTCTCTCTGCAAAATGGTCTCAAACAGTCCCATCCCAGGGATCCTTACACAAATTTTTAAATTTTAATCTGTAGATTTAGTTTTATTTTTGTATATATGTCTTTGTTCATGTCTGTGTGCATATGTGCCTCTTATCTGCAGAAGAGAGCATGGAATGCCAAGGAGATGGATTTACACAGTTGTGAGCTGCCTTATGTAGGTTTAACCCTGTAAGTCCTCCAAAAGAGCAATAAGCGGACCATCTCTCCATCCTATCCTACAGGATTTGGGCCTTTTTAAAAACCACACTGAGTATTTGGTGAAGTTCCCAATTGGTTTCCCTATGGAGCTTTGATAGTCCTTAAACTAGAAGTGTGGGACATGTGTGATTGTCAGCTGCAGCATGCTGTCATACTAGACCTGTCCAATAGCACAAGAAGCATGTGTATGTTTCATCCAATGTTGTCCTAGCTTTTGGGGTCTTTGCTCAGCCTGGATCCTGTTTCATTTGGGTGCGAGTGTTCTAAAGAGAGGAGTGGATGCCCTTCTGAATGTGAGTCATAATTTTAATACCTAGACATGTAAGCATAATTTTATCACTCTTAGACACATGGTTCCATGTTAAATGTTCACAGAAGGGTCTCTTAGACGAGTAATGTATGTGTGTTTAAGTGTGTGTCAAAGGACAGGTGTATTCTTCAGATTCCACCCACCATTTTGTTTTGTTTTGTTTTTGAGGACAGGACTTCTCAATGGCTTGGAAACTTACCAAGCTGGCTTGCCAGTGAGCCTCAGTGATCCTCCTGTATTCTCCTCCCCAGAGCTTGGACTGTAGCTCTGTACTGCGTTTTAAATGATTACGGGGGTATGAACTCAGGTGTCCATGTTTGCAAGGCAAGTGCTTTACTGAGCGAGCCATCTTCCCAGTCCCAAGGTCTCTGTTTCTATTTATTACTGGGTTTTACTCTTTAAGTAGATTTGTCCATAAAACAATTTTGAGTCTTGGTTTACAGGGCTACCAAATGTGTCATAACTGAGGCTACAAGTCACCCTTCCTGCTAGCTCCTGGTTCATTCATGGGAATGTGTTTGTTATTTACAGGGCTTCTGTGTGATGTATAGGGAGGAACAGGTCTGGGGAACCTGTTCCTTATAAGATTTATTGTGGAGATTAGACAATAGTCAAGGGCTGGTGGGATAGCTCAGTTGGTAGAGTGCTTATTGTGGAAGCATGAAGATTTGGATTAGGAGCCTTGGCACTATGGTCAGGCAGGCATGCAGTTGCATGTCTGCAATCCCACCAATGGCAAGGGGGAGAAAAGCTATACTTGGCTTTCACTTGGCTTATGTAGCTGAATCGGTGAGCTCATGTCTGAGTTTGCTTTCTGTTGCTATGATAAAACACTGATCAATGTTACTCTGTTAAAGGTTTATTTGGTTTATACTTCCAAGTCATTTCCATCTTGCAGGGAAGTCAAGGCAGGCACTCAAGTAGGAACCTGGAGGCAGAAACTATAGCCCTTGCTGGCTTAAACACAGGCTTTTCTACTTTGTGGTTTCTTATCAAACCCCGGATCACCTGTCTAGGGAATGACGTTGTCCACAGTGGACCTGGTCCTCCTACTCAATATATAATCAACTATGGGCTTATATGAGCAATTTCTCAATTGGTTGAGAGTCTAGATGACTCTAGACTGTGTCAAGTTGATGCTAACTCAGACTAACGAGGTTCAGGGAGAGACCCTGTCTTAAAAATATGGAGAGTGTTACAGGAAGACACACAACACTGGCCTCTGACTTTCACACACATGTGCACCAGCATCCAAATGCGTATAGGCATAAACATAAACATATAAATGCACCATGCACACACAAAATAAAACAATAAAATTAAATAAGCCAATCTGTGTGCTTGAAACATATTAGGTGTGAAAATATTGTGTGTCCTAATGGATTATGTAAGCTGGTCTTGTACTGATGGAGTCTATTTTGGTGTGAATGCTATTCAGTATCTCTGAAAAGAATCCATGCTGTGCTGTTTCCAATGTGTGGCATCCATCGATTCTCATTTCCATTTCTGAGGTTGAAATGGAAATCAGCAGAAAGAGAGAGTTCTGCACTTGCCCACAAGTTGTCCTGGTTTATACCCAGAGTCTATTGCAGCCTGTATTCAAGCTGTCTCACAGCACTGTGGCACAGAAAGCTGAGGGAGAGATTCACAAGGGTGAGGAGACACAGCTTCTTCGTCTTATTTAATGTTTGATTATAATTCTATAGACGAGTCTTTTACACTTGCTTAAGATTTTTGTCACTGTAAACCTGAGGCACAAACCTGAAGTCAGAAGAACTGAGTAAAAGTTTCTAGTTAAACCCTCTAGACCGCTCTGAGCCCAGTTTATTATCCCTGACACACAGGAACAAAAATAACATTCCTAGAAGCTTGGGGGGATATGCCTTAGTTAGGGTTTCTATTGCTGTGAAGAGACCCCATGACCATGGCAATTCTTATGAAGGAAAGCATTTAATTGGGGCTGGTTTGCAGTTCCAGAGGTTTAGTCCATTATCATGGCAGGACATGACAGTGCACAGACAGACACGGAGCAGGAGAAGGTGCTGAGAGTTCCGCATCTTGATCCACAGGCGGCAGAAGCAAGCAGTGTCTCACTGAGCATCGCTTGAACAAAGGAGACCTCAAAGGCCACCTCCACAGTGACACATGTCCTCTAACAAGGCCACACCTCCTAATAGCATCACTCTCTATGGGGCCATTTTTTTCAAACCACTACAGGATAATTCAGTGAGTAAATGGTTCCTGCTGCCAAGCCTGAGGGCCTGAGTTCAGTATCTGTGCTCTACATGATGGAAGGATACACAAGCTGACCTCTGCCCTACAAATGGGCACTGTGGGATACACACACACACACCACATGAACACACATGCATACATGTATGCATTAATACAGTAAATTATTTTTTCAAATGAAATACAATCATTAATTTCCGCAAAAATCCAGAGAGACACTGGAGAGGAGAGGAGAGGGTGAAGTGTGATTTATGGCTCAGGTGGAAACAGAGATGATAAGTGAGGTAAGAGTGACTATTAGTGCTTGGGAGCAAAGAATTCTGGTGCTGGATACTGGTTGTCTGAACTGGAATCCCGTTTCATCAGTTGTGGGTCATATGAGGTTGGTAGGGTGCCTGACTCTCCTAGTGCTGTGGCTGAGTACAGGTGGGATAACTTCCTGTAACCTAACCTTGGAAGCAGATCTGAGTACTGAGCCAGGCCCCTATTTTTTGCACTAACATCTAGTTGCACCACATGCTCTGTAAAAAACAAACCCTGAAGTTAGCAGTCTAGGGGAGGGGCTCAGATATTGCTGAATTGGTAGTTAGCTAATATGCATGAAGCCCTGGTTGGATTCCCCACACTACACCTGTGATGCCAGCACTCAGGAAGTGTAAGCAAGAGAATCCGGAGTTCAAGATCATCCTCAGCTACGTAAGGAGTTAGAGGCCAGCCTGGGCTACACCGGACCTGTTCTAACATATATGTACACACACACACACACACACACACACACACACACACACACACACACACACACATATATATATAGTCAACAGTCCAGTATGCAGTGGGTGAGGCTTATAGGTTGTTAGAAATGAAATCAGACATAGTCTTACAATCATCCCTGATTTTATGTATGGAAAAGGATAGCTGAGCTCTGAATATTGTACATATTTATGGTGAAATCATTTTTTTTTCATTTCCAACTTAAAAGATAGCTCTTCAGGTAAAGGCACCTACTTTCCAGGCTGACAGCCTGAGTTAAGCCTTGGAAACCACATGATGGAAGAAGAAAACCAAATCCCAAACACTGTCTTCCAGCCTCCTGCATACCTTGGCACACATGTGTTCAAAGATGGGCAGACAGACAGACACACACAGAGAGAGCAAATAAATAAAAAATAATAGATAAATACAGGTTTTTAAGTTTTCATGAAATTGGAATTTCTTTCAAATGCTTTGAAGTGTAAACAGCAGGATTGATGATAGTCTTCATATTCAGAAATCAGAGTCATCAGCTGTGACTCTGGACAACACTGCCTCAGTTGGCATTTTGACATCAACTTCCATGTATTTGTGTTCATATAGCAAATAAATAAAAAATAATAGATAAATACAGGTTTTTAAGTTTTCATGAAACTGGAATTTCTTTCAAATGCTTTGAAGTGTAAACAGCAGGATTGATGATAGTCTTCATATTCAGAAATCAGAGTCATCAGCTGTGACTCTGGACAACACTGCCTCAGTTGGCATTTTGACATCAACTTCCATGTATTTGTGTTCATATTCACTAAATTTTGACATAATTCAGAAATAGGAATGGGTGAGCACATAGTTTGTCTTAGAAAGACTATACATTTCTTGAGGTCACCCTCATAATTTCCCAAAATACATTTACTGTTTGTCTAATAAAGAAAATATTTGCTGTGACAACCATAGAAATCCCTAGGGGCTATCTATTAGCTGCAATGTGTGTGTGTGTGGGGGGGAGGTCTTCAATACCAGGGAAAGAGGCCTAGGCAATTATTAGCCAGGGAGTGGTCCTTCATGCTAAGTACTTAAGCTGTGACTGGGTATCTTGTTCAGTTGCTCTCCACCTTTTATATGGATGAAATCTCTCTCACCTAAACCAGGTGCTCACTGACCCTGCTAGTCTAGCCTGTTTGCTTGGGGAGCCCCCTGTCTCTACTTCCCTTGCTCTGAGATTACAATTAATCCAGCACACCTGCCCAGGATTTACATGAGTACTGGTATCCAAACTCCCGTCTTGCACTGCGCACACATTACCTGTTGAGCCATCACCATAGACCTGTTTTCTTCTATTTTAATATAATAACTTACATGTCAATATTTATAAAAAGGAAAAGGTCTAAAGCATGATTAAGAAGTTCAGTTGAGGACTGTTCGCAATGAAAAGAAAATTATGAAGGCTTAAATATTTTCATTGCAAACTAGTAAACATCACTCAAAAGGGCCAACATCCTACATTATTCTACCCACTCTTAAATTTCTGTGTATTATTTTACACTTTTATCTTTTCCCATGTATAATTTAAAATAAGTTTATCCAACAGATATACTAAAAGAAAATGCTACACACACACACACACAAAAAAAAAAAAAAAAACACAAGCATACAAATAAATCTTTCTTTAACTACTCAGAAACTACGGTTCCAGCGGTATCTAGACCTTGTTCACAGTATCCATCATGGGAAAGGGAGAGCAAGTGGCAGAGGGGAGCTGGAAATCCACTTACAGTTTGTTTTTGAGAAATTGGTCTTGTGGTTACAGCTGTAATTATATGAAAAGCTAAAGATGCAATTACCCCATGTCCCTCCCTCGTGTAGCCCCCTCACTACAGAAAGAGGGAGGTGTCAGTGTACCATACCACCTCTCTTGTTGATGTCATACCCAACACTCAGAACACATTTCATTTTCTTTCCTTTTTTTTTTTTTTGGTTTTTCGAGACAGGGTTTCTCTGTGTAGCTTTGCGCCTTTTCTGGGACTCACTTTGTAGCCCAGGCTGGCCTCGAACTCACAGAGATCCACCTGCCTCTGCCTCCCGAGTGCTGGGACTAAAGGCGTGCACCACCACCGCCCGGCCTCAGAACACATTTCAAAGTAGATGGCAATCACATGCGTTTCTTCTTTCCTGCTTTAAATCTTATTATTAATAATAAGAAATAAATAAAATTATAATAATAAAAATTCTTATTAATAATAGATAAAAAGAAGCTTATGAAAGAATATTAGAGACTATCTGATGCTGGAAGACAGTCCTCACATCCAACATATGTCTTAAGATCAGGTGGGCTTCTGCCTTACTTCCCCCAGCTCCCAGATCTACATAGTCACATACAGTGAGGGACTGTGTTGCTGGAGAGCTTCTCTCCAGGTTCCACCAAGCCCCGCAGTCCCACAATCCACGTAGAAAATAATCACTCAGATGCTAATATTACTTATAAATTGTATGGCCGTGGCAGGCTTCTTGCTAACTGTTCTTATATCTTAAATTAACCCATTTATATAAATCTATACCTTGCCACGTGGCTGGTGGCTTACCGGCGTCTTTACATGTTGCTTATCCTGGTGGCTGCAGTGTCTCCTCCTCCTTCTTCCTGTTTCCCCAATTCCCCTCTCTCCTTGTCCAGCCTATACTTCCTGCCTAGTCACTTGCCATCAGTGTTTTATTTATATAGAGCGATATCCACAGCAGGACTGTGCAGTGGGGACCAGGAAAGTCCCTGGGCTGCCAAGCCATGATGTGAGTGAATGCTCTTCCACTTGGTAAGAGCATCACATGCCTTTCTCCTTCCTTGTTTTGAATCTTATTATTAATAATGAGAAGATAAAAAAAGAGCATCATGGGAACAAGTGTGTAAGTTGAGGGAAAAGGTGAATCTATTACTTATTCCCCTAAGCTTAGAAGCCCTCTAACCTCCTGTTCTAAGCAAAATGGTTGATTTTTACCACATACCTGTCCATCTTATAAGACACTCTTTGATGTCCCTCACCCCAGGTTCCAGAGGACTTAAGAATTCAGATGTCAGTAATGGTTCATATTGACTTAATTTTTCCTACTTGAGATGGAGACAAAAACTTAAGCCACGAGTCTTCCAATTCCATGAGAATGAATATTTATTATCTACAAAGCTCAAATTTGATGAATAGTTTAGGAGCCAAGCTGCTGTTGAAAAGTCCGTGTGTGTCTGGGTGCAGCAGGCTACATATGAAATGTGCAATGCTTCCTCGTGTCCTGAGATTGTGCATACACCATTCCCTCCTCTGTTCACTATGAGAAGTGAGAGAACAGTGACTGTTAGTGCTTCTCACCCTGTCCAGGCATGGTCTGCTGGCCTCAGCTTCCAGCGCTCCTGTCTCTGTATTGAAAGGCCTTTCTGAACACCTGCTAAGACAGCCTGTCCCCTGTACCGCTATTGTAACTTCTGTCTTTCTCTTGTGGAGGTTCCTCGCAAGCTTTCATCGGATTCGCCTTTCTCTTTCACCCAGCATTCTCCTCATGAAGAGTAAAGGTTAAATGAACAAATGATGCCCATGAAAGGGCCAATTAATGTCTTCTTTCACCTTTGTACCCATAATAAGATACGGGTGAATCCCCTGGTGGATTCATAATACAAATTCGGACAGAGAAAAGAAAGAAGTGAAAGAGAAGGGGATGAAAGAGACACTGTACACACCTCACTTGCAGTGAACCTGGAGCCCTGAGTCACAGGATTAAAATTTGGTTTTGAAAGTACCAGGAGATTAAATTCAGAGGCAGGGAACCACGGTGCCTTAGTAGAACATAGTTTCATTGATCTTTGACATACGGTGACTTTTTAAGGCATTATTACCAGTCTCTCTTTCATCCTATTCCAGGAACTGGTGGTTGGTCCCCAGCAGACTCCAATGCCCAACAGTGGCTGCAGATGGACCTGGGCAGCAGAGTGGAGATTACGGCAGTGGCCACACAGGGAAGACACGGGAGCTCTGACTGGGTGACAAGCTACCGCCTGATGTTCAGCGACACCGGGCACAACTGGCAGCAGTACAAGCAAGAGGACAGCATCTGGGTAGGGAATGCTTTGTCTTCCAGTGGATAGCGGTGAGATGTGCTAATGCCAGCCAGTGAGCGTTTCTAGGATTCTGCTGTCCCCATGCTGGGGCAGCTTAACCATTGTCCTGTTCCCATTCAGAAATAATGAAATCACATCTAGACCCTGGTTCCAGTGTAACTCTCTCCCCAGGAAAATCAGAGTGTCAGCTGGAGAGAGTTCAGTGTGTTCCTCCCTTTCTTACATATTGATATTTTTCCAACAGACTCTGTTATGTCATCTATAAAAATAGAGAAACACACCGAAAAATCTGTCAGTAAGACTGTGTTGCTGACTATCTTATTTTCTTTCCTTTGTGATGCTATGGTAAAATTCTACCAAATGCCATCAAGGGAAGTGAGACAGGGCTTATTTCGGCTTAGGGTTCAAGGTTACTATCAGTCATGGTGGCAGGAGCGTGATGGGCCTGGTCATGTGGCAACCATAGTCAGAAGGAAGAATCAATGTTCCCTCAGCTCACTTTCTCCACTGTTATATAGTCCAGGATCCTAGCCAGGGAATGCTGACACACACTGTGGGAAGATATTCCCATGTAAATTAGCACCATGAAGATAGTTTCCTACAGACATGCTCACAGGCTCATCTCTCAACTGACACTAGATTCTGTCAAATTGACAATTAGCACTCACCATCGTATTGGTTGAAGATATATATCTTCTTATCCGTTTAAATATATATCAGACATTTTACATAACTTGCCTAAATAACTGAACAATGTCGCTTGTCCAAGGTCACTAAGTGTGGAATTTGGTCTGGGGAATCTGTGCTCTTGTCTGACTGCATTGAACAGCCACCATTCAAGGTTGTAAAAACATTCAAATATAGAAAACATGGCAAAGGTTAGACTTATCCTGGCACTGTGAGTAATGATCAGTTTGGGAGTAATGCACCTGCTCTGAGTTATAAAACAGACCTTTCTTCCCTGCTGTAGCCTCGACATGTGACCTTTGTGTAAGCCAACGGTGGTCAGGAAACCGTAAGGAAAAGAAAGCAGAGACAGGAGGGAGCACAGGGTTGCACTACCTGGAGCTGTCTCCAGAGGATGGAGTTTGGGGCTTAGGAAGACGGCTCAGCAGGCACAGTGCTCACTATCAAAGGTGATGGAGTCCAGATCCCCAGAACCCACAGAAAAGCCAGGTAGATGTGATAGCATCCTTAGAGTCTTCCAAAACATGCTGGCTAGCCAGACTCACCAGAAAGACAATAGATGCTGCCTAGGTAGATAAAAAGTGACAGAGAAAGATATCCAAAGTCAACCTTGGGCCTCTGCACACAGGTGTACACATGTGTAAACATAAGTGCATGCATAAATGTATATGTAGATATAAAAAAAGAAACTTCATGCTTTGAGCAAAATAACGTAAACAAATGCAGCTTTTGGTTTAGGAGAAAAACATGACCATTTTTTTCTAAAAGAACATAAATGGGAAGACATGGTGCTGGCTCACACACTCTTTCCCCCACAGAACCTCTTCGTCTGCAGCTCTGACTTCAGCTACTCCATCTTTCAGTGTTAGCCCAACCTTGCTGAGAAGAATGTGTTTTAGCTGCCCTGATTCTTGCTGCCTATCCACCATCTGGGTCTCTAATTGAGACCAGGGGTAAACTAAGCATTCTGACTAGTTACTAAATGGAGTATTGAATATTATTGTTGTTATCTTTACTTGGGTCACTTATGATATCGGTTGCAATATTCTCACAGAGCGTGGCTTTTCATTTTGAAAA
Source organism: Peromyscus maniculatus bairdii (assembly GCF_049852395.1). Taxonomy (NCBI): domain Eukaryota; kingdom Metazoa; phylum Chordata; class Mammalia; order Rodentia; family Cricetidae; genus Peromyscus; species Peromyscus maniculatus. The sequence goes on from NC_134862.1 coordinate 16,174,179, forward strand.
GACTCTTTGGAGGCTCTTCTATTTTGTTTTTCAATATTGAAGCCCACATCCATTTTTACAGATTTGTGCTTGGTTTGCTGTTCAGTTTGGAGTGAGAAATAAGCAGTTCTTCTGCCCGGGGAACGATTGGAAACTTTTATGTTGACTTTAGAGGGGAAAATAGATGTGGGATTATTTATTTTCTCCAGGGTTTTCAATCGGAACTGGTTGTTTTCAGATGGAGTTGCAGTTTTGAATCATTTTGTTTCCATCTTTAAAAAAAGATCCAAGTTTCATTTTCTTCAGATCTTGGCGGCCTTCTCTCAGCCTCCCTGGGCCTCAGGGTGCATTTCAAGGCTGGCGTCTCTGTGTTTGGGAACAGCTGGCTAAGGGCTCTTAACCTTGCTGGGGGTGTTGGTTCACTTGAGTTCCAAGTGTTTTTAATTTCTTTCAAGGCAGGCATCTCTCTCTCTTCTGCTTCCATGGAGAATTAAGTCTTGACACAGTGGACTAATTTTGGGTGTTTAATAAAAGTACTCTGGGATCACCATGGTTCTTAGAGCTGCAGTGTGGAGGGACAAGATTGTTGCCACCATATCCCATCATCTTCAATAGCCCGACACTATCCAGGCACCATTAGCACTACTAGTCGAAATTAAGTTTTATTTCTAAATATACTTGATTGCAAAATTATGGTCTGTTTCTCCTTTCTTTCTTTCTTTTTTTTAAATTTTCACAGTTTTTTTCCCTTTTCTCACTTGAAATGTGAACCTTGTCAGACTTACTCTGGAAGAACAATATTAAACCCCACTGTTTAATTCACACACTGCTAAATATAAAAGTAAGAAATCATCAACTATACCTAACTCTACCTGTGTGTTGCAAATAGAGTCTAAACTCTGAAATGGTCTAAAAAAGTCTGTCAAACTGGTGTTTTACAAACATTTCACAAAATAGGTGATGTCTCCTTTTTTGGCTAATATTGGAACGTGCATCAAAACATGCTATGGTTAAACAGATCGCCTTGGGGAGGAGAATGGCATAGTGAGTGGAATGTTTGTGGTGCAGCCGTGAGGACCTGAGCTCTGTTCCCCAGTTATATATAAGAAGAGAGAGAGTGGACGTGGTGGCACACACTTCTAGCCTAGTTCTGGGGAGTCAGAGACAGGTGATCTCTTGGGCTTACTGGCCAGCCAGTCTACCCAAATTGGTGAGTTCCAGGGTTAGTTAAAAACCTGACTCAAAAAATAAGGTGTAGGGAGACTAAGGAAGATATGTGATACTGACCTCTCAGCATACAAGCATAAATCACACATGTACACACACAATTGATTTTCTTAGTTTTTCCTTCTGAAATTTTTAGAATTTACTTCAGGGATAAGGTTATAGATTCAGGGAATGAAATGAAAAAAAAAAGAGTTTTGTTTTGTTTTGTTTTAACACAACCCTCTGAATGGCTCATTTATCTTTTCATATAATCCCCATTTTAAAGCCCGTCGGTATGAAGTATCACCTTCAAGGATGCTGCCTGAGAGGATCTTTTAAGGATTTCTTTCTTTTTTTATGTGTATAGCATGTATGAATATGCATGCATGCCTACTGACATGAATGTGGACTCACATGTGTGTTCAAATTTTGTTTACATTCCTGTGTGTACATGTGTACTATTATGTATAGAGTCCCATGGATGTTTTGAGAACATCTTCATTGATCATTCTCTCATACACCAAGGCAGGGTCCCTCACTGAACTCAGAGCTCATCTTTAAACCATGACTAACTAGCCAGCTTGCTCTAAAGAGCTCCTGTCTCCACCTCTTCAGCACTGGGATCACAGACAGAAGGCCACACTCACTCAGTTTTTAAGTAAATGCTTGGGATTCAAACTCTGGTTTTCATGCTTGTACAGGACTCCATGCTGAGTCATCTCTTCAACACCATTATTTTTTTGTTTTGTTTTACTGCGGGGGTGGGGGGGGTGGGGGGAGTGGGAGGTGGGGGGGTGGGGAGTGGGGAGTAGGGGGGGTGGAGGGTGGAACTCATGGCTTGAGGCATACCTGAGGAGGTAAGTTCCCTCCTAACAGTTATAGCCTCAGGCTCATTTGGTTGTTTGCAGAGGTGTGAAGTTTGGTATGCTTCAGTTTGTAATGTTTTTTAAAAGTAGGTGTACCAAACAACACAGACAGCACACAGTGTGGGACATCAATTTACTAGCACCCAAGAGATTTCTTTTACTTCAAGTTCACTTCAGGATAAGAACCTTTAAAAGACACCTTTGCAATAGATAGGAGAAAATCTCCGTGCACTAAAAATCCAATTTGTAGAGTTTCTGATCTGGCACTGAGTGGAACATTCATGAATGAGGCCACTGAGCAGCCACTTAGAAATACCTCATGATTTATTAACAAGCTGAGCTCCTGGCCACTAAATGATCAGGCGTGAAGGTGTCTCAGGGACAGACTGTCAACAATTTTTTGAATCCTAATGGATTTGAAGTCTCTCTAGTTTGTGGTGTAGACATATCAGAGGAATGCAGAGATTAAAATTCTAACTCTGAGCAGCAGCCTGAGCCAGTGTGATTTTACTCTGTGTGTTGGTGAGGTGTGTGTATAAGCTAAATGACAAGCTGCACAAGTCTGTTCTCTTCCACTCTGTGTATTCTAGGGATAGACCCCAGGTCAACAGACTAGGGGAAAGAACCTTTACCTGCTGAGACATCTCCCAAGCTCAGCATTTAGGTCTTTACCGGGGCGCAGGTAAATAAAGCCCTTGACTTTGTAGCCTGCTTTCACACATGCATCAAAAGTTATAAAACCTGTTTCTGGGATCCAACCCATGTCCCTCCTACTTGGAGACTTCCAAGTCACCTAGAATGTTTGATGACACCGGCACTGCCACCCCTTCTTCGTTGTATTCACAAAGAAAACACAAAAACAAGAAACAGAGTCAGCTGGTGTGAATCCTGGTCTTTAAAATTCCCCTTCCTCCCAATCACGTGCTTTCCCTTTCAAATCCACTTCCCACATTACCAATGGCCTGTTCTCTTTGTGATAATTCGCTTCATTTGTCTTTTGTGAATACACTCTAAGAAGCAACTTTCAGGTGCAAACTTCACCTAGAAACATTTGCTGCTGGCGGCTTCTCCTGTTTGGATCGTACTTCAGTTCATCCTATTTAGCTGTCCTGTCTACTCACATCTTCCTGAACTCCATCCAGTCTGTCCTCTATGAAGGGACACCCTACAGGTGATGCAGGTCAGTTTTTCCAAGATGGTAGAGCTTTCACCATCCTTTATGTGATAACATGGAGACTCTACTGAAGTATGTGGAGACCATGGACAAGGTCCCTGAGGAAAAAGAGAAACTTGAAAAGGCATATCCCTGAAGAAAAAAGGAAACTTACAAGGCAGTACCTATGCAGCTGATGATCTTAATTCAGAAGACAACTTCCCATAGTTCAAAGTAACTTCCTTGGGGTATCTGACCCCAGAACAACATGTACTTCTATGCAGCAGATATTCTTCAGCCAGAACTCCATGCAACTGGGCATTCTGCTAAGATTATGAGCACGTCATTTAACCTTTTCCTTTAATTATTTATTTTATTTCATGGGCATTGGTGTTTTGCCTACATGTATGTCTGTATGAGAGTATCAGGTCCTCTGAAACTAGTGTTATGGACAGTTGTGAGCTGCCTTGTAGATGCTGGGAACTGAATGCAGATCCTCTGGAAGAGCAGTCAGTGCTCTTAACCACTGAGGCATCTCTCCAGCTCTCCATTTTACCTTTTATTGAAGCCTAATTGGTTACTTCAATTTACAGAAGAAATTGAATTTTTAAAATGTCAAGGGAGCTTGACTACATCACATGTAATAAAGTGGCAGAGCCAGAACTCAGCTCTGCCTACCCATGATGTCTAAACACATAAGCCAATGGGTAATATAGTAGCCTAAATGCATTGGCAGTTAGGAACTAATGATAAAAGAGACGAAGCACCCTCCACAAGATTTAAGATCACAATGCTCAACTAAATCAAAATGGAAACCCAAGCCTCCTTGAAACAATCCAGTATGGAGTGTTTTGTGGGAAGATGTAGTGAACACAGAGATGCTTAATCTGCTTCCACTCTGCTTCCTGACTGCAGCTGCAATGTGAAGAATGGACTTCCATTCCTGCAGCCATGTACCCATGGGAAATTATATTCCCTCAAACTGTAAACCGGAGTAAACCATTCTCCCTTAAGTTGCTTCCTGTCAGCTATTTTGTAACAACAACCAGAAAATCATTGAATACACTAGCCTTTCCCTGTCCTCTGAGTGTCTTACAGTTTCTTCAGATTCATTTTGCATTTCACTTTTATGAAGAACGTACTGCCTTTCACCAAACACATGAGCCATCACGCACTTGACAGTGGGATCCTTCAGCCTGTGATGTGATGCTCTGTGATTTCCGCAGCTTTCTGGAGTCTTTTGCACATAAAATGCTTGCAATGGCTACACAGCACTTTCCTTACCCCGAGGTCAATTGAAAGAATGGATTGTGCATTTCAGTCATCAGTTCCCCAATTTCATCCTTGAGCAGCTCCCAAATTTTCTGGGAGATGGTCTCCTATCTTCTTGATTTACACACATTTATTCTGCCAATTTTGCCTAGCATGGCCTGAGTATTGATCACTGTTTGATATACTATTTTAAGCCTACCAATTTCAGAAAACAATTTGAGAGAAAGAAGCTCATTACTATCAACATATATCTTTTAAGCTCTCATTATGTACCTGCCACCAGGCTAGATACATGAACACAAACACTTAAAGATGCAGTCTCTTCCTCTCCAGGATGCCCAGAACCATTAAAGGAGTAAAATATGGCTCCTCTGTAGCATGACCCACATCCTTATTTGAGTGTATGTATGTGTGTATCAGAGACTAATGCATAGCTCCTCTATAACAAGGCCCACATTCCTATTTGAGTGTGTGTTTGTGTGATACACACATCTGTGCATTTAGGAAATGAAGGCTGGTGTTGTAAGTTCTGTTCTGTCACTTTCTGACTTAGTCCTTTGGGACGGGTCCTCTCACTGAAACTGGAGCTAGGCTGGCAGCCAGCAAGCCCCAGTGATCCTCTGTCTCTGTCTCTGACAGCCCCAGGGCTACAGGTAGACACAATGTCAAACCCAGGTTGTTTTTTTGTTTGTTTGTTTGTTTGTTTGTATGTTTGTTTGTTTGTTTTGCTGGGGGAGAGTTTTTTTTTTGAGTTCAAGGAATTCATTCTTAGAATTTCATGCTTGTTGCTTGTTTAGCAAGTACTCTTACCCACCGTATCATTACCACAATCCTTGCTCTAATATCTTTAAAATAAAGTAATAAGACTACATAACATACCATCAAAGACATTTGCCAGGATTGTTGTGGCCTAGAACTCACCGTGTAGGCTGGGTTGGTGGTGGGTGAGCTCGCTATGATTGCCTGCCTCAGCCTCCAGTGTGCTAGGATTAAAGAGATGGGCCACCGTACCTGGAACTGCCAGGATTTTAAAGATAGTTTTCTCATTTGTTTGCTCACACACATACGTTAGAAGTGTATACTATGGGTATTAATTTTTGAGTTGCATATTATTTAAAAGTCAAAGAGGAGGAGGGCTAAATAACACTAAGGGTGTTTGAAAAAACTCTAAGGGATTGTATTATTTTATGTTTATTTAAAATTACATATAACATATATTTGTGTGTATACATATATGTTAATTGAAGTTATGCGACTTGGAATGTCAATGTACCGCCCAACCCCAACATATACACACACAGAATTCATTATCTACCAAACAAAAATCCCAGTGCAGACACAGGAAAACTTTTGAGTTGTTGGTCAGGGGAGTCCAAGAGATTCCCAAATAATATAAGCTATTGATCTTGTCCTTGGTACTAGAAAAAGAAAATTCAACCCTCCAGCTGAAGACACCACACCCTCTGGACTCAGGACTTGGAGGAATCTGCCCAGGTCTGAATGGAACCTCCTTCCTGGGAACTAACTCTAATAGTGTTGAAAGGGGGCATGAAAGCTGCCATGGGAGAGAAGCAACCAATATCCCCACTCAGCTATAATGCCTGCACACCACAACAATGACCAATATGGCAAGATATTCCTAAAAGTACAAGAGTGGAATTTATATCGTGGGACAAATCAACAGCTACCTGGACTTGGGCTTAAGGCCCCTCAATAGGAGGGGATTCATGTCTGCTACTGATGACCTAGCCAACCACCCATGACTGGAGAGGCCATGGAGCCTAGTGGAGAAATTCCTACAGTCACTTTCCAAAACCAGTATAATGTCTGACTGCATTCTGAATACTTACCCTTCTACCGACAGATAAATGCAGCTCTTGTCCTTCATCAGAGAAGCTTCTTCTTCTTCTTCTTCTTCTTCTTCTTCTTCTTCTTCTTCTTCTTCTTCTTCTTCTTCTTCTTCTTCTTCTTCTTCTCCTTCTCCTCCTCCTCCTCCTCCTCCTCCTCCTCCTCCTCCTCCTCCTCCTTCTTCTTCTTCCTGCTTCTGCTTCTTCTGCTTCTTTTCCTCCTCCTTCTCCTCCTTGTGGCAGACAGAAACCTTTGCTAGTCAAAATGCAGGATCACCTGACCACAGGATGTCTGTCCCCAATTAAAACCTTTGTAATACAACCTGACAATATCTAAGGTTCAAAGAACATTGCAGACGAGGTGGTGAAAATACTGGAAGAAAAAGGACCAGGGCATCTGCTCTGAGATAGTCTCCTCTAAAAAGAACATGAAAAGTAAAAGAAGAGGGTTGTTAGTGATAAGAAGTGGGTCTGGGAGGAGGTGGGAGGGGGAGAAATGAGAGGTGAATATAATCAAGACACATTGTATAAAACTCTCAAAGAATTAACCAACATATATGAGTACATGTACACATACATGAATATTTTTTCAATAAAACTCCCAAAGAACTAAGACAAGCTGTGTTTTTCGTTTTTACTTTTGTTTTTTAAGAAGTCAATGAAGAACTGTGTACACTCAGGCATCAATTTAACAGGGACCATGGATGCAAAGATCAATCACCACCATACAGCAAGTTGGGTCCTAGCTGTGCCACTGGATAGAAATGTAACTTGATCCCCCTGAGCACATCTTTGCCAGCAGCCATGGCAGGTGTAGCTGTACCTGCTTCCTGACCCCCAGTACTCATTTCTCCACACTTCCTGCTCAGACACTTTGGTTTACAGATTGTCTTGCTTGGAAGGAAGTACATGGGAATGAAGTCCTGTCTTCACATTGATCCAGCTTTAAATCACCAAATATAGACTTCTGAAGCTCAGTGTTTACTCTCCTTGAGATGTCCCAGGGGCTGTCTGAGGTCTTTGCTGACCTGAGATGCTCTTAAGGCTGAAGGGACACAGCTGAAAAGAGAGGAGGGAATAAGTGGTCAAGTCAACAGCTGGTGCTGGCTCCAGCCTCAGCAGGCTTCTCTCTAGCCCTCCGGCTCCACACTTAGTCCTAAAACTTCCTGACTGATGCCCATCTGTTTTCCTTATTTAATGTGAGAATTGGCTGTGATGTTCCAGGGCGCTTCCCTGTGTGGGGTCTAGCCTCTTCAGGAAGCTAATCTTTTCCCACATTTACACAGGTGGCATTTAAACACATTCCATGGACAGGGAGTCAACTTGCAGTCTTCAGAATTAATATTCATATGGACACTTCCTATGAACGAGCAGATGACTGTAGTCCCCACCCTCATCGAATTTGCAGTGGGATAGGATCCAGCAGTTGATATCAAAGGGCTGGGATGATCTGTTTAAAATTAATTCTTCTAAATCCACTGCTATGAAATTAATCTTGTTGTCAAAGTACTCCATGCTTCCCAGGATGTTTGGCTCATAATTGTATTTTCAATAAATATAAATCAATTAGGTTCTGAGGACTTTCTCCTTAGAATAGAAGAAATCAAAATTAATATCTCTATTTTAGCATAGTTTTTGTTTCTTAAAATTCATTGAACTTTGTTAAGTATAGTGCCTGAGAGAGGGAGTTATTGCTAATTGTCTTCTCTTTACTAAGGTTTTTCTTTTCTTTCTTTTTCTTTCTCTTTCTTTCTTTCTTTTCTTTTTTTTTTTTTTTTTTTTGGTTTGTGTGTGTCTATATGTGTACTGGTATGCATGCACACATGCATGCATATGGAGGACAGACCTCAAATTTAGGTGTCCTTCCTCTAGGTATTTCTGGAGGCAGGTTTCCCCAGTAGCCTGGATCTCTTGAATTTGGCTCTGCCAACTGGCCAACAGACCTCAGGAATCCACTTGTCTCTACTTATCCAGTGCTGGGTTAGAAATGTACTCTCCCACACCCAACTTCTCACTTGAGTTCATTTTGCATACCAAGCACTTTACCAACCGAGACATCTCTACCCCTATTACTGAGGTTTTTACTACTACACATGCAATTTATGTTTCATCTTTAAGCTGTTGTTTTCTTCTATATTTTTGTCTCTGCTTTGAAGTTTAAAATAATCTGTGGCTCTGATAGATAACTAAATCCCTAGGCGGCTTAGCTTCCTCCCTTGAAAAGCAAGTGTAATGGGGATGCTGACCTCATATGACCTGTAAAAGGGAGTTTCAAAAAATGAGCATGCCTCAAAATGTCCCACAGGGCTTGTTAAGGCACAGTGTGCTGAGCTCTGCTTGTACAACATCTGAGCCAATAGGTCAGAGTTGGGTGAAGAATTTACATTTCTAAAATAATATCAAGTGATTGGGGGGCAGCTGGTTGGGACCTCACTTTGTGAAGCTCTGTGTAAACTGTAAGTGTATTCATGCACTTGATGAGCTTTGACCAGAGCTAAAATGTTGAAAACTATGACTATTAACCATAAGTGTATTCATGCACTTGATGAGCTTTGACCAGAGCTAAAATGCTGAAAACTATGACTGTTATTAAAGCAGGTGTGTGGCATCCTCTTGGTTAAGGTACCCGGAGGACACCTGCTCTCGGTATCTTTAATTTGAGCTTTGTATTCATAAGAAAGAACAAGCCTGAGATATCAGCACTTTTCTGAGTGAACTGAAAGCTCAGTGGGAAAGGTAAGCTCTCCTTGGGTTATGGGCAGAGTTACCCAGCAAGCTCATTAAAGACAATTAGCTCAGAGGCCTTGCAGCAGACAGAGGAGCTGCAGGAATAGCCTGGGGGAGTTGCTGACGCCTAAAGAAGAGGACTTGAGGCCAAAGTCTGAAGCCCCATGTGTCTACTTGGCTTGGAGTCAAACAGACCGCTTCCAGGCAGGACAAGGCTCCTGGAAACAAAGACTCTCCCCAGCTTTGAACAAAGAAAAGGAGTTCAAAGGAAATCCATCTTCAATAAGATTACTAAGCTCATTATCACAATAGCAGCCAGTGTTAAGGAGAGGAATGAGATACAAAAGCCACAAGACTTTTTTGCTGTTACAGCCTCAGTGTGAGCTGCAAGCAAAGGGCCATAATGCAAAGTTGATGATGCAGAGTGGTAATAAAAGTGGACCAACTGAACAAGCCAAATACGGCGTGTGGAGTTGATGTGTTTCGTGTCTATGAGCAGTTACAATGGTCCACGTGGAGAAAATCCTTCCCTCTGGGAGTCTACAGATGCTATCAATGCCCTTCTGAACCACTGGAAAATTCCAAATGCGGCCACAACATGTGTCAGGCATCTCCAACTTGACTTGAAAATAATGATTTCATTAAATAGCCTTGAGATTGTATCAGAAACTGAGCTATAGTCTATAGATGAAGGTCATAGAAATTTTTTTCCCTTCAAAGCTATCACATAAAAGTCCCCAGGAATGAAGAGATTGCTCATCAGTTAAGAGAATGTACTCCTCTTGCAGAGTTCGGTTCAGTTCCCAGCATCCTTGTGTGGTGGGTCACAAATAAGGTTCTCTGAAGGCATCACACTTATTTACACACACACACACACACACACACACACACACACACACACACACACACGATGAAAACTAAAACTAATTTTTTTAAAAAGGCCCTAAGAATTATGCTGGAGTTATTCAAAGAATCTTGGGTCCCTCTTTTCTCATCTTGTTTGATTATAATTTAGGGTATAAGCATGTGTAAGACAACAGATAAAGTTCTTTAAAAGTAGGATGTGGCAGTCTTCTGTGAGATGGAAGACAAATTCATGGAAAGGCACCATGAAGAACTGTGTGAAGATGGGGAGATACCTATTTCAGGCCTGTCAATAGATCAAGTGGCATAGTAATTTTTCCCCAGCAACAATTTTGACTTTGTAATGATTTGTCTGCATTTTTGTGTCATCCTTCTTCCTTTATGACAAAGGCCCAGACTACTACTAATGGACTGAAAAACGGTATCTAGAAGGGATAAGGACCAAGCAGGCTATGTTACACACATTCTCATGATGTTCTGAGCATCTTGGCTGACTGCGGGTCCTCCTCAGTTGGATATGGAGACACTGAGTGCATACTCTCCAGGACATGGACCTTCTGCAGCCTTCCTCTAAAGTAGCCGCTTCTGTGATGTGCTGTTACTTCAGACATTGCGTGTGAGTCCTGTGTGATCGTGCAAACTAAAGAAAGAAAACACAGAGGGCTCCCGGGACTACGTGAGTTAAGAAGAGCAAGAGCACTTGCTGCATCAGCACTAGCATCCGAGTTACCAGCACTCAGGTAAACTGCCAGACGTGGCCACACACCTTTGTAACCCCAGAGCTGTGCAGGGCAGAGATAGGAAGATTGTTAAGCTTGCTGGCTGCCAGCTGAGCTCCGGGTTCAATCACAAATCCTGTCTCAGAGAAATAAGGTGGAGATTAACAGAACAGAATATCTGATATCCTTCTCTGGACTCGACACACATGCACAGGGATATATGTACCTGCACATACATGTTCTCTCTCTCTCTCTCTCTCTCTCTCTCTCTCTCTCTCTCTCTCTCTCTCTCTCTCTCTCTCCAAGAAATAAAAAGGTTTGCACATACACAGGATATTAACTGCACACAGCATGGGAGAGATAGCCCAAGCCACCTTAGTGAAGAGATAATAGGGAATCCATGCTTGACAAACCAGCTCTACTTAGAGGCCAGTGTCTGAGAGTCTTTTCCATTGAGATGGCTTTCCCCAAACCTGGAAATACTAAGGCTGTATTGCTGGTGCAGGTGTGCACATGCACGTGACTGCATCTCCAGGGACTCCTAGGTGAATACCAAGCACTCTGCCAAGCTCAGTTCAGACAGGCCTCTCCCCCAGACTGGTCCAGGGAAAGGCAGCTTGATCAAAGAGCTCTGGATTTCTGCTTTTGCTTCCTTGCCGGATATTCTAGTCGCAGCTCAGGCATCTTTGATGTACCTCCCTTGTCCTACATAATGTGTCAGCTTGTCAGTGTTCCCTTTTGGAGATGGATTTGTCACTTAATAATTTCTGAAACAATTAGATGACAACTCAATAAATGGCTTTGTCAGTTTGTGTAATGCAAAAGCCAAATTATCATGGAAGAAAATGCAAAAATCTTACTTCAAGTGACACTGTGGAAAGATTTCAAAAATAGAGTTACTTAAAAATTTGATTTCTTTAAGCTTGCAACATCAATGTGAATGTTGATAAACCATTTTTCTGAACCTGGAGTCTTCCAGATGACTGTATTTAAATGTATAGGTGTGGGTGAAAAAAATGCTACTTCCAGAATGTGACCCTAGTATTTAAGCAAGAGTTGATAGATTCTCTTAACACATATAGTGCACACACACACACAAACACAAACAGGTACACACACACACACACACACACACACACACACACACACACACACATACACACACATACATGTGTGTGTAAATATATATGTATACATCGAAATATACACGTCATTATTCAAAGATGCATTCTTTTGTGTGCATGCATTTAAATTAAATGTATTCATTGTTAGGATGAGCCCTTGAAAGGTATCTTGGTGGTTCTGGCCAAGGTATGATGCTAAGAGATCATGCCAAGCATCAGATCTAATGCAAGAGGTTTGTTGGGGGAGAGGGGAGACCAAAAGGCCATCTTGGAGTAGGACACGAGAGAGAGATAAAGACAGACAGACAGACAGACAGACAGACAGACAAACAGGCATAGAGCAGGAAACAGAAAGAATAAGGCAGAGAGCAAGAGAGAGATCTGTGCTGGCAGGCCCTTTTAAAGGATGCAAGTGCTGCATAGTGGAAACGTGCAACTCTTAGCAACAACAGAAAAGCAATGACATGAGCTGCTGCTGAGTCACTGCAAGGCTGTCAGAGCACATAGTTTGTGTCTGTAGATTTAAATCTATTTACATGGATGCAATACATTTAAATAAATATATGTTTTAATATACATATAAACTTGAATCTTAGCGTGCTGCCCTTCACTTACCCTGAACTATAAATTTTAATCATTTAATTTTGTGACTTTTTAATAGCTATTAACTAAAAAATTTTGAATACTTATATTTTGCATTAAAATTTTAATTTTTCAATGAAAAAAGTAAATTGTGCCAAATTACTGTAAGGTTGTATTCCCCAAAACCAGGATCACTGAAATGGGAACATCAAAGACACAGCACAGTGATGTACATCTCTCCCACATTCACACCCATGGCCATTAGCAACAGTTCTGAGCCCTGATAAAAGGAAGCAGTGAGGACACTTGTCTCGAACATTGTGCAATGGCGGTTACATCAATTTTGTCCTTGGCTTAGTTACTTCTGTGGCTGTGATACAGTACTCTAGCAAAAGCAACTTAGGGGAGAAGGGGCTTATTTTGTCTCCTGGTTCTGGGATGATACAGTTCTTCCTGGTAGGAAAGGCAAGGCAGCAAGAGCAGGTGGCTGGTTGGTCACATTGCATCCCTAGTTAAGGAGCAGAGACTGAACAAGAAGTGGGCTGTAAAACTTCAAGGCCCACCCCAGTGGCTCACTTCCTCCCACAAGGCTTTACCTCAGAAAGTTCCACAGTCTTCCCTAACAGCATCACCAGCTGGGGTCCAAGTGTTCAAACACATGATCCTAGGGAGGAAATTCCACATTGAAACTACAACAGTCAGTAAAGGACATGAAAAGTTCCTGAGCTAATTCCTGTCCAGATGAAGTGTATGCTAATAAGTATATATTCTGGCTGACCTGTCAATGAATCACAGACACTATTTGATAGGGTTGCAAGTGTTTCATGTCAGTGTCTGTAATTGCAGATGCATGTCTGTTTGCTGGTGTATGGGGGTGGCCAGGGCAGAGGAAAACCTCACTACAGTTTCTCAGGTGTTGTCCATCTTAACTTTTATGAGACAGCATCTCTCAATCACTGAGCTAGGCTAACTTGGAAATAAGCCCCAGAAATCTTCATTTATAAGTACATGGCATTAATACCCCGAATTTTTTTTAATGGACCCTAGGGATTGAACGTAGGTTCCTATGCCTGCAAGGCAAGAACTTTACCAAATAAACTATTACCCTAGCATGCAAGTGGGTTTTGTTTATTTGTTTTTGACTGGCTATTTCGCCCTCCCCATTTCTTCCCTTCAAGCCTGTTAGATGAAATATGTAGTAGCTGTTCCTTGAGTGGTCTTTGTGCTGAGTGCTTTTGTAAACTCATGTCAGAGCACAGCAGAGATGGTGTTTATGTAAAGATGAGGCAATAAAGAGGGGCTATCGCCCAGTTGTAAAGAATTAAGCCTGGGATGTATGAGACTGTGGGTTCAAACCCTAGTACTTCCCAAAAAGGAAGAGAAAAAAGGAAAAACCAAGCGGTAAGTTCCTGGTGTGAGTCACAAACCCAGGTCCAGCATGAACAGCAGAGCTGAGACCTGAAGAAGAGATAACCGGATCTTCACACCTCTGTCCTCCCACTACACAGTGCCTGTTCACAAAGCCAGACACCCAGTTGCCTTGTTTCTGAATAAAATGCTCCAATCCCAGTTCTTGGAAACAGTCATAACCCTTTTCCTGTCTCTAAGCTGTCTGACCACAGGTGAAGGGACACATAAAGGATTTGGCCATTGTTCTCTTGTTCAGTGATTTGTATGACTTCCTGATTTAAACAAGAAAAGAGAAACAGAAAATAAGTGAGCGTGCTTTAGAAATGACTAGGCACCACTTCTTAGGGTGTTTGGCAGAATTGATGCTAATAAGGATGGTGGACTGACTCTGAGTTAATTGTCTTCCAGCTTGAGCTGTCTTTGTTTATCCAACAGTAGATGAAGTGTGTCTCTAACCTGTGGTCGCCCTGTGGATTTAGATAAAATGGAGAGGAGGATTGCTCCCTGAGACTGGAGCAGGATTACAGTTTCATCTGAATCATTTTAATTTAAAGTGCTTAGCTGAGCTTTCCTTTGAGCTCTGGAGTCAGACAAATCTCAGTTTGAACCCTGATGTTTGGTAATCGTGCCATCCTGAGCAGAACTTCCTAACTCTGAGCCACAGAGCCTGTATCTGCCAGATGTTTATAAAACCTACATCGACCACTGGGCTGTTCTATATAGATGTTTGCTAGATCCTCAGAACCGCGTTAAAAGCACTGAGTGTGCTGGTGCTTACTGGTGATCACAGCACTGGGGAGAAAGACAGGTGGATCCCTGGGGCTCAGTGCTCATCTCCTTTGTAAATCCCAGGCCAATGAGAGCTCCGCCCAAATAAACAAGGCAGATATGCCTGAGAAATGACACCCAAAGGTGATCCTTTTCCCTCACAGGGGTGCACAAACAAGCATATAAAGTACCTGCTTCCAGGCACAGACTCACTAATGCTGTTCATATCCCTGGGCATATTTTTATTTATTTATTTATTTATTTATTTACTTACTTACTTACTTATTTATTTATTTTTTAAATTACACTCATGATATTAATCACATTTGTGGTATTCATAGATTACATTTGCAGCATTCATTCAAATATATATATATATATATATATATATAAAATTTTAAATGTCGAATGTCATTTCTTGAAGAGGGTAGGAGGTCTTAATTACAGGCTTACAGCACAATGGGAGGACCCCGGAGGGCAGAAGTTCGCTACTGATGTTTTACAATCTTGCATCTAAGCTGTTAACATCCACTATCCAGGATACACAGACAAGGAACTTCCCTTAAGCATTCAGGAGGGTGGAACCTGGCAGTGAATTAGCATTGGGAGAATATCAAGGTCAAGGTCTGCAAGCAAGGCAACAGTTACCCAAAACGGGGGGGGGGGGGGGGGAGGGGGGGGGCAGGGCCCTGTACGTCCCCCTTTTATTAAAAAATGAGCTTCTGACTTGGGTTGCGTGGGAAGTCAGCAGGTCACCTTACCCGTCAAGGAAATGAGATTTTTTTTTTTTTCAAGACAGGGTTTCTCTGTGTAGCTTTGTGCCTTTCCTGGAACTTACTTTGTAGTCCAGGCTGACCTCGAACTCACAGAGATCCACCTGCCTCTGCCTCCCGAGTGCTGGGATCAAAGGTGTGCGCCACCACCTCTCATTCTCCCTGGGCATATTTTAGAGGAGAGTGGCATTTCAGGATTCTAGAGACCAAGGAACATAAGCGCTTGGTGGTAGGAGAAGTGGCTTCTAGCCGGCTGACTGTATCCCCCCCCCCCCTCAGATTGCTTCAGGATGGGGAAATGCCTCCTACTCTGGGAATGGACACAAGTTACTAAGGAGTCTGCCAGCAGATGCAAGTGGGTATGGAAGCAAAACAAACCACCTGGTGGCCCAGGAATTTAACAGCAGATTTTAAGCCAGTGGTATTTTGTTTGTCAGTTCCCAGGAAAAGCACCCCCAGTGTAGTGTTAAAACAACAGCTGGGGGCTTGGCTGCAGCCAGGCTGTTATGTTAAGCATCTCACCTGGAAGCATAGAACCCAAAGAATCATATATGAGCCACATGAGGTAATTAATGGCAGAAATAGCAGAAGTATTGTGCATTTATTTTTGAGTGGGTCAAGTAGCTGTTCAAAATGTCAAAATGCTCACTTTTGACTGGTTTCTAACAGCATGGGCTTGTTTTGCAATTAGTCTCACTGTTTAGATTAAATCATAAAATAATAAGAATAATCACATAAAATAAATCTTTATCTTCCAAGTTTGCTGCAAACTTGCTGTACAGTTCCTGATGACCTTGAAAATCTGACCCTCTGGCTTTGTCTTCCAGAATGTTGGCATTTTAGGCATGTACTATCATGGCAGCCTTGTGCAGTGCTGAGATTGTGCTGAGAGTGTAGTGCACACTAGGTAAGCACTACAGCCTCAGTCTCCTGAAAGAAATTCTCTCAACTCCTCTCAGAAAATGAAGATACTCTCCAGCAGAGGTTTCTATATAAGCAAATACAATGTTACTATTGCTCAAGAAACATCAGGCACATGACCATAGTGTCAAAGTACCTGTCCCCCACCCCCAAAAGGAAGGAGAGCTCAAGGAAATAACAGACCTTGGGAGAGAACAAGAATATGGGCTAAACAAAGATCTTGAAAGTATAATCCCCAAATGTAAAATTGCCACTGTTTGCTGACACCAGAAACAATGTCTTTGGAAAAGCAGAAAAAGCAAATACTTGGGATTTGAAATAAGGAATCTATATTCTGTTGTTGACCATGTCTTTTATTGGTACATACATTTTCAAACCCACTTAATCTCTTTGAGCATTGTAGGCTGTATCTTAGACAAACATATGCTCCCAATCCAAGCTCACAGAAGTTATGCAATAAATGCTGGCTTTGAAAAATTATGTCAGTTTTCAATAAATAGAGCTAAGTTAGTATTATGATAAATCACAGGGTTGACTAGTAAGAAGTACATGAAACTCCCTTTAACTGCCTAGAAGTTAACAAAATTGTCATCAGTTTGGTGAGAACAAAGGACTTGAGTTGAAGACCTTAGAGACTTGTCTGAATAGCATTACTGGTTGGTGCTTTTTCTGAAGAAATCATCATGCAGGTACCTATTCTTCTGACATAACTATTAATTGAGAGCCACTTGTAATCATAAAAAAAAAATAGACTTAATGGGATAGATAGGTAACTTGGGCAGCAAGATGCAGCAGAGACACAAGGGTCCCTGGTGCTTACTAGCCAGCCTGTCTAGTCAAACCAATGAGTTCCAGGTGCAGGGAGACACTCTGTCTCAAAAACCAATGTGGACTACTGAGGAAGATCCCCTCCCTTGACTTCGGCCTGCACATGCACACACATGTCATGCATATACAAAGACTTGATCCTAGGTCATGTGATCAATGTCCTTGTAGATGTTATCAAAGTACAGTGAACAATGAAAACAAATGAAGGAAAGCAGTTATATTTGAATGCACGTGACTAGAGAACTTTTGATGATATTACTTGAGGTTGAGTCATCCTCATCATTGTGGTAATTCAAGAGATTATTGCTCATTTTTCAAAACTTAAACTTTCAGCTAAATAAAATTGCTAGTTGTGGTGAAAACCACTCATGTGCTACCCAGGGTGGTAAAAGTTCCTGGTCTTTTGGAGTTTACTTGATATTTGAGTTAGATAAAATGCTATAACCATGGACACTCTAATTTCTCAGGCATATATGAATTTACTTAGAGGTAAGAGCCTGAGGGCAATGACTGGGAAGATAGCAATAGCATTGTAAAGTACTTCACACAGAAACTGGAGGAGCTGAGTTTGAAACCTGGAACTTGAGTAAGCATCTGTAATTCCATCTCTCCTCTTTCTGCAGTGATGGGTAAAGAAGTTAGAGTGCTAGTAAGCCTGGCATACACAGTTGCTGACAACAGGGGACCCTGTTAGAAACAGCCTAGAAGAAAAGGATCAGCACTTAAGACGGTCCTGCACACACACACACTCACACACACACACAGAAAAAAACAATAACTACACTCTTCTCCTCAGTGGAATGAGAAGTGGATGCTATAAGGTTAAACCATGATTTTTGGTCATTTATAAGCTTGTACATAAATAAGCTCAATTTTATGAGCTGAAATGTTTACCCACAAACCCATGTGTACCCAGAATTTCAAAATGTGACTTGTTTGGAAACAAGGTGCTTGCTGGGGTAACTAATCTTCATGTGAACTCTCTGGAATTAGAAGAGCCTCTCCTATGGTGACTGGTATCTTTATCAAAAATAGAGGTTTAGCTGGAGAGATGGCTGTGTAAGTAAGTTCTTGAAGACCTAAGTTTCATTCTCAGGTCAGTAAATGAGTCTTTGTTCAGTACTGTGTACTTGTAATCTCAGTGATGGGGATGCAGAAACAGGTGGATCTCCACAGCTCTGTGGTCACCCAGTTTAGCATGCACAGTGAATTCCTGACAAAAGAAGAGGCTTTGACCCAACAGTGTTGAGGTAGGCAGCACTTAAGGAACCATAGCCAAGGTTGATCTGTGTCCTTCACACATGCTGTTATAAAAACACATACCTACAAGATGTTAGGACAAACGAACATAAAGTGAGCCATAGACAGAAAAAGTCCAGGGACTGGCCTAATGCATTTACAAGGAACACTCCCTCTGGCAGAAGGCAGCCAAGGCTGGGAGAAAACAAAGGAAAACACTCCTCTGGGACTTTCAGAGAACAAATAGCCCTATACCACTTTAATTTGTGAAGTTTTGACCTCCAGAATTATGAAATATTCTTGCTGTTATAAATCAGCTAGTCAGGAGGAATTTACTTTGACAACCCCAAGAATCTAATGTACTTTTGTGGCTATTGTTTTGTGCTGTGAATCCCATATAACTTGGACCTCTTATAGGGAAGCCAGGTTACCATCCAGGCCAGCAAGTACAGTAGCACAGCAGAGTTTAAACTGCACTGAAGAATGGCATCTAATCATTGACCTCTACACACCAACTTCACATATGCATGCATTTACTTATACACAAACTCACCCATAAGGATATTTCACATCCTTTGTAGTACCAGGCATGAAGTTCCTGTTACTGCAAAATTGCTCTGCATCATGCTTCTTCCTCTTTTTGCTCTTGCTCACAGTAACACCATCACTGGAATTCAACATCAGGCTCCAAATGCCCCTCAACACTCATCTCCATCATTGGAAGCTTCCTGTCTTTATAGATACAATTCAAATGCAGTCAGCTACCCTTCTCCTGATTCAAATACTTAAAGCAGAATTGTCCTCTTATATGTGTGTGTTCCTTTTCCTATTGGGTCACCTCTTAGGGTTGAAACCTTACTTCTCATATTTTACTACAGTCTTTCCCAGTGTTACTGGGTAGGCAGGTTTTGTCCATGAATCCGAACATGTCGATTATGGTTAAAAAAAAAAATAAAGTCTGATTTTGCCTCCATCTCTGCTTTGTATCCCACAAAGCAAATCCCTGATAAAAATTTGCTGAATATTTGCCCTGGCTGCCTCATTTCTCAGTGATAGAGCTGAAATGCTTTCTAAAGTGACTTTGACATTATTATAAATTTGGCTTGAAAGCTGTTCAATTGATGCATTTGCTGGGGATTATCTTTGCCCCATAGCTCATTAAGCCTGTCCTCATATACCACAATATCCATAGGATGAGCAAAATGTGGGAAAGTGACCTATGTAAATAGCCTAGCATGAAGAAAATACCTACAGCAATGAAGATTATATGACTGCTCTGTTGGGTGGCTACAGATTTGGGGTATGGGTGATGAATGAGCTAGAGTAGGAAAGGTAGCCTCTAGTTGCTTAGGGAAAGAAGAATAGACAGTCCTCATTAATTTGTACCCAGCAAACAATTTGCAACGATTAGCAAAATCATATTGCTTGTGAAATGTGCTCTTTAAAATCACCAAAAAGACAGGCATGTGAAAACAGTAATTTTTAGCTTGGTGATAGTTTTGAGGAAATCATGATTATGAGGGTTGGCATCCATAAGCTACAAAGCTGAACTGGGCAAAGGCACTGGGTAAATCCAAGAGGACACTATGGTCAGCCATTGGCTCTCTTAGACCTAGAACACTTTCTCTCATCTCTCAACAATGAAATAATATGAAGTATGTTTCAAAACAAATATTTACACTGGAGTCAGGTATACAGCTATACAGCTGGGTAACAGCAAATTTCATTCTCTGGTTATTATGCAAAACTCCAGGGTGGTGTGGGATTGCAAATTCATTATCACAATGCAAACTTGAAAGGAGTCCACTAGATGAAACTCAACACTGTAGCAAACAAGGCTGAATGATTACTTTCCTAGACTTACACACCCTCCTACAACTAAAAAAAAAAAGGTTTCATTAGTGGTCATTTCACACTTTTCAACAATTTTCAAATTAGTTGTCTTAGCGCCTTTCTTCTAGCTGTAATGACTTGTTCTGACAAAGGCTGCTTTTCAGGAGACAATGTTTGTCTGGTTTATAATTACAGGTTGGAGTCTACCATTGTTGAGAGAAGTCCAGACTGGACGTTGAGGCAGCTGGTCATATCCACAGTCTGTAGTAGAGAGAGGAATGCATGTTTTCTTTGCTAATACTTAGTTACTCTTTCCTTTGTAGTCAATTGAGGGCCCAGCCCATGAAAGGGAGCTGCCAACATTCAAGGTGGGACCCACTAAAATTTACCAGATCAAGGAAGTCCGTAGAAAGCATGCCCACAGGCCAACATGTTCCAAACAATTCTTCACTGAGACTGTCTTCTAGACTGTATAAAGTTGACAACAGTGACTATCACAATGACAGTTTGGTAACACTCCCTATCATTACAGCTTAGTATTCATTATCATAGAAAATATTTTGGGAACAAGAGAGATAAGTCCATTGGTAAAGTGCTTATGCCACAAGTATGAGGACAACTTCTTGAGCTTTGAACACTCAATGGCTAATCCAACCCAAAATTCCAAAGTCCTTCTACAATCCTCCCCAAAACACATGGTCAAGTCTGTCACATCAAAACCCCACTCCTGGTACCAATTTCTGTCTTAGTGAGGGTTTTTTTTTGCTTTGAAGAAGCAGCATGATCAATTACTACTTAAAGTACTTTCATTTTCAGGTGATAGTCTATCACTGAGGGAAGTCAGGACAGGAACTCAAGGCTGGAACTGGGAGGCAAGAACTGATGCAGAGGCCACAGAGGGATTCTTCTTATAGGCTTTCTCCCTATGGCTTGCATAGCCTGCTTTCTTATAAAACCCAGGACTTCCTACCCAAGGCTAGTCCCTCCCAAATGGACTGGGGTATCCCCATCAATCACTAATTTAAAAAAATGTCCTACATGCTTGCCTACAGACAAATCTTTTGGAGGCATTTCCTCAATTGGAGTTCCCACCTCTCAGATGACTCTAGCTGTGTCAAGTTGATGTAAGACTAGACCACAGTTTCATCAATGAAAGATTAGTAGAAGACAAAATATTAGTCTTAGCCAATTTATCTCTCAGTCTTTCTAATTCTAGTCAAATTCTCAAATTGGATACTTTTCAGATCATTGAAAAAAGACATACATAAATATTTATGTGTGTATTTATGTGTTTGAGTTTACCTAATCCCAGAGGCAGAGCAACACCCATAATAAAGACTTCCCTGAGTGTCTGTGGAATTTTATCTGCATATTTCATTGTACTGTAATTTCTCTTTTCTTATGTACATGTCTGCATGTGTTTCCCATGTTGGACAGGCATGTTTGAATGTCTAAATATATCTTTGAGGCATGTTATGTGTGATGATGCAGCAGTTTCTCTTCCTGATTATATTGTCTTGATGCTAAAATGCTACATGGAAAGTCAGTAACATAGAGCTCATATAGGTCCCAATGTCACTGGGGTTGTTAGAGTTGGAACCTGGGTCCAGCAACCCTCACAAGCCAGGCCCATATAGCTTCCCTATAGGCTAACTAACCACATAAATTAATAATGAAAGGTAGAAAGAGTATTTATTTATTTTTTAAAATACTTTATTAATTAGTTTTGTTGTTCAACAATTTTATACATGTATGATAGTATTATTATTCTCTCCCCCACCATCTCTTATTCCATTCCTATGAATCTGCTGTCATCTCTACCAGTTGCTCTCCCCAGTTCATAACTTTTGGTATTGTTTTGTGACTCATTTACTGTTAACAGGACTCTCTATGTGACTGTTGAATTGGAAATGTCCACTATAGCCTGGTAGCATCATTGGTGTATACCCAACTGAAGGCAAAGGATTTTTCTGCTGTAGAATATTATTTTAATATGTGTTAAATTTTTTTATGTTGCGTTTAACTCTGTGAAGCTGTGTTACTATGACTGCATAAAACACCTGATGGTCTAATGAAGAACTGGCCATTAGCGAGACAGTAGAAAGGACAGGTGGAGCTGGCAAGCAGAGAGAATATATATATATATATATATATATATATATATATATATATATATATATATAGAGAGAGAGAGAGAGAGAGAGAGAGAAATCTAGGAGGAGAGAATAAGAAAAAAGATGGATGAGTGAAAGGAGATCAAGAAGGAGGACTCCAGGGGTCAGCCACCAGCTACACAGCAAGGTTCAGAGTAAGAGTAAGATTTACAGAAGTAAGAGAAGGAGAAAAGCCCAGAGGCAAAAGGTAGATGGAATAATTTAAGAAAAGCTGACAAGAAGCAAGTCAAAGTAAGGCCAGGCATTCATAAGTAAGAATAAACCTCCATGTGTGATTTATTTGGGAGCTGGGTGGTGAGCCCCCCCCCCCAAAAAAAAGCCAAAAACAAACTGGGAAATACAGCTTACTTAATCTTTAAGTAGCATATAATTCATCAGTGAGGGGTAGACACCCATGGGTCCCTTCTCCATCCATGCCTGAGTTTTGATGGATCCATATTTTGGAAGACCCAGCGTAGACATCTACAACTGCTGAGTTCATGATTGCAATTGCTGTCTTGCTCACAAGGTGACATTTTGCAGCCCTCTTCCTGTCTTCTGTCTCTTACATTCTTTCTCATGTGTCCTCAGCAATGTTCCCTGAGACCTGGGGGTGGTGGTGTAATGTGTCTTGTTTAGGTTAGAGTAGGATGAAGCACTCATCTGTCACTTCTCAGCACCTTGTGCAGCCATGAGTTTCAGTACCCCTCTACTGTTTACCAGAGGAGCAGATGTATTCAGTGTCATCACACTGGGACAAGTTCCCTTCAGAATCTGTCTTCAGGCTCTGATACGGGGTTTGGGTTTAAAAAGAGGGCACATGGCATGCATAGCTCCTCGTTATCAAATGTGGTCCCACTTATCACTGATGCATTTTGTTGGGATTTGTTCTCTCATCTCCTTCAGTTCGACAAGTTGTGGAACTGTGTGAAATCTGCTCCTGGGAGATAAGGTTCCCTGTGAATGTCACTCATGCTCCAGCCTTTCCCTGAACCAGAATGGAGTTTCAGGAGAAATTCCAGTTATTTGGGCTCCATCGTTTCAGTAGTCTGATAACCAAAGTAAAGAGCAAAAGTGACTCTAGAATATCCTCATCCCTGCCAGGACAGTAATATCAGATGACTCTTCCTAATATCTGATGACCTTCAGTGGTGTCACTATAATGGAGACCTTTTCTCTTAAGGATTTTCAGTCAGTGACATGCAACTTTACTTTTGGAGAAGGGTAAATTTTGTCTAAGGACATTAATAAACACCTTATAGCACCCCACACAGTTTCATAAAAACACATCCATCTTCATGGCTCTTAGGCTCATATAAATAAATAAAGCTATGTATGGCCTTAGCATATGGAATCTTTTAAGTGAGAATGGTGTCTTTGAAATGTAGTTCATCAATGCTTTTCACCTTCTTCCTCTATTAAAGTCTGGGTGAATGTCAGGGCTCTATGCATTCTGTGATGATGGTCGTCCTGGCTCACTCACTGGCTTCATTAATAGGATCCTCATCACCTCTTGTACTCTCTGGGCTAAATTTCCACTTGAACATCATCCCTTCATTCCTAATCAATTGCCCTCATTCTTTGAAACCAAGAACTTGTCACTGAACAAGGCTCTTTGCCTGGTGTCTTCTCGAAACATTGTGAGAGAAAAGAATGAAGGTGCAGAGGGAAGCATGTCTGAGAAAGATAATTGCAAATTGATGGAGAATGAGAAGCCTCTGGAAAAGTTTTGTAGTGCAGTCTATGTAACTGGCTTGTGGGAAAGGAAGATGGACAGGACACTGTAGTCTGCATAGGGTGGTGAGTATACCCTGGCTTATCTAGGTGGTAGCCTGGGACCTGTCTTCTGCTCCAGCAGCCCTGGCTGAACTGTGCAAAATTCATGGGCCTTCACTTTTACATTTGTACCATGACAATTTCTCTGCATGAGCACAGAAAGAATTGTTTCTTTCTATGAGGTTTTGGATTAGTGCTACAATGAGACAACTAGCCCAACTCCAGGTATAAGCTAAGTGGCCAGCTTTCTTGCCACTCCCACCACACAGCTGATGCTTGAGTCCCCAATCTGAGTTTCAATCAAGCTCCAACCACTCCTGGCTACATGATTTTGAGCAAGCCACTTAATTTCTCCTGTAAGAAGCAGGGTTTCCTAGAGGAACAGAACTGATAGAATTGATAACAGCCAATAGATATTTTCCTTGATGCCATCAGCTAAAGAACTAAACTACTAAAAGACAGAACGGTAAGAATACAGTCAAAATAAGATTTATTGGCAAACTATGGAGACTTCTCTGGTAGGTCTGGGGAGACCACCAACTCTAATGGGGTTTGCGTTTTTATTTGGGTTTACAGTGTCCTACTTTGTGACTCCCCTCCCTTCCTTTCTCCCCTGGTTTAAAGTGTCTCTGCACCCCTTCTCTGGCAGGGATTGTCTCTGTCTCTGTTGACAAGCATGGCATAACTGGCTTGTTGATTGGCTGGAGTAACAATGGGGTCCCCAGCTTCCTCTGCTCTTTGTGGTATATCAGGTACAGAAAGACTCACAAATTCCATGGGAAATAGCCCATGCTTCAGAGAAATGGCAGCTTACTGCTGGGGGGAGCAGAAACCCACAAAGAAATGGTGGCTCACTATTATCGCTGGGGGCAGAAAACCATACAAACCTTAAACTGGGATGATCAGATCCCCACCTATCCCATCCTAGGGGTCACAGCCTCCAAAGAAACAAATACTACAAGAAGGTTTGTTAGATTGGTTTCACTGACAGCAGTTGGGTAGTCCAACAATAACTGTTTCAGATTGGAGACTGAGAATCAGCTAAGTGCTTGGTCTCCAAGACTGGATAGCTCAGCAGTCTCAATCTGCTGTTGAAGGCCTGGGATTCTAGGAGAAGTTAAATTTCACCTTCTATAAAAAAATAGAAGTTGGGCAGCCCTTAGAATGATTTATGCAGGGCACTGTGATGCATAAAATCTCATTTTCTTTAGTGCATTTGTCAAGCGCTTTCCAGGCGTGAGCCTCGTGTAGGACGAGTTGTTGTCCCTTAGACACCTTAGCAGAAGAGGAGAATTCTTACTGAAAGAATTTGTTGGTCCTGTCGCCCTTGACTGATGCTCTGCTCGTCTCCCTTTACCTCCTGCACTGTGAAGTTTATGTCCCGTTTTACCCTCCTGCATATTAACGCCTGGGTCTTCATGGCCAGATGAAGTGAAGCCATAAAACTCAGACCTGCCAGCCAATTAGGATGCATCTGACACACCTGGCTGTGTCTTCTGTGTGCTGTTTCAGGATGGTGAAGAGACTGCATCTTATTCGGGTTTTACAAAAACACACCCCCATAGAACAGAAACTGCATGCACTTTTGCTGGTTTAAGCATAACATGGATTTATTACACAGAGAAGATAGATGCGTAGGTTTTATTTTTTAACATGCTGTGAAAGCTTTAAAATTATTTACTGTCCTCATTATCATTAGAAGGCAGGAGTTATCTGATCTCTCTCTCCAATGTTTTATGATGAAACTCTATTTTAAGATTCATAATTTTAAAGCGTCGTCTGCTCCTGCACAGAAGACGCATGCGGCACGGGGAAGTGTGACGCTGACTAATGCTCACTTGCCATCTGTATTAGTTAAGGTTCTCCAGAGGAACAGAGCTGGAAGAGTGAATACCTAGGACACAGGGAATTCATTAGATTACCTAACCAGTTACCAGCTGTGTGACTTAACAATGACCATCTGCTGGCTGGAGAGGTTGAGAATCAAGGATCTCCCCAGTCTGCAAGGCTGGAAGCCACAGCAGTTCCAGTGTGCTGCTGAAGGAGGGAGGGAGGAATCCTGGAGAACCACCAGTCTTCAATGGACAGCGGAAGAAGATTCTGAAGTCAGTGGAGGACCGCAGCAGACTCAGCATCATGAGGTGGATGCACTCGCCTGGAGGCAGTGAAGTCACGTTGGCAGAAGCTGCAGGTTTTCCCTGAGCCTCCTTGTAGTCTGGTTTCCGTAAAGTTGCTGTACACTCTGGAGAAAGGTATTGCTTCCTCAGTTGGTCTTTCCAGGAAGTACCTTCACAGACTCGCTCAGAGGCATATCTCTTAGCTGCCGGTCAAGATGAATCACCACATTATCCTAGAAGCATATTTGCAAAGGGGTAAAACTAAGCCATGAACAAAGTGGGTACTTCATAGAGCAGTGGTGAAGGAGTGTCTGAAATGTACAGTATGGACATTTTAAAGCCAAAAACATCCAAATCCACACCTTTGGGGCCAGGGTGATTAATTCCCACCTTAGAAACAATTCTCCTTATAGGCAAAAAATCCAAGAAAACTATCTCCTGTGACCATCAACCCCATGAGTAGTGGCAGTTACTAAAGCTGCCAGGGTTCTGAGGGACATGGCCCTTCTGTCTCTATGCCATTAAATGTGAGGCATAAATATCCACATTGCACAAGATGGCCAGATATGTCAGCCTTTAGGGGTTCAGCCTCTATTTCTTTACTCATTTATCAATTTTGATTAAGTTAGAGGAAATAATTCTGATATAATAATAAATAAATAATGTCATTTTTCTAGGGCAAAGACTTACATTGTTTATACAGCATGAGCATCCAGGGAGGAATATATATATTTCTAATATGCAGCTTTGGATAAATATGAAATGTTCTGTATATAAGATTATGGTCACAGCTTGGGAGAATTTGAGGGAAAATGTTCCTGGCAAGCAAACTGTGTTCAAGAAGAAAAAGTAGAAAGCCCAGGAGCAGAGGGAAAACAACATAACCTCGTTTCTCATACTTTAAAATATGCAGCTTGAATTGCTGACTCACACGCAGAGAGAGCACTCTCTCTGGAGGGGTACAGACTGGGTGCACATGGAGGGAAAGATACGCACATCGATGAGAACTCTCCATCTTTGTGAAGATTAGGATCACCTCTTCCTAGCAGGGTTCCAGCCGCATGAAACACACTTAGAGAACTCCTGAGCATTCATGAAGGGCCTTGGGATATGACTCCCACACAGGTCAATGTTCTCTGCCAGATATATACTGGTAAAACCAGGAGCATGATGGTGCTTTGTGACCATCCACTCTTTCTTTTGCTTTGAAACACTCACAGAAAATGACTCTTGTTTGGAAGGACATAAAGTTACATGCACAGCTTGGAAGCTAACTCAGGAGGCTAGAGTGTGTGCTGCATATCAATGAGTATCTGAGTTCAAATCCCTGCACTCCCCAAATCTGGATATGGCCACCCAGAGAGCTGTTTGAGTGGAAACAGGAGGATAGCTAGGTCTTGCTTGCTGCCAGCCCAGTCCCAGGTTCAGTGAGAGCTCCTGTGTCAATGACATAAGGTGTATAATGTTAGAGCAGGACAAGTGAAATCCTCCTCTGTCCTTCACATACATATATGCTACACACACACACACACACAAACACACACACACACACACACACACACACACGTGTGCTTATACTACACATACATATAGTTATGTGTGAGTTGTGGGAATTAGATGTTTTTGTTTTCATAAATATATATAATATGTTTAGATCATTATTTGTACCTCTGTTATCTTTTATAACCTCCCATCACTTCTGCTGATCCCCTTTCATGTCCCAAATGGTCCCACTAAGACTTTCATGTCTTTTGTTTTAGTGAATGGCCCAATGAGTATCATGAGGGCTACTTACAGGAACATGGCTGCGGGGTTGTTACAGGAGGATTGGAACCTTGCCAGTGGCTACTTCACTGAAGAAAATGTCTTTTCCACCTCCTCCAACTACTAACTGACTATAGATCCTAGTAGGGTGAGGGGCCAGGTGAGCTCTTCCTCTGTGACAGGATATTGAGGGTCCAATCTTTCATACATCTTGTGCAAGTAATTGAAGCTGCCATCAGTTTAAAAACACAATAGCTATATAATTCCTAGATGTTGGTGTCCCACACTACTTCCTGCCTTCCTCTGGCTCTTATATCCCCAAGGCTTAGGGAGTATCATAGAAGCGGATAAAATCATCAGCATTATTAAACCCAGGTGTTGTAAGCAATTGTTTTTATCTATTCAGCCCTCTGAGACTCACTATGAGTAGATAGTTTATAAACTTTATGACTGACCTTGCTTATTGCTACTGATACAGATGCTGTGAAATTAAGTGCAAGAAATAAATAGGTATTTATTTGTGTGTCTATGTGTGTCTGTATGTGTGGGCATGTGGATTTGTGTGTACATGTCTGTATGTTCACATTACTGTGAGGGTCTTTGTTCATGTATGTGTGCATGCCTGTGAATATGTAGGTCACAGGTCCACTCAGGTGCCCTTCCATCCATCCTGCTGAGTGATACAGCACCTCACCAAGGAGGCTGACCAATGAGCCCCAGGGATATGCCTATCCCAACGTTCCTAGCAATGGGATTCAAAGCATGTACCACATCAAATTTTTTCACATGGGTCTGTGAATAAACTTACTTTTCTGCCTGAGCTATTGTCCCAGTCCCCCAAATGATCCATATGGTTATCTTCATTTTATAGATACAATTTTAAAGATTTGTTTGACAGAGAATAAGAACTCTACTCCAATACACATAGGGGGGCCACATTCTGTAAGCAATTGTGAAGCCTGGGTTTTGTCACAATTGGATTGGGGAACAACAGGAATAGATTAGGAAGACATTGTGTTATAAGAAATAAGTCAGATATAGAAAGACAAATACTGTATCATTTCTGCATTTGGAGGGCAATAAAATTTGGAGGGCCTCCTATACATGTAGAGTAGAATAATGCTTAGCAGAGACTAGGGAGAATGTGAGTGGGAAAATTTGTTATAGATCAACAGGTATAACTGCACCTGAAAGGAGCAAGTTCTGGTGATCTAGTGTACTTCAGGGCAACTGAAGTTAATAATAATATAGTATATGCCAAAGTGGTCAGAATAGAGGGTTTGTAAATGATTTCACCATGAGTATATGAGGTGACAGGTGTGCCAAGTAGACCCAACTGATTTTTACATGATTCATGCCTTCATCCAATCACCACAGTTTTATAACTAGGTAGTTATCACATGTCAAAGAAAAGAATGATGTTAATAAGGCAATGGCTCTCATATGGACCTTGAGTTCAGATCCCTGGCACACACATTAAAGCTGGGCATGATAGCATGCATCTGTAACCCTGGGGCTAAGAGAAAGTGACAAGCAGATTTCTGGAGTCTATTGGAATCCAGTCTAATCAATGAGCTCCATATTCAGTAAGAGACCATGTCCTCAAAGTGGAGAACAATCAGTGATCAAGGAAACACCTGATGCTGACCTCCAGCTTCCACATGCTCATTTACACAGCATGCACACACACACTCACACATACACAAACATGTGAACATATGAAGGTCTATATAACATATGCTTATGTATGTAAAAGTTGTAAATCATACCAAAAAACCTGAAACAGTATTTTATGGCCTTTCTTTCCTTGTTCACACGTATGCTTTCACACCATAGAAGTCCAAGGCCCCATCAGAGCATGTGATATATCAATTGCACACTTCTAGTACCTAACTCATATTTCTGACTATCCTACCTATTGCTCATTCATTTATCCCACAGGTGCCTATGATGCTCTTCAAGCATAGTTGTTAGGAAAGGCTTAGGGATATTCATCATGCAACAACACTGCAGTCTGAATACTTAAACATCCCAGAGACTCATGCCATCTTATTTTTTCCTGGGGAAACACAAACATCTATTTAAACAAGATGAGGAACCAATGGCAGACAAAAGTATAATTCCACCAAAGTTCAACTTGGCTTTAGCCTTACTGACAGAGCATAGGAGAGGAGTTACTTTTAGGTTCCTGGTGGACCCCAACAAGCATCCTCACTGTAAGCCCCACCCCATCACAGAGGATGACCTTCAAGAAGTAGTATAATGAAGTGCTGTTTTTCGTTATCCTTTCACTTCTAATATTCTCTAGCATCTCTCAAAATCACTTGCACCTGGGGAAATGCAGAAGGAGTAATTGTTGATCCCCAGGAAGGGTCCTCTGGCCCTCATCTTCTCCTTTAATGAGGGAGTGCCAGTATATCCATAACTATAGCTTTGGCAATCACATTTGTTGTCATAATTACTTGGCTAAGGCAATGTCTACTCCATGATGGTATGACCATATTGTACACAGAAGAAAAAAAAAAAAACCATGTCATGTAACCTCTGGAATGGAGAAATGGAAAGAGTTCCATCAAAGAGGATAGGTCACAAGCACAATCACCACCTGCCAAGCCCCACCAAGTGACCACATCAGGGCAATTATCCAGAAAAAGAGTACATAGCAAGGTCCCTTGGAAGCCAAGGGGCCAGAGGAGAGGACCCTGAGCTGTAGGTAATGACTGCAGGGAGTCAAATGCAAACCAAGACCTTGAGCTTGAAAGTTGCTGTTTCATCCTCTCTTTCTGGCTGAATTCCTAATGTTTGTAAGTGAAAAAAAGGAAAGATGAATCACTATGTGGATCCCTGGCTTTGGAGAGAGTCCTTAGAAAGGCACAAAATGAGAGATTTCTAGAGAAGGCATCCTGCAGAATCTCTGGGTCCCCTGCTGCCATCAAGAAGGCCCCTGTGGACAGAGCCTGGCTTCTTTCTCTGGGATCTCCCTGGATTGGGACTTTGGAGTACCCGCTCCATTTACCTGCTAGTTGAGCTTAAGATAAGGCAGGGCCTTGTTGATGTCCCTGTGGAGCTCACAGTGAGTGATAGGAGCTCTGGGCTGCTGCCCCTGCTCAGTCAACAGGAAATAGAGGCCAAGATAAGCACCTGAGAGAGGGATTTTTCTTGCCTGTCCTGTGAATGCAGAATGTGATAAGAGAGGGAGGTCTCTGCCCACTGACCCAGAAAGCAAATGTAAGCTGAACAAAAGGCAGCTGTGGATGCAAGAAGATGAGATGGTTGCAAAAATTGAACCTGGCTGGAGGATACCTGTTTATTCTAGTCACTACCCAAACTGACAGCATGCACAGGAATAGAAATGAAAATATCTTTTAAAGTGCAGATGACAAGAAGAGGTCTTTTCTCGCAGTTTCCTCTATTAAACAGGTCAAAACATCAAGTCAGAGAGATGAGAACAAGAAAAACACTTGAGTCCTTTGGAAATCCAGACATTGACCTGTGTATGGTTGTTGTATACATGCAGGAGTGTGTGTGGCAGTCTAAGGCTCTTAATAGGTGTCTTCTTTTATCTCTCTACCTTATACACTGAGGCAAGGTCTCTCTTTTTCTCCAGAGCTCACCATTGCAGCTAATTTGACTGGCCAACTTGGTATGGTGATTTCTTGTCTCAGCCTCCTGTACACTAGGAATACAAAGACTACCACATCCATTCTTTTTTTTTAATGTGTGTTCTTCAGATCCAAACTGTGATCCATATACCTTTATGAAAAGCAGATTACCTGCTGAGTCATCTCCCAAGGCCTGAAACATACACATCATTGACTAGACATTTTCTGTATGCTCAGACCCTGTCTATAGGTGGTACCAAGGACAGACCAGGACAATAAGCCGAAGAGTCCTAATGCTTACAAATGACCTTGCTTTATAAATAAGCTGTCTTTAAATAATTTTCAAAATTAGACATTAGATCATTCTGCAGGAACATTGTAGTGATACTACATAAAGATGACAAGCAACAGATTCCAGGCTCATGTCTACTGTGAGAGACAGCCAAGATGAGCATGACTCTTCTGTATTATATACTTGTCTTGTTACTATGAGGAAATACCAGACAAAGACAACCTAAGAAAGAAAAAGTTCGCTGTGGCTTAAAGTTTGTGAATATAGTCCTTCATGGTGGGAAAAGCATGAGTAGGCTGGTCACATTGTATCTGCAGTCAACAAATAGAAAGAGATGATCTCTGCTATTCAGTTCATTTTTTCCATCCAATGGGATAGTGCCACTCACATTCAGGGTGAGTCTTCCCATCTCAATTAACCCAGTCTAGAAACTCCCTCAGGGACTTGTTGAGAGGTTTGTCTCCTAGATTCCAGATCTAGTCAAATTGACAAGAAGATTAAATATCACATGTCTGATTTTATATACACCCGGGTACACCATGCTCCAACAAGCACATATGGTTTGTCTAAGTTTTAAAGGAGGGTGATAGGAATGCTTGTTGAATGTGTGATTTGGAAACTATTATGTTTGTAAATTTAATGGAGTTGGTTATGTTTTATGACTAAAATATCAAGATTGGAAAAAGCATGTCAACCTGAAATGTCATATTCCTGTTCCAATTCTTATATCAGTGATCACATAGAATGGTTCTATGGAAAGGGCTGGATCCTTTCCCTCCACTGTAACTCTCTCGCTATTAGAATATGTGAATACTTACCACATTGTATACATCTGGATTTAGGCCCCAGCTTAGAATCATTGACACTGAAATATCACCCTCTTGCTGCTGGATTGAGGTACAGATGGATTATTTCCAGAGAATCATCAACTCTCTCAGCTCTTGAAGCTAAAAGAGGATTCCACATGGTTGACAGAGACCCTGATCCCATGACAAATGGTCTGCCACCTGTGCTACTGTCCATCTGTAATTATTGAGTGCTATGATCCCAGAACATTGGACATCACTTCTGTGCAATGTCTGGAAAAGATGGAAATGGGAATAGGTTGAATGAACCAGGATAAAATCATGGAGCAAGTAAGATTTATATGAACATTTAACAGGAGCACACAACTTAAAATTAGAGCAAAAATATAGTAGATTTCACAAGAGAATAAAGACAGATATCACGAGGAAGGACACATCTGACCTTCTGGAAAGCAAATTAAGGATGAGACACCTACCAAGTCTAATACCATGGTGAATGTGATATATGAGAGACCAGGAAGAAGGTCAGAGACAAAGATGCAACACGGTGTGCTAGTTTACTTCCTGTTGCTATCTATGCTAAAGCACTGCTCAAAACCAACCCATGCAAAGAAAGGGCTCATTTGGCCTTCAGGGGTCAGTCCATGTTTGAAGGAAGCTGAGCAACCAAAGGCTGGAACCTGGAGCCTGGAAGCTGAGCCCATGGAGAAAAGCTGCTTACTGGCTTGCTTGCTCCAGCTCCTGCTCAACCACTTTTCTTATAGATCCCAGGCCCATCTGCTCAGGGCATGACAACACCCACAGTAGGTTATGCACTCCTGTATCAATTATCAGTTAAGAAAATGCCCCAAAGACATGGCTACATGTCAACCCAATGGAGTCAGTTCCTCAGTCGAGATTGTCTCTTCCCGAGTGTCATCCTGAACACCAAGATTAGATATGGTACATGATAAAGGAAGGGCTTAGGGAATATGCCATTTAACTGCATGCAAGACTCAAGGAATTTGAAGGGCATACTCAGGGAAATATAACAAGGATCTACCTAAAGATAGGTTCGTATTTTAAATAAATTT
Source organism: Peromyscus maniculatus bairdii (assembly GCF_049852395.1). Lineage (NCBI taxonomy): Eukaryota > Metazoa > Chordata > Mammalia > Rodentia > Cricetidae > Peromyscus > Peromyscus maniculatus. Next base: position 16,207,873 of record NC_134862.1, read on the forward strand.
TGGAGTCAAAAGATACATATCTTTAGGGGCTGGAGAGATGGTTCAGTTGGTAAAGTCCTTCCCTGTTAAGCCTGAGAACCTAATGTTGCTTCTCAAACACCTATATAAAAATGAGTGAACGAATGAATGAATAGATGAATAAATGGATGGATGAATGAATGAGTGAAGTGTCAGGTGCAGCAGTTTTATGCAATCCCAGTTCTGGGAAAGTGAGGACAGGATGATCCCTGAAGTTTGCCTAGTTGAAAGGGTGAGCTTAAGGTTCTGTGATTTACTTCTCACAAAATGAGGTAGAGGACAACCTTTGGCGTCCACACACATGAATACATAGTTCCCTGCACACACAGTCACCTGTGCACACACACGCATACAGTCACCTTCACATACACACATGCCCACATAGTCATGTTCATACACACATTCACACACCTGCCAACTGCACAAAGTCACTTGGGCACACACACATACACAGAGTCATCTTCACAAACACATGCACACATAGTCACCTGATAACATACATGCACACAACTATCACCTGCACACACATATGTACACACACATATGTACACACACACCATACATAAAAAGATGGATCTTTTATTTTCAACTTTGTTTCCAATTGATTTTACACATTCTTTCTGAGGAAGAGTTTTCTACTTAAGAAATTCCTGTTTTGTAGCTTTTAATTGTGTGTACTTGCTACATAGACATTTTTCTTGTCTTCTACATTTGAGACTTCACTATTGATGGCTATCATCAAAAATTAAGCAGCCAATTTCTGAGATAATTTTAGTTTTCCCAATCCCTGATCTGGACTTCCAGTTTTCATTTATTTTCTTTAGTTCAGATAAGATAGATTGCTTTGGCTTATGAAAGAGGTACTTTTTCTGGCACTCAACTCTACTTTTAACCATGTTATGAAAGTGGATTGAAATGGTCTTTTTTAGGAACTAGCTGGAACACACACACACACACACACACACACACACACACACACACACACACACACACACACACACCCCAGACACTCACCCTGAATGTGCTTACAGAAAAGGAACCACAGAAAACATCTGCTCTCTCCCCTATCTCTACAGAGGAAGCCAGGAAAGAAAAAGAGAGAGCATGCTTCATTTTAGAATTTTAGAGTCAGCGTAGTGTAATACTATTTTACCTTTGCACAAATAGTAAAAGGGGTCAGTAAGCTCAACACATTTTCATGGAGTTTCTTGGGCATTCTTTGGCTGTGTGTTAGTTAATTGTCTCAGGTGTCTACGCCTGTTCCCTTGTCCATAAAATTACATACAGGGGTATACCTTAGGGGAATGTTGGAACAATAAAGTGATGTACTATGTAATAGTTAACATTGACGGTCAACTTGACAAGGTCTATGGTCACCTAAGAGACAAACCTCTGGGTAAGTCTGTGAGGAAACTTCTATACCTGTGTAATTTGGAATGACCCATTTGAGATGTTCCTATAAGTGATTCCACGCCATAGGCTGGGGCCCTGACTTAATGAAGGTGCGAAAGTGAAATGTCCACCAGATCTCACCACTTACTGTTTTCTGAGTGTGAACACATCGTGGCCAGTTGCTTAATGTTCCTGCTGCCATGCCTTCAACACTGATGGACCACTCCCTCAGAGTACAAGAGCAGACAAACCCTGCTTCCTTTCAGCTGTTTTTGTCAGCTGTTTTGTTACAGCATGTTAACTCATACCTACTGTATGTAAAAAGCCTGCTGAGATTTATTAAATCAACATGAATGCATGATTTTGTTATAATTAATATTCTTATAAAGATGAATTTGGAACATGACAGCAAAGACTATTCAGCTCTGCTATAATTTCATCTGGAATCTTAGCTCTTGATTCTGTTCTTGAAAAGGAAGTACTAACACAGAGTCGTATTTCTTTTCACTAAGACACTAGCTAGCTCTGTAGCCTTAGCATAGTTATTTGAATTTTCTAGCCAAAAAAAAAACCCACAACCTTGTAGTATTAGGTAAGATATAGTGCTCAACATAGGCAGAGTAATATCAGCCACAGAGACAGTGCTCAGTGAGAATTGACTCTTTATTTCTAGTGTCTCATCTATAGTACTAAAAAGTTACTAGAGTCTCCTACTGTCCAAGGTTATTTTAGGTTCAAAGGATACAGGGAGTGATACAGCAGAAACTTGAAATGAATGAGAAATGAAAGAAAAAACTCTTCCCTTTATATGTGTTTCTCACATTTTCTCCCAAGGTTGGGCTGCAAATCCTACTACCAGACTGTGTACACTACTAGTACTGCCATAAATCTCTTGATCCTCTTGTTGACACTCCTAGTGAATTATTAAACTCTGTGTGAGATATCGTGTTCTGTATGTGTATATTGTGTGTGTGTGTGTGTGTGTGTGTGTGTGCATGTTCCTGTGTGAGATTGTGCATGTGCCTGCCACAGAGCACACAAGGAGGTCTGACATAACCTTGGTAGTCATGAGAGTCGGTCTTTACCTAGGAGCTTGTCTGAGGCAGGGTCTCTGGTTGCTCACTGCTGCTTTTGCCAGGCAAGCTCACTCATGAGCTTCTAGGGTTCTCCTGTCTCTGCTTCCTAAATTCTTGGAACACAGGATTGCAGATATGTGTACTGCTGTGTCTAACTTCTAACATGGGTCCTAGGGGATCTGAACATAGGTTGTCATGCTTGCATGACAAGTACTTTTGATGCCAACCCCTTTCTTCAGAACCAGTTAACAGTGGATTTTACTTACTGATTCTGGATACTCCCATTTTATCTCGATTCCAATTTTCAGGTCACACACACACACACACACACACACACACACACACACACACACACACACACACACATTTCCAGCATGTGTCTAGACTCGTCCTCATTATTTACATAGCTGTACAATCTCTAAGCTCTCTTGGCTCTCAGTACCTCCTTCCCACTTAGCATTGCCTGTTTCAACTTCTGATGACACTCTTATCATCATCCTCAAAATTGTAAGACACTATACCCGCTTTTATGGCAGCCTTACTTCTCTACCCACTGCCTTCCTTGTATTCTTACTTCTCTGAAGACATCGGACAGTAACTGGCATGGTTCATGGGCTGATGTTCTATTCTTGCCTATGGCTCTAGTATTCCCTCAAACTGTGAATTGCTCACTGAGCTCCCGACTGTCACAGCTTGCGTGAAGCCTGTTACTAGCTGCTTCTCCAGTGACTGCTACCAAGATCTCCAGTCCTGCATCTGGACCACAGGCCTCTCTTTATGAGGACTACTCACCTGGCTCATGATGGCTGCCAATTTCTCCTGCCCGTGACACTATGCACTGTCTGCTAGCAGGAAATGTTGGTGTGTCACTGTTGTTCTTTTCTCAATTTTCTGTGTTACACAATTTCTCAAAAATAAGCTTAGTACCAGCCAAACTCAAGTCTACTTTACACTGAAATACTCCTGGGAAGTAATTTTGTTATCGTTGTTTCATACAAGTGTGTGTGTGTGTGTGTGTGTGTGTGTGTGTGTGTGTGTGTGTGTGTTGCCCACACTGTGTGCACAACTGGAGAAGCCAGAGGAAGTCACTGGATGCCCTGTTCTATCTATTTCTATCTACCTTATTCCTTGATAGCAGCTCTCGTTATTGATTCTTGAGGTAGGCTGGCAGACAACAAACCCCAATATCTGTACTTGCAAAACACAGGGCTACAGATGAATATGTGGCCACACCCAGATTCTTAAAGGGGCATTGTGAGTCTGGATTCAGGACCTCCTGCATGCTTAGCAAGCTCTATTGCGTGATGGGTCATTCCTGGGAAATATTTTAAGATCCACAAAGACAAAGGTATATGAAATAACTTTTTAAGTTAAGATTTCTACATGAATTTAGAAGTGATGAGTGTGAACTAGAGAGCATCTCTGAAGTTAATAGCTGTGGATAATGTAGGAAATAAACAAAGAAGACTAATACCCCATGCTGGACACCATGCCCAACATGTCTGTTAATGTGAAAACAAAAGATACTGATAGGGAACAGGAGGATATTTTATTTTTTATTTTAACTTCAAAGAACTATTGATAAATTCTATTTACCCACTAAACACTGGGTCATCTCATATCCCAGCAGTATTTCTGTGTCTTGATTTATTTAAAGTACTATGCCTCTTATTGGAAACAATAGGAATCCATTATCATTTACACATGCCTAGATGATGCGCCCAACCCAAAGAGAAGCCATGGTACCCAAACTTGGAAGATTTCAAGAATTTTCTCAGAATCTTGGCAAAAGTAGGTTTCCATGAGGAAACTATAACAGAGTCTGATTCTGGAATTATACATGTGTCATGCACCCCCTCCAAACTCAGGTCCAGGGGAAAGCCATCCTATAGTGTTCTTCCTCTCTGGGATGCTCCACAAAAATATAATTTTTGGGGTCTTTATTTCTTGTTACTTACATATTGAAAGAGTAGAATGTGCCACCAGGGGAAATGCAGTGGATTATTAGGCAGACTCAAAGCAATTCTGAGACTGGAGTTGTAGCTCAGTTAGTAGAGTACTTGCCTGACATGCAGGCAGCCCTGGGCTAGAGTCCCAGCACTATAAAATAGACTGTTGTAGTACATGAGTGAAATCCCAGCACTCAGAAGGTGGAGGCTGAAGGATCAGGAGTCCAAAGTCATCTTCTGTTACTGCAGATACCGATACTTCACTTGCTGTATGTTCAAAACTAAGAAGTAACAGAAACCAAAAGTCTATGCTCATTGGTGTTACTACAAAATCTTCATATTTATTTCTTATATAAATGAAGGGATACATACAATACTTTCAGTTTTTAGTTCCTAAATGTTTGCTGTGTATTATATTATAGGAAATATTCAGTCAGGCATCCTTTTTATTATTATTATAATTACCATTATCAAGCATGGTCTTAGTTCATTAGTTAGGTTCACTCACCTGCTAACATGGTTAGCTCTGGGGCCTAGAAAGATAGCTCAGTCAGTAAAGCGTTTGCCATGAAGAATGAAGCCCTGAGTTTGAGTCCCCAAACCAACATATATAATAAGCCTGATGTGGTGGATTGTGCTGGCAAACTTAGTGTTGTGGAGTTGGAAACAGGAGGATCCTGGGAGTTTATTGGCAAGTAGGTCTAGCATGATGGGAGAACTAGAGCCCTGTGAGAAACCCTATCACAAAACACTATGTAGACTTCTCCTAGGCAATGATACCCAGTTTTCTTCTGAATTCTATACAGAGGCACACACATACACACAGGTATTCATACCCACATGAACATGATAATATGAGCAAACACACACACACACACACACACACACACACACACACACACACACACACACACACACTTGCTCTAATGGAAGAAAAGGGGCCATTTACCCTTTGCAGTCAGGACCTAATTTAGGTCTAGGGGAGCAAATATCAAACAATTAGCAAGTGTGGCACTGATTTTGAACCCGGTCTGCTTACAACAGTTTTTATACGGTTGCCCTTGTCACATCACTGCTTCACAGGAGGGGCCACCCTCAAGATGCAGGTCTGTTCTGCTTTGGCTTGTTACCTTGCTGCCATGCATCCCTCTCCTCTCCGAAGATGAATAGCATTGTCACTATGTTGAGCTGCCCATGGTAGTTTTGTCATAGCATGCCATCTGCACCAGATATGATTATAACTACAGAAGTTGAAGGGAATATTAGGGCCAAAATGGCAGACTTCACAAATATAGATTAGTCGATCATTAAGTTAGATGGAATAATATCAAAGTTGCCCAGAATATCCTAGTTCCTAAAGCAAATAGGCCCAATGCTACTTTTAAGGAGAAACATGGAAAATATCAAGTTCATAATAAGGTACAAGCAGATTCATCCCATTTAATTAATATCCACCAAGAGAATCACAAATTATTTTCAAGAGGGAAAGTACTATAAAAATATGGTAATTCAATCAAAAGTTAGGCTGTTCCTCCTGCAGTGATGAAACCTAAACAGACTTTTGAAAACATTTACCTATGGCTAGTTATTCGTTAGAGTCAATTTTATATGGAAATAGCAGAATCTTAACAGCCCAGTAGCTGATCATGTATTCATGTATCTGCCCATTAAAAAAACATGAAACTCCCTAGACAGGTGATGATCTCCACATTTTCTGTAAATTATTAGAACTTTGAACAATCAGACCCAGTGTCTAATTTTCAATAGTTGTCTGACTTTTCCTGGGCAGACATGAACAAATATCTATTCACCCCAGACCAGAGACCACAGAAATTATTCCACCCGTGTCTTGCTTAGGGAACCAGCAGGTTTACTGAAGTCACCTATAGGAGCAGGGATAACTCAATGGGAACTGTAGGACTGCAAAGCCCATCCCACTCTGAGCAATGATTTGCAGAAGCTGAAACCCTGTAGCTCTCTGCATGACTTGCAGACAGCTGGGCTGGTTAGAGAATCTCCTCTCTCATCAGCTATTCACCGCTTGCATAACCTTGGAGAGGGGCCTAGGGAACCCTGTAAAGTTCAGGAGCTCCTGAGCCTTGTAATATTTATTTATTTCATGAGTCTTGTAAATTTCAGGTCTGTACTGAGTCTTGAGTAAGAAACATTCTAGCATGGAATGTTTCCATTGATAGGCGATAGTTAGAGTTTAGCTATCACCTATTTATAGTCCAGCTGTTACATAGGAGTGTCATCTTTTTCCCTCTGACTCTATCTCTGATTGCCTGGTGCCTGTTTCCTTCTCATAAAAACCACAGGAAATGTGTTGCTTTTTGAATGGGTGTCCAAGTCTTTGATAGTCTTTAGCAGACTAGAATAGCTCCAGTCACATCCTTTGACAAGGAAGTGCAATGGTTTCCTGTCTGGAATCCAGCTCCAATGTGTACCAGAAAACAGTCACTAGTTACAGTGGTCTGTCTGCTTTTATCTCGTGTGATAAAGGTAGTCATAATTAGTAATCATTGGCTATAAATAAAGTTCCAGACACTGTGGTAAGGGTCATGGGCCACCATTTAATGCTTATCAACAGCCCTGTGGAGTAGGCCCATTTACTTCTCCTTTCATATTGAATACAAGAAAAATGACTCCCCATTGCCTTAGTGGAACTGAGTTAGAGGATTTTGTATGCAAATCTGTTTATTGCATTTTAAAAGTGCTGTTCATAAATTATATAGATTCTATTGACACTTGGCCATACATAGGGCAGAGAGAGTAAACAAGGACAAAGTTGCTGTGTGGTGTTTCCTGAGAAGATGTGAACAACCATCTACTTACCTCAGGTATGGCACCAGTAACAAAAAAAAAAAAATAAACCTATTCTACCCAATTTGAACTTAATGAATCAGTGAGATTATTGGTGTTTCTTACAGGAGTATGATTGAGGGGTATTGCAGGAACATGGCTGACTCATAAATGGCTGCATCACTGAACAGCCCACCCAGTATGAGTGACAACTCACAAAAGATGCATCCTGACAGCTTCCTGTTGCACAGCTCAGTCTTGGAGAGTCTTGTCACCCTAGCAACTGTTTCTGCTCATGTCACTTTGGGGAGGGGTTGTGAATCTCAAGTATCAGAAGCCTTCCTAAGGATTTTATGAAAACAATTCAATTCAGAGGCAGTAGTGACACAACAGGTTGGAGAGAAGAGTCAAGGTCCTTACTTTGGTGGAGGGGTTGGAATAGGGAGGGTGTGCAGAGACTCGTTATTTGAATGCTTGGCCCATAGTGAGCGGCACTATTAGGAGGTGTGGTCTTGTTGGAGTAGGTGTGGCATTTTTGGAGGAAGTGTGTCATTGTGGGGGTGGGCTTTGAGGTTTCAAATGCTCAAGCTACTTCCAGTTGAGGACTTAGTCTCCCCTGTTGCTGCCTGCCAATCAAAATGTAGAACTCTCAGCTCCTTTTCTAGCACCAGGTCTGCCTGCATGCTACCATGTCCCACCATGATGATAATGTACTGAACCCCTGAAACTGTCAGCCAGTCCAATTAAAAGTTTTCCTCTATAAGCGTTTCCATAGTCATGGTGTCTCTCCACAGCAATAGAAACCCTGACTAAGACAGGGGGCTTGTGTGATGCTAACCTTACAAGTAGAATTTGATGGACGTAGAGGTTCACCCGTCATTTTCTCTTCCCACCCACATGTACATCTTTACTCTCACTGCCCCTCATCCCTTCAGACAAACACTGCTTATTGCTCAACAGATGAAAAGGTGCATTAAACGTCAGCCTATGCTTATAAAGTCCATTAGCATTTTCCTTTATACATACCCAAATGTCCAGTTTAGACTTGCATGTACTATTTTACTGAAAATGGTATTCTTTTCTGTGTATATGGAAAACTTTTTATTCTGTTTTTCAAGTCGTAATTTTGATTCCAACTTCTCAGTTTGTTTCACATGTCCAAGTCTTTCTGGGCACTGTTTGTTAGAAATTCCCCACCACTTGCACAAATGGTTCGTTTAGAGTAAATTTTCCAAAGTTTGGGTGATGAGAGTGATCACAGCGCCAAAAAGAGAATGGAATATCAGATCCTGGCTGATGTCCTCATTGTGTTCAGCTGTTCTCTGATATCGAGGTGGCTTCCCCTCAGAGATGCCAACCTTTGGGGATACATTGCCTTTGATTGGACTCCCTTCTCTTATTCAGCTCCCCAAATAAATTAAAAAAAAAACATAGGACTAAGAATGTGACTTCATGGTCGAGTGCTTGCCAAGCATGTGTGGTTTCTCATACAATTATAGCATGATGAAGATGAGGAAGAGGGGGAGGAGAAGGAAAAAGATGAGGACACAAAGTGAAAGACAATGTTCTTTGTTTCACAACAATGTTATCATATCCAACACTAGTAAATTATATATGCCTAAGATGATTATAATAATACACTTGGGGGAACTTGGGAGTATGAAAGGGAGGGAAGAGTAACAGGGTGAATATGTTTGAAACACATTATGTACATGTGTGAAAATGTCACATAAAAGCCAGTAATGAGTGCAATTAGCATGAATAAAAACATTCTTAATTACTTGAAAAGTTATGTATTTAAAATAAACAGAATAACTAATAGCTATTAAATAATTAGTAAGAAGTCAAACAGAAAACCCCTTAACTACAGAGCAAGTGCTTAATATAAAGAAAGACTCAGCTGTGCCCTGGCCTTTCACTGTGTTTGTGTAGACCTTTCCATGACCGTTTTGTAGCCGGTCATTAAGCTCTTTCTCTTACTGAAACCCTAGAATAAGGAACTACTGAAAGCAGCTTTTAGATCAACAAACACTAGAAATGAAATACATTGGATGAATCACTAGAAGCATATTTACTGAACTCCTGTGTGATTTTAGCACTGTGTGGAGATCGCAGGCCCCACAGCGACATAACAAAGGCATTCGTTCAGAGTTTTCAAGTCAGTTGAAGCCAGAAAACTCCTGCTTAGGGGTCAAACAGAGAAACAGTAAAATGTCTGGGGCTTCCTGCCACACCTCTCTCCCTCACTTCTTCAGAGGCTGTGAATTTAAAGACTAAAAGGAAAGTCATCATGAAAAGAAACATATTTGCTTTAAATAACTTAATTAAAATTAATTTAATGTTTATTTCCTAAATCCTCATCTTGTGCTTCTGGTAACACTTGGAAGTTTTGCAAAACTATTATTCTCAACTACCATTCTGTGAAATGTATTGGTGAGCGTGGATAAAATAAGAAAAACGGATTAAACACATGTTCTTATGTAAAGTTCAAAGCAATTTTTTCCTCAAAAAATATTATTAATTTTGTTTTGTATGCAGTGATATTTAAAGGAGCCTTGTTGGTATGTGGCTGGTGTTACTGAGAAAGCCAACCCCAAGGAAAAGGCAGCTAGTCCAGGATGCTTGGCAAATTCGTATTCTCCTGAGACCAATTAGGTAAGAATAAGAAATGAGCTTCACCTTGCTGCTTCTGTGGTGGCTTCCCAGAATGAATGCAAGGTTGCTTCTGATCAGTCCGGAAGCCGGGTGGGACCTTTTAAGGAAAAAATAAAAGGCTTCTCTTGCAGCTCTACTTCCCAGACTAAAGCCAAACAGCAAGGCCTTTCTGTAAGGACCCCAGGCCCTTCCTCCCCCAGAGATTGTGGTCTCTAGTCAGCTGCAGGCAGGTAACACTGATACACTCTGAACCCACTTTTCCTATCTATCCTCTCCTCTTTCTCTGCCAATGAACCAGCAGTCTCCTGCTTGAATTAAATAGGCTCAAGACAGTGTGGGTTCTAAGAAATAACCCAGAGCTGTCTTCAAGCTTCCGTGAAACACATAAGTAGAGAATTCAAACAAGCTTTGACTCATTAGAAAGCCCAAATACATTACTGGTGGCAAAGTGAAAGACTTTGAAATAAGATGAACTTGTGTTTGAATTCCAGTTTTTGGTATAGTAGATATATACCTTGTATTTAATGTCCAGACATAATAAACCTTCATACACTTAATTCTAAAATAGGAATAATAGAGGATCCTGAAGTTCTGGTGTTCAGTAAACAATGGCCATGTGGATAAGATAAAATGATATAACTGCCTAGAGTTATATGCTCTCATTCATCTTGGGAATCAGCAATTGTGGATAATGCTCTAAATGAAAAGACTCACCACACGGACTTGGAGGTGGCTCAGTGAGTAATGAAGTTGCTACACAAACATTAGGACCTGAATTAGATCCCCAGAATCCACTTAAAATGTCAGGCATGCCAGAGCACACTTATAATGCCAGTGCTGTGGAAGGTTGATCCTGGGGGCACGCTAGCCTGCTTAGTGAGCTAAAATCTAATAAGACACTCTGGCTCAATGAATGACATGGGTGATTCTTGAGGAAGGACACCTGAGGCTATCCTCTGGCCTCTTCATGCATACACACACACACACACACACACACACACACACACACACACACACCGTCTTATCTGACTGATGAAAACGACTCCACAGCATGTGGACTGAGCACCAAGCACCTCTACAAGAACTGGTCACAGCTGCAATTTTCTATTTAATCATGCATCCAATGAAAATATGTTTCCTAAAATTCCAAAAACTGCTGCAGAAGGTGATGCTTCTTTATTCAATTTTTGCAAGACTCCTGACAGAGCACGTTAAGATGCCTGACCTATACTTGGCATACAACTGATACTAACTGATTTGAATTTGAAGAGCAGACTCTGTAAGAATAATGTTTCCCATTGTGCAGCTAGGAAATCTGAGTCTCCAAAATATCACTTTCCCTGTGGTAGAATGGGGAACACATGGTGGGCTCTTCAGGTGATTCCCTAGAGTCAAAGCTTTCCACCAAGACAGACATCATCTCATTAGCATCACCTTGGCAGGTGAATGAACAGGGACCAGAGGATGTTACAGAACTTTCCTAGACTCCAAAGGTGGGTGCAGATCCAGGCATGTCATTTTGTGTCCCATGCTCCTGTCACCCTGCTTCTATTAGTACATATATGTATGTGGGTTTACATGCATATTTACATGTGTGTGTGGAGGCCAGAGGTTAATGTTTGTTGCTTTCTGTCTCCAGCACTTGTTTTTTTAGGCAAGATCTTCCACTGGGTCTTTGAGCTCAGCAATTAGTTATATTAGCAGTGGTCCACATGCATATTTGACCATGTGTACACATATGTACATATGCATGCACTGGCCAGAGGACAACCTTAGGTGCCATCCTTCTGTTTTTTATTGTGATGATGTCTCTCACAAGACTGAAATGCTCCATGAAGGCCACAATGGCTGACCAAACAACTCCACATTCTCCAGAAATGAGAGGACACAGGTGACATGGTTTCTCAATCCCAGCTGTTATTTAACCACGTTAGCCATCAAGTAGGAATGCACACTCAGAGGTGTGGCTGTGCTTCCCTTCTCCGCCAGGGACCATCACTGATTTTAGATTGACTCGCCAAGCTGCAGTCTCTTCATTTATTGCTGTTATTCAAGTAAATTTGTAATAATCCTGTCAGTACAGTTTCACAAGAGTTTTTGAATAATTACTTTTTTGAGCTAGGGTCATTTTGGCAGCTCAGTTTGGCATTCCTAGGAATATCTGGGACACATGATAAGCTCTTTGTTCACAGAGTTTTCTTTTGAAATGAAATTGACTTTATACTCTAAACAGAGGAGGGGAGACTGTGTAGAGTCGTACAAAACTGTGAGCCAGGTAATTGCATGGCATCCGTCCTTCTGGATTTCCCATCCCCGGGTGCCCATCTAGTGCAATGCCAGTGTGCAGTTTGTTCGACACATGTCACATTCCTAGAACCTTATGGAATATGATGAGTTCAGTCTCTACTAAACTCCGTTCATTCCCATATCATTACATTTAGAATGATTAAAAAAAAATTACTGCCTGGGGAGATAACTTGGTTGGTAATCATGAAGACTAGAATTCAATTCCTAGAACCGATGTTAAGAAGCCAGGATTGCAGAGAAGTGGCGCAGCAATCACGAGCATACACTGCTACTGCAGAGGAGAGGACTGCAGCTAGGTTCCCAGCACTCCTGCGGGGCAGCTCACAACCGCCTGTAATCCCAGCACCAGAGCAACTAACACTCTCTTTCAGCCTCTGTGGATCCCACACAGAAGTGGCATATACGCAGAGGCACAGACAGACAGACAGTCAGAAAGACACACACACACACACACACACACACACACACACACACACACACACACAACTAAAACTAACAATAAATCTGCTTTATAGAAGGCCACATCTCTTCTACTTACATGTTATGGCTGTTAGCTTGGTGTTTTTATGGGACTTCTGAATGTGGAAGTGGGTGTGTCTCTGACTCTTTTGCCTGCTCTTGAGACTTTTTTCCTCCTGTTAGGTTGCTTCAGTGTGAGGGCTCTTGCCTTATTACATTTTGATTTGTTGTGTTGGGTAGTTATCTCTTGGAGCCCTGCTCTTTTCTGATGGGACACATGAGGAGTAGATCCAGAGAAGAGGGTGTGGAGGAGGTACTGGGAGGAGTAGAGGAAGGGGAAACTATGGTTAGGGTGTATTGTATGAGAAAAGAATCATATATATATGCCAAATCTCAGCCCTGTAGAGGTGGAGAGAAGAGGATCCCCGGAGTTCACTGGCCAGCCTATTTGATGAGTTCCTTTCTAGTGGCAAACTCTATCTCAAAAATGCAAGAAGGGGTGGTGTCCAAAGAATGACATCCAAGGTTGTCCACTAACCTCCACATTCCAATGCACACATGTGTACCTGTCCACACATTTGAGCACATATAAGCAATCATGTACATACCTATCTGTATATTATTCATATTTACATTATTAATGGTGAGTTAAGGCAATGCTAATTATTAACAACAAGTTGCTGGAACTTTCAATAGACAGCCTTAAGTTTTGGTGAAAGCTCTCCAGATTGGGTGTTTTTAATCTTCATTTTTACCTATGAGAAAACCGAAAGCCATAGAGGTTCTATGATTTCCCCTGAGCCATAGATCTATCTAATTGGTGGTTCTGGGATTCATCTCAGGTCTTCCTGGCTCTTGATCACACTGGCCTTTCCCTCGACACCCTCTCCTTCCTTCCCCCCTGAATCAGCCTTCTCGGGGGCCAGCCTGTTTACTCTGTCCAGCTCTGGCTCAGCTTTGAGAGCAGGAATGACTTCACACTTCTGCTGGAGAGGTGAGACTCTTAAATTCCCCGGCGCCTGGAATTACTTCGAAAATTGCACCGATTTACGTCAGCATGGGTTCAGCCTGCAAACTTCCTGGTTCCCTAGTCCGCACCAGGCCCCGCCCCCATGTCTGCGTGTTAGCGAGTTTTCTGGTGATTTGGATGTGTAAAAAAGCTGGCACCACTGTTTTACAGGAGTGCTCTTCGAATCTCCCGAGGATTCCTGACAGAAGATGCAGCACATTAAAACTGCAGTTAAGTTTCAGCTTCTCCTCCTCTCTAAAGGTCCGCGTGGTGCTCTGCTGATGCCCCCATACACTCACTGTGATGAGGCCCGGAAACTGCCCCTCTCTCTCCGTGCACTAGCTTGGCCCCCTCCTCCAGCTTGCTGCAGTCCCAGAAGAAATCCTGCTAGTCAGGGGTTCGGGTATCTTCCTGTTACATAACTGCTGTTTTATCAGACCCAGCGAGCGCCGTGAGTTTCAACCAAAATACTGTTAGTTGGATGCAGTGGGGTGGCATTTAATTAATCCAGGTTACAGGTTCAGGGTGAGGCTTTAATGCAGAAGGAACCATTTATCTTTTCCCTGCTGAGACCAGTCTCAAGGCCAGCAACACACACAGAGCACAGCTGACTATGAGGGATGGACGCTTCACCCACTCCCCGCACACACAGCGTTCTCACCAGGAAAGCATTCGCTGTCTGATTCCCGTGCACGTGGAAGACCACCGCTCCAGCTTCACTAGAAATAACCTGTTCCACAGTGTGGGCAATGGAATAAATAATAGCCTCCACACTTCTGCCTGCCGGGTGCTGCCCTTGTCTCTGTGGAGTAGATGACAAACTAAGTCTGTCTTCTGACAGCTGCACCCTGTAGAGGGCAGGAAAGGACTCAGCTTGGAGGGGGCTAGGTGTGGATGAGGGTGAGGAGATTTGCAGCCTCAAGTGTTAGAAACTTCACAGGAAGTTCCTCTTTCTCACCTTATCCCTGTCTTGCTTCCTAATCCTCTGCTCTGTCCCTGAGTTCACTGTGTTAATAACTGCCTCAATGATGTTCTGTTTTGTTTTTCAATTATTATTGAATACATACATATACATTTCTAAATAAAATCTATTAAGTTTATGTAATGTTACTTATATGTTTGTCCTCAGGACTGACAGCTTGACTCTGGACAACCAATTGGTGTGCTCTTCCTGAGGAGGACCACCATTTCCACTCCCAGCTTTACTCAGTTGCCAGTAGGTCTTTCTAAAAGGTTGAGGCCTCATGGGATTTGACCAAAAAAAAAAAATAGTTTAACTAAAAAAAAAAGAATTAGGGCTTGATATGTAGCTCATTTGGTAGAGTGTTTATTTAGCCTTGTGTACCATTTCCAGCGCGTCATGAACTGGGCACAAAGGCTCACTTCTAATCCCAGTACTTTGGCTTATAGAAGCAAGAGGATCAGGAGTTTAAGTTCACAGTGGGCTATAGAGCAAATATGAGCTCACCAGGGCTACATGAGAGTCTCTCAGAAAACAAACATCTAAAAGGAAGTTATAACTGTCTGGTTTCAGTACTGCAGTACTAGTGCTGGAGAGACAAGGGGAACCCTGGGGCTTTCGGGCCACACAGCATCACTGTATTGATGAGCTCCAGTTTACCAAGAGCCCTGTGTAAACAAATAATATGGACACCAATGGAGGAAGACACTTGACAATGAACTCTGACCTCCATATTCATGTGTATGCATATGTGCGCACATGCACATGCAAACACACACACACACACACACACACACACACACACACTCACAGGATATTTATAAACGTATACACAAATTTAAAAACAATTTATGAAAAATTGCCATGTAAGCAGTCCCTAGGACTTACACCAGTGCCAGGTACAGGAGTTGTCAATGTAAACCTCCTCTGAAATCAGTTAGTTAGAACTCTATATCTTCTTGCCAGTATTTCCTGTTCTGGATGTAGATTGTATGACAGAAGAAATTTGTGTCTGCGTGAGTAGCATGCCATCAAAGACGAGAATATGGTCTATGAAATAGACATTCAGCAAATATTCCTTGAAAAATAAACAAATAAATGAATCAATCTTATTAGCCAAGTCTAGGATAGAAAATAATTCTGCTCTGGATGTCTTTTTAGGGCCTTCTATAAAGTCACAAGATTTGGGGTAGTTCCAATTTAGTTTTCCAGTTAACCAGTTCTTGAATCACCCATACAGGGTCGTTGTGACTGGTTAGGTGTCTAGTGACAGCAATGGTCCATCTTTTGAAGACCATATTTCCTACTGACACTGTGTCTGTTGTGTTATATTGGACTTTGGTATTTCAGTCTGTAAGCTTGTACAGGTTATTTTTGTAGCAGGACTCTTAAAAGTTCTTATTAATAAAATCAAACCTGAGGCCAGTTATTGGGGTGAACCCTGGAAGATCAGAGCCAGAACAAGCCACAGCTATCTCACCTTGCCAATTCCTCAGCTGGTCTTGCTTCCTCAGACTGGAAACTTCTGTGTCCTCATCCCAATGGCTCTCAGCTGAACTGCTGCTAGAAGCCTGAATGCTTAACCAGCCAAATGCTTCTAGTTTCTGGTCCTCATGCCTTATATACCTTTCTGCTTTCTACCACCACTCTCTGGGATTAAAGGTGTGTCACCATGCTTGGCTGTTTCCAATGTGGCCTTGAACTCACAGAGATCCAGAGGGATTTCTATCTCTGGAATGCCAGGATTAAAGGCGTGTGCTATCACTGCCTAACTAGTGGCTTTTCTGTTCTCTGACCCCAGATAAGTTTATTAAGGTACACAATATTTTGGGGAACACAATACCACCACATTTCCTCTCTTTTTGTCTAAAATTAAAGAAAGCTTATAACTAATACAAGAAAAACTATCCAATAAGTATATACAATATATACAGCCAAAAATTACATTAATGATGTCTAGTCCATTAACATTTGACAGATTCAGATAAAAACTCCATTATATGTATTAACAATGTCCAGTCCAGTAACATCTGATAAACTCAGACCAAAAAAATTTTCATTACTTATCTTACAAGTAATTCCTTTTTAAGAGTAGATTCCATAATCTCCCTCTTTTATCTTATATCCATATTCTCTCTTTTTTCTTTTCATAATACATTCAGTAGTCTACCTTTTGTCATTTTTTATATCTTCCCCTTTTTCTTCAGTGTAGATTCAATGATCTACCTATTTATCCTATTATTTCTTTATCTTTTTTCTCAGAGTAGATTCAATGATCTATCTCATATCTTATTCTCTTTTTCTTTTTGCTTTCTAGGGGTGAAGATATCTTTAGGGAATCTTGAAAAGAAAATTTTTGGGTTAATCATCAAGTCCTGTATCATTTGTCCAGTCTCTGCATAATAGGAAAGTTCAGGGCTTGTCACAAGTCCTTGCTCAAGTAGTCTGTCAGGCTGAATCATCTCAGCTAGTCATCTCGAAATTGTCCTGACCAGTTTGTAGTCCAAAGTCGATTTTTCCGTGGTGTTAATCAGCCTAGGCTTTGTCATAGTCCATGTGGAATCATCATTGTAGGATCCCATCATACTTTTGAAGATTTCAAAGTCACTGTTAGGCGTGGTCCTGGTTCCCTGCGGATTTTTTTTTTTTTTTTTTTTTTTTTTTTTTTTTTTTTGCCTCCTCTGTGGTTTGGAGCAATCACAGTCTGATAAATGTCTGTCTCTCGGAACCATGAACATTCTTCCCTAGAACAGAAAATCTTCACAGCAATTTCTCCCCACCATTTGTCTTGCCAAACTTTTCCAAACTGACCTTTGCAGATGCTTTCTTGTAACACGATGGTCCTGGCAATTCTTTTCTGAACCAGCAGCAGTAAACCCTTCGTCCCAGGTAGCAGCATCACTGTAGTCACCAACATGATGAGAAGGAGCTGGCAACGTGGAGCAGTAGCCACTGCTTCCATGGTCCCATCACTGATTGTGGCTCCGTCCGGGCCAAAGCTTCTCCCAAGCCTCCTAGGCCAGCCTCAAACTTGGGATCTTACTGCCTCTGTCTCCTTCAGCAAATCCTACCGGCGTGCGACACCACAACTGGCTGAGTGTAGCTTGGTCCTGAGCTGGGGCTCACAAGGCTACAGGCAAACAGCTTTTTCATGAATTTGTACCACGAACGTTGGGTGCCAGATGTAGCAGGAATCTTAAAAGTTCTTATTAATAAAATCAAACCTGAGGCCAGTTATTGGGGTGAAGCCTGGAAGATCAGAACCAGAACAAGCCACAGCTATCTTAATCATGGTTTCTTAATCATTTTCCTAGATTATTTCACAAAAATTTGCATTTTTGCTAGGGGACCAAAGTTAGCATGCACTAAATTAATCAAAGTGATTGTTTTTAGTGAAATAGGAAGACAAAATATGCTAAGAATGAATTAGAAGAATAAACATGTGAAAGTTCTTACCTTCTATTAAGTTGTTGATAACAGAGAGAAAGATTGATTTCACATGGACTAAAGTAATGACCAGTTACAAGAATATGTTCAATAATATGAAAAACCAAGAGTTTATTAACACAAACTCGTCATCAATTCTTATAATAAATATTAAAGGACAATTGACTGGGCACAAAATACTAGATTTAGTTTTAGGAGAAATACAGAATAACAAAACTCACACTTTCTCACCTATAACCATGCATGGTCTTCCACTGGTTAGCAAGATAATGAGCCAGGTCTGCAGGGTGTGCATTTTCAGATGTTACTAAGATCCTGTGCAGTAGATGTGCCATCCCCATTTGAGAGATGGAGAAAGAGGGAGAAAGCCCTATCAGAGCAGAACTAGAATTTGGACACCTTCTGTTTGCATGCTGCAACACTGCCTCTGTGGTATAGGCTGAAACTGCAGTTTTGTGCAAATTGCATTGAGAATTTCGTCCACGCATGTGATTTGATCCAATCTACCCCCATTGTCTCTCTTCCAGCTCGTGCACATCACCCTCACCATTTGCTCTCCAAACATCATATGCTAAGAAAACCAAAAATAAAAATTAAACAAAATGAAACAAAAAACCTCACTGAGGTCATTTAGAGCTATCCCTATGTGCATAGGCATGAGGACATCTACTGGAGCTTGAGTAGCCCCTAGGGGACCTGCATCCCTAAGGAAACTGACTCTCCTCCCTCAGCAGCCATCAATCCCTAAGAGCTCCTTAGCTAGAGAGATGTCATTTTGCCACCGCTTCTCCCATAGAAGTTGAGATTTTGTCCAGGTGATCTTGTAAAGTTTTATGCATGCAGACAATGTGAGTTCATGTGTACAACATCTGTTGTATCCATAACACACTGTTTTCCTGTAGTCAACCACTGCCTCTGGCTCTTAAAATATTTCTGTGAAGATCTCTGAGCCCTGGAAGAAGAGGAAAGTAGAGTGATACGAATGTCTGATTTAGGGCTGAACACTCCACAGCCTCTTGCTATCTGAACACTAATTAGTTGTGTCTCTCTTTGTTGTCATTTATTACAAAAAGAAGCTTCTCTGATGAATATTGAGGGATCTAACCTATGGGTGTAAGGACAAGTTCTTAGTGTGCAGTTTAGTATTAAGTTCATTTAGTAGAATAATAGTACTAGGTTCTTCCCTAGGACTTAAGACCTATCCACTCATGAGCTCTCGTCCCAGTTAACATTACCAGGCATGGTTGACATCATGTGGAGAAGACTTGAATTCAATCAGAATGTTGTTGGTTACTCCCATTGCAGTCATGCCATGATTGAACTACTGGTCATAAATTATTCGGAGTTTTATTGTGATTCTCAGCTGGGTAACACTCGATTATTTTTCCACCTTGAAAGGTCAAAATAACAATGTAAAGTATTCATACCCTTCGCCAGTTATAAAGCTTTTGAGATACTCTGCCTGTGCACGTATTTTTTTCGATACATGATTTTTATGACCAATAAGATTATGAGTGTTTTTTTTCTCTAATTTACATGGCTTGTGCAGAGAGGCTAGATAGATTTTCTTGTGTGGATACCCTGAAATACTGTAAATGGCAGGTGGGCAGCAGTGTATTTTCAGCCTCCAAAGATGGAGTCAGGATGACCCATACCAGTAAGCTTTGGGTTTGAACGAGAGATCCTGCCTCAGTGAACAAGGTGAAAGAGTAATGGGGGATGATTCCTAACATCAACCTTGGGTCTGCAAATGTGCACACAGATGCATACTGCATATCTCATAGAATGGAAAAAAGGAAAAATTTATTGTGTATGTTGTATGTTTGAATGCATGTGTTTGTTTATATGTGTGCAAGTGTGTGTGTGTGTGTGTGTGTGTGTGTGTGTGTGTGTGAACACGTGCATGCACATGCTCACCTACAGGCCAGCAGACATCATTGGATGCCATTCCTATGGTTTTGTTTTTAAAACAGAGATTTTTATTAGTCTGGAGGTTATACCAAGTCAACTAGACTGTAAGATCAGTGAGCCCCCGGAATCTGTCTGTCTCTCCCTTCCCAGTACTAAAATTACAAGCATGCACCTCTGTACCCAGCTTTCTTTCTTTACATGGGTCTGGGTACCCAACTTATGTCCTCATGCTTTCAAGGCAAGGACTTTATTGAGCCGTCTCTCAAGCCTCCATTTATCATTCAAAAATTCTACAAGAAACATGAAGTATTTTTTTTCTCTATTGGCATAAAATAAGTCCATGGATTTTTCAGAATGTATCTATAAGTCTTTGAAGTCTAATTACAGAGAATTCTAATCATGCTTCCCTCTGCTCTCCCTTCGAATTCTATGGGAAGCAGAGCCGCAAGTTGGAAGGATCCTCAGTCACCTTTTACATACTGAGTCTGAAGACAAACTTTTGGTCATGTTTAATTTAATGTGCCTTTTTCTTGTGTTACAGTCCTCACAGCTCAACAGCTAACAGAATGCCATATTCAAATGTCATGAGGCTGCTTCGTGTGCTTTCCCCAGTTCTTAGAGTCTGGAATGACCAGATAAGTTATTACTACTATTACATTCCACCTTCATCTACCAGAGAAAAGTGAAATCATTTCAGTCCACATCTTGACTGGAAGGCTGTTATCAAAGATCCATGGTCCAAATATCCTCTGTACATGGATCTTTGAAATTGGACTCAGGAATGAAACATCACCTTCAGAAAAATGGTATTCTGGTACTAATGAGACCTCAGGACTATTTGAAACAGAATTTGGAGACTTACTTCCAATTGTCCTTCACAAGTTTTTACCTTGTTTGCTGAGGGCCTAGAGTAAACGTTCTCATTGAACAGGTACTGGTCTGTCTTTACCCCAGTTTCCTTTATATAAAATGGGAAATGCCCCATCTGTGCTGGCCAGTTTTATGTCAATTTGACATAGGGTCACTGGAGAGAAGGGAACCTCAGTTGAGAAAAGGCCTCTATAAGATTCGTCTGTAGGCAAGCGTATAGGGCAATTTCTTAATTAGCAATTGATGTGGGAGGGTCCAGCCCATTGTGAGTAGTGCCAGCCTGGTCTGGTGGTCCTGGGTTCTATGAGAAAGCAGGCTGAGAAAGCCATGAGGAGCAAGCCAGTAAGCAGGATCTCTCCATGGCCTCTGCATCAACTCTTGCCTCCAGGTTCCTGCTGTATTAGAGTTCCTGACCTGCCTTCCTTTGGTGATGAACTGTGATGTGGATGTGTAAGCCAAACAAACTCTTTCCTCCTCAAGTTGCTTTGGCCATGGTGTTTATCACAACAATTGTAATCCTGACTAAGATACCATCCATAATTGACTTAACATACATGTAATGATCATGTAGTGATGGTGTTGGAAGGAAGTTTTAGGTGTCACAGCATCCTAAAGAAAATGCACTCATTTCTTTCTCTACCACTCACTAGCAACAGGATGTGGTGAGCCTCAGTTTCTATACCCCTAAAGGTGATGCTAGGCTTCCCTTAAAGAATTTTGTAGAAATAAAACTGCTCAAGTTGAGTATTTCTGGTGTGATAGTCTGAAATGCTCCAGGCTACAAAACATTTTGAGTACTACCATAACACTACTCCATGTTTGAGCTGGGCAGATTGCTCATTCAGTAACATTCCTGCACTGCAAGTGTGAGGGCCTGAGTTTGAGTCTTAGAATCATGTTTAAGACATGGAAGCAAGAGATGCAAGCCCGCAATCTGAGTGCCAAGGAGACAGAGCCAGGAGAACTCCTGGGGCTTCAGGCCAGCTAATCTAGCACAATCAGCCAGTTCCAGGCCCAGATAAATAGGTGGAGAGTGATGGGGACAGTGTCCAACACTGACCTATCTCCTCCATGTGTATGGAGAGAGAGAGAGAGAGAGAGAGAGAGAGAGAGAGAGAGAGAGAGAGAGAGAGAGAGAGAGAGAGAGAGAGAGGAGACTGAGGGTGGGGAGAGGAAAAGTCCATACTTAACCCATATAAGTGTCAAAATATAAACACTAACATATTAAGTGGAATTGCCTTCCAATTATCTATAAATGCATGAATAGATTTTATGTTCAGACTCCATTCCCACTCTCCAAATAACTCCTTATGCATATTGAGTATTCCAAAATCTGTAAAATTCAATAAGTGGAGATAAAAGGAAAATTCAAAACACTCCTGTCCATTCATTTCTGAGAAGGGATCCTCATCCAGTTTCAGTGAAATCACTGTCATGGTGCCAGCTTAGGTTGTGTGTGGTGGACAACATAGACCAAAAACAGACTTGTGAATGTCATATTTATTTTCTCCTTTTCTAGTGTCTTTTACTTTCTGTGAAAGGCTCTAGAAAATATTTGTGCTTATATTCATTATTGAAAAATTGATAAGAGAAAATAAGGGTTCCCATTCCGACTCTGTGAGCACTGTCTGTGATTACATTTGGTGTTTTTTCTTCTTTCAATGTTATTAATTCTACAGATGTTTTAAAAATGTAATCACAGATATTTATACATGCTTTAAGATTTTTATCAGTAATAACACATAAGCACTTACTCTTGTTATTCAATATACTGGTCATTATTAATCTGTTAAGTACAATCAATTCATATATTTCATATTTGTAAAAATAATTATATTTTTCATTTGGAAACTATAGGAAGCAAATAGTTTATAGTTATGGGCAAGGTAATTAACTCAGTTAGTAGAGTCCTCATCTACCTTCCATAGAACCTTGGGTTCCATCCTGAGCATCTCAAAAGCAGAGTCCTAGGACATTCCTGTTATCCCAGACTTTGGGAAATAGATACAGGAGGACCATAAGTTCATGGTCATCCTTGGCTACATAGCAAAGATGAGGCCACCCTATAGTATGTGAGACCCTGTTTCAAAATGATAATTATTATAAGAATTTGTAATTCTGGAGGCCATGGATACCTGCTGGTAACATTGGAGATATTTTTCCCTGATCTACTCATGCACAACTGTGAGTCAGCTTCATTAAGTGGCATGATGCTAAGATGCCATTTTTTCCTCAAGGAAGAAATAATATGCTGACCAATAAATACACAGGAATTTCTTATCACCCAGAAATTTGATCTTGTATAGATTGAAATAATCCTTCAAACACATAGGCCAAACTTTCCATCACAATGTCCTTCTTAGAAAACAAATAGAGGTAATGTAAATTAGATATGATAGTCCTAAACTCAGAATCCATCTCCCTGGGATTCCCTTGGACTATTCACTCTTGGGAACCACAACAATGCGACCCTCTGAGCTGTTCTTCCATGTAAGCCATGTTTCTCAGTGTTGAACTATAACATACCTCTTTAAAGCCATTTAAATGGCAATTAAGCTAAATATTGGTCTTAAAAACAAGATACATTGTAGCTGAAAGTTTTCTCTGGTCTCACCTGGCACCAATTATAAAATTCCTGAGTCCTGCCCAGTCCTGCAATTGCTCAGACCCAAGTAAACACACAGAGGCTTATATCAGTTATGAACTGGATGGCCTATGGCTCAAACTTCATGATAGCTAGCTCCTATATCTTTTTTTTTTTTTTTTTTTTTTTTTTTTTTTTTTTTTTTTGGTTTTTCGAGACAGGGTTTCTCTGTGTAGCTTTGCGCCTTTCCTGGAGCTCACTTGGTAGCCCAGGCTGGCCTCGAACTCACAGAGATCCACCTGGCTCTGCCTCCCGAGTGCTGGGATTAAAGGCGTGCGCCACCAACGCCCGGCTTAGCTCCTATATCTTAAATTAACCCATTTTTATACATCTATACTTTTTCATGTGGCCTGTGGCTTATAGGTACCTTTACATCTTGCTTCTCCTGGTGGCAGCTAGCAGCGTGTGCCCCACTCTCCTTTCTTCTCCCCTATCTCTCTTGGATTGTTTCTGCTTGGCTCCATCCTGCCCTGCCATAGGCCAATGTAGCTTTATTTATCAACCAATCAGAGCAACACATATTCACAGGGTACAGAAAGACATCCCCATCAGCACCTATAAGCTATAACAATAAGGACGGTCTTTGTGAAAGCCTATGAATCACTTATGATCAAACACAATGGCAGGGTGGACCATGTGGGCTATCAATGGAAGATACAGCCCATTCTCAGGCATGTATCAGTGTGAAGAATACACACACATTTTCCATAAGTTTCCTTTTAGGGTGGTATACTTAATTTATCTTAGCATCCAGTCTTAAATTGGGAACATTTCCCAGTATTTTTAAACTTCCTCAAAAAATTATTCCTCTCACATTACCCAGCAAATATTGACCAAAAAATGCTGTAGTTTTTTTATGCTTTTGGAAATTATAATTATTGAAAAATAAAGCAAAAAGGAACATATTGAGAAGCATTCCAACAAAAGCAAGGGAGGGACAGAACAAAATTAAAATGTGCACACTTACATATTCCCAAATTTAATTTCTGAAATCTCTGATTGCATGCTGGAATCTTTTGTCTCCAGGGAAGAATATTTTGATATAGCTCCTATTTCCTAATTAGATAAATTCATATTCTAAATTGTAGGGGAATGAAATCAGTAAATCCTGTGATTTTTGCATAATTCTAAATCTAATAAAACTTGTAAGCAAATCATAGAAGCAATCTATTTGACAAGTATTATTGTGTAAAAATATTAATCAAAGGGAGAGGAGATTGTGAAAAGAGGCAAAAAATGTACATTAGAAAATAACACAGGCTTAAATGTTTGAAATATTAGCACAACAATTCAAGACTAAATCCCCTAAATTTTGTATTTATTTTGAATTGGCCATCAACCTTTGTAACTTAGAAAACTATTTTTTATGTTTAATCACTTGAACAATTTTTTTTTTTTTTGTTTCTATTTCGGCTTATAATTTTTTTTTTGGTTTTTTTTATTATTATTATTATTATTTTACAACACCATTCAGTTCAACATAATAGCCACAGAATCCCCTGTTCTCCCCCTCTCGCCCACCCCTCCCCCCAGCCCACCCCCATTCCCACCTCCTCCAGATCAAGGTCGCCCCCGAGGACCGGGGTTGACCTGGTAGACTCAGTCCAGGCAGGTCCATTCCCCCCTCCCAGACCGAGCCAAGTGTCCCTGCATAAGTCCCAGGATTCAAACAGCCAACTCATGCAACGAGCCCAGGACCTGGCACCAATGCACAGCTGCCTCCCAAACAGATCAAGCCAAATGACTGTCTCACCCGTTCAGGTGGCCTGATCCAGTTGGGGGCCCCTCAGCCTTTGGTTCATAGATCCTGTGCTTCCATTCATTTGGTTATTTGTCCCTGTGCTTTATCCAACCTTGGCTTCAACAATTCTCGCTCATATAAACCCTCTTCTTACTCACTAATTAGACTCCCAGTGCTCCACCAGGGGCCCAGCCGTGGATGTCTGCCTTCAGATTCCTCAGTCCTTGGATGGGGTTTATGGCACCACTATCTGGGTGTCTGGCCATCCCATCACCAGAGTAGGTCAGTTCCTGCCGTCTCTCGACCATTGCCAGCAGTCTTTTGAGGGGGTATCTTTGTGGATCTCCGTGGGCCTCCCTAGCTCTCTGCTTCCTCCCCTTCTCACCTTCTCATGTGGTCTTCATTTACCATGGTCTCCTATTCCTTGTTCTCCCTCTCTTTTCTTGATCCAGCTAGGATCTCCCACTCTTTCCCTCGACTGTCGCCCTTCATTGTTCCCACTCATGACCAGGCTATTCATGTAGATCTCGTCCATTTCTCCGTGTCTTTTTTTGGGGTCCCGTTTTCCGGGTAGCCTCACTGGTGATGTGAGTAGCAGTCTAGTCATCCTTGTTCCATATCTAGCATCTTCCTATGAGTGAGTACATACCATATTTGTCTTTCTGAGTCTGGGTTACCTCACTCAGGATGATTTTTTCTAGATCCATCCATTTGCCTGCAAACCGTGTGATGTCGTTGTTTTTCTCTGCTGAGTAGTATTCCATTGTGTATATGTGCCACAATTTATTTATCCATTCTTCAGTTGAAGGGCATCTAGGTTGTTTCCAGGTTTTGGCTATTACAAACAATGCTGATATGAACATAGCTGAGCAAGTGCTCTTGTGGTATGATTGAGCATTTCTTGGGTATATGCCCAGGAGTGGTATAGCTGGATCTTGGGGGAGATTGATTCCCAATTTTCTAAGAAAGCGCCATATTGATTTCCAAAGTGGTTGTACAAGCTTGCATTCCCACCAGCAGTGGAGGAGAGTTCCCCTGGTTCCACATCCTCTCCAGCATAAAGTGTCTTCAGTGTTTTTGATCTTAGCCACTCTGACAGGCGTAAGGTGGTATCTCAGAGTTGTCTTGATTTGCATTTCCCTGATGATTAGGGAAGTTGAGCAATTCCTTAAATGTCTTTCAGCCATTTGGGATTCCTCTGTTGAGAATTCTCTGTTTAGTTCTAAAGCCCATTTCTCAATTGGACTGTTGGTCCTTTTGATGTCTAATTTGTTGAGTTCCTTATATATTCTGGATATCAGTCCTCTGTCAGATGTGGGGTTGGTGAAGAACTTTTCCCATTCTGTAGGCTGTTGCTTTGCCTTGTTGACCGTATCCTTTGCTCTACAAAAGCTTCTCAGTTTCAAGAGGTCCCATTGATTGATTGTTTGTCTCAGTGTCAGCGCTACTGGTGTTATATTTAGGAAGTGATCTCCTATGCCAAGGCATTCAAGACTATTTCCTACTTTTTCTTCTAGCAGGTTCAGAGTAGCTGGATTTATGTTGAGGTCTTTGATCCACTTGGACTTAAGTTTTGTGCACGGTGACAGATATGGATCTATTTGCAGCCTTCTACACGCTGATATCCAGTTATGCCAGCACCATTTGTTGAAGATGCTTTCTTTTTTCCATTGTACACTTTTGGCTTCTTTGTCAAAAATTATATGTCCATAGGTGTGTGGGTTAATGTCAGGCTCTTCAATTCGATTCCATTGGTCCACATGTCGGTTTTTATGCCAATACCAGGCTGTTTTTATTACTGTAGCTCTATAGTAGAGCTTGAAGTCGGGGATTGTGATGCCTCCAGAAGTTGTTTTATTGTACAGGTTTCTTTTAGCTATCCTGGGTTTTTTGTTTTTCCATATGAAGTTGAGTATTGTTCTTTCCAGATCTGTGAAGAATTGTGTTGGTATTTTGATGGGGATTGCATTGAATCTGTAAATTGCTTTTGGTAAGATTGCCATTTTTACTATGTTAACCCTGCCTATCCATGAGCATGGGAGATCTTTCCATTTTCTGAGATCTTCTTCAATTTCTTTTTTCAGGGACTTAAAGTTCTTGTCATATAGGTCCTTCACTTGCTTGGTTAGTGTTACCCCAAGGTATTTTATGTCATTTTTGGCTATTGTAAAGGGTGATGTATCTCTAATTGCCTTCTCAGCTTCTTTGTCCATTGTATATAGGAGGGCTACTGATTTTTTTGAGTTGATCTTGTATCCTGCTATGTTGCTGAAGGTGTTTATAAGCTTTATCAATTCCTGGGTGGAATCTTTGGGGTCACTCAAGTATACTATCATGTCGTCTGCAAATAGGGAAAGCTTGACTTCTTCCTTTCCAATTTGAATCCCCTTAATCTCCTTATGTTGTCTTATTGCTCTGGCTAGAACTTCAAGTACTATATTGAATAAGTATGGGGAGAGTGGACAGCCTTGTCTCGTTCCTGATTTTAGTGGAATTGCTTTGAGTTTCTCTCCATTTAATTTGATGTTGGCTGTTGGTTTGCTATATATTGCCTTTATTATGTTTAGGTATGTTCCCTGTATTTCTGATCGCTCCAAGACTTTTATCATGAAGGGGTGTTGGATTTTGTCAAATGCCTTTTCTGCATCTAGTGAGATGATCATGTGGTTTTTTTCTTTGAGTTTGTTTATATGGTGTATTACATTGATGGACTTTCGTATGTTGAACCACCCTTGCATCCCTGGGATGAAGCCTACTTGATCATGGTGGATAATTGTTCTGATGTGTTCTTGGAGTCTGTTTGCCAGTATTTTATTGAGTATTTTTGCATCAATGTTCATGAGGGAGATCGGTCTGTAGTTCTCTTTCTTTGTTGCATCCTTGTTTGGTTTAGGAATCAGGGTAATTGTAGCCTCATAGAAGGAGTTTGGTAATGTTCCTTCTGTTTCTATTATGTGGAACAATTTAGAGAGTATTGGTATTAACTCTTCTTTGAAGATCTGGTAGAATTCTGTGCTGAAACCATCTGGTCCTGGGCTTTTTTTGGTTGGGAGACCTTTAATGACTGTTTCTATTTCCTTAGGGGTTATTGGACAATTTAAATAGTTTATCTGGTCTTGATTAAACTTAGGTATGTGGTATCTATCCAGAAAAATGTCCATTTCTTTTAGGTTTTCCAGTTTTGTGGAGTAGAGGTTTTTGAAATATGACCTTATAATTCTCTGGATTTCCTCAATGTCTGTTGTTATGTCCCCCTTTTCATTTCTGATTTTGTTGATTTGGATTCTCTCTCTCTGTCTTTTGGTTAGTTTGGATAAGGGCTTGTCTATCTTGTTGATTTTCTCAAAGAACCAACTCTTTGTTTCATTAATTTTTTGTATTATTCTCTTAGTTTCTAATTTATTAATTTCACCTCTCACTTTGATAATTTCCTGGCGTCTATTCTTCCTGGGAGACTTTGCTTCTTCTTGTTCTAGAGCTTTCAGATGTGCTGTTAATTCACTAGTGTGCGATTTCTCCAACTTCTTTATGTGGGCATTTAGTGCTATGAATTTCCCTCTTAACACTGCTTTCATAGTGTCCCATAAGTTTGGGTATGTGGTGTCTTCATTTTCATTGATCTCTAGGAAGTCTTTAATTTCTTTCTTTATTTCTTCCTTAACCCATTGGTGATTCAGTTGAGCATTATTCAGTTTCCATGAGGTTGTAGGTTTTCTGTAGTTTTTGTTGTTGTTGAAATCTAGCTTTAAACCATGGTGATCTGATAGAACACAGGAGGTTATTCTGATTGTTTTGTATCTGTTGAGATTTGCTTTGTGGCCAAGTATGTGGTCGATTTTAGAGAAAGTTCCATGGGGTGCTGAGCAGAAAGTATATTCTTTCTTGTTAGGATGGAATGTTCTGTAGATATCTATTAGGTCCAATTGGGTCATGACATCGGTTAAGTCCTTTATTTCTCTGTTAAGTTTCGATTTGGGAGATCTGTCCAGTGGTGAAAGTGGGGTGTTGAGATCTCCCACTATTAATGTGTGGGGTTTTATATGTGGTTTAAGCTTTAGTAATGTTTCTTTTACATATGTGGGTGCCCTTGTGTTTGGGGCATATATGTTCAGAATTGAAACTTCATCTTGGTCGATCTTTCCTGTGACGAGGATGTAATGTCCTTCTTGATCTCTTTTGATTGATTTTACTTTGAAGTCTATTTTGTTGGATATCAGGATGGCTACCCCTGCTTGTTTCTTAAGACCATTTGATTGAAAAGTCTTTTCCCAGCCTTTTATTCTTAGGTAGTGTCTATCTTTGAATTTGAGATGTGTTTCTTGTATGCAGCAGAAAGATGGGTCCTGCTTTCGTATCCATTCTGTAAGTCTATGTCTTTTTATAGGTGAATTAAGTCCGTTGATATTAAGGGATATTAATGACCAGTGATTCTTCATCTCTGTTATTTTTGGTGGTAGTGTGTGTGTACTTCTCTTCTTTGGGGTTTACTGTTGTGGCTTTATCTATTGCCTGTGTTTTCAAGTGTGTATCTGACTTCCCTCGGTTGGAATTTTCCTTCTAGTGCTTTCTGTAGGGCTGGGTTTGTGGATAGGTATTGTTTAAATCTGGCTTTGTCTTCGAATGTCTTGTTCCTTCCATCT
Source organism: Peromyscus maniculatus bairdii (assembly GCF_049852395.1). Taxonomy (NCBI): domain Eukaryota; kingdom Metazoa; phylum Chordata; class Mammalia; order Rodentia; family Cricetidae; genus Peromyscus; species Peromyscus maniculatus. Next base: position 16,237,754 of record NC_134862.1, read on the forward strand.
ATGATGATTGAAAGTTTTGCTGGGTATATTAGTCTGGGCTGACATCCATGGTCTCTTAGTGTCTGCATTACATCTGTCCAGATCCTTCTGGCTTTCAAAGTCTCCATTGAGAAATCGGGTGTTATTCTGATGGGTTTACCTTTATAGGTCACTTGGCCTTTTTCCTTGGCTGCTCTTAATATTCTTTCTTTATTCTGTACATTTAGTTGTTTAATTATTATGTGTCGAGGGGACTTTTTTTGGGGGTCTAGTCTGTTTGGTGTTCTATAGGCTTCTTGTATCTTCATAGGCATTTCCTTCTTTAAGTTGGGAAAGTTTTCTTCTATAATTTTGTTGAATATATTTTCTGTGCCTTTGAGTTGGTATTCTTCACCTTCTTCTATCCCTATAATTCGTAGGTTTGGTCTTTTTATGGTGTCCCAGATTTCTTGGACATTTTGGTTCATGACTTTGTTGGCTTTAGTGTTTCCTTCGACTGATGGAACTATTTCTTCTACTGTATCTTCAATGCCAGAAATCCTCTCTTCCATCTCTTGCATTCTGTTGGTTATACTTGCATCCGAAGTTCCTGATCTTTTACTCAGGTTTTCTATTTCCAGCATTCCCTCTGTTTGTGTCTTTTTTATTTTTTCAATTTCCCTTTTCAGTTCTTGGGCTGTTTCCTTTGTTTGTTTCATTGCTTTTTCATGATTTTCTTTCAGTGCTTTATTGTTTTCTTCCAGGATTTTAATGTTTTCTTCCAGGACTTTATTGTTTTCTTGGAGGGCTTTATTGTTTTCTTCTAATTTGTTTGCCCTTTCCTCTAGTTGTTTACATCGTTCTTCCAATTTTCTTGTCTTTTCCTCTACACAAGCCTCTACCTTCTTCATGAAGTTACTCATAAGGCTACTTTCTTCTGCTTCTTCCAATTTTTGGTGTTCAGGTCTAGATGTTGGAGGCGAGCTAGGTTCTGGTGATGCTGTATTGCTCTTCATTTTGCTGTATGTACTTCTGCTTTGACGTCTGCCCATCTCCTTGTGGTTCCTTCTTGGTCTTATCAGTGGACTTGTTTCACAAAGAGCTGACAGACTCAGGAAGACTCTCTCTCTTGTCCAAAAGGGAGTTCTCTTGTCCAACTCTTTGGTCCAGAAGGGAAGTCAGGGGCAAGCTCTGGTCCAGAATGGCAGTCGGGGACAGGCTGGGAGCTGGGGGCCGGTCTTTAAGTCTCAGGAAGTGGCTGGGGTCTTGGGCAGATGGGCGTGGGGGCAGGGCGCGGAGACTGCAGGGGCTGCCGGGGGCTTGGAAAAGGGGATCCCTCCCGGTGGGGCTAGAAGGGGAGCTGCCCGGTGGCCAGAACCCGGCGCCAAGCTGGGCAGGCCTCTCAGGAGTGGCTGGTGCCCAGGAATGGGGTCCGGGTTGGACCCGGGTACTCACCTCTGGTCAAGAAGGGAAGTCGTCGGGGGCAGGCTGGGAGCTGGGGGCCGGTCTCTAAGTCTCAGGAAGTGGCTGGGGTCTTGGGCAGATGGGCGTGGGGGCAGGGCGCGGAGACTGCAGGGGCTGCCGGGGGCTTGGAAATGGGGATCCCTCCCGGTGGGGCTAGAAGGGGAGCTGCCCGGTGGCCAGAACCCGGCGCCAAGCTGGGCAGGTCCTCCCGGGGTGGCTGGTGCCCAGGGATGGGGTCCGGGTTGGACCCGGGTACTCACCTCTGGTCCAGAAGGGAAGTCGTCGGGGGCAGGCTGGGAGCTGGGGGCCGGTCTCTAAGTCTCAGGAAGTGGCTGGGGTCTTGGGCAGATGGGCGTGGGGGCAGGGCGCGGAGACTGCAGGGGCTGCCGGGGGCTTGGAAATGGGGATCCCTCCCGGTGGGGCTAGAAGGGGAGCTGCCCGGTGGCCAGAACCTGGTGCCAAGTTGGGCAGGCCTCTCAGGAGTGGCTGGTGGCCAAGGATGGGGTCCAGGCTGGACCCAGGCACTCACCTCTGGACCAGAAGTGAAGTCGTCAGGGGCAGGCTGGGAGCTGGGGGCCGGTCTCACTCAATTAATTTCTTGTCAGGGGTTCCTAGGTCAGCCATGCTCTCTGCTCACTTCCCTGCAGCAGGGCTCACAGCACAGCACACAAAGCCAATAGCACCAGCTCCTCTTGAAAGCCAAGTCTGAAAAACCCACTTGAACAATTTCAGGTCACACTCATCACAGAGATTATGGTGTTCACCTCTGAAAAAAACTATCTACAATATTTAAGACACAACAATGAGGCAGAACTGCACACTGATTAAAATAATTAATATGTAGGACAAATAGTTTGCTTATTTTATTTTGAACATTTAAATAATCTGTAGTTAGATCTTAAAAGAATTATTATTTCAGGACAGTGAATAACTCAGGCGATACAGGCACTTGCCACCAAGCTTGATGGCCAGAGTTCAATTCCTGGAACATACAGTAAAAGAAGGAGAACCAACTCTTGCAACTTGTCCTCTGACCTCCACGTGTGGTGACCACACATGTGCAAGACATCTCCTTCTGCATATACACAAATAAATAAATATGTGTAATTTCACTTTTAGAAATTGTTCTGTCAAGGTGCTGGCTAATTCTGATAATCCAAGTGTGTGTCTTTCACTTGCTCACTTGTGAAATGCAAGGTTCCCATCTAGTGGGACTATTTTGAGAGGTGGTAAAAAGTTTAGGAGGCAGGGCCTTTTCAGAGGAAAGTAGATCAGTGAACATATGCCTTTGAGGGTCATGTTCCATCCATGATCCCTTCCTTCCCTCTGTCTCTTATCTTCTTTAGGGTGAACTGCCTCCTGTACAAGTGCCTGTGTACCAGTGTGTTTAACTTCAGCTAGGGCCCAAGGAAATGGAGCCAGCAAACCCCTGACAGAGATCTCTGAAACCCCAAGCTGCAATGCGTAGTTCCTCCTTTCATTGTGATCTTTTGGGCATTTTGATGATGGCTGAAGAAAGTTAACTAACTTATCTCTCTCTCTCTCTCTCTCTCTCTCTCTCTCTCTCTCTCTCTCTCTCTCTCTCTCTCTGTGAGTGTTTCACATATTCCTGTGAGTGGATGTGTGTAAAGATGCATGGAAGTGTGGATGCATGTGTTCAGGCCAGAAGTCACTGTAGAATGTTTTAATCAGTCAATATCCACCTTTTCTGAGACCTCGTTTCTCACTGAACACACATTGCTGCCTCTACAAGACTTGCTGGCCAGAGAGCTCCAGGGACCCCTCTTTCTGTGACTCCCCAGCACTTAAATCAGAGGTGCATGCAGCAGTACTCAGCTTCAGGAAGTTGAAGCAGAGGGATCACACGTTTTAAGCCAACATAAGTCTTATGTTCTTTTAATTTCTTATGGCTAGAAATAACCACCCTGTGTTGTGTAAGAAGGCCGTTCTCTTTCTCCTACCCCACACTCCAAGCTCAGCATGCAGGGTGTTGCTCACTTCTGAACTACTTGCTGCTAAATGTGTCCCTGTCTGTATACCATCCTGATATCTTGCTATCTATGGCTGATCCAAAGAGAGGAACTTCTAAGTCTTATATTTAAAAAAATTACACTGAAGTCTTTTGAAAGGTACTTTATGAATATATTGGGGAATAATAGTAATAAAAAATCTAATGCATAATTTAGAAAAAATTAATAGGCTTTAAATAACTTAAAGAAAAAGAGCAATAGGCTTTGTAGGAAGATAATGTTCAGCAAATTATCTGGAGGGTACCTGTGAAAATTATTGGAGAATAATTCTATTTTTTGTTCAGTCAATTATATTTTAAAGTTAAGGCAGATCTTGGATCTTTGCCATGTCTGAGGTTTTGTGCATAATGGTGTAGTTCTCAAGGTAAAGAGGACATAGATGCCCCTACAAGAGTCTTTTGATAATAACAAGGCTTTGGACACACTTACTAAGCGTGTGTGTGTGTGTGTGTGTGTGTGTGTGTGTGTGTGTGTGAGAGAGAGAGAGAGAGAGAGAGAGAGAGAGAGAGAGAGAGAGAGAGATTGTCCTAAATACCTGCCATTGTTCTACTGAATGTCCTGCAGGCAGTGGGTATAGAAGGCATCTGTGCATGCTGGACATTGGGGCTTCAACACTCACACTCTGGATGGATTTCACAGGGATCAGACAATAAAGCTGAGACATAGAGGTGGAATAGCTTAACCACTGAGAAGAGAGAAAGGATAAATGCAGACTGTCCACTTAGTCTTAGTCTTCAGATGAAGAAGAGCATTAGGCAACTAAGAGAAAGTGTTAGAGATACAATATTGACTGTAAGATGCAAGGGGTTATAGGAGCAGATAGGACAGGGTAGACAGAGTGTAGAGATTAAAGCTGATCATGTCAGGGCTGAGGAGGAGCCTTAAAAAATAAGCTACTTGCTAAGAAAGCATTGGAAGCCGAGTTTGATCTCCAGCACCCACATAAAAAGCAGTTGTCCTGGTGTGTGTTTGCAGTTCCAGTGAGGAGGCAAACAGATCTCTGTGGCTTGCTGTCAGATAGTCTAGCCTCACTTCCCAGGAAGAGAAGCTACCTACAAAAAGAGCTTGCAGAGCTCCTGATGAGTGGCACCCAAGGTTGACTTCTGACTTACACACACACACACACACACACACACACACACACACACACACACCTGTAAATGTGTTTATACATAAATATCAAACATTCACAAACACATGCATCTGATAGTAACTAATAATGAAAAGAGTGGGCTATATCATACTCATATGCTGGTGATGCTCTCATTGCCTTCAGTTATATATTTTTTTTAGGTGAGACAGGCAATTTGCTATTATCCCAGTTAGGATATTCATTCAAGACATTTCTAATGATATCTTATTATACATATTTGAACACTGTCCTGATCCCCGGAGCAAGGCTTTGGGCACAATTGCTAAGCACAGCGACAATAAATAAAATAACAAGAAAAGCTGAAACAATGTCAGTGTTATGAAATAAATACAACCAGGTAGGATTTCATAAAGTGCTTGAACTGGAGTTAGATATATATTAAGGGGTCAAGATATGTCTCTTAGAAATGCAATGTGTAGATGTGTCTCAGTTTCTTTTTCTACTGCTACAATAAACTACTCTGACAATGGCAGCTTAGGGCGGATGGGCTTGTTTTGGCTCATGGTTCCAGGTTACTTTCCATCACAATAGGGAAGCCAAGACAACAGGAGCTTACAGGAGCTGGTCATATCATATCTGCAGTCAGAAAGCACAGAGATGGCTGCATGCTAGTGTTCAGCTCACTTTCCATTTTATACAGCCCAGGAAATGGTCCAGACCACAGCTAAGATGAGCCTTGTATTAACCAGTATTCTATTGCTGTGAAGAGAAACCATGACCCCGGCAACTCTTACAAAGAAAAGCCTTTAACTGGGGCGTCTTTACAGTTTCAGAGGTTTAGTCAATTGTCATCATGGTGGGGCTCGTGATGGAATGCAGGCAGACATGGTGCTGGAGAAGAAGTTGAAAGTTCTACATCTGGATCTCCAGGCAGCAGGAAGAGAGAGACACTGATTCTTGCTTGAGCTTTTGAAATCCCAAAGCCCACTTCCTCTATGACACATTTCTTCCAACAAGGCCACATCTCCTAACCCCTCTCAAGGAGATCCACTCTCTAATGACCATATATTCAAAAGTGTGAGCATATGGGGGCCATTCCTTTTCAAACCACCAAAAGCCTCCACAAAGCAAATTAAAAAATCAAGATGATCCCCCAAAAGCATGCCCAGAGTGAGCCCCATCTCTCAGGCTGGATTTCACCAACTTGGTAAATAACACCAACTGCCACAGGTCTATAGCACAGTCTAGTGCTCAACCATCTTCAGTAGCAGAGGAAAAGGTGGTGCAGACAACACGAATGATGTCCAGGAGAAGGATTAGGCTGGATATTGTGTCATATGAATGAGAAAAGAAATATTGTACCTGCTGTGTGGGAAGAGAATAAGAAAGAGGGGTACATAAGAAAAGGGCATAGAATTTATTAGAAGCCAAGACAGAGCCAAGGCTTGTAAGATTTGAAAGCATTGGAAGCTCATTGCTGTGGGCAGCGCTTAGACATTTTTGCAGTGGATTGAAATAATTGAGGAAGCCTATTTACTTTCTTGTAATAAAGCAGTAAGTCCACTCTTAACTGTCATTCAATGTGGAGAGGGATGAATCTGTGTTCACAACATGATGAACCATCTCCTGACTGTAATGTTTGGAAATACTCTATAGTATTCCATAGAACTGAAGACCAGTGCCCGAGAGATGACCTATGCAAGTTCAGTCTCTCTCTCTCTGTCTCTATCTATCTATCTATCTATCTATCTATCTATCTATCTATCTATCTATCTATCTATCTATCTATCTACCTATCTATCTATCTATCTCTCCCTGTCCTTCTCCCTCCTCCTTGTTTTTCCTTTTCCCTCCCTTCCCTTGCTGACCTTCTTCCTCTCCCCCTCCCACTCCCTCTTTCTCTCTCTCCCTCCTCTCAGCTGGCATATCTTTTTAAGTTACGTGTGTGTGTGTGTGTGTGTGTGTGTGTGTGTGTGTGTGTGTGTGTAAAAGTCAGAAATCAACTTGGATTTTGTTTCTCAGGTACCTCACACCTTGCTTTGGGCATATCTTAGACATTTTAAAAGTGGATTGAAATAGACAAGCCTATTCATTTTCTTATAACGAACCAGTAAATTCTCTGTTACTATCACTCCAGTGTGGATCTGGATGCATCTTTGTTCACAACACGGTGGAACATCCCTGTCTTTGGAGGACTCTCACTGTCCTGGAGTTCTCCAAGCACACTGTGATGGGGGGCCAGTGTGGCCCAGGGCATCGCAGTATAAGCGCACACCACCATGTCTCACTTTCTCACATGTTCTGGGGATCCACCTCACATCTTCATGTGAAGAAAAGCACTTTAGTGATTAAACCATCTCTCCAGCTGCTGGATTATTTTGTTGTTGATAAAGATGTTTTCTATCTCAGATTTCAGATGGATAGCAGTGGGTGTGTGGGTTGCTTATGTGAGTTGGACAGAGCTCAGGGCTCCTGTGTGAAGACATCAGTTCCAGCCCTGAGAATTTGATTATATGACAAAGTCAGATTGCTATTTCAGATATGAATTTGTTTTCCCTCTGACAATCCAAAGTCATTTTGATATTGTTTGATTTTTTTTTCTTAGCCTTTTTCAGGACGTTGATCAACTATAAGAAATGAGTGAATGACAGAATTTTAACTTGTTTGTTTGTTCTTGAGACAGGGTTTCTCTGTGTAGCCCTGCCTGTCCTGGCACTCATTCTGTAGACCAGGGTGACTGCAAACTCAGAAATCTGCCTACCTTTGCCTCCTAAGGGCTGGGACTAAAGGTGTGTGCCACCACTGTCCTTCTAGAGAATATTATAGTCAATTGAAAACAAACAGAATTTTAGATAATATATCTTGTTGCATATTAGGTTTATACATTCAAAATATTTCTTGAGTGTGGTGGGTGCAGTGCAGACCTGGAGCTAGTGTTTGACTATGTGAACTCAGCAATGAAAACAGAGAAAATCTTAAAAGCTCTCTCTCTCTCTCTCTCTCTCTCTCTCTCTCTCTCTCTCTCTCTCTCTCTCTCTCACACACACACACACACACACACACACACACACACACACACACTTCTTCTCTTCCTTTGATGGTCCATCTTCATTCTGTTATTTTACACATATGCTTGTCTACTTCAGTCAATAGCATGTAAAATGCTATTTGATGAATTGGGATGTTAGTGCTACTTTTTTCCCTTGCAGTTGATCAAGATAGTCAACATTAACTAGTCAGAACAGAAAGCTGCTCTTGACAGGATGTGGAGATGGCTTGGTAGAGAAAGCATTTGCCAGGCACATGTTAAGAATTTGAACCCCCACAACTCACATCCAAGTTATGTGGGAACAGGAGTCCTCTTGTCATACCATCTTGTAGGAGGCAGAGAAAGGAAGCCAGGTAAGAATGCTGGCTAGCCAGACTAGCCACAGTTGTGAATTCCAGATTCTTCTGTCTTAATATATGAGGTGGAAATCTATTAAGGAAAACACCCTACAATAGACCTCAGGCTTCCACAGACATGTATATACATGTGTACCCACCTACCCCCCACCACAAGATTCCATATGCATGCAAATACATATACCTACATATATTTACATATATATACACACACATATATTTATATATAATGTACATACATATATATATATGGGAAAAAACAAAAATAGAGAAAATGAAAGAAAAATACCCTTGAAATACAGGTGATTTAATACCATACACACACACACACACACACACACACACACACACACACACACACATCAATTTCACTAAGACATAATTGGGTGCTAGAGTATTCTACCTTGTCACATAGAACAAGCAGACACGGCCTTGCTACAGTAGCGGAAATGGATTCAGAGCAGAGGGCACACCTATTCTCAGCGGCTCAGCAACATCTAAGAGGCAGTGTCAATAGGATGGCTGCCCAGCTCAGCTTCTGCTGCCAAGGACAGAGTATATAGTGGAGGGGAGCACTGTTTCTGTCACCCTTACTCTTCTGTCACCAAATATCTACCCTGTTTCAGTTCACATGCATCCTTACCTGCTCTTGCTTCTTGGTTGACATTGCACCCCATGTAATTGTTATGAATACCTTGAGAAGACACTCTGAAGTCCCATCAACACTGACTGCATCTACTTCCAAGACATGGTACATAGCAGTCTTTCCAGAAACTGCATTGGGCCCCTTTGGAACAAAGACTTTGAACTTACAAATAAGTAAATAATAAAACTAATGTATTTCTCATAGTAAACTCCATATACATACACATATCCATATTCAGGGTGCAAGGTTGAAACATGAACAACAGTGCTAAGGAAGACATGGTGTCCTTTCCATAAAACAGAGGCTGTGGGAGGAACCTGTGCTACTGCTACAGCTCAAAATAATTTATTGTTGTTGGGGGTGGATTACTAGGAAGTAGACTCAGAGTAGACTCTTCTGTCTCCTACGCACAAGAAACCCTCCTAACGTGGATGTGAGCAGCTTATGTAGGAAAATGCAAGGGGCAAGGATGGAACTCAACCAGACCATTAAACCGAGAAGCTTTACCTTACTGTGGGGTTTTGCTGACCTGTGCATAGTTCCTCAAAATTTTTGTAAACTCTTCTTCCTTTGTATAATTTTACAGAAAAATCCAGTGTCCGTAAAAAGGAAGATTTCTCCCTCAAACTTTTACTTTCTCAGTTCCTCTTTGCATGTTCTGACTTCTCCAGCTCTTTCTCTAAGTCATTTGGACACTAAACTTAAGGCATAATTTTCATATAAATAGTTTCAGTATTATTCTGCACTGGTGAATATGGGTCTCTCTCATCCCAACTTTTCCCATCCAGGAAGCACTGTTTCAGGCAAGCTTCTTCCCCTCATTCAAGAAGCACTATTCCAGGCTAGCTCCTCCCCCTCATCCAGAAAGCACTGTTCCAGGCCAGCCACACACAATTACTCATATGTTCTTCTCTCTTTTACTTTATGCAGTGACAAATCACTTTGTGATACCAGTTCTAATTAGCTTAAATACAGAACACAAATTGTTCATGCTACATTCTTCCAAACTCTCAACTCTAAACGCAACAATCTGTTTTTCAGACTGCCGTTGGAGCACATAAGGCATGTTCCCTCTTAAACCATGGCCAGATGGACCAGCTGTGTAAGTGAGTGTCCATGTGCTCAGGTAAAATGGCTGACCACAGCCATGTAAGGAAGGAAGAGCTTCTCTCCAGGTCAGGGTTAGAGATCACTAGAGCAGGGAAGGCAGGGCAGCAGGAGCAGGAGGGAGCTGGTCACATGACACCCACAGTCAGGAAGCAGAGAGAGATGAATGCTGGTGCTCCATTGGCTGTCTGGTTTTTGTTCAGTTCAGGACACCAGCTCATGGAAGATTGCCACCCACAGTCAGGATGTGTCGTCCCATCTCAACCCAATCTAGAAACTCCCTCACAGACATGGCCAGAGGCTTCTCTTTTGATGATGTTGAGTCTAGATCCTGAAATGTTTACAACCAGTAGTAACTGTCACATATGATCTTGGTTGTCATGAAACTCCTGGTGAAGGGGAAACTCATAGGAGAGATGCCGTTTAACCACCCTGCTCCAAACTAACACTTTGTGACACTTGTGTGTCAATGATGAAAATTCCTTGATGGCATCAATCCAAATCCAAATGAATTTGGGAAAGATGAAGGATGCACAGAATATTCGGGAAAAAGAAGTCTTTGTGTCACACTGGTGCAAAACACTTTGTCTTTATTTTACATCCATAATAACATCCATGATTTAAGAGTAATTCCAGCTCCCTAATTGAGACAGCTGAGCCAGGTGCATTTCACTCTTCTGGATGAAAAAATGGGAATGGGAATCCACCAGTCCTCCATGGCACTGGTTTCAGTGACTATCACTGAGCATAAATCTTCTAGCAATCAGGAAAACTCACAGTAGGAAGGAAGATAAATCTGATAAACAATGGGGGAACTGAGGAAGCCCCTAGGAGGGAAATCATTTCAAGCCTCCTGTGCAGTAAGGAGCTCTTGGAGCAGGACAGGTGGAAGGAGCCCCTGAAGACAGGAGAGGTGGGATGTGGTTAGGTACCAGTGTTCTCTGTCTCCACTGGTATGCTGTGAAATTTCCTTCCCTGGGGAAGATGTGAACAACATCTGTTCATCCTAGGAAACCAATGAGTTTGTTGGTCTTACTTATTGCTCTAGTGTGGTTTCTGTGGCTGTAACAAATACTATGAGCAAAACAAACAAACAAACAAATGAAACACATACACACACAAACAGAACAAAACAAACAAAAAACTCGGCAAGGAAGAACTCATTTCCTTTTACAGGACATAGTCTATAGTCCAGCGAAGCCAAGTCAGGAACTCAAGGTCAGGGCTTGAAGCAGAAACCATGCAGAACACTGCTTACTGGCTCACTCCCTGTGGTTTATGCGTGGCTAGCTTTCTTCTCCAACCTAGAACCATCTTCCCAGATATGATACCACCTACACTGGGCTGTGTCCTCCTTCAGACAAATTTGATCCAGACAATCTCTCAATTAATACTCCCTCTTTAATTGTCAACATAGTTGTGTTAAGTTGACAAAGGAAACAAACTGGTATATTTATAGATCGTGTGTGAGAGGTTGTTCAAAGGGCTGTGGGTGACCCTAAAGTAGCCACACAGGAGAGTCTTCATCCAGCAAGGATGCTGTCCTTTCCATAACCACATAGATGGAGCCTCCTTTTCCTACTATTCCCAAACCTATGCACTCGAATCCTACCCATATAAAGGCAATTAGGGCAATTTTCCATGAGAATTGGTGGCCGTAGTGGAGCTATGCTCCAGGGAGAGTCCAGTGACCCTTCCTGTCCCTCCTTCTCGGAGAGAATGTGAACAGTCCACAGGCCCCATAAGGGGGGCACTCTCAAAAGTAGGCGTAACCGATCTCATGAAGATGGTGGTGTTTCCAGGTTTGTGGTATCCTGTTCAAAGAACTGGAAAAATTCACAAATAGCAAAGTCATGAAGACTTATTCAGAAGCAAAGGTGCAAGATACAGAGTGGATTCGCTGTGGAGAACAGCAGGGCCTGAGTGAGATTGGTTCAAGGTTCCTGCTCACAGCCCAGGGTACTGTTTTGTGGGTCCATTAGCAGGAGCTGGATGCCAGGGTGGGACGAAGGTGGGATTTTGTTGTTGTTTTGACTGACTGACTGGGTTATGAAAGCCTTTGTTCACTGTGAATGTCGTTTCCTGGATATATCTGATTTTAATCATGTTCCTGCTGTCTTAGTTTCTTTTTCTGTTGCTGTGGTAAAATACTCTGACAAAGAAAACTTAGTGGTGAAAAACCTTCATTCTGACTCACAATCCAGGGTATGGTTGTATGTTCAATCATGGCAGAGACGTCAGGGTATGTACTTGAAGCAGCTGCTCACCTCATATCCACAAGCAGGAAACACACACAATGAATACATACCAGTGCCTGTTCCTGATTCCGAGTTACACAGACTTATTCCAAAATAAGAAATGGCCGACCCATACTGGTCATTTCTCCCCCCCCAATTGATATAATCAAGATCATCTTCCAAGGAGGGATTAGAGGCCCACCTCCCAGGTGATTCTAGATTATGTCTGTCAAATTGACAGCACTGGCTACTGTACATGTCAATCTTGTATAGGCATAAGATGGCAAATAGGGAACTTTTCCCAAAGAACGGCTCATTAGATACTGTTTGCTGTACTATACGAGTACCTAGAAGTCAAGGATGAAATGACCCACTAGTTCTGGTGTATGGTTTATGATGTGTATGACAAATAGAGAGTTATGAAGGGTTGCTGGGGACCTATAAGTTATAGTCACTAACTGCTTCATTTGAAGCAGTTCAGTGCAGTTGGGTGTCTCACCCTGCTAAGTACATGGATGGAACAGGGGAAGTAAATAGCTTGAGTCCATTAGGGTTCCATGTTGCTGTCATCCTTATATTGCCTGCCTCCATCCTGATTCCAGAGCAAAACTCATCAGGCTCAGGGAAGAAGTATAGTGGAGGATGGTCATCACAGCTGCTAGACAGAGGGACAGCTGAATTCTGAAGCAGGAGAAGAGGGTCATGAAAGCTGCTAGCTGGATGGAGGGACAGCTGCAGGTTGGTGGAAAAGCCATATTCAGGAGTTTACTGGTAACTTGCAAATGCTCATCCTTCCACCCCCCAACCTCTGCAGGCTGCAGGTCTTGGCTGCATGCCTTGCCTAAGGTCACAGTGGCTTCTCAGCAGGTTCTGCAGCAGGCTTTCTAAAGGGGACCAGGGAGCCAATGAGGTGAGTACACTTTCAAACTCCTGCTTGGGAGCTGTGCTCCACTGCAGGAAATCTGGCCAACATTGTGTCCACCAACATCCTGTCCTGGAGGGGAAGGGATTCACAAGTTCCCATTTCTCCCTAAGGACATATGGGCACTATATAGTGGCTTGGAGGTGTGTGGGTGTATGTGCAGGAGGCATGCTTCAGTGTTGTGGTCGGGTCACTGGAAATCCTGGAAATTGTCTACCCCCCTGTAAACAGCTGTAATGTAACTCACTGGATCAGAGTTGGGAGGTGGGGGGCATGAAAGCATTAGGGAACTAGTTGGAAAATAGAAAGGGGATAAAGAGATTCGCAGGGGTGGGAAGTGAACATGATTAAAATGTAATCTACATGCATAAAAATGTAATAAAACCTATTTTGTATAAATAGTATATGTTACTTACAAAAAAGACAAAACAAATAAAAGACAAAGAAATGATTGACAAGATGATTCAATGGGTAGAGGCACCGGCTGCCAAGACTAATGACCTGAGTTTGACCTTTGGAACCACATGATGGAAAGAGAAAAACAAATCCTGCAGGTGTCCTCTGACCTCTACACACACACACACACACACACACACACACACACACACACACACACACACACACACGGAGGCATATATGCTCCACTTCCATAATAAATGAGTAAATAAATGTAATTAAAATATGTTAAAAAGAAAAAGGCCTGAGTTGTATCAGCTTTTGTATGCACTCTTTGAAGGTATTGTGTCTAAGAACAGCCTCACTTCTAGTCCGATCTGTGCCTTAGTCATTAAGTGACGAGGCATCATGCTTTACAAGGACAACTCTTTTGCGTGGATGATGGACTGCATGCTGCTTTCACTTGATAGCCAGTGAATCTTAATTTTCTTTGCAGAGGCAATATATAATCTCCAAAAATTGGACAGCTGGATTTGCCAAATAAAGTATAGTATTGATCAACCTCTTAAAGTAGTACACAATGTGAGCTAAAATTGTGCTATCCATTCAGTCCTTTTCCATCACACCTGTGTTCCCACAGCAGATTCTTATATCCAAGAGGAATCACAAATGAAGCCTTCATGCCTAGTGTGCTGTTCTTGGCTCTCCTACTGAAATTAAATCTTTATACTTTTAGGAAAAATGATCTCTATTTTACTACACATACCATCTTTTTACACTACACAGATCTGCTCTTCATTTTTTCTGACTCTGCCTCTTACACTATTTTGTTAAAAACAGGCAGGACATCCATTCATGTTGCATACATTATAAGCATGCTGCACACCTGTCTCAGAAGCTTCTACCTGACCATATTGCACCTTTCCTAGTTTCTAGTATCATATAGTCCCTGTGTAGTCTCTCTCTCTCTCTCTCTCTCTCTCTCTCTCTCTCTCTCTCTCTCTCCAGTCTCCCTGTGTGTGTGTGTGTGTGTGCGCGCGCGTGCACGCGCTGCACCTTGCTTTTGAGATGTGGTCTTTCACTGAAGATAAAACTTACTGAATCAGCTAGATTGGCTGGACAAGAGCCCCAGACATCCTCGTCTGGTCCCCAATGCTTGGATTACAGGATGTGGCATCATGCTTGGCTTTTTAAATGAAGGCGATAAAACTCAGGTCCTCATGCTAAAGAAGCAAGCACTTTACTGAGCAATCCATCTTCCCAACCTCAGATGCTTGTAACTTCTCTCACAATTTTGTCATAATATTTCAGGTGACTGATTCGTGGATCTATGTTAAAGCTCTACTGTAGGGTATCAAGGGGAAGATGTCCACCACAGGTAATAGCTAAAGGGAAAATTGCACTGCTGTGGACTGTTACAGACTAATTGTGTGTTCAATACCTCACATTTGCACACTGAAGCCCTCACCCTCAATGGGAGTATATTTGGAATCAAGTAGTTCTTTTAAGCTTAAAAACACTTTATTAGGTAAAGATGTAATTAAGCAAGAAGAGGAAGAAATGTCAAGAAGACATATCTACAAAGCAGCTATCTACAGACCAAGCAAGCAATGAGCCTCAACATAGGCTTAGTCATTGGGAGCTTGACCCAAAATTCTCACCTCCAGAAATGCAAGAAAATGTCTAAGGGTTAAGCCATCTGGTCTATAGTGTTTTGTTATGGAATCTTAGTAAGTATTGGATGGGATATTTGCTAGTATGAATGAATGAGTGAATGAATGAATGATGAGAAAGTAGCACAGTGAGCAAAGTGCTTGCTCCACAAAAATGAGGACCTTGGTTTCTATCCCTCATTCCCATTGTTTAGCAAAGTGTGGCAGTGTGCTACTGTAACCACAACCTTGGGGACAGGCAGGCAGAGGACTCTTGAGGCTGACTGGCCAGCCAGCCTAACTAATTAGTAAGTAAGATCCAGGCTCAGTGGAAGAACCTGCCTCAAAATTTAAGGTGGAAAGCAAAACAAGGAGATATCCAAGGTTGACATCTGGCATCTCTCCAGATGTGCACACAGAGATAAGTGCAGCAGCACATATACAAATACAAAAAGAAAGAACGAATGTATGAATGAGTGAATGAATGAATGAATGATCTCCTGCTCTTTTGATCTTTTATACAAGGTTCCTGTCTTCTGCATCTGTAGGTTTAGAACCTTCATTGTCAACTTGATTTCGGGTCTAAGTGATTCAGGAGAAACTTGAAGCAACAAAATTGATGCTATGAAGGATTTACTAATAAACTTACTTTGCAAATATTAACTCACCCAAAGTAGAATTTAGTTAAAGGAGTACTGCCTTCAATTATCCTGTGGTGCACTAACCAGGCTTGTTAGGAATGGTAGGAAAGAGAATTTTGTGACATAATTAAAGTTTAGAGGTGCTGAGATATTTTCTGCTAATGTTTATTCACCACAATTTACCTTCAGTTAGGGTTCATCTCTATGACAAAAGAAGATAATCTTGACATATAATGCATCTTACATCATCTAAAGATTTGCCTCTAAAGGATAGTTCAAGGGGGCAGCACTGGGTCACAACCACCATTGACCCCCACTGCATTTCAGAAAGAGCATAATTCTGTCAGGTGGGCCAGACATCCCCAGTAACAACTATTTAATAGAACAACATCGGTGTGCTTAGGAAATAATTCTGGTAATATTTTGCTATGTAAATCCCAGATCTGCCCAAGTGGCTAGACTTGCAGTCTCCTGTCTCTATTTAAATTGTTCACAGTGAAACCTGGAGCTGGGACCTGAGGGGGAGTTAAGGATGAGATCCATGAAACAAAAATGTCTCTGATCTGCAAACCCCTTGCCTAAGAACAGTTTCTGAAATGCTGGAGGCTATTGCTTATGGGAGATAACAAGCCATGTGTTTTTCATGCCCCTAAACAAGTTTGTTTGACCTATCTGCACCAATGTGCTTGATTACTTAAGGTGGAAGGTTCACAAGATGGAGGTACATTCTGATGTATGCTTGGACCTGATGGGAAATGCAATGAGTTATAAGCTGCTGCAAACTGTGATTCTGGGCTATTTTCCCAGAAACCTGTGTATGAACCTGGCCAGAGCCCATCCACCTGGCCAGTATTTAATTAAAGCTTGCTTCAAATTTGGTTTTAAACTGTGGTAGTAATATTATTCTTGATGGGTGGGATTAATAATATCTGATATGCAACCCCTATGAAAGGGTCGTTTGACCCTCCAGAGGGGTTGTGACCCACAGATTGGGAACCCCTGGCCTAAGATATATATAAGTTAACAAAATTTTCTGTCATGGCTGATCCTCCTTGGGCATCAGCCAGAGCCTGGTCCATGCTATATTAAAGGGTTTGGGTTTTTTTTAACCTCTAAGTGTGAAATTTTATTTTTTCATTAGGAAGGCATTGTATTTCTATAAAAGGAATACACCAACACAGTGTGAGAGAGGCTTAATTTTGAAGCCTCTAAACTAGTGCATTTGGTAAAATACACCCTGCCTCTCAATTGCTGGTTTGAATCCCATCTTTCCATAGCTTGTCTTTCCCAGAATTGAATCCTGGCTTTGCTCTTAGCATTCTAACTAAGCATATTTGAACTTTGCCTTCATAAATGTGCAGGGCTCCACCTACTGTTTCCTTCCCCAGCTAACCTGCTTGACATTCAACTAAAAGTACCCTGAATGTTTTGTCCCAGCTGTTGTGTGGAGCTTTTTCCTCAGGTCATAAGAGGCTGTCTTGGACTGTGGCCCCAGTAGCCATGGAAACTGGAGTAGAACAATACAGAGGAAGCCAGGCCTGTGGTGACGGTAATGGAGCTATTGGCACTCCCTAGTAGATGGATAAGACTCAGTGGACCCTCACCTGAGACTGCAGCTTTTATTTTCCCACCTGCTTCCTCAGCTGCAAGTGGTTTTTGAAGATTAAAATGAAGTGATGGTTAATTGGCAGCAGGGTTAAGTGACTGTTTCCATGAGGTCATCATCCATGATAGAGTGACACTTTGCAGTGATGCATCTGTTTTGAGTCTCATAATGCTCCTGTAAGTCATCCCTCATGTATGAATTGTAAATATATCTGATGAACCTGTTGATCTTATCAAGTTGGATTTTAGTAAAAGTATACTTTAGTCTGTCCTTGCTGGCAGACTATCTAGGCTATGTATCCAGGATGAACAGGAGTTTGTTTCTCCCTAGGAAAAGCTAACAAAACACCAACTTCTGCTACACCTTAGAAGTTCCCCTGGTCCTTTTCATGAAGAGTCGGGAGATTATTTTTGTTGTTGTTCCTAGCCTACTAGATCATTTATTTGCATATGGAGAAGAGCTCTGCAAAGGCACAGCATCACTTTCTAGAACTGACTCAAGTAGGCTAGGAGCTGTGTGCACACTTAGTCAGGTGCTCCAAGGACATATGTATACAAATCTGTGTATTCAAGCATAGCACATTTTCAGATGGTGATTTCTCAAACACAGATGGATCCACCTTTCAAACTCCTGTTCAGAGGCTTCCAAAAAATGAAGAGGCAATTTCCCCATGGCAACAGCCATTGAAATGTCTAAGCCATTCTCTGAGGTTGTTATGGAGTTCCAGACCAATGGAAAAGACCAGAGACTCAATTCAAATTGTAATTAGCTAAATTTATTAAAAATTATTAGCATTAAAGCCAAATTGAAGGCATGCCACCCAGAAGGGGCTGAGGGGAGGATATTTTAAGGTGGAAGACCACAATTATCTCATTTCTGTGGAATTTTCAGCTGTGTGAGAAACTGCTACACTCCCCTCAGCTACATGAGATATGTCTCTCTTGCCCTGTACACAGCAACAACAGCTGTCTCACTTCCCTGTGCAGAGCAGTGATAAGTGGGTTTTATAGAAGCCAGGGTAAGAGTTAATGATCTCATAGTAGTTACACCATTCTG
This sequence comes from Peromyscus maniculatus bairdii, assembly GCF_049852395.1. NCBI lineage: Eukaryota > Metazoa > Chordata > Mammalia > Rodentia > Cricetidae > Peromyscus > Peromyscus maniculatus. Next base: position 16,255,967 of record NC_134862.1, read on the forward strand.
GGGATGGTACAGGTTGCTAGGAGTCCACCTTTCATGAATTAAGGCAGAGGCCAGTGATTACTAAGGAGAGTACCTGGTACAGAAAGGAGTTTCCTTTAGCCATCCCAAGTTCAGGAGCAACAGTTAGTGAAACTTATGACAATAAAGAAAAAAAAAAAGGAAGAAAGAAAGTTGACAAAACTCTTACAACTATCTGTTTCAATAGAACAGTAATATATTAGATTACAGTTTCCAGTTATATGTGATGAAAAATTACAGATTATTAAAAAGAATTTAAAATAACTGACAAAGCAACTTTTGGGCCTCAAAGACCCACATATATCTGGGTTACCATCTCCATCATCAGCCTCATCAAAACACATTCTACTTATTCCAGAAAGATGCTCTGTGAGCAAGATATACAAAGGCTCTGATTTATATAAATTGTATGTTCTATTAGTGAGAATAATTAAGAAAATAATTTAGCAAATGATTAGAATCATAAGTAATTATAATTGCTATGCTACAAAAGAGAAGTATTTTGTGAATGGAGTGCTCAAATATTTAGCAACTGACCCAGACTGGAGATCCAAAACAACTTTTCTAAAATGATGACATTGCTTTGACATCTGGCATAGGAAAAAAAAAATCTGAAGAGGGAAGTGGAAAAGTAGAACCACAGAGGGAAGAGGCCATGAGAAAATCTTCCCCAAACACAGGCCTTTAGGGGAGTCTGGGGCCGACGTCTCAGGCACTCATTCATGTTCTCCATCCATCTTAGGTGGGTTGAAATGATAGAAAGCTGTCTGAAGTAGGGGGTGTTAAGATGAGATCTATGAAAACAAGATTCATGTGACAGTTCCAGAACTAACTGGAAATAGTTGATCAGGATTACTATTGATTGTTAACTTGACATGACCTCAAATCACCTAGAAGAAAAGGCCTCTGGTCACTAAGTCTGTCTTGATGATGACCTTGGTCATTAATTTACTCATTATTCATTCAATTTGCAAACCCCTATTTGTTGTGGATTAACCTATTGTGTGGCACTAGACTTCAGCAAGGGAATACGGAACTCCTGCCCTCCATGAGATAATAGCTGACAAATGACTTTCTTATTATGACATTTTAGAAAAGAAAACTATGCTTTTCATGTTTGTGTCCCTTATTGTACTCCTCAGATTTGACCAAAGGTAGATAAACACCTCTTACAAAGGTAAGAATTGTGTATGTACTGATATTTCTTGTCATTTTCCCCTAAGCAGTAAAAACAGGCAATATTTACATGGCATTTAGACCCTATGACATTTTAAGCAATCTAAAGCTAGCTTTAAGGACACGGGAAGATGTGTGAAGGGCTCTATGCAAACCTTGCTCTGGAGAGTCAATGACTCTGGGAATCTATAAGGGCCAGCATTCCTAGAGAGCCCAAGGAACCACCATACATGTCATACATGCCCTATCTTCTTAGTTGAAGTCCCGCCACATTTTTACTGGCCATACTCATGAGAATGGCCAATAATTAACAAATCTCCCTTTCTCGTCTTTAGACTTGTCTTCTTAGTGTCTTTTAGGTGTCAGAAATGGTGAGCATCTTTTGCTAGAACCACAACTATGTGACTTAGTAGGCCGGGCATGATGCATTTATTAAATTGATACTTTAGGATCATGTGAACTTCTGACAACTAACTCCACAGGCAGAACTCAGATGGTAGCTTTAGCTTTCAATGTGTGTGTGTGTGTGTGTGTGTGTGTGTGTGTGTGTGTGTGTGTGTGTGTGTTTAGCAGCTAGAAGATGGAGATCTGAGACCATGGTGTCATAGAGTTGAGATATTGATAGTCACCCAGTTTCTACTTGTGTTTCCTTATGTCCTTAGCTTGAGAGGTTCATGGAACAGGAGGTGGGGGGAGAGGGAGGGGAAATCAAAGGACAGAGGGAGAGAGAATAAAACAGAAGGTTAGCACAAACATGTCTTTGGAATTACCACTAGAAAACCAATCCACCTTTGTGACTTAATCTAATCCCAATTGCCACAAAAGTCCCCACCTCCACACATCATCACACCAGGGATGAGAGGTCCAATGCATGAGTCATGTGGGGCACCCCAGCTTCAGTCCACACCAAAGCTCTACACATGGAAATCACCCTCATTAACTAGAAGAAAATTCATATTGCTACTCAAGGTGGGAATCAGAGTCTGGAGGGTCCCCCTGGGATGTCAGACATTCCAGAACAAAGCATTGTGGTAGAAGTAGAGGGTATTTCCTGGGTGGAAGTGGGCCAGAGAGCCTTCCTTCTGAGTCATGAGAATCCTGTTCCTTGATGAGTCAGCTACATAGCAGCCAACAGTTCTTCTGCATTGGGTGCCAGGGCTTTCCTCACACAGGCTCTGTCCTTTACTTGTAGTACTGGGCCTGCAGTTTAAATCTATTCTTGGTTTCTTTCCTATGTTAATCTCACTGCCTTTCTTATTGACTCTTCTGCCCAACAAGGCATTGTTTCTTCCTTCAGTGTTTTACACTGGACTTGAAATCTGGGGCCTCACTGGTATTGGGTTTTAGCTCCCCCTGTTGCCTGTCTATTGGTTGTATCGTGTAATGCAAGGTTTCTGGTTATCCTTGGGAGAGTGGCTGTGGCCTTTCGATACCAGCCACTGCAGACTCAGCAGGAAGGCAGGCTCATTTGGGGGCTGCAAAGACCAAAGAAAGTCAGATGTCAGCTGGAGGACAGCGAATCCAATCATTAGATGGTGTTGCTCCAGTCTTTAGCGAGGAACTGGGGAAAATGGAGAGAGACAAAACATAATCATCTTTAGCAGCCAGATAGTGTGGTCCTTGGTGATTACCGCTTCCCTCATTCTCCATCACTTCAGCACTCTCCTCTGTAACTTAGCCAGGATCTTGTTAGGGTAGCATTTTAAGTCTCGCCTAAGCCTGCTGAATCTGAACACACAACCCAGAGCTAAGCAGCCAAGCAATTTGTAAGAAGTTGACAGTTAGGGAACACTGCTGTGACATTTCAAGTCACAATACACAGTGCTGCAGGTAGCAAGGACAGGGAGCACACTGCTGTGGTCCTCACAGGGTTACAGCTCTTCAGTAAGTCATTACACAAGCCAGTTCATTTTAAGGGAGAAAGGTAAGGCCTACCTGAACTGCTCTTCCATGCACGAAGAGTCTCCCCTGGGTTCCAAACTGAAAGATGTGTGTGAGTGTGCATGTGTGTCTGTGTGTGTGTGTGGGGGGGGTGGTTCATGTGTGTGGTGGTAGCTGTGCATGTGGATGTGGTATTTGTGATCTATGTGTATAGTGCATGAATGTAAGTGTATGGGTGCACAAGTCCATATGGATGCCTGCAGAGTCCAGAACAGGACATCTGACACGTTTCTCTACAGTTCTCCATCTTTCATTAAACTGGAAGCTCACTATCTTGGCTAGACTAGTTGGCCAGTAAACTCTCAGGGATTACTTGCTTCTGCCCCACTGTGGGGATTGAAGCACCCACTGCTGAGCTAAATGTTTCACAAACTCAGCTGCCTGAGCTTGCACAGCATGCACTATTACCCACTGAGTGGCCTTCCAGCTCTGAAAGGCATTTTTTTTTAGATCATACTTGGTTGTATATAGACAAGTGTTATTTGTTGTATCCTAGAGCTCTAGTCTCGGCCACTTAGCTCCAACAATGCCCCTAACCCCTCCTCTAGCCTCTGTTCTGATTTCTTTTAATTTTTAAAATATTTATTCCTTTAATTTTGAGACGGTGTCTTATGTATCTCAGGCTATCCTTGAACTCATTACATAGTCAGCAATGATATGTAACTTCTAATTCTTCTGCCTCTACCTCCTAAGCCCTGGGATTATAGGTGTGTACCACAATGTTGGCTTTGTAAAAGACTAGAAATTGAACCTAGGATTTTGTAAATGCTAGTCAAGCATTCTACTGACTGAGGTACATCTATAACCTAAAATTAAAAATTAAGTTTCTTAGTATGCAATTGGATTGACTTCTTAAACATTTACCTAACAATTTTATTTTAATTGGTATGTCTAAACTTGATAGTTTATTTGTTTGTTTTTGAATAGGGCTCATATGTCTCAGGCTGACCTCAAATTTGCTTTGTGGCCAAGGATGACATTTAAGTTCTGATCCTCCTTTGTCTACCTCTAGAGTGCTGGGATCATAGGTGTTTCCCACCACACCCAGTTTATGAATGACAGGGATCAAACATGAACAGCATGCATACTAGGCAAGCAATTTGATGGACAAGTTTCATCTTCAACCTTTGCTATGATTTCTTTTATAAATTTAATTTTATTTAGTGTGTGTGTGTATATATATGTATGTGTATGTGTATGTGTACAAGAGCATATGGTGGTGTAGGTAGAGATATAAGAAAACAACTTTAGGGAACTGGTTTTCTATCTTCTTTTATTTGGGTTCAGAGAATGAAACTTGGGCCTCCAGACTTATTCAGCTAGCACTTTCCCTGCTGACCCATCTCACTGGCCTTCTACCCTTATTTCTGACATGATTATTACCTGCCAACCTAACAGCCAGAATTCATTCAGTTTCCATTTCCTTTGGCACATATAACCAATCCCTTCACTACAAATTCAAATCAAACCAGATGTGCTGAGACTTTCATTGACTATTTTATGTAACAAACTGAATTACCAGAAGGCTCAAGCAAAATTAATCGAAAAATAAAGTGTGGTAAATTTAAGCCTCTCACTATTTAAACAGGCTTAAGACGTTACCAGAAGAAGAAGAAGAAGAAAAACAAACAAAACAGGATAAGTCTGTTTGAGTTATTTAAAAAGAAGCTAAGCTAAATTGAGGCTGGAAATTCTGGCCTTTGACCAGCACTTCGTTTTTTTAAATGAAGTATCAGCTGCTTTACTGCTTGGGGGATTAAAACATAAACCTACTTATTTATGTATAAATATAACACTGGCAAATGACTTTATGAAAACCTTTCACATATACTCGGGAAACAGGCCTTGTGAAAACAGAAAGAGACTCAGTCTTGGGACAGACAGATCGGCTTCATGTCCCAATGACCACATGCAAGAGCTTGGCTGTTTGTACTTGCTGAGTTAGGCTTTTTGATTATATGTGGGATAGGATAGGAGCATAACTGATGAATGTCAGTGATGCTGAGTAAATGAGATGGATTGTTTGCTTAGAGAGCCTGACACCTGCTACAGATACTCAGTGTAGGTGAATTAGTCACTTCAGGGGAAATGTTGACTGAAGAGTTACAGCAGGAGTCAGAGACTGCCTGATGCTGGAAAACATGCCAAGTCCATTCTAGTTGAATGTAAGAATCCACCTCTATGTTCAGATTTGAACTTCACAGGAACCTTTGAAGTAGGATGGGAAAGATAAATATTTTTCCAAATTAATAGACAGAGAGGGAAAGCTATAGGTAAAGTTAAGTGAGTATTGAAGATCTTTATGGTCCACAGTGGAGCAAGAACTGAATCCCAGTAATAAGTTTTTGTACCCCGATGATAAGCCTTTTTGCTGACACAGCAATCCATATCAGACCAAATCTGATGGAGTTAGAAAAAGCCCTGGTTTAATGGGTAAAGCATTCCCAGGTGATTCTCCAGCTACCCAGAGAGAAGACAGGGATGGGAGACTGGAAAACCACATGTTTGTTTTCTGGGATGCAGCTTAAATACCCTGTAAGAGTGATCTTGAGCCTCTCTGGGGAAGGAGCTGTGTTTGGCTGGCTTGAAGGGGCAGGTTTGGGGAAGAATGTGCTGGGGGACGTCTTTCTGTATGCCGTGAATATATGTTGTTCCCATTGGTTAATAGAAAAAAATCTGCTTTGGCCTATGACAAGGCAGTTTAGAGGCAGGCTGGAAAGGAGATAGATAGGAAGAGGAAAGGCAGGAGTTGAGAGAGACGCCAGCACCACCAGAGGAAGCAAGATGTGAAAGTACAGGTAAGCCACAGCCTCATGGCTACTTATAGATTAATAGAAATGAAGTGAGTTATAAGAGCTAGCTACTGAGAAGCCTAAGCCATTAGGCCATACTGTTTGTAAGTAATATAAGCTTTTGTGTGTTTACTTGGATCCTAGCATCTGTGGGACTGGGCAGGACACCAGAAAACTTCTGACTACAGAGATTGGGGTGGGGGGGGAGACTTGAGGTGGATCTTCCTCCTAAAGTCAGGGGCTCTGCTCCCTCAATTCCCCCAACCACAAGAACTAAATACTCTGCAACCAATACACATTGTTCCTGTGTCCTATGTCCTGCTTCTCCTCACCTAGTTCCCCACTGGAACAAATCAGATATGAAAGACAAGCGGAGCTCTGGGGAGAGCCAACAGAACACCCATCCCTCAAGGTGGGGCTCTGCTCTATTCCACAAGTCCATCTGATGCCCCTGGGGCAACAATCTGCAGCTAGAGGACATTGAGGATATTTTCTGCATTAATCAAAAACTGTGTGTGTGTGTGTGTGTGTGTGTGTGAGAGAGAGAGAGAGAGAGAGAGAGAGAGAGAGAGAGAGATGTCAAAGTATGGAGGCTGAAGTTGGTTCTATTCCTTTACCATAGGATCCCAAGACTGCCAGGCATGTACCACAATAGCTACTACCCTCCAAGCCACCTTGTGGGCTCCCCGACTTGATTTTTTGAGACAGAATCTCTCTTTCAACATGAAGCTTATCATTTCAACTGGACTAGATGTCCAGGGAGCTTTTGGCATTCTGTGTTCATCCACAATGCTAGGCCTTCAGGCATTAGAACCACCCATGCTCAGCTTGTATGTGGGTGCTGGGGATTTGAACTAAGGTACTCTTGCTTGCATCGCAAGTGTTCAACTCACTGAGCCACCTTTCTAGTTCCAACATGTGCTTTTTACTTTACAAGGGCTACCTTACAGTATGTCTGTTCCACGCAGTCTTCGTTTACAAGGTTGAATCTCTTACTCAATTAATACCACCACTAAGGTTGAGTAAGTGACTCTATGTACAAGGAACTTCTGAGGGACTCATATGGAACTATGGATCTCTCTTCCTAACATTAGATATAAAGTCCACTGATAAAGTTTCCTGGAATCTTGTGTTGGCATTTTATCAGAAAATCAAAGATGCACTTTGAGATCTCTGAGAAAGAATCTAAGTGGAGACATACATAGTGCTTGTATATACACACATGCATGCATGTCTGTGCACACATATGATTGTGCAATTGTGTGTTTCCTTGGTCAGGAAGAAAGAAAAAGAAGTGATTGTGCTTAGTGAGAAAAGAAATGTACATATGTGTGGTACTTCCTGGACAATGGGTAAAGTCACTTTTTCCTATTAATAATAACTTTCATCTCTCCATCCCTCATGAAAGAAAGGTCCTGACCGGCTAGAACGATAACTTCCCATTATGGCGTCTTTTCCTCCCTTCCTCCATTCTCCCCTTCACAGTAAAGACTCCTCCCTTAATGAGCCTTTGGAGAAAGTGAGAAAAGAAAACAGGCTTCATCAGTTTCCCTAATGGCTCTTTCAGAAAGCTTTTTTAAAAAGAACTTTATATTTTTAGATCTTTTCAAACAAGGCATCTATTAGAAGGTTGGCAAGGGCCTTTGGGATTTAGGGAAGCTTTCATTAATAAAGATTGGGAATGATTTCAAGGTCAGTGTCAAGTGTCTTCAAAGAGCTTGACTTCAGAGCTGTAGACTGAGCAGTCAGTCTCACTCCACAGTTAACCACGCTGACAGTTCCCAAGGTGTGGTGGTTTGGATGAGAATGGCCCCTTGGCTCAGATATGTGAATGTCTGGACCTCAGTTGGCAGAATTGAGGAATTTAAGAGGTGTGGTCTTGTTGGGGTGGGTGTGGCCTTGGAGGAGATGTGTCAACAAGGGTGGGCTTTGAGGTTGCAAAAGCCTACACCAAGCCCAGTCTCTATCTGTCTCTCTCTCTCTCTCTGCCTCCAACTTGTGGAACAGATGTAAGCTTTCAGCTCAAGCAATCACTGCCTTCCTGGTGCCATGTTCTCTACCATGATGGTCATGAACTCACCCTTGGAAACTGTAAATAAGCCTCCAATCACATGCTTTCTTTTTTAAGTTACATTAGTCATGTTGTCTCTTCACAGCAACAGAAAATTAACAAAGACAGGGGGAGGGAAGCTTGTCTGACAGAGCCAGGCTTATGTTAGCATCCTGATACTGATGGTCGATGGTCCTTGGTCCAGATACGGACGACTGTGAACTCTCAAGACAGTGCTGCTCCATGGTTGTTTCTTCAGTGTTTATGTGAAGGTTAGAAGACAATTTGCAGGAGCCTATTCTCTGTTTCCACCACGTGAGTCCCAGAGATTGAAACCAAGCCATCATCAGTAGTAGTTGAAAGTTTTCTCCAGTCTGCCTGGCCCTGCAGTCTCTTGTTTCTCCAGCCTGGTCCTGTGGTCCTGCAGCTGCTTATGAAATAATAATTCAGAGGCTTGATATGATTTACAAACTGTATGGCCTATGGCAAACTTCTTGCTAGCTAGCTCTTATAACTTAGCCCATTTCTATTAATCTATAAGTTGCCACGTAGTCATGGTATTATGGGTCTCCTGGCATCTTGCTGCTCCTTTGGCCAAGGCTGGTGTCTCTCTCACTCTGCCTTTCTCTTTCCTGTCTCTCTCCCTATATTTCCTGCCTGCCTCTAAGCTGCCTTGCCATAGGCCAAAGCAGCTTATTTATTAACCAATGGGAACAACATATATTCACAGTGTACAGAAAGACAACCCCCAGCAATCAGTCTTGACAGCAAGTGCCTTAACTCACTGAGCGATCTTGCTGGTCTTTTTCACTGATTTTTTAAAAAACTGTATATTAAAATTAGACAGTTTTTCCAACAATCTCTGAAGAGGCCCTTTCTGTATTTCTGCTGCTTTATACTATGTATTGATGTGAATTAATGTCCTTAGCACTGATTGCTGCAAAATGGAAATATCATCAATTCTAACAAAAAAAAATCAGAGATGCTCTATGCCCTATTGTATCAAATATTCATCCAAGATTTGATTTGTTATATAAAAGAAATAGGCATATCTATTTCATTAAAGAATATAAAACAGGTAGAAATTATCTGTAAATAAAATAAAGCCTTTCTCTATGATCCCCCTGCCTCTGTCTTTCTAGTACTGTGATTACAGACATGCTGATCCATTAGGAAAGCCTAGAACAACCATGGCACTGCCTTCTTGTAAAGCTCAACTGTCAGTATCTCTAACTATTTTTCTAACCTTATACTAAAATAAACTCTTTATGTAACCCTGGAACAGTCACAAGTGTAATCACTCCACACACTTGTGTTAAAATAGGGGCTTTATATGAGGTTCTAGACTTAATAGAACATGCTGTCTAGTCATTCAAAGGCTAATGGGGACAGATAAGCACTTTAAAAGTTGAGAGTGGGGCATGGCAGACAGCCTAGTTGATAAAGTACTTGTCTTGAAGGCATGAGGATCTGAGTTTGATCCCCAGAACCTACGAAAAAGAGCAGATTCCAGTGATGCATGCAGTAGTGTTGCACTCTTATAATCCCAACTTGTGGGAGGAGGAGACAAAGTCCTTTGTGGTTCACTGGACAGTCCGTCTACACTATTTAGCATGTTCTAGGCCAGTGAGTGGCCTGTTTCAAAAAACTAGGTCAACAGTGAATGAGGGATATCCAAGCTTGACCTCTGTTTTCCATGTGCAAATTTACACACACACACACGCACACACACACACACACACAAACAAACAAATAGACACAGAGACAGAGAGAAGGGGCATGCAGGGAGAAGGAGAAGAGAGGGAGAGTGTTGAGAACAATAAAGTATTAGATCACAAAGTTAGGTCATGTTTCTCTAGGGTACAATGAAGGAGATAGCCATATATGACTGTAAAGAGGATTCCAAGGAAATCTGAAGTATTATCAGATCGAGATATGAATGAGAAAGGAAAGCAAAAAGTCACTTGGTACAAAAAAAAAAAAAAAAAAAAAAAAAAGGACAAAGAACCTTCAGACAATCTAAAAGCTCCAGAAGCTAAGCAATAAGCATCTAGCTGACTGTAACATAAAATCGGCATTCAAGCAGGGGATAGTGTATATTTCTTTCGAAACAACAGTTTCTTTGTCCTTGAAAACATCAAATATATGTGAACTATAAAGTACAGTGCTTAAAATAAGAGTTGTGCTGGATATAGATGAGATTACAGTAAAGTGAGGTTTACCAGTGAGCACAGATTTAGTGCTTTGATTGCTTGTCATAAGTCCTGAATACGGAGATGGAATGAATAGGACTTGGGTCCTGCATGGGCTGGAAAACAGTGTGCACGTGTTACGCTGTGCAACGACTATTTGTCATTGTTTTTCAATTAATCCTGTTTCATTATTGATATGTGGTCGTCACTCAGACTTACTCATTTGATTTATACCCCAAAAGTCTAGGAGGTGTTGACATTCAATTACTATACTCTTACTTACCAGTCAGGCATGACTGGAAAATTCCTTGAAGTTACTATTTTAGTCAGGTGATCATTAAATATATTATGATAGAGAAAGGCCAAAGTTCCAGAATCTTCTTTACCATTATAGCAACTTCTCTTCCCAAATCCTAATTCATATATTTTAAGATAATTTGGCACTATGTTGGTATTGTCACAAGAGAAGTCTGCTGACAAAAGTTGGAAGCAGCAATCGTTAAAGAAAAAGCAAACTTCAGATTTGCTCCTTCCTCCCTTCCCCCTCCCTTCCCCTTCCTTTCTCTTCCTTCCTTCCTCCCTCCCTCCCCCTTCCTTCCTTCCTTCCTTCCTTCCTTCCTTCCTTCCTTCCTTCCTTCCTTCCTTCCTTCCTTCCTTCCTTCCTTCCTCCTTCTCTAACTCCCTCCACTCCCTCTTTCCTTTTTAAAGAGGAGGTCGCATATAACTCAGTATGGCCCATATCTCACTGTGTTTAATTTTTGATCTTCTGTCTTTACTTCCTGAATTCTAGCTTACAAGAGTGTCATATACTCTGGGTTTGTGCAGAGCTAAAGATCAAATCAGGAGCCGCACACATGTTGTACAAAGACTATGCCAGCCAAGCTCATCGTTAGTGCTGGGGTTGAATTTTCTTGGCATAATTTCCCAGAGACCTCAGATTCAACATCTATGTCTCATACCTCTTTCTCCCCTCTCCTCTAGATGCATTTATTTCTGTCAGTTCAACTAAAGAAAAGTAAAAGACTTTACTCTGTTATCATAACCTTCAAAGCCTTGTTACTTATCAAGAATTTTGCCTGTGAAATTGCCTGGAATAGTCTCCTTGTGCCTCTATAACCTTATTACAAATTCTTACAAACATTCCAGGCAGGTTGGCTCCTAGAGAGTAATTTAAAATGCAGTGAAGCTGTGGTTCAGGTGGAGTTGTATAATGGAGGTAGGAGGGATAGGGACGATTTCAACTCCAGACTCTTCCTTCTCTCCATTTTTATGAGTTACTTTTTACACTGTGGTGACTAAAGCAACCTCAAGAAGGGAGGGTAAATGCTGTCTGATACAGTCGGTCTGTCATGGCAGGGGAGGCAGGTGGGCAGCAGGGTCTTGAGACAACTGTTCACTTTACATCCATAGTGAGGAAGTAGAGGTAGATGCGCATTGATGCTACTCTTATTTTCCTTTTCATCAGTCTGGTATCCCACCCTATGGAACAATTCCCCCAACATTTGTGGGTCTTTTTAGTTAACCCAATCCAGAAACTCCCTTCATGGACATCCCTGGAGGTTTGTTTTCTTGGGGAACCTAAATCCCATTAAGTTGACAATCAAGATTAACTTATCACAGCATTAAATTGTTAATGGATGGTTTATTGCACCAAGACTGTCCCTGAGGATAAACAACAGTCATTTCCTATACAATGCCAGTGGAGTTTAGAAGACTTGACAACTTTTCTCAGTAACTGTATTTTCTGATGCATCTCCCAATGGATCTTCTCAGGAATACAGTGGGTGGATGACTTATTTGTAGTTTGATGAGGTGCCCATTTTCCAAGTACTGGATTCAAAATGAGTACTAGGCTAGTGATGCTGCATTTACAAAACATTCAGACAGGAAGACCTGGAGCTGGCAGCATATTCTTTCCCAACTTTGTCTAAATCTCTGAGAAGTAGGATTTCAGTGCATCCTATTACTCATTTCTTCTCTCCTCAACCTGCAGTTTCCTGGTGTTCAGGTATAAGGAAGCATGTAGCTCAAATTGGAAAGCATCGTGCCAAAGCTAGTCAGAACAGCCATCTCTCCTTGATTTATAGTAACTTGTTTCTGCCTCCATCTGAGAAGCTCATAGTTTGTCTTTGGTTGCAGGTGCAAAGCTGAGCAGATTCATGGTTTTAGCTGAGAAGACACACCGAGCCACATGCTGTGTGAATTATTTTCATGTGGATAATATACTTAGGGGGCCTCTACTTGATCATGCCAGGCTTATCCTGATCTGAGCCTGGGATTCCTGTTTTGATTTTTAAAATTAACTTATTTATGGTTTTCTGTTTTTAATCCATATATGTTCACTATGCACAGGCTGAATGTATTTTCAATACAAAATTCTTCCATAATGTCACCAATTATATTAAAATCTTTAAAATCACCTATATAGGCATCTATCCAACTATCCAAGTATCCATTTGTTTTTGTATGCTCTAGTGTTTAAGGCAGCTGTTATTACAAAGTATTGTCATTTTGCTAGTAAATACATATGGCATTGTTTGTGGAATTTTTTTTTACTTTGACAGTATATACTTTTATTTTGGCAATATACACAATACATACTGTGTGTCTTTGTGTGTGTGTGTGTGTGTGTGTGTGTGTGTGCTGTATAGATGTGTGTGACTGCACAGACTCTTAGTACACCTGTGGAGGGTAGAGAAGGCCATTGAGTGTATTTTTCTGTCAGTCTCCACCACAGTTCCCTAGACTGGGTTTTCCTCTGAACCTGCAGCTCACCATTATGCCTATGTTGGCTGGCCAGCAGCTCGGAAGATACATGCTTTTCCCTGCACCATCCATGAGGGATGGCAGGCCCAAGCATAGCCATGCCTTCTTATTACATGGGATTTGAACCCAGGGCTTCTTGCTTTCACAGAGAGTGTTCTTACTCACAGAGCCTTTTTAATGTTAGAGGAAATTTACTGCAATGTGAATGAATGTGTTCTTAAATGACTTGGCTCTGGGTAGAATAAGCAAGCAGGTTTATTGGTTTTGATTTCTATTTCAGTGCTGACATCCCTCTGCCATTAGAGGAAAGCTTTCTTACATAGTATGTATAATTCAGGCTTGAGAGTGAGCTCTGTAAACATCTGCCCCTGCAGTTTTCAAAGGACTCCAAGTAGATGCCTCAGGGTTAGTTTATGCTGAGGAAGAAGATGACTGAAGAGGATTCTTCCAGAGCTGTTCCGCTTCTCTTTTTATAAGTAGAGTTGGGCTTTACAGGATGACCTTTTATTTTACTGTATTTATTTATTTTGAATCTAAAGGTTCTCAATGCTTTAAAATGTCTTTACAGAATGCTGATCTTTGCCTGGCATCTCAGCTAAGTGCTTGCCTCTCCTCCAGTGGGCCTCACAGGCCTCACAAGTATTCTGTGAGGCCTATCCAACCCTGTGCTGGTTCTCCACAGAGAGGCTGATGCCACACAGGTGGAAGAATGACAGAGGATAGTTGCTGACACCAACCTTGGCCTTCACATATGCATGTACCTACATGCATGTATAACTGCACACAAATATGTATGCACACAATATATACCATATACATAAAAAGTAGAAAAAGAGAAAAAATGAAGGGCTTATTTCAGCTCATACTTTGGGAGGGTTTAATACATAACCAGTATATCATCTTGCTTTGGGGGTCAGTAGTGATGCAACACATTATGATGGTGATGTCTGAAAATAACATTGAGATTATGATAGGATGAAACAGGAGAGGGGAAAGAGAGTGCTGAGTTTCTTTATTCTCTTCAAGGACATTGATAAGTATTTTTGGATCCCCAGTATTAAGTTTCTCCGCCAACTCAGTAAACCAAATCAAGCTGAATTAGAAGTCCAGGTTTAATGAGCAAAGCATTCCCGGGTGATCTCGGAGGAAGGAGAAATCACATGGCAGGTCTATGGACCAAAGCTTAAATACCCTGTAGACATGATCTTGAGTGGCTCTGGGGGAGGAGTCGCTGCTTGGTCGGCTTTCTGAGAGGTGGCAGGGTTTGGAATGGAGGACAGCGAGGCTGGAGAGGAGCTTCCAACTTAAACAGACATACCCTGATACCAAAGACTGTTCACTAGTCCCCAGCTCTTAAAGAATCCGCCACCTCTCCAAAGGGCCAAGGTATCGACAAATCTATAAAAAGAGAGGTTCTGGGGCATTCAAGATCCAAACTGTGGCAGCTTATAACTTAGAAGAAAGTAGCTGATGTTAGGAAACCCAAATGTGATTCAAAGTGAAATCAATTGGATCATTTGTTTTAATATATCATTGATGATACAGGACTTAAATGCCTCTGGTCCTCAGTAGCAGGGTGGGGCAGTTGATAGGGTTAAAATGTCAACTATGAAGATGCTGGGGGAAGAAAAAAAATGACAGGCATCTACTGATAGGTAGATGAACCAATTTAATATGGTTGGAGCAGACAAACCTTCCCTCCTCCTTCATAAGGGTCAAAACAGGTTGTCCAGGGACGGTAGAAACTATTTATTTAATACAGATATATGTGACATGAAAGCCTTGGGAAAAGAGTTTCTTTTGATGCCACTATCTTCAGTGAAGTACAGACAGGCACATAGAAATGTGAAATGGTGTGATCTAACCCTATAGTAGAGCCTGGGTCCTGGCAGCCTGAGCAAGCCTAGCTTGGCCATCTGTCCTCAGTAAGCCAATTAAAGGAACAAGAAAGAGTGAAAAAGCAAAGGAGGAGGACTGATCTAACAAGGCTACACCGGGGATATAAAGAGAGTGGTACAGTGACACCCCCAGCTCATCTGTGGGGTATTGACACATGGTCTAGGTTTAAGTAGAGACCCAGAGGTATATATACATAGCTAAGAAGTCCTGCTCCAGCTGTGGGGTGTGGTCCTGCCCATTATCCTTGGATTGGTCCTCTCTAAAAGGACGTCTGATAAGTTGCAGGAACTATGGAATAATTTTCTTAGGACATGGGCTCGTTTTGCAGCTGGCACCAGGGCTTCATCCATTTCATTTCCCCATTTTCTTAGTGACCATTGTCTCAATAACCTGCTAGTGGAAGGGTGCATGTATCTTTCTCGAATGCCTTCATTCCTGCCAGCATGGTTACACAAATAGCAACAGATTAAGGAGGGAGCTCTTCTGACTCTCCTCCATGATCTAGATAGTGCCCCCCCCATACACACACAATGTGGACATCCACAGTCGTGTAGGTCTTCCAATCTCAGTTAACTTCCTCTGGATGATCCCTCATAGACATGTGCAGAGCCTTGTCTCCTGTGTGATTCTAGATGCTACCAAGTTGACAATCCCTTCTTTCTCTTATACATCTTCATGTCCACAACCAAGTTCCTAAAACAGTTTTCACATGTTTTATGCAGAATATTGTCCTACCTACTTAACTAAGTACTATCTGCCTTGTGAGATGATAGGTGATGTTATATGCAGTTGGTTTTCTTTTCTCTTTGAGGGGTCTGACACACATCTCCCAAATGATTACACAGAGACTCATTATTACTTATAATGAGTCTGGCCTTTGCTCGGCTTGTTTCTAGTCAGCTTTTATTTTTAATTTAAATTATCCTATCTACTTTGGCCTCTGGATTTTTACCATTCTCTGTTTCTGTATATCTTTTCTTTCCTTCTTATTGTGTGGCTGGGTGGTTGGCCCCCAGCATCTTCCCCTCCTCCTTTTCTTGCTGCCCTCTCTTTTTCTCCTTCTATTTATTCTCTCTGCCTGGCAGCCCTGCCTATCCCTCTCCTGCCTACCTATTGTCTGTTCATCTCTTTTTTAGACCTATCAGTTGTTTGGGGCAGGCAAAGTAACACAGCTTCACCGAGTTAAACAAATGCAACATAAAAGAATGAAATACATTTTGCATCATTAAACAGATAGTCCACAGCATGAACAAATGTAACATATCTTCAACAAATACTCCACAACAGTTTTATACTCTGGTTTCTCTTCAGATTGTATAAATATAAAAATTTACCTTTTACTAAATATATCCATGAAGAAATTGTGTTATATTCATTTTCCTCTGTCCCTTGTAAAAATTGTACACTGCATAACCATCTTGAATTTGTTGAATGAATGACAAGACACCTAATGCATCCTCACCCAGTTACTATATTCCCTAAATTCTTAATACTTTCTCTTGTAATGAGCATACTTATCCATTAGTAACCTCAAAGCAGATGGCTGCTCTTTGCTTTAGGGATTTCCAGTGCATTGAGATAGCAAATGACAAAATGTGTACAAACAATGAGTTTTCTATACAATAATGAGAGAATGAAGAGTTTCTCAATTCCCAATTCCTCACCACTCTATTACATGAAGAAAATAAAGTGTTGAGAATATAGCTCTGTTTGTATAATATTTTCCTAGAATGCAGGATAAGTCCCCAGTACTGTATAAAACTAGGCATTACAAAAGTGGCTCACTATTGTAATGTCAACACTCAGGAGGAAAAGGCAGGAGGATCAGAAGTACAATGTCATCTCAAGCTCCATAGACTGTTTGAAGCTTCCCTGGGTTACTGTCCTGTCACCATATTGTCTCAATAAAAAACTAAACCAAACCAAAGCAAAAACAAACACACAAACAAAAAATCAACCCCCACTCCCACCCCTCAATAAACTGGAAAACTCAAACCAGAACAGTTCGAAATTGGTATGCAATCTCATGTTTCAACTTACTTTAAAATCTATAGCAAATGCCTGCCCAGACTAATGTTGTTTATTTCAAGAATATTGGGTTTGTTTGTGAGGTATGAGTGTGTATATGTATGTGTGTGTAGATACATAGGAATCCTTTTAAAAGATTGTATGCCTGTTTTTCTTTTCTGATGTTACATATATCTTTTCAATATTGCGCTTATACCATATTCATTCTTGAGTGCAGGGATGTTCAACTAACTCAGCACTGTGGAGCAATGAACCGGATAACCCTTTCTTTTGCTCTAAATCCCTAAAGTACAGTATGTTAGCACCCTTCTCCCAAGTTATAGTAACCACAAATATCTATAGGCATTGGGGAAAATAACCAAATGTAGCCTCAAGTTAAGTATATTGCTACAGAAGCCCAAAGATGGGGTCTAGTGGCGGTGTTCATTCCACTTCCCTGATCAACAGCTGTAAAGTAAAAGGTGGAAAAGAGGAATTTGGGGTCTTCATTATTACATCAGTCTAGAGTTAATACATCACTTTTGCTATTTCCTTCTAAGCACTAGATAGCAATCTGTTCTTTAAATAGCTACTCAATCTTCTAGAATGCAGACATGATAATCAAATTTCTAGTTACTCCTTCCCTTGTAAATGCCACTGATGGTTTGTTTTCCTCTAGACAGGGAGCTACAGAGGAGCACCCTGGCAGCCCTATCACATCCTCTAGACAGGGAGCTAAGGAGGAGCACCCTGGCAGCCCTTGCCAGTTCACTTTCATGTCTGTGTCTTGCACTGAGATTTCTACACCACCATGGATTTAAATATCAATAGGTGTTTAATCAGAGACAGAAAACAGGCACACTTTCACCAGCAGTATAGATGTGTGGCCATCCTTTTTCCTACTTGCTTAATAGCAATGATTGCCAAGGCTTTGCAATTTATCTTTGATACTGGGTCTCATGTATATTTTAAATTTCATATCTTCCTGCCTCTACCACCAAAGTACAGGGGCTATAGGTATACATCACCACACCAGTTTATATGGAGTTGCTGATTGAGTCCAAGACTTCAAGCATGCTAGGCAAGCACTTGACAGAGCTATATCTCTAGATCCTGCTCTAGCTTTGTGTGTGTGTGTGTGTGTGTGTGTGTGTGTGTGTGTGTGTTTTAAGATTTATTTATTTTTAATTACATGTGTCTGTCTGTGCAGTGGGTACACTTGAGTGCTGAAAGCCCATGAAAGACAGAAAAGGACATTTCTGTACAAGAGAAGACACACTCTAAGTCACAGACATTGTGTGAGCTACAGTCCAGGTTGCTGAAACTAAATCCCTGATAAAAAACAACTTAAGGGAGTGTCTTAGTGCTCTTCTTCTATGAAGAGATGCCATGACCAGGGCAACTCATGAAAAAAAGCATTCGATTGTGGCTTGCTTACTATTTCAGAGTTTAGTCCATTATTATCAAGTCAGGGAGTATGGCAGCATGCATAGTGATGGGGACACACCTGAGGACTTTACATCATGAGAGAGAGAGAGAGAGAGAGAGAGAGAGAGAGAGAGAGAGAGAGAGAGAGAGAGAGAACGAGAACAAGACTGGACTTCTGGACTTGGCATGGGCTCCTACTGGGCAAGGCCAAACCTATTCATACAAGGCCATACCTCCTAATCCCTCTGATTCTATCAAACACTTCCACTCCCTGGTGACTAAACATTCAAATATGTAAGCCTATGGGGCCCATTCTTTTTCAAACCACCTCAGGGATTAAGCGTTTGGTTTGAAGTTCCAGGAGATAAGGGGAAGGTATGCAATGGTCACATTGCATCTGCAGTCAGGAAGCAGAGATGGATGAACAATAGCACTGAGGTCAAATTTGTCTTCTTATTCAGGACAGAATCTCATCCTATGCAATGATACTGCCCACAGTATCTAGGGATATTGCCATCTCAGTTAATACAATCAAGAAACTTCCTCACAGACATGCCTAGAGGTTTGTGTCTTGTGTGATTCTATGTCCTATCAAATTATCACTCAAGATTAATTCTCACAGAGATCAGGATGACACTCTAGGATATAAGAGGCTTTAACTCCTTTGTCAAATACAATGTCAAATGGTTAATTTAGAAAATATGCATAAATATTTATGGGTTACGTTGTCAGAAAATGTTCATAATTTAACTACTTTTCAATGTCTCTAACGGTGTGCATGTGTGAGTGCATGTACCACACACAAATTGATTCTGAGACATGTGCACTGATGAAGTGTGTCTGATGTCACATTAAGTCTCCTCAGTATTCAGGAATGTTCCATGATGGATAATGAGGTAAATTGTGAAGCAAATGACTGCTTTGGCTTTAGGGAAAATGAACTCCTCCCTGAAGGGAGTTGGCTGAGCCACAACTAGGTGAACAATCACTCTAGAATACTGGTATCTTTTATATCTATTGGCATCTGCTCCTCAGAGGAAAGGCTGCAGGAGCTGGCTTACCATGCAACTGGGTGGTATATATACCTAGTGGACTTCACAGGGCACCTGCTGAAATTGCCAGGTCCCAGAACAAAGGGTTAGATCCAAAACACATGGAGACAGTTTATTAAGAAAGAGGAACATAAGTGGGGCCAGAGAGACAGGGAAAGTCCAAGGCTAAACTCCCGTGGGCCGTGAGAAATGTGATCATTCACTGGGTACATTCACAGGCACTGAGCTCTCCTTCTCTGGCATTTGAGGACCAGCTTCTCACTGTCTGTTCTGTGGGTGGATGGGTATGGGAGTTTCCTCCTCTGTCATGGGTTTCTCATATTGTTTGGTCCTCATGGTGTTTTATCCCAGCTCTCATCCCCTGCCATGAAAATGCTGGGGGAATGTCAGTATTGGAGCTAACAATGGAGGGAAGTATGAGCACTTTTATCTTGTGTTTTTATTATCCTGCAAAATGAGCTAAGGAAGATTCATTTCTTATTGGAGTTTTGGGAAATATTCAGTTTACAATATGGCATGTGTTCATTCTAGAAAAATACAAACAAAAATTTAACTTCCTGTTTCTGTGTTTTTGTATGTGTATTTGTGTGCAAACATGTCTGTGGGTATGTACATGTGTGCAAATGACTGTGGAGACCAAGAGATGTCTTATTTGTTTGTTCTCTCGCTTATTAGTTTGATTCAGCATTAGATGAAAGTTGGGCTTAGCAATCAGCAACCCTGACTGGCCCACATGCCTCAGGGATCTCCCTGTCTCCCTATCCCCCTCACTATAGCTACAGCATACCTGACTTTCTATATGGGTGTTGGAGATCAAAAAATAGCTCTTCATACAACAAGCACATCATTGGCTAACCTTTCTCTTAGTTGTGAGAAAGTAACTCTGTTCCAGTGGCATTTTAGGTTTTTGTTTGTTTGTTGTAGCACGAATCTTAAAAGGTCTTATTAATAAAATAAAATCCAGAGCCAGGTATTGGGGGTGAACACTGAAAGATCAGAGAAACAGAACCAACCACAGCTAACCTCACCTCGCCAATTCCTCAGCTGATCTCGTTTCCGCAAACTGGAAGCCTCTGTGTCCTCATCCGAATGGATCTCAGCTGAATTGCTGCTCAAAAGCCTAAAAGCTTAACAGGCTCCAGTTCCTCGTCCTCATGCCTTATATACCTTTGTGCTTCTTGCCATTACTTCCTGGGATTAAAGGTGTGTGTCATTATGCTTGGCTGTTTCCAGTGTGGCTTCGAACTCACAGAAATCTGGATGTATCTCTACCTCCAGAATGCTAGGATTAAGGTGTATGTGCCACCATTTTCTGGCCTCTATGTCTATGTAGTGGCTGTTCTGTCCTCTGACCCCAGATAAGTTTATTAGGATATACAATATTGGGGGACACAATATATCACCACAGTTTGTTTGGTTTTTTGCTTATTTGTTTATTTCCTGGCAAGTGTGATTAGGATTTAGTAGAAATGCTTTCTAGATTCTCGCATTGGGTAATCAGTTCCAATATTTAGTATAAAACTTTCAGTGTTTTCATTTCTTTCTGTTTCTTGACACAAGATTTCACTATCCTCTTGTTTTATGCAAATGGTGAGATTACAGGCAGGCAAAACAAATCCTGGCCTAGAGCTTTTAATATATTAGAGATCAACACAAAACAGGACATTGGATACTTCTGTTACAACTTCTTAAATATGAGGTTCTACAGATAAATTTTTTAAATGGTTACATAGTCTAAAAAATACTTGTTTTAAAGTTCGTGTCCATGTTTTCATGAGTATATGTATTCCTGTTCCCTGGAAATGACAGAAAAGTATATACGTTTTCTTGAAATGGACTTACAGATCCTTATGAGTCTCCATGCAAAACTTGGGTTCTGTGCAAGATCCATAGTGCTCTTAACCACTGAGCCATCTCTGTAGCTCCAACATCAGTCTCATCAGTTATTTATTTATTTTTTTGCTGATTTATTTTTCATAGCACATGTATAAAGACAAGAAATCTTTCTCACTTGGCAGTTAACAACCTCTCTCAAATCTCAGCACATCCTACACAGGTAGTAACTGTATGTGTCCTTGCGTCTGTCAGGAGACAGAGCACTCATTAGTTAGCACAGGTTAGTCTTCTACAAGCTTGATGATTAATGTATAAATACTCAGGTTGATCTGAGAAGTTTCACTGTAGCCAAAGAGCAAAGGGGGCAGGTAGAAATTTTAAGGGCTAGAGTAGTAAAATGGTAAGACATGGGCTTTGAGAGCTTTCCTAAGACAGAGGTGTGAAAAAGGACAGTAAACCCTGCACTTCTGTATGCTGTGTATGTGTCAGTGGTCATGGAGTGGAGAAGGTCTGACCTTGTTTTGGGAACTGGGTGAAAAATCTCATACTGACAACATCACAGGCCATCAATTGTTTTTCCATTGCCGTCCTGCGCAGTCAAAGACTCTTGTGCAACTCTCGTCTATAAAGAAGAGTCTAGGAGCATGAATCAGATGATGAAAGTAAAGTCAAGACCAGAGATAGAAAGACTAGAGGGAAGATAACAAGGAGAGCAGTTAGACTTGAAGTGCTCAGTGAATGCCTGAGGGGCTCCAGCCCAGCAGATGGGTAATGAGGGTCTTTGATACGGCAGGCACTGGTAAAAGGTGGGAATATACTCTCCACAGAAACTGATGACTGAGCTGAGCCTCAGTGACTCTAACTTTGGCACAGGGCTTGCATTTTTCTTTTCCTGACTATCCCCTCTCTGTCCCTTGCATAGGTGGGCCACTTCCAAGAAAGCTTATTTTACCCAAAATTCAGACTATAGGAATCAAAGCAGGGATTTACGTATTTCCAAAGTTGAAAAGTTAACTAGGAGACAGACGAACAGCTCTCTCCCATGGTCCCTGGAAGGCAAGTATCTGGCACTGATTTGAGTTTTCCTATCTAGAGTTTACCACTACCTATAGTTCTTGAAATCTTGGTTTTGAGACTCTTATTTCAACTACCTGGAGTCAAATACCGACTACTGCTCTTTATGTCCTATTATTGAAGGTGTTGCCCAGTCTCTCTCAATTCTATCCTCCAATATAACAGACCCAATCATATCATTTCCATGCCAAGATGATAGATTTTTATAGTAACTTCTAGTTGGAAAATATAAAAGTGAATTCACAAAGAAATTACAGAATCCTGTAGTAAAAGCTGCATCTCAGTAATAATATATCTGTGGTAGTATGCCTTCATAAATGATTTTTTCAAATTTTTGGCCTTTGGTAAAATTGGTTATGATGCATTCATCATGAAGCAAGAAAACAAAAGTTCCCCTATGAGCACCAACTTGATTCTCACAGCCATCTTTAGCATCAACAATCCAGCTGCCATGGAGATCACAAAGTTCCTCCTGTAGATTTTCATTCTTCCAGATAAAAATAATTAAAATATGGATTCAGATGGAAGTTTGAGGACATATTTGTTGGAAAGTGGAGTAAAAACAACAAAGCAGGTAATCTGAAGGCCTCAGACTATGCTACAAGGGCAATAGACAAGAAGAAGAGAGACAGTTATGGACAAGCTGAAGGTCTTAGCAGATGTCAGGAAGAGGGAGATAGACAAGAGAGATGGAGACAGTTACCTTTTTGAGTTGAAATTTAGAAAAGCAGATAAGCTAAATAATGGAGGTTTTCAAGCAGCCAAGAGAGGAATGCATTAAGCAGGATTCTCTAGAGAAAGAGAATGGATAGGATGTAGAGATTTAAAAGTAGATCTACTCAAATGGTTTACAATTAGTATGGGCTGAGTAGTCCAACAAAGGCCATCTGTGTGCTGGAGAGACTGAGAACCCAGGAACTGCTCATTCTATAAAGTTAGATGCCTTGGCAGTCCCAATCTGAAGCTGAAGACCTGAATTTTCTGGAGAGCCACTGATCTTTTGTCCACATGGGAAAAGCTAAGAAACTATAGAATTTGTCAATGGTAACAAACCCAGACATATGCTCTCACCAGAAATACACTAAAGAAGGCACAGATCATCAGTGAGTTTTTTTCCTATATGTTTGGGCCACTGAAAGGTGCTGCTAATTTTGGGAGTGTCCTTTCTCAGTTAATTCTTCCTGATGATGCCCTCAGTTCCTGCCCAGATACTGTCAAGTGGACAATTGAGATAATAATGAGGTGACAGGGAAACTGTTCTCCAGAAAAGTAAGAATGTTCAGGGTCAGAGCAATCAGACTTAAGATTTTGGCTAACATCCAATCAAAGAACATAGAAACAGCAAAGGAGGAGTTACAGTCAATACACCAGCAGGCACAGGCAGTGTCTGTAAACAAAATCATTCTCCCATCTTCTTATCATGTCTTCCAAAGAACCCTGTTTCTTTTCCTACTCTGGCTTCAAGCTGTTCTCTTGACAGGAGCATCGCTTCCTTCTTACTGTGGATCTTAGAATTTTGTTAAAGGGGGTTACCAACCAGACCAAGGTACTTGAAAGGGGGTCACTTATGAGTAACTATGTGTCTTACTTACTTTCTAATTGCTTTGATAAAAGCAATGCCCAGATAAAAGCAGGTTATTGGAGTTTATACAACTCACAGTTCCAGAGAGAACTGTGTCATGATGGGGAAAGTATGGCAACAGGCATGGAAGGAGCTATGGCAGATCAGGAGGCCCCTGTTCACATTACATTGACATCCAGGAAGCAGAGTTTGAGCAGGAAGTGGGGCTCATTTATAAAGCCTCAAGGCCCACCAGTTACCTACTTGCACCAGTAAGGTCCTATCCCTCCCCCTAAAGTTTCACAACTTTGCCTAACAGTGTCATCAACTGTGGACCAAATATTCAAACACATGAGCTTTGGAAGGTATTTCACATTCTCACAACAACAACATGGTATCTCAAACTCTTAGTGAGGCGCGATTTCATACCTCAGCCTTCCTTAATCGTGTGTTACCAAGACACAGGAAGTAGAGTTCAAAGCAAAAGGAGAGAGGGCATTTATCCTCAGTGATCTTTAGGCCTGTGAATTTCTAACTAGTTATCTACTATAGTCACATCTGCTGCTTGACTTCCATCTCTCCATCTCCAGCACAAGGAAGGTACATGAGACCATTTCTCAGCATCTTCCCTAGTTGCATAATTTATATTATAACTATCCACTTCTTTCAAGTGAGGGAAATTACTTCTAACTGGGAGTCTGTCTGCTTGGACTTACTTAGAGACAGGGAGGAAACCATCACTATATAACATCTACAGGGAGTTAGCCCTACAGCTGGGCCCCATCCTTGTCAGGTCTCTTCCCTTAGAGGATGTAGGGAGCTTTGAATAGAAAGCCTGAGAGCCTGCCAGAGCAGCCACAGGCTTCAGATTTAAGCATAGACATACTGGCTACAACAATGGAAATGAGAAATAAGTATAAGGAGGGTAGGTACAGACAGCAAACCAGCCAAAACAGGATGAAATGTTTGCACGTGTGCCAGATGGGCATGCAGTGCTGGAGATAGCTGGGAAATGGTAGGTTTCCACAGGAGGGGTGAGGAGGGTGATATTCCTCTGTGGAAGGTTGTGGAGAAGAGCTCAGCCCATGGAGCCTATGAGTGGGCTTATCACCTCCATTTACTGTGCATCCAACACAGAGAGGATCTGCTTTCTAAACTTGTGCAAGACTTGCTTTCAGGATTAGGATCAAAACATTAAACTTATTTTTCTAGCTTAAACTTTTTAAACATTTACTTACATTACTTACTGGGGCTTACAAAGTGGCCCCAGTGGGTAAGAGTATAGGCTTCTCTTCAAGAGGATTCTGGTTCTATTCCTAATACCCACATGGCAATTTACAAACATCAGTATCTCCAGTTCCAGGAGATGTGACCATCTTTTGGCCTCTGAGGACACTAGATACAGACATGGTACACAGACATACACTGCAAGAACAACATCAAACACATAAACACAGAAATAAAGATTTAAAAATTCTTATTCACTCTCTCTCTATGTGTATGTGCACATGCATACACATGTCGATGCAAGTATGCTCCTCTGAGATTGTATGCGCACAAACAGGGACACTATTTTACACATGTGGAGATCAGAGAAACACTTTCTAGAGTAAACTCTCTCCATCCATCTTGTTCCTGCTGTTGGTTGTGCTTCAGGCTGCATGCCCACAAGCTTACAGATGATTTTCTGTCTCTCACTCTCATTCCCATGCCAAATGCTGAGGTCACAGATACATGCTACCCCATCTAGCCCTTGTACATAGGTTCCAGACTAAACTCAAACTCAGGTTGTCAGCTTGTGCTGAAAGCACACTTAACTGTTGAACCATCTATAAACTTGTTTTTCCAGTGAGGGTTAGAGAGGTCTGTTCAAGCAGCTGTGTAGACATGTGATAAATCACAAACTCCAACATACTATAATCACCTGGACAAAAACAAATACATTCTAAATAGATGCTTGCTGTGGGATATTCTGTATGGCAAATGTGTTTGCTCTGATTGGTCAATAAATAAAACACTGATAGGCCAGTGGCTAGGCAGGAAGTATAGGCAGGACTAACAGAGAGGAGAAAAGAAAGAACAGGAAGGCGGAAGAGGTCATTGCCAGCCACTTCCATGACAAGCAGCATGTGAAGATGCCAGTAAGCCACCAGCCATGTGGCAAGGTATAGATTTATGGAAATGGATTAATTTAAGCTATAAGAACAGTTAGCAAGAAGCCTGCCATGGCCATACAGTTTGTAAGCAATATAAGTCTCTGAGTTTACTTGGTTGGGTCTGAGCGGCTGTGGGACTGGCAGGTGACAAAGATTTGTCCTGACTGTGGGCCAGGCAGGAAAACTCTAGCTACAGATGCTTGTACCCCTCATTTTCCCTATCAAACTATAGAACAATAGACTCCACGAAATTGTAATTTCCCCAGGAATCTCATGCTCAGAAAAGGAAACAGCTGAAGCTTGGTGCCAGTTAGAGGAGGAACTTGTCTCCTGGAAAGAGATTCCGCAGAGTTAGGAAAACTCGTCAGAACACCTTACAAGAGCAACTGGAGCTAGACAAAGAGGATGGGCGGCACCTTGATCAGAGCCAAGTAGTTACATGCACTTCCAGCCTTCTACTTAAACCCAAGACTCCTATCAGGATCCCAAAGATGAACATGAAAGTTCACTGGATTTCTACTTTCCTCTTCTACATGTAACCATAGGGAATAAGTCTATTTTATCTGCTTTTCAATATTACTTGTCTAGTTAACTAGCCAGGATGCAGGCTGTGACCCTTATATCTCTGGTCACATATCCTTGCCTGTGTTTTCAGAGAAGAGGCTGAGTCATTAACAATAATATATAAGAAAAAGAAAATTATTAAAGTAGTAAAAAATGAAAACTCTCGGGGCAGATTCCTTCGAGAAACTCAAATGTGTGGCCCTCAGTTTTATTAATGGTGTTACATAGGGCCTGATGCAAATTTCTCATGCTTAGAATGATCTGTATACAAACATTTATTTTCTAAGGTTGTTATGATAATTAAATGAGATGCCAAAGGGAACTGTAACAGGGACCAACACACGATCTGCACAATGCTGAAAGCTTGCGTGGAAAGAAATTTGCATGAAAGATACAAAAGCAGAAATACCAGGGGAAAGTTTGTTTTTCAAATGTTATGCCGATTTTGGTTTATAGCATTGTATTGGCTAGATGTATGTTATCTCAACACAAGATTGGGTCATTTGGGAGGAGAGACCCTCAGTTGAGAAAATATATTTAAAAGATTTGTCTGTAGGCGAATGTCTACTATATTTGCTTTATTGATGATTAATGTGGGTAAGTCCAGCTTACTTGGAGCAAAACTACCCCTCTTCAGAGGAATGGTGTAAAAAATAGGGTGAGCAAGCCATGGGGAGCAAGCCAATAAGCAGCATTCCTCCATGGTCTCTGTGTTATTGCCATATTGAAGGTCCTTTCTTAAATTGCATCCTAGATTTCCCTCAGTGATGGAGTGTGTGACCTGAGAGCTGTAAGATGAAATAAACCCTTTCCTCCCAAAATTGCTCTTGGTTATGGTGTTTTATCTTAGCCATAAAACCCTAAATAAGACAAGAATGCACACACGTGCGTGCGCACAGCGCGCGCGCGCGCACACACACACACAAAAAAAAAACAGTTTTGATTTTGTGTTCATGAGTGCAGGTTCATGAGTGCAGGTTCTTGGGCAGGCCAGAAGAGGGCATCAGATCGAATGGAGCTAAAGGTAGTTGTGAATAATCCATCAGACTCGTGTTCTAGGAGCCAACTCTGATCTTCTGGAAGAACAGCAAGTATTCTTAACTGCTGAGCCATTTCTCTGACACCCAGTGTGCAATTTTTGAAAGCCAAAGCACAGTTCTACTTTCCTTTTCAGAATATTCATGAGATGAATAAGCTCTAGAAGATTCCTTCTTTACAGTAGAAATTCCATAGGGGAAGATGCTTTCAAAACTGCTGATGTTCTATCTCTTTCCTCCTTTTGAGACTTCAATCCAGTGTTTTGTTTTCATCTGTTCCTGCTGAGCAGTGAGCTCACCTGCCTAGCATCATAGGAACTATTCATTATATCTTGCCTCCTACTTAGAGTTCTTTGAACCCATTCAATTCTTGTCCCTATCCTGGTGCTCCATCTACAATCTCCTTCTTAGTTCTTTAAATGAGTTCCTTCAGCCTCCCACACTCCAGGAGGGTGATTAAAGTCTCCTTTTTATCATACTCCCTTTAAATGCCTATGAGGATTGGCCGCTGGCAAAGCCTTTCCTCAAAGACATGTAAATTACAAGCCACAATGGGTTTTCAGGAGAATAAAGGTAGTGTGTGATACCTCTTAGAGAATAAGGATTCAGTTAAAAGTTTCTGATAGATAAAGCAAGTGTTTCCATAATAAAAAGCATTAGAAAAATGCTAGGGAGGCCTAAAGGAGGAGCCCTTTCATCTGGATATAGTAAGAATAAAAATCATCAGAAGAGGGGCAGGAGAGATGGTTCAGTGGTTAAGACTACATGTTGCTCTTTCTGAGGAACCAGGTTTAGTTCCCAGCACCTAAACAGTGGATCACAACCATCTGTAATTCCAGTTGTAGGGGATACCACACACCTTCTGGACTCCAAGAGCACTAGACATGCATAAGGTACACTCACAGACTTGCTAGTAATATATTAACACACACAAAATAAATAAATAAATCTTTAAAACAATTATTTAAAAAATCAGAAGACACAAGTGTGGTTATGTATACTTATAATCCCAGCACTCTTAATTTTTCCTAGCTTCTTCTCCTTTAGCCTAAAAATTTTTCTTTTAGGAGACCTGAAGCAATAGAAAAAATTATAAGAGTTACCTCTTACTGGTCAAAAGCACATTCCTAGTGTAAGTGATAAGGAGCCAAGCCATTTACCATGGCAACACAGGGTTTCAAGGTCTCAGGACCAGAGGGAGGGGGCACAGTGCCCAGTGAGACAAACTCTGAGTCATAGCTCTTTATCAGCAGACTTGGCAAGCAAATAACTGGCATGCTTTTCTTGGAGTGCTTTATGTGGATAACCTTCGTTGAACACCTACAACTCTGACCTTGTACATAACTGTAAAGTTTTAAACTTATGATCTCTATACAAAGGCCTTTAGTCTAATTTCAACTTGCTCTGAGATAAAAATGAGCTGAATATGTGCAGTTAGTATGGGCAAAAGGAACAAAGCAGGCTTTTAAGGGTATGCAATCCTTGTGGGACAACAGATCTAGTTATGAAGCATATCCTTGTATATTTTCTATATATCAATTTTATGCAGTTAAACGAGAAGTCATCTTTCTGACCATCCACAGATATGTGTGCCCAATAGATGGAATATATACGTGAGACAAACACACCAGCAGTAGGACAACAGCATAGTTCTTAGGGAAGAAATGAAATGGCATGTGAGAGAAATTACAGACAGGATCAACTGGTCATTTACAGTCAATAACTCCATGGCCTTGCTAGGTGTGGCTCCCCATCAAAGAGTCTGGTCAGTCAACCTGATGAACACTAGTTGTCACTTGATGTATATACTCCTATAGCTAGAGTTTTCTCTCCAGGAACCGCCAAGCCTGGCAGTCTGACAGCCCACTTATAAAATATCACTCAGATGCTTATATTATTTAAACTGTTTGGCTTAATGGCTCAGGCTTCTTGCTATCTAGTTCTTCTATCTTAAATTAACCCATTTCTATTAATCTATACTTTGCCATGTGGCTCGTGGCTTACAGGTACCTTACATCTTCCTTGTCATGGCGACAGCTGACAGTGTCTCTCTGCCTCAGCCTTCCACTTCCCAGAATTCTCTTCTCTCTTTGTTCCTCCTATACTTCCTGCCTGGCTACTGGCTAATCAGCATTTGATTTATACAGAGCGATATCCACAACATACTCCCATGGCCTCTTGCTACCAGCAGCTCTCAATAGTACTAGTTGACACAATAGTTAAGAGCTGAATTGCTTATCTGGGGATAGGTAGGAAACCTTTACCTGGTGTGTTAAATGAAGAGAAATATCTAAGTGTGAGAAGTGTCATGAACAAAGTCGGTAGTGTTCCTGATTAGAGAGTTTGTATTCAGAGTGACAACCCTGTCTATCTGAAACTTGGTTTTCTGTTTTGTGTTTTGAGACTGGATTTTACTAGACAGACCAAGCTGGTCTCAAACTTGAAAGTATCCTGCCCAATTTCCCAAGTAGAGGGATAAATAGGCATTACCACCATGTTCAAATTTGGGGCTTGAGATATCTGCAGATGGGCAGATTCAGATGGAGTAAGAAAGAGCCTGTTGTCTTTACTAGATTAGAACAGATATTGTGATTCAATTTCATATGACAACCTGTGCCCCAAACCATAGTTGGACACCTGGCCTCAATAAACCAATTACAAAAGCTAAGTTAAAGGAGAGGAATTCAATGTGGCCATATTAAGAAGAAAGACAAAGAATACAGTGAACCCTTCAAGTCCCCCTTCAAGGTCCTGAAGTGAGATTGAAATCTCACATCAAAGCAGTCCCTGCCATGTGGTAGTGTGCCCCTACTATTGACCCAATGTTGTCTGAGCTCCAGTCTCATTCTGTCAGGTGTTCTGACAAGCTGTTAGAACTGTCGAGGTCTCTTTCTAGACGACAATTCCTCCAGCTCTCTGGAGCATTTCCTTATATCAACTTGAGACTGCTGGGGGAAATTTCTGTTTCTCTAAGGTCCTTGTGGTTTAACAGGCTAATAGTAAGATCCAGAGACTCAATGTCTCTTTAGAATATCTTCATTTCTGCCAGGATATTTACATCTGAAAAGTTTCAATACAGAATAAACAGTTCAGAATAGAAATACAGTGAGTAAATTCCCAGAAAATCATACCCCAAGGAGGAATAGGGTTATTTCCTTGATGGGACACTTGTGTGAGGTCATATTTGAAAAGATGAGGGAGGAACAGGCAGCTCATCTTGTTATTGAATATACATATTTTTAATATTTATTTTATTTTTAGTGTGTGTGTGTGTGTGTGTTATGTATTCATGAGTACAGATACTCACAGAGGCAAAAATAGAGCATCTGATGCCCTGGAGCTGGAGATAAGGTGGTTGTGAGCTTCTCATTATGGATATTAGGAACTGAGCTGAGCTCAGGTCCTTTGCAAGAGCAGCTCACACACTCAATTCTGAGCCATTATAAAATAGTCTTAAGAACTGTCCTGCAAACCAGAGTCAAACAGGCCCTTTTCATTATGGGGAACCTAATTTAGCACAGAATAATGTTATCCAGATGAAGATATGAAGTGATTCATAACTACTTCTAACTCAAATCTACCTCAAAAGAATGGAAATTTGCTCTCACTGATTATAGCAAAAGGAGAAGGTGTGGGGCATCAGAGATGGCTCTTAAAAACTGTAAACTGCATTGCTCATTTAAAGCAGCAGAGCCTAACCTCCAGGAACCACATTAAAAACAAAACAAAACAAAAAACCGCAAAACATTGGGTTTTGGGTACAGTGCCACACACCTGTAATCCTAGTACTGGGTAAAGAAAGAACTGTGGATTTCTGGGAGTTGAGGACCAGCCAGTTAACCTATTTGATGAGCTCCAGGTCACCGAGAAAGCCTGCCTCAACATAAACAAACAAATAATATATAAACAACACACATGCAAGCAATCCTACCCCAAGGTAGATGGTGCCTGAAGAATAATAACCAAGGTATTCCTCTGACTGACCTCCAACATGTGCACATATACGTCAAAATGCATCTACCTTTATACACACAAACATAGATTCAGTGCAAATGAACAAGATCCTAGAAAAGCCTTAATTCTAAATAAATTAGTTAGAAAGACAAAAAATTTTAGCTCTTTTAGGCAAGCTTAGCATTACCAGAAAATTTCAACCTTTTTCCAGCTATTCCTGTGTTGGATGCTAAAGTATTTATATATCTGTAGTTGTGTTTAAACATCTGCATGTAGCTACAGTAATTTATCATAATGGTTTATTGCTGTTTGAAATATTTCTTTTTATGATGGTCAGTTCTTTCTCTCATTCACACTCATAAAATATACAGTTTTTTTTACAGTCCATGCATATATTTGCTTGACATTACAGCTTTGTCAAACTCTTCAACAACTCGGGGTCTAGAGTTTGTGAGCTATAACTTCAGCAGCTTTTAGAAACAGAATCTTAATTAGTGTTTGCTAGCGTGCTTTATTGGTGATGCCCTTCTTTCTGAAGTTTGTTCTAACTGTGTAGTTTAGATTGCCCTTGAAATCAATATCCGCTTGTCTCACACTCGAGTGCTAGGATTATACACATGCACTGCCTCACCCAATATTCTATGTATAATTTATGAAATGAAATGCACACATGCACACACACACACATACATACACACACACACACACACACACACACACACGATTCTATATTTCCCTATCTAAACACAGATATTCAAGGGTAAAATCGCAAGGACAAATACATATATTATGAAATCTGTGCTTCCTAAGAATGACCAGGGCTGGATGCATGATGGCCTCTCTTACCCAAGGCTTCTTTCAGAATTTTATGTGATACTTAAAGAAATGCTGATTTAAATCTCACCTCAGAAGTTGCAGCCTTGCCTGGCAAGAGATGAATTCCCTTTCAACTTTCTACCTCCCATGACTGTGACTTACACTGGCTTATACTGATTATATCTCTCCAGATATCACTTCATCTCTGTACAAGAGATCATGTCTCTAATTGTTGTATTGCTCTAAGGAAGTAAAGACAGTTTGAACATTCATTTGAAATCATTCCTCAGGTGGGGCAAAAGCAGGTATGAATAGTGCAGAAAAGACGCTCCCTATATTAAAGGTGTTCTTTGTTTTATTTTGTTTTTACAATTTTTACTTATTTATTTGTGTGTGTGTGTGTGTGTGTGTGTGTGTGTGTGTGTATGTGTGTGTGTGTGTGTGTGTGAGAGAGAGAGAGAGAGAGAGAGAGAGAGAGAGAGAGAGAGAGAGAGAGAGAGAACAGATACAGAGATAGAGAGACAGAGATAGTGACAGGACTTTCATAATGCATTTGTAGAGTTCAAAGGACAGCTTTGTAGAGTCCTTCCTCTCTTTTCACCTCTCTTTTCATTTACCTGAGCTTGGGGGTTATTTTAATAGGCCAGACAGTTAACGTGATGTAGCCTAGAGTCATCTGAAAAAGTCTCAACCAAGGAATTGCCAAATTAGATTGGCCTATGGGCACATCTGTGGGATATTTCTTTGACTGAACTAACATGAAAGCTGGGTGGACATTGTGGTCCAGGGAATCCCTGGATCTAGCTGGTTGGTTATGCTAATCGTATTTGTGAGTTCTAGGATTAACTGAGAGATCCTGCCTCAAATAAAGGTGGGAAACAGTGGAGGAAAATTCCTAATGTCAACCTGGGGTCTCCACATTCATGTATATGCACAGGCCAATCAATATCTCTCTCTCTCCTCTCTCTCTCTCTCTCTCTCTCTCTCTCTCTCTCAAGTGAAAAAAATCACTGGGACCCAGAAGTGTTAGAGGTCACATTCTTGCCTTCCCCCAAAGTCCAGTTACATATCTATATTTTGGAAGAGCACATAGAATTTCCCTTGAGGGTTACTGAACTTCATAGGAGTTAAGAAGCTCACTGGTTGGAGAAGGTACACTCCTGGGGCCATCTGTGAAGGAGAGAGTTGTACACAGGAGCAGAAATAGAGGTCTGAATAAAGATCTTCACCATGTTGGGAAAGCTTGGACATCTGCTGCTGACCATTGGTGGAGCTTAAGGGAAGTATGTCACCTTTCTGAAGTCTTTTCTGCTCTGTGCAGCAAGGGCATTGATCTAGAGGGATGGAGTAATACTAAAGGCTTTCTTTCATTTTTTCTACTTTAGTTATAATCATGATGAAATAAGTGTATTTTAGAAGGTCCAGGCCCAAGTATAGATGAAAATTTCTCTGCTCATGAGACAAGAAGGAAGAAATTGGTGTTGTTTGCAGACCTGATTAAATGCAGCAGGAAAATTGAAAACCACAAATCCAAGAATTGACCCATCCTTACAATGCCATAAATTCTGGGTAAAGTTATTAAACCCATAAAATATTTGAGTAAAAGTGCTTGCTGATTTTCAAAAAAAGAGGGAGCAATATAGTACCAGAGCTTCAAGTCTCAGGAAAAGTGAGGCAGCAATTGAGAAAAAGCGGGTAGACTATACACCCAACCTTTGGCAGAGTGTGGTACTGTGGTGGCCTCAGCAAGCAGGTTGCAAAGGGAAGAACAAAGTAGAAAACTAGCAGATTGCTGAAGCTAACCCAGAAGACAGAGGAGGGCCATTTTCAGTGCAGGCTGAAGCTAGTGGGAGCCATTGAGTTGGCATCAGAACCTCTCATTCTCCAAGGGTTTATGATGTTGAGGTGACTCTGAGCTTAATCTCTCCTAACTTTCAAAATAAACAATAACAAAAAATAGGTGGAAAAAAGTAACCTGGGGCTAGTGAAACAACTCAGTAATCAGAGTACTTGTGCAAGCTTAACATCCTGAGTTCTATCACCGAATCCTACTCGTGAAATTTGTCCTCTGACTTCCACATGTCTTATGACATGGGCATGCTGATACTCACACATCTACTACACACATGTACACATAAAATTAATTAAAAATAAGAAAGATGGAAGCACCATAAGAAGAACTTGACAGGATCTGGAAAGATTGTTCAGTCAGTGAACTATAAGCACATTAACCTCATTCCAAGCCCCTCCCCGGAGCCTATATAAAAATTGTCAGATGTGTTGTCTTGTACTTGCAATCACAAGGTTAGCGAAGCAGAGACATGTTGCTCTGGGCTTTCTGACCAGGTAGCCTATCTACTTATTGGATTCCAGGCCAATAAGAGACTCTGCCTCAGAATAAAAGGATGTCAGATGTGTTACAATACCTGTAGTATCCCAGAGATTGTCCTGTAGACTCCACATGGGTATGTTGTTGCTGGAGGGCTTCTCCATCAAGCCCTGCAGTCCCACAATCTATGTATAAAATAATCACTCAGATGCTTATATTACTTATAAACTGTATGGCTTCTTGCTAACTGTTCTTTTTTTTTTTTTTTTTTTTTTTTTTTTTTTTTTTTTTTGGTTTTTGAGACAGGGTTTCTCTGTGTAGCTTTGCACCTTTCCTGGAACTCACTTGGTAGCCCAGGCTGGCCTCGAACTCACAGAGATCCGCCTGGCTCTGTCTTCCAAGTGCTGGGATTAAAGGCCTGAGCCACCACCACCCGGCTTGTTCTTAAATCTTAAATTAACCCATTTCTATAAATCTATACCTTGCCATGTTGCTTGTGGCTTACCAGTGTCTTCACATGCTGCTTGTCATGGCAGCGGCTGGCAGTGTCTCCTCCTCCTTCTTCCTGTTTCCCCAATTCTCCTCTCTCCTTGTTCTGCCTATACTTCCTGTTTGGTCACTGGCCATCAGTGTTTTATTTATATAGAGCAATATCCACAGCACTTTCCCTTTTCTTCTTTTTTTAAAAAAGTAAGTTTTAACTTTAACATGATAAAATTACATATAACAAAACAATTATCGAGCAAGAATTACAGTTACAATATTAAAGAAGATATCCTATCTGTCTTATATTTGTGAGTTTAAGTTTTTATATCTAACATCTTTTATTATAACTAAGGAAAATTTTAAGTATCTAGTCTTTAACCACATCGAAGACCTAAGAAGGATATAATACTACCTGAGAAATGGGAGAAGGATGAAGGCAACTTTCAGGAGTCTTGCAGGGTAGACAGAGACAGCTGACAGCCTGGACAGTCACCCAAAGTTCTCTTGTAAAGTTGGGGCATTTGTCTTCAGCCCACAGGCCTAGAGTCTCTCATTCACTTTTCTCTGCGTCCTGTAGAATGTCTGGCAGTTTCCTCTGTGAATCAGGAACCTGAAGGGCCATTTTATTAAGCAAAGTTCAGTGGTCATCCTTCCATGGGTCTTGCATGTCCAGTCAATCAAGCAGTCCAGGCAAGAACAGTTTCTTGCCCAAATGGCTATCTTTGCCAAGGTGAAGATAAACTCCATATGGAGTGTCTTTGATGCCCATCCTCCTCTCCGAAGTA
The DNA here is from genome assembly GCF_049852395.1 of Peromyscus maniculatus bairdii. NCBI lineage: Eukaryota > Metazoa > Chordata > Mammalia > Rodentia > Cricetidae > Peromyscus > Peromyscus maniculatus. Next base: position 16,291,886 of record NC_134862.1, read on the forward strand.
AATCCAGTGCTGTCAGGAGCAGACATGTCTCACTGTCCAGAATGTCTAAATTTTTTAAACATTTTAAATGCCATATTCTGTAGGTCTTTGAAGTGTTTAAAGACTACCTATCTATCTGAAATATATCTATGTATACGTAGAAGACTTAACTAACAGGGCTATAAATATGATTATCATAGATGATTAATTATTAATCTATTTCTTAATTATCCATTACAATTTTAAATGAGTTACATAAACATAATACTTATAAACTGTATGGCCATGGCAGGCTTCTTGCTAACTGTTCTTTTATCTTAAATTAACCCATTTCTATCAATCTATACCTTGCCACGTGGCTGGTGGCTTACTGGCGTCTTTACATGCTGCTTGTCCTGGCCGTGGCTGCAGTGTCTCTTCCCCCTTCTTCCTGTTTCCCCAATTCTCCTCTCTCTTTGTCCCGCCTATACTTCCTGTCTGGTCACTGGCCATCAGTGTTTTATTTATATAGAATGATATCCACAGCACTTCCCCTTTTCTTCTTTTTTTAAAAAGGAAGGTTTTAACTTTAACATGGTAAAAATACATATAACAAAACAATTATCGAACAAGAATTACAGTTACAATATTAAAGAAGATGTCCTATCTATCTTATATTTGTGAATTTAAGGTTTTATATCTAACTTATCTTTTATCATAACTGAGGAAATTACAATTATCTAGTTTTCAACCACATCAAAGACCTGAGAAGGAACATAATGGTACCTGAGAAATGGTAGATGGATGCAAGCAACTTTCGGGAATCTTGCAAGAGTAGACCAAGACAGCTGGCAGCCTGGACAGTCACCTAATGTTTCTCAGCATTGTTGGTGCATTTAAATTGGCTACAGGCATAGAATATCTGACAGACCATTTTTAGAAGCAGGAATTCTGAGAGACCATCTTACCCTGTCTTGGCAGAGTACAGTGGTCGCTTTCCTTGTGTCGCACTTGTCCAGAAAGGACAGCATTGTATTTGTACTGTCAGCCGTCAAGGCAAGGGCAGTTCTTTGCCCAGTAGGCCATTTTGTGCCAAAAAGACAAACTTCCAAATGGAAATGTCTTAGAAGCCCAACATTCTCTCGGGATCAATTGGTACAGCCAGGAGCAATTGTGTCTCACGTCAACAGAATTTTAGGTTATTTAAATGCCATATTTTCTAGGTCTATGAAATGTTTGAAGATTACCTATCTATGTGAAATATATCTATGTATACCTAGAAGACTTAAATAACATGGCTACAAATATGATTATCATAGATGACTAATTATTAATCTATTTTTAATTATCCATTACAATTTTAAATGAGTTAAACCTAATACCTCAAACAATAACATATATATATATATATATATATATATATACAGTATAACAAAATTAACTTCAAGTTTGTATCAATAAACTAAAATTTATACCAATGTAAAACATTTTAAACAAGTTGTTCTTTAAAAGTAGGTTCATTAATCTACCCTTTTATCTTATCATCTCCATATCCTCCTATATGTCTATATCATATCCCCCTTTTTTTAGAAAGAGATCACATTTATAATCAACCTGGTTTAAATAAAAATATTGTTTTTTGTCTGTCCCACACCAGAGGGCTACCTTGTGATTTGGGACACAAGAATCTCTTAATCATTTTTTTTTAAGCAATATGTCTGGGTTTAGAGGGAGAGTGAGCCAATTCCACCTCTAAAGCCAGCTTGGTTTATTTGGGAATTTGGGCATAGCATCTCTTACTACTTCCTGCTGGAGGGAGGTGCTGTTTCTTATGGGGACGCAAAGAAAATTTTAGGCCTATGGGGTAGTCCTTGAGGCTGTATTGTGTGAACCAGTTGCCTTGAAACTGCTCTGGATGTTGGATCATCTGGGCCATGGTGTCATCGGAGACTTTTCAGGGGGTCTTGGCTGGTGAAACCTGATGTATCTTAATCTGGAACAAATCCATAGTCTCTGGCTTACTGTGGAAACAAAAGCAGAACCTCTTTTCCAAAGCAACATATCCTTAAATCTAAATTTTGAAGTCAAGGCACCTTTAAAATATACATTTTGGCATAACTCAACAGCTTTTGCAATCAAATGTTTTTCTTCAGTTACGAATATCAAAGAGAACATAATCCAGATTCTCTGTGTGGTAGCATCTTTACGTGGCTTATTTTTTATATTACCTTGAGCTTATTGCTTTAAACTGTACCATTCTAAGACTGAACCGGTGCTGTGGCTGCTGGCTCCGCCCATTTCAGCTTACCAACATGACGTTTTCTGCCAGTTCTGTGAGTCATCAAGTCTCAGAAATAGTGGGTCTAAGCTTTTATCAAAGTAGCATGTAGCCCAGAAACCTTTTTTTTTTTTTTTTTAATACTAGTAAAGACTAAATCTACCACACAGCGTAATGTGTCGCTGGCAGACGCCTCATTACTGCCATACTGCAGGTCAAACGCAAATGCCAGGAACCCGCCAGTGTTTAAACCTGCGTTTTGTGGTGTCTAGCTTCCTGTATGAGACATGAAGCAGGAACCTGTTTTTGGCTCTGTTTAGAATTGGTTATTAAATATTCTCAGGTTTAAGGTGGAAACTCGAGCCGTTGGGTGCCATTTGTTGCTGGAGGGCTTCTCTCCAGGTTCCACCAAGCAGTCCCCACAGTCCACGAATAAAATAATCACTCAGACGCTTATAATACTTATAAACTGTATGGCCGTGGCAGGCTTCTTGCTAACTGTTCTTTTATCTTAAATTAACCCATTTCTATAAATCTATATCTTGCCACGTGGCTGGTGGCTTACTGGCGTCTTTACATGCTGCTTGTCCTGGCCGTGGCTGCAGTGTCTCTCCCCCTTCTTCCTGTTTCCCCAATTCTCCTCTCTCCTTGTCCCACCTATACTTCCTGTCTGGTCACTGGCCATCAGTGTTTTATTTATATAGAATGAGATCCACAGCAGTATAACAAAATTAAGTTTAAACTTGTATCAACTAAAATCTATAGCAATGTAAAATATTTTAAACAAGTTGTTACTCTTTAAAAGTAGGTTAATTAATCTACTCTTTTATCTTATCATGTCTAAACTATCCCCTTTTTTTTTTCTTTAGAAAGAGATTGTATTTATAGTCAACCTGATTTAAATAACAATATTGGTTTTTCTCTGTCCCACACCAGAGGGCTCTTCTGATTTGGGACACAAGAATCTCTTAACCTTTTTATTTTAGGAATATGTCTGGGTTTAGAGAGGGAGTGAGCCCATTCCATCTCCAAAGCCAGCTTGGTATATTTTGGAATTTGGGCGTAGATTTTCTTACTACTTCCTGCTGGAGGGGGGGTGCTGTATCTTATGGGGACACAAAGAAAATTTTAGGATTATGGAGTAGTCCATGAGGGTGTATCATCTGAGCCAGTTGCCTGAAACCATTCTGGATGTTGGATTATTGGGGCCATAGTGTCATTGGAGACCTTTCAGGGGGTCTTGGCTGGTCAAACCTGATGTATCTTAATCTGGAACAAATCCATAGCCTCTGGCTTTCTGTGGAAACAAAAGCAGAGACTCTTTTCCAAAGCAATATATCTTTATATCCAAATTTTGAAGTCAAGGTACCTTTAAAATTTACATTTTGGCATAACTCAACAGCTTTTACAATCAAATGTTTATTTTCAGTAATGAATATCAAAGACAACATAATTCAGATTTTCTGTGTGGTAGCCATCTTTACGTGGCTTATTACCTTTACTGGTTTTTTAAAGACTTTATTTTTTAAAAACGATTTGTTTATATAATGGTATATATTTCTTTTTTTTCTCTTTTAAGCCTATGTACATTTTTATATACGTTATAAACTATTCTATTTGAATCAGTCTTATTGTGAACCCATTGCTTACTGGCGTCTTTACATGTGGCTTATCCTGGTAGTGGCTTCAGTGTCTCCCGCTCCTTCTTTCTGTTTCCCCAATTCTCCTCTCTCCTTGTCCCGCCTATACTTCCTGTCTGGTCCCTGGCCATCAGTGTTTTATTTATATAGAGCGATATCCACAGCAGTATGTACATGTGAACACACATACCCACACTCATGCATCTTCAAATATACTCACACAAACACACATGTAAAGAAGAACATGACTATATTGGAACAAAAATGGAATCTGGTGGAGATGAAGCATGAAGTGAAATGGCTATGAATACTCTGTAAGCAGCCAAGCAGCTGGTTAGAAACAACGTGCCATGAAGTCAGGAGTGAAGTGCTGCAGAAACTGGCAGAGCTGTCCTGTGTGGGCCTGAATCAAGACCAGCAGTTGGCGTTCATACCATTCTCTTTCTGTTTGTCTCCAGACTGTGTCTAAAAGCCTTGTGGGAATTTTGTCACTTTCAGAACAGTGCAGAACAGAATCAGCTGTATGTGTGCAAGCTTGAAAGAACAAAAAGAATCCAGAAATGGAATAATATTCTGTCCTATGTGTAAATCCATGCTGCTATGGAGCTTTTTCTTGAGGAGATATGTACAACAATCAACTCATCTTGGATTGAACATTGAAAACAAGTCTAAAATAATGAACCAGGGAGCTTTATTTGGGTTGCTTACAAGAATACTGGTAACTAAATGGAAACTTCATCACCAAACAGTCCACATCGGGATGTGTAAGAACTCACAAAAGTGACATCCCTGGAGCGCTCTGTGTTACTTGTAGGCAGCTTGGCAGGTCAGAGAGACTCTTTTTCTTAGCAGTTGTTCCTGCTTATAAAACTTCAAGGAAGGACTCAATGAATCTTGTAAGTTTCAGTGACTTCCTAAGGTTTGTGAATTGAACTTCAAAGGTTTAGTTTACCTCCTGCATCCTACAATAGGGAGTGTTTCAAGCCAGGGAAATAGCTGAATAACATGTGACCATTATTAAACAGTTGCAAATGCTGCTCACTTGAGGACAACTTCCCCCTGGGGGGGGGAAGAAATGTTTTGACAGCCAGGGAACTAAGGAAGATGGCAAACTATCACCAAAAAACACCACACTGCAGTGGGTTTGCAGACATAAAATATATAGGGGGAGCTGTAAGGTGACTTATTTTAAACGCAGTCACCAGGATAGTTTTGCATTTCAAATAGCTTGTTTTTCTAATGTTTGGGTTGCTGTGTCTCTAGCCATGGATGTTTTATAAATTGAAGAGAAGTTACTGATTAGGGAGCATGTTTATGGATGTCTAGTTTCTTTCCTCAGGAGTAGTTAATTCTGCACTATATTATTGGGGTATGAAAAGTGTCTCACCTTTGTCACAGAAGAAGAATGGGAAATAGAAAAAATTGAAGTCCTTTCCACAAAGAAAGAGAAGATGATGAAAAATAACTCCCCAGGCAACAGCACTCTGGAAAGCTCCATCCAACAATCGTTGCAATGACCAAATATTGAACAGAAGCAACTTCCTTTGGTTCATGGTTTAAGGGTATTCAATCAGTTATGGGAAGAATTAGGCACAGTGGCAGAAGAGTTACGCAGCTGCTCACATGGCATCCAGTCAGAAAGCCGGAGACATGGGTGCTGGTGCTCAGCTCACTTTGCTTTTTCACTCATCGTCTGCTGTCAATCCATGGTAGCATGGTACCAGCCACATCAGTATGGGTCTTCTCACCTCAATTAACCTACTCTAGAAACTCCATTACAGACATGATCAGAGGTTTGTCTCCTAGCTGACTGTAAATCCTATCAAATTAGCAATCAGAATTAACTACAACAGGACAAAAGCACAGGAACATGGATCATTTCCTCTGGTCTGTTCCATAAGAGAATGGATTCCATCTCCAGTCCCTGTAAGGAACTAAGTATCTCCTTCTCCCACTTTCAGGACTGAGGGTGAAGCCCTAGCAGCAAGGTGCTATGTGAATGTGTGGGCATTAGAGCCAGAGTCTGTTTTGAGCTCTTCCAAGTTTAGAGTTCTAAGTACAGAAGAGAACATTGGGTGTTTCTAATTGGCATCTAGTGGAGCCAATAAACCCTCCACATGTTTTAGAGGAAGGAGCGCATGCCTGAGGGTAGAAAGGCTGAGCTCTGTTTAGTCAGTAGAAGGATAGTACAGAATTCACATCAACAGATGTGATGCTGGGGTCACACATCTACCAATGAAAGACAAGTGGCTGTGCTTTTCCCTCCTGAATTTTATAATTCTGTGGGTGTTGAGAGTGGTTGAGAATAAACAATACTATCGGTGAAACATCATTAAATTCTCTTCTTTCTAAGGGTCATCATCCATATACTGTGATCAAATAATATTCAAGATTGTATCATGATTTCAAACTGTCCTTAGTCCAACCTTCATAAAAATAACATCAAAACAAACACGTTAGTGGATATAAAGATGATTATGCTTAACAGCCATAAATATATGTACATACTCCATGATTTTAGCACAGTACTTGAAAACTATGTTTTGACAGACGTTGACCCATGGAATCCCAACACCTTAAATTGAGTCAAGAAACAGCCACACACTGGAGAACAGGATTAGTAGCATGTGCCTCCTAAGCACTGAGGGCTGCCACCATCCTGTCCCACAGCTTTTGTCTTGTCATGCATTGCATAATAGTTCTGCCAAATTTCCTGTTATTCACTACTGCTCCAAAATATCGGCTTCTGCTCTGATTTTCTTTTGCACACACACATGAGCATATGTGTATATGTGTGTGTTATGAGTGTGTATATGTGTATCATAAGTGTGCCTGTGTTATGAGTATGTGTGTATATGTTGGTGTTAATACATGTGGAAGGCAGAAGTTGTCATTAAATATGTTCCTATATCTCCCTGCAACTTATTTTTGGAGACATGATCTCTCACTGAACCTAGAGCACTCCAATTGTCTGGGAGACCTTGTGATTCTCTTGTCTTCCCTTTTTAGTGGTGGGAGTATAGGCCCATGCCACCATATGCAGCATTTTAAACTGAGTGCTGCAGATCCAAAGGCAGAGTTCATGCTTTCTCAGCAAGCATTTTATCTACTGAGCAATCTCCTTAGCCCCTCTCTTCTGGTTTCCTTAATAACCCTTACACACATAGCTTTGCCATATCTATAAACTTTTCTACAATAGATAACAGTGAATAAGGTAAGAAAAAGGAAGCTCTTGTCCCCTGGGTATGAATGAATAAACCCACTAATATCACCTGAAGAACTCTATGTTTACTTCGCTTTCAATCGTTATTCTTCTGAGCTATCAGGTGCCAGCCTTCCCCAGGACCCTGAGAGTGAATTCCACTTATACCTACTGAACTCATCCTCTGAGTTCAGTGCACACTTTACTCCTCAGTGATGGCCATTGTGCTGTGAAGGACTGTATCACCTTCTCAATGCATCAGTCATATCACTCTAGTTTTGTACATGGCTATCACTGTTCCATAAATATTTGTGATTGCAACTGCTGTGAATGGGTCTATTCTAATACTCAAGATATCAGACAAAATTATTAAAAGATATGAAGAAGATAAATTGAGAAAACAAATGTTAAATCAGTGCTAAAATAACTCATATGGATGTAGCCAATAGCAGGACAGCACAATGTTGGAATGTCTCTTATTAACAGCCCTGTGGTTGTCTCCTAAGCAGGACACATCCCATCCTAATTGCTCCCCCCCTACACACACAAATCTCATTCTGTTCCCTCATTCTTAGGTACCACCCTCGATGCCTCATTATTTGGATTTCCCTTCTACCCAGTCATGGACCCAGGGCAAATTTGTCCATATGTTGACTCTGTCACCTGACTTGATACTGTCTACCCCTCATTCCTAGGTGCACACATTCAGAGTTCTCTATGGCACTCTGAATATGTACATCACCTGTTTTACCTTCATGTCATTTGTAAGTATGGCAGTAATTCAAATTCAATTAACATGAAATGAAATATTGTTTTTCACAAACATGCTCTACTCTCAACCTTGGCTATCTCAGAGCATTGTAGTTTAATCATAACTGGTCTCATTCTTTTCTTCCTTTCCTATTTATAAAAATACACAAGCTTCACTCTCAAAAATATTTACAGAATTATCTATTGAAAAACCATTAAGTTCTAGAGAGCCACTGTATAGTGTACTGCACACTATAGTTAAGGATACTATGGTGATATTTAACAGTAATTATCAAGTTGGTAGGATCTAGGATCTAGAATCATTTTGGAGAAAAGACTCAAGGCTTTTAGATTAGATCAATTGAGTTGGGAACACCTGCCTCAACTACTGGTGACACTAGCCAGTAGGCTGGTGTCTGGGCTGAACAAAACCAAGAAAGCAGGCTGAGCACCAGTGTTCATCTCCTCCTCCATGACTATGAATTCAATGTGACCAGTTAGCTCAACCTTTTGCCACCCTATTTTCCCCACCATGCTGAACTGTCCCCCTAAACTGTGAGTTAAATTAAGCCTCCCCTTCCTTCAAAGTTGTCGTTTTCATAGCAGAAAGGAAGTAGCTAATACAACGATATCACACACTTAAAACTGTTTAGATAGGTTGCATGTTCAGTGCTGTTATTAACAAAAATATTAGAAAGCAAAAACCCAAAGCAAGACCAAAACCTTTTAAATAATACAAAGGAATATGTAAAAGTATTTTGAGTTGATAGATGTGTCTATTGCTTTACTTGAGGAGAGGATAGTATGATATATGAATATATCCAAAACCATCAATCATTTAATCCTATATAATCAACTATGCATCAATGACTATGTATGCGTGTGTATGAGGTGGCGGTGATGGTGGTGGCAGTGAAATCTTAGTAGTTTTCTCTAATGCTACCTTGCTCCAAGTCATCATCATTTTCACTTTGGGTGTTTTTGTTTCATCTCCTGTCTTCCTGGATGCTGATGTGAATCCAGAAGCTAGAAACATCTATTTAAAGAATAAAACAGACAATGGCTAATCGGTCACTGGCAGCAACTCCCAAAGTAACAAAAAACAGTCTTTTTTTTTTTTTTGGTCATGATTCTAGAGGCCTCTCACATCTCATCTCTCAGTGCTCCATCCTTCTCTCCAACCTCGTTGACATACAACTGCAGACTGGCCAGCCATCTCTTGATCGTCTTAGCTGAAGTTAGAGTTATCTCTAAGACCCCATCCTATCTCCTGGGAAGCTCTGGAAGTAGGAAAGCCCTTCAGTGCTGTGGGCAGATTGAAAAGTATTAATGGACCTTATTTTGGCTCCTTCCCACAGAAGCCACTCTTTACTGCAGGCTCTTGGGAGGAAGAGTGACAGTCAAGAAGGATCTCAGTGATAAGTGGGGCACTCAGATGAGTGTTACCAGCTGCCAATACCCTGTTCTCTGCACAGATGAATGTCTCAGTTCTCAAGGGGATCTAGGTCATGCAGTTTGGCACTCAACCCAGCAGATATGATCTCTGAGACTGCATCCTGTCAGTGCACATGCCTGATGCTAAATCAAAAGAAAAAATGAAAGATAAGGAGACAGCTCAGTGAATGAAGGTCTTGGTATGCAAAAGTGAGGACCTGCGGTTGGACACCAGTGTCCAACTGAAAAGATGAATTCATAAGTGTAAATCAGTAATCACAGTGGGTTTTTTGTTTGTGGAGAACATGTCTTGCCCTTTTCTTTTTTAAGGTATTTTTTATAATTTTTTTAATTTTCTTACATAAATTTTCTCTTTACATCATTTGCCCTATACTCTCTCTTCAAGTCTTCCCATGCTCTCCTATACCCTCGCAACTTTATGACCTTTTCTTTAGTTATTAATATTATGATATATAATATATGTGTATAAATAATTATTACATAATTATATTATGCATGATATAATAATGTATATTATATAATATATGTATATATGTCTATGTATAAACATACATACACACATATGTAAATTCAACCTCTGAGTTCATTTCATGTTGCTCATATGTATATGTGTTTCTGGCCAGTCACTTGGGATTGTCTAACCTATCAAGTGGCTTGGAGAAGCCTGGTTCTCCCTCTCTTAGCTTTCCATCTAGGGTAAGGCCTTGTGGCCTCTCTTTTCCACACTGGCATGTCAACTGGTGTGGTCACTTTTCAGATCTTGTTTAGACAGCTATATTACTAAGATTTCATGGGTACAGCTTCCCTGTCATATACAGGAGGTACATATATAGACGATGCTATCTCAAAACAGATGCTCTGGTCCTCTGGCTCTTTATGTCTTTCTGCCACCTCTTCCACAGTGTCCCCAGAACCTTAGGGATAGGGGTTGCATTGTAGATTCAGGAATTTGGGCTGTCACCTAATTCTTAATATTTTCTCTATAATTTGGCCAGTTGTAGATTTTGGTTGTGGTCATTGTCAGCTGCAAAAATTAGCTTCTTTGTTGAGATATGAGAGCTACACATATCTGTGTATATAAGGATAAGTATTTAGACTGTAGTTGAGAATTATACTTGTTTAGGTAAGTGGCAACAGTGGGTTTTCTTCTCAGATCCCTGATCTCAGTCACAGGCAATTGGCTCGATTTATAGTATTAGGTGTCATTACCCTTCACTGAGAGAGCCTTACCTCCTACTGGGTGGCTGTTAGTTACCTGTGAGATGTAAGTGTCACTTGGGTGTATCTTGGTGCTCCTTGTGTTGCATAGGCTTTTGAGCTGGGTAGATCTTTTGATAGGTTTTTCTCCCTTGGCAGCTTGCCTAACAATTTTGGATATAATGAGAACTGCTCAGTTCCCAGAGTGATGACTCCTAGGTCAGGTCTAGCTTTACTCTTCCAAGTCCTATGTCTGAGGTGTATATTATCTTCAGCTATCCCAGCATTCTTATGGTGAAGCAATACCCCAGAAGCTCATGGGCCAGTTAACCTGACACACACAGTGGCAAAAAGAAAGAGACCTATCTCAAACAGGGTGGAGGGTAAGGACCAACATCTGAGATCTGAGGTTGTCCTCTTCTGCACACTCATTATGGCTTCTATGCATGTGTGAGTGCATGTGTGCACACACACACACATACACACTGCCAACGATTAATAAAAAGAAATACGTTGCTTTCTAGTTTATAATGCCCCTTTAGTGTGTACTAAATTCTTCAGAATAATTATTAGTTTTAGTTTGGGATTGCCACTTCATACTTGAGCATTTGAACTGATGAATGTAGAGAGAGGGGACCTTTACACTGTAGCAGAAACCTGGTTTTTTATTTCTAGATACTGCTGTCTATGATGTGACTGTTTGCAATTTCTAGCCCCCCTGGCTTTTACTCCACATCTGAAAGTTGTAGGTTGACATGAATTGATTTCTGAGAAGGCTTGGGGTTTAAATGCATTTCATCAGAACCACAGAAAGGATTTGGCTTCCCAGTGTGAGGAAAAATTATAAAATTCACAAAGCCTTCTAAAATGCTAACTCTTTTATTATGGTTGTTTGATGACCTTCATGTGAAGATCAATTACTTAGAGAAATCAATTCTTGGACGGGGACTGGCAGATAATTTCTGAATGTACTTGCTGTACAGTGCTATGTGTGTTTGCTTCCCATAAAATATGAAGTACAATGTGAGGAAAGCCCAGAGAGCATGGAGTTGTAGTGCTAAATGAAGTATGTTGATTAATTTGCATGGAATGACAGGATTGTCCTGTGTGAATAGCAAGGCAATTACTAGACAGATTCCCAGGCTATCTCTCATGCTAGCCTTTTTAGTGCATAGAGAAATAATCACAACAATGAGTGACAAGTTTGATAAATGTGAAACTGAGATTCAATACAAAAGGAAATCAAAGAGGCTGGGGAAATACCTCAGTCAGTAAACTACTTGCCTGGTGGCATAAGGACCTGGGTTCAGTTCTTAGAATTCATTGGAAAAAATGAGGCATGGTGTTGTCTACTTGTCATCTAAGTACTGGGGAGATAGAGACTGGGGCCTTGGGGCTCACAATCCAACCAGTCTAGCCTAAATGATGAGAAGCAGGCGAAGAAAGGAGCCGGTCTCATAAAACCATGGTCTCATAGCCCTGCGGAAGCTTGCCAGAGATTTTCATTTGCTTCCTCATGCATACACATGCATATTTAATGCTCTGTCTGTCTGTCTGTCTCTCTGTCTCTCTCTCTCTCCTCACATACATACACAAAGAGAAACAAAAAATATAGCCTTGAATATTGATATCTAAAACTGACTTCAACAAAAGACAAAATAAATCTCCCTGAAAGTCATTTCCATTTGTCCAACTGAAATGATCAAATTATTCTTTAGATGAGATACATGGAGAGCCTCATCCTCAGACATGCTATGTAGACATCAATTTGGCAATACCTTCCAAACTTACAAAGATGAATCCTCTGGCCCAGACACATCAATTCTACAAATGTATCTCAGAATTACACTTCAAGTGGGCAGATCGTGGAATAAATTAGTGGATAATCTTGTGTGTGATAACCAAATATTTGAGGAAAACCCAACATGTTTTGGGAGAAGAGTAGAATCGGAAGTGATATAAGGCAGGCCAGAGGAGCAACTTGAACACAGAACGAAGATGTTCAGACGATTAATTAGCAAAAAGACCAAGAAGCAAAACATCTATATTGCATAATATTATGGTGATTAAAATAAGAAAAACATTGAGGTTTAATCATAAGACAGTCCTAAAGAACAGTGTGTGGAGGGGGACAGAATGGCTGGGGAAGGAAATCCCTGGAAGCCACTTCATCTGTTATTATGCTCATTCCTGAAAAGGTACCAGTTTAAAACAAATAAAGTTTTTTAAAATGCCTCTGCAGCTAGCTGGAGAGATGGCTCAATAGTTAAGAGCACTTGCTACTCTTCCACAAGATCTCAGTTTGGTTTCCAGCACCTATATCATAGAGATCCCAACAGCCTATAACTCCAGAGTCAGAGGATCTGACACCCTTTCCTGGCCTCTGTAAGTACTGGTAAGCAATACATAACACACACACACACACACACACACACACACACACACTCATACTTATAAAACTCCTTGTTGGTACTTTACATGATATAGATGTAGAAAAGAATTGCCTGAATAGAACTTGCCCAAGAATTGAGGTCAACAATTAACAAGTGGGACTTCATAAAACTACTAAGCTTCTGCACAACCAAAGTAACAATCATCCAAGGGGTGGGGGGACACCTATATATGAAAGATGACCTTTGCCAGCTGTACAACTGACAAGAATGACTATCCAGAAAATATAAAGAATTCAAAAAATAAGTAAATGATCAATTCAAAATATGTGTGTGGGAGCTAAAGGAAATTCTCAAAAAAAGAAAAAAATAGCTAAAAAATATCTCAAAAAATGTTCATCATTTCTAGCAGTTAGAGAAATGCAAATCAAACAACTTTGAGATTTCATTTTACCCCTGTCAAAATGGCCAAGATCAACCAAATAATGGAAAATAAATGTTGGAGGGGAAAGGAAACATATTTTCTGCTGATGGAATTACAACCTGGTGCAACAACTTTAGACACTGGTGTGAATTCTCAAAAAACTAAAAATAAGTCTACCATATTGCCCAGCTACACAAGTTTTTAGCATATTCCTCAAAGACTAGATGGCTTACTCCACAGAAACTTAACTCGGCCATGTTCATTGCTACTCTATTCATAATATCTAGGAAATAGAAATGGTCTAAATGTACTTGGACCAAGGAATTAATAAGAAAAATGTGGTACACATACACTAGCGAATACTATTCAGCTGCAAAGAAAAATAAAGTCATGAAATTTGTAGTTAAGATGGATAATGGTGGTGTACACATAATCTGAGCACTTAGGAGATAGAGGCAGGCAGATCTCTGAATTTGAGCCCAACCAGCCTGGTCTATAGAGTGAGTTCCAGAGAATCCTGTCTCCAAAACAATCTACCTTTTTTTTTAAAAAAAAAGACAAAGAAATTTGTAGAGAAATGTGTGGAACTAGAAAAGACCATATTGAGTGAGGTAAGTCAGACCAATAAATATAAGCATTGTATGTTCTCTCTCATCTGGTACTCCTAGCACTGAATCTTAGCTCTGAGTACATATCTTTCAGTAACTATAGATATAGAAAAGTAAAAACAAACCATTCCTTGGGGCAGGGGAGCAATAGAGAGTTAGATACAAATGAGCCTATGAAGGATATGGGAAAATTAGCAGGGGGATTAATTAGGGAGGGAAAGTAAATAAATATAGGAAAGAGAGGGCAAAATAATAATAAGAACATTTAAAAGCATCATAAGGAATCACAGTATCAACTATCTAAAAAAATAACTACAAGACATATAAGTTGGTGTATAAATATACATAAATAATACAATAAAAATTTCTCATTTGGGCTGGCAATCCTTCCTCTAAGAGCCAAAGACTATCTATCAAAAACTTCACACTAGGCACAAGAAGCTGTCTTCTGAGCTGTTAGTCAAGGTTGTTCAAGAGACTCGCACAACATTTTAGGCTATTCTATTGTCCCAGGTTGCCCCAGAGATGGAAGGTAAGTCCTTATTGCTGAAGACATCATGCTTTTCAGAAACAGAGACTCCTGAGCTGAAACTGACCTGAAAGCCTCCTCCTTAAGGACTATATTTCATGGTACCAGATGGTGCCATACATGCTTGGAAATAAGGGAAGCAACCAACAGTTTTACCTAGTTAGGATGCTTATGAATCACAACAATTCCCATGACATGATAACCGAAGGGTAAAATAGTGGTATAAAGCCTTACGTGATATCCAACTGCTCTTTAATTAGACTTAAGGAAGACCCACTGGAGGCTAGAGAGATGGTTGAGAGGTTAAGAGCACTGGCAGCTCTTCCAGAGGTCCTGAGTTCAATTCCCAGCAACCAACCACATGGTGGCTCACAACCATCCATAATGAGATCTGGTATCGTCTTCTGGCCTGCAGGAGTATAAGCAGACAGAACACTGTATACATAATAAATAAATAAATCTTTAAAAAAAAGAAAGAAAAAGAAAGACCCACTCAACAAGAAGAAAACCATAATTGGCAACTGAAAGCTACCCAACCACACAAACAGCTTTCCAGCTAGTGAAGTTATGGATCTTAGAGGACCTCCTACAACCACACTTTGATAAACTAACACAAGCCCTAAGGACATTGTAATTTTTTTTTATACTCATGGATAAGTATATTCCTCACACCTAATTGGGAAAACTTCTCTTTGCAACAGACTATTATAGAAAACCATAGCCAGTCAAAATTCAGAGATGTGGAGCCCAGTCCCAGTGCATACATCTACAATTCAACTTCCATACCTAAGGGTCAAGGAACATTGTCAAAGATGGGACAGAAAAACTAGAAGAGTCAGAGGAGCATGGAGCTTGGTGTGATATTGTATCTCCTTGGAATTGCAGAAGACAAACCCTATATAAAGGATTACCAACATGACTTCCTAAACATGAACTGACAAGGGTAAAAACAATTTTAGAAATGGTAACATTAATGAAGGAACGCTCATGAAGCTTTAACTCTATGCATACACACACACACACACACACACACACACACACACACACACACACACACCAAACTACAGGCAACTAAGGGATGCTAAGAGTGGGAAAAAAATCTTCCTCAGGGAAGAGTACATCAATTTGTTTACACAACACCAAATGGTCAGCCCTGAAAACATATACACAAAAGTAACATGATACTGATTGATATTGTTTTATTTAGGTATTTAGGAATATAAATTTATATATATGGATATGCATGTGTGTGTATGTAACAAAAATTAATGAAAAAAGCAGCCATCAATTTGTAAGAGATGAAAAAGAAGGGGAAAGGATGTAATTATACTATAATCTCAAAAATTAAAAAAAATGCCTTGGCAGGTGGTAAGTCCAGAGTAAGTGAAGCCAGGGGGTTACAAGGACTGGGTGTACCTTTGGCTCCATGAGCCTGAGTGGTCTGTTCAGGGTTCTAGAGTAATGGGAATAGTGGGACAAGTGATTCTTTAGGAAAGAAAAAGAGGAATCCATTTCCATCTAGCCAGCTTGGTCAGAAAAGCCAGGGGCTTCTAGTGGCAGGCTCTTTAAATATTGGTGTTTATTTGCATAAACAAAAACCTTGGAACTTCTCTGCCTAACAGAGAGACAACTTGGGTCTCAACAAGAAGACTAGATCTAATTATAAGAGTCAGTTTCATGATTCTAATTGAATCTTATAATCTTATGGTCCTTAATCACAGCTACATAGTGTATTTAACAAGGCCACTTAGAAGATAGGCATCTGTGATTCAGAGAGGGGTGAGTCTCACTCTTAACCCATCTAACTGAAGTGAGATATGAGCTCTGACAAGTCTAAAAAAACTTCTCAACACCAAATCAAAGCCAGAATTAAAACCCAACTCTTCACTTTCACTTTGTTTTGAAATTTATTTTGCAACTTGTCAAGTTGTTACTTTTTTGTATGTATGCATAGGTTTGTGTGTATGTGTGTATGTTCAGGTGTGTATTTGTGGTTATAGGTATTTGTGAACATGTGTATGATACATTCCGACATACCAGACAAAGCTTAACACTGAAACAATATCTCTAAAACCTTGCTTATTCACACAATATTTTAAGGCTACAACATGTCATTTCCTATCTGTAATGTTATTTCTTCCCTTAAAAGCAGTTTGATCTAAGAAAGTTATCTCAGTCAGTGAAGCATTCACCTTGCAAGCACCAGAACTTTCAAGCCCCAGGACCCCCAAGACATAAAAGGTGAATATGGTCATGTGTTCTTGTAATCTCTGTGCTACAACTCCTCATTCTTAGAAGTATTTGGGGTAATCAGGTCCTAAAACCATGAGTTACAGAAAGTATTCAATTACTTTGACATTAGCCATCTTGTCACATATATTTCAGTTTACCAAAGAACTGATAGATGCTATTTTGGTTGAAATTAGCTACTAAATAAATTATAATCTTTTTTTTTTGCCGAAGCTGCTGCTTTGAATGTTATTACCATTGGATTCCAAAAATCAAAATGCAACAAGACTATTTCATGCTGCAATCAGATTGGAAAGTAAGAGGCTTTGGTTTGAACAAATGTCACAACAGATATGAGAGATGATATCTCGTGAACCGTGAACATGGAACCTTTGTAATGAAAGCATTGCCCAATTAACAGGAAGAATAAAGTTTTGTTGAAATGAACTTGAGAGAAGCTGTTAAAAGAAGCAGGGCCCCAAACACAAAACGATGGCATGCTCTGTACAGAGTCTCATCCTTTGGCATGGAAGCAGACTAGTCTATACCTTCCCTGGTTTCAGCAATGTAGCCAATGACATGCATCTTTCATACTATGGAAAAGGCCCCAGATTCCACATTTTCAAATCAGATTTAAAAGAGTTCTTTTTAAAAATAATATTTTTATTCTTTGAAAATTTCTTACATGTGTACAAACTATCTTGATCATCCATGCCACACTCCTCCTTTCTATTCCCCCTGCCCCACAACAAATCTCCCTCCCTACTTCATGCCCTGCCTATATGTACACATACACAACTGGCTGCTTTGTGTGCAACAGCCATGGCATGCCAGAAGAGAGCATTTCACAGCACTCTTCCATTCATCCAACTCTTACATCTTCCGGCCACCCTTTCGTGATGTCCCTGAGCAGAGAGGAGATGGGGTTGACAAAACTTGTCCCATCACTGGCTGAACACTCACTGTGGCATTGTTCTATATTATTTATGGTGGTGGTTAACTTTTCTCCTCTTAATAAAACCTAGGAAACAACTCACTAGAAGCTGTAAGCACAAAGATTCTACATGGAAGTGGCCCATCCTGAGCATTAAGGTGACCACTGTCACTGTGGGTGATAGGA
Organism: Peromyscus maniculatus bairdii; assembly: GCF_049852395.1. Lineage (NCBI taxonomy): Eukaryota > Metazoa > Chordata > Mammalia > Rodentia > Cricetidae > Peromyscus > Peromyscus maniculatus. The sequence goes on from NC_134862.1 coordinate 16,309,666, forward strand.
GAGTTACAAAGAGATTCTGTGCTTAAGATCTGCTGGAACTGTTCCACTTGGGCCCGGGCAGATGGCTCAGTAGTTAAAGTGTCTGCAGCCCAGGTGTGAGGGCTGATGTTGGGATCCCCAGAATCCACATAAAGCCAGACAAAGTAGAAAGAGAACACAATCCCAGTGTTTCTATGATAAGATGAAGGAAGACCAGGAGACACCTTGGAATCTCAAGGGCCAGCTAGCCTGGCATCTGCAGAAGAGGACAAGAGACCCTGTCTCAAACATGATGGAAACAAAAACCAGTACCTAATGATGGCTTCCGACCTCCACACACACATCTTACCATATGTGTACCCACACACTGTTTCACCCAGGCACCCCCACATACACACAGAGATTAAAAAAACAAAACACTTCATCAAGCAATGCTTAAGCTCTACCTACTTCTGAATTTACAAATGTACAACCCTCTTTATTTAAACCAACTTGGCAAGATGTCTGTTATTGCAGATAAAACTAAGCAAAAAGGCACCTTCCCTGAGAATTAATAGTAAGATATTCAGTAGCAGAGTGGGAAATCAACTATGTCCAAAGGAATTAGAGTATTAAGAGAAACAATAGCAGAAGTCAGAATCAAATATGCATTGTGGAAGATATATGCTGCTGTCTGGAATTCCTTACTCTTGATGGCTTACGTGCATTTGAGAAACCTGGCATGTAAAAGACAAAGGCACAGAAACTGTACCCTTGAGGGAACAGGTTATTGTTTGGGTGAAGTCAAGGATATGGCAGTGCACACAGAGTAAGAGGCATGGGTAGAGATGAAAGACAACACCTTGACAGCAAAGTACCCAGACCCAGAAGTTGTCTTGGAGTCTCAGCTGAGAGAGGAACATGACATACATTTTTTATTTGCCTTAGAGGCAACTTCAAACTCTTAAAAGGTGCAACAAAGAGTGAAGAAAGCCATTGTTTCTCCACAATAAGGAAGCATTACCTTCTAAACTGGAAACTACATAGGCTCTCATCTCACTCATTACAAAGAGTCTAGCTGAATCAAAAGTGATCACAATTCCCACCATGGAGAAATAAGGAAGCCGTATATCATGACAATTCAGAGACTATCTAAATTGAAATTGTGATTTAAGAAGTGACCAGCAGTGACTATGAGAACTGAATCAACAGGAAGGAAATAAATGTTGATGTAATTGCATGAGACATAGACTCATAAATTCAGATTTTAGCAAAAACAATTCCATAAATGAGGTAAATGTACAATTGCTGTCCAGAAGTATGCAGTTTAGAATAACTGAGATTTTCAAGACGGCATAAAGGAAAAGAGCAAAGCAAACCCAGCACTTTCCCTTTTACCTACATCTATTGGAGAAATTATTTTGGCCACTCCACGTAGTTAAAAGGATATTTATTTAATGGCGTAACTCACAAAATAAGTAATAGGTAGGTCACAGGGTCTGGGGAAGGTGTATTACAGTCCAGCGGTGTTCTCTGGAGCTCTGCTCAGTCAGCCTCCACCGTTCAGCGTCCTGGCACAGAGAGAGTGCACAGAGTGAGCGCTGGCCCATCCAGCTCTTGGGTCTCCCGGCACCTCCCCTGGCCCCGCCTCATAGGTGAGACAGTTGCCAGAGTCTCAATGGGGGTTGGAACTTCCAGATCCAAGCTGGAATGGCTACCCACTACACACATCTTTCAGTTATATTGGTAGCTATGCACATGTGTGCCTAAGGATCTATCTTGAGATGAAGATAAACTTGGAAAAGACAACTCCATGATGAAATTGAAAAAAGATAACTTCATAGATGTTTGCTTGTTATAGTGTACAATATCCAAAGACGCCTCTGATGATAAATGTTTAGCTCAAATGAGCAGATTTAACTACTATGTATTTATGAAAATTGTGTTTCTGAATAATTTTAGATGTGAAATTGGCAAGATATTGGAAACATTAATATATATGGAGTGTTAATAAAGTTTGTGCTTATGCATATGCTATATGTGTATGTACCTTGTGGAGATGTTATTTGGGGGAGATTCATTCTCTCTCTCTCTCTCTCTCTCTCTCTCTCTCTCTCTCTCTCTCTCTCTCTCTCTCTGTGTGTGTGTGTGTGTGTGTGTGTGTGTTCCTTACCTTCCATCTTGCTTGTGGCAGGATTTCTTGTTGTTTGATGCTGTGTACCCCAGGCTAGCTGGCTCATGAGCTTCTGGAGATTATCCTCTCTCTGTGTCCCATCTTGGCTTAGGAATCCCGAGATTCCATGTATGGGTTGTTGTATATCCTTTACATGGGTGCTGGAGGTGTAAACTCATGTCTCCATACTTGTGAGAAAGGCACTTTTCCCACTGAGATGCTTCCTTAGCCTAAGGGCATTTTTTTAGTTTATGGTGGTTACATATCAGAGGGATTTGGTGTTTTATTTAGATTGAAAAATGAATTATTAAGTTGAAAATATGAAATAAACTTTGAATGAGATATTTTAGGAAATAATTATATTGGAGATTGAGAATAATTATACCTAGGCTAATATATTTATATTGTGATGAAATAAGAAGGAGTGTTTTTGTAGCAATAACAAAAGTCAAGATTTTAAACTTTTTATCATATACAACTGTCTATAGATTCAAAAAAATTGAACTCATGTGATCAATAACTACTGAACTTCAAATCATAACGAGTGTAGTCGCTTGAAACAATATCTCAGTTCATGCCCTTTTCCATATATATTGCCATTGTATGTACTGCATATTTCAGAGGAAGACAGTACTATTCTGCTTTTTTTTTGTCAATAATAAATTTACTTATTTAAAAAAAATCCAAATGCTGGCATTGTTCAGAAAATTTTGACAGGTTTATTTATAATTTTTAAAAAGTTTAACTGTTGAAATGTGTTCACTGAAACATTTTGCTTGCAGTAATGCTTTACATCTTGCATTTCTCTTAAAAATTCACACACAAACGAAAATGGAAAAACTGCCAATACCTGATTCCTGTCCCCTATTTTTCCACATGCAATCATATACTTAGGTACATTTTGACACCATGGAAAAAATATCTAACATTCAGAACTACTGATAACAAGAAGAAGAGGAAAAAATTTTTTGAGAATGAAATGTTTCCCCTCATAGTGTATGCTTAAGCACATTCTCCACGTATGCGGCATGCTAGCTGGATATCTTTTGGCATAATTGTTACACGTTTGGCATGGATAGCACACAGGTTGGTATGTTCAGAAAGGTCAACCAGCTAGGCCTCACTTTCCTCCTGCAAAGCATCAATAGCTGTATTCTGGAAGCGCAGATCTGTTTTGAAGTCCTGAGCAATTTCTCACACCAGATGCTGGAAGGGAATCTTGCTGTTCTGCTAAGAAATTGAGAACTATGTGATTATATAGCAGAGATGGACCAAAGTTGGTTCTCATTTACCAGGAAGCACAAATTACAGACTATAAAGTATACACAAGTGAGTAAAACAAGAATTTTAGGCAAAATTATCATGCAAATTAGCCTAATGAGTTCCTGTTCTGACTTCTGACTTCCTGACTTCTGACTTCCTGACTTCTGACTTCCTCCTGTTCTGACTTCCTGTTCTGACTTCTGACTTCCTGTTCTGACTTCTGACTTCCTTTGACTTCTGACTTCTCCTGTTCTGACTTTCTGTTCTGATTTCTGACTTCCTCCATTCCATTGACTTCCCTTTTTCCTCCTTAATCCTTGTTCATAATCTAAATGGTAAGATATCAGACAGGAAGAGGCATGGAAAATCAGCCAGACTTGCCCCAACAGAAAAGAGCTCCCTGAGAACTGCACACAAGTCTCCAAACTCATCTAGAAACAGCTGAAAAAACAGGTTCATATTAGAACTGGGAGAGGGAACATGCTACAAGGTCCTGGAGCATCATGGAAAACACACACAAAACCAAGGAAAAATTGCAAACATGACAAAGGTATTTCAGGATGATCCAGGAGTCAACTGAAAAAAGGCTACACAAACCAGAAAAAAAATGAAAAATAAAATAAATCAAAGTCATAGTGTATTATTTTTACCAGACCACAAATTAGCTCTCCCTGAATCCACCCTGCCATGGATGAATAATTGAATGACAAACAGTGGGCGAAGAAGCAGCTCTCCCTACAACAGAAGCATGGGGAACAGGCAAAGTAGGAAATAACACTGACAGCACCACAGTCATACTTTTTCACACAAGACTCATTCGTAAATGAACTCATTAGTGCACATAAATTTGAGGAAAGATGAGACATTGGTTAATGTTAAAGCATCTCTCCAGGGATGTTTATTAATTACAAGGGAAAAATTAGTCATTTTATTATTAAGGAAACCCACAGACCTCTAAACTAATTTAAAATTTAAACAGCTCATGTTTGTATTCCCAGCTCTGGGGAGGTGAGGCAGATGAGTTTGAGAGGCTTTCTGGATAGCCACATTAGTAGCATTGCTGAGCTTTAGGCCACAACAGAGACTCTGTTTCAAAACTTTGGGAGAAGTCTAGGGAAAAGACATAACAGATAAATGAGCTTGGTGCCTAACCTAACCTGTGGTAGAAGGAAAGAACCAAGTCCCACAAGTTGTCTTGTGATTTCATGCATTCTGACATGTATGCAAAATACACACACACACACACCTATCACATAATACAATAAATATATAAAATATAACAAAAATAATTAAAGAAAAATCAAGATGGAGAGAACCACGATGGCACTGGCGGCCGGTGGTGGCCTGAGTGTCATACTTCAAGGTCTCTGTAGTGGTTGTGGAGGCTGTAGCCTTGACCAAGGGCTCCATCTCTTCCTAGAGTGAGTGCTCCAGCAGAGGGAGGACCACTGTGAGGAGAGGGGGCTCTGAGGAATGGTGAGAGAACAGTCCTCGTGCCCAGCAGGCACCGAAACTGGGATCACTAAGAAACAGATCCTGGTCTGTCTTTGTCCCTCCTCCCTGGGCTGGGGGGGGAGGGGCAAAGACAACACTGCCCTCCCCACTGAGTACCTGGGCACCATGGGAAGTGGTAAGTAGATGGTGGGGTGATGAGAGAGAGAGAAGTGAACTAACAGGTGGTGAAGAAGGGAGCGGTTTGTGCACTATGAAGTGAAGCTGAACAGGAGATGTGAAGGCAGTTGCTGCTGTTCCTGCTCCTTGGGAAAAGGGGAATTATGCTGTCCATCAATAGTCAGTAACAAATGCAAGTGCTGTGGGCCTATACCTTCTTCCTTTAAGAAAAACAACCACTGCGTGAGTCACTCTGACTCCCAGAGCCACATCCTAGCCCAGAAAGAAGAGCAGCAGTGCCTATAGAATAGAGATCACAACTGACTGGACATGCCCTGCTGTGTTTACTTCTCGTCATTGGCCTAGCTGCTAACATCTCTATTTGGTTGTGGTAGCGGTTCAACCATGAGACTGGGTGACTCTGTGTTGAATTACAGTTTCACTGTGTTGCATCTATCTTTGGCCAGAGATTTATTTCCTTTGGGTTGGACAAACACTTGAAGACACTGAGAGGCCCAACCCACTGCCACACAGAGTGGGCAGGAAGAAGACATCCAGAGATGCTACCTAGCACTTGGCCGGCCCACAGCACAAGCCACTATGATGTACAGGTATGGGGTGAAAAGATGGAAGAGAAAGAGAAGCTTTAGCACTATGAAGAGAGGCAGATGTGGAGACTCAAGGATGGAGAGGAACAGCCTGATGTGAGTAACCTGCAAAGCCAACTGAAGTCACGGTGAAGTCCTGACCTATGCTGCCATTAAGGACCAGATCTGGGTCAGTGGCCCTGCAGCAGCAGAGGTCTGTGTTGATGTCCATGGCCCATGTTACACCAAAGGCCCTGTGGATGTCCTGTCTGGATTGCCACTTGGGATCATGTTGATATGCAAGGGCTGCACAGAGTTGGCCCTGCCCCTCACTGGCTGCAACACTTGGGAGAGCTGTCCCTGCACCTCTCCTGGGCAGCACAGTACAGCAGACTATGTTGGTGGGGAAACAAGTGAGCCGGCCCAAGGGTGTGAGCAAGGGAGAGCTGGCCCCATGAGCAACAGAGAGATGTTCCTCCCCTGCCCCTCACCACCTGCCGCAGGAAGGATAGCGGCCTTGGGAGCAAGAGAGCAGGAGTGCTGGTCCTGCCCTTCACCAGTTGCAGCAGATAGAAGAGAGGGCCCCTCACCTTGCCTGGACAACACAGCAAAGCTGGCCATAGTGGTACGTGTGTGGATGAACCAGAAGGACTGGCCCTGCCCTTTGCTGCCTACAGCACTGGGTGAGCAAGAGGGACAGTGCTGGAGAGCTGGCCCTCAGGGTGAGCATGCAGGAGAGCTGGCAGGCTGACCAACACAGCTGCTACCTGGGCCCAGATCCAGGGCTTAGTTAGCCCACCCCAACATCTACCCCATCTTTGAACTGCTGGAGCACGTGAAGGGGCAGGTCCTGCAGATCCAAAGCTGCAGGATCTCCATTTCACAGGACAACAGGATATCCAAGAGGAGACCCAGTGAGGATCCAGAATTGATAGCATAGCAGAAGCCAGAGGCCTCACACCTGACCAATGACTCATCACAATGAACATTTGCCAGTAAAGATATATGGACTAAAGGGTATGCTGTGTGACTCACTGTGATACAATACAGCTTCCATAATGAGATCTTGTTGTTGGTGTTGTAATTTTTAAAAAAAATGGGGGGGAGGGCAGGTGGTGATGGCACATGCTTTAATCCCACCACTCGGAACACAGAGGCAGGTGGATCTCTGTGAGTTTGAGGCCAGCCTGGGCCACAGAGTGAGTTCTAGGAAAAACACAAAGCTACACAGAGAAATCTTGTCTGAAAAAAAACAAAATAAAAACATTTGAGAGGAGAGGAGTTGCAAGGGCAGAGGATGGATACAAAGGGACAAGGAGATGAATGGGATTGGGGTGCATGATGTAAAATCCAAAAGAATCAATAAAAAGTTTTAAAAAATTGAAAAGGTCCTTACACTAGAGACCAGTCTACAATTCTCTTGTATTCCCCGTAACAGTTAACAAAATAACTACTATTATTTCTTTTTAAAAAAATCAAGGCAGATCTAAACTAAGAAATGGCACCCTAGATAAACCTATGATATCTACATGTACACAAAGGGTGGGGGGGAGAGAGAGACAGAGAGAGAGACAGAGACAGAGAGACCAATTAACTCACTAATAACAAAGCTTACTAGTATCCTGATACCACAAAACAAAGCATTCCTGTAGCACAATGCCATTTCTCTGGAATTCTTGACAAATCTAGAATGATTTAATCTAATTAATTTAAAAAATTAAGACTCAACTAGAGTGACATTAACAGTGCACTGATCAGCAGGTTCTTTTTCAATCAAAAAGGACAAGGAGAAACTGAGTGACTGCCACACAGTAGAGAAATCATGGCCTCTGGTGTTGCAATGGGTCCTGGAATCCTGACAGAGAAGGTGGGGGTAATGTACGAGAAACTTGAAAACCAGGAAGGATTTAATAATAAACTTGTTTAGGAAATACAAAGTTATACAAAGCAGAATTTAGCTCAAGGAGACTTGCCTCCAATATGAAAGATAAGTAATGTACTAACTAGTCATGTTAGAAACTGCAAAGAAGATAATTTTGTGCAATGATTGAAGTCCAGATGTGCTGATAAATTTTTTGCTACTGTTCATTCACAAAGATTGATCTCCAGTTAAGCTCCATCCCCACAACAAAAGGAGACAACATTCTCTTACAATTATTCATTAGGCCCATCCTCAAATCAAGGAATATGATTCTAACAGGCACCTCCAGTGGGCAGCCCAGGGACACAATCACTCTTAAGTCCTCATCCCTGTGCCCTTATGTGGAAAAGCATAATTCTTCCAGGTTGTCAGGATGAACCTGGGTAACAACTATTAGAAAATAACAACACTGGTGTACTTAAATAACTCTGGCACCTTCCACTGTCCAAGTGGCCAGACTTGCAGTCTTCTTCCTCTGTTTAGATTTTTCAAAGTCTAACCTGGGCTAGTGACCTTAGAGAGACTTAAGGAAGATCAAATATGTGGGATGTGTAAGCCTAAGGTGTGTGTGTGTGTGTGTGTGTGTGTGTGTGTGTGTGTGTGTGTGTGTGTGTGTGTGTGTTTGTGTGTGTCTTAGTAAAATCTTCTATAGAAGGCCAGTTTTTTTTGGGGGGGGCATCAGGTAGAGCAGGACACATCCTATGTTAAAGAGCTTTTCTTTACTAACCTTTAAGTGTGCAAAGTGCTTTCTCACTGTGAAGACTATTAATTGTAGAATTGTGGAGACAGAAGAGACAGTAATAGGAAACTGTAGCGTGTAGGGGAGGGATGGAAGCAGGAACAGCTGGCGTCAGCATCATTTCCTGCCTGTGTTCTTAGGTAAAGTGTGACTGCTACGGATGTTTGCAGAATGCTGTACAAACTTAGCTTGTGTGGTTTTATTTTATGTTCTTCATTTGCATGTGCATTTGTCAATACATGCATATTTCCATGTGTTTTGGCACATGTGTGTGGTGGTGTGCACACACATATGTACAAGGGCATCTGGCAGTCAGAGGTTGACATCAGGTATCTGCCTTGATCAATTTTTCCTTTTTATTTGTGGAGTCAGCATCACTTCTGAAGTTGGACATCAACAATTTGGCTAGTCTAGTGATCTATCTGGCTCTGTGATCCCATCTCTGCCTCTGAGAGCTGGTATCACATGAGTGCTCCACATTCACCTAGATTTTAAGGATCAGAACTCTGCCTCTCACATTTTGGTAGCAAGTGCTTTATCCACTGAGCTATCTCCCCAACTCTTAGGTGCAAAATTATTCCAACATTTAAACATTAAAAAGTATATGTCATTCTAGAGTTTATGTTCTAAGAGACATGCAGTAGCCCTGCTTAAATTAGAGCTGGTGTCCACACAACACTCCTAGGGTATTAATAGATGATTTCTCCTGAACCAAGTCCAGACAGAATCACAAGGTCATCCTGACCTTGTCCTGCTGATTACATTGGAATTGGCTTATAATAGATCCCAGATTCTCTGATTTTCATAAGAAAGAAATGAAGCTGACAAGAAAGAATAAGGAGATGTGATGAAGGAACCTGGTCTTCAAAATTAACTTGGAGACTTGACTTAAAAATTCATATTAAGAAAAGTCATATGTAATTAGAGTTTTTAATATCACAACAGCCTTTTAGACCCATATGGAAATGAAAAGAAACTGCCTGCCATGAAACTGGGTGAAATAAAATGTGATTGACAGCTGCCATTGATTTATCATAATTAAACTTTCTTTATTGGAAATCTATAATGAAGCAAAAGTAGCTTTTTTATTTTATTCCCAAAGGCAGATATGGGAATAGGAATAGAAATTACTAGAACATAAATTTGGGCTACCATGAGTAGTTTTTGAAGCACTGGCTCCCAGGTAAATAAAGATAGTCAAAGTAATGAACAGATCCTTTTGAGGTAAGAAAATACTTAGTGTGTTTCATAGGAAGTGTGTGTGTGTGTGTGTGTGTGTGTGTGTGTGTGTGTGTGTGTGTGTGTGTGTGAAAGAGAGGGGGGTTATGTGTGTGGTGTGTGGTATGTTTGTATGGGTATGGTTGTATAGGTATGTCTTACGTATGTGAGGGAGGTAATTACAGTGTGTATGTGGACGTGTTTGTGTGTTATGTCTGGTGTGGTATTTGGGGATATGGGTATGTGTGTGGATGTGGTGTGTTCATATGTGTAAGCCCAGGTGTTGGCAGGTGCATGTGCACATGTGAGATTGTGTGGAACCTAGGGGTTGATATTGGGTGTTTACTTCAATAGTTCTTCACCTTATTTCGTAGTCCATTCTTTACTGAATCTTGGGCTTACTGGTTGGCCCATAGACTCCAGGAATCCATTTGTTTCTACTTCCTCGGTATCCCCTTTTCATGTGGGTTTTGAAGATTTCAATTCGGGTCCTCAGTTTGAGTGACAGGCAGTTTACTGATTATGCCATCTCCCCAGGCTTTGGTAAGAAAGTTTCAGCATCTCTGGGGCTGCATTGAAACTAGAATGTGGGCCTGTGCTGACCTTACTGTATGCACTTGGTGTGAGTTTATACGTTTGGACTTCATACAAAGATGTACTAACAATGGGATTGTTGGAAAACTGTCTGAGGGGTGGCAGCTCATGGTTGAATAAATTTCTGTTTATGAACATACTTCTACATGTTAATATCCACCTCTTCCTATTTTTAACAAGGTCCTTACTTTGGTGTGAAGATCCACAAGGGCCAAGGTGGGCAGACTCTTTCTGCTAAGCTTAAAAAGGTAACGAGGAATGGCTCTGAGTGCTTCTGTCAGTCAGGCTTCCGTTTCCAGAGAAGTGGTGGGAAGTTGCTGGTTGATTCTCCTTCAACTCATTTCCTGTATTTAGATGGAACTATTGACACCCGTAGACAGGTTTCTCCTGAGGCTTAGGGGCTGGGAGGGGAAGTGAGACAGAATCTTGTATCTGAACCAAAATCAATTTAAGATGTTGAATCATTAAAGTAAGAAATATGAGGTATTAAAATCAAAGTCTGCTAGTAGAAAGAAGTGGGGAAATGTTTGTTAAAGGCCTCATGGCTGCCTCAGAGCCATTGCTAGCAAGGTTTTAGATGGCAGTGGGGTGGGACACTGACGCTCCCTAAAAAGCGCCTATCCACCTCTGGACATACTATGCCAAGGATCTGGTTCAGTGGAAGGACTCGGTCTTCAAAAGAGTTCCTTCCTATGTATTTAAATGCTAGGGGTGGGGGGAGTCATCAGTTACTGAAAGGATAAACGAGGAACGTCATAGGTGCAAGCACTGAAAATATTATAAAGGCAAATTGTGTTAACAACTACCAGTAACTCCTCAAATTGGGACAATGTGTCTTTCAGAAAAACACAAGTCACTAGGGAAAAATAAGAATTCAGTTTCATGACATTTTATGGTTATCAAAAAGTGAAGTGTCTACAAATCGAACATTTTTGTAATTCCAGGAAACATAGAAGGTTATGAGCTGTATGTATGATTCACGAAAAGAAATTCCACATGTGTCTTATGTGCAAATACTCTACAATGGCTTGATTCAAGTGGGCCCCTGGGCTGAAAGGACAGAACATGAGCCTTCAGAACATAGTCAGTGCAGTCTATGAGGCAACTAGTTGATGGGAATTCCTGAGAACTGTGAATCCCTGGAGCCAGAGCCCCCTGACGGGTACTAGAAACTGAACTAAGGTCCAATGGAAAAACAAGCACTGTTAGTATCTCTTCAGTCCCAGGATTATTTTTAATGGAAACAAAGGCTTAGGCGGAACTATGTGATGTAATTTGACTGCATTTAATATCCCTTTAAAGATATGTATATATCCATACATCAATTACACATATACATGCATTTTAAAGGCTTTTTAACACTTATAGCTAAAACTTCATTGGGCTGGAGAGATGGTTCAGTGGTTAAGAGCATGGACCTCTTCCAGAGGTTCTGAGTTCAATTCCAAGCAACTACATGGTGACTCACAGCTGTTATGGTGGGATCTGATTACTTCTTCTGGTGTGCAGGCATGCATGCAGATAGAGTACTCATATATAGAAAATAAATTAATTAATTTAAAAAACACTTTATCATGGTCACAAAAGGCTGAGAATTCATTCCCCAGAATAAAGTATACACAATTTTTCAGTTTTCAAAAGTGGCACAGGAGAGTCAAGGCAGTGGCCCAGTGGGTAAAGGCACTTTCAGCCAAGCACAGGAACCTGTTTGACTCCAGGGACTGACATGGTGGCAGCAGGGAACCAGCTATTGTTCTCTGAATTTCACTCCTGGGGAATGGTACACATGTACACCCACACAGAACAAACAAATGAATAAATGATATCAATGAAAAATTAAATGCATTGAAAGCAGCTAATTATTTATTAAGTAGGTGTTAGAGAAGTATAGAAGAATAGAAGTAGAATTGGTTGATTGTCCCTCCACCAACCCTACCATTTCCTAACAGCAGGATTTTGGAGATAACTATTTTTAATATATTTTGTGTGTATTTTTCAAGACTTCTCTACATGTACAATCATGAAATTACTATGAACAGTTTCTCAGGACATGAACCTGATCTTAAGTGACACAGAACTATAAATATAAAGCAATATATATTTTCAAAATCTTTCCTTTCACTGTATGCATATGTTTCTGATTTTTTAAATAGATACTTAAAACAACATTATATGTTTATCATGGTTACTGGGAAGAACATCTCAATGAGGAATTATTTAGAACAGGTTGGCCTGTGAGAATCTCTAGGGAACTGCTTTGTTTGCTAATTGACACAGCCCATGGTAGGAGCAAGATTCCCAAGGTTGGGCCATATCTATGTAGGAATGATGAAAACTGTCTGAGACCCAGCTAGTCAACAGCATGGACTCATTTGATGACTTAGAATTGTATGCTTAATGAACACTTTTCTCCCCAAATTTGCTCTGACTGGTATGTTTTTATCATAGCAGCTGAAATACAAGAACAATCTTTCTTCTTCTCCTTCTCCTCCTCCTTCTTCTCCTCTTCTTCCTTCTCCTTCTCCTTCTTTTTCTCCTTCCCCTTCTTCGAATCATCCTTGATTTGGGAAAAGTAATGTTGATGTAATTAGGTATTTGGATTTGAAACACAGTGTGTACCTGATCTTAGTGAATGGGGCTGTATGTGTTCCCTGTTACTAATGAGGGAGACACTGTGATTTAGAATTTGCATATCAGCTTGCCTGTTTTTGTGAGATGTTACTTTTTGGAAAAGTAGTGCTAAACTCGGAGACTGTTGATGTCCATGGACATCCTTAGAGTCAATTTACAAATTTAGAAAACAAAGCAACTTTTGTCTTGGGAGATGGTGCAGTCAGTGAAGGGCTTGCTTCACAGGCACGAGGACTTGAGTTTGAATCCTTAGCACCCACATAAAAAGCTGGGCATGCTAATATGTTCCTGTAATCTCAGCATAGGTAGAAGACATGGAAAAGTCCTGGGGACTTGCTGGTCAGCCTGTCTTGACAATCTGAAAGCTGCAGGACCAATGAGAGATCCTGTCTCAAAAAATAATGTGGAAAGCAATAGAGGAAAACACCCAGAAATCAACCTCTACTTAAAAATTATACTACACACACACACACACACACACACACACACACACACACACACACACATTTATAGGGGATTGAGGGATTTATTAGCATGCCTTACAGGCTATGGATCAATCAAACAATGATTTTCTCAGCACCAAAAGGCCAAGAATCCCATAGTTGTTCTGTCTACAAGACTGGATATCTCAGCAGTTCTAGTGTGGTTCTGGAAACCTAGGAGATTTTTGGAGAACTGGTCATCAGTTTACAGTGGAATCTGGAATATTTAGGTTCTTATACCAGTAAAAGAATGTGCCTGTGTCAGGACAGATGAACTTTCTATTTGTGCTAACAGGCAAAATGGACCAGAGCTGTCCAGCACACACAGCATTAGGTTCGTTATGTATTCAGAGCTGCATGCAGTCCAGAGCCTTTCCAGGTCTTCCTAACTCTCCAACACTCTCTCTATAGGTGCATTTGCCTCTGGTCACCACTTACATCAGTCTTTTATTTGTGCCTGAACATGGCTGTGTTCTATTTCATTTTGGGCAGAGCTCACATCCCCAGATCACTTCCCAGAGATCTTTGTTCTGATCCATCAAGGCTCAACTGAAATGTCACTTTCCAGAGATGCCAGCCCTCTATTCCCAAGCTCTTTAGGGAAATGTCACATCCTTTATACTTCATAGAACAGTAGGTGACTCTCGTGTACAACACATATCATTAAGATTATTTGTAATTTTAGAGGATATGTGTTTTCTACATTTCTTCTCAGTGGAGCACACCTCTCCTGAAGACACGGGCTGTTTTGGTGGCTCCTTTCTCCCCAGAGGCTATAATATTGCCCTGCACTCAGCACATCCTTGGAGAATATTGACTGCTGACTCTTGCTTCAAAAGCAGCATCTAGGGGAGTGATTTTTTTCTATTCAATCTTTATTGCAAGTTTGGAAAGAGATAATATAAACCCATGGGAAGGAAACAATGAGCTGTGTGGAGTGTATAATTTAGTTCTGAGGAACAAAAAATGTATGATAAGTGTTGTAAGGAATATGCTTGCTTGTTGGAGACCAAAAAAATCTAAATCCAGGCTCTTTTGGAAACTGAAAAAGACCAAGCCTAAGCTCCTTTGATTAGCAGAGAATTGTAGCCATTGTCTTTCCCTCTCTTTCTTGCTTTAGTGGCATTCCACAGTGTTCCTATGTGCAAGTTCAATGACTACTGGTCAATATGGTGAAAGGATGGATTTGCAAGGAGAGAAACTTGATCAGTGCCCTGCAAATGCACAGACCTGTGTTTGAATCACCAGAAAGCATAAAAAGCTGAGTACAGAAGCAAATAAGTCTGTACAAGCCCAGACTTGTTACTAAGAGATGGGACAAAAAGACAAACGGACCCTAGGGGCCTATGGGGTTAGCTATCCCTGCATGTACAGTAGAAAGAAGTAACTTTTATAAATAAAGTGGAAAAGTGGAAGGCAAGGGCCTGCATAGATAGATAGATAGATAGATAGATAGATAGATAGATAGATAGATACGTGGATAGGTAGGTAGATAGAGGGAGCACATAATACAAAGGATAAAGTTGTAACATTGACATGGAACTAAGGGGATGACTGACTGGATGTGGGGGAAAAGTAGGCATAGAGTGACCCCTGTACCGATTTTTTTAAATCAACTTAATGCAACCCTAAACATACCTGGGAAAAGAGAATTTTAATTGAGGAAATGCTTCCAAAAGAATGGTCTGTAAGCAAGTCTGTGGAGTGTTGTCTTCTTTCATATTGGATGTGTGGTCCCAGCTCACTGGGGGCAGTGCCATCTCTAGACTGGTAGACCCGGGTTGTATAAGAAAGCAGGCTAAGCCCTGGGAAAGAAGCTCGCAAACAGAATTGGCCATGGTTTCTGCCTCAGTTCCTTCTCAGCCTGAAGTTTGAATCACCAGAGCCCTTACTTCCTTCAGTGCTAGACTATGATGTGGAAGTGTAAACCAAGCGAATCCTTCCCTCCATAAATTGCTTTCAGTCATGGAGTTTTATCACAGCAATATAAAAGTAACTAAGACAACCCCAAAGAGTGAACTTGAGGGAAAATCTTCAAACATAGAGCCCATGCAGAGCTGACCTGTGCTGAGCAATGTTGGTAAGGTAAAATGGGCAATGATTATTTTTGCTGAAAGTGTGAATCACCTATTAGACAGAGACAGAGAGGAGCAGTTTATTCACTAGAAGGAGACACCCAGAACCAGAGATGCTAAAGGAGAAGGTGAGGAAGCAGGGTAAAGTCAAGGGCACAGTGTCTGAGTAGCAGCAGAAGCAATGGAGATGTCCAAGTCAGGCAGCAGAGCCTAGGACAGGTTTGAAGCTCTGTTGGCTTGCTTTCTGAGTACTGTTTGTTCTGTAAGGGAGAATTATTATAGCATATTTGGTACCCAAATTAATCACCCAGGAGGCAAAGGAGTCTCATGAGGAAAGGAATCACTGCAAAGACACAGTGGCAGGAAGGGGCTGGCAACCCAGATAGAGAGAACTGTAGGCACTGCCGTCTACACTGGGGATGCAGGCCAAGGAGAGCTTGAATAGGTGGGACCATTCTGCTTGGGTGCTGCCGAGTTCTACAGATTGGAAGGACTCATGCTCTTAGCATGGAACTGAGTGAGAGCAAAGGAAGCACATGTGTTGGAGTAGGGAAGCAGAGAGGAGAATAATAGGTCATACTAAGGTAAGAGGAGATTTTTACCTATGAAAACCATTGCACAGTTTAAATCTCAAAAGATTTGAGTCTTAGCTCATTTTTCCCAGCTTTGTATACATGTATGTGTGTGTATATAGAGATGTATACAAATGTGTGCTATGATACGACCTCTGTTGGTCTTTTCTGTGTTGAACACACAGATTGCAAGCCCAGTACCACTTTGAGATCTTTGGCAGCAGTTAACTCTGCAGCTCACACACGATTGAGCCGGTATGATAATGAGTATTCAGAGATGGGTAATGCCTGGGGGGCATTCATCAACCTAAGACAGAGTGCCTGTGTGGCCTGGGCAGGCGTCTCCATGACTCGGGTAGCGTGACCTGCTGACGTCCAACGCAACCTAAGTCAGAAGCTCATTTTTTAGTAAAAGGGGGACCTGTAGGTTCCTAGCCCTGTTTTGGGTAACTGTTGCCTTGCTTTCTGACTTTGACATTGATATCCTCCCTATGCTAATTCCCTGCCGGGTTCCACCCTCCTGAATGCTTAAGGGAAGTTCCTTGTCTATGTATCCTGCTTAATGGGCAAAACAGCTTAGATGCAAAAACATCGGTAGCAAACTTCTGCCCTCCGGGGTTCTCCCATTGTGCTGTAAGCCTGTATTTAAGACCTCTTCCCTCCTTCAATAAACAACATTCGGCATTAAATAAAAAAAATAAATTAATTAATTAAAAACAAACAACCAAACAAAAAAAGCAAATAAATGAATAAAATAATTCTTTAAAGAGAAAAAAAAAACAAATGTGTGCTATACCATTCTTGGGCATATACCCAAGGAATGCTCAATCATACCACAAGGACACATGCTCAGCTATGTTCATAGCAGCATTATTTGTAATAGTCAGAACTTGGAAACAACCTAGATGCCCTTCAACTGAATAATGGATAAATAAAATGTGGTACATATACATAATGGAGTACTACTCAGCAGAGAAAAACAATGACATCATGAGGTTTGCAGGCAAATGGATGGAACTAGAAAAAATCATCCTGAGTGGGGTAATCCAGACTGAGAAAAACAAACATGGTATGTACTCACTCATAAGTAGATAGTAGATGTACAACAAAGGATAACCAGACTCCAACTCACAACTCCAGGGAGGCTACCTAGTAAAGAGGTCCCTAAGAAAGACACAAGAATCGCCCAATGACAAAGAAATGGATGAGATCTACATGAGCAAACTGAGGGTGGAGGGTAATGGAGGGCAAGAGTTGGGGGAAAGAGAGCTAAGGGGAGAGGGAGGTCCCAGCTGTACCAGGAGCCGAATGGGAGAATGGGGAGGGAGATACCATGATGAATGAAGACCCCTGGGGGGATAGGAAGAAGCAGAGTGCTAGAGAGGTCCCCAGAAATCCACAAAGATACCTCCACTTTAGACTACTGAGAGAGTGCCTGAGCTGACCTGCTCTGGTGATCGGATGGCTGAATACCCTGGCTGTCATGAAAGAACTCTCATCCAGTTTCTGATGGAAGCAGATGCAGAGATCCATGGCCAAGCCCCAGGTAGAGCTCCGGGAGTCCAATCAGGGAGAGAGAGGAGGGATTGTATGAGCAAGAGATATCGAGACCATGATTGGAAAAACCACAGGGACAAATAGCCAAACTAGTGGAAATGCATGAACTGTGAACCAATGGCTGAGGAGCCCCCATGGAACTGGATCAGGCCCTGTGGATAAGTGAGACAGTTGATTAGCTTGAACTGTTTGGGAGGCCCCCAGGCAGTGGAGCCAGGACCTGTCCTTGGTGCATAGGCTGGCTTTTTGGAGCCTGGGGCCTATGCTGGGACACTCTGTTCAACCTTGGTATAGGGAGTAGGGGATTGGACCTGCCTCAGCTGAGTCTACCAGGCTGGGCTGACTCCCTAGGGAAGACCTTGCCTTAGAGGAGGTGGGAATGGGGGGTGGATTCGGGGGAGGGCTGAGGAGTGGGAGGAGGGAGGATGGGGGAATCTGTGGCTGATATGTGAAATTAAGTTAATTATAAAATAAAAATATTTTAAAAATGTGTATATAGGTATGCATAGATGTGTGCATAAATATTACTTAAGGTTATATATGTACATATTAAATAACTTAATCTAGTTTTTCTACCAATACGAATTTTAAAATACCAGAATATTTTGGAGGGGTCAGATAACTCAGAGTGTAACGTATTTGCCTTGCAAGTATGATGACCTGAGTCAAACCTATAGAGTCCACATAAAAAGCTAGGCATGATGAAATGTTCTTGAATCTTAATGTCTGGAAAGTGGAGACAGGAGGATCCCTAGGGTTCACTAGCTACTTAGCCTTGCCTTCTACATGGTAAATTTCAGGCCAATGAGAAAATTAGTCTTAAAAAGACAAACCTCTGGCCTTCACACATACATGCAAACAAGTGCCCACACATTCACACATACATTTGTATCTCTTCTGACATATGCGCACATCCAAATCACATTGAGGTCTTTGTATAACAATGCTTTGATGACAGATAAAATTCCAAGCATGGTGTGATTCAGTCTTGTAGACAAAATTCTAAACAATCTTTGTAAATGAGAAACACAGAGACTAATACAGAGGTAAATAGCCAAAGAGATCAGAGATTCACCTTATCTTACCACCTTGTTGCCATCACTTCCCCAGAGAGAGCATTTCCTCCTACCTGACTTGTGGTTTTATTGCCTTTCTGTTCTGCCTTCTCCTTGGCTCTAAACCCAACCACATGACTTCCACATCACTGCCTGTCTATACAGACCTCCAGGTCTCTATGTTTGGTACTGGGATGAAAGACTCAGATCACCATGCTTGGCTGTGTCCTTGACCACACAGAGACTCTGCCTGCCATGTGATTGGATTAAGGGTGTGGGCCACCACCTCCTGACTGTTGTTCCTGGCTTGCTATGACTTCGGATCTCCAGGCAAACTTTATTTATTAGCATACAAATAAAATCACATTTCAGCACAAATGAAATATCACTATACAATCTAATCTGTAAATATTGTGGCATGTACTAGAGAAGATGTTCTGTAGAGATGTGAGAGAGACAGAGGGACAGAGGCAGAGATAGATAGATAGATAGATAGATAGATAGATAGATAGATAGATAGATAGATAGATAGATAGATAGATAGATAGATAAAGAGAAAGAGAAAGAGAAAGAGAAAGAGAGAGAGGCAGGAAAGGAGGAAGAGAGAACAAGTTCCAGAAACTACACCTTCAACACATTCCACTGGCCTTATTCTTATCCACAAATACCAGTGACTTTGTTTATTGCTCAGCTGAGTCTTTAGCTTCTTCTTTGATTAATATCTGTATCAAAAGTCTGAAGATTAAATCTTTATTTCTTTTAAAGTGAAACAGAATATTTAACTGGGGAAAAACTGCCACCACCACCCAAAAGCATTCTTAACATTTCTCAGATTCTGGCATTTTCTTGAAGTAAAATTAGTATGTATTTTGAAATGTCAAGTTTCCCAATATGCTGCTGCCAAGTTGCTCCCTTGGCTTTGATGCTTTCTGCACATGTGCCTTACTTCTTATCTCCAGCCCCACAGGTCCCTGCCGAGGATCACAATGTCTCTATGCATTCTCAGGCCACCATTCTGCAGGAGAGTGGTAAACACTTGACGAACCTTATCACTGGAGCAATGGTAGCAGTTCCTTAGTGGAACATAGGATAGGCATTCATATGGCCTGACTTCCTCACATATCTCCACTCTGAAGTTAACATCAACATTAGATATGGAGACAGAAAAATCCAGGTCTTGAAAATCTAGAGGTCTATTCAGGCCATTTAGTTTAATGCCCTTCCTAAAGCTGAACACAAAGGCAGCTGTGGAGACCCACTGCAACCCTTCTGCACTGTGGAGGCTTCTCTGACATCCATAGTCCTGATTCATTCTCTCCTCCACTACATACATATACCCCCAGGGACAGGCCCCCGGACCGAGGCACTGCAGTCCAGAGAGAACAATGTAATATGATAACAACGATAGAACATCTATGAGAGATGTAGAGATGGTTCAGCTTGGAAAATGTCTGCCTTATACACACAAAGACCTGAATTTGTTCCCCAAACACCCCCATAAAATATGCCTGGTCAAAATGCTGGCCATGATTAAATATGGGCTAGAAAAATGGTTCTGTGGTTAACAACACATACTGATCTTGCAAAGGACCAGAATTCAGTTCCCAGCACCTAGGTCGGCAGCTCACCACCACCCACAACTCCAGTTCTAAGGGCATTCAGTATCTTTGACTTCCGTGGGCACATGTGTACACACATACTCACACTAAAATGCATGCACATAAAAGTAACCAAAAAGAAACTAAGTTTAAACCAAAATGCTGTGTGTGATGACAGGCACTTGTCAACTTGATTCTAGGGAGGCAGAAACAGTTAGGTCCCTGGAGATGATGGGCCAGCTAGTCTAGCCTACTCAATGAACCAGGTGAGTGATAGGAAGTACCACACGCATGTACATGCACACATGTATCTGCATACACACATACACATAAATAAAATGAAATAATAATTAAAGAAACATAAGAACACAAACTGAGTTACAAGTAGACCATGACATTTATTAGAAAATATTTTAATCCTAGTACCTTTGTTTACTTATTTGAATGAATTGCAGGCTCCTGTGAATGCTAAGGTGGTTTAATGCAAAATATCTCATCATAGTTCCCACCCTCATTGCCTATCAGGGGATTATAACTCATGGGTTATAATAAAACAAAGCTTAGCTCAGTTGGTCTGGAACTCACTGTGTAGACCAGGCTAGCCTCAAACTCATGGGAATCCACCTGCCTCTGCCTCCCCAATCCTGAGATCAAAGCAAGGGTCACTATGCCCTGTTAAGGTTTACTTTTTCTTTTTGATTATGTGTATGTGCCTGTAGAGGTCAGGAGATGTCATTGTGTTCCCAGTAGCTATAGTCATAGGCAGTTATATATTACCCTGTTGTGAATGCTGCGAACTGAACTTGGGTCTTTTGTAAGAGCACTGTGTGTTCTTCACTTAATATATTACTAAGTGAAACATCTGGATGTTTATCTGTATTGTTTTGGCAACATTTACTTTCATGGGCAACGTAGAATAGATAAAGAGAAATTAGCTAAATTTTGATGACTAAAAGAGAAGTTATTGATAGATAGTTGAGCCTCTCTCTCTCTCTCTCTCTCTCTCTCTCTCTCTCTCTATCTGTGTGTGTGTGTGTGTGTGTGTGTGTGTGTGTGTGTGTTTGTGTCTCTTTAAAAGAGACACAGTGATAGTTATTTTTCTTACTATTGTAATAAAAAAATCTGACAAACAAACAAAACACCTTAAAGAAAGAAGGCTTATTTAATTTTGGCTCATAGTTTGGGAATGAAGTTCATCATGGTGGGGAGGGCACGGCCATAGGAGCTTGAGGCAGCTGCTCACATTTTGTCTACAGGTGGGAAGTAGAAAAAGATGAAAACTGGTGCTTAGCCCCCCTCCTTTTTATTAAACCATTGGCCTCAGCCCATGGTAATGGAGCTTCCCACAGTTGGGGTGAATCTTCCTTCCTCACTTAAATCTTCCTGGAAATTGTCATGGATACATCCAAAGGTTTGTTTCCATGGTGATTCTAAATCCCATGAAGTCAGCAAAGACAACTGGCCATCACACACATAACCATCACCCCCAGTATCTTTAAACACGAGGAAACTGAGATCTGCAAAAGATAAGCACATTTCCTGAATGCAAACTCTATTTGATTGCAGTGTTGGGATTCTAATCCAAAGACATCTAAAACTAACACTAATATGTCCTTTACAACATCCCTCTGATCATGCAAAACATAACTGAAGGTTTATGCAAAATAAACTGTTTCTCGTTCTTCAGTTATTTAACTTCCTTAATCATGGGAGGCAGGGGTATCCTCAGTGCCAGGTGCACCACCAGTCCCTTCGTATCCCCTGCTTGCCATCTTCCCATCTGCAGCTCAGCTTCTGACAGGTGAGTAGCAGACAGGTCGAAGGACCCAGAAGAAGACAGGGATGCCATATGGACTCAAGGATGAGACAAATGTTTGACTGGCTAAAGTTTTTCCAACAAGCAACTGGCACCTGGCCATGATTAGAGGTCACTTTGTGAATGGCAGGTACCCAGGCATCCAGGAGGGGGTTCTTTACCACACCTTGAGTTTTCTCATCAAATACAACCAAGTTTTGACGTTTCAACTTCCATTAAACACATACGTTACTCTCAGATTCTGAGTTTGAAAGGATGTTAACGTATCACTGAGGAAAGCCTGGTGCTGCAAGGTTCATAAGGGTGCAGATCTCCGCTGTGCTACAAAAGACTTCACACCAGGGAAAGACATTTAAGCAGTACTTCCCCAATAGCCCTAGGTCTTCAGGTAGATGTCACAGAAACACAGGGGTTCGGCTGCAGTAGGGCAGGTGAGAGAGAAGAACAGTATTATCCACCACTCCACAGGAAATAGCATCCCAGTGTTCAAAGTCAACTGAGCACACATCCCTTGTTTTACCTACCCTAGGCACTTCACTTATTCATCGGCTCACTTAGTCATTCAGTGAACTTAATTACAAATCTAGTGCACAAGAGAATCATAGCCAGAAACCCAGGAAAGTAAGACCTACAGATGGATGAAGATAGTGTATGTGCTTGCTCTAACAACAGGGGAACTAACAGGAGAACAATAGATGCCTTTGTAGCCAACACTGAACAAGCAGTGAATACTCAATGAATACTCAGCCATCAGTTACTGTGCTAAACATGGCACTCAGCACTTTATAGGTGACATTTCTCTTAACCCACAAAAGTACTATGGGCATAACATGCTTATCATTAGTGGCGTTGATGGACAAACTGGGTCTCCCACTCAACTCACTTACTGCATTAGTGCAATGTAGCCATGATCCAGGTTAGTTTTAATTTTTAGCTTGCCAGGATATAGAATCATCTGAGAAGTGAGTACATGATCCTTTAGATGAAGCTGGCCTGTGAGCATGTCTGTGGGAGTTGTGTTGATTGAGTAATTAAGGTAGGAAGACCCACCCTCCAAGGGTAGCAGGGCATCTCAAACTGTGAAGTGTAGAGAGGGACTGAATGTAACTAGGCACATATGCATTCATTTCTTTCTGCTCAGGGGATCTAACGTGACTTGCTGTTTTACTTTCTTGCCTTGGTGACTCCCACACAATGATGGACTATAGCCCAGAATTGTGAGCTAAAATAAACCATTTCTCCCCCAAAGTACACTTTGTTAAGGTGTTTTACAACAGCCACAAACATTAATACATAATATAAGGAAATTACTCTTCAACTGATGATTCTTTTTTTTTTTATCTTACACAAGTATTTCCTCTGGACCAGGATATATATTTTCATTTCAAAATCCCATCTTCTGTGTCTTACATGGCACTTTCCACTAAACAAACAACCACAACCACCATTTCTGCTTTCATGGAGCTGTGTTTATGTGGATTTAAATAGCAAAGAAATGGCAGAGTCTGAACAACTCCAAACCAGCCTGAAGGTCCCAACGCTTTATTTGTCATGCTGCATTCTTCCTTTCCTGTTGCTTGCCTCTTGGCTACGGAGTCTCACAGAGGTCATCATTCATCACGCATCTTTGCAGCATCCCTTACCTAGGCTGCACTGATATTTATTGGATGAATAAGTGACTCGATGAGTAAGTGAACTGCCTGGGGTGAGTGTACCAGGGGATGTGTGCTCAGTTGACCTTGAACACTAGATCGTATTTCCTGTAGAGTGATGGATGGTTCCATCCCTCGTTCTCACATGCTCTGCTGCAACCAAAGCCCAGCATTTCTGTAGCATCTGTTCAAAATGTCCTAGGGCTGCTGAACACACTTCTTGAACTTCTTCTCCACTGTGCTAAAACCTTGTCCAGGAAGCAAAGGAGGTCCGTGCCCTCTAGAGATATATAACATGATTTTTCTCTAAATGAAGCACTAACTTTGATTGAAAAACCCAGGTTCAGCTTCTGTAACCTTGGCAATCATCCAATCTAGCTCTCATCCTCCACAGAAATCCCCTTCTGTGACAACTCTACAAAGGTGTAAAACTGTTGACATGGTGATGCGTTGCTGCAGCATCTAATCTCTTCTATTGTTAAGCAGCCTTTCCCTCAAGAACATGCTTTCATTATTTTAAGTTGAATCTTCCTTACAATAGATTTTTCCAATCTGTTCTACTGTTGTGCTTTACACTTATAAAAATGAATCAAATCTTTATTCAGTAGTACCTTTGCAAACAAATTTCCAGTGCTATAAAAAATAAACCTAACATAATTAATATAAAAACTGTGAGTTTATTTTGACACACATTTTTATCATTTATTTATTTATTTGTTTGTTTTTTCATTTTTCTTTATTAAGAAATTTTCTACTCACTCCACATACTATCCACAGATCCCCCCTCCTCCCTCCTCCCTCCTCCCACTCCCCAGCCCTCTTTCTCAAGCCACCCCGCATTCCCACTTCCCACAAATCAAGGTCTCCCATGGGGAGTCAGCAGAGGCCAGCACACTGAGCCTAGGCAGGTCCAAGCCCCTTACCACTGCACCAAGGCTATGCAAGGTGTCACACCACAGGCACTGGGTTCCAGAAGCCTGTCCATAGACCAGGGACAGATACCGATACCCCTGCCTGGGTACCCCCCAAACAGTTCAAGCCAAACAACAGTCTTTTGTATCCAGAGGGCCTTGTCCAGTCCCATGGGAGCTCCACAGCCACCAGTCCACAGTTCATGGGCTTCCACTAGTGTGGCTGGTCATCTCTGCACATCCTCCCATCATGATCTTGACATCCCTCACCTGCAGTATCTCTCCTCTCTCTCATCAATTGGATTCCCGGAGCTCAGCCTAGTGCCTGGTCATGGATCTCTGTATCTGCCTCCATCAGTCACTGGACAAAGGCTCTATGATGACAGCTAGATTATTTGCTAGACTGGTCACCAGAGTAAACCAGTCTAGAACCTCTGGACCACTGCCAGCAGACCAAGTGGGGTCAACCTTGTGGATTCCTGAGAGTCTCCCCAGCACCCTGCCTCTTTCTATTCCCATGATGTCCTCATCTATCATGGTATCTTCCTCCCTGTCCTCCCACTCTGTCCCTGTTCCAGCTTGACCCTCCCATTTCCCTATGTTCTCATCCCCCACTCCTCACCCTCTGCCACCCCCCCCCCCCCCCCGCACACCCAGTCCACTCATGTAGATCTCATCCACTCCTCCTTCACAGGGTCATCCATGTTGACACACATTTTGAGAGGTTTACTGTTTGTGGGTTATTGGTCCCATCCCTTCAGGATAATGGAAAAGCAGCATGTATGTCAGGAGCAGATGCTGTATAAAACAAAAGAGAGACAGAAGGAGTCTGGGGTCTCAATATCCCCTTTATGGGCACATTCCCATAGTTCAGAGTCCTTCCTCTATATCTTCTTGAAAGGTGTTTCAATAGTTTCAGACCAAGAATGTGGGCAGGCCTCTGGGGGCATTGTTAATCCAAACAGTAGCAATATCTGATAGAGATTTGATATGCTCTTTTACTATATCTCCCTACACTTTGAGGTGCTATCTCAATCTCACTGCAATGGCACCCCAGTATAGTACTCTCTTCTGATCAAGTTCTCTAAATAGTCTTCTAAAAAGTTGCCTTTTTCCCTGGTAGACAACATGTTTGTGTTCTCTACAAAGTCAGGTGTCAAAACCCTCATCCTGATACAATGGAATTTGGAGACCTCTGGAAAGTTATCCAGTTATCATGATTGGGTTAGGCCTAACATAATAGTTTCCATGGCAATAATAGAATATTTGAGACCAAATAAATCATTAGAATAAAGGTATATTTTGTCCCATGTTCCTGTAGACTGAGAAGTTCAAGATCAGGCATTCACACTTTTTTGACTCATGGCAGAAAGTGGTAGATAAGCTGACTAGTGTGAAGTAGTTAAAGTCTCATGCTCAGGATCCCACAGTCACCTTAACCTGCCAAACAGGAAGCCTGCTCACTTTCAGCAAACTGCACTAACTCTCATGACCTAAGTGTCTCCCATGAGGATCCAGACCCATGTTTCTTTTTTCTGAGATAATAGCATGATTGCCATCTTTGAGTAGAAATTACTTTGGCCCTGTTGTCATGGAAACTAATTGAGAAATGTGTACAGTGTTGTTCCGTCTATGGTAATGGTGAGTGGTCCTAAGCCTTTTATTTCCCAAGCTCTCACTCTAACTGAGTTTCAGAAGAATGAGCACCGGGCTAGCTCTTCTGCTGGGGACAGTGAGGCTGCAGGTAGGCAGCTCTGGTCTCTAAGATCTTGTGGTAATTTAATAGGATTCACAATTTCCGACAAAACACTTTTTAAAATCTCTGAGCTCTCGCCCTGTCATCCAGTCTTCAGTTTCACACACAGTCCTCACACCTTTAGCCACGCCAGACTCATGGTGGAGCCTGCAGTACACATTTCTAGAAGGAAGGCAATCATGGAAAAGTAGGCTGAGAATGAAAAACAGGAGACAGAAAGGTGTGGAGTTAGACTAGTGACCTCTCCTCCAAGGATTCAGAGAGACCATGAGAAGCTGCTGAACTTTGTAGTAGTGAGTCAGAGATGGAAGAGTTGGATCTCTCTCTCTCCCTCTCCCCCTCCCTCTCCCTCCCCCTCCCTCTCCCCCTCCCCCTCCCCCCTCTCTCCCCTCCTCTCCCCCACCCCTCTCCTGTTTAGCAGACAAGGTCTCATGTAGCCCACACTGCTCTCAAACTCCCTATGTAACCGATCTCCTGATTCCAACTCCTGATGCTGGGATGACAGGTGCGCAACACCACACCTGGTTACCTGGTTTATGTGGCATCAGAGACTGAATCCAGCACTTTTAATACACAGGGACTTCACCAGCTGAGATCTGTCCCAGGGAAAGAATTTATTATTTTATTCTCAACACTCTCAGTGGAGCTTTTGATCACAGATCACACCCTGAAAACTCATACCCCAAGGCCTGGGGTCAGATGTGTGGTTTTGGCCTGAGCCATACTTCCATCAGGTTGTCACTGGGCAGAATGGAGGGTTAGGGAGCAGCGACCATAGAGGAACCACTAATCTGTGGAGGCCAGACTGTGCAAGTATCACGAAGTTCTGCAGAGGACACTTTAGGAGGCTAGCACAAAGCCATACAGGAGCCTCTGAATGCAGCTCCTGCAGGCCATGCCCCCTCCTCAGGGTGTGTGTGTGTGTGTGTGTGTGTGTGTGTGTGTGTGTGTAGACCATAGGTGGCAGGTCTCTGATTGATTGGCACTCATTGATTAGGCTAGGATAACTGATTAGTATGTGCCTGGGGATCCACCTGTCTCTGCCTAAGCACTGCTAGGATTACAAATATACTTTACCATGCCCGGCTTTTCAAATGGACTTTGAGGGTCAAACTCAGATCCTAGTCTTGTACAGCTATGCTGACGGGGCCATTGTTGGGCCCTGACTCCCGTTCCTTGGTAGCTGTTGCCTTGCTTGCTGACCTGGATCAGATGTCCTCCTATGCTAATTCCCTGCTGGGTTTCCTTCTTCCTAAACAGCTTCCCAGAGGTTCCTTGTTTGTGTATCCTGCTTTTGGTGTAAACAGCTAAGATGCAAGTATGTAAAACATCTGTAGGGAACTTCTGCCTTCCAGGGTTCTCCCACTGTACAGTAAGCCTGTGTTTAAGGCCTCTTCCCTCCTTCAATAAATGACTTTTGGCATTCTACTGAGATGAATGACCCACTGTCTTGTCTCTGTTTTCAATCCTCAGCTCCTCGATCGAACATGGTGAACGGGGGTAGCATGGATGATACAGGCCATATTTCCAGCCTGGACTGTGATCTATGTTTAAGAACAGCCTGGGATTTGAAGGAGCGTTCACTCACTGGGAAAGTATTTAAAGCCAGGCGCAGGATTGCAGGCTTGTTAAGAATGTGCACTGCTCTTTTCTTTGCTCTTTGCAATTATGAGTTCACTTGTGAGTACTTGATACCCATCTGCCCCAGCTGGACTGTAGGCCTTTACCATTATCCCAAGCTACACAGAACCCCAGGCACAGGCTCTATCCATTCCAAAGTAGCTCCTTTTTGTCACTGCGACAATACCAGGCCCAGAAGTCCCATGTACTCCCTGGAGCAGATTGTTTTCTAGGATTCCATTTCAGTACAATAAGATACAGAGCTGCTAAAAACAAAACAAAACAAACAAACAAAGAAACAGACAGCAATATTTTCTATCTTGTGATATTTAGGTGCAGATAAGAAACATGAACAAGGAATTGGAAATTCTAATGAAATGTCTTACTTAAAAGAAACCATGTTACTCCCACTTGGAAGAGCAGACTGTGAGCTGGACATGGATTATAATTCTCTGTCCTCCTTTCCAGGTCCACAATCAAAGACCTCTCAGTTTCCTGATGCTCATGACTTAGGAACATGGCATTGTTTACTTTTTACTCTTTGAGTCCTGACCCACCGTCTTCCATCCGGCTAATTGTTATCTCATAAGGATTAGCTTCTGTTTTCAAAATTTTATGTTCGCTTCCATGCTTTTCAAAGTAGGACCAGCTTAGTTTTGTCTGAAGAAAGGCATGCACATACATTTAGCAGGTGGATTGATTACTCATAATGGAGATTCTGGCTCAGTTGCTTTGAGACATGATACAAAGCATCGCTGCCTTTCACAAGCCATCAGATGTGAATAACCACAAAGGA
This sequence comes from Peromyscus maniculatus bairdii, assembly GCF_049852395.1. Lineage (NCBI taxonomy): Eukaryota > Metazoa > Chordata > Mammalia > Rodentia > Cricetidae > Peromyscus > Peromyscus maniculatus. The sequence goes on from NC_134862.1 coordinate 16,338,251, forward strand.
GGGCAAACAGGTCAGTGCTTTCCAAAACAAACAAACAAACAAAAAGAGGGAACAGGAGCAACAAGAAAAATATTTTGATTGTTCCCAAGGGAGAAGGTCACCCTACAGTCTCTTTTAATTCAAAAATCTTAGGCACAGTTGTCCCCAAAACATGATCAAAAGGGAGCTGGGCTGGATCCTTTGGGTGACAAGTCCTTTTACTGACTTTAGGTGTCCAGCTAAAATAAATGGTTTCTCCACTAAGTTTGTCAAGGTATTTTGCCATGCAAAGCCCATCTCTACTTTCTGCTTATGTTTTTGGTGATTTTAGTTTCACCTGCATTATCTTAATGACTTCCCCCCTCCCTTCTCTGCACTAAACAGCTTGGAGCTCACTATGATGAGTGGATGTAAACATCCTGAAAGGAATGGAAATATTCTAAAGAGACACTTTTGCCTCTCCATTCCCATCAGAATCTAGAATGTGTGAATTTTAAGAAATTAGACTTTTCTAAGAGTTCCATGCTTAGGTGAAAGAAAAAGTTGAAGCCTGGAACCAGCCAGAGGGGACCTGTCTTCTGAAAAAAAAAAAGATTTCACATACTTCTGACCACCTATTGTTCTACCCTAGATAGTGATAAAGTAATGATGGCCAAGATCACACCCTGATGGGGACTGCTCAGATGTGCACATCTCCTGGTCTGTATTCAGACTTGACCTGCACATCAGGATGCTGAAGACAGACTTGAGGGTGGAGCAGTCAGTGGACCTTCCTACTTCCTTCCCAATGTGGCCAATTGAATAACTCTCCTTTTTTTTCCCACTATTAATCTGTGCCTTTAACTGGCATACTGAAGGCAGGTAGATGACTTTAACAACTCCAGTAATTTGATATGCTAACTCTACTCATGGGGTTGCATTATTCTCACAAGGCAGGAAGGGTAACCATCCACCACAGAAGTATCCATAAAACAACAACACAATAGTCTACCAGTTCTTGTTCATGTCACTGGCCCATGATCTGCTAGCCCTAGCCACATTAAGGGAAGTTGTAGAAAGAGAATACTGCAGTATGTGGCAGCGGAGTATGATAAGAGGCCCTTACAAAAGAAGACTAAGACATATGGGAAGTATCGGTTCTCCTAGTAACTGAGGCAGACTGGCAAGATGCAAGGATTCATACCCCCAACTGTACCAGCGAGAACACATGTTCAACTTTATAATGAGTTAGTGATTTCTTGTATGGTTAAGCACAAAAAGGAAGTATTTGCCTATTCCTTTTAGTGCCAGAATGATTAATGTTTTAGTAGTTTGTTTTATGAGATACATAAATGACATGATATAAAAGCACAAAATGAGGTCCAGCAATAAAACTGTTAGAATACTAGAAGAGGCAAAACCATCTACAAAATCAAGAGACTAAAACTGAATACCTGCATGATGGTATGCTGGAAAGAGCTACTAGAAGGTCTCTATGGCAGACAACATTTCAGAGTACTTGGTTCTAATGCAATTCTCTAAACATCAGTAGAAAATTTGAATTTTGGAAATCAACCACCATCACACTGGAATTGTGGCTTAGCATATTTGTAAAGGTGTCCCAAGTGTAACAGACGAATAAGCTTCTGCATAAAAGGTACCGAAACTTACCAAAAGGAATGAAAGAGTAAAATACTTGAGACAGGATAGATAACAAGATGTTGCCTTATTCAGATAGGCTGATTCAAATAGAAAAGACAGAAAACAAGAAAAGAGGTACAATCTGATCAGGTATAGAAAGAATAAAGTCACTGGAGTAAGTTCAGCGGGTTACACTCTGTGATGTTTATCTTTAATTGTCAGCCTCACAAAACCTACACTTACCTAAGAAAAGAGCCTCAATGAGGGATCAGCTACAATGGATTGCCCTCGGTAGGTCCGTGGCGATTGTCTTAAATCACATAATTGATATAGGAAGAGCCAGCTCACTGAAGTGACACCATTCCCTAGAGAGGGGATCTTGAGCTGGAGAGAAATTGAGATTAGCACAGGCCAGCAGGTATGCTGGTGTTCATTTCTCTACGCTTTTCACTGTATATGAGGTGTGACTAGATGCTTCAGGTTCCTGGTACCTTCCCTGCAGTGATGGGCTGTAACCTGGAATTGTGAGTGAAAAGAAGTCTTTTCTCCACTAAGCTTTGCTTTGTTGAGGTATTTTGTCCCAGCAACAGAAACTAGAGCACTCTCCTTACTCCAGTCCATACCTGGAGTAACAAGACAGTAAAAAGAGAGGAGAGGACCTTCCTTCCGAGAACACACAGGCAATGCCAGAGGCTGTCTAGTTAGCTCAGATCCTTCCAGGTCTTAGCAGAAAGTGAGAAGGTGAAATGAGGTTCTGGGGACACGTGCAAGAGACAGATGTAATCAAATATTGCAGAGACTAAGGAAGATGGGAAAGGACCATGAATACAGATGAAGGACAGGGCAAAGTGACTTCCCCCATCTCTGCTCTCTGCCCAGAAAATTTAAATTGAGGCATAAAGATATTTATCATGGGAACCTTTTAAAGGTCCAATTAGCATTTACTATACACCAGGATTGCTTACTGCGAAGAAATGTTCACAAGAAAAAAGGCAGTAAAAGCTGACAAGGAAAGGTCGCATAATCCAAACAACTGAAATGGTATATGCTCAACAATTAGCCCTGGTGAAGGCAAGAAATGATCTCGATTGCCTTTGAAAGGAAAATAGTTAAAAGATGGTTAATTCTCGAACTAGTTGTCTTTACAAATCTCTACAAATAGTCTGACCAAACGAAACTTCTAAATACTCAGCCAGCGAGCTTTCAAAACACAAAGTTGCTTTAATGGATTCAGAGTTCTAATGCATTTTGACAGGCTCATTGGAAATTAAGACTGAGATTACATCACCGAGAAGCAAAGCCCTATTGAAATTTATTCACACAACCCCGCCATCTCTCTCAGAGTCCCTAGCTCCTACTCTGAATAATTTGTTTGACTATGTTTCCTAAGTGTGGTATTTGAATAAACCTGACTGGTGATTTGCATTTTGTCATTCTCTGCCAAAAAGGGTGTGGGATGAAAGAAAAAAAAGGAAGGGAAAATACAACAAAAAACTTCAGCCAGTTTGCTTTGGTAATGTGGGTTTCAGGGTAACTGGGAAATCACCAGGAAGCAACTTGGCCATAATGCCTGTCAAAACTCTGGGATTGATCCTGTGTTGTGTCAACAATTCATTCAGCTGGGGATGTACTCCAAGACACCCGGAAAACTGTGCAGCTTTTCACATTTGCTGTGTAAACTTCTCCACACATTGCTTTACCTTTTGTTACTTTTCTGGTCTGTAATAAGTGTAAGAATGGAAAGACGTGTTAAGTGATCGTAGATTGCACAGATTTACCACTGTCTATTGTAGAATAATGAAAGTGTGGACTCTGTAATTAGTCAGTGGCATCTTCAGACACTGTGCTTCTCTCTCATTTCCAAAAGATGATCAGCCAAGTTTTCATTCTCTCTGACGGCTGGATCCAAAAGGAAAGGAAGTTTCATAAGCCTTCTCAGTCAGGCAAGTTATCACTTTAGGACATGGAGACAAGAAAGATGCCTGGGAATAATGGGGAAAAATAGCGGTTATTATACTTTTTATGTGGTTATATGAGGCTAGGTGCCTACAGGGCATGATGTACATGTAGATGTCAGTACATCAGGCTAGCTGGGCTATGAGCTTCCAGAGATTCTCTGTCTCCACCTCCCACCTCACATGTGTATACCAGCATATCTCAGTTCTGCATGGGTTCCAGGTATTTGAACCCAGGTCTTCCCACTGAACCATCTCCTCAATCCTGATTATTCCATTTGAATTTTTTCATAGTCTATCAGCTGCTGCTGGGTGTGCCTCTACCTCACCCACTGCGTGACACTTGCTGATTTATGTGACTAAGCTTTTGCCGTACCTTGGAGCAGACCTGAGAACTGTAGTCTGGAGTGCAGACTTCTTGTTTATTTTGCAGGCCAGGGCAGTGGGGACAGCATGAAGTTCGCCACCCCAGCTGAGGACTCTGAACACATCCCTGAGGGTATCCATCCCTTTGTCTCAGGCTTTGCTTTGTTGGATGAAGCTTTGTCTGTGCTTAGGCTTCCCAAAGCATTGTTTTTTATCTTTCACCAAACAAATGTGTGACTTCTTCCTGTGTAAGAATGAAAAGCGTCCTTGTCTTCAAGCCCTGAGTAGTATTAGATTTTCAGATGCTCAGGGTATATTGGCATTGGATAGCTTGGTTATACTACAAATTGGATACAAGCCATATTTTATACATGTATATATCCCTAATTGTTAGTGCCATTTTGTACTTTCTCTAATCATTTGATTAAAGGAGAATAAAGAGCACAAAAACTGGAGAGACAGAAGTGATGCATTGCAGCTCTAGAATTACAGGCCCAGCTCCGGGCACAGTGGCACAGATCCCTATGGATACAGTGACCCGATCTTGAACCTATCCTGACTCCATAGAAGGGAGAAGATGGAACCTGAACATGAAGAGCATTGGCTGGATGCAGGGGACCAGCATCACATGAGTTTTTCCTACTATCTTTATAACCTTCCTCTGGCATCTCCAAGTCTTTCTCTCCTATTTAACAGAGAAGTAAAACAAGGCACAGTGAAGCAAACTACCTGGACTAGGTGTATTGCCTTAGAGAGGAGAGGACAGTCATCTGGTTGACCTTTGCACTTACTCTTGATGGTGTGCTTCTTCTGAGATTAGTACATTCAGTGTGTGTGTCCATGTCCAGTTTTCCATCAGTGTGTCATGGTTTCGTGTTACATCTTTTGCTTACTACGCATTCTGAACTTAGCAAGATATTTAATTCAGTGCTCTATATTTTACCCCATATTAAATCCTGGGGAAAAGGAGTCTTCTGAGAATTTATTTCCCTCCAGAAACAGGTACTAGTTTAACTAAAGAACAAATATCCTTAGATAATACACAGGAATGAACTAAGGAAGTGGGCAGTGTTGGGGTGGACTGAGGTCTGCACTAAGCATAAATATGAAGCTGATAGCTGGGAATAGTGTGAGTGGGGGGAGGGCGTGTTTGATTTGATGTGAATTCCTGCTCTAAAGCAACTAATTCTTTCATAATAGAGACCCCACTGGCATACATATAAATACAACACAAAATAGAAAAAAATCAGAATAATGGTAGAATTAGAAAGTGTATACTGTGTCAGAGCAGAGGAAGGAGAAGCCTCCTAGGAATCAAGAATGTTGAGCAGAGATGATGGAGTCTTACACAGGAGGACGGATCTGAGCAGGAATCATGGAGACTTACACAGGAGGACAGATCTGAGCAGGGATCATGGAGACTTACATAGCAGGACAGATCTGAGCAGGGATCATGGAGTCTTACACAGGAGGACGGATCTGAGCAGGAATCATGCAGACTTACATAGCAGGACAGATCTGAGCAGGGATCATGGAGATTTACATAGGAGGACAGATCTGGGCTCATATTCCACCTGCACTGTGGACACTCTGCACAATATCTAGAATTTAGGTTCCTCATTTCTAAAACACCCAGAAATGACAAAGATTGTCACAGAGATTGATGTGACTTCTCCCTGGAGTGTTCTTTAGATTCAATAAATAGCTGTTTCCCTCATTTACCTGGATAATTGAGAACTGCTTAATAAAGGAGTCAGTATTTGACATGTATGTGAAGAATAATTGCAGTTAACTAAATATGTGGAAGTAGCAATTAAAGTAATAGCAAACATTTATAAAGATCATGCATTATGCTAGACTCTCATACTGTATGAAATGAACTGTTCTAAGCAGTATGTAAGCATTCTGTGGTCATTGTGTCTAATGTGTTATTTGGATTAATACTAGCATTAATTATTGCCATTTACATTAAACAGTTTGCATAAATAAACAGACATTTATATACACATACTTGTGTTTGTGTGTGTTTATGTCTGTGTGTATGTGTATGTGTGGGTGTCTGTCTATATGTGTGTGTTTATGAATGTGTGTGTATACACATGTATGTCAATGTGTGTACATATATGTATGTGTGTGTTCATGTGTGTATGCTCCTAGTGTTACAGGGCACACTAACTTTTAATTCTCTCAAGTAATAAAGACAGTTTAAGCAGAAATCTAGTTAACAAAGTTAAGCAAAACAAACACTTGAAAGAGAGATTGGAGTGGGCTGCGTCAACATAGGCAGCAATTTAGTGGGTCCTGTGTTACAGATTTTAAAGACATTATTATGAATATTTATGGGGTAGGTAGGTGGTAAGGAGGTCCTTTTTCCTCACCTAAATCGTGGTGGACTAAACCTTCCTTTCAGGTTGCTCTTCCCATGATCCTCACCAAAAGAGGAGGGTTGTCAAAATCATGGCTGAGCAAGCCATGAGGAGCAAGCCAGTGAGTAGCATACATCCATAGCCTCTGTTTCAGTTCCTGTTTAAACTTCCCTTAATGATGGATTGTAAACTGTAAACTGAAATAAACCCATAATTTCACACGTTGATTTGATTAGAATTTAGTGTAGCAAGGGATAAGAAAGAGAACACCTAGAATTCCTGTATTTAAGAGTTGGAGAGATTCTGTGACTCAAGGGCTAGCCAACCTAGCAGCCTCAGTGAGCTCCAGATCATTGAGAGACCCTATCACAACAAAGGATGTGACAAAGTGATTGAAGAAAATATCTAGCACTGTCTTCTGGCCTCTACAGGCACCCTGCACACACACACACACACACACACACACACACACACACACACACACACACACACACACACACACACGCAGGTGCACACACGTGCATGCACACAACTCCACAAAGAAAGAGGAAGAGGAGAAGCAGGTTGCCTTCTTCCACCCTCAGGGACTCAGGCACTCCGAATAACTCTTAGCTGTTGGCAAAATTTCTTAACTGAGAAATGAGGCCATGTGTTGAATTATCACTAAGAACAGTGTGAAAAATCACTATTTAAGCTTGAGAAAGATGTGAAGTTTGGACAGACCCGAGTGTTTCTCACTCTCACTGCAGTATGGTGTGAACACATTTATCCAGTGTTAATCCTCTGCCTTGGATCTGCAGCCTCCTGATCCCCCTGGTGTTTGTAGAGAGCAGCAGCCCAGAGCATGATTAATGCCAGCACAGGAAGCATTGTTGCAAGCAATTGGAAAAGTCTGATCAATTCTGGGTTCCAGGGCATCTTTTAGGTCTTGTTTTTGCTATTGTTTTTATTCTTTTCAAATTTTTAATATTCTATAACTTTGTTTTAAGCAACAAATGAAATTTAGGATATAGTAAGCAATAAATTTCTTCCTGTTTTTGCCCCAAAATTGTTAATTTAAAAATAGCTTGCTATTTTAAATCCAATGTCAGATTCTTATTTTCAGTTTTAAGCTATTCTAAATAAATAGCTGCCTGTTGAAGCTCTAAAAAGCCAGAGGAACGAAAAAAGATCTTATACTTTCTTAGCTGGGTAAATTCACTATTTTTGTATGGGTGGATTCAGTACCTCAGACAATCTGCCAGCAACAGCCACAGTAGGGCCATATGGCATATATGTGAAAGTGAAATCACAGTCCTGGACATTTTGCTTTAAGTTATGTGGACTCTAGACTAGTGTTAGTCAAATACAGGGATAAAGAATTCTGCTTCTGCTGCTGAACAGGAGTTAACACAGCATTGGGGAGTCTTTTGATTATGAAACTGTTTTCTTAGGACATTTTGAAGTTGCAGTGTTGAAGGTGCTTAAGTATTTGGGGTATGGGAAAAGGCTCCCATATAGCCCAAATTCATTACATAACAAGGATGACTTTGATTTTTCTCATCCTCCTTTATCTATCTCCTGAGTGTCAATGTTATAGATGTGTGCAACCATGCCTGTTTTCAGTGCTAGGGATTAAACTCAGAGCTTCATGCAAACAGTGTACCATCTGAGCTATATCCTCTACCTCCATGTGTAGAAAAAAAATGTGTGATACTTCCTTAATAAAATAAGCCAAGGACATTCTTTGCCATTTAGTTTCTATAGTGGGACACTTTGTGTTTAGATTTCAAAGTTATTCTGTGTACATTGGTCATTTTAAAGATGTTATCTTAATTACTGTAGACTGGGTAGACCAAAAAAAAAAAAAAACCCAGAAATTTATTTCTCATGTGTTTGGAGTAAAAAACAAGACCAATTGATAAATCCAGCATCTGCTGAGACTCTACTACCTGATCTGCAGATACCTCTCCTCTCCTGTGTCCTTATGGTGGATAGAGGAAGAGAGAATAAAAAAGGAAGGGAAGGAAGATAGCAGAGGAAAGGAGAGAAGAAGATATCTCTCCTTTTCATTTTGAAAGACACCAATAACAGATTTGTGGGCATCAGAGCCAGGGCCTAGGCAGGCATAGCAAACTAGCAGTGGTTAAAAGTGGAGAAAGTAGAGTATTCAGTGTGGCCACAGATAGGGGTCAAAAACATTTCTACTTCTCAAACCAGGGGCTCTTCTATTTAGACTTGAATAGAAAGCAAGAGATAAGATGAAGTCGTGGTCAGGGTGTGGCCCTGCCCACTGCTAGTTCCACTCAAGTCTTTCAGCAAGGAAGTCTGACAAGGTGCCAACACCGTGTGAGTCTCCTGCTGGGAGACAAGTTCCTCCTTCAGCTCTCACAGGTATTTCCCTCCCCTAACAATGAATGCCCAAGGAAATTCTAATGTCTTGGGGTCCATTGTTTCAACAAACAGTTACTGTCTTACTTAGGGTTTCTATTGCTGTGAAGAGACACCATGACCACAGCAACTCTATAAAGGAAAATCATTTAATTGGGGTGGCTTTCATTTTCAGAGGTCCAGTCCATTATCATCTTGATGGGACATGGTAGCCTGTAGGCAGACATGGTGCTGGAAAAGAAGCTGAGAGTTCTACATCTTGCAGACAACAAGAAGTGGTCTAAGACTCTGGGCAGTATCTTGAGCTTATGTAAGATCTCACCTCCACAGCTGCCCACTTCCTTCAACGAGACCACACCCACTCTAAGATGACCACTCCTCCTAGTAGTGCCATGCCCTTTGGCAGCCATTTTCTTTCAAACCACCACAGTTACAAAATTAATCCCAGCACAAGGGGTGAACTTTCAAAAACTAATCTATTTCCCAAAGCTCATCTAATACCAGGACTGGATGCTAGGGTTTCAGTGTATAAACTCTTACTGACACACAATCATCCATGCCCACCTTTCCCTGCTTTATATTTTGATTCTGGGAACTAAATGTAATAGTATCTCATGTGTTCATTTTTTCCATCTTTCTCCTCATCCTTCCCTTCCTTCTCTTCCTCTTCCTGAGGTAGGGGCTTTCTAGCAAACTAGCCTCAGACTCAATCTCTATCCCGGACTTCTTAGGAACTGTAGCTTCTGCTTTGGTCCCTCCAGTGCTAGAATGCAGTTGCACAACTCCTACCAGGATTACATAGCTCATTCCACCAGGAATCTGTAACCCTACTCAATAGAGGAGATAATACAGATTGCATTCTGAGATTCTGAGAGTCAACATGGGAAACCCTGAAGTTGTACGTGAGAAAATAGTCATAAATAATTTTCAATGTCACTTCTACTTCAAAGTCTAGTGGCTTCCTACTTCATTATACCATTAATAATCCTGTGACATTTCATAGGAGGTTCCTAACAAAAGAAAGGTAAGTGAAATGTAAAATAGAATCTTTTATAGACATACTGGTAAAACAGCAGTATATCTTCACATGTATGTCTTAACATGTATTCAAAAGAAATAGTTCTGTAATATCAGCTCCCCATACAGACCAAAAGATTGCGTTTCTTTCAGTATTTAGAAAGACCCTCTATTTTTCTTCCTCCGCTACCACCATTGCCATCCTCTGCCTTCTCTCTCTCTCTCTCTCTCTCTCTCTCTCTCTCTCTCTCTCTCTCTCTCTCTCTCTCTCTGTGTGTGTGTGTGTGTGTGTGTGTCTGTGTGTGTCTCTGAGTGTGTGTGAGTGTGTTTTGAACACATTTTTGTGAAGACACTTGCACAAGCATGTGCATGAATGCATAATAGGAAGCCCACCAGAGATGAGCACTCAGACACAGTTTATAGTCAAATGCAAGTTTTTATCCCAGCTGGCTGGGACTAAACTCAGATATTAGCAACCTAAGTGTAGCCTCAAGAACTCCTATCCCTTAATTTCCCATTCAAAGTCATGAGCAAGACTTTCTGGTACCATATACCTATTGAGTATTCTACTCTGTAGGCTGAGGCAGAAGGATTGGGAGTCTGAGGCCAAACTAGGCTGCATAATAAGACTTTGTCTCTAAAAGGCTAACAAAAGATTTAAAATTCTGCAGATGATTTCCCACATCATGACAATATGTTCACATTTCTGGGGAGCACTAATCCTGTAAGGTGCTCCATGAGAAAGTAGTAGCTCTAAATCTCAGAGGACAAATGCCGAGTGTCATTGTGTTGTCCATTCAGTAGGTATTCATTGTGACTCTAAGAAAATTTGTTTCATGCAGCTTGCAGTGTGATGGCAGGAAGATACACAATAATTGATACAGGATAAGTACTAGATAGAGATAGATAACAGACAGATTTAAAATTTTATACATATGCACGTTCATATATAATATACTTCATTGTCAAGTGGCAATAAGAGCAGGATATAGTTAAGCTTGTGCACGCAGTTAGTAAGAAGATTCTGGAGCCATTGCCATGCATACAAGCATACAAGGACCACACCTGGAGTCATTGCCATGTGAACTGGTTAACAAGCTTAGCTAGCCTTCTAGCTTGGTTTTTGTTACCCCCTTTGCCTCGGTGTCTTACCTTAGACACATAAATGAGCTCCCTCCTATCTCTTAGCCTAGTCCTTACAGAAATCTCACATCTTACTCCAGATCTAATAAGAGAAGGCCTAGCCCTGCTGTCAACTTTGATATAGTAGCTTTCTAATGTGTAGGGAGGAAATTTTTCTATTTGTTTCTCATAAGGGTAAAGGTATTCTCTTTTTCTAGTGGAGTGTGAAAAGACTGATTTTGCTAAGATAATGTTTCAGTCTTCCCAAGTGTGCAGCATATGGCAGAGCTGAACACATATTGGTGTTACACCTGCAGTGTAGAGATGGAAACATAAACATGAGACATGCTTGTCAATAGTTACTTTATCAACCCTTATCCTCCACACAGATGGAGCTGCAAAACCTCAACAGCAATGGAAGGATTTGGTGTAGACCATTTGTACTCAATAATTTAATATCTATGTGCCTTTGGCCTATATGACAACTAGTTGTCTGAATCATCTAAGTCAATGGGCAAAAAAATCATATACTTGTTTGGGCCTTGATTGATGTTGTGGTTTGAATGCAAAAATCCCACCATAAGCCTATATGGCTCCCAGCTGGTGATACTGTTTGTGATTGGGAACATTATGGAAACTTTAGGAGGTAGAGCTGCATGGGTGAAAGTGGACTACTGACTAGGGGTGGGCATGGAGACTCTATAGTCCTGATCAACTTCCTGTTCATTCTCTGCTTCCTGACTATGTATGCTCTATGACTAGCAGGCCTCTCTGCTCCTGTTGCCATGAATGATGGACTGCAGCCCCTCCAACTCTGCATCACAATAAACTCTTTCTCCCCTAAGTTGCTCTGGTATTTTGTCATGACAGTGAGTAAAATAACTAACACTGTTGACATACATGCTTTATTTGTTTTGTCGCAACAGTTGAAGCACACACTGGTTACCATAAGGAAGCTGCTCCACTGTTTATACAGCTGACAAGGTTCTTATTGCTATCAGAAGAAGTTAGAGCTACATATTAAAGAAGCTTCCTTCCAAATCAAAGGTGATCGGTTGTTAGTGTAGGCATGGGCAGGGACAAGGTGGTTTGAGGCATCATCCACTGCTTCAAAATTACATTTTCAAGAAATCTTTTGATGTTTACAATTCTGGATGCCCAAAGAACTTTACTTAAATTTAAGTTGTTGGTAGAAGAGAGTGATTTCTAGAGAATCCTAATTGTTCATCAAACTAGACAAATAATAAGAAAATAGGATATTGAATAATCACTTTTTAGTTTTTATCTCTGTGTGTGCAGGTACATGCATGTGTGTGCACAGGTTTGCAAATAGCACACAGAGGCCAGGGTTCACATGAGATGATTTTCTTAATTGCTTTTCACCTTTTAAAATTTTATCTATCTATCTATCTATCTATCTATCTATCTATCTATCTATCTATCTATCTATCTATCTATCTATTATGTGTGTGTGTGTGTGTGTGTGTGTGTGTGTGTGTGTGTGTGTGTGTGTGTTTGCACAGACATATACAGAGTCAGAACCTTCAGTAGTTAGCTGCCTCTGGTTAACGTAGGATCTAGGGATTAAATTTTGGTCTTCAAGCCTGGGCATATGCCTCTGTCCACTGAGCCATCTTGTCATCGCAACATCATATTTTTTGAGACAGAACCTGGAGGCTACCTATTAAATTTAGTTAGGCTACTGTCTGATGAACTTCAGGGATCCTTTCAGTACCTCCCCAGTGCTGTGACTACACATTTGCACTCTGGTGCTTGGCTTTTACATGGGTCAAGAAATTGAACTCTGGCCCTCATGCTTGTATGGGGATCACTTTCCTGAATGAATCAGCTCTTAGGCCCTTGGACTAGTTGCCTTGAGAAGGAGACTTAGGCGAGGGATCTAGATGCTCCAGGGTAATGAGGTCCTACATATCCAGGGAAGGCTTGTGGCTCTTGTTGTTGTTGTCTGGGTCTCTGGGTTGTTCTTCAAATGGAAGGAACTAATTAAAACATTGCCCCCAATCCTTTGGGGACAGGATATAATTTCCAGTAAGTTTATAGAAACTTGTCACATAAAGGGATCTGTGTTATGTGAAGAGGGAGTTCTAACAGGTAACATTACATGTGGTAAGATTTGCATGCAAAATAACTTTAAAACAGGTAAGTTAACAACAAAGTGGACAACATTCGAACTTTTGTTTTCATTTCATTTTCTCTTATGACTAGGAGAGTGACTGTGAGCTGAGGTCACAAAACTGAAGAAGAGCCAGATGCCCAGGTGGCCTTTTACTATGCAAGATCATAAGTGTCAGAGGCTGGGCCGGGGATGTGTAGTACTAAGAAAATAGCCAATTCCATGGAGGAATTTCTAATGAGAGACTCACTGGAGACAGCACGATGTCATATGTGGTATGGTTACCCTAGTGAATAGTCAGAGGGGTAGGGTGTTTCCTAGGGGTAAGGGAGGGACACGAGTCCTGACTGTTCTAATTTGGTCCTATCAGCACAGACATCATTAACCCATCTCCACCTATGGTCACAAACATAATACCCAGATAGCCGTCTACACATCCTTCATAATTTCACATCCTGATAAATCCACTGTACTTTATAAGTGCACGTACACACTACACCTAGCTCAGCACAAATGTGCCAGTAGTTTATCTTTGTGGCTGACAGCAGTGTCAACTCACTCATACTGTTCAGCATGCTGGGAGAGAGGACTACACTGCTCATCATCACTGGATGTACAGAGTCTACTAAATCACTATCATGTTATTACCATCTCCAAGTTGAATCATATTAATGTGAACCCTTGTCAGTCAAGATGTATTGTTTCCTGAAATTCTTGTATTGTTCCTTATGATAGAGGCCAAAACCAGAAAAAGGAGGCAGAATGCCATGGGGAAGGGTGTTGTGTGACAAAACTTTCCTAGGGAGATGCAACATGTCTACTTACTCCAGATAGGGAATCCACAAGAGACAAAAGTATGGATACCACCAAAGTCCAACTTGGTAAACTATTGAGTTTTATTAGGATTACTTACAGGGGTATGGATGAGGGGTTATTTACAGGGCCATAAATGACTCAAAGACAGCTGCATCATCAAAGCCCATCCCCATGGGTGACAGCTCAAAATGCTGGGAAGCTGGGGCCCACTGCACACCCTACAGGAAACTCAACAGGTTGAAAAGCATCCTTTCCAGGTTCCTGGGTTGGTCTACAGCTCTTCAGGCAGCTTGCCTGTTTCCTGCTTTCCTTCAGGCAGCTGTTCTGGTCTGAGAGTCTTCTTTGAAGCTTGGCTCTGCTCTTCTGAGCATGGCATTTAGCTGTTACTGCTTACTCTGCAGGGAGGGGCCTAGTGAACTGACCTACTCTGGTAGGTTCCAGGACCTCCTGAAGTTATTTTTGAGTTGTTTACCTTCCTGCTTAAGGAGCTTCCTTCAGAATGGAATGTTTCAATCCCAGAGAAAACTGTTACATAACAGAGATGTATAACTTGGATCAAACCTCTCCCCTCACTAACTACAAAGATACAACCAAGTTCCTACAGGGCCATCAAATGAGGAGCGGCCGACTTCCAGCATAAATCAGTGACTGTCCTGTAAAATAGCAGCCACATTTCTGTTCATTTAAAATGACAAAACAGACATTCATCACTAATAAAAAAAAAAGCTAGAACTCAGAGGAGAATTCAATGTTTTCATTTTCCTTTTATCTCCCAAAATATAATGTTTTACAACCTCCCTCAGTGACCAATATTGGCCAATGCCTTGCTTATAACTTCTTATTCCATTATCTGAGTGCCTAATGGAAATCCACTTTATCACACATCCCAGAAGAACAGTTGGGAACTGGGAAGCTGGAGTGGATTTGTGCATTTCAGCTTTAACTCTGTGGTTTGCATGTTAATTACCTCATGTCTTATTAAAGGTAGCTTATCAAATAAAAGAAAATGCCTTTGGGATTAGCTCCAAGCTTCCAGTATCTCCTTCCCTTTAGTTTGCCCTCTTTGGAGAGATAGGCTTTTGGATGGCATTTAGAAATGTTGGTTTTCAAAGGCTTTGCATGTGGCTTCCAGGTATTAGTATGTCCCTTCTTTAGAATACACAATATACTTTCAAACAATGGTATTTTCACAAGTGTGTGTTGCTGGAGGGCTTCTCTCCAGGTTCCCCAAGCCCCGCAGTCCCACAATCCACATATGAAATAATCACTCCGACGCTTATATCACTTATAAACTGTATGGCCATGGCAGGCTTCTTGCTAACTGTTCTTTTATCTTAAATTAACCCATTTTTATAAATCTATACCTTGCCACGTGGCTGGTGGCTTCCCAGCGTCTTCACATGCTGCTTGTCCTGGCGGTGGCTGCAGTGTCTCTCCTCTCAGCCTTCCACTTCCCAGAATTCTCCTCTCTCCTTGTCCCACCTACTTCCTGCCTCGTCACTGGCCACCAGTGTTTTATTTATATAGAACAATATCCACAGCACTTGCCCTTTTTTCTTTCTTTTTTTTTTTTAAAAGGAAGGTTTTAACTTTAACATGGTAAAATTATATATAACAAAACAATTACCGAGGAAGAATTATAGTTACAATATTAAAGAAGATGTCCTATCTATCTTATATTTGTGAGTTTAAGGTTTTATATCTAACTTATCTTTTATCATAACTGAGGAAATTATAACTATCTAGTTTTCAACCACATCAAAGACCTGAGAAGGAACATAATGGTACCTGAGAAATGGTAGATGGATGCAAGCAACTTTCGGGAATCTTGTAAGAGTAGACCAAGACAGCTGGCAGCCTGGACAGTCACCTAATGTTTCTCAGCATTGTTGGTGCATTCAGGTTGGCTACAGGCCTAGAATATCTGACAGACCATTTTCAGAAGCAGGAACTTTGAGAGACCATCTTACCCTGTCTTGGCAGAGTGCAGTGGTCACTTTCCTTGTGTCCCGCTTGTCCAGAAAGGACAGCATTGCATTTGTACTGTCAGCCATCAAGGCAAGGGCAGTTCTTTGCCCAGTAGGCCATTTTGTGCCAAAAAGACAAACTTCCAAATGGAAATGTCTTAGAAGCCCAACATTCTCTCGGGATCAATTGGTACAGCCAGGAGCAATTGTGTCTCACATCAACAGAATTTTAAGTTATTTAAATGCTATATTCTCTAGGTCTATGAAGTGTTTGAAGATTACTTATCTATCTGAAATATATCTATGTATACCTAGAAAACTTAAGTAACATGGCTGCAGATATGATTATCATAGATGACTAATTATTAATCTATTTTTAATTATCCATTACAATTTTAAATGAGTTACATAAACATAATACCTCAAACAAGAATAGAAATATATATATACACAGTATAACAATATTAACTTCAAGTTTGTATCAATAAACTAAAATCCATACCAATGTAAAACATTTTAAACATAAACTAAAATCTATACCAATGTAAAACATTTTAAACAAGTTGTTCTTTAAAAGTAGGTTAATTAATCTATCCTTTTATCTTATTATCTCTATATCCTCCTATATATCTATATTATATCCCCTTTTCTTTTTTAGAAAGAGATCACATTTATAATCAATCTGTTTTAAATAAAAATATTGGTTTTCTCTGTCCCACACCAGAGGGCTCTTCTGATTTGGGACACAAGAATTGACTAACCATTTTTTTTTTTTAAAGCAATATGTCTGGGTTTAGAGGGGGAGTGAGCCAATTCCACCTCTAAAGCCAGCTTGGTATATTTGGGAATTTGGGCGTAGCATCTCTTACTACTTCCTGCTGGAGGGGGGCGCTGTATCTTATGGGGATGCAAAGAAAATTTTAGACCTATGGGGTAGTCCGTGAGGCTGTATTGTTTGAACCAGTTGCCTTGAAACCGCTCTGGATGCTGGATCATCTGGGCCATGGTGTCATCGGAGACCTTTCAGGGGGTCTTGGCTGTTGAAACCTGATGTATCTTAATCTGGAACAAATCCACAGCCTCTGGCTTTCTGTGGAAACAAAAGCAGAACTTCTTTTCCAAAGCAACATATCCTTAAATCCAAATTTTGAAGTCAAGTTACCTTTAAAATATGCATATTGGTTTAATTCAATATCTTTTTTGATCAAATGTTTTTTTGCAGTTAAAAATCCCAAAGACAACACAATCCAGATTGTCTGTGTAATATTCATCTTTACGTGGCTTTTTACATTAATTTTTTTGTCTCTTTGAAGCCTACGTATATTTTACACACATTGTAAACGATGTTATCTGAATCAGTCTTTTTGTGAGCCTATTGCTTTAAACTGCATCCTTCTGAGCCTGAAACAGCGCTGTGGCGGCTAGCTCCGCCCACTTCAGCTTCCCAACATGGCAGTGGTACGTTTTCCGCCAGCTCTGGGAGTCATCAAGTCTCAGAAATAGTGGGTCTAAGCTTTTATCAAAGCAGCATGTAGCCCAGAAACCCTTTTTTTTTTTTTTTTTAAATACTAGTGAAGACTAAATCTACTACACAGTATAATATGCCTCTGGCAGACGCCTCATTTCCGCCATACTGATGGTCAAAGGTACACGCCAGGAACCCGCCAGTGTTCAAACCCGCATTTTGCGCTGTCTAGCTGCCCGTATGAGACAAAAAGCAGGAACCTGTTTTTGGCTCTGTTTAGAATTGGTTATTAAATATTCTCAGGTTTAAGGTGGAAAATCGAGCCGTTGGGCGCCATTTGTTGCTGGAGGGCTTCTCTCCAGGTTCCCCAAGCCCCGCAGTCCCACAATCCACATATGAAATAATCACTCAGACGCTTATATCACTTATAAACTGTATGGCCGTGGCAGGCTTCTTGCTAACTGTTCTTTTATCTTAAATTAACCCATTTTTATAAATCTATACCTTGCCACGTGGCTGGTGGCTTCCCAGCGTCTTCACATGCTGCTTGTCCTGGCGGTGGCTACAGTGTCTCTCCTCTCAGCCTTCCACTTCCCAGAATTCTCCTCTCTCCTTGTCCCACCTACTTCCTGCCTCGTCACTGGCCACCAGTGTTTTATTTATATAGAACAATATCCACAGCAAGTGTGTCCTTTAGGAATCTTTTTCTCTCTGTCTGTCTGTCTGTCTGTCTGCTTGTCTGTCTTTCTTTCTGTCTGTCAGTCTGTGTATGTCTGTCTCTTTCTCTCTCTCTTTCTGTCTGTCTTTGTCTGTCTGTCTGTCTGTTTCCCTCTCTCTCTGCCTTCCTCCCTGTGTCTCAAATCTTTTCTCTTGGTGTTTACTATTGTGGGATGGTCTATAGGTTAAATGTGTTGCTCTGATTGGTCAATAAATAAAACAATGATTGGCCAGTGGCCAGGCAGGAAGTATAGGTGGGACTAACAGAGAGGAGAATTGAGAGCCCAGGAAGGCAGAGAGAGACAATGTCACCTGCCACCATGACAAGCAGCATGTAAAGATGCTGGTAAGCCATGAGCCATGTGGCAAAGTACACATTAATAGAAATGGGCTAAATATAAGAGTAAGAGCTAGACAATGATAGGCCTGAGCTAATGGACAAGCAGTTTAAATAATGTAAGAGTCTGTGTGTTTATTTTATAAATGGGCTCTGGGACTGGCAGGACTTGGTGGGAGCTGGAGAGAAATTCTCCAGCTACAGTTTACTTTGTCCATTAGAGGGTAACCAGATCTCTATTGGTTGTTGTCACTGCACATGAGCAGGTAGACTATAGATTACTGAAGCCGAGAAGTTCAATTATGACTCAGTGAAATACACACACCTCTGAGTGGTAGCTCACAGCCTGTCATTGGGACATAGACACTAGTGTGGACAAACTCAATGGGAAGAATTGTAGACAGCATAAATTCACTTACTGATACTGAGCTATGGACTTTAAAAGTTTTAAATGCTGATTTTTTTTACAGATGTTTGATCACAGTTTTTTTTAAAGATAAGGTTTAAGTCTTTGGATGCCATCTACAGAAAAAAACATAATTCTAAAATAATAAATTTTATAGATGAAGATTATGAGACACAGTGCAAGTGAAACAATCAGGACTCGTGCTGTGATTTCTTTGTGTGTGTGTGTGTGTGTGTGTGTGTGTGTGTGTATCTGTCTATTCATATAAAACATGTTCAGGAACTTATATATATCTGATTTTAGGGCTGAACATTTGATAGTGGATAACCAGTTGAGGAACACTTCCCAAGGGAAGACTATTCCTTTTTTTTATTAAGATTTTTTTTCATTCATTTTACATACAAATCAAAGATCCCCCTCTTCCCTCCTCCTGAACCCCCAGCCCTCCCCTCCCAACCCACCCCTCACTTCCTCCCACAAGAAGGCAAGGTCTCCCATTGGTAGGCACATCCAGTAGAGGCAAATCCAAGCCTTTCCCCCTGCCTCAAGGCTGCATGAGGTGTTGCATCTTAGATAGTGGTCTCCAAAAAGGCTGCTCATGCACCAGGCATGGATTCTGATCCTACTGCCAGGGGGCCCCCCAAGCAAATCAAGGTACACAATTGTCTCACCATGCAGAGGGCCTAGTCCAGTCCCATGCAGGCTCCACAACCATTGATCCAACTTTCATGAGTTCCCACTAGTTTGGTTTGGTTGTCTCTGCAGGTTTTCCCATCATGATTCTGATGCACTACCCACTCATAAGTGGATACTAGATATAAAGCAAAGGATAACCAGACAACAACCCACAACTCCAGAGAAGCTAGCTAACAAGGAAGACCCAAAGAGGGACACATGGACCACCCTGGGAAGGGGAAATAGATGCGATCTCCATGAGTAAACTGGGGATGAGAGGACAGCAATGGAGTGTAGGGAGTGGGGATGAGAACATAAGGGAATGAAATGGTTGAGATGGAACAGGGATAAAGTGTGAAAGCAATGAAAGAGATACCATGATAGGGAGAGATATCATGGGGATGGAGAGAAACCTGGTGCTAACGAAGTTGCCAGGAATCCCCAAGGATGACCCCAGCTTGGACTATTAGAAGTAGTGGAAAGGATGCCTGTACTGAACTGGCTTACCCCAGTGATCAGATCAGTGAGTACCCTAACTGTCATCACAGAGCTTTTCTCCAATGACTGATGGAAGCAGATGCAGAGATCCACAGCCAAACACCAGGCAGAGCTCCAGGAGTCCTGTGAAAGAGAGAGAAGAGGGAAGACTATTCTGCTTTCAGCATTCCTTAGTTGCTTGTAGTTCTTTGTCTAGGGTTGAAGCCTCATGAACTTCCCCTTTCCTGTTAACATGTCTATTGGTGTTGGGCTTGCTTGGATCTTACTTAAGCAGCCATGTGGTTGAGAGTTCATGGATGGAACTCCCCTGACATGCCTAGGAGACTCAATGTCACGGAAACTTGCTGTTCCTCTGGCTTTTAACAATCTTTCCTCCATCTCTTCCATGATGATCCCTCAGTCTTTGGTGCAGGAGTTGTGTTGTAGATGCATCAGTTGGGACTTGACATCATATAATTACTTTTTCTCTGCATTTTGATCAGTTGTAGTTTTCTGTGATGTTTTCTCTACCTGTTTCAAAACTTTCCTTGATGAGGCAGTGAGGACTTCATTTACCTGTGTGTATAAGGATAAATATTAGAATGTAGTTAGAGATTATTCTGGTTTAGTAAAGTGGCAATTTTATGTTTTCCTCTGAGATCCCTGACCACACTAGCCCTGGGTAGTGGGCTAAGCAGCAAGCATGGAACCATCTCTTCAGACCGTGTGTGATTTTTGTCAAATAAACATCAATCACAAATGAACAGAAAAAATGAACCATATATATAGCTAGACTGTGATGGTTCCTTCCTGTAAACCCTGCTGATTGTGGAGTTAGAGAGTGGGTACTACAAAAATAAGCAAGAGTCTTGAAATAAGACCATCGTGGAACTGAATCTCAAGCTAAATTCTAACTACTGAGTGACTGAGTGATTTGAAGATTCACTTCCTTTTGTCCTTCCCTTCCTGTACTAGGTTTGTTAGTTTACTTATTCATTTATTTATTTAGTAATGAGGATGTTACATGCTTGGTGCAATAAATGGCCTCAAAAAAACATTGACAGTTATTTCAGAAAAAAACCTATTCTTTCCTGGAGGGCATTGTCAGTTATCTTATAGTATGGACGTGTGGGAAACTAGAACTGTAAACTATTGTTAACTTTAAATCTGTCATAGCTTGCAGTTTTCTTTATTCATAAAACATAGCTAGGCATGGATGGTAGGGAGAAGAACATCATAAAATATAGTATTTGGTGCTAATGAAAAAAGTGTAATGCATGTGGCAGGACTGTCGCCCACATTAGATCAATGTCAGAGAAACGAGGGCTTTTGCTGTGGTCCTTCGCCAAAAGTCTGATTGGAGAAGCACGCATACATATGCTGACATGTCTTGGTACTGTAGAACTCACTGAGTTTACCTCTCTCTTCAGACATTTGCAGGAAACATGAATGCTGATGGTGTGGTGCACCACAAGCTGCTCCACTCCGTGAGAACCCGATTTGTTCGCTTTGTGCCATTGGAGTGGAATCCAAGTGGGAAGATTGGCATGAGAGTGGAGGTCTATGGATGCTCCTACAGTAAGTACCCACATGTTCAAAGTCACACAGCTGAGGGGGTGAATGATGTTGCCCATGCAATACACGATTATTCATATGGGTAATTATAATTTGTGTGTGTGTGTGTGTATATGTGTGTGTATGTGTGTGTGTTTGTGTGTGTGTGTGTGTGTGTGTGTGTGTGTGTGTGTGTGTGTGTGTGTGTGTATTCATGTGGGGGGGTGAAAAAGCAGGGCAGACAGAAATCTCCAGTGAACAGTCCATCATCTTACCTAGTATTTTTCACTTGGTATGGAACTTCCAGCTGGGCCTATGCTGGCTTACCAGTGACCCACCGAGGTTTGTCATTCCCATTTCCTCGATGCTGGGATTCCTAATGTGCACATCCTCACCTCCAACTTGATGTGGGCTTTAGGAATGGAATTCAGATCTTCATGCTTGCCAGGCTAGTACATTCAAAGCATAGCTATTTCCCCAGCCTGTAGTTATCTCATTTTATTCTAGACTTTAAATAATGCACACACACACACACACACACACACACACACACACACACACACACACACACCTATATGAAAATGTGTACATCTGCTGAGAAGTAGAAATGTTCTTATACTCTGCAGGGGTCTATAGGATGAGGGAATAATGCAATAAAGCCTCAACAAAAAGTTCAAAGTTAAGAACTCTTGGGACTTGAGTAACCATTGGCCATTTGCAATCAGAAATAGTTATGCTCAGCTTTTCCCCTAAAGTGTGGTGATGTACTGAGAAGTTCTTACTCTACCCTAGAAGCATGAAAGGAGCCTTCTCTCTTTCTTTGCTTTCTAGAAGAAAAGGAAATTTGCACCCTAGGTAAATCATGCGGTTCTCTTCTTCTGCAATCATAGTATCCATGTGTTATCCTGGGAGGTGTTGATAGTGAACTTGAAGTAGGGATCCACTGTAAGCATAAGGAGGCTGTAACATGGAAAGAACTGAAGAGAGTTACAGAAGAAAGGAGTCATGGGGGAATGCTGCTATCCTACTTCTCTCCTGTAAGCATGATGCTGAACATGGGAACTGTGTCATTATAAATTGATTTCCTTCTTTTAAGCAGTGGCATTCATGTGATTATTTGCTATATCAATATCCAATGATGTATAAGTAGTGAACTGACTCTATCAACACACTTTTTTAAAACTGTAGTTATCTTAGCTCTCTTTCCTATTAATGAGATAAAATACCTCAACAAAGCGGCTTAAAAGGAAAGGAGATATTATTTCGGCTCACTGTCTCGAGTTACAATCCGTCATTGCCAGGCAATTAAGGTGGCAGAAAGCTGAAGAGGTCAGTCACATCACACTGACAGTAAGAGCAGAGCAAAGCATGCAGCCCACATGCTAGACTCAGCTTGTTCCATCACTCTCAGCAAGGGAGGGATACCCTCCTCAGGCAGTGGAGCCACCCAGGGTGGGTGTGTCCTCACATAATCAAAATAATTCTCCCACGGACATGGCCACAGGCCACCAAATCTAAACACTCCCTGACTGAAGTTCTCCTCATAGGTGATTCCTTGCTGTCATGTAGGCAATGAAAACTATCACAACAGTTCAGTGAATTTCTGGGTTGCGTCATGGGAGGAGCTCACGTATGACACACTAGTGCTGTTCATCAAAACCAGGTCAAAACAGCACTGGCCTCAGAAGCATTTGAAGTAATCCATGAAAATGCATTTGTTTCCCCAATGTCATAAGCACTGAATTAAGATTTGGGGGAATGAAAATACAAAATACAGAATGTTAATTGCTCCTCGGGTAAACTGTAAGTTAAGGTATTTCTGTCAGAAAAGTGAAGCCCTGTGGGGATTTTTTGGAGAAATGACTGTATTTACTGTGAACACGCACTTTGAGAAAGAGTATGATTTATGAGAGATGCGTTGACAGTCTAGTCAAGGAAGGACCTTGCCACCTGCAGTCTGGGGCCTTTAATTTCTTCTGTACCTCGTCTCTTAGTGAGGACCCTTTATCACTTCTGGGAAGAGTCTGTGGCTGTTGTTGTTCGTATTTGCTTACTTATTTGTTAAGAAACTTCATGATGAAAAATATTTGAAAAAGTTTATTTATGTTATTTATACAGTGACCTCTTTGGGTCTAATAATTTCAATTACATTTTAGAGAGAGAGAGAGAGAGTGTGTGTGTGTGTGTGTGTGTGTGTGTGTACATGTCCACACACATCAATGACATCACGGTGTGCATGTGGAGGTCCGAGAACAACTACTGAGAGTCTGTTCTCTCATTTTACCATGTGGATCATGAGGACTGAGCTCAGGTTATAAGGCTTGGCAGCAAGTATGCTTACTCACTAAGAAGTCATTGCTAGCCCTGGTCTAGTGAATTTTATTAGTCTTTCAAATGTCTCCATATTTTAATTTTTTCCCAAGAACATTTTTCATTATTATACCTTTCATCCACTTATCCTGTATGCCCACCCCAAAGGATCATGGTTTCACTTAGATTATAGCTGTTACTTTTAGTGTATATGTGTATGTGTGTGTTGGTGCCCTTTGTCTGTACAGGATTGCCAGTACATGTATGGGCATGTGTGTAGAGGCCAGAGGTCAACATCAGCTGTCCTCCCACAGTTACTGCTCACCTTGTTTTTTGGAGACAGGACCTGTTGCTGGCCTGGGGCTTGACAGGCCAGTGTACCCTAGGGATCACAGTCTCTCCCTCCCAAAGGCTGGACCTATAAGCACATATAACCTCTCCTGGGGCTTGACTAATAGGCCAGGCTGGCCAGACAGTGAACCCAGGTCTCTGCTTATCTCTCCCTTCCCAGCACTGGGCACATACCATCAGCCCAGCCTTCTCCCCACTGGCCTGGGGATCAAACTAATGCCCTTGTGTTTGTAAGACAAATGCTACCTACGGAGCTAGCTCCACAGCCAATAAGCTACCAGGTTGGAAGGTATCCTTGAGCAACATTTTAGTTTTCTCCAATGATGGACTCATTCATAATCTATGCCAACTAAGTATCTCCTCCCAAGAAAACATGTACTTTTTTTCTGAAGTAGAAATTTACCCACAGATCTGCTAAACCCGACTCTGGTTCAATCTAAGATACTCCTGACTTTGTGGGAACCCAGGCCTGCACCCTCCACTGCAGGCTCCCCTATATCTAGTGAATTATCTAAAATGATGGAGTTTACCCAGTAAAACTGGCCATCAATTGGGTGTTAGCCACGTTGGGAAGCTATTTAAGACAGAATGAGCTTCCTAGTTTTATACTAGTAGCTGGCATTGATTTCCCATGATCCTACACATATGTCTCTCTGTATGAAAACCCAAGCCCTCACCATGGCTTCTGGATCCAGTCTGTTCTAGTTTGTTCCTCTGTTGATATGCTAAAACACTGACCAAAGCAACTTGGGGTAAGAAGGGTTTGTTTGATTTATAGTACATGATGGAGGACAGCCAGAGCAGGAGCTCAAGGTAAGAACCTGGAGGTAGAACCTGAAGTGGAATCAATGGAGGAATTATGCTACTGGTTAACTCCCCAGCTCATAGCCACCTTTATTCTTATATAGTCCACACCCAACTGCCTAAGAATGGCACTGCCCACAGTGGGAGGAGTCCTCTTTCATGAATTAGCCATCAAGAGAATGTCCCATGAATATGTGTACAGGCAGATTTTATGGAGGGCATTCTTTTCAGGCATGTCAAGTTGACAACTGAGAATAGACACCACATGCACAACCTTCCACCATCACTATATCCCCATTTGTCCCCAGACTGTTCCCATTAACATAAAACCCTGCCATACATGCCACCAAACAACCCTAACCAAAGACCCTGTGGCCCTGTTTAGGACCTCCCTCTCCTTTTAATCATCTTCTTTCTACACAATGCTTTTTCTAAAATCTGTCCTTAGTTATTGCTCTCTGTCCCTGCCTCTATTTGCATAGAACTTCACCAAAGTCTTTAGACAACTGAGGGTTAGCTGGATGGGTCAACTTGGCAGGGCTCTAGCCCCAAGGTATACAGCCACATACTGTTCTAAAAGTTGCTGAGATGTTGTATAGGTTAGGTCTGTAACCAGTTGATTTTATTTATTTGTTTTTACTTTTAATTTTATGTGTATGGGTGTTCTACCTCCATGTGTGTCTATGTACCACACGAATGCCATGCTCAAAGAAGTCAGAGAAGGGCATTGGATCAGTTGTGAGCTGCTGTGTGGGCACTGGGAATTGAACCCGAGTCCTCTGGAAGAGCAGCCAGTACTGTTTGCCTCTGAGTACGCTCTCCAGCCCTGTAATCAAGTGATTTTTAAATAAAGGGGATAACACACCATAGTCTGAATGAGTTTGATTCAAACAGTGGGCTGGTGAAAGAGCAGAGCTGAGATGTCAGGATGAGGAAGGCAATCTCCATTTGGACAGCACCTTCAGCTCCTCCCAGTTTCAACCCATCAATGAAGGGTCTGCTCTGTGAAATTCACACTGGCTTAATTCTCCTGACGATGTATAAACACTCTACTTACTGTTTCTATGAGATAACTTTCCATCAAGACTTGCCAATGGCCTCCACATAGCCAAATAACATCCACTGTCATTATTTCAAGCTACTATTTGACCTATTTTAAAAAGCATCTTTAAGGCTGGAGAGATGTCTTTGTCAATAAAGTTCTTGCTTGCTGAGCATGGTGACCTAAAGTGACTCTCCTGAACAGATGTTTAAAAGAAAAAGAGTTGGGCCTGCCAGCATGTACCTATGATCCCAGTGCTGAGGACACAGATTCAGAAGTGGCTCTGAGGCTTGCTGGGCAATTAGTCTGGCCAATTTTAGAGCTACAGGTCTGTGAGAGACCCTGTCTCAAAAAATAAGGAGAAGAGTTATAGAAGAAGATACCCAATATTAACCCTTTCCTGTGTCCTCCTCAAATTAGACACCCAGACACGTACACACACACACACACACACACACACACACACACACACACACACACCACTTACAACACACAACACACACACACAAACACACACATACACACACACATGAGAGAGAGAGAGACAGATAGACATTAAGAGACTGAGTTTTTTGAGCCCAGTATGGTAGCATACATCTGTAATTTCAGCACCCATGAGATAAACAAGCAGAAATATCATTAGTTGAAATTTGAAGCCAGCCTGGACTGCATAACAAGATACTGAGACACAAAAGCAGAAGACAGGGTTTCAGAGCACCCTCCCAACCCTCTAGCTCTCAGATCCTTCCTACCACCTCTTCTAGGATGTTCCCTGGGTTTTGGGATTAGGGGTTGGTTGCTGTGTACATATATATATGTCATTAATTGGCTCTGTAAGTTTCTTTTTAAGAATAAGAAAGTAGGAAGGTTGATGTGTTGTGGAGGCAAGGGAAGTTGAAGTGGGAATTATAAATCTATGAAATTTTCAAAGAATAAATAAAAAAATGTATTATTTGTTTGTTTGTTTTGTTTTGTTTTTAAGGAAAGCAAATTTATCTTTTCCACTTTTTTCATTTATGACCCCTTTTCCCATCAGGTTTCCCATTAGCTTCAGGTCTCTGAGCTTTTCTGTCTGTAGCTCGTGGTTGCTAAACTCATAGGGTCCCATGGCTGTGAACATCCCTTACACATTTATGACTTCCACATCTCTGTCTTCCAGCTTGGCCTATGGAAATATTAATACACAGTTGCCCACTTTCTGCTTGACATGAAAATGTGTTAAATGTCTCCAGTTTAATATAGACAAAAAGAATCTTGGCTACCCCAGTGTCTGCAGATTTTCTTCTCCCCATCTCTTCTGTCTCAGCCAATGACCACTACACCCTGCCTGTTGGTGTATGATCCTGAGAAGGAGTTTATCACCGCTCTTCCCTCTATTGTCTTGTCTAGTAACCATCCCACAAGTCACAGAAGCTGTACCAGCCAACACCCTGAACCCACATCTCCCACCCTGTGTGGGAAAGCCTCTGTGCTCAGCTGCTGGATATCAGTAGTTTCTGCGCTCATCCTCATGCCACCACCTCTACATTTCATAAATGCCAAAATGATCTTTATAAATAATAATCACATATTTCCCCAGCTGCCTGATTCTCTAATATAATTAAGATTCCACAACCAAAATTCCCAGTGAACATTCCCCTATAACTCTCTTCTCTCCCCTCCTCTTCCCCCACCTTCCCTCCTCATCCCTCCTCTTCTCTTCCCTCCCTATACTGCTCTTCCTCTCGTTCTATCCCTGCCTTTATCTTTCTTTCCTGCTTTCTGGCCCAACAACCTCATTGTTCCTTACTTGTGCCAGGACTTCAGTACCTCAGGACCTGTGCACGTCCTTGAACAAATAATAACATTTCCCCTGGCTGTATGTCACTGTGATTTTCAGTTTATCAGTGACATTCTCAAAGGTGTACATTCTAATGCCCCTTAAAAGTACCTGACTTACTTCCTGTGCACCTGCTAATAATGTGTGATTCTAAGGTGTGACTTCATTTCCTGCATGGTACCACAAACCAGACTCCTGTCTGTTTGTTGATGCTAAGTTGATACACATTTTCCTTTCCAGTTCCTTGCACTAGCAGGTAAGTTAAAGACCATGACAGAATAAGCAGTTTTAGGAGCATTAAAACTGCTTTTTTGTTGAATGGGTAGATACATGTGTTAGGCCAGTCTCATTGTCTTGGCTTAGGCAGGCGGGTTCATATAGAATTACTTTTTGTTAATACAGTCATTTCTACTTTTTAAGGGAATTACATTTGTTTCCGTGGGCCTGTAAATCTCCAATTCTGCCTCAGCATATTGATAAAAAAGTTAGAATTCATAACCTTAGGATGTACCTCAGTTGGTTGACTATTTGCCTAGATCTGAGTTTGATTCCCAGCACACTCTTAACATAGCATGGTGGCTCATGCCTCTGGTCCCACCTCACAGAGATACACTTAAGAGCCTGAGAAGTTCATTCTCATTTACTTAGCAAGTTGTTTTGTACTGTCCAGAGAAGGAGATACTGTAGCCATACCTTTGGTTAGAATGAGTGGGCTTATTAAGTATGTAGCAATAGAAAATAAAAGAATATGCAGCAGATAGACAAACAGATAGTACTCATAATGCTACATATATACATGCAAAACATCATCAGATTGGGCTCACAGAACCTTTAGCAGAGCTTGACTGGGGAAGCCTTACTGAGGCTGGATTTCTAATAGAGAGTGTTGCTAGCAGAATCCCCATCCCCTTCGGTGAGATTTCTAAGTTCTAAAAGAACAAATAGCAACGGATGGAGATAACATCATCTGCCTATCATGTCTTTTTCTATTATTTATCATAATTTACCTAATAATTCATCTATCATCTGTTATTTATCATCCATCCATCTGTTTTAAATGACTTTATTTAATAATTTATAGGTATGTTGCATTGAAAATTACCTGTATCACCTATCAAGAAGGTTATGTTCTTGGATCCCTAGTACTCTGCACAGATAGGGCCAATTTCACTCAGTAGTAATTGAACATCTAAGACACAGCATCTCTAATGTCATAAACCATATTTTCTGAGGTAAGGTGGGGTCTGAACAAAGTTGGCACTACTCTTCCCTTGTGGCCCTGCATTTATGTCTGGAAGTATTCAATCATGCGGCATAAAACATTTTCTTGGAAGAAAAAGATCATAATCAATCTTACGACACCCAGGCTAGTTTTTCACTCCCAAAGTCAAAAACAGCAACCTACAATTTCCGAACACAAGCCATTAAGAGGCTCCAGGGACAACGCTGAATTGTTGCCAGGAGCAACAGCTCCTAAACTCACACATCTCCCCTCCTGTGTCCCTCACCTGCACCCTCACACCTAATTCTGCATAAGAATCACTTGTTTCCTTTGGTTCCTAAATAAGTCCCTGGAGCCTGGAGTGCAGCTCTATTAGAAGAATGCTGGCCTAGCATGCGGAAAGCACAGCCTCAGTTGCTAGCACCATATAAAGCTGGCATAATGTGCTTCCTGTAATCAGGAGGTAGAGGCTGAAGGATCAGAAGTTCAAGGTCAGCCTCAGCTACATAGCCAGTTCAAAGCCAGTATGGGCCAGAGTCCCTGTCTCAAAAGAAAAATAACATAAAAATACCTACTCTGACCACCGGAGTCTTTCTGTTGTTTATGGGTAGTTACGATAAAGAGCCAGAATTTAAGCCCATTGTCTCAAACTCCATTTCTATGTAACTATTTTTTTATAGTTAATTCCTTCTTAGTTTGCCCTGTCATTTTTATAAGTAACTGTGGATCTTAAGAATTTGCAAGCAGAGCCAGTAAGATGGCCTAGTGGGTTAAGGCTCTTGCCATGAAGCCTAATGACCTGACTTGGATCCCTGTGACCCACACAGGGGAAGGAGAGATCCAACTCCCAAGAGTTATCCTATGGTGCACATGCACCCTCCCTCACAGTAAATAAATAAATGTTGAGAAAATAGTCTAAGTTGCATGTCCACCAATCCCAAGGTGTCCACCTACCTCTGCCTCCCCAGGAGTAGGACTAAAGAAATGTCATTCCCACCATGCCTGTCTTTTTACAGAGGATCTGGAATTGAACTCAGGTCCACACACTTGTGTGGCAAGTACTTTACCAGTTGAACTATCTTCACAGCCTTCTTGAAAGCTTTCTAAAGTCATACATGGCCATATTCAACACACGGACTGGGCTTAAAACACCAGGATGGCCGAGTGACCTGACTTTAGCATTAACTCTGTCTATAACCTTGGGCAGTCTTAAGTCCTCTATAAAAATGGAAACAATACCTGCTTACTTTAATGCCTCCGATTCCTTAAAGCAGGGTTTGCATGTGATTAGCCCCCACATAAGCTTTGTTCCTCGGCTATTTAGGTCACATGTTCCCCGTTCTTTCCTCCTTTCTATTCATGTACACAGCTTTCTGGTAGAGGTAAATGGTTGAGGTTTTACATTCCTGGTCCTGGAGGATTTTGACCTATTCCATCAAGCCATCTGGAGACTTTAAGCTACATTGAATTTTCTCTGGGGCTTCTATTTGAATTTCTTTATGTATGGGAAGCTAATTAATTTTAAAAAGCATTATAAATTCTGATAAAGCATAATGATCTGCCAGGCTCCCTAGACTCATTAAGAATTACAACCCTCTCTTTATACCCCAGGTTCCTCCCTCTACACAAGACCTTGCTCCTATTTGGTTAATTACTGCCAAGTGATATCATCCAAAATTCATCATCCTCTGAGCCAAAGTCATGCTCTCTTTCCCCAAATCAATCCCGTATCGTCTCTGCTTCAGCCTTCTTCTTTGCTGTTGTTCTTATCATCCAGAGCCATTTGTCAGAAGCAGCAGAAGTCATGAAAGTTGTAGATTTCATCTTTGGGGTCCTAATGTCAGTATAATCTTCTCATGGGAATGCTGGAAGGCCTGCTACACAGCCAGGACAGCCTTGGAGGTGTGGAGTGCAGAATGACCGTGGTCAGATCTGAGACTTGGAGGCCCCAGATCCCACTTTGTAATATGGTACTTAGTAGCAAGAGCTGGACAATCTCACCAGATCATTGTAATTTCTTTATTCCGGAGATAAGAAAACAGAGGTCCAGAAGTATCGCCTAAAATTAGACTAATGCAAGGGTCCTGCCATCTGTCTTGCTAGAAATAACTGAATGAAAAAGGGATAGATACAGGCAACAGAGGTGTAGTACACAGAAACACCAAAGGCTTCTGTCTTCACCCATGGCCTCTTTATGACATTTCTAATTGATTGAGAATCTAAATGCTCCTTCTACCATTGATATATGTTGGTCAATTGTCCTTCACCACTGTCTTTGGGCTGTGGAGGTACAGAAGACAACCCTTGCCCAGTAGAAATATGGACTGTGAGAATCTTCAGGAAGCTGTCAAAGGATGCCCATGACTGGGGAGAGAGCTCAGTGAGTAAATATTGCCTGCAAACAGGAGGATCTGATTTTCATCCCCAGCCCCCCTGTTTAGAAAAATGGTGAGCAGATGCCTCCACGCTTGTAATCCTAGGGATGGGCAGATGGAGTCAGGCAGACATCTGGGGAATACTAGCCAGCCTATCTACTAGTCTTCTTGGTGAGTTACAGTCTAGTGATAGACCCTGTTCCCAAATCCCAAGGTGGATGGAGCCTGAGGAACAATACCCAAGGTTATCCTCTGGCCTCCACACACACTATGCACATAGGTGCCTCTTCATGCACACAAACATGTACACACACACACACATAAACACACATACACACACACACACACACACACACACACACACACATCAAAGACAAACTCTGTTCATAACTGTGGATGGAGGTTGAAGGAACCAAGTCCTTGTAGGTAAAGCTGGGGAAGGGGAGGGATATCCAGGGTAGCAAGTCTGTCCTGATGAATGGGGCCTCATAGATGGGCTGCTTGCACGGCTCTGAAGCTCTGCTTGCTTATGCTAACCATGGTGATTTAAGCGGTAGCCTGCCCTCATAGCTGGGCCAGTCACTCTGCAGCCAGTTTTCACAGAAAGGCCAGGGCCTTGCCTCATAGCTTGTTTTACCTTCAGTCCCCGTGGATGTGGTCACTTCAGTGATTCATGCACTGACTCACAGGCCACAATGCTAAGCACCCAGGCAGAATCGTGGAGAATACCATGGAATTTATCCAAAACATGAAATCATAGGAAAACTTTTGGTTTTTGTGTTGTGTGTACATATGGTGTTGTGTATATATATGGTATATGTGTGTGTATATGTCTGTATGTGTGGATGTGTGTATATATGCATGTGCACATGGAGCCCAGGAGTAGACATTTTATTCTTATTGAAAAAAGTCTCTCACTGAACCTGGAATTCACTGAGTTTCCTACGCTGAGTGGGCAGCAAGTCCCAGGGATCCTCCTGCCTTCACCTCTACAGCTATGAGATTATAAGCTACAGTGTCACCTGGCTCTTTCTTTTGTAGGGCTCTGTGTATGTGTGTGTGTGTGTGTGTGTGTGTGTGTGTGTGTGTGTGTGTGTGTGGTTTATCTATATGGAAGATGTGTGTCAGGGTCCATGCTTTCTTGTGAGTGCGGCGGCCAGAGAAGAACATCAATTATTCTCTTCCATCACTGTCTTGTAATGGCAGATATGCAAATGGCTACACTCCTTTATATTATTTCCTTTAGTGCGGTTTCTGGAGATTCAGAACCTTTTGCTTGTGAAGCAAATGCTTTTATTCACTGAGTTACCCCAGCCCTGAACGGAGAGAGCTGCACTCAGGTCCACACACGTTCGAAGCAAGCACTTTATTGACTATGCTGTCTCCTCAGGCCCACGGCGAATGTTTCCATAGAACACCAGAGCTACTGTCAGTAAAGGGAAATTGAGCAACGTTCTGCTCCAATTTTCACGGCTCCTGTTTAAATGTCAAATGAATGGCCTTACTGGAGCATCTGTATGTTTCATCTGAGAAGACCATGAGAATGAAGTAAACCAGAGACACAGCTAAAATCTGTATGCGGTCATTCTCATGAGGGCTGCTTTCCAACTGTCAACATTTTCCAGAATCATCCCCTTCCTTCTGGTGACGTGTGAAAAATATTTATGAAATGTGGTTCCTTAGTGAAACTTTGGTTAATCTGCCTAGATGAGTTCCCATGAGTGCCCATGTTGCACCTTTCATTCAAATCTCATCTTCTGGTTTGCTCCACAACGTCCCACTCCATTCTTCTTGTCCCTGCCTAGTTACTTATATCTTACTGTTTTACTCCCACAAAGCCTGTTGGAGTAATGAATTGTAGGAAGCACATCAACACTTCTCTTTACTAGGTATCATTCCATCATGGTGATTCCTTTATGTCCACAGTATTGTGTGTGATCTCCCAGATGGCTTTTCCCATCATCGCCATCCTCTTTGCATCAGAGAGAGAAGAGATCAAAATGAATTCAGAACGCGCCCCAAATGGAACTGGTTTAGTTGTAAAGTGCTTGCAATGCAAACACGAGAACACAAGTTGGGTACCTAGAACCCATGGTGGGTGGGACTGAGCTGCAATGATCTGGGTTGATGGCACAGACTGTGGGAGACAGAGACAGACAAGTACCTGGGTTATGCTGTCCTACTTTTAGTGTAGATAGCTCCTGGAAACAAAATTGCAGGTTGTCTGTCCTCTGGCATACAGATGCTCTTGTATATAGAAACTCATGTACACACACACACACATACACACACACACACACACACACACACACACACTCACACTCATACAGAGAGAGAGAGAGACAGAGATAGGGACAGAGAGAGACAAAGACAGAGGGAAACAGAGACAGAGACAGAGAAAGAAACATGCCTAATGCCAACATTGAGTTCAGGTATAAATAAAAGAAAAAATCTACTACAGGAGTTCTCTAACATAATTTTGATATGATCTTTGTAATTTGTGAACAGTCTAATTATAACAAAACATTACATATGTTCGCAGATATATGCACCAAAATATATAGAAAACCCTCATTAAAAGAAACTAATTTGATGACATAGGATAGAGCATAGTTGGTAGACTACCTCTTTGGCAAGATGAGTCCCAGTATTCAATCCCTAGATGGTATAAACCAGGCTTGGTGGTGCACACTTGGAATCCATGCACTCAGGAGTAAAAGCAAGAGGATCAGAAGTTCAAGGATGTCCTCAGTATCACAGCAAGTTTGAGACAAACTGTCCCAGGGGAGACTCTGTTTCAGGAAAACAAGAAAGAGGTAGGAAGGAAAAAGAAAGAAAGGAAAGGAGGGAGGGAGGGAGGAAAGGACGAAGGAAGGAAGAAAGGAAAGATGGGAAGATATGTAAGTAGGTGAGTGGATGGATGGATGGATGGATGGATGGATAGATGTATGGATGGATGGATGGATGGGTGGGTGGAGCGATGGGTTTATATCTGACTACAAGAATCCTAAAACACATATGCTTGGGTTAGGATTGGAATCTAGAGTTGTGTCTTTTATTTGTTTTAACTTTTCCTTATAAGTTGCCTTGATTCTTTTACTGTTTCTTACATCTGCTCACCAAACAGGAATTCCTGAAATTTTGTTAGAAGAGCTATTCTTAAGTTTTGACAGTTTACTCTGGAAGCTTCTTTTTTTTTTTTTTTTTTTTTTTTTTTTTTTTGAGGGTTCATCTGAGGTCATTGAAGTTGCTGATAAGGCCTGGAAAAGTCACAGAGTGGATGGGAGATAGGTGAAAATTCAAGCTGACTGTGGAAAATTTTGTGGTTTGTGGATTACAAGTCAAAGCCCACAGGTCTTCAGTGTAAGCATATGATGTGAATATAATATTTTCATATAATGTATCATCAGAAAAGCTTTAGAATGCATTTGCATTGAAACTATTGTTCATTCTGAGTAGCTGAAGAGTCCAAGTGCGACTAATTGTCTCTGGGTGGGTCAGTATTTTCTCCTGTCAGCTTTGACCTTCAGCTTTCTGACTCTGAAACACAAACCTCCTTCTCTCAGGCCCTCACCAGAGTTGTACTTCAGCCCACTTGGGAATTCAAGCTTGGACTGTTTTAGTCAGAAAAGCCCTTTTTAAAGTTGGTTTGTTGACAGGTTTCCAAAACCCATCAAACATGCCAGAATTTGCCTGGAGAACTCTGTCTTTCCAGAATATAAGTTTGACAGCTGGGTCAGCAATTATGAGGCCAGTAAGAAATCAGCCCTTATTGGCATTCTGGAGCTCCTCGGGAAAGAAGATAACCAGGCAGGGTTTGTTTTGACCTGGAAGGTCACCCTTCCTGGGGGATTCTCAGGACCATGACTGGCCTATCCACGATTGTCTGGAAATATCTGGCAATGAATAATCACTGAAACAAACTCCAGATTACACTGAATAGAGTTTATAATAATGAGACCTTAAAAATCAATTTTGAGAAAGATTATTCACTCCAGTAAGTAGCTAACAGTTGTGTTCCAGGTCACCGGCACTGTGGGTGAAATCAGGAACTCTCAGGAGCTGTGCACCAGCTAGCCTGGTACATGCAGCAGAAAAATAGCAAAGGGACCTGAACAGTCCTTGGAACTCATGGACATCGAAGTCTCCTAGGAGACTCCTTAACATACCAACTATGGGTCCATGCTGTGAGAAATGTTGACCCTCATTTCATAAAAGAACTGAAAACTCTGTGTGGGGAAAGCACAATTGTTTATCTTATTACATCACAAAATTGACTGCCAGCCCAGAATGACAAGCACAGTGACTGAGAGCAGAGAACAATTGTTAGAAACAGAATGTAAGACCTTCTCTTCCTTTCCTCCCTTCCTTCCTTTCCCATTGGCTGAGTAATCAGGAGTGTACAATCTTACATGTTATCTAGGTCTTCTTTTCCCTCTGTTATTTATGTTCATCTTTTTCTCAACAACCACTATACATGTCTATGTTTTACATCCAATTTATTTTAGAGCTTATCAGGCAGATGACCTTGTTATGTATGCAGGCTGCTAGGCAAGCTTGGCTCTTTGTAATTTTCTACTTTAAACTTTCAGTTTGGTTAGTTGGGCTAGTAGAGTTTGACTGGGGGTTGCTAGCTTAGAGGTTCCTAGTGTTTGCTGTCCATCTGTACCTGGACATGAGGTGCCTCGGGTATTTTTATTTTGAAAATGAGCAAACAGATTTTGTTCTTACACATGCGTAGAGTTTCTGCAATGAGATCCTAGATCTTGTACTTTTGACCTGTGGTCCTGTCACAAAACACTGCTGTTCTATGAGGAAGGGGCTAGACCCAGCTGATCCTTACAGACCCAACATCTGACCCTGTGTGTTCTCTCTTACTGGCATCCCTCTACTGGCAATACCCTGATCCTCGGAAGCCCTTCTCCTGGTTTGATATACCTACCCCTGATACTCAGCTTGGAGAGGGTAGGTCCCTCCTACTCTGGTCTTCCCAGCACAGGGAGCTGCTCTGATTCTCCTGAGTAGAGAGTTGTGTTTGTGTTATCCAGGGCAGAGCTTTGTCAAGGTTGTCACTACCCACTCATGCTGCATATCCAGAATGCAGGCACACCACACAGAAAGGGCTTCATAGAAGCACAAACCACAGGGCTTTTGCTCCCGTGGAAAGATTGCTCCATGTTACAGCATATGGCACACTAGTTTGAACCTCATTTCATACCCCAGATACCCACAAAAGTACCAGGTAGGTGCAGAATTCCACTTTCCATCCCAGGACTTGGGAAGTAGAGATATAGGAATCCCTGAAGAAAGCTGACAAGGTAGACTAGCTGTCACTGAGCTCTGGGTTCAAGTGAGGGACTGCCTCAGTAAATAAGATGGGAGCAACGAGGGAAGATGCCAGATAGACATAAACCTCCTTCCTGGGCACATACTTGCACATGCATATGTGACCTTCCAATATCTACATAGCCATGCACACATACACACATGCACACACATACACACGCACAGGTATGCACACAAACACATGAAAGAAACAAAAAGAAATACAAAACAAACAAACAAACAAAAAAACAAGTATAAGCCAAGAATATCTGAGATCAATAAGATCATACAAGTGAGCTAGAAGAAAGAGACCTAGTAGGCATCAGGAGAGTAGAACTGAGGGAAGGTATCAAGACTGACATATGGGTGACTAGAACATTACCACACCTCCACCAGCAAATGTTCTATACAAGGGGTGGCTCCTGTGTGGTACATGAATTCAGGACAAACCGGCCCTTCGTAAATAACACGCAGTGTCACAATCCTCATGATCAGTTGCCATTAAACCTCTGTCTTTCCCAGCTTCCTAGCCAACTCCCACTCTACAAAGCTCTCCCTTTATAAACTGTATCTGCTTCTAGCACTCTACCTGTCCCCAGTCCATTTCTTTGTTCCAGGACATGAAAACATGGATATTATTGTGGGTACTAACTCTACAGACCCCAACCCATGCCTATAGCCATGGAACCACAAAATCCACCCTAAATATCCTATTTAATTTTCTTAAAAAGTGTGTGTGTGTGTGTGTGTGTGTGTGTGTGTGTGTGTGTGTGTGTGTCCGTCCATGATTATATTTTTGGATATGCTCATACTGTGATGTACATGTGGAGTTCAGAGAACAGCTTTGTTTAGTCTGTCTCTCCTAATTTCTGTGTGTTGAAGGGATTATACACGACTTTTACACTTGCAGAGCAAGCATTTTACTGGCTGGACCATCTTGCCTGCCCTCCTCTTTCCTTTAATTTGTCCTATTTTCTTTTCTGTTGAAAATAGATTCTTCTTTCAAACAATACATCCTGACCATAGTTTCCCCTCCCTCCACTCTGTCCAGTTCAGCCCCCTCCACCTCCCTTCTCCCCAAATCCACTCCCCCTCTGTCTCCCTTCATGAAAGATCAGGTCTCCAAGAGACAACAACCAAACAGGACAAAACAAAACATAATAAGACAAAGCAAAAGCCCTCACACTGAGACTGAAAAAGGCAACTCAACAGGAGGGAAAGATTCCAGAGAGCAGGCATGTCAGTCAAAGATACACCAGGTCCCGCAGTTAGGAGTCTCCCTAAAACACCAAGCCAATAGCCACATCATACATGCAGAGGACTTGGTGCAGACCGTGCATGCACCTTCTTTCTGTTTCAGTCCCCATGAGCCTGTATAAGCCATGCTTAGTTGACTCAGTAGGCCATGTTCTCCTGGTGTCCTCCATGCCCTCTGACTCCTACAGTCTTTCCACCCCAAGCTTTGAGGGGAGGGACCTGATGAAGGCCTCCAATTTAGACTCTCCACATAATATCTGGCTATGGGTAGCTGCAACCTATCCCATCTGCTGCCAGAAGAAGCCTCTCTGATGATGACTGGACAAGGCAAATCATTTCATTAATTTTTCTTTTAGGTCAGTCATGTTTGGCTCTACCCTAGGTCTCTGGGCTATCTAGTCTCCAGTTCCTGGATATCAAAGCAGTGTAAGACATAGACTTCCTCTCCTGCAGGGGGCCTCAAGTCAAATTAGACATCAGTCGGCCACTTCCACAAGTTCTGTACCATAATTGCCCCAGCACATCTTCCAGGCAGGACAGACTGTAGGTCAACAGTTTTATTGCTGGTTGCTGTTTATGTTTTTCTTTAGGTAGCCAGTTGAGGATCTTCCTGTACCAAAGAGATTAGAACATATGAATGACAGCTCCATGTAGGCACCAGTCAAAATCTCCTTGTTCAAGGAGGTATGTGGATGTTGTCCTCAACAATGGAGCCTTGCTGTCCATTTTGTAGAGAGCAAATCTCTGTCCTAGCAGCAGCCTGTGTTGTTCAGGGATCTACTTGAGACACCCTTGGCCAACAACTCAACTGAATGCACCCAATTCCTGCCACTGGGGACCTTGGCCAGCTATAAGAGATGGCCAGTTGAGACTCCATATCCCCCATTACTTGGAGTCCTCACTAAAATCACCCTCATAGTTTCCACGAAATTTCTGCTGCACTAGAGTTCCACTCAGCACCACAAATGTCCTCTAATTCCATATGACTCTCCCAGAATTCTCTCCCTCCATCCCATCTCCCCTCCTGACCTGATCTCTCCCATTCCTGTCCCCACCTGCTCCCAGTCCACATGCAAAATCTATTCTATTTCCCCATTCCTGGGAGATCCATGCATCCCCCCTGAGCCTTCTTCTCTACCTAGCTTCTCTGGGTCTATGGATTGTAGCTTGGTTATCATTTACTTAATGGCTAATATCCACTTATTCTTTGGCTCATTTTGAGTTTTGCAGTGTACGTTTTTCTTCAATCTGCACAAAGTTCTTTATATCTCAAGCAATCCTTAAAACACCACCATTATTTGATGAGGCAAAACTTGTCTTCAGTGTCAAACAACTCATCACCTTGTGTGTGCTTGTGAGCAGGTACATGATCTTCTGAGTCTTTATATTCTCATTTCAAAGGAACAAAATCTAGATCACGCAAGCCTATGAAGCCCATTAAGTGAAGTAAAATACACGCTACTAACTACAATTTTTAATCCCCCAGGGATAGTTTGTTTAACCTAGGGCATAACATCTCCATAAGCCACTGCAGACTTGTGAGAGAATGTGAAGGCATATTTAGTTCTGCCAATTATTATCTTGGTGTCCTTGATAAGCAGTAATTTTGGTGCTGGGGAGATGGTTTGGAAGGTAAAAGTGTTGCTCTGAAAGCCTGAAGATGTGAGTTTGAACCCATGTAAAAAGCCAAATGTGGGAACATACATCTGTGATGCCAGCAATGCTGCAGCAAAACTGGCAACAGAGAAAACTGCCTGCAAGCTCATGAGCCAGATAGCTTGGAGTACACATCTTGGATGTAGAAACAATAAAAAAGACCCTGCCTCAAATAGAAGGTGGAAGGAGAGAACTGACTCCTGAAAGCTATTTTCTGATCTCCACAAGCACATAACAGCACAGCACATGCAAACCTGTATGTACACACACACACACACACACACACACACACACACACACACACACACACACACACATGTATACACACATGCACATAGGCACACACAGATACAGTTTGCAAACCATACTCACACAACAATAACTGTTAAAAATAGAGCTCATTTCTAAACTGGATGCATCTATGGCATGTTATATTTTTTTTCATTATCTTATTTTAAAGAGAATCTGCCACGATATGTATACAATACAAGTAAAGATTTTAATGTGAGTAACTGGACCCTATCTGCAAATTAAAGTCCAAACAAGGCAATCAGAACAAAGGTATAATAACATCCAGTGATGAAAATCTAATGTATGTTGTATCTCTTTTTGTTTAACAGTAACAGCAAAAATTACGAGCCATTATTAGCAGTGCTTATCCAAGTGGCTTTGGGGATGGTAAACATCATCTTCCTGGTGTCTGGAGAAGGGATTAAGTATTCAGGGAGTGCACTTAATCCTTCTTCAAAACTTCTCTCGAACTTCTGCTTCTCCATCTGTGAAATGGCTGTAGCAATCCATGTGCAACTTAATTAATATTGCAAATGTCCAGGGTGTTTGCTGGGGTCTCTTGGATGAGCAAAATGTTTCTGTTGATAAATGGTGGTGGTGGTAGGAGAAAAGCTTGCACCATCCTACCAGTTTGAATCTGTGCTCAATGAAGAGAGCATCTCATTGCTGTGAGAGTCAGCAAATATAGAGACACTACAGGCACTACAGGTCAAGTGGCAAACAAGCCTCTAGAGCAGTGATTTCAATCTTCCTAATGCTGTGACCCTTTAATACAGTTCCTCATGCTGTGATGACCCATAACCATAACATTATTTCTTTGTTACTTTATAACTGTAATTTTGCTGCTGTTCTGAAACATAATGCAAATATTTTTAGAGACAGAGAGTTGCCAAAGGGGTCATGACAAGTTGGGAACGACTGTCTATACAGAAGTAGCCTTTTCAGTGTAAATGGACACCTAGCACCTAAGGGCAGGGCAGTTAATGTGGCAAGTCAGCAAATAATCATATCACCATGATTCACAAGTATTGTCTTGTGTTACTATTTGTTGTATGACTTTTCCTAGGGAGATGCAACTATGCATTCATCCCAAACAGGGAACTGAAAATAGTCCCCCCCCCCAAAAAAAAAACAGATTGCATCATAGCCCAGTTTGAAAAACCCATGCATTTGTTGGAATTACTTATGGAGCATGAGTGAGGAATTAATTGTAAGAGTGAAGATGACTCATCACAGTTTTTTCTTTGCATCCCCAGAAACAGCACAGGTGACAAATCTCCAAAGCTGCATCCTTGGAGTGCCCTGCATGACTGGTAGGCAGCTGGATAGATCAGGAAATCTCAGCAGCATTATTGTTTATATAACCTTGAAGAGAACTTTATGAATCTTATAAGTTTCAGGAACTTCCTGAGACTTAAGAGTTTTTACTTCTTCAGTCTAAGACTTCTTCCAGGATGAAAAACAGTGTCTCACTTCTTACGTCTTTAAGACAGTATGATTTTGAGAGTCCAGTTTACAGGCTCCTCAGCTCCTTCACTTTTTCCACTCCCTCTACAGCAATGTCTCCTGAGCCATGGGGACTCAGGATTTTGAAAAGCTATGAAGGCTTCCCCACTCCGAACTGACTCAGAATTTATTCACACCAGTCTTTATACCATCTTCACCTCTCACACACAATCTTTTCCACTGGAAATATTCTCTGGATTAATAACAAGATGAGGTGATATTGAATGTATTTTAATATGTAGGTGTCTATAATTCTATAGTTATCATAGTGATTTTATAGGCTAAACTTCCATAGACCTCATGAAATAATCAATAGAAGCATAACTTGTGAAAGTCGAGAGCTCTTCCTGGAGCCCCCAGGTAATAAGCTGCAGAACCAGAATGAAACATTTATACACATTTGTTTATCCTCCTACAGATGCTCAGATTTCTTTAGGTCAGGGATTCTCAACCTTCCTAATGCTGTGAGGCTTTAATACAGTTCCTTGTGTTATGGTAACCCCAAACCATAACATTATTCCATTGCTACATCATAA
This sequence comes from Peromyscus maniculatus bairdii, assembly GCF_049852395.1. Taxonomy (NCBI): domain Eukaryota; kingdom Metazoa; phylum Chordata; class Mammalia; order Rodentia; family Cricetidae; genus Peromyscus; species Peromyscus maniculatus. Next base: position 16,380,088 of record NC_134862.1, read on the forward strand.
CTGTAATTTTGCTACTGTTATAAAATATAATGTAAATATCTAATATACAGTACATCTATCTGATCTGCAACCCACAGGTGTAGAACCACTGCTTCAGGTGTTATGAACTGCAGCAGATCTGTTTCTTTAGAGCTAATGGGTTTCTTGTGGGAGCCTGTAGAGAGACCTGCTTCAACCTGCTCCTACCTTTAGAAGGGTTCTTAGGTGGAGGAGAGAGGGATAAGAAAATACCAGAGAAAAAAAAAGACCTAGATGAAGAGAAGAACACACAGGATAGCCTTGGGAGGGTCACTTCATTTATTCAAAAGAGCTTTTTAGAACAATGCCAAGGGGAAGGGCAAAAAAACTCCCCATTGTAAAATTGAATCACAATGTACAGCCAAGTGCAGACCCTTCCAAACCCCTGGTAAACATTCCTGTGGCCAAATCATCTCCTATGCAGCCCTGCTGGGTAAAGCAAGCTCAGATTCTCTGACCCTGAGTCAGTTCTCAGTAGGAAGCCTCTGTGGGATTCCCACAGTTTCTCTGCCATTTCATCTCATCAATCAGCCCTCTAGGCTATCGAGTAACTTCAGGAAGGAGAATGTGGATCATTACAGCTGGGACAGGTAGGAATGGAGGGGAGACCATGAAGTTATTGGAGAAAGGAAAGTTCTACAATGTAGAGCTTGACTGAGCAACTCAGGAATTCAAAAAGTTTTAGTGGCCAATGATACTCCAGTGTGAGAACATGAAATGAAGTGAGAAGTGGAAAATGTAAAAAACAATAGCAAAATTGTGTGTGTGTGTGTGTGTGTGTGTGTGTGTTAAACATTTAGTTTTAAAATATGTACTTCACTGTGCATAAATCTGCAAAGAAATAAAGTCTATGGTTTGTATGTGTTTGATCCACTCAAGCACTCAGTCAGCCCTGGTGCTTACTGGCCATACAGTCTGCTGATAGTGTGCCAGATAGATTCACAATTATAATTCATAATTCTTGTGTTAGCATTCCCTGGGAAGATGTGAACAAATTTACTCCAGATAGTACATAGAAGACAGAGCAAAGTAAAGATCCCACAAAAGCCCAATTTGACAAACAAATAAACAGACTATGGTTACTTACAGAACATTGGTGAGGGATTAATTAAAGGAGCCTCTTCACCCTCATGTGGATGACAACCTCATGGAAACTACACAGAGTCCCCTTTCCTACCCTTCCACTCCTTATATACTCGAGTCTCACAAGGTCACTGCCAGCTGGGGAGGGCAGAAAGGAATAATGGCTTCACTTTCAGGGGAGGGTCCTGTGCCCTCCCCTCCTTCCTGTCATTAGGCAGTGTCAGTAGCCCCATTCACATTATCATCGGCCTAGCTACATCTACACTGCAGCATTTGCCATGACTATGAGGCTGAGCTAATCTCTACTCTGAGATCATAATGGGGTGAATATGTTGTGTGCAGAGGAAACAGGCCATACTAATCAACAAAGTGGCCTGTGTTTCAGAAAGTAGATATGCTTATTCTGAGTTGACATTAGACAATGTGTGTAACTATTGAGAGATTTCATGTTATCACATACATTTACTTAGGTTTATGTCCCAACTAAAGAACTATCTCAAATAAGAATAAATGCCAAAACATAATAATAGTGACTGAATGTTCTTGCATAAAACCCTAACACAGTACATTATCAGCCCAGAACGAGGCATATATACCACAATACTACTAAGTTCAAATTTGCAGTCTCCATACACTGGCTATTCTTGACTAGATCCCAAAGATCATTTGGAATTCTCAGCACAGGACTCTGTAAGACTGAATTTTCAACCAGAGTTGTCATAATAAAGGGTATCTCTTTTTCAACTCCAGTTTGGAGCTTAGGATGAAGAAATCAAATGGCCCTAAATGTCAGACTCAAATTAACAAGAAGGGTAAATCATGAGAAGTTACAGTCCAAGCACTGGTCCAAAAGCCTGGTGTCGGTGTCTGTGCCACTGCCATCCTGTCTCCTTAAACACAGGCTGGCACATCACTGTTAGAACATGAGCCTGCACCTTTATCCCGGATCACATGACCTGATGCAGGCCACAGCTCCCTGCTGCTCTTGCTGGGGCAGAGAATTTAGGAAGCAGTCTGTCTGCTACCCCTAAAGGTTATAAAATGTTTGACCTTCCATTTGTTCCAAGGATGGGTCCACAACTCCTCAGAGAGATTCCTTCATGAGAGCTCCAAATCCTGCTTTCTGAGGAGGCTCCTCTGGCCTTTGACAGCATCCTATGCATAGCAGCATATATTGCTCTCTCTCACCATATCCTTCTAATTCTTGTGTTAATTAAGCACCTCTCAGGCTCTTAAAGCAAGCCCCTCATTTCCTCTAAGGCCCCAATCATATCTAGACTCCATGTATTGTATTATTTCTGTTGAATGCTATCCCTTTTGTCTGTAGACCCAATCATGGCCTTGAGACTCTCTTACTTCATACATCCCATTGGAGGGAGTTATGTGTCAGCTCCCTTCCAGGACCTGTTGCTGGTCATCTCTTCTTTTCTTTGATGATCACTGATGGGAGTTTCTACTTCAGTGTGGTGTGTGTCCACTCCCTACAAATGAATGATTCCTTGTATTCTACTTAGGTTGGTTCTACTCCATGTGCCTCCCTGTAAGAGACATCTTCAAGATTTCAGGAACATTCCTGTGCACTGAGCAGCACCAAAGATGTAGAGCAAGAATAACATGAGGAAATACATTGATATTTCTTTCTATCTTCTCTCTGCTCCCAGAATCGGATGTTGCTGACTTTGATGGCAGGAGCTCGCTTTTGTACAGGTTCAATCAGAAGATGATGAGCACCCTCAAAGACGTGATTTCCCTGAAGTTCAAGAGCATGCAAGGAGATGGGGTTCTGTTCCATGGAGAAGGACAACGTGGAGACCATATTACCCTGGAGCTCCAGAAGGGCAGGCTAGCCCTGTACCTGAACCTGGGTAGGGACAGACTTGTGCATATGTACTCATGGCTGTTGAGGCCAGAGGTGAAGCTTAGTTGTCTTCCTCTATCACCCTCCACCCTTGTTTTTTTGTAGCAGTCTCTCACTGAACTTGTAGCTCACTGATTTTGGTGTGTGTTTGTGTATGTGTGTGTTGTATGCACATGAATGTACAGGTGTGCATATATATGAACACATATGTGAAGGAGAGAGCAAGACACTAGATATCCCCCGTTTCTCTCTGACTTATTGCCTTGAGACACGATCTCTTACCAACACAAAAGCTTGTGTTTGGAGTTAGGCTGGGTGGCCAGCAAGCTCTTTAAGATCCACATATTTCAATCATTGGGCTAAGTACTCACAGTCATAGACACATTTTACTTTGTTGTTATTATCATTATTATTAATAATATCATTTTAGGATATGGGTGCTAGGGATTCAAATTCAGGTCTGCAGGTGTTCATATTCACTGATTTTTGCACAAGGTCACTATACCATGCATGGGTGCATCTTTGAGCAAATGGAATCACTGGAGCACTAAGTGATCTATTTCCTTTGTCTTTACGGGATTAGAACAGTACTCATTTTCAAATATTTCATCTTCATGCAGGTAGAACAGCACTTATTTTCATTATTTTTTGCCAGAGGTATCATTCTGTGATAAAAGACAATATTTCTATGTAAGGGAAGCTACTGTGTAAGTTTTAAATATCTGTTAATGTGTATACTTAACCTGAATTTTTCTAGAACTCAAACTTTTAAGTAACTTACAAAATTTTAAACATGTACCTATTATAACGAGCTTCTCATATTTGAGCTGATTAGGCACATTAAAAAAAAAAACTACCAGAGAAACAGGTAATCATTTTGTTCTTCTTAGTGGGAGGTAAAATGTATGAATGGAAAAACTAAGTTGCTAGGCTTTCCTTTGTTAAGACGGCCTGGCCTGGAAGAGTGAGCCTGGGACCCGGATGGCAGGTGATTTAGTGAAGAGTACCTTTCTCCCTCCCTGCAGAAGGATGCTGCTTACCTCTGTGGGTGAGCTACTCCCTGGGCTTTCTGCACTCCCAGTAGGTCTACATTCATGGTGCCCAACTTCTCACCCCAGAACAGAAAGGAGGGAATCTTTTATGCCTTCTTACAGAAGAAAGGAATGAGTAGGCAAGACACAGGAAATAGGTGCTGAGTTCCTCAGAGCATGGAAGAAAACCAAAGGAGCCCTCCTCTAGACAAACCAAACAGAAAAGATAGATGCTTGAGGGAGAAGAAAGTGACTTTAAATTAATGACATCCATTTATTTGTATGTAGTTATATAGTGGTGTGTCATGGCACAGTGTAAAGGTCAGAGAACAACTAGAAGGAGTTGGGTCTCCCTGTTTTCCAAATGGATCTCTGGGATCCAACTCAATTCATCAGGTTGAATGGCATATGCCTTTAACCTGCTGAGCCATCCTTCTGGGCCCCAACCAGGCTGCTTTGTCAGAGAATTCCTTTCTGTTTCCCACTTAATATTTATTCATATAAGGGAGAGGAAGTACATTGTTATTAATATTTACTATTGAGTAGGCAAGAAGGATAAATATAAATATAAATACTGGGAACAAGCTCAAGGTACACAGGTGACATCAGAGCAAGCTATATTTAGTCACCAGGAAAAGAACATGAGACTCCCCATTGGGCAGCCTCACTCCCAACAGCAAACAATGTAGGTCTTTATTCTGGTCCTTCTTCAGTGACAACTCCAAGCATCCTCTTGGCCTTCATGGTGAATATAAGGAAAAAAAAGTAGGAAGAACCGATAGATTTTCAAGATTATTTCATATAATTGATGCCTAACACAGAAGATGAAATAATAACTATGGGCTGGAGAGATCGCTCTGTTGCTAACTTTCTTGTAATGCAAGTATAAGAACCTGAATCCAGTCTCCAGAACCCACATGAAAATACAGAATTGGTAGTGCATGCTTGCATTTCTAGTACTTGGGAAGCAGAGACACATATGTCCCCTGGGATCACTAGACATCTGCATAGCCTGCTTGGTGAGTTCTAAGCCAGTGGGAGACCTTGCTTCAAACAAATAGACTAAGACTCCAAAACAATAAGGTGGAGAGTAATTGAAGAACAACACTAGAGATTGACCTCTGGCATGTGCGCGCACGCACACACAAATAAATAAATAAATAAATAAATAAATAAATAAATAAATAAATAAATAAATAAATAAATAAATAAATAAATAATAAATAAATAATAAATAAATAAATAATAAAAATAAAGAAAAGGGGTAAATTGGAGACATACATAGCACGGCTGTTGTTCAAGCAGCAGTTTGTCTTAACTAGTTATCAGTGCTCTGCCTTCAAAGGCAGAATTGGTTCTGTGGTGAAATTTCACTAGGGAGTTGCCATTGTCCTACTTTCCAAGGGTAGAGCATAGACTTTTTTTTTTAGAATTCCTAACTAGGCATGAGATTTCACTCTTCAATCCATGGGGGTAGAGTGGCTCCCATCCCAGCATTCAAAGGTTTCATTTCAATTGTACATGACTATCTGCCCTCTGTAGAAATACAAAGGTAAGAACCATGCAGGCAGGTGGACCATCAAAGAGCCGAAGAATTGTGTGACTGCGGATCTGTTGTTAAGTACTGAACAGGACATCAACAGAGCATGCAGGTTACTCATCCTTACAGGAGTTTAATGTCTTTGAACTGAAGCAGAATGTTGGGTGATTCTAGCACATACAGATGTAGAACAGGGAGAATCTTGTGATAGAAAACTAGCATGGTGGGTGTCCTTTGGGGGCCAGGTGCAAGGTTCAAAAGCTAAAGCCATGGACTGCATGACAATTTATCAAGACAATGGTGAGTTCCTCAAACTCTGAAGAGACCAGTGACCATTCATTTTATAGTTCCTTTGAATTTCAGGCATTTGATTAAGCCAACTAACACGTATTTAGAGAATAATCAAGTCTTCTGAAAGGCATTTCTTTCCAATTTTCTACTTTTTGAGAGTCTAAATCTAGGCACTTAAATATATATGTGCATATGTATATTTTGTTTATGTCACATGACAGTCCTATACAGTATGTTTTTAATTTTGTTGGGAGACAAAGTCTCATGCATCCCAGGCTGATTTCATAAATTCTGCAACTTATGAAATAAGCATATGTTGAACTATGTATCGATTACCTGTTGCTGTGCCAAATACCCAACAAAAACAACTGAGGGAAGGAAGGATTTATTTCCTCTCATAACTCAAGGGCACAGTCCATCATGGTGGGTTAGACATATCAAAGGGAGCTTATGGCCACTGGTCCCTTTGCATCTGCAGTCAGAAAGCAGAGAGAGATGAATGAGTGCTCACCAAACTTTCTCCTCCCTATTCTCTCCTGGTGTCAAGCCTATGAAAAGTTGCTGCCCACATTTAAGATAGGTCTTCCTACCTCAATCCAGTCTAGAAACTCCCTCAGAGACTTGCCCAGAGGTTTGTCTGCTAGGTGATTTAGGGCCTGTAAAATTGCCAGCAAATATTAATTATCACCTACCAGCAACTAAGCAATGGGATTACCACTATTGGTCTAAAGGTTATACTTGTCAGTCCCTGCTTTAAAAATATTTCTACTTATCTCCAAGCTTTGTAATGTTAACTAAAGCAACTAAAACATAGCACTCATGCACTATCTAAACCATGTCACACAAACTCACTATGAGAACACCTTTATATGGTAGCAAAGTCACAGGAGTTGGACACCAGTAAGAAGCAAGGATGGAGCAACCCACACTCGATGTCCCAAGACAAAGATTTGTATTTTGTTGCTTTAGTGATACCCAGAGATTTGGCCTGTCTTGTTGAGAGGGCAGCTGGTGTGGGGGTGGGATCAAGCCAGCTGGAATCACTTCCCTTGTTTTTAGCGTTCTCACTTGCATCCTTAGGAGAGCACTTGTGAGTCCTGCCTATAATAAAAAACTGCTACGGAGTCATGCTTTTCTGGTCCTGGCTAACCTATGGAGTTATAATTTGCCTTGGCATTCTATACAATGTCCTTCTGCTGCTTATTTCACCACTTTCCTTCAGCACAGCTCTCTGCTCTCCAATTCATCCAGTTGTTCTCTGAAGCCCGCCACTCCTGCTCTGCCACACTGCTCACAAACAACAGACTAGGAGCACCGAATGCAGTGGTTAGAACACGGAGGTGGGGAAGAATGGGAATAGCATCCTTTTGCCAGCAGGAAGAATGCAGAGAATTTTAGCTTTGGATCAGGTAGAGCTAAGTGGTAACTAGTTCTCTGTGTCCTTGTGTAAGTCACACACCTTCTTTGAAACTAACTTCTCTTTTTCAAACAATGTATAGAGGAGTTTTGAGAGAGAGCCCAGTGGTAAGAATACTTCCTACTCTTGCAGAGGACTGAAGTTTGGATCCTAGGATTCATGTCAGGCAGGTTAGGGCTGCCTATAACTCTATCTCCAGGAGATCCAATGCCCTTTTCTAGCCTTCACAGGTACACACACACACACACACACACACACACACACACACACACACACACTAAAGTAAAACTTTAAAAATACCAAAACGATATAAATAGTGTTACCTATGTAAGAAACTTGACAAGGTTGGAGAGATGGGTCTTTGGTAAAATGCTTGCTGATCAAGAATGAGGTGCTGAGTGTGACCTCCAGGATCCCAAAAGACTGGGTATGGTAGCACAAACTTGTGTCACCAGGACTGGGGAGGCAGAAAGAGGTAGATTCCTGGAACTCTCTGCCCAGCCATCCCATACTATCCTTCTGAGGATGAGGTGATGGAATGAAAATAAAGATGAAGCTAAAAAATGTAAACATTGGGACTGGAGAGATGACTCAGTGTTTATGAGATCCGAAGATAGACATGCAGTTCCCAGTACCCACATGGAGAGGCTCACAAGTGCCTATAACTCTGGGTTCAGAAGACTGGGGGTGCTACTATAGCCTCCATGGGCACCTGAACCCAACTACACACACACACACACACACACACACACACACACACACACACACACACACACACACACATATATTCACAGTTACACATACACATACACAGACACATACACACACAGACACACACACACACACACACACACACACACACACACCACACACACACACACACACACACTGCCTGTAACTCAGTTTCCAGAAGATTGAGGGTGCTGTTGTGGCCTCCATGGGCACCTGCACTTAACTGCACATATATGTTCACGGATACACAAACACACACGCTCACACACAAATGCTAAAAAATAAATCTTTAAGGGGCTGCTAGAGAGATGACTGGACAGGTAAAAGCACATTTGCTATTACAGACTACCTGGGTTCAGTTTCCAGGACCCACATAGCAGTTCCCAACACTTGATCCACGATCTCAGTTCCAAGGAACTCAGTGGCCTCCTCTAACCTCTACAGGCATGAACATGGTACACAAACACACATGTGAGCAAAATATTTATGCATATAAAAATTTAAAAATCCTAAAACTAATAAATCTTTTAAAAGTACAAACACTCATTCCCCATGTTTGTTTCAATAAGGCTTAGGTAGTACTTACATCATCTTGAAACTAAATAGAAAAAAAAGTTCCATTTAATTAGAAAAAAGTTTCTTTGTGTTTCTGGCCCCAAAGCCAACTTCTTCCTTATTATTTCATTTGTATTCTTCTCAGCTGTTCATGAGGATTTTTATCTTGTCTTAATAAATTGAAAATCTGTTACAATGGGATAATTGAACATCAAATGCAACTGGGATAAAACTGGAAACAGGTGTCCTGAGATAAAGACTATGATAGTGCATTGAGAATTGTGTTTTCTACCGTTTCCATAACAACAGTCTAGATTTTTAGAGAGGTTTCATTAGATCATCTTTCTCTCTTCAACAATACAATTTCAAGCTACAAATCCTCAAATAACAGATTTTTTTCTGCATTTATTTTATCAGATAATTTTTTATTTGCCTTAATGTAGGATATCTGAGTGTTAGTGAAAAAATAACCAAAGAAGGAATGGATGGAATTCATTCCTATCGTCTGCTTTTGGAACGAGTTAAGAAATAGACTTGTGTGCCGGTGAGATGGCTCAGTGAGTGACGATGCTTGCTGCCAGGCTGACAACCTGAGTTCAAACCCTGGATCCAGAGGTGGCAGGAGAAAACCAGCTCCCATAATGTTTTGTCTGGTCTACACATGCACAACCATTTCATGCTCACACTCACACTATCCCCATAAATCAGTAAACACGTGTAATAAAAACTGAACCTGTGAGTATGGGCATAACTCAGTGGTAGATGATATTAAGAACCTGGTCAACATGTTCAAGACTCTGAATTTATCCTGCAGCCCCCAAAGAAACACATATGTGAAATTCCTTGTAATTCAGGTGCCATTCAGTAATTCACATAGGATTAATGATATAATTTAATAGTGTTCTTTCTAGATATTAAAATAGTTATTCTAACTGTAAAACACAGAAGAAAAAATCCTTTTGATGTGGCAAATTTTTGTACTTAATGAGTTTATAGTGTTTTGTATAGTTATATTTAGTTATGCATTTACACATTTCTGTTTTACTTCTATATATCATAAATTAGGAATTTTAAGTAGTTGGATAATTTATTTGTTAGCTGTCACTTTTAATTTTATCTAACACTGTGGTTTTCACTCATAAATATTTAAAAATGCAATGAGAACTTCCTAAATGCTACTTCAACAGCTCTCTAATAACCTTTTGTTGATTTTACATGTATGTTTAATCTCTCTCCAAACTACTGGACATTATCTCCAATTTTTAAATCATTAGTATTTTTTCAGCCACATATTAATTTATTGTCATAGAATACCTTTCAGGAATGTAGATGACTAGCTTAAAGATCTCTGTCTAACGTCCCGACTTCAGCTTCACAGCACAGCTTGCTGTGTCTCAGCCTCGGTGACCAAGTTTGCTTAAGAAATTCATCTGAGACAGTGCATGGGTGGGTTCAGATAGCACCAACCGCCTTCCTTCCAACAGAATGCAAGAACCGGGTTTCTAAGTTCAAAGTGAATGAATGGTGAAACACGCTGCAGATCTCCTCTATAATCTCAAAGCAGGGATGGACTGTTAAAGAGAAGGGAAATGATTGTGCTTCTTTTTTTCCCTTTTCTATTTTTCATATGTGAGCATGGTAGAAATGTGTAAATCTGGGGTTTTACTCTTGCATGTGTGTGGGAACACATATATGTGGGTGCAGGTGCACCTGTGTGTTCCTGCATGTGGAGGCCCACAGGTGATATTGGGCATCATCCTGGACTGTTCTTCCCCCTTACACATTCAGGGAGGGTCTCTCAGTCAAATGCACAGCTCAGTACGATGGGTAGTCTTGTGAGCCAGTTTGCATGGGAATCCTCAGTCTCCACCTCCAGGACTGGAATTACACTGGGCCAGCACACCCGCCAGGCATTCACTAGGGTTTCTATCTAGAGATCTGAATTCTGATCCCCGAGCCTGCAAAACAAGTGCTTAGAGTGCTGAGCCTTCTCCCCAGTCCTCAAATGATAAATTTCCAACAGAAAAATATTTTCAGTGTTAAAACAGAAAAAGTAACATACCAAAAAGTCAGAGAACAGAAAGATACCCTCAAAATGTATAGTACAGAAAATGGACTAAATGCAAATTGTTGGAAAAACAAATGGGTAAAAGTCAGAGAATATGGCTCACAAAAAGGAAATGAAAATGAAGAGATTTTTCATCTCTATCCATGCCAAGAGAAATACACATGAATTGGCTGAGGGAGGTACTGCAATGTGTAAAGCGTTTGCCACCTTAGTGTGAGAATCTGAGTTTGCATCCCCAGTATCTGCATAAAAGCAGACTCTGTATAACTCCAACTCTCACTGCAGGGTGAGAGACAAGGATAAGAGACTCTCCAGAATCCCATGGGCTGGTTAGTCAGGGACAGTCAGGGGCAAACAAGAGACCCTGGCTGCACCAAGATGAAGGTGAAGGCTGACATTGAAGGCTGACTTTGACCTCCAAAGGTACATTGTGGCATGAACACACACACACAGATACACACACACAAACACACACACGCGCGTGTGTAGACAAAGAAATATGTGTTAAAATTACTCAGAAATATAATAATATCAGATATTCATAAATTATAGCAGGAGTTTAAGTTGGCATTACTTTTAAAGGAGCTGAATTGGCAGCAGATGTCAAATCATACATTGCTGCTAATCTAAACTTCTTTCAGTGTTAATCTGAATGCAGCAGCCCCATGCACAGGGTCCTGGAGGGTTCAGCCAGCTCTTTCAGCTAGTTCTCCTCTGCTGCAGGACCTTCCCATTGTCTCTGCCACCCTTCAGTCTGGGCACCAGTTCCTTCAAGCTGGGTGGACACTCCCTCTTCCTGTGTACTTCCCCTGTGGTCAGTGTTCACGTACTCATCCATCCTAACTACTATTACTAGAACACACCAACAATGGATGTCTCAGAAGAGAGAGCTCCACCTCCCTCCACATCTTCTTTCTATATGACCATGACTAGTATTGCTCGATCCCAATGTCTTTCAGAGGAAGGGCAGGAGGAAGAGAAGGAGGTATTTATTAAAGCATTAGCATAATCTGACAGTGGTGAGAATTCAAGGCTTATGGAATAAATAAATAGTAAATCAACAAAACAGAATCAGACATTAATTCACCAGCCCTGCTTTTCAAGTATGCTAAGTGGGGCATCCCCACTCCAACTTTAGCAGGAAGCCAGGCATCATTACTTAGTGAGACAAACAACACCATTAGACCATAGCAGAGGTAGGAGTGAGCAGCCCACAGGGAGATTAGCTGCCCCTGACTCCTGAATGTCACCTGCACACAGGTGAGTACAGGTGGGGTCAAGGATGGCACTGTGCAAGAAAGGGAAGAGATATATTTAGCTATCGTATTCTGAGACGGTGGGGAGAGAAACTATTCTTTCAAAGTAAAATTTTGTTTCAGGGGCCCAAATGATGTCTCAGTGTATAAAGGTGCTTGTGCCAAGTCTGATGGCCAGAGTTATAGTAGAGGACACACATGATGGAAGGGAGAACCAACTCTATACATAGGAAAATGTGCGTGAGCACGTGGGCATGGACGCACACATACACACACACACACATACGTGAAGTTTATGAAGAATTAAAAAATTATGTGTCAGTAATGATAGCTTCCCCTTAAAGTTGAGACAAATTCTGTATGGTGGTGGCAGCCAGAACTCTTTTGGTGGAAGGAGTCAGTTCAAACAGTAGGCACTCAACAGATGCTGCTGGAATGGTTATGGCTTTCTCTGCTCCTGTGTGCACAGACATACTCTATATGATCACTGGCTTCCTCCCAGCTGTTTCAAAATCTGCTTTCTTCATTCATAATACTAAAAGAAATGTGCCTATAAATTTAGTTATGTTTTTTCTAAACATGAAAACTTCTCTTTTAAATTTTATTCCTGTGGCCAATACGATAAGTACTTAAGCATTCCTGTCACCAAGCAATTGCTGGTGTCCCAGAAACATTGCGGTTTTTTTTGTTTGTTTGTTTGTTTTTAGTTTTTTTTTTTTTTCGGTGGGGGGGGCTGGAGATATGTATCATTTGACATAGAACTGGGTTCTGGAATCTAAGGACAAAGGGTGATCCCTGCAGAAGGCCCGGTGGTCTGCACTGCAGAGGAACGGTTCACACTGGGTTTGTTTGAAGAAGCCTCAGGTACCTGGTTCTCAGTGTTGTTGATGGGCAGGATTCAAAGCTACCTGGGCTAAGAATCCGTCCTGCCTTCCTCCCTCTGCAGATGACAGCAAAGCCCGACTCAGCAGCATCGCGCCCTCTGCCGTGCTGGGTAGCCTGCTGGATGACCAGCACTGGCACTCGGTTCTCTTGGAGCGCGTGGGCAAGCAGGCGAACTTCACTGTGGACACAAACACGCAACACTTCCGGACCAAGGGTGAGACCGATGTCCTGGATATCGACTACGAGGTGAGTCAGTTCTCCCTGCAGGTTCCCAGGAATGGGTTGTCTGTAAATAGAGCCTTTAAGGCCCACCATCTGGGCAAGACTACAAGGGCAGAGTCACCAAGGAAGGGCCACACAGTAAGGGTCTGGAAATGCCTTTGCCAAGCTCTGTGTTGCTGATGGGGTATCAACTGTGTGAAGTAAAATCAATACTTTCTTACTTTCTGTATGTACATATGCATCGATGTGGGTAGACATGTGTGCCTCTGTGTGTGTGTGTGTGTGTGTGTGTGTGTGTGTGTGTGTGTGTGTATCCTAGTATAATTTCTGTTGCTGTGTAAAATAAAAAAAAATCTGGCAGCAAGAGGTTTATGTAGCTTATGATACCTGATTATCATCCAAAATTTCGGAGAAGTCAAGGCAAGAACTCAAGTCGTCACATTGTAGCTACAGCCAAGAGCAAAGAAAATAAACGCAGTTTTCTAGCCTTCTGGTTCTCAAGTAGCTTTCTTCTCCACTACACAGTTCAGGGCCCACACATGTGATGGTGTAGATTATATTCAGAGTGGGTAACCCTACCTCAATTAACACCCAAGACAATCTCCTACAGACATGCTATAGGCCAGTCTACAAAAGACTCAGTTGACTCTTCCCAGGTGATTCTTAGTTTTATCAAGTGAATCTTTAATGCTAACCATCAAAATATGTCTTTAAGTGTGTATATACTTGTGTGTGTGTGTGTGTGTGTGTGTGTGTGTGTGCCTGTGGGCATATAGGTACTTGGAGCCTTCCAGTGTTGCTGTCTCTTGGCTATAACCACTAATTATTTAACAAAAACTTTAATTAGTTGGAGTATTAAAATATACAGAAAATGTTAACAAAATCTCAGGTGTGAACTCCAAAGATGGGTCAGCCAGTAAAGGGATTTGCTGCCAAGCCTGATGACTTGAGTTCAATTTCCCAGAACCACTAGTGGAAGTCTAATTTAAAAAAAATTACCAGGAGTCCTAAAACCAATGTTCTCAGACCGTCCCTAGCCTTTCACATCCATGCCCACTTGAACTTTTAACTAATAGGCTGGAACTGTTTTTCCCATCTTTGTCGTACCAGGGACCAAATCCAGAGCCCTAATGGAAGAGATCAGTGGGATGCATCAAACTAAAGAAGGCCACAGATCTTCTAGTCTGGCAGTCTAAGTACCACAGAGCGCAGTGACTAGGGGACAGAGGAGAGAAGGATGGGGTCCTCAGGGTGGGGGTGGGAGGATGGGGGGGGGCCTTTTTGCTCACAGAGAAAAGCACAGGTCTGTCAGCAGGAGACCCTGTTGAGTCTTTACTGAAGGATCCAGTTAGCTGGATCCGAAGGTAAGGTGTGTGTAGCAGGTACCAAAGCGGGAACATCAAACAACTCAGTGGCAGAGTTTAGAACAATAGCAGTGCTGTGTAGAAGTCAGTTAAGTTCAAAAGGGCCAAAGGTCAGATTTGTCAGGAATTTTGAAGGCTGCCTGGTAGACATTGTCCATAATTAAAACATAGATGGCATAAACTTGATTAAATGAGTTGGGGAATAAATTAAATGAAATGTCTTTGATGAAATAAATTTGTTAATTTCTAATTAATTTGCTTTGTAATTACCCCTCATTCATCTACTTGTACACCAGAACATTTGTAACTGCTCTCTCTGGGAAAGGTCTTATACCAAAGATGTTGACAAACATTTCAAGTTAAGTTTGATTCATTGTTTTATAGATGGCCTGGACTGGGAGTCAACAAACCTTATGTCTTATTGAAAGGCCATTTTTCTATGGCTTAATCGTTGAAGATTAAATTTGGAGTGTGTGTGTGTGTGTGTGTGTGTGTGTGTGTGTGTGTGTGTGTGTGTGAGTGTGTGTGTTACTTGGGATTGAAAATAGAGGTAGTCACATGTTAGGAAGCCACATTACCAGTAAGCTTTATCTACAGTCCTTTTTTTTTAGTTTTTAAATTAAATTCAATTTAAAACATTATATTCTTTTAAGAGAGGGTCTCATGTAGCCCAGACTGGCCTTGAACTATCTCAAACTACTAATCCCTCTGCCTTTACTTCCTGAGAAATGGGATCATAGATCTGCACCCTCACAATCTGCTCCATGTGGTGCTAATGCTGGAACTTTACCAACAAAGCTGAATTCACAGCCCCATTTTTTTAAAGTTCAAGAAGAGATTTCATTAAATTACCTGCTTCAGCCTACTGAAAATGTGACATACAGGCTTGTCCCACCAGACAGACAAGAGTGATTTTTTTTTTTTTGGCATTCTTGAAGGCTCATAAAAGAAGGAAAGGAAGGGAAAGAAGGAAAGAAGGAAGGAAATAGGACAGAGATTTTGATTATAGATAAAGATTAAGAAAAATGTATCTTAAAGGATCAGAAGCCTCCTGTAAGAATCAGCTCACTATGTTAGAATATAGCAAAGGAAAATACATTGTTTATCATTTATACATCAAAGGTAAGAAACATTGTATGCAATGTATTCTCTAGAGTAAGATCATGAATTTGACACACACATGCAGTTGCACTTGTAAGTACTGTGTGTGTGTGTGTGTGTGTGTGTGTGTGTGTGTGTGTGTGTCCCTCACTAAGGACAGCAAGGTTTTAAACAAAGTCAGAGACTGAAAAAAAGGCTCGGTGATTAAAAGCACATAATGCTCTTGCAGAGGACTTGAGTTTAGTTCCCAACACACATAGGAGGTGAAACACAACTTCCCGTGTCTCCTGATCCAGGGGATCTGACATCTCCCTCTTGGGATATTTGCACTCATACGTATATATCCCACCCCCACAAATACATATAACTTTTTCTAAATAAAAAGAGCAAGTTAAAGACTAGCTGATGGAGAATATATAGGCCTTTATAAAGAATTTAAATTTTGGTGAAAAAAATAATATTGAACAACTATTTGCAGGGTAGCTAACAACTTTCACTATTTGTTTAAAGGCCAGACCAATCAGCAACTCCTAAAAATATATTAAATAGAACCCATTTAGGCTTTATCCAGGCATACTGAGTCAGAAATTCTGGGAGAGGGATCAGCTGTTTATACTCTTAAATCCTACAGGCAATGCTGATACCCTCTGCTGTCTGAAGGCCACTATCCTGGATATTTCTCTCTCTCTCTCTCTCTCTCTCTCTCTCTCTCTCTCTCTCTCTCTCTCTCTCTCTCTCTCTCGCTCTCTCTCTCTCTCTCTCTCTCTCTCTCGCTTACATGTAAAGCTTGGCATGCAGGTGCATGAATCAAATGTGTGGGTGATTGTCAACTTATGTTAATGGTGAAGTTGACAGGATCTATAATCATCCTGGAGCAAGCTTCCAGCCATACTTGTGAGGGATTATCTAGGTTAGGGTACATGTTTGTAAGGTGTTTCTAGTCAGGGTTTTTATCACTGTGATACAACACTATGACCAAGAGCATTTTGTAGAGGAAATGGTTTATTTCAGCTTACACTTCCAAGTATCTCTCCATCATCCAGGAAGTCAGGATAAGAACTCACAGCAGGAACCCAGTGGCAGAGACTGTGGAGGAGTGCTTCTTACTGGCTTGCCCCTCATAGCTTGCTTAGCCCACTGTTTATATATGGCAGGACCAGGACCAAAATCCTACAAATGGCACCACCCACTGTGAGGTGGGATTTCCCACATCAATCATCAATTAAGAAAACGCCCCCACAGGCTTCTCTAGAAGCCAGTCTTGTAGGGAAATATTCTCAATTAAGGCTCCCCTTTCCCAAATGACTTTAGCTTATGCCAAATTGACATAAAACCAGCCAGAACAGAGGGATTATTTTGATTAGGTTAATCCATCTGGAAACCCACCTGCTGTGGATGACACCATTCCTGGGATGAGATCCTGGGTGGAATTAAAAAGAAGAAAGTGCACCTAGCACAAGCCCTTGTTGCTCTCTGTTTTGTGTGACTAGCTTGCTCAAGCTTCATTCCTGCCATGGTGGATTGTAACCTTGAACATTGAGCAGATAGAAACCCTTCTTTCCTTAAGTGGCTTTATCAAGATATTTTATCAGGAAAAGAAACTAAACTAGAAAGGATTGCTGGACCCTAACTAAGAAACCTTAAAACACAATTTAAGACTCTGGTGGGACGCGGATAAAACGGTGAGATATAAAGAAAGAATGGAACGATCAGGAGCAGACCTTATTCTTTTTCCAGTCATTATCATGAGCCTTAAGCTAGGTCTTTTCCTTTGATCCAAACTTCTGCTCAGTATATTATAGATAATAATTGTCATTCAGTCACTTCAAAAGACACATTGACATCCGTTGGCTCAAAATGCAAGATACCAAGTAGGTATTTTTGAGTTGCTGAAAACTGAAAATCTTTGAGTATCTATCAGTTTCCTGTGTCAACTTGTTTAATTGATTGAAGAAACAAAGAGAATATAGTAACTTAGCTTTACCTCAAAACACAGAAGTGTCTTTAATGAACTTGAAAAGAACACTGACAAAAAGAAAATTATAAAGTCATTGTTCAGTCTCATCATTCTTTCCAAACACTTTAATGTCTTGGTTGACTGTCCTAAAATCTATACTATTACCTAATTCACCATTGACGTGCAAGGCTCTTTGCTGGTGTATGATCTCAATGAGATCACAGCTGCATGATGTGGAAATGAGTGTTAGTTTTTAGGGAAATGAAACTCATTGATGTCACTTAGTTTATGAACTTGGAAGCCCTTCCTTTCAATATACCTTGCCTGTAAAAAACATTCCTTAAGAGAAAAACTCATGGAAATATTTCTCTTGAGCAATTGCTGCTTTAGGAACCTCAAACTTTTGCCAGAATGTGCAGACAGGTTGCTCTAGACATCGTAAAAGAAGTCAAATTGAGGATTGAGCTGTACTGGAAGACAAGATTATGTGTTAGAAATCTCTAGCCTTGAAGATTTACCTCAAAGGAGGTGGTGAGAAGAAAGGACCTTCTGGGTGGAGAGCAATGTTCTATTCAATTGTTTCCCACCCACAAGCTGGTATGAACCCAAAAGATAAGAATTCGGAATTTCAGCTACTCAGAAGCAAAACCACTGCAGCTGTTAGGAGGAGCACTGCTGAACATTGCTATCCATACTGGGGATGGGCTTCATCACAGCGCATTCTGTTAAGTAGAAACCACACTCCAGGCTCTGCCCTGAGTCCTATCTACACATGAGATGTGGACTCCTACAGTTGGAAGGATGCTGACATCACTTCCTGGGACCCACTGACAGAGCACGCCAGGATATTTTTCAGATCTGCTCTATTGTAGTTTATATCAGGGATAATTATATTATGCAACTCTATCTTCATTTATAAACTTTACCAAAATGTAAGACTAGTGACCTGAAAATGTGGTACCTACTGACCCTTGTTTTAGAATATGTTGTGCTTTGAATCAAAAGAGCCACCATAGGCTCATATTTGCATACTTGGTCCCCAGTTAATAGAACTGTTTGGGAAGGATTAGGAGATGTTGCTTTGTTGGAGGAAGTGTTTTGAGATTTCAGAAAGCCCAACCCATTTCCAATTAGCTCTCTCTCTCTGCCTAGTTCTTTTCTTTTTTTTTTCATATCAATGTTTCCAATTTAAGTAGTGAATACAAATCATTCTACACAGAAGACCCGTCGGGAAGTAGAGTTTAGATTGACACTGACTTATTTTAGGAGGTGGGGATTCTGAACCAACACTCACACAAATAAATCCTCACGCAGCTGTTCGGGTCCTTTTGCAAATGTTAGGACTTTTGAGGAAATTGCTCTGTTCCCTCCTGTGTAGAGGGGAGATGGAAATGCTCGCCTTCTAGGGATATAGCTGGGATTAGCAGGAACGTATATAAGGCATGCAACATTGGGTCTGGCCAGGAGCAGGCACTGGCTACATCTTGGTATTATTATTCATTTTCTTAAGTCTTGCCAGCAGGCTTTGGTATAATCCTTTGTAGTCATGGCTGGGGCTCAGCTGTCCAAACTGAGTTACAGATGTGGCAGAGAACACCTTCCCATTATTTTCATGAACTTCATAGTGAAGCTACTTTTCCTGGATCACAGGCAGAATTTCAAAGATGACTTTTTTTATTTCTCTGGTTATAGCTATTGAAAATATCCAATCTGTTTTCCTCTAAACTCCACATACAACAACCTTGTGTGCCATTTCAGAATCCTCCAAGCAGGGCAGTCATCAATGGGCTTTACCAGACTGTCTGTTACAGTCTCTGGTTCTACTTGTGAAATGTCAATGTGTAAATTGTGACTAGTGACAGTGAGTTCTCTTTTAGTGATGTAGTGAGCTGGTCAGATGTCTCAGTATCAGGGGAAGCAAAGTTGGATGGGTTTTCATTGTAACTAGAGTTTTCCTGCCTTGCCCACAGTCAGGACAAATCTTTGTCACCCACCAGTCCCACAGCCGCTCAGACCCAACCAAGTAAACACAGATACTTATATTGCATACAAACTATATGGCCGTGACAGGCTTCTTGCTAACTGTTCTTATATCTTAAAATAATCCATTTCCATAAATCTATACCTTGCCACGTGGCTCGTGGATTACTGGCATCTTCACATGCTGCTTGTCATGGCGGTGGCTGGCAGTGACTCCTTCTGCCTTCCTGTTCTTTTTTTTCCTCTCTGTTAGTCCAACCTATACTTCCTGCCTAGCCACTGGCCAATCAGTGTTTTATTTATTGACCAATCAGAGCAATTTGACATATAGACCATCCCACAACACTTCTTTTCTTTTTTAAAAAAGAGGAAGATTTTAACTTTTACACATCTCCAAAGCCAGCTTGGTATATTTGGGAATTTGGGCGTAGCTTCTCTTACTACTTCCTGCTGGAGGGGGGGGCACTGTATCTTATGGGGACACAAAGAAAATTTTAGGATTATGGAGTAGTTCGTGAGGGTTTATTGTCTGAGCCAGTTGCCTTGAAATAGTTCTTATAGAATAAAATCCAAGCTCTCAGCTACTGCTTTAGTCCCATCCCTGCCTGACTACTGCTGTGCTCCACCCATGGTCATCATAAACTCCAACCCCCTGGAACTGGGAGCCTGAGCAAACCTTTTTTTAAAATTTCCCTTGCTCATGATATCATATCACAGCAATAAAAAGGTAACTAAGACACTAAGACAACTTTGTGGGCTCTATAACATTTTGTGAATTATCTAGTACAGCATTTGCCATCATAAGATGTTTGCAGCTGTCTGGTTGGATTCTGTCCAAGATGCAGCACACATCAGGCCTTACAAAATCCTGTCAAACAGGCAAAAATTAGGGAGAGGACGGACAACTCCTGGAATGTCTTCCAAATGCACATCACAAGCCATGAACTGCTCCAAATGCTGGATAACATGACAGCCTTTCTCCCTCCCTCCAGCTTGAGTGCGAAGCAGTTTAGAAAGGTAGTTTTAGGACTTTTGTCCTCTGATGTCCTTATAGTTCAAGAAGTCCTTTGTATTCAAGAGGTCTCAGTGATCCTGTTTGATATCACTATCTAATCAGTACCCTAAATCACAGGAACATTTTTAAAAACATGTGGTTTACACCTAGACAATTCATACACACTGGAGAATTTTTTAAAATGAAATTCTTAAATTAAGATGGCATAAAAAAAAGAACAAACCCAAAAACCAAACAACAACAACAAAACAGGAAACATACAAAACTCCAAACGTAGATTAAACTCAAATCTCTGAACATTTAAAAACACATGTGTCTCCATATGTGCTTGAGAGAGGGCTCATCTATTAAGAGTGCACACTGTTCTTCCAGAGAACCGAGGCTGAGCGCCAGCCTACACACAGTGACTCCTGACTGCCTTTAACTCCAGCTCCAGAGGATCTGATGCCATCCTTTGAGCAACTGCACTCATGTACAAGTATGCAACACACATGCGCGCACCAGACACACACACATACACATACACACTTATACCTACATTTTTTCCTTTAAAAACATCTAAAATTCCTTGTATGAGCTGGAGATGGGGACACACACCTTCAGTCCCAGCTCGTGAGAGATATAGGCAGGAGGATGAGTTTGCCCTAGGCTATGTAGAGTTTGTGAACAGCTTGAACTACCTGAGGTCCTTCTAGAAAAATGAACAAATACTTTATGCAGGAAAACAATGAAGTCCAGTGGACCACAAACAAACACAAAATATGAAAACTGGAGGAAGACTGTTTAGAAGAAGGGTGGCAGTGGGAGGGGAATATGGTGTTGGTTGGTTGTTACCCTTCGACTCTTTGGGGGCTGCCATCCAGCTGCCAAATAAATTGCACACAGAGACTTATTTTTAATTATAAATGCCTGACCTAGCTTGGCTTGTTCCTTGCCAGCTTTTCTTAACTTTAAATTATCCTGTTTACCTTTTGCCTCTGGGCTTTTTCTTTTTCTTAGTTCTGTATATTACACTTTCACTCTTACTCCATAGCTGGCTGTGCAGTTGGATGGAGTGCTTCTGGGATCCCAGCACCTGGGAGGTAGAGGCAGGAAGATGAGAAGTTCAAGGTTATCATTGGCTGTGAAGCAAGTTTGAGGCAAGCTTTGGATACATGAGACTGTTTAAAAACAAGCAAACAAACTAAAAAGAAAAATCAAACACTGAGGATGCTGAAAGGATACTGCAGTTGTTGTTAAGGCAGAATTTGAGAGTAGGATTAAAGAGACCAGAAATTTTATTTTTAATATCTATCATTGAATAACTTTAAATTTTGTGCCATATTTGAAAAAGAAACAGAGGCCACAAGAAAAGATGTATGTTTCATGACATAGTCCTTACATATCCTTCTAAAATTACTTGTTCTCATATCTTTTTGTTCACAATTTTTCTCTAAAAATTCCATTTTTGCTGGGCATGGTGATGCACACCTTTAACAGCAGCTCTGAGAGGTATATGGAGACAGATCTCCATGAGTTTGAGGCCAGTTTGATCTACATAGTGAGTTCCAGGATAGCCACAGCTATATAGAGAGATTCTGTCTCTATGTATAAAATATCAGCATTGATATCAAGTACATATATGTACACACACACACACACACACACACACACACACACACACACACACACACACATCAGGTTTTTCCTTTTAGACCACCAACCAGCTCCCCAATCATGACACAGAGATTTATTATTAGTTTTAAATGCTCGGCCTAGCTTAGGCCCATTTCTGGCTAGCTCTCTTAATGTAAATTAACTTGTTTCTTTTTATCTACCTTTTGCCTCAGGGCTTATACCTTCATTACTTCTGTATATCTTCCTTTCACTGCTTCTCTGTGTCTGTCTGTTGTCTGCCTGACTTCTTGCCTGGACATGTCCCTTGTTCTCTCCTCCTCCTTCTTCTCTCATTCTTCCTTTTTCTCTGGAGCCTACATGTCTCCTATTTATTTTCTCCCTGCCAGCCCCACCGATCCTATCTCTGCCCAGCTATTGACCATTCAACTATTTATTAGACCAATCAGATGCCTTAGGCAGGCAAGATGAAACAAATACAACACATCTTTACATAATTAAACAAATACAACATAAACAAAACTAATATGCCTTTACACAGTTAAAGTAATATTCTGCAACATAAACAAATGTAACACATCTTTGCCTAGTTAAAATAATATTCTATAACATATATATGTATATATATATATATATATATATATGCATGTGTATGTGTGTGTGCATATTCCTGTTTACATGTGAGTCTCCAATTCATGTGTGTGCACATATATGTTGTGGCCAGAGCTCCACACTGGATTTATTGTCTTGCTCTCCATCTAGATTATTTACTTGTTTTAATGCATTTATTTATTATTTAGATAGGGTAGATGATATGTATGTAACTAACATCTAACTAACCAACTGATTGACTAACTAAGTAACTAACTAACTGAATATATGCCATGAAATTTAAATTCATCATAAGGGTTCAGATTTTTCTGAGTCTTTTTGTTTCTATAAATTGTAGTTCTCTGATCATATTGGGCATATTTCTTAAATAAATGAATTAATTTCTTTGTGTGAATTAACATAGTATTAAACTAACACTAATCCTACTCTTCTATTGGTAAGATTTTCTTTGCATTTTTTGAGAGAGTATTTCAGGAGCCAAAGCTGCTGGCCGTGAACCCACTATCTGGTTGAAGACAGCCTTGATTTTCCAGTCTTCATGTCTTTACCCTCCAAGTGCTGGGATTACAGGTCTGCTCCACCACACACCATTTTCGTAGTTCTCAAAATAGAATCCAGGACGTCATGTGGGCTGGGCAAGCACTCTACCAGCTGAGTTACCTCCAGCCCCCCATGGAAATGTGGTGATACGTTCCACAAGCTAGGGGGCTGCCCTTGCTGCCTCCCTTGCTATTGCGTGGCACTACCTACTGAACACTTCCCTCTTCACACAGACTTGATTACAGGGCTGGCGGGACACTGCAGGACTGTTCATTTGTGATTAAAATAACCTCAGATTCCCAGGGAAATGGTTTCCAAGACAGTATGCAGTATTACTGCTTTTGGTGTTCTTTTTCTTTGGAAACTAACTTACAAGTCTAGCCTAAAAGGACTACATGGAGAATACAGGGAATCTCATGAAAATAAAGTAAGAAACTGGAAAATGAGAAGATGCTAAAGAAATGTAAGGAAAGAAAGAAGAAAAACCCTCAAGTTATATAACATTGCACTCGAGGGTTCGTTTCTCTTCCGGAGCTGTGCTGAAATATCCTGACTGAAGAGACTTAAGGGAGAAAAGCTGTATTTTGGCTTAGAGCTGCAGAGGGACACCATCCATCTGCAACGGCACAGCAGCAGGAGCATGAGACTGGCTGCCACTGAATCGGTGTAGAAGCTGGAGCAAACGGAGTAGGTCCAGCCTAGGAGACCTCAAAGCCCACCTTAAGTGAAGGT
The DNA here is from genome assembly GCF_049852395.1 of Peromyscus maniculatus bairdii. Classification (NCBI taxonomy): domain Eukaryota; kingdom Metazoa; phylum Chordata; class Mammalia; order Rodentia; family Cricetidae; genus Peromyscus; species Peromyscus maniculatus. The sequence goes on from NC_134862.1 coordinate 16,403,959, forward strand.
ACTTCCCCTAGCACGGCACCAGAACTTTCCTGAACAGCAGAATCTCCTAGAAACACGCACCTCTGAGGGTGTTTCACATAAAATGACAAACTTTAAACCCTGCAGGGGCTATAATCCACGATGTGTCTCATAGGAAGCTCCAGGGCACAGGGAGAGGAAAATATCTTCAGCCCTCTGTCCCCATAACCACAGAGTCACAGTCACATGATGTCCAGAGATTCACCACAGGACATGGTTCCTGTCTTTGAGGACAGAGAAATAGCCTTAGACATGGGAATATGGACAGAAGAATCAGGTCTGAACACTTTCTGGGAAAGACTTAGATTCACTTATGTCATTCTTTTTCCTTTTAATTTTTAATTTAATTTTAATTTTCAATTCAAAATTGTGATTTTTGATTTTGTTGATTTTATATTTCCTCAAATTTTATAATTGTGAATTGCCATAAAGAGTTACCTCGTAGGGCTTGCATGAGGATCCATAGGGCTTGCTTGAAAGGCTTTCTAGCTTAATAGGTAAGCTCAAGGTTTCAGTGAGTTGATCACCAATTATTTTTAAATGAGTTGGATGGCTGGTGTCGCACCAGGCTCAGGAGGTAAAGGCACTTGCTGCCAAGCCTGACGACCTGCATTCAGTCCCATGGCATAAGGCAAGAACCAACTAACTCAGTTGTTTCCAGATTCCACATGTGTTCCTTGGCTTGTGTATATCTCCCATACAATAAGTAGCCATCTAAATAATGAATAAATGTGTAATAAATAAATAAATAAATAAATAAATAAATAAATAAATAAATAGTCCAGGAGGAGAGCAAGAGAAAAACATTCAGTGTGGAGCTCTGGCCTCCTTACAAATGCTCACACACATGCACGGGGATGCACAGGAACACACAAATATGCACATACACAAAACACATCTTGATATGTATTGAAAATAAACAAATGGCATCAAATATGACAGAAAGTCTTTAACTATTGGTACTGCACCGAGGAAGACCATCCTTGTTCCCATTTGTTGTTCTTCTAGTGCTGGAGGTTGAATCAGGGGCCTCAAGTATGTTAGGCAAAAAACTCTGCCACTAGTCTGCCCCAGATATTTCATTAATACATTTTAATTTTATTTTTATTCTTTAAAGTACTCAGGCTGGCTTGGAGGGCTCTCTGTGGTAGAGCTGCTTGTGACCTTCCTGATTTCTCTAAGTGAGATCACATCACTTGAGCCACCAAGCCTAGATTCCTTGTTTTTATTAGCATTCACAGAAGCAACTGATAACATTTTCTTGTTTTATACAAGTTTCTGCTGGAATGTTGATATCATGGCTTAATTATCCTTCCACTTCTAGTTCAGGTGGCTAATCAGACATTTAGAGACTGGCTGAATTACTATAGCCATCAATAAAATAATAGAAAATTAGCCAGGCTCTCTCAGACATACACGGAGCCTAGGGCAAGATTACAAATGGAGAGCCACATGCTGTAGTCTAAATATTTAAAGAGGTGCAAATCAAGCAAAAGATTTACTCAATAAGATGTGTTCAACTCTCCTAGCATGAACAGATTACTTTCAAAGTCACACTGTACTGTTCCCAGGTCTGTTTGTGCTGTGGACAGCTCCCTCTTATCCTCAGAAACTGTTGATTTTGATGGTGGCATGACACTTTTTAAGTCAAGCAACTTGGATGTGTTGGGAAGGTCATGGTGGAAAAGAGTAATAACACACTTGTGCTCATCTCACCTGGCCTATGAACACTGCTCCTTTAAAGCAGGATGTGGTCTGTGTATTCACAGATCAATTCCTGGTCCCAGCAGGAGCCCTTGCTGTCTCAACATATGGAGAACATTGAAGCACATATCTTCAGCCAGATATTTTCTAGAAGAATAAAATGTATGAAATTTGACCAGTTGGCCAAAGAACCTAGTTATTGATATATAGAGACAAAACCCATAAAATTTCTGTTAGACCAGTTTGGCTGGTTCATTCCCTGGCATTTGTGAGTCTGTGAAAGATCTCCAGTTACTCATTTAGCAAGAGGAGCCACAGGCATTACTCGTCCTCTGGTCTGGATGAAAACAATGTTATTACAAACAATGGTCTGGATCCAGCCTCAAATGCAAGAGCCTTTCACGGGGAACAATGCACTGCCGGTGGTAAAGCTGGAGTGTTCGGTTTGTACTACTAATAACCCACTGGCAGCATCTGTTACTCTCTGCTTTACCACCTGTGTTTTCTCTTCAAGGGCTGTAGCAGGCTTTTAAAGATCACGGATCTGTTTGTTGTCAGGGCGGTGTGGCAACCTGCTAGGGTAGGCTGATGGACTGATAAAGACTGGGGCTATGGCCCTTGAGTTTCCTTAATAATAGGATTGAGCTGGGGAGATGGCTCTGTCAGTAAGGTGCTTGTCATTCAAGCATGAGGATTTGACTTCAAAACTGCTGGGTGCTGTGGTACATATTTATACTCTCAGTGTTGTGGTGGCAGGGGTAGGTGGATCCCTGGGGTTCACTGATCTACCAATCTTGCTGAACTGGCAAGCTCCAGGTTAGAGGAGAGACCCTGTCTGTATTAGTTACTTTCTATTGCTGTGATAAGACACCATGACCAGAGCAACCTACGGAAGAATGAGTTTATTTGGGGCTCACAGTGGAGGGGTTAGACTCCATGAGAGCAGAGTGGAGGTTGCAGGCATGTGCATTCAAATCATTGCTTTAAAAACACAGATTTCACTGGGCAGTGGTGGTGCACGCCTTTAATCCCAGCACTTGGGAGACAGAGGCAGGCGGATCTCTGTGAGTTCAAAGCCAGCCTGGGCTACAGAGTGAGTTCCAGGAAAGGCACAAAGCTACACAGAGAAACCCTGTCTCAAAAAAAAAAAAAAAAAAAAAAAAAAAAAAAAAAAAAAAAAAACAATAAATAGATAAATAAATAAATAAGTAAATAAATTGCACAGATTTTACCAGAAAATTGAGATTTCTGACTTCATTCTAATGACAGAAACTCATCAATCATGGCTGAATTCCAGACACTGAGGTTGGGCTGTCTCTACTGAAGTTCCAAGTGACCCAGTGGGTGGAGAGATGGCTTGGTTGGAAAAGCCCTTGCCTTGTCAAAATGAAGACCCAAGTTCTGTCCTCAGAACACTATTCTAGTTTCCTTTCTATTACTATGATAAATACCATGTCCAAAAGCCATCGAGGAGGAAAGGGTTTATTTCATCTTGTTCTTCCAGGTTAACAGTCCATCACCAAGGGAATAAAGTCAGAAACGCAGGGCTTACTGGCTTGTTTTCCATGGGTTGCTCAGCCTGCATGCTTCTGTAACCCACAGGTAGCCCTTCCCACAGTGGGCTGGGCCCTCCCAAGCCAATCATTAATTAAGGAAATGCCCACAAGTGCTCCATGCAGGCCAATCTGATAGAGGTATTTTCTAAATTTGGGATCCCTCTTCTTAGATAACCCAGTTTGTGTCAAGTGGACAAAAACTAACATAAATAAACTAACTAATACAGTGATGTTGAGAGAAGGCTTGGTGTGCTGGCAAGCGCTTGTCTCCGTGCTGGGGAGACAAATAAAGTTGCGTTTCTGGTGCTCACTTGCCAGGCACCCTAGCCAAATTTGTGAATATCAAGTCCTGAGGAGAAGTGTTGTTTCAAAAAAATATAATGGGCAGAACCTGAAGAACAACACTCAAAGTTGATCTTTCTCACATACATGCATGCATGTGCGTGCATCCACACACGTTTAGATTCAAATCAATATGCTAAAATATTTCTACTACACTTTTATTATTTATTGTCTGTGGATGTGTGCTTTTTATAGTTCACCTGAGGAGGTAAGAGGGTGGCTTGCAAAAGTCCATACTATATTTCCACAATTCATCAACGCTGGTTGCATTCCAAAGAAGGACTGCCCCTTCTGATGGCCATGACATCTCCATGTGGCTCAGTGACATCCAGCTTCGTTACATTTCAGAGGAGACTGGAAAAGAAGACAATAGCTCACAACTGTTGTTGGAGATGGTCCATCATAAAATTGACTGCCAGAGCAAAGACAAGAATATGCATTTAAACTGAACTAGAAAAAAATTTAGTAACGGAGAGAGGAACACATTATCATCAAAGTAGCACCAACGATCAGAAAAAGAGCAGGTAGGTCTGAGACAAAAGGAGGGTAATAAGGCCAAAGGAAAAGAGAGGCAGATTTGGGAGCATTTCCCATCAAAGAAGGCTTTTTCTGGCAATTTTTCCAGCTGCAGCCTGTCTGTGACACCAGAAATTCTATCAGATTGCTGGGGAGAGGATATTGTCTAAGGCCAGCTGTGAGTGGAATGTGTACTCTACCTGGTTTCAACAGAGCCTAAGATCAAAGAAGGCTCACTGTGCAGCTCAAGAGGAGAAACAAGTGAACAGACGACAAAATTGTCAAAAAGCACAAGGCAGGAGCAGAGTGAGAAGGAAATTGCTCATCATACTCTTTGATCCAAGCCAACAAGTGTTGTTTTGATCTACTATGCTTAAATGACATACTCAAAATCGAGGATGCTGGAGAGGTACCTCAGTACATAAAGTGTGTGCTGCACAAACAAAAAGACTTGAATTTCATCTCCCTAACCTGTGGGAGTCAGCTGGCCACAGGAGCATAGGCTTGTGCTCCGATACTGGGGAGATGTAAATGAAAGATCTTGGGCTCTTCGGCTACCCAGTCTCACCAAATTAGTAAGCACTGGGTTCAGTAAGAGCCCCTGTCTCAAAAAGTAAAGTGGAGGTTGACTGAGGAAGCCACACAATGTTGAAGATTGGCCTGCACATACATGTCCATCTGTACACACATGTGCATACACATGAACACATACACATACAAAAATGAATAAGATAAGCCTTTGAAGACAATTTAATTTATAATATTTCAAAGATAAACTCATTAAATTGATATAGAAAACATCATGAATAGGAACATTAGTACCTTTGAAAGTAAAAATTAAGATAAAATTGTCTTATATCAAGCTAATTTTAAAATTTTCGGGAAAAAGAAAGTGAGAAATCCCTGCCATAGACCTTGAATGTTTTCTGATGACATCCTTAAACTTTGAGGTGTTGGAAGCTAGCAGTCTGTTTGTACATTCCAATGGGGATTTTACCTGATCACTAGGATGTTAGGTCAGACATAGAATGGATGTGGGGGAATGGGGGGGAGGGGGACTAAAGAGAGGCCAGACCTGCAAGATTCTCACTCCGTACAATCGAAGAAGTTAAAAATCAGCCTGGTAGAGTGGCTGTCACAGTTATGACATTTTTCTGAGAACTTTGGTTCACCGAGTCAAGGAGAAAACCTAAAGTGGGAAGGTGAGCATCTGTCACATTTACCTGAACAAGTCAGTAGAACAGTTTACCATAAATCAATTTCAATCCTTGCAAATGATAGCTTCCATAATTTATCATCGTAAATCATACGCAAGTGTGACTTGGCCAGCAAGATAATTCCAAGCAAAATTTTAACTTTTACTATCAAATCCTTCATAAATCATATAAAAATCAAATATAAATGACCTGAGATTGTGATTACTAATGCAGAATTCATCTTTCCTTATTAAGGCAGCATATATGGTCTTGGGAAATATTTAGAGAAATTAATGCTGTGTCTGATGGAAAGTTCTCAATACATGAAGCAGAGTTTTCCACCCTGACTACTTGAAAATGAACTAAGTCTCCAATTTGTAGTACCAATATAATATCAAATTCTCTATGGGACAATCAAAAAAATGAATGGCATTCCTCCCCTGGGACCCCATCTACTCTCAGGATGGTTTTTTTTTCACATTTTTCTAAATAAATTTAAACATTCTCTGCTAATACAAATAAAAGCTAAAAATATAAATCAAGTATGAAATGTATATTCATGGTCAAGTGCACCTCAGTACAATTTTGATTTTCTCTTCTTAGCCAGATTCAGTCTGTTCCCCTGTGAACACAGGAGCATGCTAGTGAGTGCAATGATAAGCCAGTGTTGTTGAGGGAAAAATGTAACTGTGGTGACTGTCCCTCATTCATTCCGCTGCTGTGATAAAACACTCTGACAAAGCAACTCGTGTCAGGAAGGGTGCATTTGGCTTACATTTCCAGCTCACAGTCCATCATTGAGGGGGTCAGGGCAGGAACTCAATCTGGAGCTTGAACAGGAACTTGGCTCTCTCTGGCTTCCGTTCATCTAGCTTTCTTACACAGCCAATGCCTACCTGCTTAGGCATGGTACTACCAACAGTGGGCCCTCCCACATGAATAAGCAACCAAGACAATCTCTCTTAAACAACCACAGACCGATCTGATCCCAGCAGTCCCTTAGTTAAGACTCCCATGGATAATGCTAGTCTATGTCAATTTGGCAGCTGAAGCTAAGATACTGACTAATAACTTATCAGTGCTTTGTTAAAGCTATTTACAATAAAGAGTTGGGGTGATATTGTGTCCCCCAATATATTGTGTACCCTAAGTCACTGTGGTCAGAGAAGAGAACAGCCGCTAGATAGACATAGAGGCCAGAAAATGGTGGTACACACATCTTTAATCCTAGCATTCCAGAGCCAGAGATCCATCAGGAACTTTGTGAGTTCAAAGTCACATTGGAAACAGCCAGGCATGGTGACACATGCCTTTAATCCCAGGAAGTGATGACAGGAAGCAGAAAGGTATATAAGGCATGAGGACCAGGAACTAAGTTTGTTAAGCTTTTAGGCTTTTAGCAGCAGTTCAGCTGAAATCCATTTGGATGAGGACACAGAGGCCTCCAGTTTGAGAGAATAAGATCAGCTGAGGAATTGGCAAGGTGAGGTTAGCTGTGTCTTGTTCTGCTTCTCTGATCTTTCAGCGTTCACCCCAATACCTGGCTCCTGCGTCTGATTTTTATTACTAAGACCTTTTAAGATTCGTGTTACAAAGACTTCCTCATTTCTTTACCATGGGCTGTTAACCATCTGGGTGGCTGTCATGGTGTCTTTCATCATCACCACAGACATGTGATTTATTTGTTCCACCTGGAAATGTCACCCAGTAGCTTCAGCTATTTTGGGTCCATGAAAATCATGTGCCAATTTTTGTTGCTTCTGTATGTGATGTTTGCCGTGCTGTGATGCAGCCTGTGAGACGTGTCTCATGTGACCTCTCAACCTCCTACCTCCCAACCACTCACCGCCATTTTTGTATTGTCTGAGAGCTTCAATACATTAAACCTCTCTTCCTGTTCTTGTGTCTTTGGCAGCCTTACAAGAGTGACTAAGTCACAACCAAGCAGTTCTAAGGCCTTCCACATTTTGTCCCACCCATCCAGCTGTTTTGCTCTGGGGCCATTCTGAGTCCCAGGTGATTCTAACAGCCTTGCATCATAATGGATATAAAACCAGAGTGTAAGTGCTTCCTTGGCTATTTCACTTGTTGGTAGGGCAGATACCCTGACGGAAGTAACTTAAGGAAGAATGGGTTTATTGGGCTCACAGTTTGGGGGCACAGTCCACCATTCCGAGAAGGCATGACAGCAGGAATGAGGCAGCTGGTCATCCTGCATCCAGAGTCAAGAAGCAGAGAGTCGAGGGTTATGTACAACTTGCCTTCCCCCTCTTGATTCAGTCCAAGACCCCACCGTTGAATGGAACTACCTTAATTAAACCAGTCTAGAAACCATCTCTCAGAAATGCTCAGGGACTTGCTCTTCAGGGATTGTATTTTCATTCTGTTCAGTTGACCATCAGTATTAACCATCACTAGTGCTCTCTTCCTCCTGAGGTACCCCAGAGAGGATCAGAAAGGAAACCCCCAACCCCCACTCCCACTTTACTCCCATCAGATTGTTCTCCCCTCTGTGAAACATGAGATTACAGTTTTGTTATATTCAGTGCTCTGATATTTCCCTTCTATACTACTTCTACCCTGAATGTTTTGGGCAAGAATCTTGTAATTGAAAATACAATGCTCTTTTATTCTCCTTCAGCCTTTTCAAAAACTATTCCATAGCCAATATTTTCTGTGTGAAGCAGAGGATTAAAGGAGTTCTTTGAAAAATGAAAGGTGGTTAACAAAAAATGATGAGAATAAACTTACCATTAGCTGCTCAAACTTATAAAAATAGAAGTATCTTATAATACCTTTACATTGTCAATTAATTCTTGGAAAATTCACAAATTAAAAAATGTCCCTATTAAAACTGCAAAGTGCTCACAATAAAAGTACTTGGATGCTGCAGTAAACTAATCATATCTTTGTATATAAGTTACCAACATTTTCCATGGGTAATTTTTTATTGTTTTCAAGATTTATAAAGTATTTTTATGAAATCAATAAATTCCTTAATTGATATTAGTCAGATCTAGACTTGAACAAAGATATTGAAACTTAAATTGACTTGCTACCGAAAGTGTGTATATGTTCATGTTCAGGCAAATGAACTACAGAGTGCTTCTGTGTGTTCACAGTGGATCTCTGAATTTAGGACTCTGTACTGCGATTCAGCTTAGCGGTAATGCATCTTACATGCTATAATATTCATTTTTGAAAAGACAAAGAATGCCGGGCGCAGTGGCGCACGCCTGTAGTCCCAGCTACTCGGGAGTCTGAGACAGGAGGATCGATTGAGTCCAGGAGTTCTGGGCTGTAGTGCGCTATGCCGATCCGGTGTCCGCACTAAGTTCGGCATCAATATGGTGACCTCCCGGGAGCGGGGGACCACCAGGTTGCCTAAGGAGGGGTGAACCGGCCCAGGTCGGAAAAGACAAAGAATAAAATTACATTTCGTTGTTGTTTAAAGTATGTCAATAAAGAAGAAAATAAATAACCAATATACAGAATGAGTAGGAAAATATTTTCTTGATGTAGGAGTCAGGATCACTACTTTGTGTAATTGGAAAATAGAAGAAAGTTTACATACTTTGTTTCCAGAAAGTTCCATGTTATTATTGTTTAAAATTCTCTAAAATGTTTTTTCTAGTTCTTAGAAAATTTTGACCAGAAAAATGAAGTAAAATAAAAGTACAGAAAATATATGTGAAGAATAAAGTGTTTTGTGCCTATCCTATGATTGTACATCTCAAATTCAAAGAAATTTCCTAGAAGCATACACAAATATCTGGCTAGAGAAAAATAAGCACGTCAAGTTTAAAAATAGATGAAAGCATCATAACTATGTTTGAAAAGTAATAACCAGATACAGCCCCCTCATAGTAGGAAACATTTACAATTCTACATAACTTTAAAAAAATGTACATCTAGGCCCAATATATTATTAGTATATTATATGAGTAATGATGGAAGAACATAAGAGGAGATGCTCTGGTCAGGAGAACATGATCTTCTCTAACATTGTACACTTAAGAGAAAGGAGGAGAGAAGAGGAGCTGATAGAGGAGACAGAGGAAAGAGAAAGTGAGAAAAAGGGAGACAGAGGAGGGAGAAGACAGTGGACAGAGAGAAAAAAGATGCAAGGGTGAAGAGATCCTAGGGAATGTGGCTTTTCAAAGCAGTGGAGAAAACCTGGTTGCTGTCTATAATGGTGAGGCAAATGAGAGGGCAGTCACTATTCTCTTGTCTTGCACAGTAAGAGCAGTATTTCCAATTTTGTTTATTACTATCTCCATCATAAATTATTTGTGTTAATTTACTGAAAATATACATAGTAAAGAAAGCTAACATCCTGTAGTTATCCCAGACGTCTACCATTGAAATGTAGTTCTGTGCCTAGACGTTGTAGACATGTATGTGTAGAGGTGTGGTGATTGCATGCACACATGCATGGATATGCCATGTTGTGAAAAGACAACTGTCAGTAGTTGTTCACTTTTTACCTCGGGACAGTGTCTTTCTTGCTATAGCTGCCACAGTGTTTACTCCAGACTAGCTGGTTGGTGAAATTCTGTTTCATTCTTCTGCCCTGCCCCACCAGCTATTCATAGTGGTGCTGGGATCACAGATGCCAGCTCTCTGTCTCATCTGGCTTCCTTTTTGTTGCTGTTGTTTGTTTTGTTTTGTTTTTAACAGGGTTTTTAGGAATCAGAGTTGGGTCATTGCGCCTGTATGGTTAGTGTTTTTGCCCCCTGAACATCTCCTGGCCCTGGTGTGCACAACTTTCTCAAAGCTGAAATCATACTTCACAACCAATAGTAATTCTCGTACTTTACAATTAAAATTGCATTTGTTTTCTGTTTTACCATAAATATTTAATAATTGTCATGCTAACCGTTCCAGAATGCTGATTATTATTTGCTTCCCAAATCCATAGGACATTTTGTATTATTTCTATCTTTTATCTTTATAGATTACAATTGTGGAACAACCCTATGCATGTAAGCCCTTTGGTTACTGTGAATTTTAGAACTAGGAATCCCTGTAGCAGAACAAGGGTCTGTCTGATTCCTTAACCTTTTTTATAGCCATATCCTCTCTGTTACTGTGCTCCAGATAAACATAAAGATTTTATTTTAATTTTCTCTTTTTTTTACCTTTGTAAATTACTGTTTTATTTAGTATTTAAAAAGTTTTAAGGAAGAAATGAAAATGCATTTGTAAAGTAAGCCTGTAAGAGGCAAGCAATTACAGGTATTTTTATATGGGCTAATCAGTATTCTTTAAAAAGAGTAATCAAGTGGCATCTGCAATTTACTAAACCTGCTTGGCTTACACATACAATTAAATCTAAAGAATGTACTCACTTCTCTCACATTCCTGCTTCTTAAGAGCTTGTAACTAAGAGTTGATTTTTATTTTTTCCATGATGAAGCTCAGTTTTGGAGGAATTCCAGTGCCAAGCAAACCTGGGACCTTTCTAAAGAAAAACTTCCATGGCTGTATTGAAAACCTCTACTACAATGGAGTGAACATAATCGACTTGGCCAAAAGACGCAAACACCAAATCTACTCTGTGGTAAGTCCACTCTCTCTGTCACCTGGTGCTTTGTGGACTTGGCTAAGTCTTGCTTTGGTACTCTACCCCTCCACCTCTTCACACTGTGTGTGGTCAGTCCACTCTCTCTGTCACCTGGTGCTTTGTGGACTTGGCTAAGTCTTGCTTTGGTACTCTACCCCTGCACCTCTTCACACTGTGTGTGGTCAGTCCACTCTCTGTCACCTGGTGCTTTGTGGACTTGGCTAAGTCTTGCTTTGGTACTCTACCCCTGCACCTCTTCACACTGTGTGTGGTCAGTCCACTCTCTGTCACCTGGTGCTTTGTGGACTTGGCTAAGTCTTGCCTTGCTATTCTACCCCCGCACCTCTTCTCACTGTGTTTATCTTATGTATTTAGAATTTTCATCAGCCAAGGCTGGGTATGTAGTTCAGTTGGTAGAGTGTGTGCCTAGCATGCTTAAAACCCTGAGTTCCACGCCTGTGTCCACATAAAAACAGGTGTTTTAGTTAATTTTCTAACTATGGCCTAACAAGAAACAGTTTAGAGTAGGAAGGCTTTTTCTAGTTCATAGCATGAGACAGTAGCTTTCGTCATTGCAGAGAAAACACAGCAGTAGAAGTGGGAGACTGGCAAGTGACGCCTCATCAGCACTAAAGACAGACAGTGAACAGGAACCATGACTGGGTTCAAAACCTCAGGCGTTCTACCAGTGACAACCTACAGCAAGGTCCCAACTCCTTAAGGTTCCAAAACCTTCATAAACAGGCTCACCTTCTAGGTACTAAGTGTTCAAACAGGTGAGATATGTGAGATTATAGAGAATATTTCATACCCAAACTACAATTGGCATGGTAGTGCACACCTGTAATCCCAGAATTTGGGAGGTGAAAGCAGGTAGATCAGAATTTTAAGTCACCCTCCATTACATAGCAACTCTGAGGTGAGTTTGCTACATGAGGTCCTGCCTCAAAAACTTAAAATGAAATAAAACAGTTATTGTCCTATTATCTGACTTGATATTGGAAAAGAGCCAGCTGAGAAAAAGGCACTGCAAATCATTTCATTGGTAAAGTCAATTATAGACATGCAGAGGATACTGGTTTCTTGGCTCTGTGGAAGATTTGAAATCTATGCAGGCTAATATGGGTTTTGTTTAAAAATTTCCAAGAAATGCAATGAAGGCATGGATCCCATTGAATTATGTAGCTAGGACATTGTGTGTGTACTTGTTAGTTATGTTAAGCAGGGCATTTTAAATGATACTGCAATCTTAGTGTCTTAGAGCTTCCTTGTGGATCACTTGTAATCACAGTGGATAAAGTCTTCACTAATTTACCAAAGTCTATTTTCCTTATACACCTTGAATTTTATGAGGGGTCTTTAAAAACTTATCCTTGAATTTTCTTTCCTCTTTTCAATTCAATTGCTCTTACATCTCCCTGCACTCCCTTATAAATTTACAGCCTCTTTTTCTTTATTATTAAACACACACACACACACAAGCTGCTGAGTCCATCTATTGCTTCTTATATGCATATCTTTTGGGGGCTGATTACTTGAGATTGCATAACCTATCAAGAGGCTCGTCCCTGGAGAAGACTTATACTCCCCCTCTCAGCAGCCATTAACTTCCTGCAGCTCTTCATCTAGTGAGCTTTCCCCTATCCACATTGATATGCCAACTGGTGTTGTCACTGTGCAGGCTTTACTTAGGCAGCTGTATTGTGGAGATTGATGTGTGCAGCTTCCCTGAAAATAGAGAAAACACTGTCATGCATCAGATATTCTAGGTATATATATATTACCTCCCTTCTCTCAATTCCTGGTAATGCCTTGAATATAATGGGGACTCAATAATAATATGTGAGTTTTCTGATAAAATTAAGAATTTATATATTTCTTCTAGTGCTCTGAATGTTTGGTGTTACCACATGCTGAGTTCTGTTTAGTACTATCTGATCAGGGTGAATGGGTCTGTTTGCCATGTAATAATAGCATTCTCTTTCTCTAGTGATAACCTTATTCTGAAGTCTACTTTACCTAACTATAATGTTGGCATGTGAGCTCTTTTCTTCTTGTCTTTCTTTCTTTTTCTTTTCTTTCTTTCTTTCTTTTTTTTTTTTTTTGTTATTTGTTTTTTGAGACAAGATTTATCTGTATAGCACTGGCTGTCCTGAAACTTGCTCTGTAGACCAATGTAGATGTAACCGTCTTATTAAAATAGAAACACAGAGGCATATGCCGAGTTGAAAGCCCAAGAGGTCAGAGCAGTAGCTAAGAGCTAAAAACCCTTTCTTACCCTTCATTGCCACTGCTGCCCTTCCCCTCAGAAAGAGACCTACTTCCTGTGTGTCTGTTTTTTTATTGACTTTCTGTTCTGCCTTCTCATTGGTTGTACACCCAACCACATGACCTCCTTGTCACTGCCTGTCTATACAGACCTCCAGGTCTTCTATGGTTGGTATTGAGATTAAAGGCATGTGTCTCCATGCTGGCTGTATCCTTGAACACACAGAGATCCGCCTAGCTCTGCCTCCCATGTGCTGAGATTATAGGCGTGCACCACCACTGCCCAGCTTCTGCTATGGTTTGCTATTAGCTCTGACCCCCAGGCAACTTTATTTATTAACATACAAATAAAATCACATTTCAGTACAAATAAAATATCACCGTAGACCAATCTGGCCTTGAACTCAGGCTTTTGCCTCCTGAGTACTGGGATTAAAGGTGTGTACCATCACCACCCATCAAGCTCTTTTCAATATTTGCATTCTATTGTTTTCCCCTATTGTTTGTTTTTTTAAGTTGTCACTATCATTATTTGTTGTTTACAATTAATAATTGGGTCATGAATTTTAATTAACACAAAATTTTAAGTGGTATACTTGGTCCATTTACACTTAATCCAATTATTGATATGTGAAAGCTTAAATATCTATTTATAATTCATGCCTTCTGTTTGTTCTCTTGCTGTTTTAATACTTTTCCTTTTAAGAATAATGTGTGTTGAATGAATATTAGAATTTGATTTTGGAATGTGAGTGTCTGTTATGGACTATTAATTTAAGATTTGTTCCATTTATTTATGCTGTGGAATATTTGTTTAATGAAGCAAAGATGTGTTGCATTCTCTTATGTTGCATTTGTTTAACTCTGTGAAGCTTTGTTACTGTGCCTGCCTAAAATAACTGATTGATCTAATAAAAAGATGAACAGCCAATAGCTGGGCAGGAGAGAGGGATGGGTAGTTCTGACAGGCAGAGAGAACAAATAGAAGAAAAGAAAGGAGGAAGGAGCAAGAATAGGAGAAGAGAAAGAAAGGAGCCAGTCATTCAGCAGCACAGCAAGACATGGAATAGAAGGAAAAAAAGATACACAGAAATATAAAAAGGTGAAAGCTCAGAGGCAAAAGGTAGATGGGATAATTTAAGTTAATCTGGCTAGAAAAAAATGGACATTCATAAGTAAGGATAAGCCTCTGTGAATTGGGAGCTAGCTGGTGGACTCCCAAAGAGTAAAACAAACAAACAACAACAAAACAAACAAACAAGGACAAAGAAAAAAAACACAAACAACTACAAGTGTCTCCCTTCATAGCTTTTGTTTGTGGTTTCTCGGGTATAATGTATATATGTAACTTTTCGCAGCTTAATGTTTTTATCATTTGAACATTATAATTGAAATATAGAAAAGTTATCTCTTTTACCTGTTTTTAAAGCTACCTATCCACCTCTTAGGTTTATTTAATTGTGCTAATTATTTCCTTTCTTTGTAATTAGAAGTTTATCAGTTGCTTTTGCTTTTGCTTTAATTTTACAAAATAATTTCAAAAAATTAAGAGAAAAAGTGTTTATTGTATTTATTCTCTTCTGGTACAGTTTAAGATTTGGAAAGAAAGCAGAGAGAGGGTGATAGGCACAAGGGAGACTGGAAGGCAGGCAGAATGCCACGGGAGTCACAGAAGGGCGTGCAATCTCCCACCCACGTTCTAACTCTGCCCATAGTTGTGTTTTCCCTGTTTGGGGTATCAGAGTTCAGCTTTCTGTGTAGTGAATAGCACAGCAAGAGTCAGTTGTGGGAAACAATACACTGTGCTGCTCCTCTGAATCCCTGACTCTGAAAGCTGCAGAGTCCTGCTTTTAGACAGGAGTCGTCACTGAGCACATTTGTCACACTGACCCACTTAGAAAGGGGTTTTATAACCTTGAAAATTACATTTTTTCTTCTGTTTAAAACAATGTAAAAATCATTCTAATATAATTTAATATCTATAAAATCTGCAGTTATACATAAAACCACGATTTATTTTTAAAATATATTGTTTTTTCTTCTTTATTCTCTCAAATCTCCTTTTATGCCATTTCTATTTAAATACTTTTCTTAGCTATACTTTTTACTATATATGTCAAATTCTCATATCTTCTTTCATCTGGGAATATTATGATTGATTTCCTTGATACAAAATTGGGAGTTGTCAGCTCTTTTTATTTAGTACGTTGAAATTTTGACTCTCTTCCCTCTGTTCTCAGTGACAGATGCATTATCTCAGTGACAAAAGCAACCAGGTTGCTTTTTCTCTGAGGGCGCTGTGTATTTTCTCTCTGGGTTATATCAAAGTTTGTCTTTGATGTCAGAAGTTAGAAGTATGAGTGTGATGTGAATGGCTTTGGATTCTTTGGCATTTCCTGTTAGGCTTTTTTTTTTCTCAGTTTTTTGAATATATAAGCTTTTTACCCTATTTGGGTATTTTACCCTTTTAAGGCAACTTTCTGTTGTTATATGTGGGCAGCTTTCTATCACTGTATGCTGAGGTGTATAGAGACCTTTTGTTTACACAGTCTGTGGGTGAGCATGGGAATATGTGTGTGGATAACCAAAGAGATTAAAAGACAGCATAGGATCTCCTGGAGCCAGAGTCACAGGCAGTTGAAAGATCTGTCACAATCAAAGTAGGTGCTGGGAACTGAACTTGGGTCCTCCACAAGAGCCCCATACACTCCAGCACTGAGCCGTTTCTCCAGCCTATATCTGGATATTTTATAACTAAGGTCTTTTATGTCTTGTTTCTGATCTTAATTATCCTTTTGTTATAGCTTGTCAGGCTACTTTATTTTAGATGTTGCTCAAACAAAATGACTTTAATTCTTACATATTTGACATCTTCTTTTCAATTGGTGGTATAGATTCACCACTGTTTTATCTTCTCATTGTTATTACATGCATCTATTAAATTTTGAAGTTTAATGTATTTCTCTCTCTCTCTCTCTCTCTCTCTCTCTCTCTCTCTCTCTCTCTCTCTCTCTCCCTGTGTGTGTGTGGTGTGTGTGTGTGTGTGTGTGTGTGTGTGTGTGTGTGGTGTGGTGTGTGTGTGTGCTCCTTACTAAGTAATTTAGTCGAGCCTAGTGGCCTAGCCTGCATACCTGGAGGTATAAGGCAGGAAGGAACTGAGGTCATACGCAGTTCAGCATTGCTTTGGCCCTGGGCAGCTGGATGATGGAGGAAGCTGGGCTTACTTTTTCCATCAAGGCCTGCAAACTGTCATCATAGGCTCCAGTCAGTTCTTGTCCTAAAGGACAGATTGCAGAGGTAGGGGTGTGGTTTGATTTCTGGAAGAGGCAAAGAGGCAGCTACAGGGTTGTGGCTTTTCCTCTTCAATGATGAGATATGTTAAATTCTGTCACTAATTAAACAGAATAGCTAGAAGTGAAATTCAATAGAGTGAGGAAAGATAATATGGATTTCTGGATGTCAGCAATCTGATACTATTCCCTTTTCTGGATGAATCCTGAATCAAAATGTTAATAAATGTTTTCCAATCTTTTTACTAACTACAGCATTTACCAGATTGCCCAAAAGTTTTCTAGTCCATTTAAGTCCTCAGGGCTTAATTGGCAGTATAGTTATTATAAGGCACAGAGAACCATTTAGCACTAATGCATTTGGGAAAAAAAGATTTAATCTAAGAATACAATTTTACTGTGCAGGTAGAAAAATTTTAGCTTTTACCTTTACAATATAAAGAAACACGTATTATTTTTCTCCCAAATTGCTTTCATCTTCTCTCTTATCAAATAAGAATTCACACACACACACACACACACACACATATATATATATATACACACACACACTCACACACACTCCTGTTATATTTCTTTGGCATTCCTTCAGAGATGTACTGGTTCACACTATTAAATACAAAAGCACAGACACTTTCATTCCTGTAGTCAAGCTTAAAGTTTCCCCAAAAGACACTACAACTGCCTCTAGTCAACTTTGTTCCAAGTCCCGTAATCACTGTGGTGCTGTTAAGAATTCTAGAAAATCAAGGCTAGTTACTGTTTCCTGAGTGATGTTCATTTCCAGTGTTCATAGTTTTTTTTTTTTTTTTTTTTTTTGCCATCACTGAGACTTCAAAAGGCTTCAGATGTTCAGGGTTTATCATGAGATTAACAGAATCAAGAAAAAAAAGCCAAGAGGTTTAGTTGATGCCCATAAATTACAAATTTTGACTCAAGGTTCAAGGAAATTCAGGCTTCCCTGTGCCTCATAGAGCCCAAGCCTTTCTTGTAGACTGTATTCAGACAGCATCCCTTTTCCAATCCATCATCCCTTTCTTATGGGACCTGCCCACTCCCTGGAGATTTAACAGCTGCTCCATGGGAATAATTCAATTTAGTCTTTATAGCCCGATTTGACTACAGGACGATCTTCCACATTTCAGAATGCAGTAAAACTAACAGCTTAAAGTAGACATAAAAAATACCTAGCTATTCTTCTCCAAATCCACCACCCTGTGCTAATACACCTCCATATAATAAATAATCAGAAAGTAAATGGGCCATTGAAGTGTGTGTGTAGTAGCTGTAATGTGGATTATTATACACATAATACAGGAAGCATATTGCCTTGATAGCTCCCTAGGCATGATTAATTTCAAGCTCTGTGCTCTATAAGAAATAATGCTTTCTTGTGACCTTTATTTTGTGAGTGTGAGATCCCACCCCCCCACCCCCCATTTTGACACAAAGAGAGTAACATGATTATTTGGTCATTAGCTGGCTCCTATTCTCTTCACATAGGGATTCAAATGATCTTTTTTTATACCAACATAAGAGCTCAGCTCTGAAGAGATAGTTAAGTCTATAAATTGTTTGATTTGTAAGCACAAGGACCTGAGTTTGATCATCAGAACCCACATGAGGGAAAAAGGGAAACAAACCAACCAAAGACACAACAAAACAAAACAGTTAAAAATGGTGGAATAAGTCTGTAATTTCAGTGCTAGAGAGATGGAGACAGGAAGATCCCTAGTCTGGTTGGTGAGTTTCAGGAGAGTGAGAGTGCTTTTCAAATAAAAAAGTGGACAGTACCTAAGAAGTGACACTCAAAATTGTGTTCTGGCCTATACATGCATGTACACGCATTGTCATGTAGATCCACACACAACACAAAGTACTCATGTTACTTTACTTGGTCTTCCATTAAAGAGGAGAAAAATGCCAATAGCTAAAAACAAGCTTGCAAGTTTCATACAATTAGCTAAGAAGCCCATTGATCGAGTCATATCACTTCTTTGTGACTGTCTCCAAGTAGCTAAGTCAAAGCATTGGATGGACAGAGGCCAAGACTAAACACATACCATGACCTCTCAGCCACATGGCTAATGTTGCTGAGGGATCACAATGTTCTTTTCCATTTGTTCTAGACAAGGTTTAATGGTCTCCTGACCAGAGTTCCCATAAGTAGCTCTCTTGGCACTCTGGTTGGAGTGTGAGTACAGAGGTTCCATGAATCATTCAGCTGTGCAGCTTTGGGAAAGTGACCACATACTGGTGCTCTCTAATGAATACTGGGAGAATTATAGTACCTCCTTTTAAGTGACAATACAATTCATAGGCAACAGGGAATATCTGAGTACCCGGCATCCTAGGCTGTTGAGTAAAACATCCTGCAAACTTCTACTCAGCTGAAGTTGGTTTGTGAGCCGAGCCAATACTAACTTGCCATTTTACACAGTGCAAGAATGGAGTGACATATAGTTTCCATGTCTTTGACTGCATCTGAATTGTAGTTTGTCCCTGAACTGTGTTAGTAACAAAGTGTTTTTGCTTAGCCATATTATTACAATCTCATCTGTCTCTTTCTCTTGGAGAAATATAATGATCACTCCAAACTTGACTTGACTAAATGATTGGTTCCTTTAAAACAAGACTTTTCGGAATAGAAATATAGAAGATATTTTCTAGTGGACTTGTACAAATTACACATATAAATGAGCAGGCAGTGAGCATTTGTGAAGTTTGTCATTATTTGTCTGCACCTAAGAGACTACAAGGTAAGTGTGCAAATGTATGGGAGCTTGCAGGCACACACACACACACACACACACACACACACACACACACACACACACACACACACACACACCAGAAAGACAGTAAACTTTGTTTAGCTTCCTATGACCCAGACACCCATCAAAGTTGCTCAGAGAAAACTACCTTCTGCCTAGTGGAGCCTATAATCTCTTCAGCTTGTCCTTGGGATTGTTTCAGCTCTGAGAGTGTTCTCTGTGATAAATGATATGTTCCCTTAACGACTGTCTTTCTCAGCCATTTGACCAGTCTGACATTCGCATCACATGCCTCTCTGCTGTGTGTTTCCCAGACCCTGGGAAAAATGATTTCCAAGTTGTTAGATTCCTCAGCCTCACTTCCTTCCTTTCTTTGAGAAATTGAGATGAAATAGTTCAAGGTCAGATGAAGAATAATGTGGCTGAAAGTTAAATAATAATAAAATTAGTGAACAGTGGAATGGGTTTTTTTTTTTTTATCTTAATTCATTTGGGCAGCTGGGATAAAATTCCATAAAGCAGGTGGCCTATAAACAACAGTAATTTATTTCTGACAGTCCTGGAGGCTGGGAGCTTGGATTTCAGAGTGTGGCATGTTGAGTTCTGAGAGAGTTGCCTTCTGGGTTGATGGTATTCTACCTTCAACTAGGCCTTTATAGAGTAGAGTGTCTAATCACGATCTAAGCACCTCCTGCAAGGCCTCCCTTTTATTTTATTTTATTTTTTTTTTTTTTTTTTTTTTTTTTTGGTTTTTTCGAGACAGGGTTTCTCTGCGTAGTTTTGCGCCTTTCCTGGAGCTCACTTGGTAGCCCAGGCTGGCCTCGAACACACAGCGATCCGCCTGCCTCTGCCTCCCAAGTGCTGGGATTAAAGGCGTGCGCCACCACCGCCCGGCCAAGGCCTCCCTTTTAAAGTCATCGCTTTAATGTTTCAAGAGTTCTTAGGGTCAGAGGCTAGCCCCTGGGAATCCTAACAAGCCAAGTTCAGACATCCATTCTCAGTAAGTCAATTAAGTTCAATTAATCAAATAAAACAAGTAATAGTGAAAAGCTGAGAAAGATTTATTCAATGTGGCCACATTAGAATGAGGAACAAGGAAGACCAGTGGTCCCCAAATCCACTCTTTGGATCCTGACATGGGGTTTAGTTATACATAGAGGGCAAGAGGTGTTCATGGCTAATTGGTCCCATCATTAACTCATTATCATCTGAGTTCCAGCCTTCCCCACACAGGGGCCTGATAAATTGTCAGCACTCTGTGAGATTCCATCCTAGAGATAGTTCTTCATATGATGTGGCTTCATGTCAGTCTTTTCCTTCTTCTGGCATGAGAGTCCTAGGGGAATTCCAGTTTCTTAGGATCCACCTTAAGTAATCTGATAATCAAAGGGAACAGCCCAGAGTCTAGAACATGGTCATTATTGCAGGACTATTACATTTTGGATTGCATTTCAGTGTAGGAATTTCAATGAATGCAAGAATTCAAAATTCAGAGGTAATCTTCCCTTCGAATGACCTTAATTTAATGCTACAACATTCTTCTAAGGTAACCAGCTCATCTGAGGAAGCAATTACCTGAAACTATTGAATCACAACTTCTTGAGGAGGACTGTAAAATGATTTCTATGAATGTAAGAATACAGTTTCATTTATTTTTATTGCTGTGGGTATGTGTGTGTGGTGTATGTAAGATGCACATGTGGAGGTTCCAGGATGTCTTAGTTGGTGTTCTATTGCAGGAAGAGATACCCTGTCCTTGGAAACTCTTATAAAGGAAAACATTTCCTTGGGGCTTGCTTATAGTGTCAGAGGTTTCGTCTATTATTATTACAGTGGTAAGCATAGTAGCACACAGGCAGACATGGCGCTGGAGAAGTCGCTGAGAATCTTCATCCAGATCCAGAGGCAGCAGGAAGAGAGAGAGACTCTGGGCCTGGCTTGGGATTTTGAAACCTCAAGCCTGCCAGTGGCACACCTTCTCCAACAAAGACCACACCTACTCCAACAGACACACCTCCTAATCCTTCCCAAGTAGTATCACCCCCTGTGAGCCTGTGAGGGCCATTCTTCTTCCAACCATCACACAGGACAACTTCAGAAGTCAGTATTCTTCTACCAGTAGAGGCAGGCTGTCTCTTTTCCTGCTTTCTGTTTACTTCAGCCTAGTTTGCCTCTGACTCTTCTGTCTTGTCTTTGCTATAGGAGTGTCAGGATTACAGATACATATAACACACCCCGTGTTTACATGAGTCCTAAGACATGAACTCTGGCTTCATGGTTGTGTTGTAAGGATTTTTAGCCACTGAGTCACCTTATATATTTCTTAAGGAAAATGAAACCTATGGAGAACAGAACACCAAAAAAGCAGAAAGCAAAGCACCATTCTTGTCTGCATGAATTTCATTTTCACAGGTAAATATATGCATTACAGAACATAAGACTATACTTTACTGACACTAAAAACTATGATGTAGATGTTGTATGTAAGTGTGTGTGTGTGTGTGTGTGTGTGTGTGTGTGTGTGTGTGCGGTGTATGTCATGGGGGTGAGGATGTTTGTGCAGTGCATACCAGGAGTCATGTTTCCTTTCAGTAAGGTGATATCTCACTGAACTTGGAGCTCACCATCAGGGAACTCCCAAGATGTCTGTCTCTATTTTCCCAGTGTCAAGGTTACAAGCATATGCTACTATGCCTTGACTTTTTGTGTAGGTTCTAGGAATCTAAGAGCTTCTCCTATATGTAAAACAAATAACCACCAGCTAAACCTAGGCTAAAAGTCATATCTTAAGGCTAACTTTTTACTTCAAATATTTTCAATATCGTCAGTATTTTTTATTAAAATTTTAAAATCTGTTTAAATATCACTTAATATTACTTATCTATTTAAATATTACATTAGTTCATCTGTATTTCATTAAAAGTCAACTGCTTGAAGTTTGAGTTGTTTATTTTCTACTGCCAAAAAAAGAAAAAGTTGAAAGAACTACCACGATTTGGAATAATTTTCTGAAATTTAAACAGTTGAATGAAAATGAAAACTATTTGGTCAGATTTTTGTTGTTGTTTTGTCTTGATGGTTTGAAGCAAAATCTTGCTATATAACCCAAGCTGGCCTGGATTCACCTGCCTCAACTTTTTAAGGCTGGTATCAAAAGAGCATGCCTTAAAGAAAATTCAAACTTTTTACTAAATTTTCATAGTTCAAAGTCTGCATTAAGTTCCATGTCCACCCCACAGCATATATGAAAGCCTGCTTATCTTGCCAGATATTCGTGGCACTGTCTAGCCTTTTGAGGATTTAAATGAATTTAAGGGAGTAGAGATAAGGGAGGAATTATGGTGCAACTACTTGAGAGATGGAGGCAGGAGGATCAAGAGTTCAAAGAGACCATCTGCCTGAAAAAAGACCTTGTGCAGATTCTTGGGAACATTGTAACTGTTTCTGTGTTATTTCTTACCTTGTAGTCTGGTTCTGAATTATGAGAGGAACAAAGGAGTTCAAAGAGACTTGGCTACATAGTGAGGAAGAGGCCAACCTGGGATTCATGATTGCCTGTTGAAAAGAAAGGGAAAAAGGGGGAGAGAGAAAGAGATGGAGAAAGGGATGAAAATGAAATGAAAGGAACTGAAGAATCTTGACAAATGGAGACTGAAATCAGCTCAGTTTCTGATGTTTTCTACTAATGAGCTAAGCACATTACTCCTTCATTTTGCTCCCTATCAGAAGAGCAGAAATGGCCTTTTCCTTTGGAGACATGTATTTCAGAAAGCTAGCTAACAGAGAAGGAGTAACAGATTGGGATGCCACTACAAGATAAACAATAAACAGAGAGAGGGATGACTGATGGACCTGGGGCCAGGTTGGTGCCTCTGTGCCTGACACTTCTGTGTGAGGCAGGTCTAGAGCAATCATTCCCATTCATGCTTTATATGGAAGGATAGTTTATAGTCAGGGCCAGTGAATGCCAATGATGAGCAGTTGGAGACACTGTCATTCACAGTCTGCTTTATTGTCTTCTGGAAAGCATGATATAGTCAGCTTTCATCCATTTTTATTATACATCATTTTTTCCTGAAGTCCAGAATGACTTTCAAATCCAAGTGGAGGGATAAATAAATGTTCACCAATATGTGCAAGCAAGGCTAGACAGATCCATGAACGACAATGCTCAGCTGGGTATTAGAGATCAGTAAGAGATTTCAGAAATGGCCGTTGTCATTGACCAATCACTTAAGAAAGCTCTCCTGGGCAGTTTTTGAGATGGAAGAGCATGAGCAGAATCTTTACCTTTGACAGGACTGTGTAAGGTGTAAACAAAGAATAGGGTGTCTAGCCTACCTCATTCCTCTCACACACCTCACATACCAGACACATAAGTGCCAGGCTCATCCTCCTGACTGAATGCAAAGGCTGAGAATCCTGCCCGAGAATGAAGTGCTTCCCAAGAAACACCTTCCACTCTTTCCCGTAGCTCTAGTACTCTTCTTATGTAAATTGAAGTTTCTGGCCTGGGCTTTGAAGAGCAAGTGTCTCCCAGATAGTTCTTGGCAGAGAGAAAAGTCTTCCAAGCAGGGGAGTGGTATGTACAAAATCCCAATATGGGGGCAGAAGCAAAAAGGTGTGAAGGGCTGGTGGGATGGCTTGGTGAGTAGAGAGACTTCCTGTAAAAGGTAACATCCTGACTTCGTCCCTGGGATCCACACAGTGGAATGAGAGAACTAAAAACTGTGTGTTTTACCTTGACCTCCACATGTGTGCTCCCCATGACAAGTTAAGAAATGTTTGATGATGCTTAGAAGTCTAGAAAGTCATTGTGAAAACAAACCCAGTGTGTCATTTAGGACATAGGCTAGTGTGTAGTGAATGAAGTATCGTGAGTAGTGCAGCCCCTGTTTCCAGGCTCAGACTGAGACCTCCTCAAGAGCAGGTGGTAACCAGGCAACCATGTAGCACCAGTGGCAAAGTACTTTGGTACTCAGCCTAGGTCCTGCTTCCTGGCAAACGTGAGTCCAGTGGACAGAAAGTAGCTGGGACTAGGAGATAGTTCAGTTTGTAAAGCACTGGCCTTGCAAGCCTGAGGACCTGAGTTTGCTCCCAAAGGACAAATGAAAGCAGGCTGTTGTGGCATGCACCTGTAAGCTCAGCACACCGATAATGAGAAAAGAGAATCAACCAGAAGCTTGTGGGCCAGCTGACCAGGATTAGATAGCCCAAAAGAAACAATACAAGAGATTCTACCTCCAACAAGGTAAGAAAGAATTAACTCTCAACATTTTCATTTGACCTCCATATGTGTTCTGTAGCATGTAAACCAGCATACACACACACACACACACACAAATTCATCAGGCATACACATGTACACTACGTATTCATAATAGTAATATTAAGAGAAACAGGGCATAGTAGTACACTCTGGTAGCCCCATCACTGAAGCGGGAGAGGTACTGATCTCAGTGGCTTGCTGGCTATCAGTCTAGTCTAACTGGAGAAAAAACCTGTCTCACACAACCAGGTAATAACAGCTGAAGAATGTTATCCTAGGTTGATCTCTCTCTCTCTCTCTCTCTCTCTCTCTCTCTCTCTCTCTCTCTCTCTCTCTCTCTCTCTCTCTCACACACACACACACACACACACACACACACACACACAGGCCCACACATGCATGCATACACATGCACAAAGGAAGTGAAGTTGTAAACTGCATGTGCAGAGCCCCTGGGCTTTCCACAGAGTATATCAGTGATGGAGTGAAGGAACTTTTCTTATTCCCTACAGTGGTCCCTGGAAGTCAGAAGTAACAAACAATATCCAGTATAACAAGTAATATTCAGTCAGCTGATCAAAGAAGGAAATTTAGAGTATTGAACTATATTATGAAAAGTTCAGCAAAGAAGCACTGGTGACTTTGGCACTGAAACTCACAAACTCCTAATCACTATTTTATTTGAAAATCTGTATTTAAAATCATGGGATCTTACTACCTACTACTGAATTATTGGCAGCTCACAGATTCCAGGAGAGGAAGAGGTACAATATCCAGCTGTGTACCGTGTGGTGAGCCCGCTAGACTGATAGATAATTCCAAACACATGGTCTCAGTTAGAATCTGGAAGACAAAAACCAAGACAAAAAGTCATGAATATAGAAACTATATTTTCAGGAAAACATCACGGCTGGCAGGAGTGTGAGGGAAGTAAGGGGAGAGGAGTGGCCAGAACACAGTATACATGTATATAAAAATAACAAAAAAATTTTTTTTAATTGAATTAAAAAAAACCTAGAATCCCTAGATGTCTAACAGAAAGATTCATGATTTCACATGGTGCTGGACACACTCAGAAAACATAGCATGCATCAATAATGTGTGAGAAACTAACTCCCAAATCCAGGTCTGATATGATTAGGGAAACATGAGATTATCTGACTTTGTCATTGCAAATAGGCTATTAATCAACGAAGGAACCACAATTGCTTTCATTTATGAGCCCCGTAATGTAGATGTAACCAACCGTCTTATTAAATAAGAAACACAGAACTAATGTAAAAAAGAAAGCCGAGAAGTGAGAGGTCAGAGCTCAGAGCTAAAATCTTACCCTTCCTCCTGCGTGTTCCTAGCTCCTAGCCGCCGCCGCCGCCGCCACCACCACCACCACCACACTCTTGCTATGGCTCTAATAGCTCTGACCCTTGGGCAACTTTATTTATTAACATACAATCAAAATCACATTTCAGTACAATTAGAATACCACCACACCATAATTTAGTACATTAAGAGCACTTCTTGGTTAAAATGTCGGTGTCCTCTGTAGGTGTTCTTGTGTTGGAAAAACCTAAATGGCTGACTTCTCCACATGATTTCTGAGGTTTCATTTCTCACAAAAATCTCCTTTTCACATTTCAACTAATGATTTTTCTAAGTACCTTACCTTCCTCCTCCCAAAGCATTTGATTTCTGGACAGTTCTGGACATTGTTTCTCTAAGACTGTAGCCACTGGTTGCAAGTCAGCCCCGGGGATTGCATTTCCCCTCCTGCTCATACTCAGTTCTCTTCTACTCCATCCCTCTCCCTGATGCTGTAACAAGTTCTAAAATTCACCTTCCTTCAACTAAGAAAGTAAGCCTGTTGAAATGTTTTCATTTTGTGTCTACTCTATAATAGTAGAACCTAGCAGCCAAATAAATGCCATCAAAACAATAATAATTTCAACTTTAAAAGTAACCAGTTGGGGTTGGGGAGATGATTCAGAGGGAAAGCACTTGCTGCACAAGCATGAGAACCACACTCACAACCTAGAACTCATGTAAAGCTGGATGGAGTTGTTAGAATTCTGCCCTCACTTCAGCTGCATGACCGCACTTGTGTGCTGGTGATCACATACATGCAGTGTGGTTGCACAATCTGTGCATGTGTGACATGGCTCTGTAAGCCCACCTGTGGGGAAAGGCTTGGTTCTCTTGTACTCCCCCACCCCACCCCTCTTCCTCCTAATAAAGTAATAAAGTTCTCTGCTACTAGGCAGCTGTGGCTCATGACTCATGACCTTTTAACGTGGTAATCAGCTCCAGTAACCAGCTCTCTGCCACCAGCGTTTATCATTCATTTCAGGGGTAGCACATAAGTGCGGTCCCAGTGTTCCTGAAGAGAGATGGGCAGCAGAAACAGGAGAACCACTGAGAGTTTGTGGGTCAACTATGATGATGTACACAGCAGTGAACAACAACAGAGAACTGGCTGTAAATACGGTGGAAGCTGTGCTCCAACCTCTACAGGCACCATGATGCACACACACACCCATAAATACACACATACATATGGATAAAAAACACGGCTGAATGAACTAATGCTTGTCTCTCTAAGCCACATTTGATGTTGGCACCAAAAGTCTCCTACTCTGATAGATAGTGGAAGTAGGACATGTTCTGAAACCCACCATTCATGGCAATGACATGCCACACCATGGGCGCTTATAAATACAACATGTCTGCATAGAACACCCTGTGGTTTGAACTCAGTTCTGCAGCATCCTCGGCAAGCATCCAAAGATCAGACAGCTCTAACTCAAGAGACACCTCTAGTTTTCTAGGCAGGTTTTGATGAATATTCCTAATATTCTGTAAAATCGGACATAATAACCTTCTAATCTACAGCAATGCTGAAGAGTTATTTCCAGGTCTTCAAGAAAATAAAAAGTGAGTAACTTTGTCAGATTTTTAGCTCAGTGTGCTGGTTGCCAAAGCCCAGCAATACTAAAAGACACCTTTTAAAAACAAAGCACAAACATGATTTTACCTACTGTGTATACAGCATTTGTCAATGCTGGCCTTAGTTGGACTCTTTACAATCCTAACAGCTATGATGGGAAGGAGGAGATTGCCACAGTTCCTGAACATGCTAAGATTCTGGGGCTCACACTGCTCAAAGAACTCTGAAAAATCACAGACACCCTCCCCCCCATGCCCCGCCTGGTGCCACTCAACAATCAGAATATTGGTTCAAAATTTAAACCTATATGTACTAAAGAAGATTCATTCTTTTTATTTTATGTGTATGGGTATTTTATCTGCATATACGTCTGTGCACCATGCCACAGAAGCCAAAAGAGGGGTCAGATCCTCTGAAACTGGAGTTACAGATGGTTGTGAGCTGCCATGTGGGTGCTGGGAACTGAATCCATGTTCTCTGGAAGAGCAGCCACGGAGGATCTTCACCACAAAGACATCTCTCCAGCAACTCACTAAGCTTTTAAAGTTCCTAATATTTAACTTACACAAAAACACTACTGCTTAATGATTATATAGAAAAGCAGAGAAGAGCATGATGCGCATTTTTATCAAGTAGACAACCAGCCACATCTTACAGATATCAATTTTCTAATCTCTTCCTCCCATGTGTACATGTATGTATGTGTGTGCCTGTATATGCTTGCTTGTGTATGTGTACATGTGTCTAGGTATAAATGTGTAAGTATGTATGTGTATATGAAGACCAGAAGTCAACACTGAGGGTCCTCCTCTATCACTCCACACATTTTTTGAGACGTCCCTCACTAAGGCTAGAGTTTATTACTTGAGCTAGACTGACTAGCCACCATGAGCCTATGACTGCTGTTTCAGTGTTACAAATACAGACACACACTTGGCTTTAATGTGGATGCTGGGTATGTGTACTCAGGGCCTCAGCCTGGTCCATGAAGTACTTTAGCCACTAAACTGTCTTCTTAGGTCCTCCATTTTCTTTATGGGAGACTATTTTAATACCTTCTGTTTTTTTCTAACCAATATATGCTGTTAGGACATTTAGATATCTAGAGATTAGAATCTAGATTAGACTAGCAATTAGATAGCTAGAGATAATTTAGTATCTTCCAAGTATTCCATCAATCATATATGTATATTTATATATAGATATATTTATATATACTTATAAATATATGTAAATTTAATATATATTTCAATTTTAGAAATAAATCAAATGGGCAATTCTTTTAAATTTTGTTTTGCAGCTGAGAACAATGAGATTACTCACATTAAATTAAATTGTCTAAAATACATTAGTGTAAGAATGCACAACAGATCAAGTTTTTATCACTGGTATCTTAGTTTGGATTTTTATTGCTGTGCAGAGACACCATGACCATGTAACTCTTATAAAGAAAACATTTAATTGAGGGTGGCCCAGTTACAGTTTCAGAGGTTCAGTCCATTATGATCAGGGAGGGGAGCATGGCGGTGTGCAGGCAGATGTGGTGCTGGAGCTGAGTGCTACATCTTGCAGTCACCTTAAGTCTACTTATTCTCACCCAGAGTGAAGCTTGAGATAAAGATCTCAAGGCCGGCACACACAGTGACTCACTTCCAACACAAGATGTGACCCAGATTAAAGGTGTGCCCTCCAGCCTCAAGGCCTGGATAAATGGTGTGTCATCCAGCCTCCTCTAAGGAGACCACACCTCCTAATAGTGCTGCTCCCTATGAGCTTATGGGGGCCAAGTACATTCAAACTACCACAACTGGCCCCTTATTTTTAATTTAATTTAATTTTACTGATGTTGGGAGTTGAACCAGGGCCTTATCCATGGCTAGATGTGTGTGCTCTGTCACTGAGCTATATCCCCAGACATGTTTCTGGTTGACTTCAAACCTGAGCTTAATTTCTGTGACATATTTTATTCAAATTTTACATTCTGTCCCAATCAGTGTTTTAAAACCTTAAGTAAAATAAAACTATCATGTAACGGTGATTGATCATACCCAAGCACCATTCTTTTGTAAGGGGAGAAAGGGATAATCCAAGTTCCCAGGTCAGAAAACAGCCCATTGCCAACAGGTGTTGCACAGTGAGTACTTAGGTAAAGTCGCATTGCAATGATTACAAGAAGATGTGCTTGCAGGCTCTGATGCACTGTGAGGAGAAACAGCTTACTGTCTGACCCTGGATCAACAGTTGAAGGGGATGTCTTTGCACAGTATTGAGAGATCCTGGGGACTAGAGAGATGCTCAGTTGTTAAGTGCTTGATTTGAAAGGATGAGGCTATCAGTTGAGCTTGATCCCCAAAATCCACATAAAAAGATGATTGTGGCAGTGCCCTTGTATAATCCTCGTCCTGGGTGTAGGGCTGGAGGCAGTCGGATCCTTGGTAAGATCTGCCAGTGAGAGAAAACCTGTCCCGAAGTCAAGGTGGGATGCTCCTGAAGAATGACACATAATGTTATCCACTAGCATTCTCACATAAATACTTGCACACACAGGCATACACATATATGATCACACATATACACAGGTACATGAACACACAAATATGCATGAACATAAGCACACCAGATTTAATGAACACAACTGTAGCAGGGATCTTAAAAGTTCTTATTAATAAAATCAAACCCGAGGCCAGTTATTGGTGTCAATGCTGGTAGATCAGAGAGACAGAACAAGCCACACCTATCTCACCTTGCCAATTCCTCAGCTGGTCCTGTTTCCTCAGACTGGAGGCCTCTGAGTCCTCATCCGGAATGGGTCTCAGCTGAATTACTGCTCAAAAGCCTGAATGCTTAACCAGCCAAATGCTTAACCAGCCAAATGATTAACCAGCCACATGCTTAACCAACCACATGTTTTTCTTAGCTATCACTGTTTCATGTAGCAAAGTATCCTATCACATGTATATACAGGTATTTATTTAACTTTTCCTGTAATTTTAGATGCAGTTTTATTTTACTATAAATAATAATGTGTAGTTTATAAATCTTCATCAAGTATCATATTATTCCTTTAGAACAAATTTCTAGAAGTGAGAGGGTTATGTCTAAAAGAGTATTAATATTTTGGAACTTCTTAACTTATACTCCCAAATAACTTTATTCTGTTTGATAACAGAAATTAAAGAGGACTCAGAATAGAGTTTAACCTGATTTAGATCTTATATGATATGTTCATATACTGACGCATCATAAAGTAGGAGTCCTATTAGTGTACAGTTTTTATAGTATCAGCTAAATACATTTAATTAACATTAAAAAGAAGTATTCGGAATAAAGTTGCTTTTGCTAATCTTCTAATTTAAAACTAAGTTTCTTTAAACTTAATCATGGGTCTATTTTTCAATCTTTCCCTCCATCTTCAAATCCCCAAATCTTCTCTGGATTTTGCCTTACAGTGAGGGTCAAAATTATTTGAAAACATTAAATGCTTTGATAGGAATTTTGTTTTTAGTGCCCCAGAGGAAAAATGCAAAATTTAGCCTCTAAATGGAGATGTGAATGGCTGGGGAATCAAACAGAATCTGAAGGCCCAGCTTTGGGAAAAGATTTGTGACAGAAAAGAAGTAGCAAAGACAAAGGTGAGCCAGGGCACTGTGGAGCTGGCTCAGGCTGTCGAGTACCTGCCATTCAAGTGTGAAGACCCAGGGTCAGAACCCAGCACCCATGTAAAAATCTGGGCATGGTGACACCAAATCTAGTTGAATTGGTAAACTTCAGGTTCTGGAACAGACTCTGCCTAAAAAACTAAGGTGGAGTGTTTGCAAGATGAGTTAGTGTCTAGAGGCTTGCCACGCGAGTTCTGTTCTCACATCTCACTTAGTAGAAGGAAGCAACTGACTCCCACAGCGAGTTGTTTTCTGACCTCAATGTGTGATTTATGGTATGCACACTCACTCATACAGAGAGAGAGGGGGGGGGAGAGGGAGGGGGAGAGGGAGAGGGAGAGGGAGAGGGAGAGGGAGAGGGAGAGGGAGAGGGAGAGGGAGAGAGAGAGAGAGAGAGAGAGAGAGAATCTAAGAATCTAGTTTCTGTGAGCCTCTCTTTGCTGGGTCTGTGGCTGGCAGGACTGGCAGACCAGAGGAATGGATTACAAGGAGGTCTCTGTTCCCTTTATGCACTTTGCTCATTGGTGGAGCTCTCCCTACAATATCAAAGATATTTTTCCCTAGATATCCTTTAATTGAACCTCTGAAGAGCATGGTCTCTAAGCTGGAATACCTCCTTTTACAGAAACAAAGCATTAGCATCCATTTTATCTGGATGCCAAGCACCCTGTTTTTTCTCAAATTGTAATGGACACCTTTCTGGCTTATGTTTCATTTCTGCTTCTTCATCTAAATTCTGCTCCCAGCTCGACTCATTCCTGGTTGTTTACAGAGCTCTAATCAAAAGAAACTTCCTGGAGCCCAGGTACTTGCTGTCACAGGAAGACACATTCCACCCTCCTGGCTCTTGATCACAGTGGTGATTGCATAATCTCTGAGCCTCATTCTGTTGCTATGCAAACTTCAGGTGGTCAATGTCTAAGCGTGACTTTCTCCAGACTTCTGTTCTTAGTCAGCGAACCAAGCTTGACCTGGCATGAGCTGCTTATAGACATCTGTTGAATAAATAAATGAATCTATGAAGGAGCCTATTATTCTCCCAGACATGAAAAGGAGCCTTAATTTGAATCGGTGCCCTCCCTGAATTTTTAAATCAAGAAGCACACAGGCAGTCATTCCCTACATTTGCTGGTGGCATGCCAGTCACGCTGGCTACTTTTCAGATAAATCAAATTAGAAATGGTTATAGTTGTTTTGGAAAAAAAATCAAGAACTGGCTTTGAAATCTTTCCCCACAAATTAGATTGAATCAAGATCATTTTTTTCTTAGCTTATGAATGCTTGATTGGCTTTGCCTGGTGCTTCGTGACTGAAGCTCAGCCTTGAACTGCTAGTTTTATTTTTTACCCAGCAGCATGTTGTATTGGTTCAGGGATGATTAGAAACACAACAAACACCCACACTGAGCATTCTTTGTAAATAACTGTCACCACAGTGATAGAATCCTGTAAATAGCCCATCTAACAAACTCTAAAATCAGTCAAAGTAAGAGAAACCTCAAGCTGGGTCTGCTTTCTTGGGGCACAGGGCTAGGGGTGTCTGAAAAATTAGGATCAAGGGCTGAGAGATGGCTCAGCAGTTAGAATGTGTATTATTCTTGTAGAGGACCCAAATTTACTTTCCAGCACCCACACCAGGTGGTTCACAACAGAAATAACTAGCTCCAGGGAATCCAGTGCTTTTTTTTATGCCTCCATGGGTTCCTGCATTTGTATGTACACACACACACACACACACACACAGAAAATTTTAAAAAAAATTATGGTATTTTTGGCATTTTGTTAAAATCTTAACAAAAATGTGTCAACCACACCTGACTTACCACTTCCAATCAAAGCCAAAAAAAATGTGGGCAGGGGGTGTTTCCACATTTCATTTTGATTAGATTTGGGGCATTCCAGAGAGAGGGACTGCACATTTGTCCTCCATGTGCCCATCCTGTCCATGAAGTGTCACCTTAGTCACTAGTCTACTTAAACTTAACCTCAGCCCACTCTGATTTGTGACCTTGGGCCTTTTTAAAATGGTGACCAGATTCATTGCCCCCTTTGTGTTATTGCAAGGTGACTCTAGTCCAGCCCAGAGTTTTATTGCCAAAAAAATGATCAGTGTTTGAATGGTGAAATTGTTGTGAACATATTTGTGTCCCAATGTATTTACAAAGTTTGCAGACTCTTATGTCCCAGGCCAGAGAATCAGGCCAGAGACACATGATTAGAAATAGAAATGAGAATACTTTACAAAGAAAGAGAAATGGCTGGTGACCTGAGAATAAAGCCCAGAAGCACTAGGCCACAAGGCCACAAGGCCACAAGGCCACAAGGCCACAAGGTCACAAATGACACTTCATAGCATATTTATATAACTTCACCCTCCCCATGTTTATATATCCTGGTTTCTCTTGAGCATAATCTATTTGTAGAGAATGGTTTCTAGTCTGTTCTTGGCCAACTGGCTTATTTTATATTCTGTTTTTGATGTTTCCCTCTCTAGCTCCTACACTCTTGCCTTGAAATGAAGCTCCCAAGGCAGAAGCTGGTAGTAGGGGTAATTGAACAAACAGTCCAACTGAGAATGACTAAAGATTAATGATTTGCCTTTCTAGCTTTTATTTATAGTTTATATCCAGCTTATCATTTAATGTAAAGAATAAGACAGTTTTCTTCCTTATTTTAAATATTTATTTATGTATTATATATCATCAATAACTATATATTGCATAACTGCATGTGTGTATGAGTGTACGCACATGTATTTGTGCAGATCTACACACATGTTCAGAGACCAGAAGAGCTCATCTTGTGTCCTCCCCATTCACTCTCCTCCTGTTCCTTTGACTAAGCTTCTCCTTGAACCTGGAGCTTGTGCTTTCTCAGCTTGGCTGGGAGTCAGCAAGGCCCAGCAGTCCTGTTCTTCCCACTTCAGAACTGAAGCTTCAAGCTTGTGTCAGACACCTGGCTTGTTACAAGAATGCTGGGACACAAACACCACTTCTCATGATTGTTCAGTCAGTGCTGTTAATCTTAACCTCTTCACCATCTTTCCAACCTACAACATTATAGTTTTCCAGAATCTTCCATGGGGTGTTTAATTTGAGTCACTAGTAGGTAGTCAATTGATTTTCAGCTAGAGAGATGTTCAAGAAAAATGCATTTACAAATACAAAACTGTGCCAAAAAATTGGCTAGGATAAAACAACTGCCCGTACTTGGGAATTATAGATAAACTCTATCAGAGGTCATTTCAGCCATAACTCACGATTCACAAAGCCAACACAAATTGACAAATAAGTAAGACCTTAAAAGAAGGTAGATTTCCAACATAGAGATGGGCCAATGAGGCACACTAGTGGAATGTTCAGTCAGCTATCTTTCACTGTTAAAGTTTAAGTAGTCCTATAGGTGTATAAATGTAGCTAGAGTTTTCCTGCCTTGCCCACAGTCAGGACAAATCTTTGTCACCCACCAGTCCCACAGCTGCTCAGACCCAACCAAGTAAACACAGAGACTTATATTGCTTACAAACTGTATGGCCGTGGCAGGCTTCTTGCTCACTGTTCTTATATCTTAAATTAAATTAATCCATTTCCATAAATCTATACCTGCCACGTGGCTGGTGGCTTACCGGTGTCTTCACATGCTGCTGGTCATGGCGGCAGCTGGCAGTGTCTCTCCGCCTCAGCCTTCTGCTTCCTAGAATTCTCCTCTCCCCTTGTCCCACCTACTTCCTGCCTGGCCACTGGCCAATCAGTGTTTTATTTATTGACCAATCAAAACAATTTGACATACATACCATCCCACAGCATATAAACTCAACTAAACTCAAAGTGCTAGCTGGGTCAGCAGGGTCAACACTGTGCAGCTTCCAGGAAACAAACCTGGTGTGGAGATTGATGGAGATGGTTTTAGTTCATGTCTGGGCCTTACCATTATACACCTTATGGAAGGGCAGTCCCCTTTCTCAAAATGGGCACTCATCTCCCGACCTTTAGAAGGTTTCTGTGCTTGGAAAAGTTCTTTCTTTTAGCACAGAGTCTTTGAGGGAGTCACAGAGTAGAGAATTGCTCTATACCTTTCTTTGGAAGTTTCCTTCAGGCTTGACCTCTGATACCCCTTTTAAGACACTCTTTTTAATTTACATAAAAATATTGTAATTTTTCAGGTATAAAATATGTTTGTCCTAAGACACCTACAGTTTCATCTTATAAAACTGATTTTGTTCTTTGAAGATTTTAAACATACAGATAATGCATTCTAATCGCTCTCTTCTTCACCCTTTCTTATCTCTCTTCCATTCCTGTCAAGTCCCATCTCTTCCCTACTTTCCTCTTGTCTAGATTCACAGTTGTGTTTTGAAACCCATTTAGTTTATTCAGGGCCATGTGTGACCACTGAGTTGGAAATATCCTTTGGAGCAAGGCAAAGTTATAGTGGGTATATAATTTGAGGCAATGCCTCCCCCCTCCCTCGGTCCTACTGGTAGCATATAGTTCAACAGTGAGAGGTGGGGTCTAGTGCCCATCCTCCATCCGTGCCTGGCTGCTGATGGGTCTATTCTTGTGCAAACGCAGTGCAGGCATCTGCAGCTGCTGTGAGTTCAGAACTGCCATGTCTGTGTCTTACCCAAAAACTTTCACAGCCCTTCTCTTTTCTGGCCCTCACACTCTTTACTTCTCCTCTCTTTTGTACCATTTCCTGAGCCATGGAGGAGACAGTAAAAGTGTCCTGTTTATGGCTGAGCAATCTTCCCTATTCTCAGGATCTGGTGCAGTTGTGGGTCTCTTCATCATTATTCCCTGTAAGAAGAGGTTTCTTTGATTAAGCATAAAAGTAGCATTTGTTTGTGGATATAAATGAAAATAATTTAGAAGTTAGATTGATGCTATATCAATTTAGCTAAACATCAACATTCAGTTTTCCCTTATGGACTCTCACTTCACTGGTCATGGCTTTCTGATCAGGTTTACAGTAGCAGGAGTGAATTCATTCCTGCTGTGTAGACTTCAAATCTAATCAGAAAGTGGTTACCACCATCACAGTAGCTCCACTGATGCACAAGTGGACCCATACAACCTTATAGATTTATCTCATATTTCCTAGGGTTCACAGATGTTTAAGACTGCTGATGACTTCCCCACCCCGACCCCCAACAGCATACATAGCAGGGAGGAAGCTTCCAGCTCACTTCTAGCTTGATTTCTCTGTACCATGCAAATAAGGTGTTATTGCACTAACTTTGGGTGTGAAAAAAGTAAATACCACTGAATGCTTCTCCCTGGACCTTGGGTTTAGGCTGTTACATAGAACTGGGCCGAGGAAGGAAAGTGGATTTGACAGAGCTTTGCTTATCTTGCATTCCACAGTTCAACAAGGTTAATCTTTCCTGGTAAAGCATTCTTACTTTATGAATTCATTCTTATTTTATCTCTGTGCTTTTCACTCTTTTCTGTTCTGAATGGGTACTGTTTAATTATAAAGACAAAAAAAATGGGTTCACAGTAATCTATTCTTTACTCTCTCAGAATGTCTCTCAGAATTCTCAGTTCTAACAGATCCTTGTCCCAGCTTAATAAGTTATTTCTCGCATATGCTGCAAACTAGCTGAAGTGCTGTTTAACCAATGAACCTATACAGCATGTTGGGTGCAGAATGTTCTGGAAATGTGAGCAGCAAGAGTGGAACCATAGCATCACCAGTAGAAGCACAATGTCTTTTCAGAGACATCCACTTAGATCAATCTCAAGGATAATGGCTTCAATGAGGAAAGATTTTCAGGATGAGCCAATATGAGGCATAGTTGGAGACATTAAAACTAGAAAGATGACACTGTGGAAAGATGACACACTAATATAGGCATTGGATTCTCAAAGGAAATACATGCTTCCATATCTTTGTTGTGCCCTGGGCGTGAGACTACCCGAGGAGACCACTAGAGACACAAATTCACTGAAATGCAAAAGCAAGTTTTACTGAAGCAGTTCAAGCCATGCGACAGGGACCTCGTCAGGCCATCCAACACAGTAGAGGCTGGAGGAGGTGCCTGGCCCTCTGCAAGCTCAGTTTTTAAAGGTAAAAACCACAAGGTTATGTCATTTTAGGGGTGCTAGTACGGGTACAATTTTGATTGGCTCAAGTTTTAGAGACTTTTCAGAATTTCTGTGTTATCTTACTTTGTAGTTTTAACTGGTTGTTTGTTCAACTTTATAGGTTACCTCTGGCATTGGGGCATTCTATGGTTAATCAGTTGCTACCAGATGGTTCTCCAAACATCCTGACTTTGTCCTGGGACTTATGTCAGCAGCTCTGAGAATTTTGAAACTCAGGCCTGTTTCAAGCTGGGGTGAGGGGCTTGCTTGAAATGGGGGTGCTTTAGCTCTTCAGTCTTTATATGTCCACATAGAGAATTTGAGTAGCTTTCAAGTTACATTAATTTTATGAAGTGTATTATTTAGATTTATGAATGAGATGAAATACTAAAAAGAGCCCTCAAGGTTTTAAGTCATTTTGGTTTTAAGAAAATAGTTCATTTATTTACTTTTTTGACATCTATAATTGAGAGTTCTGTAGGAAAATATGCTTGTCACATTAAGCAATTTGAGCTTTATCAATGGTATCAGGAGTTTCATGATTCTGTCTTCAGGAAAGACAAACCAGATGTGTTTTCTTATCCTGAGTTGTAAACACATAAGCTCATATCAGTGTCCACAGTGTCTCAGAGCAGCAACATCTTATGAACTGATGTTTGTGTATAGAAGACCAGTGCCAATGCATTTGTTTTATACTGAAGTCCCATCACACAGACTTAAATGGTACCCAGTCCTTCCTATCAGAAGTCCTTCAACAAGAGCTGCTGTCATGATATCCTACCCATCAATCATGAGGAAATCACTATAATTGTGTTATTACTACAAGATCTCCGTTTTGATGAGCCCCTCTGCCACAGTTGAAAGCTTTTAGTTGGATGGATTTTATGGGATTTCAGTCAGCATTTGACACACTTCAGCTGTGATGGCAGAATGACCTGAATATATTTGGAAGGAGAAGCCTGCTCAGAACTTGTTCCCACTCTCATTGGTTTCCTCTGCTTTTCATTGTGCAGTCCCTGGAACAGCACCTTGCTAAGCTACTGCATATAATTCTCTCACTCCATCATCTCCAGTGAGGTCAGCCACCCTAATTCTCTATCAGAGTTCGGTATTAACCAAGCATTCACCTGAGAAAACACTTCAGCATGGAGAGGGATGAGAGAGGGAATAGCCAGCCACTTGGTTGTCACTCCCTGCTGCGGGCACTGAAAATACTGTTTCTACAGTTTTATCTGCTGTCTTCTGCTAATCTGCATATATCATTCAACTGGGGGATAGTTCACATCATAACATGTGCCTGCCATGCAAGTGAGGGGGTCTGCATTCCATGCTGGCACTCACATCAAAAGCTGGATGTGGTATCATGTGCTTCTACTGCCAGTGCTGAGAGGTGATGATAGGAGAATGGGGCTATTTGGCCAACCAGTCTAGCTGAATTAGTAACTCTCAAGTCTTAATGAGTGACTCTGCTCAAAAAAAAAAAAAAAAAAAAAAAAAAAAGGAGGGTATCACTTCCAATGTGATACTTTATAGAAACATTCAAACATACATGCACACACTCATACACACACGTGTGTACACATACATACACACAAACGTACTCATGTACACACATGCATACTCAAATTATTATCAGCCATATTGATGGATTATTGGATTCTTTCCTGCAATGAGTCAGGAATTTGGAATGGAACCCTAATATTCCTTCTTTATGTGCAGTATCACCCAAGGAAAATGCCTTTTAAGATGTAAATGCTTAATTAGATTTCTCATTGCCACAATAGAAAGATTCAGATGTAACTCCTGCTACAAAGAAAAGATGTGATAAAGATGTGAGTGTTTAGTCTCCAAGAATGGGGGATCCTGTGAGAATACTAGAACCATCTGCTCCAACATCCTAGGTTACAATCAGGAAAACTCATATAAGACCGGGGAAACACAGAAGCATCAGACAGGACCAATACTACATGTGATTTCTTCCCCCTGAATTAAGACCTGTGTTACCATTCTCCTAATACAGCAGGAAATAATGAAAATACCAAAAAACAAAAACAAAAACAGTGGGCTTCCCAGTAAATATTCATGACCAGAATCTAGTTCTGTAATAATGCAGCACTCTCAATTTCTTCTCAAAATTTAAAGCATGATTGCTCTGTATTCAGTTTTTAATGGCCCATTGTTATAGGAGCAGATAGGGATTTAGACGGTGCCTGCCAAGATTTCCTCGTCCTCTTGTTCTAGCATAAATCATTGGACCAGGGACACAGAGAAACAGAAGAAAAACAGTTTAATAAGAAAGGAAAAACCACTGCTTAGAATGGGCGTGGACGTTACCCGAGAAGAAGGAACCTCAGTTGAGGAAATGCCTCCATTAGATTGGCCAGTTGACAACTCTGTGCGAGTATTTTCTTGATTGATGATTTGTATGGGAGGGCTCAGCCCACTGCAGGTGGTATCATCCCTAGGCAGGCAGGTGGTCTTTGGTCCTTTAAGGAAGCAGGCTTAGCAAGCTATGGGTTGTACATCTGTAAGCAGCTTTCCCTTTCCTGTATCTAGGCTCCTGCCTTGAGATTCTGCCCTGACTTACTGAGTCATGGACTGTGATCCACATATATATAAGTCAAGTTTCTGTGGGGAAAATATGTGCTCCAAAGCCCTGGGCCAGGCATCATTAACACTGCACCCCATTTTCTGACATTTCTAGTGCATTTTTTCTTTTTTATAAGTAACCTAGGTTAAGAAGGATTTTTAATCTTTTTCTATCATCTGGCTTCTTTATAAGGTAACCCCGATCTCTCTCCTTCTTCCATTCTCTCTCTCTCTCTCTCTCTCTCTCTCTCTCTCTCTCTCTCTCTCTCTCTCTCATTTCTCTCTCTCTGTCTCCATATACTTACTTTCTATTATATCCTTATACATTTGTCAAAAATTAGCAGACAATTTTTCTAGATTGTTGTCAGAAATATGCAAATGTCTACAGATAAAACACCATTTAGAAGCCACCATGGAAGTCAGGACTGATGAGGCTGTGGGTTCTTACAAAGAGCTCAGGTGTGAATGAAGAAGAAAGATCACAGGGAAATTAGGAGAGAACACAGGATGGTGGCTGTGAAATCTGGGGATGTAACCTGTGGTAGAGGAATCGGGCCCCAAGTGCACTTATGAGTCAGGTTGTCATAGAAACAATACCAGTGATAGATGACTGAGTTAAAGGCTTCATTTGCTATTAGGGTGTCTTCATGCTCTAGGAGGGATGATGTAACACACAAACAAGGCAGGTGATAGTCCTTTAGCAGTTAGGAACCCTGTGTTCTTTCCTGATTGAAGTTTACCCAGTGGGTCAGCAAAGGGTTACAGGAGCCAGCTTCTACTCACTCAAGTGTACTGGCAAATGTTGTGAAAATAAGTTTATTATTTCTTTTCCCCCACTGCTATTTATACTAGTCAGCTTTCTTTCTGCATAGAACCAAGTAGGACACACACACACACACGCACACACACACACACACACACACATACACACACAAGTGTAGACTTGCTAGAATCAGAGCCTATGCTATGACAAGGTTGACTCAGGTACCTTCATTCAAGAGGCCAAATAAACATACAAGTATTAGTTAAAGCAGAAGAATGGAGATCTATTCCATGTGACCATGTTAGCATGAAGAATAAAGAGGTCCAGTGTGTCCCTCAAATCCATCTGTGGGGTCTTAATAAGAGGTTTAGATTTAAAAACAGGCAAGTATCATACATAGCTAAGTGTACCTGCCCATCCTCTGTGTCTGAGCAGCAGTATCTCCTGCAAGGCGGTCAGAAAAGTTGTCATAACTGTACAAAATCTCTTTCAGAGAGACAAGCTCCCACTCTGGCTGAAATTAACCTTCAACCTTTTCTTTCTCCCATCCTTCAATTGTGTGAGACCAAAATGAGCCATCTTAGAAATGCTTTCACCCAAAAACTAAGGCCTAAGATTTCTCCTTTTGGGAATAGGCCATTAGTTACTGAAACCAGTCAGTTCAGATTCCAGAAACCAGGAAGTGTAAAAGTACAGAGTCACAAAATAATCACGAGGTAATGCCTGCCAGACTATGGAATGTCCTCTCCCTGGTTTCCAGGGTAGCTGACCACAGAAATGCCCCCACCTGAGGGCAGCCAATGAGAAATGGTGGCGGGCAACCACTCCCTTAGAAGTAATTTCTAGAAGTCCCTAGAAGCGAGCCAATCAGAATTGTACCCGTACTAGCACCCCTAAATGATGTAACCTTGTGACTTTTCCCTTTAAAAACTGAGCTTGCAGACAGGTGGGCGCTTCCTCCAGCCTCCACTGCATTGGATGTATTGGATGAAGTCCCTGCCTAGGCTTGTATTGCTTTTGGATATCCAGAATTAAACCTTGCTTTTGCATTCCGGCATGCTCGTCTTTGGTGATCTCTCTGGGGGTCACGATCTGGGCACAACAAATTGCTCAAGGAGTTTCAGTTTCTTGGAGTCCATTGTTTAAATAGTTCAGTAGCCAAAGAGAAGAGTATAAATTTCTCTTTCTTTCCCACCTTCCCACCAGGACAGTCACATACACACAAGACAAACTGATGTTGAAATTGTTTATAATGAGTTTGCCCACTGGATTATGGTGTCTCAGGAGTATCATGATCTGGTATTTCTTATCTAGACACACCA
The DNA here is from genome assembly GCF_049852395.1 of Peromyscus maniculatus bairdii. Taxonomy (NCBI): domain Eukaryota; kingdom Metazoa; phylum Chordata; class Mammalia; order Rodentia; family Cricetidae; genus Peromyscus; species Peromyscus maniculatus. The sequence continues at coordinate 16,445,817 of NC_134862.1, forward strand.
CCCAATATGATATAAGCAAATGAATAAAGAAAACCTGTGATGTACCCAAGTCTGAAGTTAGAAAGTTGGAGAAACTGGCAAGCTGAGCTGGTAAGATAAGTCCCAGCTGACAGCTACAAAAGAGAAGAAGAGATACCCCACTTCAGCAGGAAACTAGGTGGAAGGGAGTTATGAATGCATCTTTCCTATGCTTTGTGCCATCGTGGAACACTAAATGGATTAGATTATATTCAACCACACTGGGAAGAGACACCTTCATTCTGCAGTCTGATTCAAATGCCAGTCGTCTCTGTATTGAGAGCTGCTGGTAGCAAAACACCATGGGAATGTACAGCAGTGACAACTAGTATTCAGAAGGTCAACCTATGGAACTAATGGTTCTGCTAGAGGAAATCATCACATGAGGTGTTATGGAATTACTACCTTTTGAATGAACTGGCTGTCTCTTGTAAACTCCTTGTGCAATAACAGCTATGAGTCTCCCCATTTACCATGCATTTCCATGTAATGTGTACATATAATCTCATGATTGCATCTCAGTTTTATGGGCACAACTCTCCTTATACATTTGGGGTAATTGGATAACTTTCCCCAGCTGTGTTTATTTTTCATTAACATAAATCTGCCCATAGCCATTCTCTGGACAAAAGTATTTCAGCAAAGATACCTTTTTCCAAGGACAAAACTGCAGATAGATAAACATTAGCTCCTCTCACCCACAGATAGAAAAAAACAGAGCCACTAACAGTTAAATCCTCAACTCCTTACCTTTACCCTGGGTTATGTACACAAGACCCTAACTTAAGAGATTTACTGCCCACATTCCTGGGTGAAGGTGTAGCCACTTGCTAGTCACTGAGTTAAGGTAGTTATTTTCCACTGACCCAAGGAGATTTTCTTCAAGGCCAGGCAGGCATAGGTACCAAGCTTCTTTCTTGTGCAAATTAAGTTTGAATTCCTCCTCAGCCAGGGGCTATTCCTAGATTCCCTAATTGATCTTAGCCTTTAGTTGACCTTACCAGAAAACTCCCCTTCAGTCACTCCCCTTTTATGTTGTAATTGGAAGCTGACAATTACTGCTTTATGTGTGGATCCTTATCACCTCTCTCCCTGACCCTGAAAACTTCAAGCCTCTCATTGCTTTGGCAAAGAATTACTGCATGTGTATACTGGTTCCCTCACAGCAGGGGAATGGATTTAGAAGAACAAAGATGGGGACAAAGATGAAAAGAATTAGGTAGAGATAAGAGAACAACAGAAGGGACAGAGAAGAACTAAGTATGAGAACAGAAAAGAAACTATAGAGAGAACTGACTTAGAAGAATAAAGTGAATGGACTAAAGAACTCAGTGTGCTTTGATTAATTTGATATCCCTCAGATTAGAATCTTCAGCTGGTTGTTCGACTCTTCCACAGACCCTGGGAGAAAATAATAAAGGCTGGACCTATTATTGTTTTTATTACCTCTGAACATGTCATGTGGAACCATAAATAATATTTAATCTGCACATCATTGATCCATGTAGGCTTTCTGAGTCTATGATACTGTAACAAGACACTTTCATGTACAGAGGTCCTGCTTGAGTACTGCTCTATTAAATTATAAAAAAGCTTCCATGTTTTCAGTAAATTCACATTTTTGTGTTGGGCCTCAGTTATAGCTGTCCATAGCATCAAGATTACAGATTGGACTTATCTGGAAAGATGATATGATTGGTGTTAGTTTTGGGGGGTTGAAAAGAGGGAGGATTGAAAGAAAGGTACAGATATGGGTTCTTCTTCAGGGCAAGAGAATTATTAACCCAGGTATAGTACATTGCAGGATTTGGAAGAGACTGTTCTCCCCAGATGAAACAGGTATCTTATAGGTGTCCTAGGGAGGAGGAGGTCCCATCCCATACTTAATGAGCAGCCATACCACTGTATGTGCCCACAGTAAGGTTGCCTCTGAATTCAAGATAGCATTTGAAATATGGAGGTACTGTTCTTTGTAGGTAAGGATCACATTTCAGAGAAAAAAAAAAGCACGTGATTTTCTTGCATAGTTCAGTTCCCTGTACCTATATCAGGCAGCTCAAAACCACCTGTAAAGACAGCACTTTTGACTGTGGGCACTGCACGCCAGTGTGCACGCCCAGCAGCATTGGAGGAATACACTCCTAGCTCCACGTCCTCTCCATCATGAACTGTCACTTGTGTCTTTGATTTTAGCCATTCTGACAATTGTTGTCTGCTTTTGTTCTTTGACTCTTTGACTTTTTTGGGGGGCGGGGCACTACCACCCAGCTCCCAAATAAATCACACAGAGGCTTATTCTTAATTATAAATGCCTTGCCTTAGCTTGGCTTATTTCTTGCCAGCTTTCTAACCTTTAGATTATCCCATCTGTCTTTTGCCTCTGGGCTTTTCCCTTTTCTTACTTCTGTAAATTTTACTCTTACTCCATGGCTTTCTGTGTAGCTGGGTGGCTGGCCACTGATATCCTCCTTCTTCTCTGGCCACTTCTTTCTTTTTCCCCATATTTCTTCTTCTATATATCCTCTCTGCTTGACAGCCCTGCATATCCTTCCTTCAGCCTTGCTATTAGCCATTCAATTTTTTATTAGACCATCAGGTATTTTAGACAAAGTAACACAGCTTCACAGAGTTAAATGCAGCATAAACAAAAAGTAACACACTTTAAAATAATGTAATTTTCTCCCAGGGTCTGTGGAAGAGTCGAACAACCAGCTGAAGATTCTAATCTGAGGGATATCAAATTAATCTAAGCACACTGAGTTCTTTAGTCCATTCACTTTATTCTTCTAAGTCAGTTCTCTCTATAGTTTCTTTTCTGTTCTCATACTTAGTTCTTCTCTGTCCCTTCTGTAATGTAATTGTAAGGTGGAATGTCAAAGTCATTTTGATTTGCATTTCCCTAATGGCTAAGGATGTTGAACATTTCTTTAAGTATTTCTCAGCCATTTGAGATTACTCTTTTGAGAATTCCCTGTTTAGATTTTACCCCGTTTTTTATTTTTTGGTAGTTCAGTTTCCTTGAGTTCATAGGCTTACTATTGTTTCTGTTGTTGAATTCTAGCTTTAATCTGTGGTCTGGAAGGATACAGGGGGTCATTTCAATTTTCTTTTATTTATTGGGACAAGGTTTGTATACACATATATGGTCAATTTTGGAGAATATTCCCCAAGGTGCTGAGGAAAACGTATATTCTTTTGTGTTTGGGTGAAATATTCTGTAGATGTCTGTAAGGTCCACTTTATTCACAATGTCTGTTAGCTCCATTATTTCTGTTTAGTTTTTGTCTGGATGTCCTGTCCATTGGTAAGAATGGGGTGATGGAGCCTCCCAATGTTAATGTGTGAGGTTTGTTGTGTGATTTAAGCTTTAGTAATGTTTCTTTTACAAATGTGGGTGACCTTGTGTTTGAGGCATAGATGTTCAGAATTAAGACATCATCCTGATGAATTTTCCTTTGATGAGTATGAAATATCCTTTTCCATCTCCTTTGATTAATTTTGGTTTGAAATCTATTTTGTTAAATATTAGAATAGCTGTACCACCTTGTTTCTTGGGTCCATTGGCTTGTGAAATATTTTTCTAACCCTTTACTCTGAGGTAATGTCTATCTTTGATGTTGAGGTGTATTTCTTGTATGCAACAACATGATGGATCCAGTTTTCATATCCATTCTCTTAACTTTTGTCTTTTATTTGGGGAAATTGAAAAGGTTGATATTGAGAGATATTAATGACCAATAATTGTGAGTTTCTTTTATTTTGTTGTTGCTGTTGCTGCTGCTGGTATGTGTGTGTGTTCCTTCTTTTGGTTTTGCTGGTGTGACATAATCTATTTTTGTTGTTGTTGTTGTTGTTCTCATGTATGTAGTTAACCTCCTTAGGTTGGAGTTTTTCTTCTAGTACCATTTGTAGGGATAGATTGTTGGATAAATATTATTTAATTTTGACTTTGTCATGAAATATCTTGAATTCTTCATCTATGGGGATTTAATTTTTTTCTTGGTATAGTAGTATCAGTTTCCATTTGTGGTCTCTTAGAATCTGAAAGTCATCTGTCTAGACCTTTCTGGCTTTCAGAGTTTCTGTTGAGGAGTTGGGTAAAATTTTATTAAGTTCTACCTTTATGTGTTACTTAACAGTTTTCCCTTGAAGCTTTTAATATCCTTTTTTTATTCTTTATGGTTAGTGTTTTGATTACTATGTGGCACATTAATTTTCTTTCCTGGTGTTCTTGAACTGTTTCCTTTGGTGTTCTTGAACTGTTATAGGCAAGATATGCTTTAGGTTAGGAAAATTTTCTTCTATAATTTTGTTAAATATAGTTTTTGGATTTTTGAGCTGGAATTTCTTTTTCTATTCCTATTATTCATAAGTTTTTGTCTTTATATAGTGCCCGAGATTTCCAGGATATTTTGTGTTAGGAATTTTTTAGATTTAACATTTTCTTTGACCAATTACTGTATTTCTTCTAATGTATCTTCAAGACATGAAATTTTTTATTTTCTCTTCCATCTCTTGCATTCTGTTAGTGATGCTTATATCTGTAGTTGCTGTTTGCTTACTTTGATTTTCCAACCTTGATTTTCCTTTTCTAGAATTCCCTCAGTATGGATTTTCTTTATTGCTTCTATTTCCATTTTCAGGTCTTGAACAGTTTCCTTCACCTGTTCTTTCTTTCTTTCTTTCTTTCTTTCTTTCTTTCTTTCTTTCTTTCTTTCTTTCTTTCTTTCTTTCTTTCTTTCTCTCTCTCTCTCTCTCTCTCTCTCTCTCTCTCTCTCTCTCTCTCTCTTTCTAGCTAGAGTTTTTCCTGCCTGGCCCACAGTCAAGATAAATCTCTGTCACCCACCAGTCCCACAGCCACTCAGACCCAACCAAGTAAACACAGAGACTTATATTGCTTACAAACTGTATGGCCGTGGCAGGCTTCTTGCTAATTGTTCTTATAGCTTAAATTAATTCATTTCCATAAAGCAATACCTTGCCATGTGGCTCGTGGCTTACTGGCATCTTCACATGCTGCTTGTCATGGCGGCGGCTGGCAGTGTCTCCCTCTGCCTTCCTGTTCTCTCAATTCTCCTCTCTGTTAGTCCCGCCTATACTTCCTGCCTAGCCACTGGCCAATCAGTGTTTTATTTATTGACCAATCAGAGCAACAGATTTGACATACAGACCATCCCATAGCATTTCTTTCTTTCTTTCTTTCTTTCTTTCTTTCTTTCTTTCTTTCTTTCTTTCTTTCTTTCTTTCTTTCTTTCTCTCTCTCTCTCTCTCTTTCTTTTTCAAGACAGAGTTTCTCTGTGTAACAGAGCCCTAGCTGTCTTCACACTCTCTTTGTAGACCAAGGAAGGTCCCACATTCACATAAATTCAACTGTCTCTGCCTCAGGAGTGTTGGGACTAAAGGCATGTACTACCATGCCTGGCTTTCCTGAGTTTCCTTAAAGGATTGTTTAATTTCCCTCTTAAGGACCTCTATAATCTTCATAAAGTTAGTTTTAAGGTCGTTGTCTTGGTTTTTCAGCTGCTTAGAAATATTCATATCTTACTGTCATAGGATACCTATGCTATGGTGGTACCATATTGTCCCAGCTGTTGTTGATTGTGTTCTTTAATTGGCATTTAGGCATCTGAGTTTGGGATGATTATAGGTCTGGGTGCTGATTTCTGAGTTTGTCTTTGTTGGATGGATGATTTATTCCTGGGTTTCTGTTTTCCATTTGGAATTCTGCTTGTTGTGGTCTAAATTTTTGGAAGCAAGCATGTACTATGGTCTAGCAGGGAGTCTCTGTCCAAGCTGAGGGCTAAACTTCTGGGGGATAGCTTGGCCTTTGATGCAGAAGGGGTTTCTGGCCAAGTTGAGAGGTGAGATGTGGTGATGAGGATGGAAGTGGGGATTGGGGACAGAGAAGGGAGAAGATCTGCTTGTGTAATCTATTTGGTTAAACTGACTACCCGCTTGTTTTGAGATTAGAGGTGCACACTGCACACCTGTATCCACCTCTTGTTCTGGAATTATAGGTACACACCGCACACCTGTATCCACCTGCTTGTTCTGGGATTGTAGGTGCACACTGCACACCTGTATCCACCTCTTGTTCTGGGATTGTAGGTGCACACTGCACACCTGTATCCACCTGTTTGTTCTGGAATTAAAAGTGCACACTGAACACCTGTATCCACCTGCTTGTTCTGGCATTGCAGGTGCATAATGCACAACTGTATTCACCTGCTTGTTCAGGGATTGAAAGTGCACTCTGGACATATGGATTTTCATTTGGATTCTGAGGACCTGAACTCAAGTTGGTATCCTTGCATAGCAAGTGCCTTACCCGCTGAATCAAAGGCCTGGGAATGTCTTTCCTGGAAAGTGCTACTGTGGGTTAGACTTCTGGCTTCCTGATCTGCACTGAGTATCTCCTGCTGATACTTGGACTCTGGGTGGAAATTGATTTCAGGCAACTGCTCCAGATAGCATGCTCCCCTGAGGAGCCCTCCCTGGTTTCCACAAATGCTATTGGCTTGGGTAGAAGGTTCAGAGAAATTGAGCCCTATCATGCAAAAGCTGCTGTTCAATGGCTTTGGAAGGATGCTTCTGCAGGGGATGTGATGTGTGGCACTTTGGGATGGCATTAGCAGAGGGGCACTTATTTCTGGGGAGATTAGTTTTCAGAGTCTAAAGGAGATGTGTAGTGCAAATGGAGGTATGACATGTTTGGATGTAGAGTTTGTTATCCAAACACAAAATGTCTTTCACAAAAGAACTCTTTCCACTGTTCAAACATTAGTCCAGCCTTTTATTCTCCACTCCTCTACAGAAACGGACAATATGTGGGGTGGAACACATAAATTCATTCTTCAGTTCATCATAACTTCCTAATTTGAAACATGTTTTGTTGGTTTGGATACACAAGGGTCCTTGCAAATAGTAATCTGCTTATTGTTTTCTCTATTTTGGTCAAAACTGGTTCTTTTTGTTGTTGTATCATGTAGCCCAGGCTGGCCCCAAACTCAATAAGTAGCCGAAGGTGAAGGTGAACTCCTGAGCCTTCTGCCTCTGACTCCTGAGAACAGAGATGACAGGTGGACAGCACCAGGCCTAGCTTGTGTGGGGCTCAGCTTTACTAGGGTGCTGTGTATGTCAGGCAAGCCCTCGGCAAAGCGCACTACATCCCCAACTAACACACTCTTAGAGTCCCATGTTCAGCCCCTCCTGCAGTTCCTACCCATGCAACGGCAAATATCCTTACTAAGTTAGAAATGTAGCCAACATCACTTTAGTGTTGGTCTCTGTCCCTGTCTTCTGTCCTCGGCATTTACTGCCTTTCTAGCTCCTTCCATATCTCTGCTGTTGCCCAGTTATTTCATTTTGCTAATTCTCCAAGGTTTTACAATCGATTCTCTGCAGACAATGACAGTCACAGCACACTCCTCCCTCTCCTTGCCCATCTCACTTTCATGAAAGCATCATTTGCTTAGAAAACCTTTTCATCACTCTCTTTTTTTTTTTTTCATGCCATTCTTCCTTGGGAGCCAGGATTAATTTCCCTTTTGTCACATTCCTCTTTGTAACAGTATTTTCCTATGTGTATTGCTTTCAATGCTATTCCAGAGTTTGTCACATGGTTGACTCACCATACAGCTTTTCTCGGGGTCTTAATGGAATTATTTTTATGTTTTTTGTTTCCCTAAAAGTGTTGATTCTTTCTCCTCCCTCTCCCTGGAATCTCAGACTGCCTTTACAGATAGATAGCACTGGAATCTTAGGACATGAACAGCAAGGAGTCTTGTGAGTCTGTCTGAGCAAAGATAACATATTTTTCCCTTTAAGATCATGAAGCTGAATGTGGAAAGATCCTGAAATTAAGGTCAGCGCTGTGTGGTTGTTTATACCGACTGTCAGATTGTGGAATAAAAAATGGCTTTTATATGTTTGCTTTTTTTTTATTGTTTTTCAGGGCAATGTTACTTTCTCCTGCTCAGAACCACAGATAGTCCCCATCACATTTGTCAACCCCAGAAGCAGTTATTTGCTGCTGCCCGGCACCCCCCAGATTGATGGACTGTCAGTGAGTTTCCAGTTTCGAACATGGAACAGGGATGGTCTGCTTCTGTCCACAGAGCTCTCTGAAGGCTCAGGGACCCTGATGCTCATGTTGGAGGGTGGGACGCTGAGGCTCCTGATTAAGAAAGAGGCAGGACATGGAACTGAAATCCTTACAGGTACAGTCATTGCAGACTTCCATTTAATCCCCCCACCCTCCTTTCCCTTCCTTATCTGTCTTACTTTCTTCCTCTTTTCCTCCTTCTCTCCTACCCTCTCTCTCCTTTCCTGCTTCACCTTCCACCTCTCCTCCTCACTTTTCTTTACTTTATAATGGTATTTCTTCAACCTAAGTCAACCAAGGTTGAGTTTCTCCCTAAAACACACCAGTTCATACTTAAGGATGACGGGTGGTCTATGGTGGCAAGTTGACTATAAATACAAAGGGGGTTTCTCTGCCTCTCATGCATTAATTAGAGAAACAGAAACAGTCTTAATTAACCACGTGTACTTCCACAAATCTCTCAGTTGTTTCTCTGTAGGATCATCATGGAAGTGGATGTGAGATTTCCTATCTAGGAGTATTTAGCATCCTCTATATCATCTGTGGAGTGGTCTGCTTAGTCCTGTGTAGAGTATTGAGTATTGTCTTTACCATAGTCACTCCAGGAAAAGGCTGTTTTTCAAACTTTACACATTAGCAAATGGCAGGTTACAAAAATGTCTCCAGAATCACATAATTCAAAATGATAGAGCTGAGAATTTGTTTAGAATTTATCTGGCTTCCATGTTATGTTTCTATAAGATCTTGGGGATTTTCTTTATAGTCCCTATGTTCTATTTAATATAAATTAGTGAGCTCTAACAATTGTATTTCCTAAATACTGTTAGACCCCAAAATCTAGGGTATCAAGTGGGCACCCCAAGAACCCAGACTCCAGTCCAGTTGATGCAGCAGCAAGAGGTGTTTATTAATGCCGCTGTACAGTTGGGGAGACTCAGCTCCAGAGAGCAAGAGTCACATCTTATTGTAGACACATGGGTGCTTTTAAAGGAAAAACCCACAAAAGCCATAAGATTACAATTCCCATACAATTTCGCTTCACAAGATCATAGTCTGTTCACAGAGTGGGTACAGTCACGTCCGCATGTACATTCTTCCTGAAACCTCAAGGGGGGTATCAGGGCAGGAGTGGAGTTTATACAATGGTCACAGTGGTCCTTCCTGGAACACTTGCAACTATCCCAGTCACAGTTGAGCACATCTCTTAACAGAAATCTTTTTACATTGTTACATTGCTACAGGGGTGATTGAACAATGGCTAAGTCAGGTGGCCCTTGGAACTAGTTTTCTTTTTAGTTCCTTATTTCCTGGGGTTTGGGGGTGTAAGCCTGAAGGTTTAGGGTCTTTCAAATACATTTTAAATTTATTAAGTATATCTTGTTATGTGTGGCCTTCTTTCTTAAACATGGAAGAATATAACCTTTTCCCACATTCTCCATTGACTTATGGGTATCTCCTGGTCATCAAGTAGCATCAACTAACATGTTTTTCTAAGATGGCAAGTACTGAATGAGTTTGGACCATATGACAAGGTTGGGGCTGAGGCATCTGGGATCAGTCAACAGACCCTGTGAGCAATCTGCACATAAATAAACCAAGTCAAATCTTCCATTGTAGTGCTGTAGACCATCATCCACCACAAATTTCACTATAATGTATTATTCTCTGTTTAGATGGCAGTCTTTTCCCATTGGTCTGTGAATTTCATTACTCTGATAGACTAGATAAAATCAAGTTAAATATTAAAGATTATAATAGTCAGTCTGGTCAGCTAATGGGAAAGTCTCGAGTGTGTATGTATGGTGAGGCAGTGTAAACAGGAGGTCATTGGAGGTCATTTCATGTCCTTCTCTATCACTTTCCACCTTATTATTTTGAGACAGGGTCTCTCCCTTCAACTTCCAGACAGAAGAGTTTATTTCAGCTTGTAGTTTGAGGGCACAGTCCTGGTGGCAGGAGCTTGAGGCACCTGACTGGGCACATTGAATCTGCAGTCCAGAAACAGAGAGCGATAAATGCCTAGCTCACTTTTTTCTTTTTAGTCAGTCCAGGACTCCAGCCAGTGGAATGGTACCACCCACACTGATGGTCAGTCTTCCTACCTCAATTAACACAGTGTAGAAACTCTCTCACAGACATGCCCTGAGTTGATTCTAGAGCCTGTCAAATTGTCAGTCAATAATAATAATGTCAACTCCCCAAATAAAAATAAAGTCTTTTTGTAACCTAATCTTGGACATGGTAGCCTATCATTTCTGCCATGTTCCACTCATCATATGCCAAGAAATAAGTCCAGTTCATGCTTAAGTGGATTAATTCTACTTTCAAGGCTTCAAAGATGTCTCAGTCAGAAGAATGTTTGCATTTGAAGCAGAGGGACCTGCCATTTACCCCAAAACTCCATAAAAAGCTGGCCATGATGGCATACACTTGTAATCCCATCCTGGGATGATTGGGAACAGGTAGATCCCTGGCTCTTCCTAGCCAGCTAATTTAGCTTAATCAGTAAGCACCAGGCCAGTGAGAGACCTTGTCTCAAAGGAGGTAAATTGTGTTCGTTAAGGTGACACCTAAGACTGTCTTCTGATTTTCATGTGTGTGGTCATATATGCATGTGAACCCTTCCCTCACAAACACACACATGCACAACCATAAAAATGACTCTCTTAGACTATGGCAGCCATTAATGAGAAAAGTGTACCTGAAACACTTAGCATAGCATTGAGAAGCTGATTAATAAATACCCATTCCCTCCATACTGAGTGAAGGGCCTTATCTCATAGGATTGTAAAAGCTGTGGGTGAATCTGCATTCAGAGGAGCTTTCTAATATTTATTAGATTCCTTCTAATAGAGACGAGTTATTCACTTTTAATGATAATATGTTCACAGTTATAAAATTTAACCATGATCCTCCTTATTTGGAGAATAAAAAAGGGAGATGGCACTGAGCTGTCTCTCACTAATTGGTAAGATGTTTGAGCACAGAGATTTGTAGGCCTTGGTTCACAAATGCAGTCTCACTATGGTACAGGCCCTGGCGGTGGGTCTTCTAAAGAACCCAGGAATGAGCCGGGCAGTGGTGGTGCACGCCTTTAATCCCAGCACTTGGGAGGCAGAGGCAGGTGGGTGGATCTCTGTGAGTTCGAGGCCAGCCTGGGCTACCAAGTGAGTTCCAGGAAAGGCACAAAGCTACACAGAGAAAACCTGTCTTGAAAAACCAAAAAAAAAAAAAAAAAAGAACCCAGGAATGCTTCTACTATTAAGCACATATTAGTCCATTTACACACACTTTGGGCTAAGAGAAGCTGGTAAGAGTTTCTGTGTTACCCAGCTATAAAGGAGAAAAAGGAGTTGTATCATTTCATACATGTGTCCCAAGTGCTGGACCAAATGGAAGGAAGTTAAATGTGTAACTTAACAGGTGAAGCTTGTGTTAGAGGCTAGCCTATAATTCTTTCCCCAAGAGCATTTTCCTACACTTTACAAAATTTGAATCTCTTAATGTGTCTTTCAAATGGGCTAAGAATTTATTTGTTCTCACATTTTTCTACTTGGAAAGGTTGAGAGGACTAAAAGAGCCAAAGTGAGCATTATAGATTTTTCTTGCCTTAAAGTTCTAAACAAACTTACTTTGAAAACAAATGTTTATTTTGAGAGCTTATTGGCTTCATGAGAGAGTAAAATATTATACACATAAATGACTATTACATCAGTAACCTTTGTGTGTGTGTGTGTATACATATTTGTGTGTATGTATATGTGCATGTCTGTATGTTCAGGGGTTACATGTGCCTTTACACATATACAGAAGTTAGAGTGGGATACAGGGCATTTACTTTGTCACTCTGCTTTATTCCTTTAAGACAGAATCTCTCACGAAACCTGGAATTAAGCTGCCAGCTACCAAGGCCCAGGATCCTCCTGTCTCCACCTTTCATAGAGTTGGGATTACAGAGGCTTTTGATGTACAGGAAGTTTCACATTAGGTCCTCATGATGCTCAGACTTCTTATCTAATGAGCCTTCATTTCAGAAAGCTTTAAGAACCAGTAAGTCTCCCCTTGACACATGATGTGCCTTGAAAAGCAGAATGTGACACTATTTATTAATAGCTCAGGGTATCCAGAGCTACCTGTGACTAGGTCAGGGTTTCTTGTATCTCTGTCTCAGAGGGAAATTGATTCTTGTGGGAAGGACAGCACATAGCTATCTACTACCTTTCTACTTACATTTTTTTCCTACAAGGGCACTGCAGTTCCAAGATATTTGGGGTCTTTTGCCCTGAAAGTGAGAGAAAGGCTTGTCAAGTAAATACAATCTCCTCATAGGAAGAATCTGAAATATATTGTGTAGGGAGATGGAATTTGGGAAAGAGTATACTGCCTGCCTTGTATTTTTTTCCTTTGTCTCTTTTCTTGAAAGAGCCATATGTGTGAGTATTAAGAGAGATTCAGGACCCCATTTCTCTGTCAAGGAGTTGATGTTAGATCCAGTGAGTATTGTGCAGGCCCTGGTGATCACAATAGACCTTATCACTGAGATCCATAATGAACAAATCTCATCAAACTTCATGTTAGGGTAATTATAGTACTTGCACATCTTGAAGAAATATTTATGAATTAGATAGTGAGCTCAAGGAACCAAAGTGGCATTCACCAAGACCTTTCATTTAGATTGCAATATGTCATTTTTGATGATTTCCCTGAAAATACTGGATTTTAAATGTGTTTTGGCGTTCTACATTCAAGTCTTCATGTGTCAGTAGCAGGTACTTTCCCCACAAATCAATATGCCATCTTAGATACTTTTTATTTCCAATGATTCTACAGTGGAATTATCATCTATGAGGAGAAACCCTCTTCCAGAGACTTTGAACCCCTACCACAGAGCTCTTACCATGTCAGGACTTTGTACCTCTGTCCACATTCTGAGACCCAGAAACAACATAGGCACAGAGAACACACTCATAGCATCACAGTCTAGCAGGAGCCTGGCTGAGTCCACTCAGGACTGGAAAGTCTATTTAGGCAAAGCTCCTATGAGAAAAAGGCACTTGGGCTCCTTACTTGTTGTGTTCCTGACTCACTGTCTTCTACTTACTGCTCCCCACACACTGCCATGCACTGTGGAGACACAAGGCCATGTGAACCTGAAGTCTCAGCACATGTTCTCCTAGGAACATATAGCATTGCCTTTGCTTTCTCTTCTTTCTTTCTTCCTCTTTCCTTCTCTTCTCTAGCCTCCACTTCTCTCCCCTTTCTTTCTCTCTTCTATCTTCTCCCTCTCTCCCCTTTCTCCCCTTTCCTCCTATTCCTTATTTCTTCCCTCCTCTGCCCTCTTTTCTCTCTCCCTTCCCTTCCCTTCCCTTCCCTTCCCTTCCCTTCCCTTCCCTTCCATTCTTCCCTTCCCTTCTTCCCTTCCATTCTTCTCCCCCTCCCCTTCCCTTCCCTCCCCTCCCTCCTTCTCTCTCTCCCTCCCCCTCTCTCTTTTCTTTCTTTCTTTCTTTCTTTCTTTCTTTCTTTCTTTCTTTCTTTCTCTCTCTCTCTCTCTCTTTCTTTCTTTCTTTCTTTCTTTCTTTCTTTCTTTCTTTCTTTCTTTCTTTCTTTCTGTTTTCCAAATGGGACCTTGCTATATAGCCCAGCTATTCTTCAATTCTAAATCTTCTTGCCTAATTCTGAGTACTAGAGTTACATGGATGAATTGCCATGCTAAGTTTACAATCTATCATTTTAATCTTTTGTGAGTGTGATTCTGTGATTCTGTTCCTTGTGTGTTCATGTGTGGACTGCAGGAATGTGTGTACCACAGTGTATGTGTGGAAATCAGGGGACTATGTTGTGTTTCAGTCCTCACTTTCACCTTGTTTGAGACAGGATCTTGTTATGCTCTATTGCGTATACAAGGCTAGCTGGCCCATGAGCTTCCAGAAATTTTCTCCTCCCCCAAATTTGTTATTGGAGTACTGGGAATCCTGATAGTGCTGCCTCATCTGGATTTATGAGACCACTGGGCACCTGAAATCAGGACCTCATCCATGCATGGCACCTATTTGGCCCTATGTTCAGACCCATACCATATTTTAAGGCTATTTTAAAAGCTCTCAAAGAGATGCTTATAATAGAAGCTGGTATTGTCCGAGTATATCTGAGTACTAAAAGAACAGGATGTTTCATAAAAGTAAGAGAAAGCCCTGGGTTCATTTTATAAACAAGACTTGGGGGAACAGCTTTGAATGTCATATAAAACATTAAATAATAGAAAAGGAAAAATAGCAAGGCTGTGATTCCCTTCAAAGACATGAGCACTTCATGGGATTTTTACTTTTCTTATGAGAAAACTCAAGGTGCCAACAATAGGACACAAAGGAAGTACAAAAATCTCAGCCCTCAAAATAATGTTTTATAGTACTGCTTTTTCTCTCCCCACTGAAGACAGAGTCACAGCCAAGAGCAAGAGCTCAAGCCTTTTGGCCAGGGCACTGTTGAACAAGGCTTTGTTTGCCTTCAGAGCCAAGGAAGTCCAGTCCTGTAAACATCTTTGTCCTTTGTCACCAAAGGGAAAGAATATTTTAGAACCATGACCACTTTGGCTAACCCTGTATACAGGCCCTCAAAGAGACAACTTAAGTCAACCCCATCCCTTAATATTTTTAAGATGGTCAGCAAATCAAGAGTTGTTGGTAGAAGATGGGCCAAGATGACCTGATGATGAGTAGCCAGTGCCAAATCCCTTAAAATAATATGAAAACCCTCACCTCTAAGCACAGTTGTCTCATCTTCAAAACCCCTGATTATAGCTCAGTCTTATTTTCTGCCTACAGGATATGGTATCAGCTCCTTCAGCTCTTCTGCATTAAGCACAGTTAGAATATGCTCCAGGTTCTAAAAGTCCTCTGCCAAAATAGGCATGGTCACACAGTCAAGCACACTCAATAGTCTAGTGTGATTTAAAGTAGGTTCTTCAAATTTTGAATTTTAACTATCAGCTCTGGAGAGCTGCGTTGAAGGTCTGGCCCCACTGAGAATGTTACTGAGAGATACCAGAACCTCTAAGAGCTAAGATTCCATGTCTCTCAAATTCAACATTTTACTGTAACAAATAGAATAAGAAAATGAGACTTTGCAAATTTCGTAACATGGTTTTGCAACAGAGGTGTTGTATGTACCCGAGAAGACACATCTATACCTTTTGGTCATCTACTGACAATTAGGAGACAAGTATTTAAATATGATTCTGTTAATCTTTTGTTAGTTAGCATTATGGTATTATTAGAAAATGCCTGAGATAGTTTAAATGATGGAAAATCTATTTGGCTCATGACATCCAATATTTTAATCCACAGTCACCACACAATAAATGAATGAGGTTGAATTTTAAAAGGGAAAAGAGCTAGTAGGGATTTAATAAACATTTGTATTAGAGCAATTGTATGCCGTAGAGTATGTCAAACCTAAGGAGATGTACTCAGTGGAAACATCAATGAATTACAAGCCACTGAAGCTAAGAGATGAGAGTTGGCTGTGGTACAGGATGGAAGTGTTCTCCCTGGTTAATACTAGTGGCCAGATGGTTTGAGTCTACAGCCTTGCAATTAACAGTGGCTCCCCTAATACTGCCCCCTTTTATGTAAGCCATTGTATCTCGCCTCCATCTGCATATCAAGTAAGCATGATGAGTCTAGGAACCTCATCCTCAGCTTCAATTAAATTATTATTAATGGCTGAGTGTTTTAGCTAAAATCATGTTGATAAGAAAATTCCATTAATGAGGGCAAATAAACACAGAGCCAAGTGCCATGACTGTCACAGCAAGCTCTCTGAACAAGCACAAAGTTCAAGATTCAGTAGACAGAACTGTGAAGAGACATTCCACATTGAGAAATTGAGAAAAGTGGTTATTGGGCTTTGGAGATGTATAGTTTTAAATCTATTGCTGTGAGAAAACACTCTAGCCAAAAGCAATGTAGGAGCGGAAAGGGTTCATTTTAGCTTATAAATCATATAGTCTGTCTTTGAGGGAAATCAACTCAAGAACTCAAACAGGAACCTGAAGGAGTAATTATGGAAGGATCCCACTTACCAGCTCACTGTCTGGATCATGCTAAAGACATATGTCCAGGGAACGGAACCTCCTACAATAGACTGGATGTGTCAATCAACAAACAAGACACTCCCACAAACATTCATATAAGCCAACCTGTTCACAGCAATCCTTCAACCGAGACCTGTTTTCAGATGATTCTGGACTGTGTCAAGTTGACAGTTAAAGCTACTTAGGTACAAGTCATCAAGCTCAAGCTGGAAATACCAGCCTAGTGGTCTCTGGCATTTCTGTAGCTATCTCAGGCTTGAGAATTGGAAATAACAAAGTTGAGTTTTTTAGTTCACTTCTGTTTCTCCATGTTTACTCCAGCATGGATCTTAGGGAAGTGGATTATTATCATTATTACTAAAGTAGAATAATCTAGTGGCCACACATGTCATCACTTCCCTTCCAGTTTCTGAATTTCTACTTTGGTAATTCCTTTGTATAATTCAGTTTGCTTCTCTTTAATTTAAGCTCTAGAAGCCTGTATTCTGCACAGGTGTCTATATGGAGGCTGGATGGAAGCTGCATTCCCCAGCAGATCCTCTGTATCATTTGATGGTGAGGTATAGAGGCAAAGGCTACAGGGAAGACACAGAAAGACACATGATGAGAGAAGGAAGGAAATCTTTCTATTTCTTCTCTATAATGAATAGAATCTGACCAGGCAAATAATGAGGAGAAGGGTTCTCCAGTCAGAAAAGAGACTTGGGATGAAAACAGCCATTTAAGAGTCCCTGAGAACTCAGGACACCTGGAGAGCAAATTTCTGAACAGGACCAGTACAGAGGAAGCAGGACTGGTTAGGGATGAAGGGTATCTTGGGGGATGGGAATGGTCTCAGGCTTGAACATAACTTTAGCATGCAGTAATTAAAACTGTACAATTCAGGTCTGTACTAGAAGACCAGCAGTGTCACATTCAACCTCAGTTTTTGTGTCAGATACTGATGATGACAACACCAGATGGTTACCCTCTCATACACTGACCAAAGGCTTCCACATCCATCGTGCCTTGAATTATGAGCCAGGCTTGCACAATTAAGAAAGCTTGAGCCTGTCATTTATGGACAATGCAGTGAGAGAACCTGCTGCTGACATTTGGCAGTGGAGTTTCAGCTGCTTGGATGTCCCATCAATCAAGGAGCATTTGGAGAGGGCAGGCCGTGGCCGTGGCAGTGCCCAGGGAGACGCAGGAACATGACCCACACTCTGACCCCTTTTCATTGCACTGGGGACAGAAGGCTTACACAGACAAATTGTTAATTAAGAACAGAAGGCCGTAAATAACATGACCCAAATGAATGGATCAGACAGTGGATGTTACAAACATTTATAAGGAATTGCTGAGGACCAGTGTATTTAAGAGAAACCTGTTGTCTGGTTTCTTTGTGTGTATGATTTTCTTTAATTGTTCATTAGCCTGTGATGAGGGCTCCATTACTACATTTTCATACGTGCATGTAGGTATTTTTAGCATGTCTTCCCCATTGTCCTAATTTGTTCCTCCCACTCCCACTGGACCAGTTCCTCTTCCAAATGCTCCTCTATACACTCATGTCTTCTTTTTATGTGGACCAATAACTTTAAGGAGGATTGCTTACAGAAACTTGTATGACAGGTAATTCACAGGAGCATGAGAAACTTACCAGTGACTATACTGCTGAAAATATAGTCTCCTCCCCTCCGCTGCATTGATAACTGCCTAGAAGGCCCTCCTTGCTCAATGATGGAGTGTTGATGGTCTCAGTCTTGCACAGGTCTTGTGCAGGTTGATACAGTTGTTATACTATTGAACTTTCAGCAGCTGTGATTACTTGTACATATTTGATTTATTAAAGTTAGTCACATTGATAAGAAAATCCTGTTAATGAGGACCAATAAACACAGAGCCAAGCACCATTACTCCACAACAAGCTGTCTGATTGAGCACAGAGTTCAAGATTCAGTACACATAACTGGGAAGAGACACTCCACATTATGAGAAGTTGTAAGACAAGTAAGAGGTTTCATTCTCTGCCTCCACAATGCACCTTAGGGGCATGTGCATTGATGTCATAACAAGCTTCCTCCTTGGCTAGGTATGATGGCAGATGTCTGTAATCTCAGCACTAAGAGGCAGACATAGGAAAATCATGAGTTTGAAGCTGACCTGGGCAGCAGTACCACTTTGTCTAAAAACCAAGGGCAGGGATACAGCTTAATGGTACCAGATTGAACTTTCTTGGTAGTTACAAGGTCCCAGCTTTGATCCACAGCCCCACACAAAATAAAAATATATAAATAAATAGAACCTCTGTTTTTTATATACCTGGGTGGCCTATACCAGAAGGAGGCAGAAAGTAGGACAGAGAGTGACAGTCAGGGAACCCAGCAGTGGAGATAAGAATAAAAGCATCAGAAGGATGGGAGGAAGGGCTTAGCAGGTACAGAGCATATATTACAAGCTTGAAGTCCTGACTTTGATCCCTAATACCAAGGTGTAGATATCAGGTGAACCATCACATCTGTTTCATAGTACCAAGGAGGCAGAGGGGCAGAGGGGCAGAGGGGCAGAGGGGCAGAGGGGCAGAGGGGCAGAGGGGCAGAGGGGCAGAGGCAAGGATCCCCCCAAAAAACTGACAATCTTTCTTGTAGCATCAACCAGGGAGCTATACATAGGTTCAGTAAGAGAACCTGTTTCAAAGATTAAGGTGAAAAGTGGATGAGAAAGTATATGATACTGACCCTGACTTCTTGCTTCCACATAAACATGTACATTTGTATGCACACCCTCACACATGTGCACAGATACAGAAAAACACATGCATACAAAAATGTGGAGGAAAAGAATGCCACATTAACTAATGTGGTAATCCAGTCTACTATATACAAGGAAGAGCTATTCGCATTTGATGATGGATAGACAATGGTGTCCAAGAAAAGGGTGGTTCAGGCAGTAGAGTATAATAGTCCCAGTAGTTATAATACGTTCTTTTACCACTCAATTGGCATTTCAAGATTGTCTTATTCATTTATTTCTCTCTATATCCCCTTCTTGGTTCTCACAAAAATTGAAAATATCTTTGAACTGTTATGCAAGAGTAGATGATATAACATTCTGGAAAGACAGCTGAATTAGGTTTTCTGAGGACTAGGAAACCTAAACTTCCAAGTCATGCCAGTCTATTGTATATATTTTACAGAGGAAGAAACAGGTTTAGAAAGATTTAAAAATATGTCTAAGTTCCTGGAAATGATAAATGTCAGGGTTTTAAGTAGAAGGAAATGGGTAGGGAAAAAACCTGCTGCAGGTTCATCAGGGTTGACAATGGAGGGCTCACTATCTATCCAGCCTGGGCTTGTGTTCCTTCTGCCTCTGTGTGTGACTGATAACCTTTTCTAGCCACAGCTGGTCCTGATATGCTAAGGCATTCCTACCCTAAGCACAAATGACTGCTTTTCCTTCTTCACAGCATCATGATGACTGGAGAAATGCTCCATCCAGTAAAGCATATGGAGCACCCTTAAAAAGTAGGTATAGCTAGGTGGTGGTGGCACATGCCTTTCTTCCCTGCACCGAGGAGACAAAGGCAGGCAGATCTCTGAGTTTAAGGCCAGCATGGTCTACAAAGCAAGGTCCAGGACAGCTTGATGGCCAGCCAGCCCAGCTGGCTTAGAGAGTCTAAGGCCATTGAGATACCTTATGCCAAGACCCAAGGTAGAAGGGCTGGAGATATGGAGGCTCAGCAGTTAAAAAGCTACTAACTACTTCTGCAGAGACCCAGTTTCAAGTCTCAGAGCCCTCATGGTGGCTCACAGCCACCTGCAACTCCAGTTCCAGAGGATCTGATGGCCTCTTCTGTGGGTACCAGGCATGCATGTAGGCAAAATGTTCATACATATAAAATAAAAGATAATTAAAAAATCAAGGTGTATAATGGCTGAGGAAGACATTTGGGATTGACCTCTGTCCTCCACATGCATGCACATACATGTGCCTATTTCTCCCACACATACACACAGAACACACACATGTCCAAACTATGAAATCAGTATCTTAAGTTCAAGTGGTTGAGCAGAAGTATAAACCAGTAAGCCTACTTAATAAATTTTGCTGTGGTTCGCCAAAGGGAGTCATGTGGAATTATCATGTAACCCAGAAATGTCACCTCCAATGTACACATAAGAGAATAGAGAACAAAGAATCATGATAATGTCTATTCTCAAATATGCATAGCATAATTATTTCACACTAATTCATACTGAAAGTAACACAAATATGAAGGATTAATGAGCGAGCAAGCACACTATGGAATATCCACATAATGGAATAAAATGAAGCCACAAATATGTATGCTTTCTAAATGGGTTAGCCTTACATTCTTTTTTTTTTTTTTTGATTTTTCAAGACGGGGTTTCCCTGTATAGTTTTGGTGCCTGTTCTGGATCTCGCTCTGTATCCCAGGCTGTCCTCAAACTCACAGAGATTCCCCTGGCTCTGCCTCCTGAATGCTGGGATTAAAGGCATGCGTCACCGCCACCCAGCAGCCTTACAATCTTTAAGTATTGAAGTGGAATATGTTATATGTTACACTTGTGACAGGTCAAAAAAGAGCAAATTCCTAGAAGCAGGTGTAAGATCAAGGACCAGGCCTAGAAGTGGGGGCAGGAGGAAACTAGGTAATAGGTAGGTAAACTTATAAAATACATACATATAAAATAAAATGTGTGTGCAGAATGGGAAAATACTTTAAAATTGATTGTTTTAGTGTTTTCAGAAATCTGAACATGCGAAATTCTGTTGAGCTGTGAACTTGAAGCAGATAAGTCACACAATGTATGAATTATATTTCAATAAAGCAGTTACAAAATGAAAACAAAGCTGACTAGGCACAGTGGCATTTGCCTGTGACTGGCACTTTAGAGGTGAGACAGGATGATTATGTATAAGACCCATCCTCAAAAAAAAAAAAGCACAAATAGACAAACAGTGCACAGGCAACCTCAGCAGCAGTGGTGGACGATGGTAGAGGGAGTGCTGTGTCCAAGACCCCGACTCACGCCCAACTGCTGGCTCTGAGTCTCACAGCATCACAGCACTGGGTAGAGCCTCTGGATTCGGTGTCAGTGTCTCTGACAGGAGAACAGGAAATGACTGTTGTGAACATTACAAAGTCTCCACGTGTAATGCTGTCTCCCAGGACTGACAGCGCATGCTCTTAGCTGTTTTTATAATCCTTGTCTCAAAAGTTCACTTGCAAGGTTAGAAACACTCTCTCTCTCTCTCTCTCTCTCTCTCTCTCACACACACACACACACATGCTCTCTCGCCTTCCCTCCCTCCCTCTCCTCTCTCCTCTTGCCTCTCTCACTCTTCTTCATGTAGAAAACTCAAGCTTTGATTTGGTTCCTGGGAAAATAGAGAGAGTCTCATGCTCTCTGTCTGTCTGTCCGCTCATGTTCTCTGTCTGTCTCTATGTCTGAAGCCCACTTATATATTAATTAATGCTGAACTGAATTTTTAGAGCATGAAAGAAACAGAGAAGATGAATGAAAGTCCAGAAATTATCTTTTGTTTCAATTGAATGTTTTTTATTTCCTTCATTGTCTGTCATTTTAAAAGACATTCTGTTTTATATTTAGAAACTAAAAGTTCCAATTCTTTATAGGAGAAAACGCAAAATAATCTGTAATTTTACCATTCCATATGTGTTGGTTTTGATATTTTTTTTTTTTTTTTTTTTTTTGTTTTTCGAGACAGGGTTTCTCTGTGTAGCTTTGCGCCTTTCCTGGAACTCACTTGGTAGCCCAGGCTGGCCTCGAACTCACAGAGATCCACCTGGCTCTGCCTCCCGAGTGCTGGGATTAAAGGCGTGCGCCACCACCGCCCGGCTGGTTTTGATATTTTTGAATATTTATTTTATTTGTGTGTGTGTGTGTGTGTGTGTGTGTGTGTGTGTGTGTGTGTGTGTGTTAGAGTACTGTTGGGGCATGTGAGTATGCATACCCACATGGGCCAGAAGAGGGCATCAGATCCCTTAGAGGTAGAATTTCAGGCACTTATAAGCCTCCTAAAGTGGGTGCTGGGAACTGCACTCCAGTGCTCTGTGAGAGTAGTAAGTGCTCTTACCTGCTGAGCCAACTCTCCAGGCATCACCTCAGTACATCTTGAGAAACCCTTGGCATTTCACTCTCTGGGACACTAGCAGCAATTCTTGGTACATTTTGCCCCCAAAAGCATAACTCCTAACATGAATCTACCATGTTCAATTCAACTAATTTATTGTTATTGAAAATATTAATCATTTTGAACTTTTACAATAGAAAACAATGGCCTTATGAAGTATCAACATCTTACATCTTGGCTGCAGGCCTCATTATTTTAGGATTCATTCTTTAAACAGCATCCATGGAAAATGAAATACTACATTTGTAAATTGTTTAATATTGTGGATGTATCACCTTTCAGAAATAATGCACAAATTTGTGTTTCAAATCAAGACATAATATTGTGTTTCCCTCTAGATCAGGGCTTCTAAAACTTCCTAATGCTTTGACTCTTTAATATAGTTCCTAATGTTAGGGTTAACCCACAACCATAAAATTATTTTCATTGCTACCTCATAACTGTAATTTATTACTCTTATCAATCATAATGTAAATATCTGATAAACAGGATACTTGATACATGACCCTTGTAAAGGGTTGTTTGACCTCCAAAGGGGTTGAGACCCACAGGTTAAGAACCACTACTCTAGGCCTTTGAACACTCAGTAGGGGCAGAAGCAAGTAGCCCATTCCCATCAATTATCAGTCATGAGGGTCATGACTAACCCACCTCTAAAAAAAAAGATATACAAAAGAAATTTGTTTAGTGAACTGGATCAAGTTTTAAGCAAATAGAGGCACACAGGGCCAATGAAAACTGTCTTTATGTTTAGATTTCATGAGGGATTGGCAGTGTCTTAAAAATGTGTGATATAAGTGTACCAGCCAAGGTTCTTTGGATGAGTATAACCAACAGAATATATACTGCAAATGAGCATCCATTATATTGGCTTACAAAGTATTGGATGGGTAGTGCAACAATGGTTTTCATATAAGAAAGACTGAGAACACAGTATCTGCTCAGTCCATAAGGCTCATATATCAGCGGTTCCAGACTGACAATAAAGACCCAGAGAATTCCTGGAGAATTCATTGGTCTTTATTGGAAGGTTAAATGAATTAGGTTCATTTGCCAGCAAAGGGTGGTAGCAGCAGCAGTAGTTGAAGCAACTGTGTAGACACATTCAACGGCAGGCTGTGGAGTTGGACAGGCAAAGCAGTACCACTTTTCCCTGGGATCTCTCTATTTCTGGGCTGCCACTGAAAAAATACCATTCACCATGGGAAGATCTTCACCTCTCAGTGAGTCTTCACTGGAATTGCCCTCATAGACCCATAGGGATACAAGTCTCTTGAGGAATTCCAGATTCAATCACAGTGCCAACCAAACTTGAAATTCACAGTGTGATAATAGACTGAGGGAGGAGGTCCAGGAAGACCTGTCTACTCAGTGTCCCTCTGTGCAGCTTCTCTTCTTCCTCAGTGTGGACAGGATTCATTTGGAATGCGGGCTGTCAAGGGAAGAGGAGAGTTTTCAGGATAGGTATTATGATTTGCTATTTTTGGAGAGTGGTTCAAATTTCTATAACATTACTTAGAAAAGAGAAATTTATGATTCTATGACTTGACTCCTGTCACACACACACACACACATACACACACACACACACACACACACACACACACACACACACACACACACACAAATAGGGTGGATGAAGGGGGATCAAAGCAAACCAGTTCTGAGACAATCCAGTGTCCTTTGGATCAAGCACTCAGCATCAAGACACTGTGCTTTAAAAGACAGTGATCTAAACCCTGATTTTTGCAGTAAGTTGTTATTTTTTGGCCATCACTTTAAAATCTGAGACCCTTGCCACCATTCAGGTACCTTGTCACAACTGAGGATCTGAATCCCTGAAGTGGCCCGAGGGGTGTCCTGCTAAGATGCTCTGAGCCCAGCGGTGGTGCTTTTCTGTTCTCCTTGGAAGCTGCCTCTTCACTCCGAGCTGTTTATCTCAGGAAGTTGGAGAGGAGGCAACCTGACAGAGATGGCTCTCTCTAATTTATGAATAATTAACTCGTCTTTTTGTTTGGTTTCTTGTTTGCATGCTGTAGAGATTTAATCTATGACTTTTACACCCTGGGCAACTTCCCTAGATGCTGAACTATATCCTTGTCCCCAGTTTTGTCTTTTAAAACACATTTCTAAATGGCATTTGTTTATCTGCATCTCTCTGTGTGTACACATACATACATATGCTATGACGTACAGAGGAAGGTCAGAGGACAGCTCGCAGAATCACACTTGCAGAGTGATCTTGCTGGCCCTGATATGGTTTTCTTAACAATCAAACTTTGGAGACTATTTAGAGATGTTATTTTTAGTCCATGTACAGACTGAAGCAGAACATGCATCTGGGTAAAAAGAGGAGGGTGTGCCACCTCATTTCCCTTGGAACCTAGTCCATGTTCCCCTGACACTGGCTGGTTTTCCTTTCCTACCTTCTTCCTTTTTCTGAACTGCACAATGAAGAAGCCCTCTATCTGGCTGCACAGCCCAGTCCCTGGGAGTCCTTGAGCCTTTCAATGTCTGACATGATGCAGAATTCTGGCTTAATTAATATCTCATGAAGCCCAGAATTTATACTTCCAAAACTTCCCCTGGTGATCCTTATTCTATTAAAATTGCTGTTTTACTATTTCTCTAAAGAGCTGGGGTTTTCCCATGGCTCAGAATGCACGAATCGGGGAATTGCATAGGAAACTGTCATATCACAAAGGGAGTCAGAGCACTTGCACAAATCCCATGACCTGAATTCAAACTCCACAGAAAGGGGAAGAACTGAGTCCACAAAGTTCTCTCAGACTTTGCCACAGGCATACTGTGGCACATGTGTACCCCTATGTACACATCATATAAATACACGCAATGAATAACTAACACTTAAAAAAAAATCAAGAAAGTCAAGGTCTGGAGAGATGCATTCATTAGTGCTTCTGCAAAAGCAGGAGATTCTGAGTTCAGATTCCCAGCATCCACATAAAAAGCTGGGTTCAATGGTACCCGACTGCATTGTCAGAGAAGTAAAGATAGGAGGATCCCTGGAGTGCAATGACAATCCATCAGCCCAAATATCATACTACATGTTAAATGAAAATTTTGCCTCAAAATTTTTTTTCAGAGAGTGTTTGAGGAAGGCCCCTGATCTCAAACTCTGCCCTTCACATACACATGCACATACACACAAACATTCACACACACAATTAGACACAGGAAGATATGGATAATAATATTGGAAAGGATCGGAGACCAGAACTCATGTATGAGAAGATAAAGGAAGGCTCTGGCTCCTAAAACTATATCTTATCCATCTCCTCTGGTGCTGTACACCTGGGATGAGGCTAGATGGTAGACCTGTGCTTAGAGAGAACCTCAGTGGCCTCTGTGTACAGCCTTCTCCACTCTGGCCTATGCGTGGCAAATGCTTGAGTCCACGGTACTAACCAGACCCTGCATGGCGAATCATACACCCTCTTCCAGCCCAGTTCATAGTTTGCCTTCAAATACAACCTCATGTGTTCATGAAGATATATTTAAATTAGTGTGCAAATGAAAGCAAAACAGACCTACTTTTGGCTTGCACCTCAACTGCTCTTGCAAAATATCAAATGTTAATCCATAGGAATCACCTGACAGAAGCTTTATCTCATTAACACAGTCCCCATGGCCAAGACCCAAATCCTAGCTTGTCTCTGACAGCTGCCTGTGAGAGAAGGTAGGGCCACCAGGTGGAGAAGCCTCTGGGTCTTCCCTCCACAGGAAGCAGATGTGGAGGGAACTGGCTGTCAAAATGGTGGGTCCCTGCCATCTGGGCTCCTCTGAGCAGATTGGGCACAGCTGCCCTGGTGGGAGCACAGCTGGGCTCCAGGCTAGGTACTGAGGCTGCCCTTTGCAGATTCTCCACTCAGAGGCTCAGAGCATCTGACTCTGCCCTGAAGACTCAGAGCCAAGTAGGCCTCTGTCTGACTTCTTCCCACAGGGCTTCCCAGGGAAGGCTCCAGGGGCCTCTGCCAAGTCCTATCTAGTGTTCCTCTAGAAACAGCTGGAGGTTCAGTTCCTGGTTCACCCTTGGCTCTGCTTTTTCTGCTGGCACTTTGCCTGTGACCCTGTCACTTTGTCCCTTGGGGTGATCTTCACCTGTGGAAAGGACTGAAAAGCACTGTTTCTAGGCTCATATTGTCCTTTGAGAAAATGCTCCTCTAGCATGAGTATTCCTAAATTGAAGATCCCTCATTGGTCCCTGTGTTCTGCAGCAGTGATTTGCATCTTCGTTTATTCATTAGAATCATATATATATATATATATATATATATATATATATATATATATATATATATATATATGCCAGATGGTGGTAGTGCATGCCTTTAATCCCAGCACTCGGGAGGTAGAGCCAGGCAGATCTCTGTGAGCTCAAGGCCAGCCTGGTCTACATAGCGCGATCCAGGACAGGCACCAAAACTACACAGAGAAATCCTGTCTTGAATAAACGTGTGTGTGTGTGTGTGTGTGTGTGTGTGTGTGTGTGTGTGTGTGTAATATGTGTGTGGTAGGGGTGGGGAGGAAGGGAGGCAGGGAGAGGTAAGTCCATTTGTTCCTGTGTGAGGTCATGAAGCACCTGTCAGGGATATTGGGGCACCAGATTATGCATGGAGAGTCAGAGGACAACCTCTGGGTATTGGTTTTACCCTTCTTCCTTGTCATGAGAAAGGGATTGAGACTCAGTGTGTCAGCAAGGTTAGCTGGCACCCAAGCTTTTACAAGTTCTCCTGTCTCCACCTTCTACCCCTCACAGGCACCCTGAGATTATAAATGCTTGTGTCACTGCCTTTAGCTTCTAGGTGGGTTTTAGGGATAGTTGGGCATGAACTGTAGGGATTCTGCCCACTGAACTGACTCCTCAGCTCCATCCAAATCATGGGGTTTTGTTGTTTGTTTGTTTGTTTTAGTACAAATGCCCAAATTCCCTTCGTGGACATTCTGAGGAAGTTGATTTGCATAAGATATTCTTCAGAACCCTGCTTCAAAGGCTCTTGCTGAACCCTCTTAGCCTGGAACCTGAGGCCTTGGGGACTGATTTCTCTCCACCTGCTTTGACTGGCATCCCTTGTCCATCTCTTTCATTTGTCTTTTTCTATTTTCCATTATCTATTTCTTTGTTATCTGGGCAGCCCTCTGTCTCCTACAATATTTGCTCACTGGACTGAATGCTGTCTTTTCCCTACTCCATGAAACATTCTAAGACTTTGCATAGAGAGTTAGTAATTCCTCTTTCTCCCCTGCCTCCCATCTCTGTCTCCTACAATATTTGCTCACTGGACTGAACTCTGTCTCTCACCTACTCCATGAAGCATTCTTAGACTTCATGTAGGGAGTTAGCAATGCCTCCTTCTCCCTTGCCTCCCATCTCTGTCTCCCCTAGAGCTTCAAGTGTGCAACTGTTTGTGGTTGAGTTGACTTTGTCTTTGATTTTTATTAGCATATATTAACTGTGTAACTGGCATCATTAATAACATTTCACACACGTGTATAATATATTTTGACCATATTCACCCCATTACACTCTCACTTTCTTTCCTGGCCCCCCACTAGTTTTGGTCCCCTCCCCTTCCAAATTGGTCCCCTTTCTACTTTCATGGCTTTGCTTTTAATAACCAATGAGGTTCACTAGTGTTGTTTAGAGGAGCATGGGTGGGGAATTACAGGTACTGAGGTACCTTAATAGTGGCTACACTTCTGAAGGAAGGGCCCTCTTATCCAGCAACCATTAACTGGGTAGAAATCATTGTGGGTCGAATTTTCACAAGCTCTTCACGCTGCCTGACAGGGTGTTTGTGGGTCAAACCTTGTGTAGGTCTTATGCAGGCAATCCATAGCTCCTGTGAATTCAAGAGTGCAAACAGCCATGCTATGCCCAGAGTCAATCTAGGTGTCCATTGGCTGGGTTATTAATTTCATTGTCTTCCTCATTGGCCTGAAGTCAAAGGATAGTGTTTTAATCCTTCCAACAATTGCCCCTGTGGCTCATTCCAAAATACAAAGACATTTGATGTTAACATTTGTACTTTCCCACCCCAGGGGTGTTTTGGACTCATGGTTTTGTCCATCAGTGCTGGCTCATATGGTGCCCAGACACTTGAGCATACAGCTATAGTAGTAGTTTCAATCCCTAGAGCCATCTTTAAGTACAGTCAGTGCTCCCCTTTTGCAGATGGGAAAACTGAGGCAATCAGAAGGAAAGCAGCTTGGTGTACAGCCAGGCACAATGAAGATGGTTTGAACAATGAGCATGTATCAGTTCTGTTATTGATGCCTGAGCAGTCAATAGAGCCGTTTCCCTCCATGTTCAATGGGCCATAATCGAGCAACAGTCTCCATAGATAGAAAAATTTTGAAAGGAAATAACCGGCCCTTCATGATTAATTCCTAATGCAGCTTCCTCAGGAAGGTAGGTCAGTGTCACAGTGCAGCCGAAAGAGATCTGGGGCAAAGGATCAGGACAAGTTACTTTTAATAAGCAAACTCTTGGCCCGCCAAATGCTCTGGGAATTGTCCCCTGATTATGTTTGATCCCTGTAACAGTGATGCCAAACCGGTATGATCATATGTGCAGGTGATGAGCCAGAGATCAGGGAATGCAGGTGACTTGGACAATATTTTATGATGAACTTAGAAAAAACTGTTGGAGTCCAGAGAGACAGTTCAGCCAGTAAAGGTGCTTGATGCTGAGCCTGAGCATTTGAGTTCTATTCCTGGGATCCAAGTAGTGGAAGGAAAGATTCAATTCACACAAACTGTCCTTTGACTTCTATGTGTGCGCACATACACGCACCCTCACATGCACACATACAGTCAACTAAATATATTAAAATTTCTACAGTTGGTGTTCAATTAATCTGATCCTGACTTCAGTGGGAAACTCTCTCTACCTTACAATGGGACTGACCTTGTCCACTTCAGTAATCTGACATGAAAGTAGAATCAAACATGTTTGGAGAATGAGACAGTGTGGGGCATGGGGAAGGCTGCTAGGATACTGAAGAGGATATGATCAAAGCATATTATGCTCTTAAATGAAACTGCCCTTGTATAGTGGTGATGATTAATGTTAATTGCCACCTTCATGGGATCTAGATTCATCTAGGAGCAAGCCTTCAGACACACTCAAGATGGATTACAGAAATTAAGGTTAGATTGAGAATATGTGTGAGGGACTCCCTGGAAGTAGTTGATGCAGGAAGACCCATCTTAATGGTAGGCAGGACCATTCTCTGGGCTGGGCATCGGATCCTAGACTGTGTACAGTGGAGAAGGCAAGCTGAGCAGCAGCATGCATTTATCCCATCCTTCTCTGTTTCCTAATTTTGGGTGTGATGTAACCAGCTACTTCTGCTGCTTGACCTGGCTGCCACCATGGACTGTATCCTTTAACTGTGAATTGAAATAAATGCTTTGAGTTAATTTTGTCAGGGTATTTTATCACAGAAACAGGAAAAGAAACTAAGACAATTACCCTGTGTAGCTGAAAGTTTTTCTGTGTCTCGTCTGGTCTGCAGTCAGGACAAATTTCTCCAACCCACCGGTCCTACAGCCACTCGGACCCAAATAAACACACACAGGCTAATATTATTTTTAAACTATGGCCACATCAGGCTTCTTGTTATCTAGTTCTTATATCTTAAATTAACCCCTTTTTATAAATCTATACTTTGCCATGTGACTCGTGGGTTACCTGTACCTTTACGTCTTCCTTCTTCTGGCAGCGGCTGGCAGTGTCTCCCCTGCTCTGTCTTCTTCCTTCCTCTCTCTCTCTTTAGAACGTCCTGCCTAACACTATTCTGCATCACCATTGGCCAAACAGCTTTATTTATCAACCACTCAGAGCAACACATTTTCACAGCATACAGAATGGCAGTCCCTCATCAACCCTGTATAATTAAATAATTTACCAGAGCCAGTGAAGCCCAGGGGTAGAGAGCTTTCATAGGATATGCTAGGTCTTGATATTGATTTTTGGAACCATCAGTTAAAACCAAAAATCAATTTTATCTGGGGATATAATTGCTGGTATCATTTTGAGGGGTTTTAAGAGTTTTTATTTTCTTTCTTCAGCTTTTACCTCCGCAGTCACTCATCACCATCCTAATTAATATATAGCATGCCTTTATTTGGCACAGATGCCCCACACATTTGGGTTTGTCCCCTTTGTTTCGTAGCCAAAACTGTCAGAAATGGCTCAGGAAATGAGACTACGCCGTAAGGCCAAGGAGAGAGCTGACCCTCATGAACCAGCCCTTCCTGTTTCTTTTGCAGGCAGTGACTTGAATGACGGCCTGTGGCACTCTGTCAGCATCAATGCCAGGAGAAACCGTGTCACCCTCACACTGGATAATGATGTTGCTTCTCCAGCTGCAGACACCTCCCAGCTGCAAATTTACTCTGGAAATAGTTACTACTTTGGAGGTAAATTCTCTAACCTTCGAGACTTCAAATAAAATGACAGGGGAATTATTCCACCATGTTCTTTCTCAAATACACAATCTTCCTCATATCCCTGCATGCATACATGCTTACATACAAGCTCCAAACAGTGAGAAGCCATTACCTCAGACTACTGTGCAAATGTAAGCTATCTAGGACAGTGTTGAGGACAGAAGGACCTGGGTCCATAAGAGCTGGGTTACATAACTTATTGAAGGAGATTCTTATAGCCAGGCCAAGCTCCTTGGTCATGCTGGAAAGGAAAAAACTCAGCTGAAAACTTAGAGAAAAGGAGCTGAGTGTCAACAAGTACCTGCAAGAGGGGAAACTCAAGTGGGAGGCACCACCACCCTGCTCAGCCATCCTGGTCGGTCCACTCTCACCTTACTTGTGAGCCTCATCTCTGCTGTCCCATGTCTTGGAGACACCCACACCATGGAGGGAGGCAGAGCAAAGGGGACAGGAGCTGGGGCTCCACAGGCAGAGCCATTGCTCTTTCTGAATGGCGGCTCGTTCTAGTGTTTCCTGAGCCCTGCAACACTTCTAGTGACACAAACAAAATCAAACGGGGTGGACAAAGCTTTTGCAGCATTTTACCATTTTTAAAAACACACCCACGTTGAGTATTTTTTCAATTTTTATTTATTCTTCTCTTATACAATACATGCCATGAATTGTTTAGTATTTTAACTGTATCTTTTATTAAAAGAGATAGTGCCTATTTCTGTAGTCATGGTCTGTCTTACAGAAGCCACATCTAAAGGAAACTTAGTCCTCATGGCTCTCTGACCTCAAGCTCTTAAGATACAGTCTTTAGAGTCACTTTTCTATAACATAGACAACAATTTTAGACTTGCTGGGAGGTAAAAGCAAGAGCAGATTCCAGGCTTAGTGAAGCTTAGTGGTGAAGGGCTTGATCAGCAGGTAAAAGGCACTGGGCTCCATGCATAGCTCCACATGTACACCCAAACCATATGCACACACTCCACACCCAGCACTATATGCACACCCAAATCCCATGTACACTCTCCAGAGCCAGCACCACATGCACACACAAATCCCACGCATACTCTCCACATCCATCACCACATACACATCCAAACCCCATGCACACTCTCCACACCCAGCACTGCATGCACACCCAAACCCCATGTACACTCTCCAGAGCCAGCACCATTTGCACATCCAAACCCCATTCATACTCTCCACATCCAGCACCACATGCACACCCAAATCCCATGCACACTACACACAGAGCACCACATGCACACCCAAACCTTATGCACACTCCCCACACAAAGCATCGCATACACAACCAACCCCAATTCTCCCCCATACCCTCCCCTACACAGTGTAGAGAGTGGCACAAACTGGTTCAGATCTTGTCAATGTGAACAAGAAATGACCCTGCCCTAGAGCTGACAGTTCCTTCCCATGAGGTAACTGAAGACAAGCATTGAAAAATAGCATTCACTGAAGAGATGGCAAGATACTTTCCTGGGAAAAGGTGCTTGTTGCTCATTCCTGAGGACTTGCGTTCTATCCTTAGAACCCGTAGAGTGGGCTCCATAAATCTCTCTTCTGAATTCCACACATGAATGGCTGCACATGCTTGCCTGCAGCCTCTTTTGCTCATGCATAATAATAAAAATAATAATAGCAATAAAACATACACAGTAGTTACCCGGAGTCTTCCACAAACTAATCATACACTCTACATTGAGCTACACCCCAAACCCTATTGTCTCTTAGCTCCAAAATCTACAAATCATCCTTTTCTTCCCAAGAAATATATGGAAGGTTTGAAACACTGAAGGATATTTACACTGGTACAGAAATCATATGAAGGGTCTCCTTGGAAGGAAGCAATGTGGAACAAGATCAGTGAGGTTGGATTTTAGCATGAGGAAGTGTCACTGTCCTTTACCTACAAATCACCACTACATCCACAAAGTACCATATACTTTTAGGTGATAATATTTCCACTTGATAGATAATAAGGCTGCTGTTTGTTAAATACCAAAAATCTGTAGGTTGGAGAGATAGCTTAGTCATAAAACACTTGCTGGTAAGCATAAGGACCTGTATTTGGATGCCTAGAGCCCTCAGAAAGCCAGCCTCTGTAGCACATGTCTAATCTTCAGGCAAGTTATGCAAGTGAACCTGTGTACACAGTAGCAAATAGAAGACCTATTCTCAGACAAGGTAGAAAGCACCAACTCCTGTAGTTGTCCTGTGATATACATGCATGGGCTGTTGCATTTGTGCACCCATACTCATATACAGTATCACTCAAAGGTTAATAAAATCATAATAATCTGTAGACAGCTGTAGAGACAGCATATATATGGAGAAGATTCAAATCTGTGTTCACTGCAGCCCCCTAGTGAAAGCAAATGAATGAGAACAAATGCAGAGCAATGGCCTCAACTCCAAGATGTGCATTCTATATCACATACTATATTTTAACAATGAGGAAAGACTGTTGGTCAGGAATTTATTTGCAGGCAAAATGGCTTTGAATAATCATGTTATAATAATCATCTGAAATATCACAGAAGTAAAATGGCTCTCCTCCTCGAGCTAGAATATTGCTAAATTCTGGGTGTGTTTCCAGGGGTGCTAGACTTAGAATGTGAAGATTTATCTAAAATTTGAACAGTGTTTAAACAAACCCTCACACACAGACTGTAAACTTAAGGAAGGTGAAAAACGAGCTTCAGCAATAATAGTCAACTTCCATAAATTCTCTCTACAGCTTCAATTAGAAGTTGTAGCATCTCTTCATTTTATAGTGTGCCTGTGAGCTGTTAACCAGCTGCTGGGCTTCAGCCCCGCAGTGACTGTCTATTAGAGATGGCTGAAATAATTCCCTATTATTTATAACTTATTGCTGTGTTTTCAAGCTTGCATTCCCATATGCTCTGAACCTATTAAAACCACCAAGATGGAGTTTGTAAGAGCACATGCACTCATCTACCTGCTTGGTCTTCACCTGTCTTAATGAGGAGTAGGCTGTCCTGGCTGCAGGTGATGCTAAACAGGGGCAAAGCATTTTTATCTCTAAAAGAACACTCTTTAAGAGGTGTGGTGTTAACCTTTCGCATGTGCTATTACAGCCTATAACCATGTGCACTTAAGCCCGCAGTTCTCTTAATATCTGGATTTGCTTTGCACAGCATGTCAAAAATCCTGCTTGGCTTCTGAGAGTACCTTTCTCGTGAACTAAGCCTGTTAATGTTCCACAATTAACCAGACTATTGCTCTGCTGCCATCCTTAGCAGAGCATGATTTCCTTATAAAGAAAGTGTAATTCAGAATTGCATTGTGAATTTAGATGTGTGTTTTGAGACAGAGCCAACATTTCCAAGCACTTAAAGTATGTGAGCAATATGCAAAGGATGTCATTCAAAAGAAAGATGAATAGGTTTCCAGCAGGAAAAAAATTGTGTGTGTGTGTGTGTGTGTGTGTGTGTGTGTGTGTGTGTGAGAGAGAGAGAGAGAGAGAGAGAGAGAGAGAGAGAGAGAGAGAGAGAGAGAGAGAGAGAGAGAGAGAGACTCACTTGGTAAAATGCTTGCTATGCAAGCATGAGATTCTGAGTTTGGATTCTCAGTATCTATAAAATACTGGGCATGTCATGAAACACCTTGAATTCCAGTGCTGAGATAAACAGGCTCCTGAGGCTCTCTGATAATCCAGTCTACCCCAACCATCAAGCTTCTGTTTGGGTGAAGGGACAATGTCATAAAAAGTAAAGAGTGAATGCAGATCCCTGGAGCTCATGTCCAGTCCATCTATGTACATTGGTTCACAAAGACACCTTATCTCAAAGAATAAAATGGAAAGTGGTAGAAAAAGACATACTGATATCAACTTCTGGCTTCTACATGTGCCCACATAAAGCACTGAATCTGCAGGCAAACACACATACACACACACACACACACACACACACACACACACACACACACACAACACACACACAAACACATGATGGGAGTTAAGGTAAAAGTTACACCAATGATATTCCTTATGGTAGTTTTTTTTCCTTTCTAGTGACAGAATATACCCATTTTACATCATTTCTGCCCCTTCTCCTGAGCTAGGATTTACAACAGAAGTGTGTCCTGCTGTGAATAAAAAAGTGCCCGAATAATTAGACCTCAAGGTCTTCCATCAATAGGCTGCCAAAGCAATGACAGATCATTTCAGTGTTCTTCATCTTTTTTCTCTGTCCCACAGGGTGCCCCGACAATCTCACCGATTCCCAATGCTTAAATCCCATTAAGGCTTTCCAAGGCTGCATGAGGCTCATCTTTATTGATAACCAGCCCAAGGACCTCATTTCAGTTCAGCAAGGTTCCCTGGGGAATTTTAGTGATTTACACATTGATCTGTGTAGCATCAAAGACAGGTAATTATTGTCTCGTCTCCTCTGTTTCCCCACCCCTTCCCGTTCTCACTGTTCTTTATATGAGTTTCTTAAAGCAAAATTCTAATCCGCTCACATTAGACACATTAGACATAATTGAGTCACCCAATGGAAAATATTTTTGAAAGGATTTCAGGCCCAGAGAAAAACGGTTTAAATTAGTTGAGTCTCTCTTCATGTTGACTTGAAGTAAATGGGATATGCAAATTAAAACAAAATACAAATTTGTGAAAGGATTAAAATTTTATGCATAAACAACATTTGATTACTTTCAAGTTAAGAGTAAAGCATAAAGGAGGGAGGAAGTACTTCTCCCCCAAACCATTTCCTTCTTTGCCTGCTGTGGGTATCCTTCTTATAACAGCACAAAGCTTCAGGAATTCTCCACTAAGGGTTTGGCTGTGTTCAACATGGATGACCCCAGTTCCTCAGTTGGGGATGGCTGGTCCTAGCTGCCACCAACTCCACCCACTGTTTCTTTAGTTCCAAAGAGACCAGATAGTAAGCTACCGAGAATCAGTTCTTACATTCTGCATTGCAGAAATCTAGCATGACACTCAGTATCCAGGTGTGTCTCTCTTGGGATTTGGCTCCTCTTATGTTGGAAATTTCTAGATTTAAAGTCAGAAAACCAAGAGAATGGACAGTGAATTTAAGCAGGATTTGGCCATATTCCTTGTTCACCTACTTGCTCCATTTTTCTGATTCTGCTTACCCCTTGAAGATATCAATGAGCCAGTGGGTAAATGATTTGTTAAGTGTTTACATATATCCTTGTATTAGAAGTCCTTGGTTACATTAATTAGTTGTTGCCATAATCTCAAATATACCTCTTTGTGAACCATGTGGTACCAGTAAGGACACATGAGACCCGTAAGTTGGTACCACTGTGAGACTAAGGACAGAGACTGAGGAGGTTGGGAAGGTGATGGCATTACATCTTAAAGGATAAGGAGAAACCACGCTTGACAAAGGTGAGGGTAGCTGGAAGCTGGGAGGAGACAGCACCACAGAACTGCAAGGAAACAACATGGCTCACAAGTGTCATCAGTTCAGAATGCTTTTGATTTTGCACTTAAAATCTCTAGCACTGGGGTACATTTTATAACTAATAGCATATGATAATTTCCTTGGCAACACTTATTTCCTGCATAGCAAGTAACTGATGGCTTGTCTTGCAGTTTACCATATCTTAGGTTCAGTTGCTACAGTTCAGCTCATAGGTCATGCAGGGAAGGCACATGGCTTGCATACAGCTGGGGATGTGAACCTGCAATCTTCACAAAGAGGGCTTTGTGTTTACAGAATTTGATTCTACGTTCTGTGTAAGAACTAAGAAAGAACACCATCAGATTTGGTGGATAGAAACATGAGTTTGGAAAATGTAGGGCAGAATTAAGGGAGTTTGGGAGGTGAGTATCCCAGTCCAGGGGAGAAATGATGAGAAGTATCACGTGCCTTTCCTGGGAAACATGGGAAATCAGCCATACAGAACATGGTCTCCGCTAATGCTGGAAATGACTGCTGTAACTAGATGGAACATAACACTCCATTCTGATAATAAATACCATTTCACATGGGATCACTAATACACCACACTGACTTCTTTTTTTTTTTTTTTTATCCACACTGACTTCTCGATTTTTGTGCCTTTTTTTTCCATTTGACCAGCTGTGAAAGTGGGTAATAAAATGTGTGCTTCATTAAAATGTGCTAATTTATAAATCTCCAAATCAAAGCTATTACAGGGAATGGCTACCACCCCAAGTCTATATTCCCGGCCAGGGAGAAGCTTCCAAATCCATCAGCTGGTGCAGTATTTTATGTACTGCAGCTCAATACAGGGACATTTGTCTATTGGGATCTCTTTGATACCTTAATATACAATCAAGGAAGCTCTCATTATTTTTGATTACATGGAAGTCATTGCTATCTACCCTGCATCATTACTTCTGTATAATTGTAGTCTTGAGTAATTATATTACATACTATTGTGGTTTGGTTAATTGTATAATGAGGAATGTGTTTTGTTTAGTGGGCAAATGGTATGTTTCTGTTGATTTGCAGTTACTTTCTCTAACAAAATGGAAAACTGTGGCTAAAGCTTTGTTTGATCTCTTACTGATCTAATTTACATTTGCTTGACATCTGTGATGGGGAAGAAGGGTTACAAAGACAGATGTTTCCTGAGTTTTGTGTTTTCTTTTCTTTTTTATAATAAAGATAAATGCCATAAAAGTGCATGTCTATGTAAACAAGGAGCAACAATAAATGTGTAAAATAAAGAGGCTAGAGGCCAGAGGTCAGAGGTCAGCCAAGGAGAGAAAAGCCTCACTGCTTGGGGAAGCAGACTCAGGGGGGCCTGACCTTCAGCAGGCTCCCAAGCCTGTGCTTGGAGGCAGCTGAGAACCTTCTCTGCCCATCTAGTTTCCCCTCAAGAGAGAAGGCTGTAGAGGGCCAAAGACAGAGGAGCCCAGGCTCCAGGATTTATTCTAACTCCTGCCAAAACTGGTTTGACTTTTAAAAAAATAATCACAATGCTTGGGTTAAAAATCAGTTTGTAACCAGGCATCAGCCACAATCAGAACCACCCCAGGGGGAGAATGGGGTTCCAGACAGGGTACTGCAACCCTAACTCTGTTGTTCCCTTAACCCTCTAGGGTTCCTAACCCAAATCAGTCCAACCAGTCCTGGGTACTGGCTACCCAGTGTGGGAGTGGCTCCTCCTGGGAACAGAGGCGACATGTATAGCAAGTGCCGGAAAACTTGGCTCAGGGTCAACCCCATTCCTGTCAGTCAGCTGTACTCCAGCCCATGTTCACATCCTCCAGCTCAGTTCCAAGGCATACCACCTACTTGGCAGGTGGGACAGTACATCTCTTCAGGATGTAAGCCAGATAGGTGGGTGCCCTGGCATGAGAGTCCCACAGAAGGGCAACAGCACCCATCCAACCTCCACTGACAACCTGTCTGTTCTATTTTCCATGTGTTAATCCATGTGAATTGTTAGCCAGCTGGTAAGAACTCGCCTGCTAGGGACAGCAGGGGTGGGGATGCTCTGCTGTGGTTTCCCAGCACTTCCCCAAGGAACGCTGAGTGTCTCTTCTGGGACCTCAGACACTGGGACCTCTAACCTTGCCTTCAGTGTGGTTTTCTTCCTTCACAGTGAAATGGGGCCCACCTACACATCCAGGATTTTATTTCCTTGTTCCTCACTGTGCCTCTTACATATTTAAATGTCTTAGTGCTGGTCATGTTGGGGGAAGTCAGATATGGGAAGGTTAAGAAAAAAGGCACACATTTTCCAAAATCTTAAGCAGCTCCTCCGAGGACTCTTACAGGCCCTTTGAAATTGTGCTCACAAACTGGTAGGTTTGAGTTGTTTAAAATCAGCCTTTGAAACATTGTTTTATGGTTGGAGACATGTAGCTAAGAGTACATGCTTCACAAGCATGCATCTTGAGTCCAGATGCCAGCACCCATATAACAAGCTATGGGTGGTGACACCTGACCCCTGGAACCCTCGTGCTGTGGGAGGTAGAGCTGGGAGGTTCCTGGTGCTTGCTGGCTGCCAGCCTAGTTACGGAAAATCACCAAAACAACATAATTACCACAAGCTCCATGTTCAAGACAGGAAGCTGCCTCAAGAGAATAAGGAGGAGAATGATAGAGGATGAGGCCTGACACCCTCGTCCTGCCTCCACACTTGTGCACAGGCATGTGTATGTACACATACATGCACATAACACACACACACACAAACACAATGTTCATAAACCTTTATTGAGACTGACAGACACCGATTTTTATTCAGCTATGAAATTTTGGATATCACAAGTCCCATTCCCCGTGGACTGCCCTCACACAGCAATACAACTGGAGGAGGCTCTTGAATATCACCCAGTCCCAGTCCCAAACATACAGAAATGAACATAACATGGAGGGTGCAATATCAATTATGGAAGTAGGGGATATGGCCCTGGTCTCTGCGATTGTATCCTAAGGAGATTTCTTTCTATTCCCTTTGAAAATGCAAACCATTTGCTTTTTCCACTGGGTGGATCACACACAAAACAGTGTTATATTCAGTTTCCTGCAGCCAAATACATTAGAAAACACAGTTTTCCCCTCCATAGCTGGTTCTTTTTCTCCTAACACATTTTCCACTAAGAAAAGCATGTGTCTCGCTCTCTGGTCAAGATTCTCAGCTTCTCAGCTTGAACATGGGGAACCACAAACACAGAGGATGAGAAAACATTATGTTGGATAACCTCCACAAACAGACTCTTGATATAGCCCACCCCATGTGTGGGTGTGTGTTAAAAACAGTGGGTAATATAAAAAGATTGCTTTGCTGGGTAATACATATGTCTGAGCTCTTATCTAAAACTAAAAGCATTTATATCAGGTGCCAGGAAAGCCATGGTAAGGGCAATGCCCACACAATCTGAGTTCTTTTCTCTAAGTGAGAAATGCTACAATATGGTATTCTCCCTTCATGCGTGAAATGGGGCCAAAATCAGAACAGGCACATTTCTGCTGCTTTTTTTCCCAATCTTTGTTTGCCCTGTTTCATGGAGGAAAGGGAAAAGTTGTATTTTATGTAATTCTTGAATAAGCATTCTTTAAATATTATTTCATTTGACTCTCTCCTCAGTCCTACAAAGCCCAAGTGGTTCTTCAGGTGCAGCCCATGCACAATACCACAGAGCACAGTGCAACTTGTTAGAAAGGAAATTTCTAGGGCTAGGAGATAGTTCCACAGTTAGAGCCCTTGCTGCTCTGGGAGAGGACCAGGGTTGATTCCCAG
Organism: Peromyscus maniculatus bairdii; assembly: GCF_049852395.1. Taxonomy (NCBI): domain Eukaryota; kingdom Metazoa; phylum Chordata; class Mammalia; order Rodentia; family Cricetidae; genus Peromyscus; species Peromyscus maniculatus. The sequence continues at coordinate 16,485,902 of NC_134862.1, forward strand.
CACCCATATTGGTGGCTCACAGCCACTTGCACTTCTAGGTCCAGGGACCTGACTTCTTCTTCTGGCCTCCATGGGTGTCTGCACTCCCATGCACAGTGCTACACAAATATAAACATATAGTTTAAAATAAAATACAATAAATCTTAAAGGAGTTAGTTAGTCCACAATGGGGTAGGAAGGAACACATGCCTGAAATTTTAAGAAGTTCTCCTGGTGATTTTTAGGGACACTCACATTTGAGATCTGTGGATTTGTCACCAATGCCCAGGGAAGTTCACCAACTGATTGTTCAAGGTCACATGTTTAATGATCACAGGAGCCAGATTCAACCCCAGTGCTTGCCAATTCCTGAGTTTATGGATGTGTGCAGGGCCTATTGCTAAAGTTCCAAGGAAGAGAAAGGGCTTAGGTGGCCTGAGCAAGTAGAGGAGGGTGCCACCAAGGAAAGAGGAACCTGAGGAGTGGGCTGGGTTTAGGGAGGTCAAGGAGCAGAGCCCAGGCACATGTTGTGGATGGCATAGTGTAGGACTGAGAATATGGGAGGTAGTGAGCATCTGTTTGCATGATCAGGAAGGCTGCACCTGTTAACAGCAGTGCCTAGCAATGAATGGAAGTCAAGACCCAAGGAACTTGTCAGAACAACAAAATATCTGCAATCTAACAAAGAGTCAAATTAATAGTTTATCTTTAAATAATACTTGCTATGAGCCAGGGCAAGTATGTGTGAGTGAGTGAGCGAGTGTGTGTGTGTGTGTGTGTGTGTGTGTGTGTGTGTGTGTGTGTGTGTGTGTGTGTGTGATACTAACAGTAGGGATCATCACTAACTACATTTTCTAAGAAGGAATTTGAGATGTTAAGTAACCTTCCCAAGGCCTTAGAGCCAACATGTAGCAGAAACAGGCTATGCATCAACAAATCTGCTTGAAGAGAATCAGGCTATTTCTCCACAGTGCTCCCTCTAACATGCAGAGTCCAGAATCTCCAAACTCTCTGGCAGAAGTGTAAAGCAGAAAGTGATGAGTTTCTATGTTGGGTCAGAACTCACACATTGTAGTAGCTGGGAAGACCATTTAGTTAATAATGTGTTTGCTGCCAAAGCATGTGGGTTTGGAATGCAGCACCCACAAAAGTCAGTCAGTGTAGTGTACTTACAGGCCCAGCACTGGGAGGTACAGACAGGAGGATCCTTGTGATTCTCTGGCCAGGTAGTCTCCCTAAATCAACCAGTCACAGATTCAGTGAGGAAACTGGCCTTAAAAATACAAATGGTTTGTAGAATGATTGAGGGGGACTGATACCATTGATCTCTGTTCTTCACATGCACCACACAGATGTGCACATGCATCTTCAACCATGTGTGCATGCATGCACTGAAAGAACAGGGGGTACTGTGAAGAACATACTGAGACCCAGAACATACTGAGATCGAAGGTTTCCAGTCAAAATATTTGGGTTTACCTAATTTTTGGGAATGGTTATGGAAGGGAAGAACTTCATAATTAGCCTGAATGACCAGACTCTGAGCTACTTCAATATGAGCAGTCCATCTAGAACTTCTCAGTAAAAACCATACTGGATCATCATCTCTTCTTTAAAAGGGCTTCATCCTCACCTCACACCTCTTTAAACATGAAGGGAGAGGTGGGGCTTCTAGGAAACAGGAACCTGGATTTCATTACTGTAAGTTTCCTTGAAGGAAACTTGCCTGTGCTCTCTTATCAGCCTGATCTCTCTTGTCAGTTGTTTTTACAAGGAAAGTTGATCAATTTGTTGATAAAGTGTCACTTTTCTCTTAGGCAAAGGAAGGTGACTGCTGTGGTTTGAATGTAAAATGTCCTCCATAGGCACATGAGTTTGATCATGTGGATCCTAGTTGGAGGTGCTGTTTGGGAAGATTGTGGCAACTATTAGGAGATGGAGCCTTATTGGATGAAGAGGATCACTGGGAGTGGGCCTTGGCGTTTGATAGCAGAGCCTACTTCCTGTTGCATTCAGCTTCCCTACTATGGAGACAATATGACCAGCTGCTCCCTGCCTCCATGCTTTCTCTGCTGCTGTGAATTGTATCCCCTAGAACCGTGAACCAGAAACAACCCTTCCGCCCTTAAGTTCCTTCCTATCAGATATTTTGTCACAGCAATGAGGAAAGGAACTAAGGGGGACACTGGGGGCTTTTATTCACAGAAAATACAAACCGCCAACCACACTGGGGGTGGCACTTCATGCTTTCCCATAAGGCTGTAGTGAGAAGTTTCCCTCACTGACTGACAGTCTGAAATACTAATGCTGAAAACAAAGACATAACAATGGCCCAGTGAATTATCACTAGAGTTTGTTCTTAGGTCTATTGTTTGGCAAGTGAGGCATGGAGTGGCTGTTCTGAGCTTTGAGAAAGGTGCTGTCAAGAGCTGCCTGCACTGCCTTCTGGAGAAATACTAAGAAATGCAGTTTCTGAAACACAGAAGCCAAGGCCGCTTTTGGTGTAGATGGAAACATGAGAAAAGATGACTTTACATCCTCAAGTCACTTCTATGAGGCAGAACCATTGCTAAATTAATGATTAGAAAGACAAAAGATTCCTCTGTATTGATCTCTTCCCAAGATCAATACCTCAATGAGCCTTCCTCTGACACCCTGATAAGGACTCCCCATCTGTTTATCATGTTAAAGAGGCTCCCTGTGACACAACCAGTGTAACATCTAGTTTGTTCCTGATCTCACTGATGTACATACACTCCTTGGGCCTGAGAGGGAAAACGCTGTTCTCAAAGGAAGCACTGATTGCCATTGTCAGTATCATTAACGGATACAATTAGAAAGAAAAGTAGATCAACAATTTGAGTTGGTGGGAAAATTGGATCTGGCATCCTAAAAAGGTAGTTGACTACTGCTGCTATGAAAAATAAATTTATAAATTTAACCATGTTTGTTTTGAATTCTGATTTCCCATAAGAAATTTACAGAACACAAATAAGACCTTTATCTATGACATGGACTTTTTAAAAATTTTATATAATTAATTAAGTAATTAAATTTGAGACAGGGTCTCTTATAGCCCAGCCTAGCCTCAAACCCTCTATATAGCCAAAGATGATCTTCTATTACTCATCCTTCTACCTCTACCTCCCAGGTGCTGAGATGATAACTGAGTGCCACCATGCCTAGGCTGAGTAGAACCAGATCAAACACAGGACTTCATGAACTCTAGCCAACCACTCTACCCCCTGAGCCTCATCCCTAGTCCTTAAAATGACATATGCTTCTTAATGCCTGGCTAGATCCATCTGTTCAGGTATCATTGTTACTTACGTGTGGTCACCATCACTCTAGATTTTCAAATGCCTAAAGGATGTGCTTGTCTCTCTACTTGTAAGATAGAGAAACTGATATTAGGGTACACTGTACATCACCTTACTTTATAATGGAATCAAACTCTAGATATTGAGGTGGTGGACATGTTGTAGATGGCACAGTGTAAAAGCCTCTGCTCTTTACATTTTGGCTCAAGTTTGCACACAATGAGCCATTTCACTCTTTTCTAGACAGCTGACAGTTTTCAGAGAGATCCTACATACATCTTATAATTAGAAGGTGTTAAAACAAATGCAGATAGCATTATTCTTTTGTGTCTTTCAGACTTTGGGCAAGGGTTGATTGAGAGCAAGAGATAAAAAGTCCTTCAGGTTCAAATCAAGGAAGACAGCAATGGGTTGGGCTCCAGGGCCATCAGCATGCCAGGTTTAAAACCTTGAAACATGCAACAGAGATGGCACTTCCTTGAATAATTTACCTACATATATAACCTAGTGTATCTTCTGGAAAAGTTATTAATGTTTTTGAGTAGGGGAACAACTTTCAAATTTTCCCTAGAGGTTTACCCTCACTTGAAAAGCATCCTGTCAACATGGTTTACTAAGTTCCGGCAAAGGTTTCTATCCTAGTACTAGACAATTCTGCAGACTAAGGGGAAGACACTTCAATATTGAGAAATGTGGACAAACAGTCAACCAAAAGCAGATAGTGACTTGAGAGAAAGAAGATTAAGTTAGAGAATTTGGGTCTCTAAGCACTGTAGTCCTAAATTCACTGAATGTCTCTCATATCCAGAACACCATTGACTTCATAATAAGAAAATGTCAGAAGCACCCTTCCACCTGCTTTTGCACACTCTGAAAGAAAATTTTTGACTAAAATAGACAAAGAGGGAGACAGTCCTTCATTTGACTAACAAAGTCATCCCAGAAATGGCTCTTAAGCAACCTAAGTTTAGAAAGAATTGACCAAATAATCTTACTAAGAATTACAAAGAATGGGGGAAACAGCACATTTGGGAACATGTTCAATTTGCAAACACGAAGATTGAGTTCTGTCCTCACATCCATGTAAAACAGCAGGATATTTTTTCGGGTTGCCCTATCTGGACAGCCCTTGGGGGAGGGGTGAGAAGGAGCAGCATCAATGACACAGACACCAGGGGTCAGATGGGAAGCAAGGAGTAGACTTGCTTATTGGGGATGTGAGGTGAACCTATATACCCACTCCTGATTTCCCATTGGCAGCTGGAGACTCTCGTAGCTATGTTGTCTCTTTCTCATTGGCCCCCAGCATTCTGATGGTCATCATCACCAATCACCAGGTGCAGCAACAGACTCCAAGTTGGCTTAGTGGGAGCAGCTGTAGTTTTATCAGGCTAGCTGGATGTACTCTTCCTATGTATCCACCTTTTATTTATTTTCTTTGGCAGCTCAGCAGGTGCTGAGCTTCTATGTCTTGGCCTTGTTGTCCCTGACTTAGAGAACATACAGCATAATGGACTGTGACTGTCTTAGGTTGATCTGCCAAGGAGGTCCTTATTTGTCATTGACTACCAGCCCTTGAGGGATTGCTACTCTGGGAGTTGTGCCAGGGTGGAGAGAGCAGTAGTTATGCTGCAGCCTTATGTATTTCCATAAGCCAAGCCTGTATACCCTGATGAGGAGGCCCACGCTCAGGAGACTGTAGCACCATGAGCACCTGGAGGGTGGTCTTGTTGATGGACCATTGTTGTGACACATACTGTAACAGCTACTTGAAAATGATAATTATTAATAGGAAAGCCAAATGGTCACAGATAGTATGTCAGACTCAGGTGTCTGGTGCTTAGTGGGGGACTTCCATGGTTTATTAGGTCATAGCCATATGCCCACACAGTGTCTCCAGACAGGAAGCAGCAGTAGGGAGCCGCTCCTTGGTTCCACCTTCTGGGGGGCAGCCCTTATGTGGAGGCACTGGATGAATTGAAATTGAAAGATCTACTACCTTAACTGGACAAATAGATAAACAAAGAAAGGGAAAGGGAGAGGGGGTCCCAGCACTCCAAATGGATCAAAACCACAAAACACCAAGGGGCCAACTCACTGAACAATCACCCAGCACAGTGGGAGAAAAGAGATGTCCAAAGGAAAGCAGGCTGATGAGGTGTGCACCAGGCCTAAGATCAATCAGTTCAGTGCTGGTTGCAAAGGGCAAAACTCAGGACCCCAAAAAGGATTAAAGCAGTAAAAAAATAAACCCTAACCATCATGGAGTCAATGCCCATGCCCACATGGGCACCAGCCCCTTGTTTGGTGTCATATGTTACAGTCCAAACAATCTAGACAACCCTGGGGGGGGGGGTGAGAAGGTGCAGCATCAATGACACAGACACTGGGAGTCAGATGAGAAGCAAACAGCGGACTCATATGTTGCCAATATGGGATGAACCTATATACCACCTTCCGATTTCCCATTGGCAGCTGGGGACTCTCTTTGCTGTGCTGTTTCTTTCTCATTGGCCCCCAACATTCTGATGGTCATCATCACCAATCACCAGGTGCAGTAGCAGACTCCAATTTGGCTCAGTGTGAACAGCTATGGTTTTATCAGGGTAGCTGGCTGTGCTCCTCCTATAGGATATATTAGCAGACACTTGAGTATTATCCAGGGGAGGTGAAGACAGGTGGATCATTGGGACCCAGTGGCAGGCAGCCTAACCTAATAGGCATGTTTCAGTCTAAACACATAAACCCAAAGTAAGGTGGCTGATAGCTAAAGAATGACATTTGAGATTGTCCTCCGGTCTTCACATGTATTCAAACACATATGCACTATGCACGCACGTGCATTTGTGTGCACATGGACACACACACACACACACACACACACACACACACATACTCATATTGGAGAAATTATTTTGGCCACTCCACGTAGTTAAAAGGATATTTATTTAATGGCGTAACTCACAAATTAAGTAATGGGTAGGTCGCAGGGTCTGGGGAAGGTGTAATGCAGTCCAGCGGTGTTCTCCAGAGCTCTGCACAGTCAATCTCCACCGGTCAGCGTTCCGGCACTGAGAGAGCGCCCAGAGAGCGCTGGCCCATCCAGCTCTCGGGTCCCCCGGCGCCTCCCCTTGCCCCGCCTCGTAGGCGTGACAGTTGCCAGAGTCTCAATGGGGGTTGGAACTTCCAGAACCAAGCTGGAATGGCTACCCACTACATCTCCCCCTTTTTGTCCAAATAAGAAGGTTCTAAACTAATACAAGACTATATACAAAGGAATGGTTATCAAATATTGTCCAGAAATAATGAGAGATAATGACCTAGATAAGATGTAACTACAACCAATGCAAACAATATCAAGCAAGAAACACATACTAAAATCCAGAGAAGTATAGAGCATAGGTAAACAGCATGTTATAAAGATCATTCAAAGGTGTCCTATCCTAAAGAACCTGAATCTAATACTTAATATGTTCTATCTAAGATATTATATATACTAAGTTGTAACTATAACTGCTAGTCTTCAATCCCATCAAAGACCTGAGAAGGAACATAATGGTACCTGAGAAATGGTAGATGGATGCAAGCAACTTTCGGGAATCTTGCAAGAGTAGACCAAGACAGCTGGCAGCCTGGACAGTCACCTAATGTTATGATATTATTCCTAGAAACATGCATTGGTCTGTATTCCTTTTTTGAAAGTGTAGGAATTTTAATCTGGGTATTCCACTGTTGTAACAGATCTCGGCCCCAAAGATTTACTGCTCATTTGTTACATAAGGCTTCAGCCTTCCTCTCTGTCCTTCTGGCCCTATGTATTTAACCCATTTCGAACTCTGTTTTATCTGAGATAGGGTGCCAATCCCTAACAGTTGGACATCTACCTCTTGAGGAGGCCAATTCGGATGCCATGATTTTGGTGTAATTATAGTCACATCTGCACCTGTGTCTACCAGGCCCTCCAGAACCAGGCCATTATTTCGAATTCTAAGCTTTAGTCTTTGTTCATTTATGGAAGTCTGTCAAAATATTTGTTTTATAGTGTTCTTTGTAAACTGTGATCCAGCTATCAAAGCTGTTTTATCATCCATTGCAGTATCGGTTTTTACATTAGGCATTGGTTTATTCAGTTGTCCTGGAGAGGAATTTCTTCCACAGTGGCAGGGAATGTTCGTACTACATTTGGTTTGGGGGCCTGCAAGAGGCCCCCTGAGGCGTTTCCCGCCAGTAAAGGGTTGCCTTGTATATCTATTTTTGATCTGTACTCACTGGTCCAATGTTGGCCTTTGCCACATCTTTTACATAATCCAGGAGGTGGTTGGGGTCTTCTGTTTAGGCTATTCCTAGAAGGAGTATTGCTTCTAGGAGTACCCCATGTACAGTTTTTACTTATATGACCTGGTGTACCACACTTAAAACATTTGGTAACACGGGGCCTTCTTTCACCTCTGGGATTTGTCTCTCCTATCCAAGCCTCATTACTGTAGTTAAGAGACTGAACACCATTAGTATATTGAATCTATTCTTCCAAAGGAGCTGATCTGATTTTTAATGGTGTAAGTATTCTTCTGCATTCTGCATTAGCATTGTTGAACGCCAAGGACTCAGTTAATACTTTTTTTAATTCTTTGTCTGACACAGCTCTTGTTATAGCTCTGTTCAGTTTTTGTAAAAAATCAGTGAAGGGTTCATGTGGTCCCTGAAATATCTTTGTGTATACCTCAGTTGGTTTTCCAGGTTCTGGAATTTTTTTGCAAGCATTTAGAGCTGCTGTACGGCATAGGGATATTGTATGCTCATCATAAGTGGCTTGTACATTCCTGTCAGTGAAACATCCCTCACCAAGTATTTGATCTTGGGAGATCACAAAACCTCTGATTTTACCTTGTTGTTCTAAATTTTTTGTCTCTTCTCTCAACCAGCTTTTTCACTGTAACTGCTGACTATATTCTAGAACAGCTGAAATTAACTGATGCCAGTCATCTGGAATGATTCTATGTGAGGTAGACCACGAATTTAACATCTGTTTTATATATGTGGATTGTATCCCATACGTAACTACTGCTTCCTTTATATTTTTAAAGTCCCTTGTTGAAATTGGTTGTAATGTATATGTCATATATGGCTCGGGGTGTGTGTCATCTGTTGGCTTCTCATGGACAATAACAGGATAAGCCATTGTATGAGAGCCATTTGGAGATGTTACAACCTCTATGGTCTTGACCTTCTGTTTATTAGTTCCCTTGTCATGTTTACTGGGAGTTTTTTCTAGGGCTTGCAAACGAGCACCTAGGGTCTGTTCTAGGGAGTGAAACTCCTCTCTTGCAAGGGACTCCATATTTCTCATGGAATCATAGAAGTTTTTATGTTCCTCAGAAACACATGATTCCATGGACCTTATCCTATCAATTAACGATAATCTTTCTTTCTTATATACTGTCTGAGTAGCCACAACTTCACTCTGGAGAGTTAGTGTTCTATCCATTAAATATTCATATATATTTTCAATAAAATCAATTTTGGGTACAAGCCTGTTTTGTAAATCCTGATTAGCAGATACTAGAGAAAGAATTTTTTTCTCTAAGCCTTCATTGCTATCTTTGAAAGTAGATTCCAGAGAGAGAATATTGCTATCTTTGAAAGCAGATTCCAGAGAGAGAATCTTTTTCTCTAAGCCTTCATTGCTATCTTTGAAAGCAGATTCCAGAGAGAGAATCTTTTTCTGTAAGCCTTCATTGCTATCTTTTAAAGCCTGTATCAGTCCCAATAATGACTCATCTTTGTTCTTAAACCAGTGTTTGAACACTGTGTGAATTATTATGATGAATGCCAAAATGGTATAGCCCAGATATGCCTTAGGAATGTCGTATATTTCCAGGAAGATGTCATTCATCATACAGGCAAAAAGGTTTTTAAATTCTTGTGAGGTAATGTTGTCGGCCATATTACACAAATTACTCAAAATTTGTTAGTCAATTTTAAGGTGTAAAATTATCAAGTACCTTTACTTGAAACAATATGCTTACCTTTCGTGTAGTAGCACTTTTCAGCCAGCAGGTGGCGTTGGTACAGCTCCGAAACAGGGCCTGCTGGTGATCTTGACTGGAGTCGGAGGGAGATGGCGGAAATGGCGGAAATGGCGGAAATAGGAGCTAGCACTCTCCTGCCTCTTTCGCTGGTCTGGGGCTCAGCTAGGGAATTGAGATCGGACTAGCTGCTCCCTTTTTCGGGAATGGAACTGTGTAGGTGTTCCCTGGTTATATGGAACTTTGCAGGCGGGTTTAGGTACCTGCCAGCTAGGGAGGAGACGGCGGGAGCCGCCCAGGCCTTTGGAGTTTGCCCCACGTGAGCGCCAGGTATTGGAGAAATTATTTTGGCCACTCCACGTATTTAAAAGGATATTTATTTAATGGCGTAACTCACAAATTAAGTAATGGGTAGGTCGCAGGGTCTGGGGAAGGTGTAATGCAGTCCAGCGGTGTTCTCCGGAGCTCTGCACAGTCAATCTCCACCGGTCAGCGTTCCGGCGAGAGCGCCCAGAGAGAGCGCTGGCCCATCCAGCTCTCGGGTCCCCCGGCGCCTCCCCTCGCCCCGCCTCGTAGGCGTGACAGTTGCCAGAGTCTCAATGGGGGTTGGAACTTCCAGAACCAAGCTGGAATGGCTACCCACTACATACTCACACACATTTTCCCCTGGTACTTGCACACAAAAAGAACTCCAGAATCCCAAATATCCTTTATATATGCATGTACATGATATAATCCCTCAGAGTGTGGCATCCTCCTTTGAGTACTGACTCATATCTGGCTCCCACTTGTTGAGAGATTGCTTATACACTGTTAATATTGCTCTGTGGTCTTGTCATATCTTTCCTCCTTACTTATTTATATACCAGGTTAATTTCCTTGTCCTGCAATAGAGGGGTGAACAAGGAGTGTCATTGATACTAGAGTATATACTCTAGCTTGCTTATGCTCTTGGATATGTGAGGTCTGATTTTACTAAAATAGAACATTCATTCATTCGTATGTAGTGTTTGGCCCATCTCAGCAGTCAGGTAGGTGCCTTGGTAATAGTTGAGAATGTAGTTGAACACTGAACACAGTCAATGATCTTTGTCTTCAGAAACTTCTGTTAAAGATGTTAAAGAATACAGATTATTATTATTATTTCTTCTTCCCTTTCTTCTTCTCTTCCTCCTTCTCCTACTTCCCCTCCTTCTTCTTTTCCTTTTCCTCCTCCTTTCTCTTCTTTTTGAGATGGATCTCACTTGTAACCCAGGATGGCCCAGATGTAATTCCCTTGTTGAGTTAGGTCTGGAATTGAATTCATAATAACCCTTCTACTTTAGCATAAGAATTTGTAGGGTTATAAGCATGAGACACTATGCCTGGTTAAGAAACAGAATCTGGCCAAATAATTATGGAAATAATCCCATGTTCTCAAATTGGACAGGCAACTTGATGTAGATGCAGAAGCATTAAAAGATAGTCTGAAATTAAGGCTGGTATATATTGTGTGACAGGGAATTTGGATATGGGTGTCCCTCTCATAAAACTCTGTAGAAATAGTTGTTCAGAACTCACCATTGATCACTATCAATGAACTTCTGAGAGAACATACAGCTCTGGCAGAGGGCTCTGTGCTGTGCTCTGCCTGGGTGTTTCTATTTGATGTGAGTCTGTGGGGTGTGAGTGCAGAGTTCTAGTCTCCTTCTTAGGAACTTTCTAATGGATATTTCAGCTAAAAGTAAATCCCCTTTGTGTCTTAATAATTGTCAACTTGCTAGAATCTAAAATCCTCAACAGACAAACCTTTGGCATGTCTCTAAGTGAATTTCTAGGTTGAGTTAATTACGATGGGAAGACCCATTCTGAATGTGAGTAGCACCATCCCATGGGCTGAGGTCAGGAACTGAATGAAAAGAAGACAGTGACTGGAGCACAAACATCCATCCATTTCTGCTTCCTGACTTCATGTACCACCTGTCTCATATACCTGCTGCCATGCCTTCCCCATCACTGTGCACTTCACCCTCAAACAGTGAGACAAAGTAAAGCCTCCCTTCTTTGAGCTGCTTCTGGCAGGCATTTGGTCACTTCATTGAGACAAATAACATTATACTATGTTTTCTCAAATTCTGAGTATATGTGGAGCTCCCATGTCTGTTTTAATACTCCCTACTTCCTTTTTTGCCTCCTCACCAAACCCTTCCCTGGCTACAATGCTTAAAGGGCTTGCCTTCTTGTAATTAGTTCCTACTATCACAAAGGTTACATCTACATTAACTAGACATGAAAGATAAGCCTGCCTGTGTGTTCAAAGTCAACACCAGAGTGGAGGCGGGGTATTGTAGCTGGCAATTTGGTGAGTCTCAAGTATCTAAAAATGACAGGAGGAATAAACCTTGTAAAGGTCGCTCCAATTAGCAGGCTTACTCATGCTAAGCTGAGACTCTGGAGTTTGTGTATGAATACTTGCATACTGGTGGAGTGAGGGTGGGAACCAATCGGCAGTGGTTTGAACATGTAACAAGGAGAATGGTACAAATTTCTGTTGTTTTCAGTGATGTTAAATAATTGCCCAACATCTACAGCATCTCAGAACCACAGGAAGTTAAACGTTGGGAAAGAGCAGCATATTGTCAGAGCTCAAGCAAGTCTGTGGTATAGTCTCTTCTAATCCACATTCAACACAAATAATAACACAAAAGAAGAGGCTTCAAGAACAAGATGCTCCCTGCATTCATATTTCCATGAATAGTGATAGAAAAGAACTCACTCAGCAAAATGCTTTTCAGTACAAACATGAATCCTGAGTTTGAGTCCCAGGACCCACTTAAAAAGCCAAGGTTGATCACATATGTGAGATCCCAGCTAAAGAGAGCCGGAGACTGGTGGATTCCTGAGGCTGATTCACAAAGCAGCTTACTTGAATTGCTGGATTTCGGGTAAAACTGAGAGACTCTGTCTCAAAAAATAAGATGGACAATATCCTGAGGAATGACAGCCAAGGTTGCCCTCCTGCCTCCACACACACATATGTACACTCATGCACATGCATATGTACATACAAACACACACACATTAGCATAGTTATTTCCCCAAACATAGTGAATTGGTAGTATGAAATCTCTAGATAATATTATCTTAAATTATGGGAACATGCTTTAGACATGGAAATAAAGTAGCAGAGGATGATTCTTTTCAACACAATTCATCCCTATACCATTCTCCCTCTTCCATAAATAACCATTCATTACTTTAATACAAATAGAGCTGATTTTAACGATGTGTGTGGCTGTCTATTTGTCATGTTTCCATATGTGAGTGGATGCACAGGTACATGTGTGTCCTGAAGGCCAGCTGCTCACACATGCTGTCTTCCCCAGTCATTCTCCACCTTGTTTTTTGAGACAGAGCCTCTCACTGAACCTGGAGGTCACCAGTTTGACTACCGTAGAATGCTTGCTTAGCTCGTGTGAGGCTCTTGGACCTATTCCCAGCACTGCCAGATGGAACTAAAGCTGCACACAAACCCTGCCTGCCCCTGAGCCCACACCCCAGTACTCCACACAGCTCTTTCCTTGTTTGATTAGATGTCTTTTACTTGAATGAATACTTGTATTTTCTGTTGCAGAAGAGAGATCTTGATGTCAAATGATACATTCTACTGATAGCAGGCGCTTTGCCGTGAGTCGTAACTTGAACAGTCCAGACTTTTAACAGTATTTGCTCTCAGTGATTGCGGATGAGCCACACATGAAGCTTACACAAGTAACCAGCATCCTTTGGTGTTGGCTACAAACAGTATTTACTCAAGATGAAGAATGGATTTGAAAACTGTCTACCTAAAACCCTTCAGACTGGGGAGGGATGAGAACCGGTTGGTAGAGATTTGCACAAGTGTAAGGGAAGAACACACATTACTGAGGTTGTATGTGCTAGTCAATAATTCCCCGGCATTTGCAGTGTGGCAGGATCACAGGAAGCCAAGTTTAAAGAGTGGCTCATTTTCACAGCTCGATCTAGATGCTGTGATGCACTTTCCTGAAATACACACTCAACACAATTAAATAATGACATGCCATCTAAGAGTTAGAATTCAGCCCTTCACCTCTTTCTCATCTTGAAAATTTCCCACATGGTTAGTGCCAGATATTGCTCTATTTGAAAAGCAAGAATGCCTCATAAAAGCACCACCGGTGCCAGCTGTCATCATTCACGTGGTGTTAAGTGCTCCTTCTGTAACCACTAGATAGCAAGAGTATTTTTGTTTAGCAAGGCAATCATAAAATTAGACAAGCAAGCCACAGCAGTGTAATCTATAAATAATACAGTGGAAGGAAGCATGCTTGCATGATATCCTTATTACAGTGTTGTGTTTTAAGAAAAAATGGGGCAGGTCTACCATGGAAGAGAAGTGTGGAGAGAAGTCAGTTCAAGAGACAGGAGAAACAGACACGCTGTCCGTGGGGATTGTTAAGGATACGAGTGCTCTCCCCGTAGTGAATGGGTAGAATGCCTGAGGAAGCCTTGCAGCTCCTCGAGGCATTGTTGGCAGATGTGATGTTGGCTCTGTTTGCCTGGTAGGAAGGGGAGAAGCTGTGCCACTGAAGGGTGCTGATAAGTTTGCATCCATGTCAGCCCCTGTCAGAAAGTGAAATTACAGAAAAATAAAGATTTCTCATGAACCCGGAAAGCAAGAATATAATCATACACAGTGTCAACTTTTACCTTTCCCCCAGCTTTATAAAAAGGGCCTGTCAGTGCCTTAAACATCACTCTGTTATTTATTTATTTATTTGTTTGTTTGTTAATTTTTTTATTGGCTATGTCAGACTTCACCATTTTCTGGTCTAAAAAGACGCTGCCAATTTCTGCCAAATGTGGTCTAGCATCTCTCTCTCTCTCTCTCTCTCTCTCTCTCTCTCTCTCTCTCTCTCTCTGTGTGTGTGTGTGTGTGTGTGTGTACACGTATATGTAGGCCCAATGTCAATGACAGGTTTCTTTCTCAGTTGCTCCTCTTATTCCTCTGTGACAAGGCCTCTTACTAAGATCACTTAGAGCTTTCTGGTTTGGCTACAGTGTCTGCCTAGCCAGCCCCAGGGATCCTCCTGTCTCTTCTTCAGTGCTAAGAATACAGATGCATGCCGCCATGGCCCACAGTTACGTGAGTTCTGTGGATCCAAACCCAGCTCCTCCTGGTTGCATGGCAAGCATGTAACTGACAGGTCCATATCCCTAGTCCCTAAAATGTCATTTAACAAGATGAAAAATAATGATTAAAGAATATAAGAGATGTGGGTTTTGCTTTTTTTTTTTTTTTTTTTTGGCTTTGAAGTTTTTCCTTATCTTCTTTCTGTATTTGAGTCTCAGTAGGGTCACTTAAATATAGTAAAGAAAAACAAATTCGATGCCAGAGCCTGCTCTCTACTAATTATCTGGCTCAAACCTTTGGAGCGCTATATTGGAGCATAAACACAAACTCTTCTCGTTTGACAAGGGAGCGAGCTGACACTGACAGGTGTTAAATGGCTTTCCCAAGTCACACTGAGAGCAAGCATTTTCATTAGACGTTTAACAGGCGCCCGAGAACCTTCGAAAATTTCAAAATGTTTCCCCTGGAAAGTTAAGCAACACACTGAGAGGGTCGTTGTGAATCCTCTGAGAGATACAGGATGTCATCTAAGCAAAGCTGCACTGTGCCTGGCACAGGGATGCTGCTGCCCATGGAAGGATGCATCACATGAAAAGGCTGATAAGCTGAGGCCTGAATAAAGAAAAGTGGATATCTGGATATAATTGGACATGAGGATCTAATCAAAGAACTTGCTCACAATGGGTGTTTGAAATAATGGCAGTCCATTCTCAGGTAAAAATATCAATAGGAAATAGTAGCAAAGGATCAGTTGTACACCTGTGTTCCTTACTCCTGGTGGTAAAGTGGATCAGAATATCTCCCCTGTTGTGATTTCAGTGCAAACTGTCCCCCACGGGCTCATATGTTTGAACACTGGGTCTTCACCTGTTTGGGAAAATTGTGTGATGTGTAGGAGGTAAAGACTAGGTGGAGGAAGTGGGTCACTGAGGGTGGGCCCTTGATGTTTGATAGCCAAGCCAAGTGTACTTCCTGTACACTTTCTGTTTCCTATGGTTGCAATGTGACCAGCGGGTCTCCTGTTTCTGCTGTCAGGTACTTCCTGCTGTGATGGATGGAATCCATCCCCTTGAACTGTAACCAACTAAACTTGTTACATTGCTGTGATCAGGTGTTTTCTCACAGCAACTTGGGAAGTAACTAATACAGAGCACATGTAATTGGTAGGGTTGCAATAAAATGTTTGCTTTAAAGAATCAAGTATTATGGGTATAGACTACACTACTCATTGGAATGTTTTATAACAAGGGAAGTGTTCCATGTTATGTTGAAATGGGTGCAGACATTAGTGATGATTATGAACTTAAACTATGATTATTGAAGCCAGAAACTGAATTTTTAAAATTGGTTTTTAATGAATTTAAATTCTGATTGACATCCAACTTAGAAACCCTGTAACTTTCCTTATTCTGAAGCCAGGAATAATTCAGAGCCTTTTCAATATTTTGCAAGTTCATAAAGACTAGAAAAACATAAAGATGAGGAAAACAAGCTGAGAATCCCGTATTCTACTCTAGTCTTGTGAGATTTGTGTGCACAGATCACCATCCTAGTGCCTGGTGATCCTGTAAATCCACTGAGGGTGAATTTAGGACTTAGGAGTTGTGAGTCTTCTTGGATGATGAGTTCCAAGATAAAGGCTATTTATATGGTTTCCATAAAAAGCTTGCTGACTTCAGATGGTGTGTGTGTGTGTGTGTGTGTGTGTGTGTGTGTGTAGTCCAGAGGTTGACATAACTCTTTCTGTATCACACTTACCTTAATTTTCAAGACAGGGTCTCTCACTGAATGTATAGTGATCTGAATTTTGTAGACTAGAAAGCCCCAGGGATTCACCTATCTCTGCCTTCTAGCTCTAGGATTATAAGTGACTGATGTCACACTTAGCTTATTTTTAGATGGACACTGGAGATCCTCTACCTTCTAGCTCTGGGATTCTAGGTGGCTAATGTGACACTCAGCTTATTTTTAGGAGGATATTGGAGATCCTCATGCTATATCATCTCCCAAGCCACTCACCTGGGTCTTTGTACAGGCATAAATGCAAATTTTTCATGCCAGATTTCAGGTAGTAACCTACCATATATTTTAATGCTACAATGAATTAATCTTAAAATTTGGTCCTGATTCTTTGGCTATTAGCTTCATATTCCAGAATGTTTAAAGATAATTAGGAAATCTTTTTAAGAGGTAGCATTTGGTACACCAGAATCATAGACATTCAGATTAAGTTAATCTGGAATGAAGCCTAGGTTTTCGTTGTGTTAAACACCCTAGGAGGGCTGTGGGCCTTTTAGAAACATGAAGTCAGCAGATTAAACACATTTTCAATTGGGCACATCATAACATTGGCTCAACCAAAATTTTTTTCTCTACAGGAGAGGAAGCCAGACATCCAGGTCTGCTTGATGTTGACCACAGTTTATAGATAATTGGTTTTTTTGTTCAAATAAGTTTGAGAAATGTCGAAGTAAGAAAGGCTAAATGAATTTCTTTGCTTTAGGATCTCTTTGTTTGTCTCTGTCTCTGTCTCTCTTCTCTCTCTCTCTCTCTCTCTCTCTCTGTGTGTGTGTGTGTGTGTGTGTGTGTGTGTGTGTGTGTGTGTGTGTGTTGTAAAGGTTTATTTTTCACATGCTTATATACTGTTAGAGGGGAAGTCATCAGAAGCAGTTTACAATTTGGCAAATACATCTGATTACAATAATGGTTAATATTGATTTTTTTTTAATATGGTAGCATCTAAATCATCTAGGAGACAAATATATGAGCATGTTTATGAAGGACTTTCTAGACTGAGTTAATTAAGGGAGGCCTGTCCGAGATATGTGCAGCACCTGTGCCTGGAGTGGGTCCTGGAGAGAATGAAACGGAGGAAGGATCTATCAGCAGCATCCTTCTCTCTGCCTTCTGACTATGGATGCTGTTATGACGGCCTGCCTCAACCTGTTGCTGCACCTCCCCTGCTATGATGGACTGTTCCCTCAAGCTGAGCCAAGACAAACACATCCTCCTTTAGCAGGATTTGTCAAGTGGTTTGTAACAGCCACAAGGGAAGTGACTAATACATGCATGAAGCATTTCTCTAGATGAAACTGTTTCTCGGCATGTTTCTCAAAAGGCTGCTCTGGGTGTCGTACATCATCATAAACAACAAGCATCCTTGGCTTTCACAGTGGGCACAAAGGCTGTACAGAAGGGAGATGGGGGCCTATAGACACTGGCATCCCCATTGCCCCTTCTGTGTAACAGAGGCTTCTGCTTTCTACTCTTTTCTCACACACGATTTTCCTCCCAGTGTTGCAGAACTTGTGCTTCTGAATTGTTCATTTGGAGACTCACAGTTGCCTACTTGACTTGTAAGATCTTTGGTCCCCAAGTGACTCAGTTCTGAGCCTCAGTTTTCTGTCATAGTGCTATTGTCTTAGGAGGTTGTTTATTGACCTGTTAGAATAATTTTTGTTACAGCCTTACTGCATCTACTTCACCGAGTGAGTGTGGGCTTGAACTCATGACAGACACAGTGGCTTTGTTGTACATATGAGAGAATGGGGCAAGAATAAAAGGAAGCTGAGTCTGTGTTCACTACCTCTAAAGACCCTGAGGTAACCGACACTCAGCTTTTTTTTTTTTTTTTTCTCATAATGGTGATGTAGAACTGGGTACAGAATCCAGCCAGTGTTTGGACTTCAGGGAAAAGGGTTTGGTGAGTAAGATAGGCAATGGGGGCATGTGCCACAGAGGAGACAGAAAGGGTGAGATACAAGTTAAGTTTCTTAGCCTCTGAAGGGAAAATTTTAAATCAAAATGAAAGGCAACTCCTGGCAGCTCACAATCATAACATGACATTCCATTGCAAATGAGTGAAAAACACAACTGATAAACAGTTAAGGACTGGCATTTCTGGTGTGGTCTATTAATGTTGATGCTAAAATGACAGAAGAATTTTCTTTGAAAGTAGGAAATTGTGCCTTCTTGTGTTGAAATAGGTGACTGTAGGATGTCTTTTAGAAGCATCTATAATTTGTGTGTGTGTGTGTGTGTGTGTGTGTGTGTGTGTGTGTGTGTGTGTGTGTATGGTGTATGTACATCATTTTCTCCTGCTGTAGAGAGTTGTTCACTTCATGTTTGAGTTCTGTAAGCCCATCTCTTACTTTTTCTAAAATGGTTTAAATTGGGGTTTTAAGAATTTCCTGCCAAGTTTTTTATTAACATGAGACTCATTGGGGCAAAATATTCAGACTTTTAAACACTGCAGTGTCTAAGCAAGTTTAAAAGCAAAAAATAAAATAACCATGTTAAGGAAGATCAATGTTGTTCTTCTCGTGTGTGTGTGTGTGTGTGTGTGTGTGTGTGTGTGTGTGTGTGTCATATTTATACAATGCCTGCCTAGCATGCGAAAGTCTGTCAAATCCTAAACCAGCCACCTTGTGTTTGCCATAATCTTCATGGATAACATCCACAGATTTTAGTTCAAATAATATTCAGAGTCCATTTTGGGGGCAGATAGCAAATTAGGAGCTGGTAGTGCTGTTAGCTGTCTCTCTCTGGAACCATTAACAGCAACTGTTACTGGAGTTATTAGAGTCAGAGCCCAAACTCTGATGACCAACTAGCAAGCTAGGTTTAGCCACTCATCCTCAGTAGGCCAATTAAACCAACAATTTATAATAAAAGCAGGAAAAGAAAACTTACTCAATTTGCCCACATTGGGAGGAAGAAGAGTGACCCTCCATTACCCAAGACTGTCTTTGGAATCCTTACATGAGGTTCAGGTTTAAATCAAAAGCAAGAAGTGTTCTTAGCTGACTAGTACTGCCAAGGTGTGGTTCTCTGGCATATCATAGCTCTGCTGCAGTCAAATCTTTCTACAGTAGACAAATTCCTCCTCTACTCACCACCTCAACCTTTCCTTCTCCCAGAAGGCAATTCTTATGGAAACTCCACTTTCTTTAGGTTCCTTGTTTTCAGATAGCCATACAGAGAATCACAATACCTGTAGAATATTTTCATTCCTGCCAGCACCGTGTTCTGTCTGTGTGGTTCAGGTCTCTGCCTTTCTTTCTCAACCCCTGAGGCCGATCTGCACTAAAGCAGAGGGGAGGGATCTGAGTTCTCTGCTCAGGTAGACAAGATGTAGATAGAAAGTAAATGAGCAAGACTGATGTGGGGCCTCTCTTAGCAGTCCATGTGGTTAGCAACAGAGAATAGAAATATGCCAAGGAGCTAACTAGGTTAGCCATGTGTGAAGCAGATCGCTCTCTTTTCTCCATAAGTTGTTAAAAGAAATAATTTTTTAAAGGAAAGAAAATAATTATAGTCCATGCCTGTGTTAGGAGATACTTAGAATTACAGATGCAGTAAATAATGTTGAATTCACACATTTTCACACTCTATAAGACTGTAATTCTCACAAGGATTTGGGTGTCACTTTTCTTTGAATTTTACAAATGATGACACTGACATTCAGAAAGGCTTAGATAATTTCCAATATTCATTGCACTGGGACTTGAACTGGTTGCTTCTCTGAGATCTGGGTTACAGGAAAGCCCTGTGTCACCACTGTGAATGATCCCAAGCTGTCCCTCCAGGGAACACACCAGGATGTCCCCAGCCAGCACCAGCCACATCACCACTGTATCACGTACTTTTCTCATCTTTGTGAGAAGATGCATATCAAAACCAGCTTAGGGAGGAAGCTTGTGATTTAAAGGCATATAGTCCATCCTGGTGGGAGACAGAATGTCGGCAAGATCAGGTGGCAACTGTTCACCTTGTAAACAGCCAGGAAGCAGAAAGTGAAAATGCAGGGAGGCTGGGCTAGAAACATTCAGCCTCATCCCTGGGACCCACTGCCTGCATGGAGACTCTACCTCCTAAGGGTTCCACAGCCTTTCTGAACATTCCCATCAGCTAGATGGTATTGTGTTCAAACACATTTACCCATGGAGAACATTGCACTTTGAATCCATAGTAGCCACACGGTTCCCATGCTCCACCACTGCACCCAGTGGTGTAGCCCCTTATCCTCAGGTTTCAAGCACCAGCTTAATTATTTATCATTTCACATGACCTTTGACATTAAATTAATAGAAAACCTAGAGTTGTTTAAGATTCCAAAAAAAAAAAAAATGAATTCGCCTCTGGTGTTCAATCTGTCCACCATTCCAGAGGATGATGTGGTAGTGACCACAGCTGTTGTAGCCATGAGGATGAGTTCAGAACACGCACACTTAGATTCCAAATTTTTGAGTTCTAGAAAAAAGAATCAGAGCAGGGTACTAGTGGGTAATTGTAGAAATAGAGACAGTTTCTTCAAAAAGAGGACTCCTTCAAATAAGGAATTGTGCAAGAATGTTGGGAAAGAAAGGATATTTGAAGCTCAATGGTCTAAACTAGGAGTACTCAGACTATTTTTGGCTCATTCTGTAGATCCCTCCTACCTCTTCCTGTGTTCATATGCTGATGTATTTCTTGTTCATGACTCTTTCCTTCTAGGTAGTCCTTGGTGGTGGTAGGTTTCCAATCTTTCTCTATCATTGTTTACTAACATACTAATATTTAAAAGTATTTTTTTGTTCATTGCATATGGCTCTGTGTATTGGTGTGTGTGTTTCTGTCTGTGTATTAGTGTGTGTGTGTCCATCTGTGTATTTGTGTGTGTGTCCATCTGTGTATTAGTGTGTGTGTCCATCTGTGTATTGGTGTGTGTGTGTCCATCTGTGTATTGGTGTGTGTGTTTCTGTCTGTGTATTAGTGTGTGTGTATCCATCTGTGTATTAGTGTGTGTGTCCATCTGTGTATTGGTGTGTGTGTGTCCATCTGTGTATTAGTGTGTGTGTTTCCGTCTGTGTATTGGTGTGTGTGTGTGTGTTTCTGTCTGTGTATTGGTGTGTGTGTGTCCATCTGTGTATTGGTGTGTGTGTGTCCATCTGTGTATTGGTGTGTGTGTGTGTCCATCTGTGTATTGGTGTGTGTGTGTCCATCTGTGTATTGGTGTGTATGTGTCCACTGCAGCTAGAGCTACAGGAGATGGTTGGCCTGGTGTGGGTGCTGGAATCTGAACTCAGTCCTCTGACAGAGCAGTACATGCTCTTAATGCTATAGCTTTCTCTCTAGCTCCTAATATGCTGATATTGATGCCTTTTTCTCTTTCCACATAGCCAGAAAAGCCAGCCAGGACAGTACTAGACACCACTAAAAAATAAAAACTTTTAAACTAACATACAAATAAATATAAAGTTAAAGGTATCTGCATAATAAAATCAACAAGGCACCTAATGAGTCTGGGTATACCCTGAATCTTCTAAGCTTCTTGCTTGAGTGGCCTTTGATATTTTTTATTATTACTACTTTTGAAGTATTAGGGGTTGAACCTAAAGCCCCACACATAAGAGCTAAGAGCTCTACCATGGAGCTATCTTGTTTCTCTATTTTTATTTTGAGACCATGTCTTACTACATTCCCTATGCAGTCCTTGAATGTGCAATCATTTTTACCTCAGCCTTCCGAGTAACTGAAATAGAGGCCTATATCAATGAGTCATTCAGATCTAAAAGGTTTTCATTAACTAAAACCACTTCATCCTGTCAAGGAACTATGTATAACAGATATGAGCAATGCCTGAAGATTAAATTAAACATTTCTAAACTTGGTTTATAAAATCGAGATCTCTGTGGGTGGGGTGAGACACAGATCGTTCACCTGCATTGTGTTTGACTGTCCTGTTTCAATTGCTGATTACTAAGTACATTGTGATTTCCACAGTTAAGTAGCTTTCTCCTGCTAGGAGTACCACCTGCCTTGCTTTCCAGCATATACTTTCCAGAGGACTGAGTTGGAAGCATCAGAGGCAGATCTGATTACATCTTTAAGTTAGACTCAGAACGGTGAGTGTTCCTTGTGCGTACATGACTTAGATTGTTGTCAGCCTTTCCATCCTGAATAACACGGCGTGGTCTGATTCCATGCTCACCCCTCCCCTTGTTCTTGCTTTATTCCTGTGCCGTGCAAAGGGCATGTGGCAGGACAGTGTTCTACGGCTAGGTTTACAGGGATGAGACTGGGGAATAGTTATGTGTTTACCTTGTCTAATTTTCCTGTGGAGTCCCAAGCAGAACTTGTGACTCATGATTTGTGAATGTGAAATTGTTCCACATTCAAAACATATGTGCCAGCAGGTCCCAGCAATCTCGAGTGAATAGAAAATTACTTGCAAGGCCTCCAGAGTTCCCCCAAACACAAAATGAACATATTGTATAAAACTGATACATCACACATCTAAAAATACAACATTTTAGTTGAAGTCTTATGAAATGACTAAAATATTACACAAGGACAGAAACAAGATAAAAGAGAATAAAAGGAAGTAATGACAATTTATATTTTCCCTGAATCAGGAACTGACCAGCTCTGAGGTCAGATGGAAATACAAGTGTAGAAAGCACCTTAGCTTGGGTTACATGCTGGAGCTATTGTCTTAGTTTTGTTCCCTTGTTACTGTGCTGAGACGCCCTGACAGAAGTAACTGAAAGGAGAAAAGGTTATTGTAACTCTAACTCACAGCTCCAGGTTCCAGCGCATTGTGGATCTGCAGTCCAGATAGCAGGAGGTTAAAGCAGCTAGATGCACCACACCCCTAGTCCAGAGCAGAGAGGACCACATTGACACGGTTCAGCTACCTTTCTCTACTCTTAGGTGACTTAGGGACCAAAGTGG
Organism: Peromyscus maniculatus bairdii; assembly: GCF_049852395.1. Taxonomy (NCBI): domain Eukaryota; kingdom Metazoa; phylum Chordata; class Mammalia; order Rodentia; family Cricetidae; genus Peromyscus; species Peromyscus maniculatus. The sequence continues at coordinate 16,509,076 of NC_134862.1, forward strand.
AGGCATGGTGTTAGCTGGTTTCAGCCTAGGCTTTCCTCCATCAATTAACATAATCAAGGTGATTCTGCACAGAGTAACCTGAAAAAGACAATTTTCCATTGAAACTCTTCTCTGGTGATGGTAGGTTGTATGGACAAATAAAGCTGACTGACTGTCCATGATCAGGCTCTTCATTGTAAGCACATTTTGTAAACTTAAACATTGTCTCAAACACTAAAATTTTGCCTTTCATGTTTGTTGATGCTCTGAAGTTTATAAAGGAAATAATTCTGGTAATTTGAAGAATTCTATTGTCCATGCATTCCCCACAAAACTTGTTTAAGTTAGGTGTCTCATTGCTGTGCCAAACACCTGAAAAAGCAACGTAAGGTAGAGAGGGTTGAGAGGTTGATAGGAAAACCCTCTGCTGACTAGGAAGTTGTGGTAGCAGGACAATGAGGCCACTGATGGCATTGGGTCTACTCAAGAAGCTGAGAGAGAAGAATGCTGGTACTCAGCTCACTTTGTCCTTTTTATTCAGCCTAGGACCCAAGTCCACAGAGAATGCCACCCATAGTAAGTGACAATATAGGAATTTTGAAGCTTTTGCAGGAAACTGGAGGAATCACCACTTGCTGTTCTTCCAGGGAACCTGAGTTCCATTCCCAACATCCACTTCAGAGGATTCACAAATGCTCTTAACTTCAGCTTCAGTGGATCCAAAACATCACCCCCCTCCTTCAGCACACACACCTCACTCGCATGCACGCATGCATGTGCATACACACACACACATACACACGCACACACACTCATACACACATACACATGAATGAAAAATAAATCTTCAGAAACTTCTGTATTTTTGATGTTTAGCATATTTTTTAGGGACATCTACCTCTTCTCTTTGTTTCCATTTTCAGTCTCAGAGGTTATAGGGTGGCCCTGGATGTGTTGGGAATTCAACCTGAGAATGATGAGTCACTAGAGTTGCCCAAGGAGATTAGGACCTGACTTGTACTCTAAATATAGTTTGGTTTATGCTGAGATTCCTAGAAATTGTGGTTTGTAGCTGGGGAGGAAGAAATGCCTCAACCAAATGTTGTTAATTGTGTTGAAGTGCTTGATCCTCAGCTAGGGGAGACTTCATCTAGACTCTGAAGTGTGGAGCCCCTTTCCCTGCCACATCCACAAGAACTGCCCTGACTTTCTATCCTATCTTAAAAAGACATCCTGTCTTGTTATCCGTTTTGAATACTGTTGAGAATCATGCTGACCCTGAATGCTCTCTGCTTTGAAGAAGTGGCCTTGACAATGTCCTGGACAGTGTAAGATTATCAACTTCAAGTACTCAGTGGGAGGGGGGTGCAGCTCAGTGGTTATCAGCTTCCGCTGAAGGGCGCACATCCTGCCTTCCTCCCAGTCTTCCCCTTCAGGTCTAGCACTCCCATCCCCAGTGCCATTCTAGCACCGCTGATGAACTTGCTGGCCCCTTTGACCACCACTGCAGGCCCATTACCCGAGGATTTCCCCAGCAACAATCCACAGTGGGACTCTCTGCTGTGAGTCAGACCCCGGGAAATTTAGGAGACTGACTTCTGACTAGTTCTCTTTTTATTCACTTAATTCCTTAATGTCTGCATCTGCTGTAATTACAACACATTTCAATTATAGTGAAGACCCAACCGTGGGGGTAAAATGGGATTATGATAATTGGTAGACTGGAGAGGCACAGAAATGGGTTTCAAAAGCTTTTTGAAAAAGCTATCTGACCAAAACAAGATCAATGCAGTTGGCTGCTAATTAAAGAGAACAGACAAAGGAAGGCAACCTAGCTGATTTTAATGTATGAGCATCATTAAACAGCTTACATTAATCAGCTTGTCTTTTGAAGACTATTGAAATGTTTTGTTTTTGGTCTCTAAGGAAAGCATATAGAAATTGAAACTGACCTTCAGCTACATGTAGAAAGAATATGAGTTCTTAAAAGGGGAGACATAAAGTACACATACATACAGAATAATCAGCTTAGAGAGATGCTCACTGGTTAAGAACACTTGCCGATCTTGTAGGAGACCTGAGTTTGGCTTCCAGCACCCATGCTGGACAGCTCATAACTACCTGTTACTATGGCACCAGAGGTTCCAATGCCCTCTTCTAGCCATCTCAGGCATCCACACTTACATGTGCATGCTCACAGACACACATGAATAAATCGTGTACAACATCAGTCATCTGAACTTTTGGAAATGGAGAGGCCTATCTACAGTGGCCATGCCCATCTAGACTCTTACGAGAACTGAACAAGCTGGAGGGCGGGGCAGTGTAACAGTAAGAAGGTATTTCCTTATGTTTCTTTAGAAATACAGTGAGTGTTCTTAATTGTGATTTACTCTTTAACAAATAGCTTTCTTTAGATGGGTTCAGATTGAGGGTTTTAGAGGAGTGGGCTACTATTAATATCACATCTGTATGAATTGCCACTCTTTAGGGCAGATACCCAGGCATACATTTAACAGCTGTGCTGATTTCTTTAGACAGGGAACATTTTATGTTAATGTTTACAAGTGACTTTTAAAATTTCCCCAGATCAATAGAGGACTATAGTGAATGGAGGTCATTAGGAGTGTATTACCAGATGGGCTTCATTCCAGAGGAGCACCGGCATTACCTATTCAATTTTACTTCGAGAGTCAGAGAAGGAAGCAGAGTGGACACAAATGCCTGCTCCACTCTAGGTGAAAATGAGGACTCACTAGGCCTTGGGGACTTGTATAAAGGGAGCCTCCACCGGACAGTCTATGGTTGCCATGGGAACTGAACCCTGGCAATCACCCCAGATTTTACCTGGCATGTCCACTGAAATGCTGGCTGTCATGCAGTTTCAATGCCCTCCTGTTCAGGCAATATGCCACCTCCCTGAATCTTTGGTCCAGTTGGTTCCATCTCCAGGCTGAGACCATTTCCTGCATGGATGTGTTTCTCTTTACTATTGTCTGATAACAAAATTAAAAAAAAAAAAAGCTATGTACAATGCTGGAAAGATTGCAGTGTGTAAAGCTCTTGCCACACAAGGATGAGGACCCCATGTAAATGCTAGCTGGGTATGACAGACGACACAGTACCAGCACGTAAGAAGCAGAGGCAGGGTATCCATGACAGAAGATGCCTAGCTAGACTATCCAAATCAGCCAGCTCTGGGCTCAACCAAGAGACCCTGACTCAGAAACAGAAGTTGTAATTGATGAGAGGAAACACCAGAGGACAACCTCTAGCCTTCACACGCATGCACACGTACACACTCCTGCACTCAAGCACACAGACCACACATGCACATACATCTACCCACACACATGCAAAAAGCCATATACACAAATACACACACCACATCCATATAAAGAGGGGCCCCCAGCTGGATCAGGCCCTCTGAATAGGTGTGACAGTTGATTGGCTTGATCAGTTTGGGAGGCAACTAGGCAGTGGGACCCAGCCCTGTGCTCATTGCATGAGTTGGCTGTTTGAAACCTGGAGCTTATGCAGGGACACTTGGCTCAGTCTGGGAGGAAGGGACTGGATCTGCATGGACTGATTCTACCAGGTTGATCGCAGTCCTTGGGGGAGGATTTGCCAAGGAGGAGGTGGGAATGGGGGGTGGGCTGTGGGTAAGGGGAGGGAGTGGGAGGGGGGAGAATAGGGGAACTTGTGGCTGATATGTAGAACTGAATGGTATTGTAAAATAAAATAAATAAAATTAAAAAAATAAAGATACGTATACACAAACAAAATGCAGTTGCACTGTGTAAAGATGTTTCAGCCAATGACTTTCTACATATACAAGGCTGGTCTGTCAGTATTCTATCACTTGTGACCTTGTAGTCATCTTGACTTATGGAAGTACATTCTACGATACTTATTCCTTGGTCCAAGGATGTACTCCCTTCAGAGTTCCTGTTGTGAGGCAAAACATGACTTCCAGACCAAACGTAAAATACCATGAGTGGTGCAGACTTTTTAAGGGTTAGGCTAGTCTTTAGGGCTGGGAAAATAGCACCGTGCTTGCCTAGCATGCTGAGGTCCTAGGTTCAATTATCAATAGCACAATAATATATCAAAACCCTGCTTCTGCTCTCACACTTAGCCACCATTAATACATAAAAATTTGGTTTCCATCAGCTCTTATTCTTTCTTTCTAAATAACAACAGGGATCACAATAGCACAACTACACATTTACTTTGCATGTTATAAGTGTAACACATACACGTGAGTGTGTGGACGCCTGTGTCTTTCTCTATTACTCTCTGCCTTATTGCTTTGAGACAGGGTCTCTGACTAAACCAGCAGCTGGATGTTTAGGCTAAGCTGTCAGGCTAAGCTGATATAAATCAACTTGTCTCTGCCCCCCCCACCCCAGCCCTGTGCCCCACCCTAGTGTTGGAGTTGCAGGCAAGCTCAGGCTTGCTTGTTTTTTTACACGGTTCTAGTGAACTCGGGCCTTTGCAAGTGGTCTTGCCTACTGAGCCATCTCCATTTAGGGTGTTTCACTGACTAGCACGATGCGCACTGAGCTATCTCCTCCGTCCCACACAGTGTGTTTCACTTACAGGCATGTGGTCCATGGGGAGATGCCCCCATCCTCACAGTCAGACAAAACTCTCCATTTTAGTTGCTTCAGCATTCCAGTGTGGGTGTCCTGCCATTTCTCCATCCAAAAATTGAAGATTATACCCCCATGTTAGCTTTTAGTTAGGTTTTTACATTTTCAAGTTGTTATCCTTGTTAATAATTGTGTAGATGGTTTTGTACATATACATAAATATCTCTGAACCATTATTTCAAGATGAGGACTTGGAGGACAAGGCAGGCACACCATCTATGCTATGGCAGCTCACCCAGATGTTAAAAGAAGCAGAGGTAGAGGAAGTGGGAAAAGACTTCAGGGATTCTGGATATACCAAGGAATTTCTCCTGAGATTTCACAGTTTAGATGAGAGGTGTACCCCAAATGGCTGTTGTATTGGTGAGTTAATCTTCTGTGAGAGGCCTTAGGAGATAAAGTTTAGCTGGAGGATAAGAGATCACTAGAGGTGTGTCCTTGCAATTGGCTCTTGTCTCCACCTGCCACTCTTCTTGGCCGCCCTGATATGAGCTTCTCTGCTCACCCTCTCACCATGATGGACAGAAACAGAAACAAATATACATTTTCCTCCTTTAACTGCTTATCTGGAGTATTTTGTCACAGTGAGAAGAGCTAACACTTGGGTCCTGGGTAATGGTTGTGCAGAAACAGTGTGAAGGGCAGAGTTATTCCTGGTCGTTAAGGTGAGAACAAGATTCAGGACCAGAAACAGAAGCCAGCATGGGTGCTATTGTGGAAGGTCTAGAGGCATAAAGGTCTGGGGGCTTTTATGTGCAGAACACGTGGTTAGTAAGCTTCCTTTCTCATTTTAAAAGGGATATTAAGACCAGTGCTGTAGTACATGCTTTTAGTCCCAGCAGAAGGGAGGCAGAGGCAGATGGGTTTCTGTAAGCTCAAATTTAACTCTGTCTATATAGCAAGTTCCAGGTCAGTCAGAGCTCCATAGTGAGACTGGGTTCAATTTGATGTGGTATGTATTTTTCTGTGTCCCAGAATTACATGGATCTATGCAGAAGGTCATGATAGCAGAGAAAGAGAGAAAAGAAAATGGTGGATTAATATGAAATCTAAAAGAAGACTCTTTAGTAGTTACTCAAAAAGAATGAATGAATGAATCTTTGTGATTAGTATATAAGCCCTAAAACAAGAGAATAGTCATTACAAATTACAGATCAAGAAGATGTGAACACCATGGGTTACAGAAGATCAGCTAATGCAAGGGGGAGGAGAGAGAGAGAGGGGGAGAGAGAGAGAGAGAGAGAGAGAGAGAGAGAGAGAGAGAGAGAGAGAGAGAGAGAGAGAGAGAGAGAGCGAGATCAGTCTAGGGAAAAACAGAGAATTATTTCCTTTAGCCACAGTTGGCTGAGGGATTGGTTTATATCCCTAGTGACCAGAAGTGTTTACAAGATGACTTGATATCTGAAAATAAAATAGAGACAGTCTTCTTTATAGAAAAAAAGGAGATGTTGAGGGCTGACTCAGTTGGAAATGTGCTTGCCTTGTAAGTACAGAGCCCTGAATTTAATACCCAGAATCCATGTGCAAACCAACAGGTTAGATGCCTTGTACTTGTGATCCTAGCTCTGGGGAGACAGCTAGACTGATCACTGAGACTCACTGGCTGGCCAGCCCAGCTGTTTGTCAAGCTCCAGGCCAGGGAGAAAATTTTAAAAAATTAAAGTAAATAACTATAAACTATCAACAAGTAAACCAAAACAAGCATGATGGATGGCATCTGTGATTCTTTTCAATCCTTCACACACATTCACACATGTGCACACACACCTCCCCCATACTCACCTATGTGCACAAACACCCACCAACATACAAAGTTAAGTTGAATTTCTTAAAAGCAAGGAATTCAAAACCCCATTTTTAAAAGATTCAAATTGTGTACATATAAACACACAGATGAATATATTCCTAAGTCTAATAGGTTCCCTTAATCAGGTCTAAAGGAATTTTAAAAGGTTTAATATCTAACTCACTTTAAGTACATACCTCTGGATATTTCAAAAACACATTTAAACTATGTTCTGTTTATTTTCTGAATACATTAATTTATTATATTAATGTTACATTATATATATATGTAAATAAAACTTAAAATCCAGAAAATAATTATTTAACTTCAGTGAATATCATTCTGTCTTAGGAAGATTATAGTTTAAGATCTAAGTCAATTTTTTCATACATATTAAATTGAAAATTAGAAGAATCAAAATAAGGGCATATTGTCATAAATTATAATTGGAAAATGATTATATAAATGTTTTTAAAGTGTGATTACTATCTTGATATAAGAGAAAGGTCATATTTCTTATTTTAGAAATGTGGCATGTCTAGGAAGAAAATATGTCAAATTCCTTGTTACACATGAAATATAAAATATGAAAATTGAAAAAATTAGTGATGGTTATTAAGTTATTAATTTGGTAGCAGTTTAAGATGCTAATTAAGGCTCCTCCTGACATTAACAGCTGATGTTGAGTCATAATTCTATAAATTTATGCTTGTTTTTAAAATTCAGTAATTCTAATTGATTTCCATAGTGATGCAGATTATATCACAAGAAACTCCTGGCCTAGAGAGACTCACTTGGGACTTTATTTCTTTCAGTACCATACTTTTCTTCACCCCCAAATATTGATACTTTGTCTGATTACTTGAACTTTGATACTAAGTTTAGAAATTTCCTGAATGAAACAGTTGCATGCAGGAGGAACATGTTTAACATGTTGAGTGATGGAATCTTGGGCATCTGCTACTTATGTTGGATCATCAGTCAAGGCCTCACACTGTCCATAGTGGGTCACTTAAAAGACCTCCAGAGAGCACAGAGACATGCTGAACAGATCTTGATCTGCTTAGAGGACATTGGGAGCTAGTAGCCTATCTTTTAGTAGAACTCCAGTAGTTTTCTTTATTGCTGAATATAAAGAACTCTCATGTGGCTCTTAACCTACCCATAACAACATTGTGTATAGTTTCAACACTGATAACTTTGGGTTTAACAGCTTCTTTACATGACCTGCAATCACTTGTACAGTTCTTCAGAAAGTACACAGTCTAATTGGTATTGTTTTTAAATATTAGTGTTAAGGACAGTGAATAAACTACAGTAACTCAGATAAAACACGTAGAAGAAGTCTGCCACCTGCAAAGTAGAAAGTTGAGGAATATGGAAGGGGTTGCCTTTTGGTCACTGTAGCTTAAGGATTTCACAAATTGGTAATGAAGAACAAGTGAAAATATAATTGTAATCTTCCTTTCCCATTTAAGGGAATCTATAGAATTAACTGTGTGTATTAACATTTTTATATAATATGTAAGTGTATATAGTTTATTATATATACATATAGAATTTTATTAGTTCCCATTAAGCCATTTCTATATTGTTAAAGACTCCTTTGTACCAATATTTATTTTGGGTGTGTGTGTTCATGTACATGTGTGCATATATGTATGTGTACTGTGTGTACATGTGTGTGTGTGTGTGAGTGTGTGTATGTATGTGTGTATTCATCTGTGTGAGGAGGCCAGAGAGCAAACATTGAGTGCCATTTCATTTTTTTTTTTTTTGAGATAGTGCCTGTAATTGGGACCTGGGGCTGGAAGAATAAGCAAGGATGGCTGTCCTGCAATCCTCAGTGATATGCCTGCCTCTACCTTCCCATGACTGAGATTACCAGTGTGTGCCAAGATGCCCATAATATTTTACTGTTTAGGTAGGTTTGGAGGGTTACTGAGTTCATGTCCTGAGGTTTACATGACAGTTTCCTGTTGTGGAATATTAGCTTAAGGTATGTTACATTTGTTTATGCTTTTGAACATTTGTTTGATGATACAAAGACATATTTCATTCTTTTGTATTGCATTTGTTTAACTCTGTAAAGCTGTGTTACTTTGCCTAAAATACATGATTGGTCTAATAAAGAGCTAGACATCCAATTCCAGGCAGGAGGACCTGAGTTAGATCCCCTTGCAAGCATGAGGACATGAGTTTGATCATAAATTAAGCCAGAGGTGATGGTACACACTTACAATCCCAGCATTTGGGAGGTGGAGAAAGGTAGATATCTGGAACTACAGGCTAGACAACCTGGCCATTTGATGAGTTCTAAGCCAATGAAAGACCTTGTCTCAAAATCAAAACAACACAACAACAACAAAATAGAAAAACAAAACCCCAAACCGTTTAACCAACCAAAGTAATGAACAAAAATGAACAAACCACACACACACACACACACACACATACACACACTCACACATACACGCACACACATACACAATGGGGGGCAGAGGGAGAAAAAATAGAGAAACAAAAGCAGATGAACAGCACCTATGGAACATCAGCAGTCAAGGTTATCATTTGATTTGCTCTCTACATGCCTGAGTTCACATTCACATGCACCCATTCATATGTATTTTCACAGAAAGAAAAAAGAAGAGGGAGAGGGGGGGGAGGAGAGAGGACAGGGGAAGAGAGAAAAGAAAGAACAAAAAAGGAAATAAAAGGAAGAGCAGGAACTGGAGAGATTGCTCAGCAGTTAAGAGTTCATATTGCTTTTTCCAGCAGTATGAAACAGCACACAACTCCCTGAAACTAAGATGCCAAGGGATGCAACACCCTATTCTTGCTTCCTTCACAGGCTACTACACTCATGTACACTTACCCAATCTCTCTCTCTCAACACACACACACACACACACACACACACACACACACACACACACACACATACACATTCACAATGAAAGGTAAAAATAAGCCATAAAGTAGCAAATTATTAAACCCACAAAAAAAGTTTTAGAAGACAAAACTGGGACAGTGAAAGAGGGTTGGAAGTACTCAGTGGCAACACGTTAGAATTTGAAATAGCATGATGGTAGAGTCCTCATGGAGAAGGTGACATATGGGCAGACATGAGAAGATCAGGAGTGGGCCCAAGTATCTAGAAGAGTTTCCTGTGCAGGAGCCATAGTGTCAAGTCTGACAACGGAGCATCCCTAATATGCTTTAGGGAAACCAGGATGACAACAGGGTCGGAGAACACATAGAAAAGAGAGAACAGACGAGGTGTGTTTAAAGAGTTAAGTGGGTGCAGTGTAGGTCAGTAGAAACCGGTTGACTTTTTCAGCTTATTCTAGCAGAAGAAAACAGATTCACTGAAGACAATAGGAATGCATTGTTTTTCAAGTCAGTGAAGCATCTTCTCTGCTTTTGAGTGGTGAGTGAGCAGAGAAGTCAAGGGTGTAAGCTGTCTGATAACCGCAGCTGTTCCTCTGAGAGATCCTGGTGAATCACTCAGCATAGCATCAGGGAAGCCAGGGAAAGTGGTCAGATCCAGGCAGACTCCAGAGATATAGGCAGCAGGATTTGTTCACATCACCAAAGATTTGAGGTAAGGATGCTGCAACTCTCAAAAAGTGTTGTGATTAGTTTTCTTTTGTTGTGGAAAAACACAGTAACAGAAGGCAACCTGGGGAGGAAAGGGTTTTGTTTGCTTGTTTGTTTGTTTACAGGTCACAGTTTATCATTGAAGGAAGCCAAGGCAGAAACTCAAGCAGGGCAGGAACGGGGAGGCAGGAATGGTAGAAAAAGCAGAGACCACAGTGGAATGTCACTTATTGACTTGCTTTCCATGGATTTCTATACCTGTTTTTTCTTTTTGTTATCCAGGACCACTTTCCTAGATGTAAAACAACCAAAGTGTACTGATCCCTTCCACATCAATCATTTACCAAGAAAATACCCTACTGACTTACTTACAAGACAATCAGATTGGGGCATTTTCTCAATTGAAGTTCCCTCTTCCCAAATGACCCTAGCTTGTACTAAGTTGATAGGAAACTGGTGAGTATTACAGGTGACAGGGAAAATTCTGGAGGGACCCCAGAAGCAGAGGCCAGCAACAGATGTGTAAGTCAGGGGTAGATGCACAAAGGTTGAAGGGTCTTCTGTGGTGTGTCCATTAGGAAGCTGAACTATCAGTCTACAGTTCAAGGGGAAACACAGCAATAAGACATAAGCTTGAACTTTGCTGATATGTAGTGTCACCCATGAGTTTTGATCTATTACATGGCAATATGGTTATTAAAAGAAAGCACAAAATTATATTTCTTCTGTAAACCTTGCCAAATTACAAATAAACTAGCAAGCTGCATTTTCCTGAACTGTCTTAAATCCTTTTGTATTCATAATACTTTCACCCAGACTAACCTTCTGCTTGGCCCTGTCAAAGACAAGCTGCTGCATATGGAGAGCTCCCCTGATCTTTCCCTGATCCCTATGCTGCTGATAGGCCAGTGAGTACCAGGAGGCTGCTATTCTCTACCTCCCTAGACATAACCTTATAGACACGTGTGGCTGTGTCTTGCTTTTGGGACTCAATGTCAGGTCCTCATCCCTGCACAGCTAGAGACAGAGCCATCTCCCTGGCCCCAGAAAAAAAAAATTGAATTGGGAGTATGATTTTCTTTTTTGGGTTACTGTATCTTTCTTTTTATCATTTTTGATTTTTCTTCCCCTTCCATATGTAAGGTTTTCTTTTAATTCTCCACATCATCTCCTTAACCTCTTATGCACTCTGATCTTACAAAGAGACAAGACATTTCACAGTATATCTGCCATGCCCTTCAAGTCAGACACCCACTGTTAGCTTGTCTGGGCTCTTGGAAAGTCAAGAAAGTTGATATAATTATAATGAAACAATGCACTGAGAAACCACATCTGTCCAGAATTTTTACAACAGTGTGTGTGTGTGTGTGTGTGTGTGTGTGTGTGTGTGTGTGTGTGTGTGTTGGGGAAGGGGCAGTTTTGCCTGATGTGTCTGGGTTCACTTTTTGCAGGTGAGTGCGCATGTGGAGGTCAGAGGTTGGCATAGGCTATCTGCCATCATTGACTTCTACCTTGTATCCAGAGGCAGAGCTTGCCACTCAACACCACCATGAATGGACTTTATTTTCTAGCTAGTCAGCTTGCCCTGGGGATCCCCTGTTTGTACCTCCTGGGTGTAAAGATCACAGGTGGGCTGTCTTGTCTGGACTGTCACATGGGTGCCAGGGACTCGAACTCTGATCTGATACTTCTTTTGCCAGTACTTTACTCACTGAACTGCCTCCTCAGCTCCCCATCATGACAATTTTTACTAATAGCCTCATGCCTGAGACTACCAGTATCCACACATGCTCTTTATTCCCTTTTTTAGCTCTAGGACATTCTCTTTATGTGTTCAGTTCTAAAACAATCCGTTTGTGCCAAGAAGAGGGAAGAAAGGAAGCAAAACAACAGGTAAAATGAACTGATGAAAGAATTGCAAATCTGCCGGGCAGTGGTGGCGCACGCCTCTAATCCCAGCACTCGGGAGGCAGAGGCAGGCGGATCTTTGTGAGTTCGAGGCCAGCCTGGGCTACCAAGTGAGTTCCAGGAAAGGCGCAAAGCTACACAGAGAAACCCTGTCTCGAAAAACCAAAAAAAAAAAAAAAAAAAAATTGCAAATCTTCTGAAACAGCCTTCTTAAATGAGCTAATTGGGCTTAGAAATCTGATATCAAGTGTCTGTGTTGAGATGACCTTTTCTAATCTTTGTGCACTGGTCCCCAATGCACCTTGCTCTAAGGCAACTCTGCATGTTCTCACTCATTTTGTTCCTTATTCTCGGAATATTAGATTTTTCTATTTCCCAAATATGTTTTTTCCCTTCCAGAAATACATCATTGACTCTTTCAGGGACCACAGAAAAATGACTTTGTAGCCTTTAATGCAAGGTCTGTGGGAAGCTTATTAAAGATGTGCTGAAAGAGGCCAGTATTTCTGACAACTTGCCCCTAGCCCTCTTCCTCCATATCCAACTTGGACTTGAGAATATAGCACTGAAAATGTAATGTGTATACTGTAGGAAAAATACGGCCTTGTTTTTTTTTTATAATGATAGAAATCTATAGTTTATGTGTGTGTACCTACTTGTATGTTTTTTGTGTTGATCTTGTACAGATGCACTTGTGCGTACCTGTGCATGTGGAGGCCCGCAGACACCCTTGGGTGTTCTTCCTTAGGCAAACTCACCTTGCTATTGAAACAGGATATCTCACCAGTCTAAACTCACCAAACAGGCTAGACTAGACAGCCAGTGAGTACACGGGATTTGACTGCCTGTGCCTCCAAGGCAGTGGCATTACAAGCATCCACCGTCACATATATGGATACTGGCTTATTGAGCTCAGGTCCGCATGTTTGTAAGGCAAAGACTTTACTGATTAAGCGATTTATTTCTTCTATAACCTTGGAGAGTTTCCTAGAGAAAGTTAAGATCCTGTTAGTTCAAAGTAACAGAATCTCAACTCCAACCAATCTGAGTGAAATGAATATTTTCCTGGAGAACTCTTGATATATCTCACAAAATGCAACATACTTTACAGCAGTTCTCAGAAGGTATGGGAGTGAAAGCAGGTCCTGGGGACAAGAGAAACCAAATGAGCAAATGTCATCAGGACTCCCTCCATCTCTTGTTGTGCTGTGTACTGCAGGTCACCAGATCTTTATCCATGTATCTTTTACATTCTTTATATGCATGAAGTTATGATCATAACAGATGTTGGGATCTTGTGTTCCATAGTATAAACCACCAAAATCAGGTTATTTGCAATTTTTTTGGCATCATAACTAAAAGAGCCGGGTGGTGCATGCTTTTATTCCCCACACTCAGGAGGCAGAGCCAGGCAGATCTCTGTGTGTTGGAAGCCAGCCTGGGCTACAGAGCAAGCTCCAGGACAGGCAACAAAACTACACAGGGAAAGCATGTCTCAAAAACCAAAAATCAATCAATCAATCAATAAATAAAAGAAATCATAGAAAAGATATTGCTTATCTTTCTGTTGTTAAAGCAATAAATGCATTGTTGAGGCAGCAGAAAAGTCATGTGGTAAAGGTGCTTGCTGTCAAGGCTGACATCTTGAGTTCAATTCTAGAGACCCACATGGTGGAAGGAGAGAACTGACTCCCTCAAGTTGTCCTCTGACCTCTATACATCCTCCATGGCATGTGCCCCTTGCCACCACATTTACACACACTAAATAAGTAAATAAATAAACAAATGTAAAAAGAATTTTTAAAACTAAAACCTTTGTTGGCTGCCTGGAACTGGGCCTCTTTGAATCTGCATGGGGGCAGGTAAGATAGAGTGAGCAGGCATGAACTACGCAGCCACATGGAAGCCTTGGGAAGGTGAGCTCAGGGTAAGAGATGTTCAGAAGTTGGGTTGGAGAGTTGCCTCAGCAGTTCAAATACTTGCTGTTCTTGCAGAGGACATTGGTTCAGTTCCCAACATTCACATGGTGGCACACAACCATCTGTAACTTCACTTACATGGTATCCAATACCCTTTTCAGGCCTCGTTCAGCATCAGGAACACATGCATGTAGTACACATTCAAACATGTAGAAAAGCACTCCTACCATAACATGAGAAAAAATAAAAATAAACAAAAAGGAGATGCTCGGAAGCAAGGTAATGGCAGGATATAAAAGATGAGAGGAGTGCCGGCCAAGGGTGTTCAAAACAGTGCTGTCCCCACACTTTTTAAGAGGGGTGAGTGGGGGTGCGTGGGAGGTTGGGAGGTGATGTGTCTTACTCAGATTTTTTTGTAAGGACACTATATTGGTTTGTCTTAACTAGTAAATGTCTTCCGGTTGACTTTGGCACTTTCTGAAAAGGTAGAATTTTCTTGCATGTTAATTAGGGGAGGCATTAATCTTTAAACTATGTTCTGTGTCTGTAGGTTGAGGTAGCTTCCTGGCTATCCCCAGAAAGAAGCACAGACAGTCATCCCGAGGACTGTTACATTTTTTTCCCTTTCCTTTCCGCCATACTATCACATGTAAAGGAATAAGCCTTCCACACTGTGTGCCGCAATAAACAAAGCATTCTACAGAGTGCTTCACTTCTGTTTAACTCTCTGCAATAGTGCTGAAGCTCTAACTAAAGGCAAAATTCAGCTCTGAGATCCCCACTTCCCAGAAATGCAGGCGGATCCTTATGGCTATGGTATCATTTAATTCTGACAGTTACAAGATTTTAGCAGATCTGTTTCCCACTGCAGCTCTCAAAGTTTTTGCTTGCCTCTGTGTTTATCTTGTTTATTACGCATTATCTCCCATTAGGTGTTTGCCAAACTACTGTGAACATGGAGGACACTGTGCCCAATCCTGGACTACCTTCGACTGCAACTGTAGTGAAACTGGTTACACAGGCGCCACCTGTCATGACTGTGAGTACACACCGTACACCCACAGTGTGTGGGCACAGCTCAAGGAATGAAGTGTGGGGACCCCAACCATTCAACACAGTGCGGACACTGCTTATTGCTCTAGCATGAACTTTCCAATAGGATGTTATATCCAAATACTAAAGCAGGCCAGGAAAATGCAAGGACATAAGACATGTCTCTGTGGAGTTTATGTGATTAGGACAAACAGTGAATTTGGATATACGATAAAGTAGAAGAGAGAATGGTGATATAAGTACATAAGGAGCTGTGGAACAAATGGCGTTGTCTTGGTGGCTTAAGTTGAACTGTTGCAACATGTTACTAACATGTATCACTGGTGCAAATAACAAGTGGCAAGTACTAGGTCTTAGTTACTTTCCTGTTGCTATGATGAAAACACTCTGACCAAAGCAACTTGAGAGAGAAAGGGCTAATTTGGGTTTATAGCTCCAGAAGGATACAGTCCATTAGGAAGGAGGAAGACTTGGCAGCACCTGGGGAAAGCATGGTAGAAAGAATAGAAATCCTGAAAGGTCACTTTGTATCCACACTCAGGAAGCAGAGAGTGAACAGGAAATGGGGTAAAGCTATACAGCTTCAAGTTCCACCCCCAGAGACCCATTTCCTCCAGTGAGGTTCTACCTCCTAAAGGTTCTGCAATCTTCCCAAACAGCCCCCAAAGTCAGGGAACAACTGTTCAAATGTGAACCTATGGGGGACACTTCACATTCAAACTACAACATGGGTAGACCACAAGTCCCTCAGACATCAGCCTGCTTTTTTCCTCATTGTCCTCGTTATGGTAGAAGTCACCTCATCTGAATGTTGCCATGGCTAAGGAAGGAATCCCACGGTGAGGAAACAAAACTGTGTTGTGATTCAAAGGCTTCCATTGAAAAAGTGGTTGAAGGTTACTTCTCACATTCCATTGGCCACATACCCTCTTGTCACCCCCAACAGGAGGCAAAATGCATTCAGACCACATGAAGTGACACTATAGAACCAGAGTATTGGTGATAAGTCTTGATGACTACCTGTCTATCCTGGGCATTTGGAAAGCTTCAGTCTGAAGGTCTGTGCTGATCTTGTCCCAGTTATAGAAGGAAAACAGAAAAGAAAAGGATTCTTAGAGTAAAGGAGCAAGTTGGATCCCCAGGTGAAATGGTGCCGTGTGGAGAATCTCTGCAGAATCCCAGGGGCTGGCAGAGGACCCTGGTGAAAAGAGTAATGAGGCAGGAGAAGGGGGCTGGACTCAGACATGAAAAGGGGCTATATCCATTTTCCTGCAGTTGGTGTAATTTCATCCTTGTTCAGGACAAAAAATAATTTTACCATGTGTATCAACTACATTTTCATTATCAGTTCCGCTGTTGGCAGACACCTAGGATGGTGCTATGATTTTTGCTACTGTGAAAAGTACTACAAACAATACTGATGTACACATGTTTGTGGAAAACTGACCTGGGGTTCTTTGGGTAAATACCTATGTGTGGTGTAGCTGAGTTACCTGGTTGGTATAGTATTCAGTTTTCAAGGCATTTTGTCTCACTTGCAGGTCCTAGGTTGCATTAGATGCATCAAGTCATACATACAGGTGACATGAACGCAGCAGTGAAGCATTCTGGGAGAAAGGGAGTCTAATGACAGGAGGGGTGATGAGAGCCATTAGGTTTGGAACCGAAGAATCAAAGATGCATAGCATGGTCCACGAGCTGTGGTTTCTTTCTGTGATATTGTATGTGTGTGTGTACATGTATGTGTGTGCAAATGTGCTCGCTTGTACTGGTGTATGTGGAGGCCAGGGGCTGTCAATTTCTTCCTCCTTAGTTTTTTTTTTTTTTTTTTTTTTTTCTGAGATGGGGCCTCTCATACAACCTGGAGCTCACTGTTTTGGCTGCAATGGCTGGTTAGCAAGTCCCCAGGATCTGCTAACCTGGCTCTGGGATTGTAGTCACACAGCACTCTTGCTTAGCTTGGCCATTAATTCTCAGGACCAGATTAGGGTCTCATGCTTGCACACAGCAAGCACTTCTGACTGAGCTTTCTTCCAACCCCAGGAGATTATTATTTGCTCAGAAATGGTGCTGGGTCAAAGGGCATGTGCGAAAGATTTGACATCATACTTCCGACTATCCAAAAGTCTTAGCATAATGTATACTTCACAGATCTTTTCTGTGGCTTTATTTTCCCCTCTCTGTCAGATTACTTAACAGATCAAACTATTTATCATGTCTTCTGCCAAGCATTTGGGTATTGAAATGGAGATTATCATTTGCACTCTTGGGGAGTCTCAGACATTTTTTTTTCCTATAACTGGTGTGACAGTAGAACAAGTGTTCCATAAAGTTGTCCTTTATCACTCAGCGCATGCACCTTCAAGCACTTCTGGCTTCAGTAGTCATGTGTTTAATGATTGCTACATACTGAGCTGGCTTGCTAAGTGACAGGGCAGTTGCATGGCAGCCTCTGTCTGCCTCCTATTGAGTGGCCGTCCTTGATCTGTTTAACTTCTGTCTGGTGACATTCGCAGGGGCACATTCAGGGTCTCTCTGCCATGTATCGGACTCATCTAATCTCTTTACACTGTAGATTGCTGACATCCTAACGAAGCCTTTCAGGTCATTTTTCAGCTCTACAAAAGGATGTCAGCATTCTTCTCTCAAGTCTGATGGAATGCTGCTCGCTTTGGGCTGTCGATAGGCAGATATCGACTGGGAGCACATCCAGCTGTCTGGCTCTCAGACATAATGGTCATCACAGAGCAGGGAGGCTTTGCTAGTTCCTCTATAGGTAAACAGTCCTCTTAGTCACATTTGGATGATTGTACATGGTGAGAAAATTCTGACAATAAAAAGATCTACTTCAAAGTATCTTTTATATCTTTATCTCAGGTTTAACTTATATATTGACTTTATTATATGAGTTCTTATGAAGACTGGCATTAATTACTCTCAATGCTAATAGCAGATGGTTCACAACTTAAAGAGGACAAGAAAAAAAGAAGAAGAGAATGAAGGAGCAAAATGAGCAGAAGGGGGAACGTGGGCACATGTAGAAAACTTAACACTGTTGATGTCCAGAGTCTACCCCAATCATATTTTGAGACAGAGACTCTCACTGAACCTCAGGTTCACTAATTTCTCCTAGACTAGGAAGCCAGTAAGCTCCTGGGATCCTGCTGTCTTCTTCCTCCCCAGCCCTGGTGTTAGCTGCCCACACCCCACATCTATTTTTTATAGAGTGCTGGAGATTGAATTCAGGTCCTCATGTCTGTAGAGCAAGCTCTTTTGTAATGAAACAACCCATCTCCCTCCAGAACTGATCTATTCCCCAACATAAAGTAGATATCTGATCTTTGACAGGTGCTGAAAAACATGAGTGAGCTTGTGATACTGCACACACTATGATGCTCTTTTACTACTCTGGGAATGCTGTTCCTGGGAAAGGGAGGGCATTTCAGAACAATGGAGACTGCAAAAGAGACTTGAAAGATGAAAAGGAGCCGAATAAAAAGAGGGAGTCAGCAGGATGACTTTACATACTGGTAAAGGCTCTTGCTTGGTCAAGCATGATGACTGAATTTGACCCCCAGGACCCACATGGGGAAAGGAGATAACTGATTTCTGTAAATTGTTTTCTGACCTCTGACTCTCTTAATTACACACACACACACACACACACACACACATGCAAGATAAGTAAATAAATAAATACATGTAATAAAATTATTTTCAAAGAACAAACTTCTGGCAGAAGAACTGCTGCAAGCCTCAGGAAAATGTAAAGGAATTCAGCTACTATCATAAAAGCTACTACTTGGAAAAGTCAAGGACTTATCCAAAGGTCAAGCTATGGCTTAAGAAGTCTTGGTGATATTTTAGCTTTTGTGTGTGTGTGTGTATATAGTTTCTACAATGATTTTCTTGTAATACTATGTGTGCTTCCAAGAATTTCTAACAGTGTATTTATCTAAAATATCTCTTAAGTATCCAAGGCCAAACAAAACAACACCTGTCTCCTAGTCAAGAGAATAGCTTTATTTCTTGAGCAATTTAGGGTGAGACAGCCTTACTAAGAGACTCCTAATTTCTTACCTAACCACTTCTAGGAATATAGATTGAGCACATAAAGCACTCATTTGGGTTGTAAAAGAAAGCCTGAGGCCACTGCCTGAGGAAAATTCTTATCTACCTTTATGACCCCTTAAGAATTCAAGCCTGGTGACCTTGCTCTGCCTGAGGATGCTATGGCTTGGGTTTATAACTGAGTACCTCAGAGACAGGGGTGTAAGGAGAATGAAGAGAGGATAGTGAAGACTTTGACTGGAGAGGATTTTTGACTATAGAACTGGAGGTCAGGATGGAAGATGAGGAAGAGCCAAATGGGAAAGTACTACATGGGTAAGGATGAGATGAGAGGGACCTAGATGAGACAGAACTAAGATGAGAGAATTAAGATAGAACTTAGAGGGGACAGCAGATGAAGGGAGACACAAATCAGGCAAGAAAGGAACTAGGCTTGAGTACAGCACTGTAGCTGTGTAGATAGGATTTTATCCCAGAGGAATAAAGTAGATGGTCAAAGAGCAGGGTGTACTTAGATTCATTTCCTGGCAAAAATAGTTCTTGCCTTTCATTTGTCTTCTGAGCCCCTAGGGAGTATATTTTTTAGTCTGGTCTGCTGTGGATATCGTTCTATATTAATAAAACACTGATGGCCAGTGACCAGGCAGGAAGTAGGTGGCCAGGCCGGAAGTAGGTGGGACAAGGAGAGAGGAGAATTCGGGGAGGCGGAAGGCTGAGGGGAGAGACACTGCAGCCACCGCCATGACCAGCAGCATGTGAAGATGCCGGGAAGCCACCAGCCACGTGGCAAGGTATAGATTTATAGAAATGGGTTAATTTAAGATAAAAGAACAGTTAGCAAGAAGCCTGCCACGGCCATACAGTTTATAAGTGATATAAGCGTCTGAGTGATTATTTTATAAGTGGATTGTGGGACTGCGGGGCTTGGGGAACCTGGAGAGAAGCCCTCCAGCAACACTGGTCTTTTAATAATATACAAAAACGAACAATCATGCAAAGGTTGAATAGCTTGGAGTTTGGTCTTCATACAGCAAGGCTCCCAGGCATCTAGCCTACCAGGACTCCAATAGGATGTGGTCAATAAGTAACTGCTGGAAGTGTAGGCAGAGTGAGCAGGGGCTAAACTGATTAGGAACACCCTGCTGGGCAGGGCAACTTTAATGCAATCATAGGTTGTTTTCACTTTAATGCTGGGAACAAACTTGCTGGTATTTTTGATGTTGTTGCTTGTTTTATTATCAATTTCTTTTGGAAAACACAGATCTGACGGTATGGTCAAAAGTCTTTTAGTTGGAGACTGTGTGAACCTCAGGTGCTGGGTGCTGTTTGCAACTGCATAAGCAGCAAATGGTGGGAGTCAGAGCATGCACGGAAGAAAAGATCCCATGGGAAAGGTGCATCTAGCACTGGACCTCACTCATCTACACACAAATTTCAGGTAACACTCGGGAGGGTTGCTTTCCATTTCCTCAACTTCGGAGAATTCTTAGATAAAGAAGGTAGTGACTGAATCTTCAGTTTTGGCTTAATGTGGGAGCCTTGTCTCAAATTCAGGTCTCCCAGCTCACAAGATACATACATAACATGCTTTATCTTCTGTATCTGTGATATATGACTAGTAATAGGATCTTGTGGTGGAATAAATGGAATGCCTAACAAGTGCAAAGTCATGTTAACTGCTTGAGTGAATAGGACATATGTAGAAAAGAGATGAAGTTCAGGAGATGCCATTACTGATTCATTCTGACATAGCCTTTGCCAAGAGAAGTAACCATTGTAGCTGAAAAAACTTCAGGGAGATTCAAAGGGAAGTTTGTAATTAAAAAGTTTATGGGTGCTGACACCCCTCGAGTAGGTTAAATCAATAAAGTGTTAGAGGTCAAAGCATAGATTCTGAGAGTTAAATACTTTTTTTATATATGTTCTTTTTGGGGGAGTGGATGTATGTGCATGCAATGGAGGGAAGAAGTCAACTTCCTGTGTCACCCTCAGAATTGGTCCACCTAGTTTTGTAAGGCTGGTCTCTTACTGGACTGGAATTAAAGTATGCTGAAGTGTCTGGCCAGTTACCTCAGGGCTGTATCTGTTTCATCCTCCCCAGGGTTGGAGTTACAAGTATACACCATCATAGCCCCCTTTTTCAAATATGAGTTCTAGGCAAGGGCAAGGCAAGTACATTATCAGCTGAACCACTACCTCAGCCTTGGCAAGAGAAAAATTCCCAGGGATAGAAGAGATCCATTTAGACCAGAGACATAGCTTCACAGATAAAATGCTAGCCACACAAGACTGCTCACCCAAATCCAAGTCCTGACAGGCCATGAGAAATTCTGAATGTGGAGGGAGATAGCTAACATGCTAGCACCCCTGTGGCAAAATTAGCAGAAGACAGAGGAATCTTCCAGCTTCTGACCTGGGAATAAATATGCAGCCTGCAAGAGGCTGTGCAAAGGCAGAAATCTCAGCCTCATCAAGGTCAAAGGTGAGAACTGATTCCCCAAAGTGTTACCTACCTCCACAAGTGAGCAGTGAGATGTGAGCATCTGAACGTCGATGGTGCGGCTCTCCCCCATCTCTGCCAGATGAATATTTTTTAAAAGAACAGATATATGTGACACACAGCAGAGCGGTGGTGATACAATACTAAAAAGTAAGTTAAGGACGCGATGCAAGATATTGTCCCCAGAAGAAATAAATTTGGAGGTCCTGTTCACAGAGGTTGTAAGTCATACGTCATACGTCTTACCATAACAGATATCAGTTATCAGGCTGGGTGGATGTTGAAAAGTTTAGAGAAGATCCCAATGAGCCAAAGAAGAATGTAGAGGGGAAGTGAGTTTGTTTCTGCAGCTAGGGAGACACAGCTGGTGTAAGGATGACTGTAAGGATGTAAATAGACGAGTGCAGCCATTCCTGTTATCATCAGAATGCAAATCATTCAGAGTCTTCCCCTGACATGAGAAGTGAGGTAAACATTGACTTTAGTCTCTGCCCCTAGGAACAACAAAAGGTAGTTCCTTTCCTTCTCATTCATGAGAAAAGGTCAATAAAATGTTAACAAGTGCTTTGCAAGGCTGCTGGTGGGGGAGTGCACAAGAATGTCTGCCTGCAAGGAGCTTGTTACTCCACAAAGAGAGGTCAGAATGTGTTCAACTGGATACAAAAGAGCTCTTAGGGAACCTGGGTCTAAGGTCTGGGCATGGGTACCAAGGTCATGTGAAGTCATTGACTAGGGAGAGCGCAGAGCTGGGAAAATCTGAGTTAAGACTGAGACACAGGGTGTGTGGTTGACTCTCCAAAGCACTAACCTAAGGGAAAGGAGTAGACATTTACTGAGCACACTTTAATGTCACCTGGGTTTTGGTTTTGGTTTTTTTTAGCATAGTATTTCCCCCATATTCATAAGATAAATTCTAAGACCTCTCCTAGGTCCCTGTAACCAAACTATGTATATAAGAGGCTTTTTCCCATACATGTGTACCTGTTACCAGAGCTGTTAGTGTTAAAGTCTGAGGCCTGGGAGCCCTCTGATGAGCCCGAGTATGCCACCCATTTTCAACAGGCCAGTTCAGGAGACAAATAATTGAAGCAGAGAAGGGAGACTTACTCCATGTTGAGAATAGGAACAAATGTGGTGGTATTATGTTCCCCGAAATATTGTGCATGATAATAAACTATTTGGGGTCAGAGACAGAACAGCCACAATATTAAACATAGAGGATTGGCAGTAGTAGTACATGTTGTGCCCAGATCATAACCCCCAGAGAGACCACCAAGGACGAGCATACCAGAATGCAAAAGCAAAGTTTACTTCTGCTGCAAGTCACGACAGGGAACTCATCTCAAGCCATCTCAAGTGAGGCAGGGAAGAGTTACTCTTTCTCGGGGAAGTTAGTTTTTATAGGCAAAACCCATAAAATTTCTTAGAGGGGAGGGGGTTAGTATGGGTCCATCCTTGATTGGTCCAGTTTTTCCCAGGCCTGGACTTTATCTTATTCTAGCTTATCTGTTTGCCCTGTCAGGAGTTTTACAACTCACCTCCGGGGTCTGGTCATGTTATCTCTGGAGAGGGGCATCTCATGGTTAATTGTTTACCATCAGACATCCTGACTTTGTTCTTTTGAGTTCCTGGGGCTGGTGCCATCATTTCTGGGGACTTGAAACTGGCCTGGGTCTATCTATATTGAGATATCTTTGTCTAAGGCCCCTTTTTTGAGACAATAGAGTGAGGGTCTTGTTGTGCCTAGTTCACATGCCCAAAGCCACCACTAGAGACTTTAGGTACAGAATGCAAGAGTAAGGTGTATTGTAAGTTTACAAGCCTCCAGGGAGGCTCTTCCAAACCTCTCACTCACAGCAGGGAGGTTGGAAGGCGTGCTCCCCTTTCTTTGTGAGGATAGTTCTTAAAGGCACAGACCATATAATTTATTTTAACCCGCCTCCCTTTTTTAGTCTTTTGGTCGAATATCCTGACTCTGTGTTTTCCAAAGTCCCTGTAGCAGATACAGCCACCTGGGGAAAAGGGGTCTAAGTTCTTATCTACATTGAGGAATCCTGGTTTAAGCCTCTCTTTGTCTGTAGGGGATAGAGTGGGGGGTTTTACTGAGGTCTCACAGCACACACCTTTAATTCTAGCATTCCAGAGGTAGAAATCCCTCTGGATCTCTGTGAGTTCAAGGCCACATTGGGAACAGCCACGCATGGCTACACATGCCTTTAATCCCAGGGAGTGATGGCAAAAAGCAGAAAGGTATATAAGTTGTGAAGACCAGAAACTAGCAACATTTGGCTGGTTAAGCTTTTAGGCTTTTGAGCAGTACAATTCAGCTGAGATTCATTCTTGATGAGGACTCCGAGGCTTCCAGTCTGAGGAATTGGTGAGGTGAGGTAGCTGTGGCTTGTTCTGCTTCTCTGATCTTCCAGCATTCACCCCAATAACTGGTCTCAGGTTTGATTTTATTAATAAGTACCTTTAAGATTCATGCTACAAACAAGGAGGCTCAGTGCCCCCTGAAACACTTTTTCAAGGTCCTGACATGAGGTGCAGGTTTGAGTAGAGAACGGAAAGTATGCAAAGCTGAGCTGTCCTGGTCAAGGTGTGGCTCTCACCCTTACCCCTCCCTCAGTCTCTCCTGCAGAGAGGTTTGATGAATTGTCAGAACAGTGTGACTTCTCTGTCCTGGAGACACGGACTTGTGCAAGCCTTCGGCCCTTTCCATCTTACAACATGAAATTCCTGTAGAAATCTCGGTTTCTTGGGGACCGTTCTCTCTGTTGGTCGGATAGGAAAAGGAGGGGCATGAAGGTCCCTGTGAAATATCGTCATTCCTGCTAGGAGGGAATGATACCTGTAAAGTCAAATTTACAAAATAGGCTCAGGAAGGGACTATGACAATTAGGGGGAAAGGTAAAATAATTATGACAATGCACTGTAATACATTTATTTAAAACATATGAACTGATTATTTCTTGAATTTTTCATGTAACTTTTTAAAGACTGTTATTAAGCATGAGCAACAGAAATCTCAGAGAGCAAAAATCCAGTTAAGGGGACAACTCATTTCCTGAGACTCCTAAAATCCTGCAACTTTACATCTGAGCAGGTTAAACTATGGAGCCTCTCCCTAGCCTGCAACTTCACATATGCACATATCTTGTCCAGAAACACTACTTCTTTGTCCATGAAAACTGTACATGACCCGGTCAGACCTGTTTGGAGCTCTGACTTCCTCGGCTCCTCTTACGCATTTTTCTACCATGGTAGACAATAAATAAACATAAATGTTGTTTACATGGGAAAATGTTTAAAGCTGCAAAACTAAAGGAAGCAGAATTTAAATTCAGTGCCAAGTGAATTAAAAGAATTTTTCTCATTAAAACATTTCTACAAAGAAGGAAGAATGATGCTAATTATTATATGGATCACAGCAAGATTTATCAACAACATCTATGCCATGTTTCCTATTAAAGACTGGAAGCAGCAAGGCAGGGTATTCACCTGGGATGGACTCTCTCCCTTTTGAAGACATCACACTCATTTTCTGGTTTCCCACATCATCTCCTGCATGTTAATTTGTTCCTTTTGCTCTTTCCTTCCTCTTTCTCTGTACATCTCCCTCCTCCTCCTCCCCCATCTTATGTTTTATTTTGTTGAAGTAACAAGAAAGTTAGCTTCAAATGAATGCATTGAATTAGCATCCGAGAAATGTAATCATAAATGTTGGCTCATAGAAGCAAGAAAGCACTCTAAATTTAGAGATGAGAATTAACTGAAAGCAAGTCATTTGTTGATGTCACATCATTTGGAGTACATTGATGTTTACTGTGAACATTGAGCAAGGACTGTGAGTATTTGTTCTTCTCATATATTTCCATCAATAGAAGACTACTTGTCAGAGAAAGGCAAATTTTCTGGGTGCCCCATAACTGAAAACTAATCTAGGCTAGTGGAAAAGTTCCATAGGTTTGAATCCCCAGAATTCACATAAAACCAGATGAAAGATAAGATGCAGAGGCAGGAACCTTCTGTAAGCTCACAGGCCAATTCACCTACTGTACACAGCAGAAAAACAACAAAGATATGCTGTCTTAAACAAGATGGAAGGTGAAGGATGAAAATGGAGGTTGTTGTATAATCTATTCATGTGTGCCATGATGTCCACACATACATTACATATAGATACACAGACACACAAGCACAAAGACACACACACCATTGGTATATTCTCATATACATATTCTCCTTTAAAGACATAAAAAGAAGTGATCTGGAAGATATATTCATATTGAACATAATATATGAGGTTTATCATCCCTTTGGACTCAGACAGATGAAGGCTGGAGGTGTTATTTTTCATTCAATAATCTCTTAACTTCACCTAGTTTCCATTCCTTCCCTCTAACACAATCCTCTACACAGACTCTTTGGAGAAGTAGAAATAGAAATGCACAGAAACAAGTGGCACAATAGCTAGTATCTGATATTTCCATGTTAAATTCCATTGATTATGTATTGTAGACTCAAGTTCATCAAACTTCATGAATATTTTCTATGGAATAGACAACTAATGATTGACATATTTCCAGATGACTACATTCTATGGGTATTAGAGCATTAATGATTGACACATTCCCAGAAGACCACACCCTCTGGCTATTGGAGAAGCTTTCATAAATTTTCCAGTGCAGATGAGGGTTTGGCATAGTGTGGTCATCAGTGGGAGAACCCCAGGCACATCTCAGATCATTGCTGCCACATATGATCTCAGGGAAATCGCTGACTTCTTGTACCCTATGATTCCTCATGAATATACATTAGGCTATCAATTGGTTTTACTAAGAAAGACTCTTAACTCTCACTGGAAATATGACATAATGACTCACTGTTCTATGTCACATTCACACTGTCCACTTTTCTTTCTTTTTTATTCTCCCTGTGAGCGAATGTCTGACATCTGTACATATGTGTGTGGGTGCATACTCAAGAGAAAGGTTTCTGATGTTTTGCTCCATCACTTTCCACATTATCCACAAAGACAAGGTCTCTCATTGGACTTGGATCTAACCTGGTAATCACCATGCCTCAGAGATCCTCTTGTCTCTGCTCTAGTGATGAAGGTGTAGGTACATGCGTGCTATGCCTGGCTTTTTATTTGGGTGCTGGAGATTTAAATGCAAGTCCTTATGTTTCACAAGAAGCACTTTTATTCAGTGAGCCATTTCTCCAGCCCTCACTTTCCAATTCTTATATAAAACATTTTCTGATGTCCTTGCCCAGAGTAATAGCTACATAACTCTCATAGCCCATTCCTTGTCTATGGTTCAGAAAACAGTGGGGATTCTCTGGCAGTATTCTCTCTGGTATCCCTTAGAAACAAACAGACCAAAACAAAATGCTTGCTTTTCTTTCTTTCTTTTCTTTTCTTTCTTTTTCTTTTTTCCTTTTTTTCCCTTTTCTTTTTTGGTTTTTCAAGACAGGGTTTGTCTGTGTAGCTTTTGGAGCCTGTCCTGGAACTTGCTCTGTAGACCAGGCTGGCCTAGAACTCACAGAGATCCTCCCACCTCTGCCTCCCAAGTGCTGGGATTAAAGGTATGCACCACCACCGCCCGGTAAAAGGCTTGTTGTTCTAAGAGTTACAGATATCTGTGGAGACAGTCCACAGATATGAATCATGGGGATTTTCAACCAGAGAAGGGAAAATCAAAGCGTACTAAGCAGTAAAAAGATGTGTTCTTACTGATCAATATTTTATCAGTTTCATTTTAAACTGACTGACTTCTGTGATTAAATTGTCAATCAAGTACATAAATGCCAGCTTGTTCACTTTGAATGATGTGACATTATCTTGATTGTAGTTCAGAGAAAAGATGCAGAAAGTATTTCTCCACATGTTGGAGTTCTCTAACACATCATCTCTGTGACCTGTGTCAAGTTATTCTACTAATTGGAGCCTTGCTGGTGCCTCATTCAAGGGAGAAGTAATAGAATCTGCCCCTATTGCTGTTGAGATAAATTCATGAGTCAGTGGGCGTGAAATCTCCCTGACAAGTCAGATCATAGCCCTTCCTGTGGTTTCTGCTGCATTTACATCATTTTTGTCCACACTGCCACCTTGAGAATGAGTGTTCTTTTTCATACAAAGGCAAAGGATGAAAACAGTTCAGACTGGAGAGCCAAGGGCATTCAATTACAAAACCAAGTAGGACAAAAGCCTGAATAGTGTAGCCCCTTCCAAGAAGAGGGTGGCTACATCATGATCTAGATAAGATCCATTGTTTATGGTAAATTAACAGTGTGTGTTGTGTGTGTTTGTGTGTCTGTGTGTCAATGCACACCTAGGCATGTGTAGGTATGTTTGTGCCCAAGGGTTTGGGGGTATCTGTGCTCTCTCTCTCTCTCTCTCTCTCTCTCTCTCTCTCTCTCTCTCTCTCTCTGTGTGTGTGTGTGTCTGTGTCTGTGTGTGTGTGTCTGTGTGAGAGTGTGAGTTTTAGAGCATGAGTTTGGGTGTCTTCACCTCTCCATCTTCTTTTTTGAGACAGAGTCTCTCATTGACCCTAGAGTTCACTCTTTTGTATAGACTAGATGGCCCACAAGTCCATAGGATCTGTCTGTCTCCACATCCTTATGGCTTGTGTTATAGGCACACATAACTAAGGATAGCTATGCCCAGGTTTAGTTGGTTCTGGGAATCTCAACCAAGGTCCTTGTGCTTGCACAACAATTATTTTGCTGTATTCTAGCCCTCAAGGTAAATTTTAAGTTAAATTTCTGTGATTTCCTTAAAGTTGTTTTGATTATACCACTGTCTTGTTTTAAATTGTTCAGAGAGTCTTCATTAACTGAAATTTTTATGTGCGTATGTATGTGCACATGTGTATGTAGGTGAGAACATCTATTTGGAGGCTGGGGACTTCAGGTTCCATTCCTTAGGAGCCATCTACCTTCTTTGTGACAGGAAATTGTCAACAGAGTGGTCTGGCTGGCCAGGGACTGGGAGGGGTCCACATGTCTCTGCCTCCCCAGGGCTAGGGTTATAGTGGCCTCTACCAGCACAACTCCTTTTGTGGGGGCCCTGTGAATCAAACCCAGGCCACCATGCTCTTAGAGGATGCACTCCACTAAATGAACCAGCTCCCCACTCCGTCCTTATTATCTTTACACATAGAGCTCTGCTGTTGGGCTCTGTGAGTGAGGCCTTCAGGCCCCGGCCTCTGAATCCTTTTCAGAGCAGCTCTGATCCACTGGTCTTTACTCAATCATATCAAGGCCTTCTCCCCCTTCCTGTATCTTAGTGTTGTTTCCACTTGGCCACTTCTTTCTTCGTCTTATTTTGTCTTTCTCTATTTTATTCAGCACTCTCCTCACTGTATATGCACATGTGGTTACAATAATTAAATTGTCTTTCTCTTGCTCTTTGAGGTCAGGAATGTTGGCTTGCACTGTGTATGTTTTCTAAAACCACCACCAGGTTTAGAAATTTGTGCAAAAAAAAAAAAAAAAAAAAAGAAAGAAAGAAAGAAAAAGAAAAAGAACATTTCAAGAATAGAGTTGCAAGGTTTATCTTATTGACACTTCCTCCTACAAGCTCTACCCTGATGGAGGTAAAGACAGTATCATGTGACCCAGAGCATATGCTAAGCTTCCTTTAACCACCATGTAGAAAAATTTTCCAATATTAATTGGTTGAAAGGATCGAGTCTGTAGCTTTTCATTCAGTGTGTATCTCTTAAATCTCTCCACATTAAGCCCCATGAATTCTCAAAGGATCCCGTAAACCATCCTCAATTGATATAGTTGTAGGAATGTTCAATTTTAAGATGCTAGGATAAATAGAACATGTGGAGAAGTAAATATATGTGCAGAACACAAAAGAGAAGTAAAACCTTCCACTGTCATAGGAGAACATGAAACTGAGTGTATTAGTCTGTCAGCTGAGTGCTTGTCAAAGTCAATTTGCAGCAGCTGAGATTTCCTGCTGGCAGCTAATGCAATGATGGAGACCCTGGCAATCATCCCCTTGCTCCTACCTCCCCGATGCCACTGTCATCGTGGCTGGAAGAGGAAACAAGTGTTTTCTCTCTGCTAGCAGTTGAATTCTTTGCTGCCTGTTGTTTAAATGGGACACCAGTGGAAACACAGCTGTGTAATGTATGCAGATGAGGGACGGCTAAGCTCAGGAGCTATCAGAGGAAAGGTCCATAGTCCCCAATGTCCACTTCATAGGTACTTTCTGCTTAATGATATCATTAAGGGATGCTCAAAAGATGGAGAACAAGTTGGCTGGGGAAATGGCTCCAAGGGGAAGAGTGCTTACCACACCACTATTAGGAACTGCAACTCTCAAATGAAAAGCCGATGCTGCCACATACACCTGTAACCCCAGTGCTGGCCAAGGCAGGAGGAGGGGTTTCAGAGACAAAGGATCCTTGCTGAGTCTTGCTCACCAGCTAGCCCAGACAGAAAACTGCAAGCTCCCAGGTCAAAAAGACTTTGAAGAAAATGAGACTGAGATGTGGAGTGACAGGGAGACAATGTCCTCCTCTGGCCTCTGCACACATATGTGCAAATATGTGTACCCACAGGCACACACACACACACATACACACACACACACACGACATAGATTTCTTTCCTTTTAGTTTTTTATTTAAAATGTGGCATGAAAAATGAAGTGTGCTTGGAAATCAAGGTAGACAGTTCTAGTTCTCTAGCAACAACCTAATTGAATGACAGGATATTATTCTACATTGAGATTGAATGACAGGATATTATTCTACATTGAGCCTGGGCTACCTCTCTTCTCTAAATATTATGGTAGCAACAACAGCTGTAATATTTTGTAAGAAGATAGCAGATCACACACATAAGATGGTGAACATAGTGTCTAAGAAGCAGATGAACAATTTTTGTTTTTATGTTTAAAAGTTTGTTTATTATGTGTTTTTAGGTTTGCTTTTAAGTTAATTTGTATGTTATTTGCATGTGTCTGTGTGTGGATATGTGCATGTGACTGCAGGTGCCATCAGAAACCAAGAGAGGGCATTAGGATCCATGGACTGGAGTAATAGGTGGTTGTGAGTTGCCTAGAGTCCATAGTGGGAACCAAACGGGTCTTCTGTAAGAGCCACAAGTGCTCTTAAAGGCTGAGCCATTGTTCCAGCATTTTCATTTAGTTTTGGTTTCTTTTCTGTGACCCTGGGGTTTGAAGTTGGACCTGGTACATGCTAAGTAAACGCTATACCACTGAGCCATATCTCCACCCCAGAGTTTACACAATCCCTCTCCTCAGCCCCTACTTTCTTCCATTTTGCTCTGCTGTGGATTAGAATGAAATTCTGACTTCTGTGTCTGAAGGGACATCTGGGTTTGTGTTCCCTTGTATCTTTCTTGAAGCTGTATCCACAAAAGTGCCTGCGTTGTACCAGCTGCAACTTCTATGCTTCTCCGCTGAGATATCGAGGAGTTGTTGCTCTTGGGATGTGAAATCTGTCTATCTCTTGCTTTCTCTAATTACAGTTGGGTCTCCAACAATTCTATTACAGAGAACCCGCCATTGAAACCCTCCTCACAGAATTGCCATGAGTCATCAAAAGGAGAAGACTATCATTTTTAAACACTAGTTGGAGATTTATTTTATTTTTCAATCATCTGTCTGTGAATGTGTCCATACATGTAATGAAGGTACCTGCAGAGGCCAGAGGATGTGTTGGATTTCTGGGAGTTGGAGTTAGAGGCAGTTGTGAGCAAACCAACATGAGTGATGGCAAGTGAATTCTGGTCCTCTGTAAGAAAAGGACACACTCTTAGTCCTTGTACCATCTCTCCAGTTCTCACTGTTTCCCACCACCCTCACACCTCTGTCTCTCGCAGACGGTTTGCGCTGGTGGAATGGTTAGTTCCAAAACTTGTTGGACTTTGAAAGTGCTTAAGAAATATTTATCAGAATGAGGAATTTCTGTTATTTTTAGTAATCAGCATAGAGTCTGATTTTTTAAATCATAATGTGATAATCACTCTAGCTGACTTCCAAATCAGTCATCATAGTTGATCCAACACTTTACCTTGTCTATGGTTACATTAGAATTCCACTGCCATTTATTTCCACTCAGCACATTTCCCATAAATCTTTTCTCTTTTAAACTCACTCACCTGTGCAACACACATTTATATTAGTCATGTAAAGGTGTCTATGCTGGGCCCCACATTAGACTAAGCATTGTGTATGACATTCAAGCAATTCAAGATTTGATTTCTGAAGTCAAAGACTTCAAAATAGAAAGACTGTGGAGCAGAGAGCTTTAATACACATGGAAGAGAATGTAAGGTTATATACAAACAAATCAACCTCAGTTAAACACATGGCCTATGCTGGGCAGCAGTGGTGCACGCCTTTAATCCCAGCACTCGGGAGGCAGAGTCAGGCAGATCTCTGTGAGTTTGAGGCCAACCTGGTCTACAGAAGGAGATCCAGGACCAAAACTACACAGAGAAACCCTGTCTCGAAAGAACTAAAACTAAATAAATAAATAAATAAAATCTGGCCTATATTCAATAAGGAAGAACTAAACAGGAAGGAAGTACACATGAGTTTTGAAGTTGAGCTGCACTCTCCAGCACAGGCATGATCTGCACAGTCACAGAAGATGAGGAAGGGTCAGGAACTCAGAGGATATGAACTTGGATGGAGTGGGTAGAAAAGGAGAGGACTGGCCTGAATCATCTGGAGTTATTAATAGAGATTATGAAAATTGACAGACACCATTGATACCAGTCAGGCAGTAGGGAGAAGAACAGCTAACAGAAAGGCGTATTTAAAATAGACTTGTTTATGTGGTTGCAGGACTGTATTAGGCAAGTCTGAAATCTTAAGGGCATGTAGTTAGGAAAGGAGGCTGGATGTGGAGGATAGGAGCCTGAGCTATTTTCCACCAGTTCAATGTGATTATGAGTGTGTGTGTGTGTGTGTGTGTGTGTGTGTGTGTGTGTGTGTGTCCATGTGGGTTTGTGTGATTGTGTGTGTGCAAGAGTGAATTAGGTGTATGTGCATATGTATATGAGTGTGTGTTCTGTGTGTTCATGTGTGTAGGTACATGTGGATATTCCTGTGTAATGTGTGTACATGCATGTGTGTGCCTGTGCCTTCATGCATATGTCTGCACATTCAGGTGTCTGTGTGTATATGTGCATATGAGTGCATGTGTGCATGTGTACGTGGTTTATGTGAGAATGTGTGTGAGTGAATATGTGTCAGTGTGCATGATGCCTGCATATGTGTGTACATGTGTGCCTGTGTGTACATATGCTGTGGATATTGCTCTCTATAAATAAAACACTGATGGCCAGTGACCAGACAGGAAGTATAGGCAGGACAAGGAGAGAGGAGAATTGGGGAAACAGGAAGAAGGAGGGGGAGAGACACTGCAGCCACCGCCAGGACAAGCAACATGTAAAGACGCCGGTAAGCCACCAGCCTCGTGGCAAGGTATAGATTTATAGAAATGGGTTAATTTAAGATATAAGAACAGTTAGCAAGAAGCCTGCCACGGCCATAAAGTTTATAAGTAATATAAGCGTCTGAGTGATTATTTTATACATGGATTGTGGGACTGCGGGGCTTGGTGGAACCTGGAGAGAAGCCCTCCAGCAACATACATATGTGCACGTATGTATAAATATGTGTACATGCATGTGTGTGCATGTGTGTGTTTACATCTGTGTGTGTGTGTGTGTGTGTGTGTGTGTGTGTGTGTGTGTCTGTGTGTACCATTGACTACATGATGAGTTTGATGCAGCCTTGGCATGTGAGACCCTTTCCCCAAAATAGGTGATATTTGGATGTTCTCTCATTCTAGGGCTGCTTCCTGGGAAGCTCCAGGATGTAAACTTGCCTCTCTTCCCTAAAGCACAAGCTTCACTACAAAAGGGCCAGTTACCTTTCTACTTTTCTCAGTCACAGGCTTCTGCTGATGAATGATACTTTGTCATTTTGTTCTAGTAAATACTCTTGAATGTATTATAAAAAAAATTAAAAAAAAAAAAAGATAGGGTCCCTCCCTTGGCAGGACTCACTGGTAGGGCTATGCTGGCTGACTAAGGAGCCCCTGTCTCTGGCTCTCCAGCACGAGGATTACAAATGCATGCCATCACACCCAGCTTTTTGGGTGTGTTCTGGAGATAAAACTTCATGCTTCTAGGCAAACATTTTATTGGCTGAACTGTCTCTCAGCTCTGAGGCAATATTTCTTTCAAGGAAGACTCAGATCCACTTCAGGATTTTCTGATGATTGCAGACAGCCCACCCTCATTTTCCGCACAGCCTCACTTAAATAAAGTCAGCTGCTCATGGATTTTAATCTCATCTACAAAACAACCTTACAGCAGCACTGAGATCGGTGATTCACTGGATAACTGGGTGCTGAATTCTTGCCAAGTTGATACATGAAACTCATCCTCACAGTCATATATCACCTTGGCCCTGTCCTTCTTCACTTCAGCTATATTCAGCTATGTTCTTACCAAACATAGCACACTGTAGCTCAAAATGCCTTGGCTCTCCTGTTTCCAACCTTGTCACTTAAGCTTGTCCAGCTCTGTGATGGTGACACTGGTCCAAATGTCATGTTGCATTTGATGAAGATCCCAGTATACTGCATCTTATGTAAACAAAGCACAGCTCTCTGTCTCTTGTCCTTAATTTAAAATTTATATAGTAGTGTCTGGGGAGATGACTGAGTTGGTAAAGTGATTGCCTCACAAACAGGAGGACTTGAGTTTGATCTTTTGAACTCCTATGCAAAGGCAGACAAGACAGCATGTTCTTGGAATCCCAGCACTGGAGAGGTGGAGACAAGAAGATCCCTAAAGCTCACTGTCCAAACACACCAATTCACTCAATGAGTCCCAGGTAAATTAAGAGGCTTTGCCTCAAAACACAGGTTGGACTGTGGCCAAGAAAGAAACCTGAGTTTGACTCCTGGCTTTTACACACACACACACACACACACACACACACACACACACACACACACACACTTACCAATGGGAAAATTGGCTCCTGTATTTGTATAGTATCTTGTTCAAAAACCAGGGTCTTTTTTAAGCAATACACATTCGATGATTCTTTTATATCATAAAAATGGAAGTTCATCACCAGGGAGGCTACCTGGAAAATAGGACCCCAAGAAAGACACGGGGATTGCCCAATGACGGAGAAATGGCTGAGATCTACATGAACAACCTGGACATGAGTGGGAGTAATGAAGGGCAAGGGTCGAGGGAAAGAGAGCCTGTGGGAGCAGGAGATCCCAGCTGGATCAAGAACAGAGAGGGAGAACAAGGAATAGGAGACCATGGTAAATGAAGACCACATGAGAAAAGGAAGAAACAAAGTGCTAGAGAGGCCCACAGAAATCCACAAAGATACCCACACAATAGACTGCCGGCAATGGTCGAGAGACAGCCAGAACTGACCTACTCTGGTGATGGGATGGCCAAACACCCTAATAGTCGTGCCAAAAACCCCATCCAATGACTGAGGTATCTGGATGCAGAGATCCATGGCTAGGCCCCGGATGGAGCTCCAGGAGTCTAATTAGTGAGAAAGAGGAGGCTTTATATGAGCGAGAATTGTTGAAACCAAGGTTGGATAAAGCACAGGGACAAATAGCCAAATGAATGGAAACACATGAACTATGAACCAATGGCTGAGGGGCCCCCAACTGGATCAGGCCCTCTGAATAGGTGAGACATTGCATGAGTTGTCTATTTGAAACCTGGGGCTTATGCAGGGATGCTTGGCTCAGTTTGGGAGGAGGAGACTGGACCTGCCTGGACTGAGTCTACCAGGTTGATCTCAGTCCTCGGGGGAGGCTTTGCCCTGGAAGAGGTGAGAATAGGGGTGGGCTGGGGGAAGGGGGAGGCAGGAGGGGGGAGAACAAGGGAATCCGTGACTGATATGTAGAACTGAATGGTATTGTAAAATAAAATAAAAGGAAAAACAATGGAAGTTCAACATGTGAATTTAATGGCATCAGATCTAGTTTTTATCCCTACTGTCTCCTAGAAGCCTATGTTTTAAAGGCTGGACCCCATGGTAGCACCATTAGGAACTAAATCCTTAAAACTGTGGAGCCTTTACGAGATTGTAGCCGATCCCCTCTGCCATCGTTTTGTCCTCTGGTGAGTTCATATGAATGGCTTTGCCCACCAGCACCTCCCCCAGGATGAACTCTCCTGACACTGGCCTAAAAGCAATGGGTCCTGGGCTTCATGGACTGAAGCTGTTAGCCCCTATGGTGGTGGAAAACTAGCACAGCAGGAGAACTTCATGCAACTCTCAACTCTGAGTCAGGGTTTCTATTGCTGTGAAAAGACACCATGAGCATGGCAACTCTTACAAAGGAAAACATTCAGTTTGAGGCCTCACTTACAGACCAGAGGTGGAGTCCATTATCCCCACAGCAGGAAGCAAGGCAGCATGCAGGCAGCCACGGTGTCTGATCGCACTGCTCTACCACAGCACCCGTCCTGCAGATGCTCCTTGGATCACACCACTGCTTAGAGGGAAGCTAGGCATGGTTCTTATTAAATTAGTGAAATGTGGGTGTGGACTTGTTGGGAGACAGCAGAGGCCACAGGGAGGCTGGGTTAACTGTGTGGTCTGTAGAGAACTACATGCCTGGGGAGCCAGTGGCCGCCAGGCTGTCAGTCACTAGCAGTGTGGGGCAGCCAAGTCCCCTTTAAACTTTTTTTTTTTTTTTTCAGAATTCTCTGAACCACATTAGTTTTCTTCTTTAATGTCATCAAAGATTATTTTAGGTTTCTTAACTATAAATGGAAATCAGGGTGAGATGAGAATAAAAGCAAAGTGGAGAATGGAAGAAAGCAGAAGCTGAAATAATGTCTCTGAACGAGTGTCAAATCTCTTTCTTTCTGCTTACAAAAAGTCCAATCTTCTAATTAGAAGATAAAGAATAAAAGAGAGAGCGCAGATTCCCCTATGTGATTCCTCAGTTAAGAAATCAAAGCTCTTTAATTTTCAATTTTCCAGCATGGCTACATAAAACAATCTCATCAAGAGCTCTGTATAGCATCGGCAAAGGCTAGGCAGAGCTCGGGCAGCAGTGACTTAGGAAGGATGCTTAAGAGTTGGAGAGAAAGTCTGGGTCACTTCAGGTGGAAGGGTTTTTGGAAGCCGAGAGTGCACAGGAAACTGATGCACACAGGGAATGACCAGTTGAGAGACGGTCTCAAGCCCACAGTGCAAAAAGTACAGAGCTGAGGCAAACCCCAGAATGATGTTGTGTCACAGGAAGATACGGGAGGAGTGTGGGATGACATCCCAGACACCGAGGACGAAGAATCTGTTCCTGGTGCTCATGGTGACTGTGTAGTACCCGAGGACAGTCATGTCACAGGAGACAGACAGAACATCAGGGAATGCTCTTTCTCCAGCTCTTCCTCCAGAAAAAGGAGGAATTCTTTTAAGCTGGGACACTTTTACAAATAAGAGGATAGGAGGAAGAAAAGTACTTACTAAAGCAGATGATAAAACTTCCTTGTGCTTTCAATGTCCATTAAAATGAATCTAAGAGCTTAGGATGTAGCTTATGAGGTAGCAATCACACTCCTAATCCCAGTGCTCAGAAAGTGGAGGCAGGAGGTTCCAAGTCATTCCTGTCTGCATTGTGAACTCAAGGCCAGCCGGATCTATATGAGATTCTGAATCTTGAAAGATTGGGCTGCAGGTGATTGTGAAAGTCACACAATAGGAGTTCTTGCAGATCTAAGGTGCCACGCAGAACTTCGGAGCTACATCTCAACAGAAAAATGTGTTTTCTGACACAAATGGAGAAAAAATCCACAGTCTGGAAACCCAAAAGCAACGTGAAGATCCTTGGGCGCCAGGAAACCCTATGCCCAGAAATAAGTCCTTCTGCTTGTTTGAATAAAGATATTAGCCTTTCCATACAAAAACCAACAACAACAATCCAACCAGTTAGCATCCATAAAGAGTGACTGCGGAACAGTGGGATCCTAGTTCTGTGCTTATCATAAAACTTTTCATGTTTTTTCTAAAGCTGCCCATCCTGAAAATTGTGACAGGAAGGAGGGCTTGGAAAAGAGCCACAGTATTAACAATTTATACATCAATTTCTAAGTTAAAACATACAATTTAAACGATGCCCTTTTGTTGAATTTTGTGAATCTGTATTTGCAATATGATAAGGCTATGGTGTCTTTTCCAGAATTTTTCACCCTATGTATTTCTAGCCTAGGAGAGATGTATAAGTCAGAGTTCTTTAGAGTAATAGAACTTATAGAATAAATATATATGTACATTATAGAATGAATATATATATAGATTATAGAATGGATATATATATCCATATATATGTATATATATATATATATAGAGAGAGAGAGACAGAGACAGAGAGAGACAGAGACAGAGAGACAGAGACAGAGAAACAGAGAGAGAGAAGAGCGTGAAACAGAGAATGAGAGTTTATTAGAATGTTGTACATGCTATGGTCCAGCTAATCCCCAAATGGCTGATTGTGAATGAAATGTCTAAGAATCTGGTAGTTGCTCAGTCCACAAGGCTGGATGTCTCAATTGGTCTTCAATAGATCCTGGAATCCCAGAAAAGTAGGCTCTAGTGCCAGTGGAGGAATGGACTTGTTAGTAAGGTAAGAGAGAGTAAGAAGGCAAAGAGCAAAAGCTTCCTTCTTCGATGTCCTTATATAGGTTTCCAATAGAAGATTTGGCCCATATTATGGGTAGGTTTTCCCAACTTGATTATCCTGAATTAAAGATGTGTCTTCCCACCTCAAAGACCCAGATTAAAGACATGCATTTTCTTAACTCTAAAGATCTGAATTAAAGACCCATCTTCCTACCACAAATATCCATATTAGAAGTGGATTTTCCTACTTCAAACTAAGGAAAAAAAAACAACTCACAAGTATGCCCACAATATTTGTGTTCTAGTTATTTCTAAATGTAATCAAATTGAAAAACCAATAATAGACATCATCAGGGGGACAGGAGAAGAGATTCAAATGGCAGTATGAAAGACAGACAGGAAGCACTGACCTTTCTATAGTTAAAACATTTGTGGATGGTTTGTTAATGCATGCCCCAGGTTCTCAGCAGGGGCTGGACCTGAAATTGCTGCAAGTCCCTCTGCATCCTACTTGCCATCCTCCAGCTCCTCAAAGGCCTGTGCTCAACTATGTGACAAAGTTTCCAAGCTTGTGTGTGTGTTGGGGAGGGTATACAGAAGCATCAGCATGGATATCAGAAGACAGCCTTAGGTGGTATTCTACAAGTGTCATGGACCTTATTTGTTGAGATAGGGTCTCTCACTGGCATAGAACTCACCAAGTAGGCTATCCCAGACAGTCAGTGAACCCTAGTTATTGACCTGTTTTGTCCCCTCCAGCACTGTGATTACAACCACACACCATCACACAGTTTGTTGGGATCTGATCCAGGTCTCTCTGTTTGCTTGAAAAGCTTTAACTGACTGATAATCTCCTGCTCCAGACTTTCCAGCCCTTGAAGGACACTATGAAGGTGAACGGCAATAGGAAAGTGCATGTTTGTGGCTTCTGGCCTGTCCTTGCCTTCTCTTGTCATCCCCTCCCCACTGTGTGTCTCAAGAGTCATTGTCCAATGCACAGACAAGTGCCTAATGATAGCTTTTTACCAGTTCTCACATTTCCATCAGAGGACATCCTGTTAAAACAGATCTTCACACATCTCTTAACAGTCTACTTATCTGATTAAAATACCACCAACATACCAACATGCACAGTCTACAAAAACATAACCTCAAAAACATTTGCTAGGCTACAACTTAGCAAGGCCATCCTGAAGTTGCAGGTTCATTAGCTTCACAGTAAAATCACCTCCATCACAGTAATGTATTCCTCTTACCTAGAGGCTGCACTGTTTTAGGAGTTAGTGTTACTTGAGTAATGGGGTAATAAATAAGTTTACAGGCTGAGGAGATAAAGTGCTTGTTTTATAAACCCCAGGACCTGAGTTCAGATCCCTGAACTGTTGTTAAAATGTTGTACTTAGTAGCATGTTCTTGTAATGTTATTCCTGGGGATGTGGGGATGGGTGGATACATGGGGCTTGCTGTTAGGTAGCAATGGCTTGCCTGGAGACTTCCATGCCAAAACTTTTGTTAAAAAATTACACACACACACACACACACACACACACACACACACACACACACACTAAAGGAGGAGAACAAGGGCAGCTCTTGAGAAACAATACCTTACATTGACCTTTGGGCTCCACACACACACCCCTACATACACACTTACACAAACACCTGCATACATACTCAAATGCCTGCATGCATACTCATAAACCTGTACACACACACCTGTATACATATTTATACACCTGTATACACATATACCTGCACACATACTCACACCCCTGCACACACATACCTGCACACATATTCAAATATGTACTCACACAAACACACACAGACACAACTACACACAAGGGGTATTCAAAGCATGATTTGAAGGAAGGGTTACACCATGTTTTAAATTTAGAATATAGTCTGGACATGAATACCCTGTGGAATATCCACTGAGACACCTGGTAATAGAACTTCCTGTTCTCCCTAACAGTTTGCTCGGGACACATTTGTTAAACATTTGTGTCAAATATCATGGGACCCTCAGAGCTGAAAGACATACATTTTTCACTGCAAAGTGTCTTCTTTGCAGATTAAAAACTAGGCATTTGCCAATTCATACTGGAAGACGAATTCTTTATGGTATATAAATGCAAAACATATCCATTTGTATTACCTCTGTAGCTCCTGTGTAGAAGACTTGAGACCCATTAACAACGATGGCACAGACAAATCCTGTGTAAATAAGATGCCCTCTGAGGACTTCTCTGGAATTGCTCATGTTTACTCTGTCATGTTGTGGTCAGTTTGGAAACTTATGAGTGTAGTACAACTATTTTTTTTTGTGTTTTTATTTATTTCTGGCATTTAGAGGACATAACACAGAGTTTGCAGTTAGAGAGTTAATATCAGATTCTCAAATACAGTCCACACCAGCTGGATGGCTTGGAGCAAAGTTTTTGCATTACATGGGCTCATTTGCAAGATCTGTAAATAGACAGGTTTGGAAGCCAGCTGTCTCCCGTTCAGTCTCCCAGCAACCGAGCTAAAGTTTAAGGACAAGTGTTTGGGGGAAGTGGGCTGAGGAGATGAACAGGAGTTAGTACACGAGTATCTCTGTTTTATTTCAGCTTGTTTTGTTTTTGCCGAAGAGAATGACAAATCAAAACACCATGCCATCCCTTCCTGGATAGACAACATTCCAAGATAACTGGATAGGCATAAGAAGTTTTCAATCTTAGAATGATTCCAGTCTACAACTTTTACTCACATTTCACAGAGATCTTACTGTTCCATAAATGTCTGTAGACTCTGTCATCTTCTATCTCATTACTTCATTCCACCTTCCTCCTAGGTCCTAAAGAACTTCTAGTCTGTCAGTCAAGGGGGAATACATAGGGAATCTTGAGTGAAAATGTTAAAAGCTCATGCTTAGAGTAGAGCTTGTGTCCCATCCATTTCTGCTCAGAAGACTGGAGTGCTCTCCTTGGGGCTGTACTCTGTGTGGTGGCTAGCCATTAACTGTCAATTGACAAAGCTGGTGCCACTTGGGAAGAGAGCTTCAACGAGGAGCTACCCAATTTAGGTTGCTTGTGGGATGTCTGTGGGAGATTGGCTCAATTAATTGGTGAGGGAAGACGCAATTCGGTCTGTATAGCACCATTTCCTAGGCAAGGAGTCCTGAACTATTTAAAAGTGGAGAAAATGAGCTGAGTGCAAGCAGGTAAGCCAGCAACATGTTTGCATCCTTCTCTCTCTCTCCTCTTCACTGTTGAAGTGGTCAGCTGCTTCAAGCTCTTGCTGTGTGATTTCCCTGACATGATGGACTGTAACTTGATAGATGTAACTTGATGTAATATGATGGAATTATGTGCCAATAAACTCCTTCTCCCCTAAGTTGCTTTTTGTTAGGATATTTTATCAAACTGAGAGGAAAGAAACTAGACTGTCCTGTGTTGTTTCTGATTGCTTGTCTTCAGAGGACACTTACATTCTTTTCTATCTCTGCTCCACCCCCTCCCCATCATGAACACTTTCCCAGGACCCAGCTCTTCTTTTTGTCAGTTGCAAACTAAGCTTTCTACATTTTCTCACCACACAGAATATCATATCGCATTGTACATGTTTAATTGTCCATCTGTCTGAGAACTGAAGGT
The DNA here is from genome assembly GCF_049852395.1 of Peromyscus maniculatus bairdii. Lineage (NCBI taxonomy): Eukaryota > Metazoa > Chordata > Mammalia > Rodentia > Cricetidae > Peromyscus > Peromyscus maniculatus. The sequence goes on from NC_134862.1 coordinate 16,550,875, forward strand.
CTGGTTTTTCTTTTTACCATTACTAAAGGGTAAAATTGTTTCTGGTAGGAGGATACATGAGTTCCTGCCTGTGGTACAGGAAGAACACTTATCATTTGAAGGGTGAATCCTACTCAGAACACTTGCTGTACACTAATTTCATATCCAAGTGAGTGGATACTGGCCATCTATTTTGTAGGCTGGAATATTTTCAAGTAATAGTTGCTGAGTGCATGCGGCATAAACTTAAACATGGACAAGGAACAGAAAATGGTAGAAACTGATTGGGATTGAGCAATTACTGTGTACTGAACTTGAAATGAGTCCTAAAGTTTGGAATTATTCTTTAACATCCCATTATACAACAACTGAAACTTGAAATAATATAAAAACCAGGTTATAAAACTCATAACTGGGCTGGTGAGAAAGCTCATCAGGTAGAGTTGTTTGCTTTGCAACATGAGGACCCATGTTTGGTCCCTTGAACCTATATAAAAGTAAGGTGTTGGTGTGCCCTTGGAATCTCTATGCTTAGGAAGCAGAGACAGGGGCATGCCTAAGGCTTACTGGCCAGCCAGTTTAGGCCGAATTAGTGACTCAGGATAATGAGAGACCATCATTTCAAAATCCACAATGAATTATATTTAAGGAATGACACCTGAAATTGACCTCTGTATTCCATATATTCATTCACACTTCTGCATGCACATATATACACATGCATTCACACAAATCTATATTCACATACATGCAAAATTTCACGTATACACACATATGCAAACACAAATGTATACACATGAACAATGCATACTCAGTAATTCCAGTGTTTTAATTCAAAACTGCTTAGTTGATACAGGTATGGTATTATAGGCCTATAGTCTCAGGTCTCAAGAGGCTCATTTGGGAAGACACTAATTCTAGCTTGAGCTACATAGGGAGACCCAGATTATAACAAACTAACAAGTAAAAATAAGAGCTACAAAAACTTAAATAATTTTCCATTTTATACTATATTCCATGACCTGCATTCTTAAGGTCATTTCTGTAGGACTGTAACTCCAGACTTCATCTATGGAGGAAAAAATGAACCAAGCTAAATGCAATTTGGGTTTGCTTTGGACTGTATGGCTTGGGCAGAAGCTGTGTTGGGAGGAAAACTAGAACCGTTTTATCTGGAATGAACTCTCAAGACTTGTGGTGGTGGTGTTCTCTTGTATATCACATCTAATGAAAATGGCATGGGTCATTGCTTAGCCTCCTCACCTTATGGTGATTTAATACAAGAGTTGTAAGATCACTGGGTGATGTAGCTGTAAGTTTTCCTGTGTCCTACCTAGTCCTACAGATACTCAGACCCAAGTGAATACACAGAGGTTCATATTAATTATGAATTGAATAGCCTGTAGCTCAAGCTTCTTGCTAGCTCACTCTTATATCTTAAATTAACCCAATTCTATTAATCTATGCTTTGCCATGTGTTCCATGTCTTTATCTGTCTGCTGGCATGCTGTTCCTTGGGCAGTAGGCTGGTGTCTCTCTCCACCTTCCTCCTGTCTCTCTGCTTGGATTTCCTGCCTGCCTCTAAGCTGCCCTGCTATAGGCCAAAAGAACTTTATATACTAGCCAATGGGAGCAACACATATTCACAGTGTACAGAAAGACATCCCACAGCAGAGTGAGCTCTGCCATTTCATTTCTAGAAATGATTTGCAATTTGAGGAATTCATTGAGTAATAATGGATCTATTCTCAGCATCCAAGTGTTCTATATTTGTGAAATGCCATTTCCTCAATGATAGGATGATTTCCTCAAGATGATAGGAATGACATGATTCTGCTTGTTGTGTGCCAGTGAGCTGACATAGAGGCCAGTAGTTATTGGCATGAATGAAGACAACAGAACTCTATCTCTTGAAAATTCATTTGCTTTTAATTTTTGACTTTTAAAAAGTGTGTTTTAGTCTATTTTGGGTGTATGTGATATTTGTGCAGCTGTGTGTATAGGAATGCACACACATGCTCACATGCACCGACCAGAGGATATTGCTAGTGTCCTGTTCTGTTGTGTTTTACCTTATATCCTTGAGACACCGAGAAAGCCCCAGAAACCCTTCTGTCACCTTTCCCCACAGGATTTGTGTCACCAGATTAAAAAAATAAAGGCATGTTAAGCTTTTTACATGGGTGTGAGGATTCAAATTCAGGTACTCATGATTGCAAAGAAAGGACTCTTACCCCTGAGCTGTAACTCTAGCTCCATTTTTTTGGCCTTTCTAATTATAAAATGGAGAATTTTGTAGCTTCCTGCTGACTTGTGGGGGTGCTCAGCAAAGTCATGGCCCTCCTCTTTCCTCTAATTCTTTTCAAAGTTGAAACTCCATAAAGCTGTAGGGGGTGAGTGATCCTATATGTAACATGCCTGCAATGGGTCTGGTATAAAATAGAAACTATGGCATTAATGGTAGACACTGTATAAAGTAGTGAGGTGGAATTCCCTAGGTGACCATTGCATGCACTGATAATGTACATGCTAGCTTTACATCTTCACCTCCATGAAGGACAGCACTCTTCTCCATTGTTCTTTCTAATTCTTGACAGGCTTCTCCTTCCTAATATTTGGTGACAAGTGGCCTGAACTTATATAGAAACTTTTTGGGTATTTGATTTTCCTTTTTGCAACAGGGTCTCATGTAGCCCCAGACTGGCCTCAAACGGACTATGCAGCTAAAGATGGTGTTGAAATTCTGATCCTCTGCATCTACCGCCCAGTGCTAAGAGACAGGTATATAACATAATGCCTAGTTTATGGAGTGTGCAGAATGGAGCCCATAGCTGTGCACAGATGAGTCCAACACTCTACCAACTGAGCCACACCTCTTTTTTTCCTTGTATAATTTTGAAGTGAATATTTAATTGACCATGGTAGCTATATTTAAGGATTTCTTGTTACCATAATTTTGCATTAACATAGAGAAAAGAGTATTTTTATTATTTTCCTTGATGTCTGACTTACTCGTTATGAGATGTGTAAATATAAGTCCTCGACTAGCTACAGAAGAGTCAGTCTCAAGTTGCAGTGTATTTAAAAATATCCCTGCATCATGTTCAATCTTCTTTTTAAAATTTGAATATTTCATTTTAAGAAATAAGATCTTTTTGTTTTCCAAACTTGGAACTCCTAGGCTCAAACACTTCTCCTGCTTCAGCCTCCTGAGTACCTAGGACTACTGGAGCATCCAGCCAGGCTTCTTTTATAAGATTTGTGTTTGCATGTGAGGAGATGAATATGCATATGAAGGTGTGTGTAAGCATGCAAATGTGAAATACAATGGAGGTCAGAGGTCAAACTCTAGTGTTGTTTCTTACATGCTATGCAGGTAGTTTTTCAAGACAGGATCTCTCCCTGGGACCTGGAGTACATCATTTGGCTTGGCTGCCTGCCAGCAAGTCCTTACTTCCTACTTCTGCCTCCTTACACTGGGGTTACAAACATGCACCACCACCCCTGTAGTTTCTGCTTCTCTTTTAAAAAGAGCCACAGCTACCCTTTCTTATGCTCCTGACATTGACGAGGAAGCATGCTTCCCAAGTATCCCCGGGTCCCCAGCATGCAAAGACCCCATAACACATGGAGATCAGTACACAGGGTGAAGCAAAGTGTTCTCCACACCAGAAGGCAGAACAGCCATGCATGGTAGAGCACCAGGGGCTCAGCTCTGAACGCGCAGCATCTTCAACAAGAGGAAATCCATTGTAGAGGCAAAGATGGCAAGGGCCTGTCTATGTAGACTTACAGAAAGCAAATATTTGGGAAGAAATTCATGTTTTAAGGTTCTTTCTTTTCAATGGCTTTCTTGGGAGTCATGTCTGAGTTGATAGGAGATGTCTTGGGAGAATGAGTTATGTTATTCAGGGATGAGGATGGTGTATGGCAACTTTCCAGATGAATGCCCTGATCTCAGACAATCAGTGGTAGGGATACAGCTTTTCTGGGTGTATATTTTTCTTTGTCTTTTTAAAAAATGTGGTAGATATACAATAGTTATATATAATTCATCAGGTGTGTGCAGATGTGTATGTATATGAACAGATGTGCAGATCAGAGAACAATCTAAACTGTCAATCTTTAAGTGTTGTCACTTAAAGCCTTGATTTTTGAGGTAAGATCTCTCAGTGATCTGGGTAAACCGGCTACCCAGGGAGGTCCAGGAATTCCCTTATTTCTACCTCTCTGGTTCCAAGATTCCAAGTGAATGCCACAATTACCAACTAATGTTTTGGGTTTAAGGGATCGGACTCAGCTACTCATACTTGCAAGGCAAACATTTTACTGACTGAGCTATCCCCTAAGCCTTTGAATCTGTTTCTGTTGTTCTTCATTTTGTTTGGTTTATTTGTTTTTCCTTAAATACCATCAGCACAAAAACAGTATTAAGGTGGCTTTCTTTAGGGTGACATAGTCTTCTTCCCTTAATGGCCTTCTGTGTCTCTGAGAAGGCCATGTCTATATCAGCTATCATGATGTTAAACTCAGAGCTGTCAGCCTCCAAAGGTTCTTTATAGAAATGCATGAAGGGGCAAAAAATGATTCGTCAGACTTGGGTCTGCTCACTGGGTGAGCTGCAGAGTGATCTTCATGGACAGAGTACCTGTGGCTGCTTCTGGTAAGGGAAACTCCATGGAAACACAAAGGTTAAGAAGACAAAAGGATGAAAATCAATCACAGAGATGGCATCTGGCAACAGCTGGGGTTTATTTTGAGGAGAGGGTTCTGGTACTGAGATTTTCAGCACCTGGGACAGGAACGCAACACTGTGCTGTCTGCCATCGTTTAGTGGGCGTTATTTGTGTGCGCATGTTGCTGCATGTTCTTTGTGTACTGGTACAGGTATGTGTGTGTGTGGAGGCAAGAAGATATGCACGTTTTGCTCCTCAAAACTGTCCACATTTATTTGTTATTTTACTCTGAATCAGAGTCTCCCATTGTCCTGGAACTCACCAAATAGATTGGTCACAAAGCTCCAGGGATTTGCCTCCTTGTTTCTAGGATTGCAAACCCAGACTTTCTGTTTGCTTGTTTATTCGTTTAATTTGGATTCTGGGAATCCAACTGCAGTCCTCATCCTTGCCAGGCAATATCTTGATAAGCAAGCCTCTACTGAATTCTTTATATCCCTCATCACAGTAATTCTGTCTTAGTTTTGTTCATTTTAAAATAATGCTTCTCTAATTTGTGGAAAGGTAAACTGTAGTTAATTTTTTTTATTTTAAAGCATTTCCACTTATTTTTATTTGTATATGTATATGTGTGTGCCTGCTTGTCTCTGTGTGTGTACCATGAGTACATAGGTATCCACAAAGGCTAGAGAGGGTGTCTGAGGCTCTGGAACTGGAGTTACAGTGACTTGTGAGTTGTGCATTGTGGGTGCTAGGAATGGAACCCAGGGCCTCTGAAGAGCAGCTCAGTGGCTGAGCCCTCCCTCCAGTCTCACCTGAGTCTCTTGGAAGGTACTTTTCAGAACAGTATTTTTAGTCTAATGTCATTCACCTTGGGGATGATGATTTTGCAGTGGTAAGCCTAGGGACTGCCAATTGGTGTAGTCAGAGGAACACTGTCATTGAAGCTGTGCCACTGACATTTGTCTCAGCCCATCATCAACTTAAGGTGTATTTGCTTTCATGCTACCAATAGGATGGATTTCATTTACAAATGGACTATTAAAAACAGTTTTTATTCTCTATGTTTGCACATTTACTTTCTAGCCATAGCATATTATTATTTCTTACTATAATTTCATAGACTGATTTACTGAATTATAGAATGCCAGAATGTCCTGTATATCACACATAAGGCTCTACACTTGTATACAATGAGTGCTGTGTGTAGTATATAGAGACTGCTGTATACAGTATGTAGTGACTGCTGTGTATAGTATATAGCAACTGTTGTATATACTACATAGTGACTGCTGTGTATAGTATATAGTGACTGTTGTATATAGTATATAATGACTACTGTGTATAGTACATAGTTACTGCTGCTGCGGACTGCCTTTAATAGCTGGTTTCAAAGGAGACAATGAAGCACAGATGAGGCTTGGTTAGTGGTGAAGCTGGAAGAAGGTACTGGTTTTGGCCTTTTCAATTCTCCAGAAGCCCCCTGGCAGGCATCCTGTCTTTGTCAGACATTGTTAAGAGCATGCCACCAGCACTGGAGCTCTAATACACTGTAGCCCAGGGGCCCAAAGAGCCTCTGACTCCTTCTTTGTGGTCTAATATTGCAACCTGACATTTTGCTGTGTCTTTCGAGTTCAGTCTGTGACCTGGGACATCAAAAGCTCTTCTTTCTCAGTGTAATCCACAGACAGTCTTTTAACTGATTTTGTGATTCTCATTAGTTTTAGTACTGTTTTTATTTTCTTTGTCAAAAGAAGCCCAAATCAAATTCTCAAAAGTCTACTGCACTAGGGTTTTGAAAAACTTATTTAAATGAATGGCTGCTAAATAAAATGCTGCACGAGCATTCACTTGGTTACTGGAATTAATTTGATCTTATTTATGTCTACAGGCAGTGTGTGTAGGTCTGTAACTAATTGCAATCATGTGGTAAATACACTATCATCCAGAACATCACAAGGATGAAGAGACATAAGATTGGAACATTTTCAAATTATTTCTTTTATTTTTGAGATTATAATTACATCATTGATCTTGTTCCTTTCCTCCCTCCAAATCTTCCCTATGCCCTCTTCGCTCTGCTTTAAATTCATGGCCTCTTTTTAAATTAATTATTGTTACAAACATATGTATGTATGTATATAGAGCAGAATAAGGACAGAAATAGACATGCTAAGAACAATTGAAATATTTTTAAGGTCTTAAAATATGTACTGAGAAGCTAAAGCTAATAGTACACTGGGTAAAGAGTTTACCATGTACTCATGAAAAAAAAATGAGTTCTAATTCCCAGCACCCACAACCAAGAGTCAGATATAGTGGCTTGCACTTACAATCCCAGTGCTTGGGAGGCAGAGACAGGTGGAACTCTGGGAATCACTGTCTAGACAAATTGCTGAGCTTCACGTTCTGTCTCAAAAACTAAGGTATACCAGTTGACAAGTTGGTTCAGAGGGTTAAAGTGCTTGCCAAGTCTGAAAACCTGAGTTCGATCCCCAGGACCCACAAGATGGAAGGAGAGAACCAAGCCCAGCAAGTTTTCCTCTGACTTCACATGTACTCCGTGGTATTGGGGTAGACAGCGAAGAGAGTGACTGAGAAAGACACCTGATGTTAATCTCTGACTAATACATGCACAGAGAAATGGACACACACACACACACACACACACACACACACACACACACACACACGCACGCACGCACGCACGCACGCACGCACGCACGCACAGTTTCTTATTTGTCTCCATAGTTTTACAGTAGGAATATAAATAGCGAAGCTGCGAAACTATAGCTCTGACCTTGGCACTTGAAAAGGTGAGGTCTAAATAAAACTATTTTGCTGTCTGAATACTATCATTACCTCTAATAAGAGAGAACATCACAAGGACGTTTCCAATTGTACCTTAGGCAATCAATTATCTGCCAGAACTATGCTCAAACTATTTCTCTCAGATATGAAACCATGGATCCATCTGCCCTGTCTGGTCACATTATCTATCTGCTCTGTTTGGGTAGAAATTTATCCTGAAGAGCCCCAATGTGTCTACCATTGTCCTTTTCACTGGGGAGTGCAGTGCTTTGCATGAATTCCTGATAGTAACCCTTAAACAGCAGTGCTCACTTTTCTGGTTGCTGTTTTTAACACAGACACACTTTGCTGCCTCAAAAGCATCTTTGTGTGCCTAAGAATTGAATCTCCTTCTTGATGAAGACATGTCATTGTCTCCTCTCTTAAGAGTTAATGTTGGGCCGGGCGGTGGTGGCTCACACCTTTAATCCCAGCACTTGGGAGGCAGAGCCAGGTGGATCTCTGTGAGTTCGAGGCCAGCCTGGGCTACCAAGTGAGCTCCAGGAAAGGCGCAAAGCTACGCAGAGAAACCCTGTCTCGAAAAACCAAAAAAAAAAAAAAAAAAAAAAAAAGAGTTAATGTTGGGCTTGCCTATATCCTGGCCATGGGCTAAGTCTTAGCAAGGCAGGTTCTTAAGCTCTGGCAAAGATGTAAAAGGAAGAATTGTTTCTTATTTAGGTAATGCTCTTGTTCTTAGAATCCCTACTCCCTAGTATAGTTGCTATAAGCTACAATGAGGTTTGTGTGGATCTCTGGGCATTTTTGAGTTCTAAGAAAGTTTTCCTTTCTCTTCTCTTTTGCCTTTCTCTGTTGGATATTGGCCGGAGTCTAAGGATGTGTTCCCTGGTGCTCAGGCTTTCTCATTCCTTCTCCAAAGCTCCCCTTACTACCATGTGGCCATCTGCCATGATGTGGCTAAGCTCCATGTCTGCTTAACTCAAACAGAATGTTTTTTTTTTTTCTTTATATTTTCCATTCTCCTTCTCTGAGCAGCTACTGAGATTTTTAAGCTTCGCCTGCCTTGGGGATTTCCTTTTTAAATTTTTTTCTAAACATAATATTTTTATTGATTATTTGGGAATTTCATAGAAATTCTTTGAGCTTCCAATTAAATCCATTCTTTAATTATTTTATTAAGGATGCTACTAACCCCAAGAGGAAATCTTGATTTCCCTGGCATCATTTAATGACCACAAAGAGATTCCTCTAAAACTCCAGTAATATTATATGTGTGCCTTGTAATGGGTAGCCATTCCAGCTTTGGTCTGGAAGTTCCAACCCTCAATGAGGGTTTGGTAACTATCACACCTACAAGGTGGGGCCAAGAGAGGGCCCTGAAGACCTGAGATCTGAATGCACCTCCTTCTCTTGTTTCCTGGACCCTGGTTGCTGGAGGTATACTGAACAGGGTTCTCCAGAGAACACTGCCAGACTGCGCTGCATCTTTCCCAGACCCTGCAACCTACCTATCCCTTCATTTGTAAGTTACGCCACTAAATAAATCTCCCTTTTAACTATGTGGAGTGGCCTTAATAATTTCAACAATAGTGCCTATTCATGGGAGTGCTTGTATATGCAATCACATGTGCATAAGGAGGTCAGAAATCAATGCTCTCCATGTTACTTTTTGAGACAAGGAATCACCAAAACTGGAGCTCTTCAGTTCATCTGGGATTACAGGCATGCACTGTCACGCCCAGCTTTTTACATGGGTTCTAGCCATCAAGCTCAGGTCCTCACACCTGTATGGCAAGCACTCTACTGATAGCCATCTCCAAACCCTACCAACAGCTGCCTTTTCATGTTCTTTTAGGCACTCAGTTTCTCCACAGCAGAATATGCTGTGATTCTCCTGTGGGTATCTTCCTGTGCTAATCTAGAATATTCAGAGAACACAGAAGGTCATATTTTGTGCACTGGTTGGAAGAAATCTCTTTGGTTTGAGTACTACTGGTATTGCAGAGGCAGAGATTTCCATAGAGTCTATTGGCTTTCTTCAATTAAGCTTTTAGCAACTATGGGAACTTTTAACTAATAGTCATTAATTGTGTATGTTTAAGTGTGTATGTATGTGTTCATGTGTGCACATGTGTGTGCACATGGAAGCCAGAGGACAACCTTGACTTTTTCCTCAGTCACCATCCACCTTGTCTTTGGAGACACTTGCATGGAACTCATTAGATAGGCATGTCTGGTTGGTCTGGATCCAAAGTTCTTCCTGTCTACCGTCCCCATGCTCAGATTACAGGCATGTGTCACCAGCCCTGGTTTTCTCCTGAATTCTGAGGAGTTGAACTCTCATCCTTGTGCTGACACAGTAAACACTTTGCATGCAAAGCTACCTCCCCAGCTGAGTCGGTGATTTAGAAACAGAGAAAAACCTATGTACTCTAGGGATTTGTGGTCTAATGGGAGGCCAAAGCATTAGCATGTACAGTGATGGGGGCAGTAAGGGCGTCTGCTAACATTTACTGAGATAGTAGATGGTTTCCTAGAAGGAACCTTGAACTTCAGCCTGTATCAGTGAAATGGTTGTCTATTTGTTTGCTTGATAAAGGATTTTGTTCTGTAGCCTGGCTCTGCCACATATTCATGGATATCCCCCTGTAGCTAGAGTTTTCCTGCCTTGCCCACAGTCAGGACAAATCTTTGTCACCCGCCAGTCCCACAGCCGCTCAGACCCAACCAAGTAAACACAGAGACTTATATTGCATACAAACTGTATGGCCGTGGCAGGCTTCTTGCTAACTGTTCTTATAGCTTAAATTAGTCCATTTCCATAAATTTATACCTTGCCACGTGGCTGTTGGCTTACTGGCGTCTTCACAAGCTGCTGGTCATGGCGGCGGCTGGCAGTGTCTCTCTGCCTCAGCCTTCCGCTTCCCAGAATTCTCCTCTCTCCTTGTTCCACCTACTTCCTGCCTGGCCACCTACTTCCTGCCTGGCCACTGGCCAATCAGTGTTTTATTGACCAATCAGAACAATTTGACATACAGACCATCCCACAGCATCCCCCTACCATAGTTGCTGATGTGTCATCATATGCCACGTTTCCCAACTTGTTTTAATTAACAAAAACATTATTTTCAGAAATGATAAATACCATCATTTTCTTTGGAGTTACTTGCACTTATTTTTCCAACTGCCCTTCTACATTTCAGCCTTCCTTTCAATAGATTATTGTGCTGCATCTCCATTTTTAACTAATAAAAAATTAGAAATGTTGTTAGATGTAAGGTAGGAGCCAATCAGGCTCCACTTATCTGTAGTGTCAGGGCCAATGAAAAGCACTTTAAGGATAGCAGGTCTGGGAATCTGTAACAGGTGGTCCCAGGAAAGAAAGACTAACATCCCAAAGCAAAGCCACCTTTAACATTGACTCTGTGATATCTGATTCAACAGGAGAGTCAGAGGGTATGTCTGTTAGTCTGTAAACTCCCCAGTTGTTCGGATTCTAAAAGGATGTCAAGTTCTTCCCCCAAGGACCTCAGGTTAGAGGCATCAGTTAATTAAATGTGACCCTTCCCAATAGCTCCCAATATGTGAGTCACATGCTAGCAGGCTTCTTCCTCACTTTCTCTCAGTACAAGACACCTACCTCTTTTTACCATAAATGTCTTAAAGCCAAGGCTATATAGAAAATCTGTCTTGAAAAACAAAACAACAACCAACAAACCAAACAAACAAATCAAGATAGTAAAACAAAAGAAAAAAAAACAAGTGCAGGAAATAAGAGCAGGAAAAGGTTGAAGGGTTTAGGGTGCATAGATGAAAACCAGAGAGAAAGTAGCAGATCTGCAGAGGTAAATCCTTACATTGAAGTCACAGAACCTGAAGCTATAGAGAGAGTTCAGTGGGTAATAGTGCATTTGCCATAAAGGACTAAATGAAAATCTCCAGGACCCACATAAAAGCCAGAGAGTGTTTCTGCTCTGGACTGTCACAGGCCAGCTAGCCTATGGCTTATGCTGTGGAAAAACAAGGGACCCTAGGTCAACCAAGGAGAGAGATGAGGACAGACACCTGAGTTGGTCCTCTGACCTCCATATGCAAACCTCAGAATACTGTGTGGCTAGGTTTTATCAACTAGAACCAGGCTAGAGTCATCTGAGAGAAGGGGACTTCTTGTGAGAATGCCTCCTTAAGATTGGTCTATAAGCAATCCTGTAGGGTATTTTCTTGAAAAATATTCGACATGGGCAGCTCATTGTAGGTGGTGCTATCTAATGGCAGATGGTACTGAATGGTATAATAGAACAGCCAGGAGAAGCCATGAGGAACAATACAGTAAGCAATATTGCCTCATGGCCTCTGTATCAGTTTTTGAGTCCAGGTGCCTGCCTTAAGATCCCACCCTAACTTCCTTGGATGGTGAACTACAAGCTCAAGATGAATTAAAACCTTTCCTCCCAAAGTTGCTTTTGGTCATGGTATTTGGTTACAGCAACAGAAACCCTAACTTAAACATGGAAACTTGTGTGAAAAATGCAGACAGACAGACAGACAGATGGACAGACAGGCAGGCAGGCAGGCAGATACACACACACACACACACACACACACACACACACACACACACACACACAAGTACAATCTAAGAGACAACAAATTTACATTGTAAAATTATCCTAAATCTACAGAAACTGCAAGTGGCATCCAGTTCTGCAAGTGGAGTTGAAGATGTGAGTTTTATGAAAAACATAGCTCTGCCTGAAAACATAAAAGTAGATCGCCAGCCCCTCTTCAACCACTGTGAAGCTTTGCTCCCCTTCATGCCATACAGTAGAGGCTCCTAAGATCTTTCAGGTAGGATTTTTCCATCAGATTCTCTCCTGAGGAGGCCAGTGGTTCTACCTCAGGGAGCAATCCAGGAGCTTCAAAGATGGTCACCACCACTTTCTAGGAATTTAATCTTGGCTCATCCACCAGCTGCCTTGTCTTCTCCTCCAATATGGCCTGTATCCAGTTTAACTGTGAGCCAGAGATAGCCCTTTCTCCTTTAGGTTGTTTTGGTCAGGTGTTTTATAACAGCAATGAGAAAATTAACTAAGACAAGCATGAGTATCTGAATACCAGGAAGTGTCCATCCTGGGAATAACCTTAGGAATGGCCAGAAAGGGTAAAGTCACTTTCCCAAAGTAACACAGGTACTAGTTGTGGCCATACTGCAAACAGTTACCCACTTCATTTCTAGAGTTCATGATCTTTGTGAAATATTTACAATTTTATTGTTTTGGGGTATGTGCATGTGTGTGTGTGCATGTGTGCACACACATGCACTTATATGACTATATTTATGTGATTGTGTGTGTACTGCAGAATAAATGTGGAGGGTAGAGGAGAACGTGCAGCAGCTTGTTCTCTTCTTCCACCATGTAAGTACCAGGGACCAGACTCATGTCATTGGGCTTAGCAGCAAATGCCACCACTCACTGGTTCAGAGTTCTCAGCAGTCAGACAAATGCTCACATGCTGATTGGATGTAATTTTCCTTTCATGCTCATGAGAAAACAGCAGTGGCAATGTCTTTCATGGGTTTGTACTCCTATGACTGTAGGTGTGTTTGGAGATGACTACTCATACCAGTTGACATTCACATGTGTGGATGCACACCAAAGTGCATGACATAGATTTGGAAGATGATACTTTTCCAGGCCAGCACTTTACCAATGGAGATATCAGGTGTTAGAAAGAATATATGATGCATTTTGTGTTCAGTGTTTAGGGCACATACCATGACACTCTTATTTACCTCTGCTTCAGAAGGTGTACATGAATACCAGAGAGAGTTGTGTGAATATAAGTATAACCTTGAATTCACTCCAAAGAATAAAGAATTCCAACTCTCTCAGGCTTTAGAACTTGACTGGAAATGAACTATTTGAGGCACCCCTCACAGTTGATCATGACGAACGGTAGCTTCATATTCCTGGGATGGGACATTAGTCACAGGGGCAGAAGTCAGCTAGGGTGACAAGCTTGTACTCTATCTTGAATGATGTTAGGATCCACTGAAGTATTTTAAGCATGGTTAGGTGACATAATTCAATGCTCACATGCTTCTCTGAAACACAGGATTTTGTGTGAAGTATTAAATACAAATTCTTGTGCCTAAGATGGTTAATGTGTCTTTTAAGCCACATTGTAAATCTGTTAGTGTTGGTTTAATGAGATTAATATTTATCAAGTCTATAGCTCTGTTAAAGCTCCAAATTAAGTGACCCCTATGACCTCTTCCTGTTCTTGTATGAGCATGCAAGAACAGTGCCTGCCCTGGCTTACGAGCATGAGGACACAGGCTGATGGTCTTATTTATATCTCTGTCCTTTGGTGAAACCATGCTTGTTGACATACATCTATAAATTAGACAGCAATTGTTAGGTGAAGATGGATGAAACTAGATACAATATTATATCAGTTACTTTCCTAAACTTGACATATATAAATGTAAGAGAATGTCCCTTTTGGCTGGAGGATATCTCAATTGGTACAGTGCTTGCTTTGTAAGCATGAAGACTTGATATGATCCCTAAAACATCTAAAAACAGGCATGGTGTGCACATTTGTATCCCTCATGTTGAGGTGTTGACAGGCAGATTCTTAAGGCTCACTAGCCAGGCATCCTAGCCAAATAGGCAAGGAGAAAACAAAGTGGCTACTAGTTAGAAACAACCTCTGAAGTTGATTATTGGCATCACACAAGCACACAAATATATGTACACACACACACACACACACACACACACATCCACAAGACAGTGTCCTCATATTTTATTGCTAAAAGGACATAACAGCATATGTGAATTTTAAATTCACTAGCAAAATATATGTTGAACCATGATGTTGCTTAGAGATGTTGCTAGACGCTGTGATGCAATGTCCCATGACACATAGCCATGATTCTTAGAGGTCCTTTAGCACATTCTAGAAGGTAGACCAGTGTGTTGATGGTCCTAGCTTAGTCCACTGTAGAGGCATGGGGGCAGCATGTAAATCAGCCAACACCAGGGACAGACAGGAGGGGAGATTTTAGGATAGCTGTACCTCTGAGATGGGCCTAGAAGAATGAATGAATAAATTATAAAAGTAATGGTGTGTGATGGCTATCTTTAACTGTAAACATGACAACTTGAATACCCTGAGAAGAGAGTTTCAAGGAGGGGCTGTCTATACTGAGCTGGTCTGAGGACATGTTTGTAGGTTTATCTTAACTGGTGTGGGAAGATATAGTCCACTGTGGATGGTACCATTCTCTAGACAGGGGATCCTTGTTTTAGTTAGGTTTCTATTGCTATCATGAAGACATAAGGAAAGAGCTTATTTCAGGTTATAGTCACAATTTATAATGAAGGGGAGTCAGGGAAGGAACTCAAGACAGGAACCTGGAAGCAGGAATTGAAGGGAGGCAATGGAGTCATACTGCTCATGGTCTTGCTAACATGGCTTGCTCATCCTGCTTTCTTATGCCACACAGGACAATAGTCTGAAGGGTGGCATTGTCTCCACTGAGCTACACCCTTCCACATCAATCATTAATAAGTAAAATGCCCAGTAGAGTTCCCTACACTTCAGTCACGTGGGGGCATTTTCTCCTTTGAGGTTCTGTTTTCCAAAATGACTCCAGCTTTGTCCAGTTGACAATAGCCCAAGCAGCATAGTTTCTGAACTATTTGAATGGAAAAATTAAGCCGTGTATAAGCAAGCCAGCAATTAGACAAATGTGCATTTGTTTCTCTGTGTCCTTAGCTGTGAATGTGATATGACTGGCTCCTTCAGGTTCCAGCAACTGTGATTTCCCCACAGTGATAGACGGCAACTTAAAACTGAGGAAAAATAAGCCCTTTCTCCCTTATGTTGCTTTCTTGTCCAGGTATTTTATCACAGCAACAGAAATGAAACTATAATGGGCATAAGTTCATGAAGTACCAGAACACTGGGCTGTAAAGGCTTTGGGGCTGTACAGGAAGGGAATGGAAGAAGCATGAGAAGGAGGCTTGAGTATGAGTTACTGACCCCTGCAGAGGGATATTCAGAGCCAAGTAAAGTTTGCCTTTCTGTCTTTCCAGCCATCTATGAGCAATCCTGTGAGGTGTACAGACACCGAGGAAACAAAGCTGGCTTCTTCTATGTTGACTCTGATGGCAGCGGGCCGCTGGGACCTCTCCAGGTGTACTGCAATGTCACTGGTAAGGGCCATGATTTCCAAGCATGCTTAGTCTGCGCAACTGCTCGTGAGATGGAAGGGAGTTTCTAGAAAGGGACACCTGAGTGAATAAGATCTTACAGGACTAGCTTCAGTGGGAGAAGGATGCTGCCTTCACAAATATTCGGAATTAGCTTAGTTATTTTCAAGAAAAAGGGTAGAGGGGGCTTGGTAATGGTTGTGACACTATTCCCTGAAACAAGGATGAATCACCCACTGTTCTCTGTGGGGCTTGCCAAGGTCATCTTCTCTGTTAAAACTCAACAACAATAAGAAAAGGAGATAAGAACAAAATAAATAAACAAACAAGAAACAAGACATAAAAGTTAGTGGGAAGTCCTGATTCACACAGGGGAAAATTCGTTCATAGCTGGTTCTCTGGACTATGCATCTGGGTGAGTCCTACCTTCTTGAGCTTCAATAGTTCATCCATGAAATGGATTACACCAAGAAGCTGTAAGGATAGTAGATAATCAGGTGTGTTGGAGCAGCAAGTAAATACCTGAAATACAGCCCTCACCTCAAAAGGAGAAAGAGATGGTTTTTTTCAAGAACCAAACAGAAGTGATGCACAGTGGCCTGAGAACATAGATATAGGTTACCACAAATCCCATGTTCCATCATGCTAATAGTTTCATGATGATTTTTTGTAAATCAAGATATTTTTCTATATGCTAGTCAAACATCAGGTGGGAAGATTTCAGGAAAGCTGAACATCTCTGCTCTGAGCCTCACATGCTATCTGATGACTTTCTTAGACTTTAGGTTCATGAAATATAGGAGCCACTTAAAATATTTCAAGAGTACTTGCCAGACAGTCTCAGGAATGTTGAGTTATACACAGAGATGGGCAAAAAGTTACTGTTCAATAGGCCAGGATTTCCCAATAAATGTGCACTGGGTCTGCAACGCTTTGACTTGTCCCCAATCACCGATGTTCCAATCAATTATCTTTGTACATTATTCATTATATGTATAGCCTCTTTTTTTCTGGAAATTATAGTTCCCTTGCAAATCATCATCGCCATCATCATCATCTTCATCATTGTTATCATCTTCTTCATCATTATCATCTTCATCAGAGAGAATGTTGTCTATGGAATATCCTGAGAGCATATAACTTCTTTATAAACTAATTGCATAGGTTTAGAAATGGCATCTGAGTTTGAGCAGGTAAAAGCCCTTGGTGCCAAGCTCAGTGATCTGAGATCAATCAGTGGACCCCCACATTAGGAGGAGAGAACTGACTCCAACAAGATCCCCACTTGTTGTCTTCTGATTTCCACATATTCACACTGGTACCATATGACTTCCCCACAAGTACAATAAATGTTTAAAAGTGGCATTTCATGGTGAATTTACTTTGTAATACAATTCCACCTTCCCTAACATTGATGTGGTAGGTTTTTAAGAATTTAGCTTTGCCAGTAGTCCTTCTGTGAATGACGGTCATTAACTATTGGCATCTCCCCCGCCTCTCTCTCTCTCTCTCTCTCTCTCTCTCTCTCTCTCTCTCTCTCTCTCTCTCACACACACACACACACACACACACAGTTTATTTCAAGCCCTGGTCCTCAGAGATGCCAGATGCACCCTGTAATGAAGCAACAGAGTCAGGCCTCTTGTATGTCATGGAGTATTTGTGCTCCAGGCTCTTCAGTGGGGCAGCCTACTTATAGAGTTCTTTCTAGACAGATAGTGCCCAAGGCACTAAGGATAGGCAAGGAATGACACCATGGCTGGTCATGTGACAGTCAGCTTAGGGACGCAGCCATGCGATGCTGTAGGCAGAATGACACCATGGCTGGTCAGGTGACAGTCAGCTCAGGGATGCAGCCATGCGATGCTATAGGCAGAATGCAGTGGAGCCACAGCAGAGAGTGATGACACATACTATTTGGTCATTTTCCCAACTGAATGCCAAGAACCGGACACTGGCTGAAGAAAGTGCTAGGTAGGCCATGTTGTTGTTGTGGCCTTTCTTGTGTGTTGGTGTGTTTCCACAGTACTTCATCTAGTGAAGAGTGGCTGTCTGTTAGCTACGTTGTAGTTGCCCTGGAGCAGGAATAGCAATTGTGCTCTTTGCTGCTCTTGGTTGTAGTGACCTAGTTCTACTCAACAACTTAGTCTAGGACTGGGTTTGACAATATGTCCTGATTCTTTTCAAAATGTAACTCACACATAGCTTCTTAGTGAAAAAAATATATATGCAGAATTTTAGACTAACCTCAGAAATTCTAATTCACTAAAGGTACTTTTTCTAAGATTTCTAAGGTTTTTAGATGCAAATTCCCCTGACAATTGCTTTCTAAGAGGTGTTTTGGCTACAAGAGAAAGCGAAGGAGACAAATGCTTACTGCTGAGTAACAGGTGTCACATGTATTCAGGAGTTGGATGGCTGCCAACTGCTGAGTGCAGACATTTCAGGGAGTTTAACTGGAGCTTACAAATACCATCTCTGTTAATTCCACCAGAAAAATCTAAGCAAATAGTTTTTTTAAAAAAAAAATCTCCATCTTGTATGGAAGAAAGAGAATTTCAGAATTTCATGACTTGCTGCAGGTTATAAACCAAGCAGCTATCCACCCAGCTAGGACCATGAATGCCCTCTGGCCCAGTCATAATCCATATCCCTGAAACATTAACTGGAATTCTATATTGCATATATCTTTATCTTAATCAACATTTTGATTTTTGTTATAAAATTAATAAATGCTTATTGTTGAAAATCTAAAGAATGGAGAAATCTATAAAGAAATGCTAAAAACAAATCATAATCTAAAATCAAGATATTAAGTTACCAAATTCTTAGAAATGTAAATTTTTTTTTGTATAAGTGGATTATGCATTTAAACACAAAATACATTTAAATCACATATCTTTATTTCTGTGTCCACATTTAAGCTTTTTCCTATTACATTAAAACATACTTAGAATTTGAAATGTGTATATTAGAATAGCACAAAAAATTAAGCTCTCCAAAGTGACATATAAGAACTTAGAAGGCTTTATTCATTCATAACTGTGCTTTTGAACCCTGCCTCTCCTGGGGTTTATTGTTTGATAGTTTATCAATTGATGGCTAAACAAGGTGTAGTTAATCTTATGACTTGCTGATTTGGTGCTGTAGTCGTGGAGGAACTAGACTTTGGGACCTTTGTCTTGATGATACTGGTGAAATCAGTATTCCCCTCTTGGGGCTCCTAGTTTAATTAATTAAAGAATTTAAGAATAAAGTCAAAGAGAATCACTAGGAGAGTTTTATTATAGTTGAAAAGAAAAACATCTCAGGACAGATCAAAGTTGTACATCTCAGCAGTTGCCCAGAGACGGAGAATGGAGAAGAAAAGGAACAAATGTGCTTCTTGAATTAAGGAAGCATAGGGATAAGCCATGTCATGGCAGAAAGCCATATGGGGGGAGGAGAAATTCAGAGAATGGGTGAGGACAGCCCAGTGGACCAGAAGAAGCATATGTGACATCTGGTCAGCATCTGATAGAAAGAGACAGGAGAGAAGAAAGAAAAGCTAGGTCTTTGGTGGGAAGACTTGGCTGAGTGTTGTGGCCGCTTGTCTTATAGGGACTGAGCTGTAGCATGGAACTGTTGGAAAGAAAAGCACGGTATTTCTGTAAAGGGATAATTATTTCAGCTTCCTCTGGAGCACTGCCTATGGTGAACCTCCCTTCTTCCAGGTGGTGCCTGGGCTCTGTGATTGACTCAACTCACTAAAGTCTCACTGAATCTCTGGAGCCCAGAGATTCTACTCTCTTGACTAGAAGCTTTTCCATGATGGGCCTTTACTGGTGCCCTGATGCTGAGTCAATAGTTTAGATGGTCATAGATAAGAATTTCTGTAATGATGAAGAAGGATGAGCCTTTATTTTGGGAATCTTAAATCTTCCATGTTGTTAAATAGGAGTGGCTTGTGATGCTGTGAAACATGTAACAAAACCACCCAGAAAGTGTGACCTGAACACCAGGGTTTATGATGGCTGTTTTTACAAATACCCATAAGCTGAGATGGGAATTGAATTTTTAAGCTTTTTTCCCTCAAAGATCTGGTAATCTGGGAAGCAAGAGGACTATTCTCCAGATCTCCTTTCCCATCCCATCCCCAGCTACCAAACTTTATAGAGAATTAAAACAGAGGCAGCCAATCATTCCAAAGTTTAATCTTGGTCCTCTAGGTAGGTGGTCAGTCTTGTCACTGAGATTTTCTCCGACTGTACCTCTAATCACTGTCATGTTTCTCTGTATATGGTTGTTGTTCTCATGCTCCCAAGGTTCCATCTAGGTTTACATGTAACTCTGAACAAAGAATTATGAATATGCACATGTTGAACTATTTATAAACCATTAACAGTGTATATAACCTGCAGACAAAAAGTTGTTCACCATGTGCAATTGTAGATTCATTTCTAAAATATGAAACATAAATGTGTTCTTATAATATGAGGGAATTTGCATATTTTGTCAGCTTTTCTGATTTCCTGGTGAGCTTAGTTTAGGGGGCTGGGGTCCCAGAAAACTCAATTATCTGCAAAGCTATCCAGAGCTAGTAGATTTCAGATTTTTTTCTCAAGAATTCAAAGTAGAAATCTAAGAACCTGAGATGGTGGATTTTAGAGAGAAATTAATTATAGTTCCACAAATGGGCAATTGAGAGAGAGAAAGAGAGAGACAAAGACAGAGAGAGTCAAAGACAGAGAGAGACAAGGACAGACAGAGACAGAGAGACAGAGAGACAGACAGAGAAAGAGACAGAGAGGCAGAGAGACACAGAGAACAAGTAGACATTCTACACAGTAAGAATATGTTTCCAGGGAGCTACAAGGATGGGGCATTCTAAAGGACATACAAAAGAAACACATGTTCTGAGGGTAGAGTTTTGGCCTTCTGAAGTCAAAAGGTCACCCATTAAACACTTGTGCATTTGGTTTCATTGAATCTAGAAGAGACAAAGCTGGACTGTGCATTCCTAAAGTACAATATAGACAATTGTTGCCTTTGTGACTCATATGTCAGCATACGTTATCTACAGAGCAAAGTTAGCATGAATCTGGCAATGTACTGCCTAGTCACATGACATAGTCAAACATTACTTTGGGTGCTCTCTGTGAATGTATTTTTCTTTTAATATGGCTAACATTTTAACAAAGTGAACTCAAAGATGAATGTCCTCAATAATGTGGAGGGATCTCATGCAACTGAGTGACGGCCAGAAAAATACAATGGCATCCCTCCTTAAGAAGGAATTGACAGCGTGTGTTATGGACTTGAACTGCAGAAAAAAACAGAGTATCTAGCCTTCTAGCCTGCCAACCTATCCTGAAGATTTTAATCATATTAAGCCTTCATATTCTGTTTCTTAACCTCTCCAAACCTGCAAAACACACACACACACACACACACACACACACACACACACACACACAGCTCACTTAGTAGGCTGAGTACCTTAGTGAGTACCCTGAGGCTGGGATGAGTGTCTCAATTCTGTATTATTGTCTCATTTTGTGTAGCTATTCACTGACACTTATCACACTTTAAGAAAACAATCATTATTTACTGATATATTCCTACTAATCTGTAAATTACTCATTAAAATATATGAGGCAGATTGAGGGGGATGGCTCAGTGGGTAAATTACTTACCAGTTGTCTTAGTTACATGGTGAAAAAAACACCATGGCCAAGACAGTTTGTAAGAATGAGTTTATTCGGCCTTGCACTTCCAGAGAATTGTAGTTTATGATGGTGGAGCAAAGACATGGTGGGCAGCAACAGGAAGCTATGGACTTTACCTTGAGTCACAGGCAGGAAACAGAGAGAACAAACTGAAAATGGAGTATGGAACTTCAAAGCCTGCTTCCAATGATGAAATTCCTTCATCAAGGCCACACCTTCTAAACCTGTTCAAATAGCACCACAGCTGGGAGCCAGGGATTTGATTTCCAGAGCCTGTGGAGGACAAAGGACATTCTCATCAAATCACCACACCACAGAAGCAAGAGAGACCTAAATTCAGATTAAGAACATACATATGGGGACGGTGTCATACACCTGGAACCCAGGACCAAGTGGGGATTACATTGCTGCGACAATGGTGATGGAACACTGAGTGGGAGGGGCTTAGTGAGCAGTCTGTAGGTCACATGGAAACTACCCATGAGAGAGATTAGGGAGTTGCCATGGAACCCTGGTTAATTCTCACAAGATTGTTGTTATGAAAGTACAGACTGACCTCTCTTAGTCTCTTTGGATTCCTGATTCAGCATATAATCTCCCGTCCTCCTTCACCTTTGCCAGAGTGGGCACTCAGCTGTTTGATGTTCAGCCTCCAAACCTGTGATGTAAATAAAGCTCTTCACAGACCACCCTCAGGCGTCTTGTTTAAACAATGGAAAATAGACTAATGCAGAGTATGGCAAATCCTTAGCTCTACTTCTACACCTTTTTTGATGATTCCAGTGTACTGAACATAATGAAACCACTGCCAAGTTCAAGCCTCATTTCTCCCATTCTCCTTTATTCTATTCTACTTAATGTATGGTAGACTAAAGCCCTTTCTCGTTAAATCTGTAACAGTTTGGAGCTGTGGAACTGTAGACAAAATTCTAAACTGTCTTCTTAAATAAGAAACACAGAGCCAAATACAGAGTTAAAAGCCCAAGAGATCAGAGCACTAGCAAAGAGCCAAGACTACCTTTAGCTTACCACTCACCGCCATCCTTCCCCTGAGAGAGAGCTTCTCCCTGTGTGACTTGTCTCTTATTGCTTTCCTGTTCTGTCTTCTCATTGGCTCTAAGCCCAGCCACATGACTTCCTTGTCACTCCCTGTCTATACAGACCTCCTGGGCTCTATGGTTGGTATTGGGATTAAAGACTTGGGTCACCACACTTGGCTGTGTCCTTGACCACACAGAGACTCTGCCGCCAGCCATATGATCAGATGGCAGAATAAGAGCGTGTGCTGCCACTGCCGGGCTTCTGTTTAATGGCTCCCTTTTACCTCTGATCTCCAGGCAACTTTATTAACATACAAATAAAATCACATTTCAGCACAAATAAAATATTGCCATATGGAACAGCCTCAGTATTCAGGCATTTTTATTTTATTTTTTTTAGTTATTTAAATTTTTTTTTCAATTTTAACTGCCTATGGGTCATTCTTGGGATTTGCAACTTGTGCTCTAAGTCCAGAAGTGAAGCATGCTCTTCTGTTCCCCTTTCCTTCCTGTACTTTCTTCACTACCAAGCGTTTCCCAGTGCCTTTCATCTTCAAACATGGGAGAGGAATATGTTTTGAAGTTACACTGGAGTTTAAATTCAAAGGCTTGGATATCATAGTCATGCAACTTTGGACAAATTATCTAATCACTATAGATTTGGTTTCTTTATCAGTAAAATAACAGTGATAAAAGTGGTTGTCTTTCAAGATTAATGTGAAAATCTCAGTATATATGCTGAAATAGTTATTTCTCTCATTACTATATCATAATACCAGACAAACAACTTAAGGAAGCAAGGGTGTGTTTGGCTTTAGATCCTGACAGGTTGGCAGTTAGTATTAACCCTTGCACACATGAATCCCAATTCTTCTAAGACAGGCAGTCTTGAAACAGTGATGTGATGTTATGTAGTGACTGAAGAATCAACCCTCACTGATGCTCACAGTTTTCCCCATGACTGAGAGCTATTTATCTATCCTCACCCTAAGGATAAAACAATAAAGTCTTCACCTGTTCTAAATGGCCAAGATATTTCTAAGACTCTAGGAATCTGGAGAGAAGTTTTCTGGAATAAAATTCTAATAAGGATGAAACATAATTAGAGGGGTGAGAATCTCTGACCATATTTCCTTAGAACTCAGATTGTAGTCAGTTTGTGTACTTCTAAACCATTTTCCTAAGGTCTCAGTTTACAGTCAGCTTTGTGCTTTTTTTTTTAATGGTCATGGACACTTGATTAGCTATTAAAATATATTTATCTCCCAGCTGCACAATTTTTCTGTTGTTTAGTAAATTCCATATTTATGTGTAAAATTGTTTTGACACATAAATATGTGTAAAAACTTACACAGTCACTTACAAACACATTCCCTTTCTATCTCAATAGAGCCGATGCCAGTTTCACACATGTATATAATATACAGGCATTGCGGGGAGTTTACAGAAAATGTTCAGACAAATCTCTAAGCAAAACTTGTTTTTCATTCTCAAATAGTTCCTAATCCATTTCCAAGGCCCCTCTATAGTCTCCCAGTCTCACACCCTGGCTATTATGATGCTCCAGTTCTCTCTGCTTTGGCCACAGCCTCTGTTGTCATTAAAACTCATCAAAGCATGCATAATGGAGTAGGTAGAGGATTGTGATTGAGGTCTCTTCAATATTTCTAGCCGTAGTTGTGAAGAGTGATTGTGGGTAATAGATAATCATCCCGGCTATTGAAAGCAAGAAAGAACTGTGTCCACACAGTTTGGCCTCGGTTGTTAGCCTTGCTTCCTGAAGTTAGGGCAGTGGCTATGATTTACTCCTGTGTACGTACCTGTCTGTCAGTACAAGGTGAATGAAAGTCATTGAGAACATGAGAAGGAAAGATACTAATGGGCATTTTTTCTCCTCTTCTCATACTCTGAGTGTGCTGCAAGCATTGGACATACACATTAAAGAACAAAGTAAGTAGAACTCAGGGTTTTGTGTCATGGTATTTGTAATGCATTTTGTGCTGGCATCTTCATACTGACTTCATTCCCAAGAAATATACTTGCAACATACACACAGACACACACTCATGGATATATTCTGTCACACTCAAGCATACATATTCCTATGAGGACACTATGCACACACATATGAATACATGGAAATATAGATATATAGGCACACACACATATACACACAAATGTGTGAGGGCACACACAACAGAAAGAATGTGTGCTTTCTATTGCTCTACCAAAGATTGACACAAGAACAAGATACACCAAAGTCTAGGTTTCCTTTCTTAAAATCATCAGTTGTTTCGTCATCACTGCAAGATTGCTGTTTTCAAGGTGTGGAGGAGACAGTACAATCCGTAAGGTACATGCTTTGAAAACACGAGGATCTAGTTTTGATTTCTAATACCTTTACAGAATACTGCTGGCACCTGCTTATAATCCTAGCATTTGATCTGGAAACAGGATCAAATGACTCCCTAGGGCTCACTAACCAATCAGTCTAGCCCAGTAAGCAAGTTACAGGGCAATGAGAAACCTGGACTCGAATAAACAAGGTGGACAGTGTATATCCTAAGGAACAGTATTCAAGTTGTTCTTTGCATCCACACACATGTGCATGCATGTGCACATGTGTACATAATCACACATACAAAATACTGTTGCCAAAACTATTCCTTGAGTTGAGACCATATATTGAATATACCAAGTACTTACCCAGGGAGGCATGCTTCATTGAAGGAGCTGTAATAGTTTCTATTTCATAAATGCATTAATAATTCTAATGGGTAGAAAAACAGGATAGCAACTACAGCTATCAAGAACTGGAGCATTTGTCCTATGTTCTGTGTTTTCTGTGGCAGGAGGCCAAGATTTTCTATTGGTGTGCATTCACATGTATTGGGCCACTGCTCTACAAAAATGATGATGAGCCACAGGAAATATAAAAACAACTTTTATATTTGGGGCTGGGGATGGCTCAATCTGCAATATCACTGCTATATAAGCCCAGAAACTTAGTGTGGATCCCTACTCTCCACATAGAAACTAGGATGGGGATGCAAATATGTAATTTCAGTCTAGGTTGGCGGATAAAAACAGATCCCTGGAGCTCATTGCCTTGCCATTATAGCTGATCAATGAAACTAGATTCAGTGAGAGACTGTCTCATAAAGCATGATTGAATACTGTTGAGGGAAGAAACCCCATCTGCCAATTGCCACCACACATGCATGTACACATGCACATACTGCCATGTGTAAATGTGTATACACACATACACAGACAGACACACAGACAGACACAGAGAGAGATCATTAATAAAGCCCCAACTTTGCTTCATACTGGCTAGTATTGAATTCTTTTCTATGACAAACCTAATAGTCCCAGTTAGTTCTAAGCTGAGATCCTTAAAAGAGTAAGGGAACTCCTCAGGCTGCTGATGGCAACAAGGTGGAACTGTGCCTCTGTCCCCTACCCTGGAAAGAAGGACTTCAGCTCCCTTCACGCCTGCTCAGTGACAGCCACTCTCTGCTATTTCTTATGTGTTAATCTATTGACCCGACAACAGGCAGCAAGAACAAGCAAACTACTCACAAGAAACGGAGCAAAGTATATGGAGCAAGTGTCTTGATTTTGACACACAGACAATAATTATAATAGACAAGATATGATAATTCAAGGGATGTAGTAAGTGTAGACAGTGTTCTGAGCATCTCAGCCAATGAGGACAGTTCTCACATCTCCACATGGATGTCCTTCTGACATGGTTAACCATGGGTAGGAACTTGGAATTTACCCTGGCAGAATTGGAAAGGGATGAGATGCTCTAGTCAAATCTGTGTTTTTAAAGGGCCATTCCTACTTAGGGTGAATTAGGAGTCAGGGTGAAGAAAGCTGACTATTTGGACATTCTTACTACAAGGGAAAAAATAACAGATTCTGGGGATGTCAGAGATTGTATCATAATTATTTCTCCTTAGTCTCTGTTTCTGTCTGTGTCTAGGGGGCAGTGGAGTAATTTTTCATTACATCTATTGTACTTGTGTGCATGTGAGTGTTTGTGCAGGTGTAGAGGTCTGAGAACAACTTTCAGGAGTTAGATTTCTCCTTTTGCCATGTGTATCCCAGGAATTGAACTTGAAAACAAGTAATTTGACCCACTGAGCCATCTCACTGGCGATGCTATCTTAATGTAGTGTAGATTTTAGCATGGAGGTTGAGAGAGAGAGAGAGAATAGGACACATCCAGGTGTGAGTGTGGGCTTCTCAAGGAGAATAACCACCAAGTGCCTTAGTGTTGGCCATATGGACTATTTTAGGAGCTCTTAGGCTGCATCTCAAAGGGTCGTTAACAGACCCCATCTACTTTTGTTTTTGCTAAGTGAGATTATAGATTGGGTGTAGACATTTCTTGGAGGAGATTATATTCTGAAAAGCTAAACCCAGGAGAAACTAGGCTTGCACAAAGTGTTCTGGTAAGAATCTTGGAAAATTGTAGCTTTTCAGGAGGAAGAGAGAAAGGCTTTCGGCAGTTGTCCATTGTGCTGGAGTTCTTGCTTCTTCAAGCATCAACTAGTTCTCCATGGTGAGGGACTCTTTTCCCTTCTCATATCTGTTTCACTTTTTCTTGACTTTCTGTCCTGCCTCACTTTCATCACTGTACTTACCTTCCTTGCAAGCAGGACCAGTGTCCTCATGGACGGTAGGTTTAGCTCATCCTGGGAGAAGTTTCAAAGCGGGCTTCCTGGTGAAGATTCACTCATGAGTGACTTATGTGCTGCAGCTCACTTGCAGTTTAATGGCTTGGAATAATACTAGTGTTGTTGCTTCTTTGAATCACTCGGACTTGTACTGTGGCTTTCATTTCAGAGGGGCATTTTGATTTCTGTAATGAAGGGTTTTCCAAGAGCTCAGGAACAGTTATCCACCAGTTAGACGAAGCAGCATTTTATGCATCATGCTGTTACCTGCAGTCTGGATCACACAGGGCTTCCATGAGGCTGCTCTCTCAAGCTAAGTCCAGCAGTGGATATTGTCACCATGTGTGGAAGCCTCGGCTTTGAAGTGGTCTCTCTGGGCTAGCAGCAGACAGCATAATCTCCTGCTAAATTGAGCCATTAAACAAAACTGCTAAGTCATAAAGCTGTGGCATTACCCTGAAATTAAAGCACTGTCACCTTCAAATTGCCAAGAATTTTAACAGCCACTTAGAGGAATTCCTTTCACACATCCATTTAGCATGGCCTGTTGATTCCAAGCACACTGATGAGCAGAGGAAACCCGTGTGGGATGTTCAGGCCTGGGGCTCATCGTGTTTTCATGCTTCTCCTCTTTATTAACCCACAAATTTCTCAAATCCTTATTAATCTCTCATTTATTCATGTATTTATCAACTCTCTATTTATTTGCTTCCTCATATATTTTTGATGTGCTCAGTTATTTATGCTTTACTCAATTATGCAAAAATTAATTCATGCAAATTACTTTCTATTGTTGACTGAGTTTGGCACCAAAGTTCACAGAGTAAATAAATTTATTCCTGTCCTTAAACTCATAAGGAAAAATAAATTAAATTATTAAATTACATTAACTTCTCTGACTTATTTATTTATTTATTTATTTATTTATTTATTTATTGGGGTGTGTGTGTGTGTGTGTGTGTGTGCGTGTGTGTGTGTGTGTGTGTGTGTGTGTGTGTGTGTGCATGCTTCCATGTGGTGAGTGTTGTTCCTTGGGTGCCACCTACTTTTGTTTTTTAACAAAAACCTGGGTTTCTCATTGGCCTGGTGCTCACTAATTCAGCTGGACCAACTGTCAACAAGCTCCAGGGATTGTCTTGCCTGTACCATCCCTGCACTAGCATGCATGGCTTTCCTTGTCAGTTTCTAGTGATGGAACACTAGTCTTTCTGCTTGCAAGGAAAACACTTTACCAACTGCACTATCTCCCCAAACCTCAGACTGTTTTGTGCATCTCTCAATAAATTATGTATTTGTGAATTCTTGTTTACTTGCTTCCTCATTTATTTTTATGGATTGAGTTTTTATGCATCATTCCTCCATGCAATTATACAAAAAATAATTCACACAAATTATATTCTAATATTGACTGATTTGAGCACCAAAATCACAAAGTGAGTAAATCTATTCTTGGCCTCACAAAAACAAATTTGAGAGAAGACAGGTGCAGTCCACAGATATTTTAGATCCAGTGTGGAAAACAGTGGGAAGCCATCAATGGTACAGAAATAGAACACAAAGAGGAAGGGATTGGGGAAAGGTATGCAAGGGGACAAGAGCCATGCTCCTTCATGGTGTCTTTGAATAGCTGCCTTTGGATCCAAGTGTTATGTATATGTGTTTAAGGGTTTCTATGTATGTGATATATGTGTGTGTGTGGATATATGCATACATATGTGTGTGAGCATGTGTACCCATAAGTATGCACAGAGATTAGAGAAAGACAACAGGTGTGAGAAGGCCTCCCTTGAACTTGGAAATAAACTAGTGACTAGCAAGCCCCTAGGTATCCTTGACTCTGCCCTCCACAATGTTGGGGTTATAGGCACAGGTGCATGGCTTTTTGTGTGGGTACAGGGGATTTAAAGTCACCTTCTCAGCTTGGCCAGCAGGTACTGTTTACTCAGTGAGCCTGTTCCTGCCCCTGAGCTGACTTTGTAATAGAAACAACTGTTATTTACAGAGCAACAACTAGCCTGAGGTGCCGTGCTCTGCATTTCACAGTGGAGATGACACTGTTTCCCGAGTACCTGTGTGAAGAAGATACATTCTCTCCATTTTAACGAGGAAGGTACAGGAATCTCAAGTGGCTAAATATCTTGCCTAGAGTTGAATCTACCACTGAAGTTGCCAGGTTGTGACTGTCAAGCCTAAGTGCTCAGGTTCAAGCAACACAGAGAGTCTGAGGCAAAGAAGGGCTCCTGTGTCCTAACATGTACATTCAGCTTGCACCGTTCCTTCCCTAGGTTAGCAGACCCTCAGAGAGGACTGCAAAGGGCAGAGGTCTCCAGTGCCCACTCTGCATCCTTCATCATCACTTTCCTCTTCTGTAAGATAGATGTGATCAAACCTCAGCCCAGGGTTCCTGAAGAGTGAATGGGAATAATATAAAGCTGAGGTTCTTGATGTTCTGTTGTCTATAATGAAAGAGCCGAGAGCAGGGTTTAAATGTCATTTTCTAGCTCTGATCCTGGTGTTGTTTATTCAGTAAGTATGAACATGAGTCAGAAACACTGTGTTCAGCATGCTATAATGGTCAGTGTTTTTTTTTTTTTTTTTTTTTTTTTTGAGACAGGGTTTCTCTGTGTAGCTTTGCGCCTCTCCTGGGACTCACTTGGTAGTCCAGGCTGGCCTCGAACTCACAGAGATCCGCCTGGCTCTGCCTCCCGAGTGCTGGGATTAAAGGCATGCACCACCAACGCCCGGCAATGGTCAGTGTTGATCGTCAACTTGTCAAATCTAGAATCATCTAGGACACAAACATCTGGGCATGTCTGAGTGGGAGTTTCTAGATTGCTTTAACTGAAGTGGGCTGACCCATGCTAAATGTAGAGGTGCCATTTGGTGAGCTGAGGTCCTGGATGAGTACAAAGAAGCAGAAGGACTGAGAACCAGCATTCATCTATTTCTGCGTCCTGCCATGGGAGTGATGCAATCAGCTTTCTCAAGCTCTTTTTTTTTTTTTTTGGTTTTATAATTTAATTTAATTTTACATATCAGCCACAGATTCCCCTGTCCTCCCTCCTCCCGCCCCCTGCCCTCCCCCCAGACCACGCCCCATTCCCATCTCCTCCAGGGCAAGGACTCCCCTGGGGATTCAGCTCAGCCTGGTAGATTCAGTTGAGGCAGGTCCAGTTCCCTCCTCCCTTCACCCAGACTGAGCAAAGTGTCCCTGCAAATTGTCCAAACAGCTCCTGCTACCATGTCTTCACCACGATGGTGGTCTACCATGATGGACTGCACCCTTGAGCTCTGAGCCAAAATAAAGCCTTCCTTCTTTAAGTTGCTTTTAATATTTTTTCCCATTAAAAATGGAGATAGTAACTACTACACAAATTTGTGGGCTTTGGAACATACTTCTTAAAGGCAATAAGCCCAGTGTTGAGGACTTAGTGAAGCCCCTACTTTATTCATTTTTCCATTGTTAAGGGAGCCTTTCTTAAGCCTTGAGCACAAGGTTGTCATGGCTGGACCTGTATAGTTCTTTTCTGTGCAGATAAATGGAGTGTCCCTAGTTCTAGGGACAGGAGAAGCCAACAAACATCAATCAATACGATGGTTTGTGTTCTGTTAACTGCAAGCATCCATGCACAAAGACCCCATGTGCAAAATGAATGAAGTCAAGAATGAAGTCACCCAGCCCTTATATCAGTTTCATTCATTCACTTATATTTAATCCATTTACTTATGTAGATGTTTTCTAGCTATGGAATACTGTCCAACTTATTTAACTTATATGATGTTCAACTACCTCGTGGGTATAAATAAGAGTAGTTATTCTTTCTTCAATGGATGGATGTACAAGTTAAGTAAAATTAAATGAGGAGATGGATCAGATGCCCCTGATTCAGCATGTAGCAGTCTCTAAAATTTGCTGAAATAGTTTCACAAGGCTAGGAGTATAAAGGTACAAAATGAATGTAGAGGTGGGACTGACCGAGAAAAGCTTCCTGGGGGCATCATGCTTCCATGTGTTACCCACTTGTCCATGACTACTTATGTGCCAGTAATCTCTGTAGATAAGGCTTTCCATAAGCAGCTGTCCTGTTTGGAATCACTCACACTTGCTTCTAAGACCCAACTAGATAGTGAAATGTAGACCTAGGCATAGCAAATTAATTGCTTGCAGCCAAATGTACCATGGAGATATGGTACCCAAGGATGTGACTGCCATCATTGCTGCCATCAAGTGTTTCACTGTGCTGCTCGAAGGAATCAAATGTGTGGTGCACAATGAGGCCAATACTGATTGTCATCTTGTCACAACTTAAAATATTGATGACAAATCTCTGGTCATTTCTGTGAAGAAGTTTCCATATTGGAATGATTTATGTGAGAAGACCCACCCTAAGTCTGAGTGACACCATATCCTGAGCTGGTGTCCTGGACTGAATACAAAGCAATGCAACTGAGAACCCACATTCTTTTTCTGCTTTCTGATTGCATGTGCAGTGGGACCAGCTGCTTCAAGCTCCCACTTCAGTGACCTCCCTGCTAGGGTGGCTTGTACTTGGTTAAGGTTCACTGTGCCCTGTGTGTGCTAAACCACACAACCACCAATGCTGATGGACCATGGGTCCACAGTTTGACCTGAAGTACGCCAAGGTCTTTGGCACTCTGGTTTGTGGGTGAGGCCATAGGATAGGTTGATATCTGTGAGACCATGGCTGCCCTGGAGAAGTATTACACAGAAGGAGACATCAATGCCTACTAAGGCAAGGATGACAGAGAAGAACAGACATCCTCTTGGAGCCTATTCACTATGCTTATTGCCAAGTCCTTCCCAAACAGCCTCTTTGAAAATAAAATTTGGGAGATAGTTGTCTCCGAGCAAATAAAGAAAAGGAGAGATGAAATACCAGCATCGGGAGTGAGTAAGGTCATGGATGCCTTGTCTGAGGGCTAGAGTTTGCCAAGGGATTCCCACAGAGGGATAGAGTTTAGCTGTATGAACATTATGAACATTTTTTCCTGTTCAGAAGAGACAAGCAACAAGGTCAAAGGTACCTCCCAGAATGCTTGTTTGTTCTTGCTCACTTTTGCTCTGAGCCCTGAATTCCAGGGAGAGATGGGGAATCAAAGTTAGTTCAGACACCTCAAGGAATGAAAGAGCCTAGATTTAGTGTCAGCTTATGATTTTTGTTCTGTGAAGGGGGAAGCAGAGAAACAATTCACCTGGGGATACTTTCCCTATTGCTCTTTCCTTCTATGGATTATTTTGGTCTGTTTTCTGTTGCTGTCACAAAATACCCAAGCTTGAATATTTTCTAAAATAAAGAAGTTTATTTAGCTCACTGGTTTTGTTGTTAATTAATTAAGCTTTTTCTGGTTTATTCAGAACACAACAGGTGTCAGAAAATTGGTGCCTGTGTAAGATAAGACACAGCATGAGAGAGAAAGCAAGAAGGTGTGTCAAAGAAACCAAATTCCCTTTGTAGGTTCCTGCAGTCAGTTCAATCCTGTGAGATGGAGAACTTTCTGCAATGGGAGACTATCATTAAGCCTACCTCAAACCTAATCACCTCTCTTAAGTTCAGAAGATCCTAAAACATGACCCCACTCTTAGGATATCACAGGATATAGTGATATTGTGTTCCCCAATATAGTGCACCCTAATAAACTTATCTGGGGATCAGAGATCAGAACAGCCACAATATTAAACATAGAGGTTAGGCAATGGTAGCACACACACTTTTAATCCTAGCATTCCAGAGGCAGAGATCCATCCGGATCTCTGTGAGTTCAAGGCCACACTGGAAACAGCCAGGCATGGTGACACATAACTTTAACCCCAGGGAGTGATGGCAGGAGGCAGAAAGGTATATAGGGTGTGAGGACCAGGAACTAGAGCCTGCTAAGCTTTTAGGCTTTTAGCAGCAGTTCACCTGAGGCTTCCAGTTTGAGGAAACAAGATCAGCCGAGGAATTGGCAAGGTGAGGTTAGTTGTGGCCTGTTCTGTTTCTCTGACCTTTCAGCATTCATCCCAATACCTGGCTCCTGTATTAATAAGACCTTTAAAGATTCGTGTCACAACAGGAGGAAAACGAGACTGTGGCACATGAATCTTTTGGGGACAAATCGTATACATGAAATGCCAAGTGCGGCCTCTTGACACAGGAGTCTTGACACAGGTGGTGCCCACTGTGCATTCTTAGTATGCAAGTGTTTGCAGGTTATCTATCTATCTATCTATCTATCTATCTATCTATCTATCTATCTATCTATCTATCTATCTATCTATATATCTATCTATCTAAAGTTCATCAGAAATGTTGACTGCTGTCTGCTATAGTTAGAGTGTGAAATGTTCTGTACATGCTCATATGATTGAAGACACAGTGCTGTTTGCAGAGGCTCCAGAATCTCAAGAAGCAGAATCTTTCTGGAAATGAGTTACTGGGGAGATGGTCTTAAAGGTTGTAATCCAGCCCACTTGTAGCCATTTCTTTCTGCTTTGTGACCACAGTCGTTATGTAGCCAGCTGCCTCACGCTCCCACCACCATGGCTTCTCTACCATCGTGGACCAAACGTGTGAGCCAAAACAATCCTCTCCTCCCTAAGCTGCTTCATTTCAGGTCTTTACCACAGAGACAGGAAAACCAATACACAGTCAAAGGAGGCATTTCCAAAGTGAGAACGCGGTGCCACTTTCATTTCTCTTGTGTTTTATACCATTTTGGCTCTCAGGATAATTTCCCTCACCCTATCTTTATCCAAACACTTCTTTTTAGCTCCTTTGAAGTGACCTTGGCCAGGACTATATTTATGGGCCTTTGATCAAATCATGTATCTGTTGAATCCAAGTGAATCTTTAACAAAGTGGGTTGGTTTGAATCTAGCTTGACACTCCCTAGCTGTGTCAGGTTGTTTGATTTAGGGGGTTTAATTTTCCTCTTCCTCAGTGTCTTCCTCTGTTATTAATAATAAACCTGTTTGTAAATTTATGGTGAAGATTATATGGTATAATCAATGTAAACCACAAGAAAAATACCTGACACTGTACATCAAATAAGAAGCACACTTCTTTTCATATTTTTGTTCAAAATTCAAGCAATGTTTATGTTTTGGATTTGTCTTTCAAGACCCATTATTTGCTTTAAACATAAAAATTCATCACCTCCTTAACTTCTTTTCTTATATTCTCTCTTTCTCTCTCTCTCCCACTTTGTGTTTGTGTTTGTTTGTCTCTATGTCTTTCTCTGTGTGTATGGTACATGGTGTGTGTGTGTGTGTGTGTGTGTGTGTGTGTGTGTGTGTGTATGATATGTGTGGTGCAGTAGAGGGTGGGGATGGGGAGTAGGGGTGGTGCACGATAACTTGTTCATGAGGGTGTGCATGCATATGTGGGTGAGCATACATATATGTGCATAAACATGCATAAGTAGAAAGTCAACATTAGGTGCATTTCTAGAACACTCTGCCTTAGTTTTTGAGATAATAGTTTCTAACCAAACCCAAAGCTGATTACTTCACCTTGGTTGGTTGTCCACTGGACTCCAGGTCAGTTTGCCTCTGCCTTCCCAGGACTGACTCTGGAAGTCCAAACGCAGGTCTTCATGCTTATGCAGCAAGTACTTTACAAAGTGAGCCGTCTCTGCAGACCCACTTTTTTTGTTTTTCCAGTGTCTAACTTCTCTTTAGTTGATGTGACACACTTCTGGGAAGAATCTTAACACAGGAAAGACTCATTTTGGCTCTTGGATTCAGAGATGTCCATCACTAGTGGTGGGAAGGGCCATGTGAAGCAGAGCAGCCTGATTGCTGCACAGGAGAAACCAGGGCTATTCAATTTCTGCTTCTTCACTCTTATCCCATCTGTGCCCCGAGTCTAGGAGACCAAGTCCCTGCTCTCCAGGCCAGTGTTCCTTTCTTAATCATCTCGGTTCTTTACAACCCAGTTAAGATAAAATAAAAATCAACCTTCACAATTGGCTTCCCTGAGACAGACTTCTGTGTAGAGTGTCCAGTCATCATACAACAGCCCCGTGCAGTATAGCGCAGTATAGTTTTGATTCCTTACTCACTGTTAGGACACTGGCAAGAAACCTCATGGGCCATGTGTCTTGATGCCTCCTGTCAACAGATGCATGGCATCAGGTTGTTTCAGTCTGAGGATGCTCAGCTCATCATCATTTGGCTGAAGTAGCATGCTTGGTCTCTGCACTGTGAAGATGATTTATCATTACTCAGATACCTCAGGTGGTTCATGCAGACATTTGGTGAATGTGCCTGTTCCCTAGCATCTCTTGACACTCTGTAAAGTCTCAGACATTATTACATTGACATTTATCATACCTTTCTCCCTCCTCTCTTTCTCTGTCTCCAGCTCCCATCTCATGTGTGTATGAAAAACAAACAAATGAGAATGTGGCAAGCACTTTTACCTTAGAACTCATCTCACTGGCCCCAACACTGTTTTAGATGCTCAGTTTTTGTTTTTGTTTTTTATACAGCTAGTGGTGATTCCTTATTCAGTTGCTGTGTTATTTGTGCATGCCCCTTAGAGCATCTCCCTGATTTCTACAGCAATGTATTCCTCACATGTTTCTCTGTCAAAATGCCTGCCAAAAGCAACCTAAGGAAGGATTTATTTGGGCTCACAGTTTGAGGGTGCAGCATGGCAGGAGTGTGAGAAGGCTACCCACATGATATCTGCAGTCAAGAATGAATGTTGGTGCTCAATTATCCTTTCACCTTTTTATGAAGTCTGAGACACCAGCCGATAGCTCCATATTGACCTCTTTCTACCTCAGTGTTGTTCAGAAACCTCCTCATTGACATGCTCAGAGCCCTTTCTACCAGATCATGACAATATTAACCATTATAAACAATAAGGGATTCAAAGTATCACATTGAACTTGGCCTGTTCTAGACCAGATCCAGATATTTTCCTGACATTGTGTATTTCCTAGTATAAAGATTGTTATTTGGAAATCAAGTTCAAGGTATGAGGCTTGATCATCACATCAATATTTTTCAATTCTCTCATTGAAGAAGTGCATGTGTATGTATGTCTAATTTATAAGTTCAATGAAGCTTCCTCTCATGCAAACCACAAAGCATTAAAATTCCTTATTATTGCTTCTTCTTTGTCTCTCTTCCCTGTGAGACTTGCCCATGACATCAAGATATTTTTTCATTTATCCCATCCTATAATATATACCAAACAGGCTCAGAATCAAATCTGTAATATCAGGGCCAAAGCAGAGTCATATTTAAGACTTCCTTGAGCATGATTTAGCTTTCAGCCTTAGATTGTATTCTACCAAATTTACTGTTAGACAAAGCATTGTCTTCAGAAATTATTGAATTATTATTTTTGCTTCATTCTGTGGTTATTTTTAACATTTTAATGTTGATTTAGGAATTTCTACTTGGTTAATATTCAGAAGTCAGGATTACAGTTTCTTCATCCTTTGGATTTTATTTCTGTGAGTAAAGTGTTTAATGTTAAAATGTATTGAATGGTAACAGCCATAGTCGGGGCGCGCATTCCATTCTCAATCATCTCTGGAAACACTTTCATACACTCATCTAGGAATATACTTAATAGTCTATTAGTGCTTCTTAACCTGAGAAAAGTCAAAAATCAAAACACCAGAAATCATTCACCATGGCTGATCAGAGAGATCTCCCTCTTCTATTGCTTTCAACCCGTTCCTATTCATCTTTCCTAGATATCCATTTATGCTGCTTTGTCCTGATTGTTTGTGTTCATTTTTCTCACTTACTGTACCACAGTAAGTAGCATCCTCTTTTCTGCATCAATACTTGCATTTGTCACTTGACAGTATACAATAGAAGTCAGTTTAGATCAGCTTAAATGCCACATATATTATTTACTGTGGCTTCATTGTATCTCACTATGTCAGCAAAATACACCAATTCAGTCAGGCATCTTCTGAGGGACATTTACCTTTTCCTAATGTAGCACTCTTTGCAACAAATAACCAGCAAGAATATAAGCAAAAACCTTATTTTAAACCAAATATCACACACTTCCTGATTTCAAGATCTATTACTGAAATCAGTCAAATTCATAGAAGGGTGATGATCTCTCAGCTCAATAAAGAGTGTATATTGCTTGGGTGGTGGAGGGGTGATAGTTAGCAATAGTTCTTAACCTTGACAGAATGTAGAATAACCTAGGAGACAAGCCTCCAGGCACAACAGTTGAGGACTGATTAGTTTAGGTCAGTCTCTGTGTATGACTACGGGAGGATATCTTTTTAGTTTAGCTAAGCTGAGAAGGCTCATCTGCTGTTGGTGTCACCATCCATGGCTTTGGATACTGGGCTGCATAAAAACAGAAAGTAAGCCAAGCAAAAGCATTCGTCTCGGCGGCTGGAAAGATGGCTCAGTGGTTAAGAGCACTGGCTGCTCTTCCAGAGGTCCTGAGTTCAGTTCCCAGCAACCATATGGTGGTTCACAGCCATCCATAATGAGATCAGGTGCCCTGTTCTGGCAGGCAAGCAGACTTAGAGACAGAACACTGTTTACATAATAAATAAATCTTTACAAAAAGCATTCATCTCTCTGCTTCCTGATTGTAGATACAATGTGACCAGATATTTCTTTCTCTTGCTTCATTCACCATGGTTTCCTTACAATGCTTGAACTGTGAGCGAAAATAAACTCTTCATTACCTAATTTACTTTTTCAGGATATTCTATCACAGTAATGGAAAAGTTACAAGACAGTGGGGTGCTAGGTAGAGGTTTGTGAGATACTCTTGTCAATTGTGGCATATGTAGCTTCACAGAAAGAGTGGGTAAAGACATTGTTCTATTTTAGTTAGGATGAAGGAGACCTGGAGGAGTTAGAAAAGGCCGCCTACATAGGATGGCATGTAACAGAGACAACGCCATTTATGTTGTGACAGGCTTGGGAGTATGAGTGTCAACTGAAAAGTGAATTAATTCTACTGTCCCCGAGTCTTCCTTTTGTATGTTTCTCCAGAAACAGAGTATACGCAGAATAGACAAACGGTCTTATTTTTACAAACAGCTGTCTCCAGCCTGGGAGACGTTTAGGAGAGGAGAAGCTTGGCATGTAGGTAGGTAGACCAGAGTTTTGATGCCGAGAATCTACTTGAAGAGCTCAGCAGCTGCAGTGGCCCATCTGTAATTTCAGCACTCAGGAGTCAGATACACAGGGTCACTAGGGAAACCTGTTGGGGGAAACAGCTTAATTGATGAAGTATAGGTCCAGTGAGAGGCCTTTCTTTAGTAAATAAAGAGGAGAAAAATTGAGGATGCTACCTGCTGCCAACAAACATGTGCACCTACACACATATGAACACACATACACACATACATACATACATACATACATACATACATACATACATACATACAGCTCACAGAAAGATATCTGGGGGGGGAGAATATTGTCTTTTTCTTTGGTCTTATAAGAGCAAATATTAATGGTGCTCTTTATAAAATTTCTGAAGATGAAGACAAGTCCTTTGCATTTGACTCAGTCTCAGGAAGTTCTCTGGTATGATATTGACCTTTCTACATCTCTAAATGGAGGGTTAAGGGCCCTGGGTTATAAATTCAGAGAGTTTATCACCTTTAATCCACATGGTGAAGTATGAAGAAAGGATCATTTCTTATTTTTATTTATAGAAAGCAGAGGTTGTGAAAGATCAAGGCTCAAGATTACCATTATTCTATAGTGTAAATGACACACGTTAGAATTGAAGTTAGACTTGGATGAGTTGCCAGTTTCATCTCGAGACTAGACCTACATAAAGTCTGCCACAAAAATCTTCCAAGACCACATAGATACTTCTGAGATGAGAGCTAGGGATGTAACTCAGTTGTTGGTAGTGTGCTTATCTAGCTTACAGGAAGCCCTGGGTACCATCTCCAGTATTGCATAAAGGAAACAGTGGGGCGGTATGTCTGGGACCAGCACTGGAGAGATAGAGACAGGAATATCAGAAATTCAAGGTCATTTTTGGCCACATAAAGATTTCAAAGTCCAACACGTTAGCTCAGAGAGTAAAGGTGCTTGCTAAGCTTGATGACCTAAGTTCTATCCCTGGGACCTACATGGTAGAAGAAAACAACCAAGTCCTGCAAGTTGTCCTTTGACCTTCATATATGCCTTGTGGCATGTGAGTGCCTATGTATTTCCCCCCACATAGATGTGAACACACATGTACGGATTTATTTATTTTTATTTTATATGTATGAGAATTTATTTATTTCTGTGTACATGTACCATGGGCATACCTCATGCCCATGGAGACCAGAAGAGGGTATCAGATATCCTGGAATTGAGTTTCAAAGGGTTGCTAACTTCAATGGGTGTGCTGGCAATTAAACCTGGATCTTCTACAAGAGTAGCAAGTGCTCTTCACTACTGAGCCATCTCTCCAACCTCCTAAAAATAATCATTTTTGAACAGAACAGTTCATGATCAGTTTAGGTAACAAGAGACCAC
Organism: Peromyscus maniculatus bairdii; assembly: GCF_049852395.1. Lineage (NCBI taxonomy): Eukaryota > Metazoa > Chordata > Mammalia > Rodentia > Cricetidae > Peromyscus > Peromyscus maniculatus. The sequence continues at coordinate 16,590,495 of NC_134862.1, forward strand.
AACAAGGTGCTCAAGAAGGAAAGAAAACAAACACCTGTAAGACCACTGCAAGAAACACCCATAGCATACAATTTATAATTGAATTGAGAACTTCCATCTCTCTGCATACCACAAAGATAAAACAGTGAAGATCAATGGTAGAAATGGCTGGTCCTAGACCTGAGTCTTCTAGCCTCCAAGTTTACTGTACTGCATACATATCTCAATGGGAAAGCAATGCAAAAAGTTCACTCTTCAAAATCAGAAGTGAAAAGGGAGACAGAACAACAGACATTTAGTAAATCCAGAGAATTATCAGGTCATATTTCAAAAACCTCTACTCAACAAAACTGGACAACCTAAAAGAAATGAACAATTTTCTGGATAGGTACCACATACCTAAGTTAAATCAAGACAAGATAAACTATTTAAATAGTCCAATAACCCCTAAGGAAATAGAAACAGTTATTGGAGAAATTATTTTGGCCACTCCATGTAGTTAAAAGGATAGTTATTTAATGGCGTAACTCACAAATTAAGTAATAGGTAGGTCGCAGGGTCTGGGGAAGGTGTATCGCAGTCCAGCGGTGTTCTCCGGAGCTCTGCACAGTCCACCTTCACCGTTCAGCGTCCTGGCACAGAGAGAGCGCTGGCCCATCCAGCTCTCAGGTCTCTAGGCGACTTCCCTGGCCCCGCCTCATAGGCGTGACAGTTGCCAGAGTCTCAATGGGGGTTGGAACTTCCAGATCCAAGCTGGAATGGCTACCCACTACATCTCCCCCTTTTTGTCTAAATAAGAAGGTTCTAAACTAATACAAGACTATATACAAAGGAATGGTTATCAAATATTGTCCAGAAATAATGAGGGATAATCACCTAGATAAGATGTAACCACAACCAATGCAAACAATATCAAGCAAGAAACACATACTAAAATCCAGAGAAGTATAGAGCATAGGTAAATAGCATGTTATAAAGATCATTCAAAGGTGTCCTATCCTAAAGAACCTGAATCTAATACTTGATATCTTCTATCTAAGATATTATATGTACTAAGTTGTAACTATAACTGCTAGTCTTCAATCCCATCAAAGACCTGAGAAGGAACATAATGGTACCTGAGAAATGGTAGATGGATGCAAGCAACTTTCGGGAATCTTGCAAGAGTAGACCAAGACAGCTGGCAGCCTGGACAGTCACCTAATGTTTCTCAGCATTGTTGGTGCATTCAAATTGGCTACAGGCCTAGAGTATCTGACAGACCATTTTCAGAAGCAGGAATTCTGAAAGACCAACTTAACCCAGTCTTGGCAGAGTACAGTGGTCGCTTTCCTTGTGTCCTGCTTGTCCAGAAAGGACAGCATTGCATTTATACTGTCAGCCATCAAGGCAAGGACAGTTCTTTGCCCAGTAGGCCATTTTGTGCCAAAAAGACAAACTTCCAAATGGAAATGTCTTAGAAGCCCAACATTCTCTCAGGATCAATTGGTGCAGCCAGGAGCAATTGTGTCTCACGTCAACAGAATTCTAAGTTATTTAAATGACATATTCTCTAGGTCTATGAAGTGTTTGAAGATTACCTGTCCATCTGACCTATGTATCTGTAAATCTGGATAACCTAACTAACGTAACTATAGAGATGACAGGCATAGGCGACTATAAATCTATAAGTCTTATCTACTGAAATAACCTAAGGACTAAGGCTTCACGTAAACAAGGTAAACAGTCTATAACCAAATGTATGGTGAAGAACAATGACTTCAAAATTGTGACAATACACAAGATATTTATAACAGAGGTAGGAATATATAGTGCGATATGCAATATGACAATAATCTTAAATATATATCAATATACCGAATATCCTAAACAGAAGTAGAACATATATAAAGTATGACAGATATAAATTTACATTTGTATCAATATAAAAATGTTTCAAATAAGAGTAGAAATATATGTACATTATAACAAATATAGTTCTGTATTTGTATCAATTTTGTATATATACAAATTATCTTAAACAGGAGTATAAAAATAGTTTACATTTGTATCAACATATAAGAATCTATAACAGTACAAATTACAGTGCAAATTATCTAAGGTTGCTATTTTACAAAATTTGTTTACTAGTATATACAATGATTTACCGTCATATCTTATACCTATCCATTCCATTTCTTCTCCCCCCCTTTTTTTTACAATACTGAGTCTAATATTTTCTTCCACCCGAACCCTATAACCATCATCCATAACCCTGAGAATTATGAAACCTAAGGGAGAAGGGGCATCGTTTTCTTAGAATTGCTTCCTGCCGTTTAGGGGGTGATGTTATCTCTGTTGGGTACAATGAGAAAGCTCAGATAGTTAAATTTCAGTTAGACTAACTGTAGGTTCTGCAGCAAGTTTTAGAGTAATGGGTTAGATTGTCTGAAATTCTGGCAAGAAGTGTAGTATGATGATGATTACCATGGCATCATTCTGGATTGGGTAGAGTTGTTGTTGTTGGGGCCCCATCTTCCTTCTGGAGACTTCTGAGATTGCTATTAGAAAAACTTATTTGTTATCAAAAATGGGAGGTTTTGATTTAAAGAGGACATAGCATGTAAGAAAGGATTCTTAAGAAATCAAGAGTAAGCATGGAGAGAATTAGAATTTAGAAGACAATGGTCACTTTTTATTGGTTTCCTTCTGTCTCACACCAGAAGGCTCTTCTGATACGGGACTGAAGAATCTCTCAAACTTTTCTTTTATCAATATGCTTGGGTTTAGAGAAGGAGTGAGCCAATTCCATCTGCAAAGCCAGCTTGGCTTATAATTGAATTGGAACCACAACTTTTCTAGATTGATAGAGAGATAGATGTTAGACAGTAAGATTTTGCCATTTGTAGATTGGTACCAATAGATTCTTCCTTTCTGCTGTAAACATCCGGATATCCAAGGCCTTATGAGTTTTGGAAGATGGGTATTTCCATTATCCTGGAAAGACAAAAACAGAACCCTACCCCACCCTTTGATTGTTAATTTTTTCTTACAACTTGTAGAGATGTCACATTGGTGGATGATCTTTTACTTCTCTTCATCAAGGGGTTTTTCCTGTTCGAATCAAATTTTCATTAATTTTGTTGGTATCCATAGCTTTTCTTCTCCTGCAGAAACAAAGGCAAAACCCCTTCCCCAACGTATAACATATCCAGGTTTCCATTTTGAGGTCAGCACATCCTTGAAATAAACTGGTTGGTTTAGCTCAGGAGTTTTGTCTGTCGTCCAATGTCTCTCCGCAGCTGTTGTTCCTTTCTCATTAGCATTGAGAAAATTCAAGGTTAATAAAGCACTATGCAGTCTATTTCTAGGAGTCATTGTTACCTGTTGCTGTTTATTTAGCTTATCCTTTAAAGTTCGATTGGATCTCTCTATGACTGCTTGGCCTGTGGGATTGTGTGGTATACCTGTAACATGCTTTATATTGTAATAAGCAAATAATTGTCTCATTTTATTGGAGACATATGCTGGGGCATTGTCTGTCTTAATCTGTACAGGTATTCCCATGATGGCTATAACTTCTAATAGGTGTGTAATCACAGAATCAGCCTTTTCAGAACTCATAGGAGTTGCCCATTGAAATCCTGAATAGGTGTCAATGGTATGATGCACATACTTTAATCTCCCAAATTCTGCAAAATGAAACACATCCATCTGCCAAATTTCATTTCTTTGTATACCTTTTGGATTGCTCCCTGCAGGTAATGGAGTTTGGTTATAGATGGAACAAGTAGGACATTTTTTCACAATATCCTTAGCCTGTTGCCAAGTGATGGAGAAATCCTTCTTCAAACCTTTGCTATTTACATGGTATTTCTTATGACATTCTGAGGCTTCTAGCACATTACCTATTAGAAACTGATCAATCTCATCATTACCTTGTGCTAAAGGTCCTGGCAGACCTGTATGGGATCTGATATGTGTTATATATATAGGATGTTCCCTTTTTATGATGATTTCCTGCAATTGTATGAATAATGAAGTTAATTCTGTATTATCAGAAATAAATTCAGCAGTTTCAATATGTAAAACAACTCTCTCTGCATATTGAGAGTCAGTGACTATATTGAGGGGTTCTGTGAAGTCCATCAGTACCATAAGAATGGCATACAGTTCTGCCTTTTGTACAGAGCTATATGGACTTTGTACGAATTTACTTAAGTATCCTGATTTATATCCTGATTTCCCTGATTTATTTGCATCAGTATAGAATGTGAGGACTCCAGAAATTGGCTTTTGTCATACAATGTGAGGAAGGACCCATTCAGTCTTCTTTATGAATTCTACTCTCTTGCTTTTGGGATAGTGGTTGTTAATCTCTCCCAAAAAGTTGCTGCAGGCTCTCTGCCAGTATTCATTATCTTTCCAGAGTGATGAAATTTCTTCATTAGTTAACAGTACTACAATTTCTGTTGGGTCCATTCCTGTCAACTGGCGAAGTCTTCATTTACCCTTTTGAATCAAATCAGAGATCTTTTCTATATAAGTCTTTAATTTTTTATTTGGTTTACATGGTACGAATATCCATTCCAATATAATATCTTCCCTCTGCATCAAAATACCTGTTGGGGAATGTCTGGAGGGGAATATGACAAGAATGCATTTAAGTTCTGGATCCCCACGATCCACATGTGCTTCTCAAATTGTCTTTTCTACTAGAGCCAATTCCTTCTCAGCTTTGGCTGATAATTCTCTTGGATTATTTAATTCTTTGACCCCTTCTAGAGTATAAGCCAAATTTTGTAGTCCATCTTTGGGTATTCTCATGATACCCAATAAGTTGGAAATGCTTCCTAATAACTTTTGAAAATCATTAAGAGTCTTCAATCTATCTCTTCTTAGTTGTACCTTTTGGGTCTAATTTTTTGTAGCTCTATCTTATATCCTAAGTAATTAATAGAATCTCCTCTTTGTATTTTTTCAGGAGCAATTTGTAGTCCCCAGCGAGGCAAAACTTTTTTTACTTCTTCAAACATGCTTTCTAATGTATCTAACTTTGGATCAGCTAATAGGATATCATCCATATAGTGATAAATTATGGATTGTGGAAACTTTACATGAATTATCTCTAATGGTTTCTGCACAAAGTATTGACACAAAGTAGGGCTGTTTAACATTCCCTGTGAGAGGACCTTCCATTGATATCTCTTGACTGGCTGAGAATTATTATAATTAGGCACTGTGAAGGCAAATTTTTCTCTATCATTTTCTTGTAAGGGTATGGTAAAGAAACAGTCTTTTAAGTCAATAACTATTATAGGCCATTCTTTTGGTAGCAGAGAGGGCAAGGGCATCCCAGTCTGTAGGGAGCCCATTGGCTGAATTACTTTATTAAAAGCTCTCAGATCTGTCAGCTTCTCCAATTACCAGATTTTTTTAAAATAACAAATACAGGAGAATTCCAAGGGCTGGTAGATTCTTCAATGTGTTGAGCATTTAACTGCTCTTGAACCAGCTGTTCTAAAGCTTGTAGCTTCTCTTTTGTCAAAGGCCATTGTCCAACCCAGACAGGTTTATTAGTTAGCCATTTTAAAGGTAAGGCAGTTGGTACTTCTGAGAGTTCAACAACAGTCGTGCTCTGTTTGTGAACAGCCTGAATGGTTAGTGACTGATTTTTATAGCATGTTATGATATTATTCCTAGAAACATGCATCGGTCTGTATTCCTTTTCTGAAAGTGTAGGAATTTTAATCTGGATATTCCACTGTTGTAACAGATCTCGGCCCCAATGATTTACTGCTACATTTGCTACATATGGCTTCAACCTTCCTCTCTGTCCTTCTGGCCCTATGCATTCAACCCATCTCAAACTTTGTTTTATCTGAGATTGGGTGCCAATCCCTAAAAGTTGGACATCTACCTCTTGAAGAGGCCAATTCCGATGCCATGATTTTGGTGTAATTATAGTCACATCTGCATCTGTGTCTACCAGGCCCTCCAGAACCAGGCCATTAATTCGAATTCTAAGCTTTGGTCTTTGCTCATTTATGGAAGTCTGCCAAAATATTTGTTTTATAGTGTTCTTTGTAAACTGTGATCCATCTATCAAAGCTGTTTTATCATCCATTGCAGTATCGGTTTTTACATTAGGCATTGGTTTATTCAGTTGTCCTGGAGAGGAATTTCTTCCACAGTGGCTGGGAATGTTCGTACTACGTTTGGTTTGGGGGCCTGCAAGAGGCCCCCTGAGGCGTTTCCCGCCAGTAAAGGGTTGCCTTGTATATCTATTTTTGATCTGCACTCACTGGTCCAATGTTGGCCTTTGCCACATCTTCTACATAATCCAGGAGGTGGTTGGGGTCTCCTGTTTAGGCTATTCCTAGAAGGAGTATTACTTCTAGGAGTACCCCATGTACAGTTTTTACTTATATGACCTGTTGTACCACATTTAAAACATTTCGTACTATGGGGCCTTCTTTCATCTCTGGGATTTGTCTCTCCTATCCAAGCCTCATTACTGTAGTTAAGAGACTGAACACCATTAGTATATTGAATCCATTCTTCCAAAGGAGCTGATCTGATCTTTAGTGGTGTAAGTATTCTTTTGCATTCTGCATTAGCATTGTCTAATGCCAAGGACTCAGTTAATACTTTTCTTAATTCTTTATCTGATATAGCTCTTGTTATAGCTGTGTTCAGTCTTTGTAAAAAAAAATCAGTGAAGGGTTCGTGCGGTCCCTGAAATATCTTTGTGTATATCTCAGTTGGTTTTCCAGGTTCTGGAATTTTTTCCCAAGCATTTAGAGCTGCTGTACGGCATAGGGATATCATATACTCATCATAAGTGGCTTGTACATTCCTGTCAGCGAAACATCCCTCACTAAGTATTTGATCTTGGGAGATCACAAAACCTCTGATTGTACCTTATTGTTCTAAATATTTTGCCTCTTCTCTCAACCAGCTTTTCTACTGTAACTGCTGGCTATATTCTAGAACAGCTGAAATTAACTGATGCCAGTCATCTAGAATGATTCTATGTGAGGTAGACCATGAATTTAACATCTGTCTTACATATGTGGAGTGTATCCCATACGTAACTACTGCTTCCTTTATATTTTTAAAGTCCCTTGTTGAAATTGGTTGTAATGTATATGTCATATATGGCTCAGGGTGTGTGTCATCTGCTGGCTTCTCATGGACGATAACAGGATAAGCCATTGTATGAGAGCCATTTGGAGATGTTACAACCTCTATGGTCTTGACCTTCTGCTTATTAGTTCCCTTGTCATGTTTACTGAGAGTTTCTTCTAGGGCTTGCAGACGAGCACCTAGGGGCTGTTCTAGGGAGTGAACCTCCTCTCTTGCAAGGGACTCCAGATTTCTCATGGAATCATAGAAGTTTTTATGTTCCTCAGAAACACATGATTCCATGGACCTTATCCTATCAATTAACGATAATCTTTCTTCCTTATATACTGTCTGAGTAGCCACAACTTCACTCTGGAGAGTTAGTGTTCTATTCATTAAATATTCATATTTATTATCAATGAAATCAATTTTGGGTACAAGCCTGTTTTGTAAATCCCGATTAGCAGATTCCAGAGAGGGAATCTTTTTCTGTAAGCCTTCATTGCTATTTTTTAAAGGAGATTCCAGGGAGAGAATCTTTTTCTGTAAGCCTTCATTGCTATCTTTTAAAGTCTGTATCAGTCCCAATAATGACTCATCTTTATTCTTAAACCAGTGTTTGAACACTGTGTGAATTATTATGATGAATGCCAAAATGGAATAGCCCAGATATGCCTTAGGAATGTCGTATATTTCCAGGAAGATGTCATTCATCATACAGGCAAAAAGGTTTTTAAATTCCTGTGAGGTAATGTTGTCCGCCATATTATACGAATTACTCAAAATTTATTAGTCAATTTTAAGGTGTAAAATTATCAAGTACCTTTACTTGAAACAATATGCTTACCTTTTGTTGGTTTGGGGGCATGTAGTAGCACTTTTCAGCCAGCAGGTGGCATTGGTACAGCTTCAAAACAGGGCCTGCTGGTGATCTTGGCTGGAGTTGGAGATGGTGGAAATGGTGGAGATGGCAGAAATTGGAGCTAGCACTCCCCTGCCTCTTTCGCTGGTCTGGGGCTAAGCTAGGGAATTGAGATCGGACTAGCTGCTCCCTTTTTTGGGAATGGAACCGTGTAGGTGTTCCCTGGTTATATGGAACTTTGCAGGCGGGTTTAGGTACCCGCTAGCTAGGGAGGAGAGGGCGGGAGCTGCCCAGGCCTTTGGAGTTTGCCCCACATGAGCACCAGATATTGGAGAAATTATTTTGGCCACTCCATGTAGTTAAAAGGATAGTTATTTAATGGCGTAACTTACAAATTAAGTAATAGGTAGGTCGCAGGGTCTGGGGAAGGTGTATCGCAGTCCAGCGGTGTTCTCCGGAGCTCTGCACAGTCCACCTTCACCGTTCAGCATCCTGGCACAGAGAGAGCGCACAGAGAAAGTACTGGCCCATCCAGCTCTCGGGTCTCCAGGCGCCTTCCCTGGCCCCGCCTCGTAGGCGTGACAGTTGCCAGAGTCTCAATGGTGGTTGGAACTTCCAGATCCAAGCTGGAATGGCTACCCACTACAAACAGTCATTAAAAGTCTCCCAACCAAAAAAAGCCCAGGACCAGATGGTTTCAGCCAGAATTCTACCAGATCTTCAAAGAAGAGTTAATACCAATACTCTCTAAGTTGTTCCACACAATAGAAACAGAAGGAACATTACCAAACTCCTTCTATGAGGCTACAATTACCCTGATCCCTAAACCAACAAGGATACAACAAAGAAAGAGAACTACAGACCGATCTCCCTCATAAACATTGATGCAAAAATACTCAATAAAATACTGGCAAACAGACTCCAAGAACACATCAAAACAATTATCCACCATGATCAAGTAGGCTTCATCCCAGGGATGCAAGGGTGGTTCAACATATGAAAGTCTGTTAATGTAATACACCATATAGACAACCTCAAAGAAAAAAACCACATGATCATCTCACTAGATGCAGAAAAGGCATTTGACAAAATCCAACACCACTTCATGATAAAAGTCTTGGAGTGATCAGGAATACAGGGAACATACCTAAACATAATAAAGACAATTTATAGCAAGCCAACAGCCAACATCAATTTAAATGGAGAGAAACTCAAAGCAATTCCACTAAAATCAGGAACGAGGCAAGGCTGTCTTCTATCCCCATACTTCTTCAATACAGTACTTGAAGTTCTAGCCAGAGCAATAAGACAACATAAGGAGATTAAGGGGATACAAGTTGGAAAGGAAGAAGTCAAGCTTTCCCTATTTGCAGATGACATGATAGTATACTTGAGTGACCCCAAAGATTCCACCCAGGAACTGATAAAGCTTATAAATACCTTCAGCAACATAGCAGGATACAAGATCAACTCAAAAAAATCAGTAGCACTCCTATATACAATGGACAAAGAAGCTGAGAAGGAAATCAGAGATACATCACCCTTTACAAGAGCAACAAATGACATAAAATACCTTGGGGTAACACTAACCAAGCAAGTGAAGGACCTATATGACAAGAACTTTATGTCCCTGAAAAAAAGAAATTAAAGAAGATGTCAGAAAATGGAAAGATCTCCCATGCTCATGGATAGGCAGGACCAACTTAGTAAAAATGGCAATTTTACCAAAAGCAATATACAGATTCAATGCAATCCCCATCAAAATACCAACACAATTCTTCACAGACCTGGAAAGAATAATACTCAACTTCATATGGAAAAACAAAAAACCCAGGATAGCCAAAAGAATCCTGTACAATAAAACAACCTCTGGAGGCATCACGATCCCTGACTTCAAGCTCTACTATAGAGCTACAGTAATAAAAACAGCTTGGTATTGGCATAAAAACTGACATGTGGACCAATGGAATTGAATTGAAGACCCTGACATTAACCCGCACACCTATGAACATATAATTTTGACAAAGAAGCCAAAAGTGTACAATGGAAAAAAGAAAGCATCTTCAAAAAATGGTGCTAACATAACTGGATATCAACATGTAGAAGGCTGCAAATAGATCCATATCTGTCACCGTGCACAAACCTGAAGTTCAAGTGGATCAAGGACCTCAACATAAATCCAGCTACTCTGAACCTGCTAGAAGAGAAAGTAGGAAGTAGTCTTGAACGCATTGGCATAGGTGATCACTTCCTTAATATAACACCAGTAGCACAGACACTGAGAGAAACAATCGATGGGATCTCTTGAAACTGAGAAGCTTTTTTGAGCAAAGGATATGGTCAACAAGGCAAAGCAACAGCCTATAGAATGGGAAAAGATCTTCACCAACCCCACATCTGACAGAGGACTGATATCCAGAATATATAAGGAACTCAAGAAATTAGACATCAAAACGACCAACAGTCCAATTAAGAAATGGGCTATAGAACTAAACAGAGAATTCTCAACAGAGGAAACTCAAATGGCTGAAAGACATTTAAGGAATTGCTCAACATCCCTAATCATCAGGGATATGCAAATCAAAACAACTCTGAGATACCACCTTATGCCTGTCAGAATGGCTAAGAACAAAAACCCTGAATACACTCTATGCTGGAGAAGATGTGGAACTAGGGGTACTCTTCTCCACTGCTGGTGGGAATGCAAGCTTGTACAACCACTTTGGAAATCAATATGGCACTTTCTTAGAAAATTGGGAATCAATCTCCTCCAAGATCCAGCTATACCACTCTTGGACATATACCCAAGAAATGCTCAATCATACCACAAGAGCACTTGCTCAGCTATATTCATATCAGCATTGTTTGTAATAGCCAAAACCTGGAAACAACCTAGATGCCCTTCAACTGAAGAATGGATAAATAAATTGTGGCACATATACACAATGGAATACTACTCAGCAGAGAAAAACAATGACATCATAGGTTTGCAGGCAAATGGATGGATCTAGAAAAAATCAACCTGAGTGAGGTAACCCAGACTCAGAAAGACAAATATGGTACGTACTCACTCATAGGAGGACACTAGATGTGGAACAAGGATGACTGGAGTGCTACTCACATCACCAGGGAGGCTACCTGGAAAACAGGACCCCAAGAAAGACACGAGGACCACCCAATGACAGAGCAATGGCTGAGATCTACACGAACAACCTGGACATGAGTGGGAGTAATGAAGGACAAGGGTCGATGGAAAGAGAGCCTGTGGGAGCAGGAGACCCCAGCTGGATCAAGAACAGAGAGGGAGAACAAGGAAAAAGAGACTATGGTAAATGAAGACCACATGTGAAAAGGAAGAAACAAAGTGCTAGAGAGGCCCACAGAAATCCACAAAGATATCCACACAATAGTCTGCAGGCAATGGTCGAGAGACAGCCAGAACTGACCTACTCTGGTGATGGGATGGCCAAACACCCTAATAGTCATGCCAGAAACCTCATCCAAGGACTGAGGAATCTGGATGCAGAGATCCATGGCTAGGCCCCGGGTGGAGCTCCGGGAGTCTAATTAGTGAGAAAAAGGAGGGTTTATATGAGCGAGAATTGTTGAAACCAAGGTTGGATAAAGCACAGGGACAAATAGCCAAATGAATGGAAACACATGAACTATGAACCAAAGGCTGAGGGGCCCCCAACTGGATCAGGCCCTCTGAATAGGTGAGACAGTTGATTGGCTTGATCTATTTGGGAGTCATCTAGGCAGTGGTACTAGGTCCTATGCTCATTGCATGAGTTGGCTGTTTGAAACCTGGGACTTATGCAGGGATGCTTGGCTAAGTCTGGGAGGAAGGGACTGGACCTGCCTGGACTGAGTCTACCAGGTTGATCTCAGTCCTCGAGGGAGGCTTTGCCCTGGAGGAGGTGGGAATGGGGAGTATGCTGGGGGGAAGGGGAGAGGGGAGGAGGGGGGGAGAACAAGGGAATCCATGGCTGATATGTAGAACTGAATGGTATTGTAAAATAAAATAAAAGGACAAGAAAGTTCTCTCTTCAGCCAATTACTACAAACTTTTTTAGATAGGTTCTCATGTATCCAAGCTGTACCATGTAGCTGAGGATAATTGTGAGCTCCTGATCCTCCTGACTTCCTATCTAAAGTGCAGAAATCACAGGCATGTGCCACCAAATCCAGTTTATGTATGGCTAGGGATCAAACCCAGGTCTTCTTTCATGCTAGGTAAGCATACTATTAACTGAGCTAAACCTCAGCCCCCAGTTATATGCTCTAGAGCTCAGGGTCTACAGTATTTATTCAGCTTGGAGACCTTATGCTAGTCTTGTGTATGTCACTAACAGAGAGCTCTGCACATCCTAGACACATAACTTTTTTTTTTTTATCACACAGTTACCAAATATGATTCAGTATATGTGGAATCTAATCCACCACCTTGTTACACCATAAAACAGATTTCCTGGGTCTCTTTGATCATGCCATCTACTTTAAAGCAAGGGAAAAAGAAAAATAACTCTCCAAAAAGCTGCGTAAAAAGTAAAGGCTGGAGTGAAGCGAGAGGATAAATCACAGTCAAGTAGGTTGTCTGGAAGTCGTAAATGTGGCCGGCACAGGCAGGTGGAAGAGTGATGATGGATGTGATACTCTGTACATCACAGCTAATGCAAGGAGCGCAGTGGCCTGGAACTGGTAATGCATGCTCCCACAAACAGAGAAGCCCTGTTCTAAAAGCAGCTGGCTGAGGTGGGTGCAATAGACAGGAAAGCATTCCTCCCTAAGCAGCTGGGCTGATACTCTTGGGAGAAATAACAGCTCCTGGCGGAACTCTATGGCTTTTAAAGGAGGTAAAGATTGCTTTATACCAATTGCCATCGTTCCCATTATAAAAGTTGAAGGGAAGTTGGGGCCTACAGTATAGGTTCCCGGATTTGTTTCTAACAGTAAAATGATATGGATTATTCTGTTCTAACATTCTCTGTTCATCTCTGATTTTGTTAATTTGGATCTTATCTGTATGTGTTTGGCTGAGTTTGTCAAACTTATTAACTCGTCAAAGACCCATCTCTTATTGATTAATGGTTTGTACTTTTCTTGTCGTTTCTGTTTCATTGATTTCCACCCTAACTTTTGTTATTTCTTGCCTCACACTGACTTTGCAATTAGCTTTTTGTTTTTCTAAAGATTTTAGGAGCATCATTAGGTTGTTTACTTTAGATCTGAATTCCTAATGCTAGAGCTTATCACTATCCAATTTGATCTAAGGACTGATTGTCTTAGCTGTGTCCCAGAAGACCTGGTAGATTGTACTATCATTTTTAGTTGCTTCTAGTATTTGAAAAATTTCCTGATGTCTTCAATTTTTTCATTCAGTATTTTTCATTAAAATTGTATTTCTGTACTAATGGACTTAGCAGGTTGTACTTACATATTTTTATGTAGGTATGTAACAATGATAATCAAAAGGGAAAAATGTGTACTGATAGGCTGGGGAGGTAGCTCCATAGTTAAAATTCTTGCCATGCAAACTTGTGGACTGGAGTTCATATCCCCAGAACCCATGTACATGCCAGATGGGAGTGGTGACTCACCTGTACTTCCATGCTGGGAAGGGAGCAGCAAGAGTTTCCCAGAGAAATTGACTACCGATACTTGCCAGATGGAAAGCTTGGGGGTTTGATTGAGAAAATTTATGTTAATGACTAATTTGAAAGAGTGATCAAGGTTGATTCCCAACATCAACCTTAGGCCTCCACATGCATAAGCACACATAGGCATGTGGACTCCTGCTCATACATGATTCCACATGTACGCAAATATACATACAAACATACATATAAATGATAAAGTGGAAAACAAAAAGTGTAGTTGCTCTTCCTCAAGAATATTTAGATTCTGTAGTCTCTCTTGCTACTGAGTTCTATTTTTATTCCATTAACCTTTCAAATGATGGTGGAATAGTGTCAGCAGAATAGTTTCCTGGCTTCATTGTTGAATAGGAGTCAAGAACTATGGAAGGAGTTAGGGAGAACTTCTAGACTGAGTTGATTCTATGCTTTGGGCCAACTGTGTGTTTTTATGTATTGCTCATAGAACTGCACACTAGATTCTGCCCAGTTCAAAGACTAGTAGACTGAGACTTGAGGAGCTGACCTACTTCTTCCAGGAATCTGGTGGGTAGTAGATAGAGTACTTGAAGCTAGATCTAATGATGTAATCCTCTACCTCATGTGACTGTAGAAACCATGGAAGCCCAGGCTAAGCCAATGTTACTTACCCTTTACTATTTATGAGTTACATTGAGAGACAGGGCACAAACAGGAAAAGTTAAATAAGTATCAATTTAAAAAGCTGGGAGATATCAGAAGACTGTCCACAAGTAGATGGTGAATAAATAGAGACAGTACTTTGAGGACTATTTAAACTCTCTTTACCCTTGGCATAAAAAAAATCACTTTGTCAAACATGCATAACTATACAGAAGTGACCCCTGAGACCTTAATATAGATTTGTTTTATTACAATTGGAGAATAAGTGAATTGGCACACTGTGTAAAAGAACATAAGTAACTCCCTACAGTGATGTCAGTTCAATTAAGCGGGATATTGACAATCTGTAGATTTCCCTTCTTTCCAAGCATTATTATAGAAAAAAATGCATTTTTTTTCTGGGAGGCTGTGCAAAGAGAAAGATGTATGTGCTGAATGTAACTTTAATAATCAGTGTTATTTCTTGTCCCTTTGTCTCTTTAAAAAATTTTCCTTTTGTTTGTTCTTCACTCTGAGTGATGATCCCCATGGCAACAGATTAATAGTGGATAGCATCTATAATTACTATTATTAATAACAATAATCATGATAATAATAATACCAATCAGATGTAATGGGAGAAAACTATGAAAGGAAATTAAATTGTGGCTCTGTATGTAAACAGTTTACAGCTCCTGAAATGAGAGCCAGAGGAAGCAGGTAGAATGTCTAGTGACCTGCTCTGGAGAACTGACCTTCTGGGGCATTGAAAAGGAATGATTTTACAACAGAGTTGTTGAGAGAGGATGTTTCAGAATATTCTTTCATGGCTAGTCAGCACACTCTTCCTGTAATATCTTCTTTTCTTTGGATGTCTTTAGTGTGTGTGTGTGTGCACATGTGTTCATGTGTGTGCAGGAATGTGTGGAAGCCAGAGCATAATTTTAAATATTATTTCTTTTGTTTTGTGACACAAAATCATTCATTGGCCTGAAACTCACTGATTTGTCCAGACTAGCTAGCCAGAGAATCTTCTCTCTTCACCTCCACTATTCTGGGAATACAAGCACATGCCACAACATCTAATTTTATCACATGGGTTTGGGGCTCAAACTCGGGTCCTCATGCTTGAGTAATAAGTGCTTGACCCACTGAGCCATCTCTTCAGCCTCTTTATGCATAAAACTTATGATTTTAATTGGGACCATTATACAACACATGCACAAAAGTGTAGCTTTGGAATTGCCCAATACAAATAGTCATGACGAATTCATCTCTTTATGTGGTAGACATTACTCCAAAGATTCTCAACCTAAGCCTAGTGTCCTGTACTTTGTAAATGGAAATTCCCTCTTTGTTACTTAGCCCTTGTAGAATACAGAAGGCTCTATCAACTGGCCAGACTTCACTAAACATCCATCCCCTTCATCTATCTCCAGCAGAATGCCTGGAATCCCTTACTTAATTGGAATATTCAAGATACTCATAACAAATAGAAACATGGGTCATTTTTACACAGTTTGTATTGGTTGCTTTTCTATTTCTGGGATAAAACTCTATGACCATGGCAATTTATAAAAGAAAGCATTTAATTTGGCTTGTGGTTTCAGAGGTTTAGACTCCATGAATGTGGAGCAGATGTCTGGCAGCAGGAATAGCTGAAGTCTCACATCTCAAAACCATAAGTAAGAAGAGGAGAACACACTGGGCGGGGGTGCTTTGGAAGAATTGAGGCCTATCCCTGTGGCACACCATCTTTTCCAATGCTGCATCTCTCAATCCTTCCCAAATAGTTCTACCAACTGGGGACCAATTAATCAACCAATGAAACTATTGGGACTATTCTCATTTAAACAACCACCTTCTACTCCCTGACTCCCATAGGTTTGTGATCATACCTCATAGTACAAAATGCACTTAATCCAACTTCCAAATCCTTACAGTTATTCAGTCTTTATACTTTTAAATTCCAAAGTCTTTTCTGAGCCTAAAGGCAATTCCTTGATGCTAACTCTTATGAAAACACACACACACACACACACACACACACACACAAACCTACCATGTACTTCCAACATACAACAGCATGGAATACACATTACCATTCCAAAATGGAGGCCCCACTTGAGAGAACAATATTAGCAACTGGGCTAGAGACCATTCATGTAATATTTTGGCAAAGACTGTGGCTGATTTCTGCCTTTGTCCTAAGAATATTCCTGAGGTGCTGGTCTCTAAAGTATATAAAGAACTCAAGAAACTAGACATCAAAATACTGAACAATCCAATTTAAAAAATGGGCTAAAGCGCTAAACAGAGAATTCTCAAAAGAAGAATCACAAATGGCTGAAAAACATTTAAAGAAATGCTCAACATCCTTAATCATCAGAGAAATGCAAATCAAAACGACTCTGAGATACCACCTTACACCTGTCAGAATGGCTAAGATCAAAAATACTAATGACAGTCTATGTTGGAGAGGATGTGGAGCAAAGGGAATACTCCTCCACTGTTGATGGGAATGCAAACTTGTACAACCACTGTGGAAATCAGTATGGCAGTTTCTCAGAAAATTGGGAATTGATCTACCTCAAGACCCAGCCATACCACTCTTGGGCATATATCCAAGGAATGCTCAATCATACCACAAAGATACATGCTCAACTATGTTCATAGCAGTACTATTCATAATAACCAGAACCTGGAAACAACCTAGACGCCTGTCAACTGAAGAATGGATTAAGAAAAAGTGTACATATACACAATGGAGTACTACTCAGCAGAGAAAAACAATGACAGCATGAAATTTGCAGACAAATGGATGGAACTAGAAAATATCATCCTGAATGAGGTAACCCAGACTCAGAAGGACAAACATGGTATGTACTCACTCATAAGTGGATACTAGATATAAAGCAAAGAGCAATCAGACTGCAACCCACAGAACCAGGGAGTCTATATAGCAGGGGGGACCCTAGGCTTATAATAAGTCTTGGGTTTACTCAATTATTGGGCAAGCCTCAATGAAACATTTCACTATTAGGATAAGAATTTATACTGTATCAAGCTGATAATAGAAAAAAATAGAATATTCCTGAGGCTAAAGTAAAAAGTCATGGCCTAATTTCTTTGGCAGAGGAGATTTAAAGACAGTGTACCATTATGGAAACATAATGGAGAAATACTGGACCAAAGCAAGTCTGAAAGTCAGGAGAGATACTCCAAATCTTCTATTTTCATGTCTGATGTCAAAGGGCTTAGATAACTCGCCCCTTCCAGTTTTTCTGTGGCAACTTAATTCTTTTTCATAGAAAGTTTCTACTGCCTACATTCAGCTATTTTAGGCAGATGTTTCATGCCTTTGGCACCTCTAATATTTTGAGATATTTGACACACTTTGGGTTTCACTTTCACAGCTTCCAGAATGACCTCTCTGGGCCTTTTGTCCACTCAGGGACTACATGCATGGACTTCTCTGTAACACTTTGGCCTCAGTGGTTCTCCTTAACAGTGTAGGAAGGATCTAGAACACATTTGTTCCTTTATCCTTCATAACACTAAAATCAAAAGTTCATGAATGATACTACTAAATTTGGCTGCCCACTTAAGAGCCTGATACTACTGAATAACTATTGAAGCATCTTCTCTTCTTGTTGCTTTTTAGGTGCAGAAAACTCCTTAGGCCTTTTCTTTTCCCAAATTGGAAGCTTATCTGAGTGAGGTCTGGTGTGAGGGCATCCTTCTTTTTATTTCAGTGCAGATTTGACCTTTACTTAATCTTAACTAGTGACTCACTCCATTATTAGTGGTGCCAACCCTGGGCTGGTGGTCCTGGGTTCTATAAGATAGCAGCAGCAAAGCCATTAAGCAGCCCCCCTCCATAGCCTCTGCATCAGCTCCTGCCTCCAGGTTCTTGCCCTGTTTGAGTTCTTCTCCTGACTTTCGTTAATGATGAACAGTGATATGGAAGTGTAAGCCATATAAACTCTTTTATCCCCAGCCTGCTTTTTTGGTCATGGTATTTCATCTCAGCAATAGAATCTGTAACTAAGACAAACATCAAAAACATTTGTGGAGTTCCAGGTGAATCTTTAACAATGATTTTTTCTGGTAACACCTTTAACATTATCGGTTGATGTCATTTTCATTTTAGGAGTAAAAATTCAATAGAATTAATTTATTGACTAGAATTTACAGAAGAATGCTGTCCTGTTTCAAAACAGCAAAGCACATGTTTCTCTGGGGATATGATGTTTGTTAATTAGTTGGTTTGGGAAACTATTCCTAGGATGATTCACAGTCACTGAGCATAAATTAATTACATGATATGAAAACTATTACCAAGTTGGAAAATCCTTAGGAAATAGTTAAAACCAACACATTTCTTTTGTCTTCTTATATACTGAAACTGAGGTGTGAGGAGATGAAATTTCTTTTCCCAGATAATAGAAAGAATTGTTGGAAAGAATTAACACAGGATGTCCCATTAGTTGGGTCTTTCCCTTCTTACTAATTAATTAATTAATTTATTTTTAGTTAAATCACACCAATGGTCCTAATCTTGCTGCTTATAGTTAATGATAACAGGTGCTGTCAGTGTGTTTTCCTGTCAGTGCTCTCTAATAGAAATGTTGTGGGTTATTGCTTTTCTTTATGGGCCTTTGTTTCCCCATTTGTAAAACTAAGAGGGTGGAAGAGGGAAGAAACCACATGATTTCTCTGCTTAGTTCCTTTTCTACTCTTTGAATCTATGAAGACTAATGTTGCAATTATGTGGGCAGGAGTCTCAGATGGCAAACACTTTTCAAGTCTTCCTGTTTCCTCCCCTGCTTTAGTTGTGAGGATGTTCGGAATTAAACTGCATGTCAAGTTGCAGTAAGTGTTTCCACCCAAGTTAGCACAGCAGTATCCCACATCACTCCCCACAGTCACTTGCAACTTTAGGATTTATTTTTAATTCTCTTCCTGTGTGTCTGTGTGTGCATGGGTATGTGCACTTGTGAGCACAGTTTTCGTGGAGGCCAGAGAGGGCATTGGATTCCTTAGAACTGGAATGATAGATGTTTAAGAGCCACCTGACATGGGTGCTGGGCACTGAACATGGGACGTCTATATGGCAGGCAGGTTGTCTTAGCGGCTTTGATACCTCTCCAGCATACTAATAGCCCTGCTGGCGGCCTGTGCAGTAGCCGCAGATGCCCTTCTTTTGCTGTCATATGTTTTAATTGGTTACATCCCTGAAATTTAGGGAAGTGAAATGACCCACATTTCATATCGGCAAAAATGACTTTCAAGTGCAGAGCTCTCTGTCTTTTAAACCATATTCCTCTCTCTTATCTTACATACCTCCTTATCTTTTCTTTTCATTCTTATTGGAAGGATGCCATGTCTCTGCATTTATTCAGTATAAAAATTTCCAGATAATTTTTGTATGTTTGTGCATATGAATGATTTGTTTGTCAGGCTTCTCCAGAGGAACAGAACTGACCGAATATGTATATGGGACTTATTAGAATGGCTTACAGGGTGTGGTCCAGATAGTCCAACAATGGCTGTCTAACAATAGAAACTCCAAGAATACAGTAAATGTTTAGTTCACAAGGCTGTACTATCAGCTGTTTTTCAGTAAATGCCTAAATCCTGAAGAAGTAGTCTCTAATGCCAGTGAATGGACTTTGCAGCAAGAGTGAGGCCAGGCAGATAAAGAGCAAAAGCTGTCTTCTTCCATGTCCCTTATATAGGCTGCCACCAGAAAGTGTGGCCTAGATTAAGGATTGATCTTCCCACATCAAAAGATCTGGATTAAAGGGTGGGTTTTCTCTACTTCAAATGATTTAATCAAGAAAAATTCCTCACATATGTACTCAGCTGCTTGGATTTTTATTTAGTTTCAAATGTAGTCAAGTTGACAATCAAGAATAGTCATCATACATGTTTGTGCATATGCATGTGTGTTTGCACACATTTGGGAGCTAGGGGACAACCTTGGCTGTGATTTCTTAGATGTTGTTCATCTTTTTTCTCTGGAGATTAAAAGAATGTGTGCATTTATATTTGGGGGAGGTGGCATCTGTGCATATGAGTGCACATGCCTGTGGAAATCAGAAGAGAGCATTGGATCCTCCAAATCTGGAATCACAGGTGATTGTGAACACCTAATGTGGATTACAGGAACTGAACTTGGGTGTTGCATAAGAGCAATATACTGTCTTAACTACTGAGCTATTTTTCCAACAGCTTTTTGTTTCTTTGAAAAACTCTCATTGGCCAAGTGTTCTCTGAATAGACTGTGCTGTCTGGTCAACAAGACCAAGGGGTCCTCCTTTCTCTGTACCCCTCATCCAGCAATGGAATTACAAGCTGGTGTCACCATGCCCAACATTTTTTAAAATGTAACTTCAGGGTTTAATTTTCATGTCATTATGTTTACACAGCACAGTTTCATCTTTGATAATGATGTGTTGCTTTACAAATACTTATTATCTATAGCTGTTGTTTTCAACCTGATATTTAATGGTTCTTTAATAAATTACCTCTGGTATTGTGTCTGTACTGAACTTAAATAGGCATTTTGTCTGTGTCAAAATTTCCTACACAATGCAGTATAACAATTGTTTATATAGTATTTCTCTTTTATTAGCTATCAAAAGCAACATTGGGATGTTCTAAAGTATAGAGTGGGTATATATAATATACAAATGCTATGTTATTTTCTGTGAGAAAATTGAGCACCTTAAGACTTTGATATGCTTTAAAACATCTTTGAACAGTCTCCCCAGGGATCAGGAGGAAGATTGTATAGGTCAATTTTTAATTAATAACATACATTAAATACATAGTATAAAGCCTGTGGAATAAAGACTTAAACATAGCCCCTAAGATTATTTGCCCCCATATTAACTGGAGATCGAGCCCTATAAGGAACATAATTCTTTTTTTCATTGTTGTTCTTCTTGGTTTTTTTGTTTTTGTTTTTTTTATTGTTGTTGTTTTGTTTTTTTTTTGTTGTTTTGTTTTGTTTTGAGACAGGGTTTCTATGTGTTGTTTTGGTGCCTGTCCTGGATCTCACTCTGTAGACTAGGCTGGCCTTGAACTCATAGAGATCCGCCTGGCTCTGCCTCCCAAGTGCTGGGATTAAAAGCTCATGCCACCACCACCCGGCAAGGAACATAATTCTTTGGTCTTTCTTTAATCAACAGAATGCCTTAATCCCATTGCATATATAGAACACTCCAGTGGACACTCCATTGTACCTTGATCGACCCACTGTTTACATACTCTTATTAGGGTTTTCATTCTAACTTCCCTTGCTTTGCATTGTTGTCTGTGCAGAGGACAAGATCTGGACGATGGTTCAGCACAACAACACAGAGCTGACTCGGGTACAGGGCTCCAACCCTGAGAAGCCCTATGCCATGACCTTAAACTATGGGGGCAGTATGGAGCAGCTGGAGGCTCTGATTGATGGATCAGAGTACTGTGAACAGGAGGTGGCATATCACTGCAGGAGATCTCGCCTGCTTAACACACCAGGTAAGGTTCTGCCCTTTTTCATGATACCTTGAAACCCACAAGCCAAAGTTCTGACTGTGTTTTTTTCTGACACAAGCTAGAGTCACTGAAAAAGTGGGAACCTCAATTTAAGAAAAATATGTCTTCAAATGATAATTTTCTTAGTGACTGATGTGGGAAGGCCAAGACAATTATGGGTGGTACTACCTCTGGGTAGGTAGTCCTGGGGTATATAAGAAAAACAATAAATAAAACTGAACCTGAGAAAGCCAGGGGGAGCAGGCCAATAAGCAGTGTTCCTCCATGGCCTGTACTTCAGTTCCTGCTTCCAGGTTTCTGCCTTGACTTCTCTGAGTGATGGAGTGTCACTAGAGAATTGTAAGTTTTCCTTCCCAAGTTTCTTTTGGTCATGGTGTTGTATGAGATCAATAGAAACACTAACTAAGATATCCAAAGAGTGGGGTATTTGACAAGAAAGTGGCTGCAGTACACTTGTTCACTCTCCTTTGAGGAGAGATATGACCCAAAGAAGGCCATGAATCCTGGCTTTGGCCTTGAGGGAGGTCTGTTGAGTCTATACTTGTCTCTGCATCTTCAGAATGACATATTGATAATACCCACCCTCAACAGCTGGGAAATGAAGAGGTTTTGTGAGGGATGGCATTTGAAGCAGAGCATTTGAGCTAGATATGGAAAGTGTGGTAGTTGAACACTGTTGGAGAGGAAGATCGCATTAGAAGGTGTCAAGTATCCCATTTCATACACAGAGTTATGAATTATGTCTAAAATGAAGGATATCTAAGGAGCAAGCACCAGGCAATGAGGCCAGCAAGACAGGCAGAGGCTAATCTGTGTCCCCAGAATTTCTGTTGTCTGAAGAGAGACTTCAATGAATATGAATCTAAATGTAAATTTTCATTTTTCATGAATTAATCAGCTATTAAGATGGGAGGTTCTAATGTAGCATTCATTTGCCTTTAACTCACTATGTAGTTGAGAATGACTTTAAATTTTTGGCCATCCTGCTTCCACCTCTGGAGTGCCATGAGTACAGGAGTATGCCACCATGCTTGTTTTTTTCTGTGGTGCTGGCCATCAAAGTCAGGGCTACTGTGCATGTTTGAAAAGTACTCTACCAAGGAAAGTAGCCTTAGCCCTGACATTTCATTTTGGAAAAAAAGTGGCTAACTCCTTTTATGTTCCCCCAGTTCTGTTTTTTTAATGGTGAATGAATGATTTGGTTATCATGTGTGAATTAGTTACCCTCTTGCTGTTGTGATGTAGCACCTAACAAAGCATCCAGAAGAGGAATTGCCTTTGGTTCATGGTTTGAAGCCCATCGTGCCAGGGAAGGCATGGTGGCACAAGCAGGATGGTCTGAGGCAACAGGGGTATGGGACAATTGCCTGCTCATCCACTGGAGGACCAGGAAGCAGAGAGGGTAATGGTAACATTCAGCCAGGCTTTCCATTTTCCTTTCATAAATGATTTTTTTGACACATTAGAGTCTTATGTCCTCCTGCTGGCCTGGAACTCCATATATACAGAACAGACTAGCCTTGAACTCATAGAGATCTACATACCTCTTCTTCTTGAGGGTTGAGATGCAATGTATGGGCCACTAAGCCCATATGGAGTCATTCATTTCTGCAAGTATTAACCCATCCTAAAGACCACGGGGGTATCAAGTATCCAAGAAATAGTATCACATTCTATCACAAAGTTTAGTATCTGGTGCTTAGCGTTTGTAGGTGAAGAGTGGCTTGGGAACAATAGAGACAAAAATGTCAGTAAATCATGAATGAGAGACACCTGACTCAATACACTGCATTGCTTGACTAATATAGAATCTTTAGGGGAAGATACCATTCCACCTAAGTGAATTTTCCAGATAACTGTCACTTATCCCTTTAAACACTGAAAATATTTTCAGAGAAATTTTAACTATTTGAAATAGAAATCTTTCTCCAATGGATTACATGCCTCCTTGCCTTTTTAAACACAGAATTCATAACAGAAAATGGGACCCTTTTTTGATGACTCAGGAGCATCACTGTGAAATCAATTTCGGAACTCCTGTTGGACTCAGCCATGCTTGTTAGGCTGATGAAATCAGTGTTGCCGCTCTGTTTTCCTTTCCTGTCATCCCAGTACCTACACACTGTCCCACATGATTCACTATCTGTTTCCTTGAGCATTTTTCTGTCCCCTGATGATTAAGCTGAGCTCATGTGCCACCCTAAGCTCTTCTCGGGATGTCTGGCTCTACGGACTGCCCTCCTTTCTTTTCACTGCCTTGTTGTCATTTTCCAGTGTATGAGTTCCTATGAAAAATAGAAGCATGTCCATTAAGACTTTGGGACTTTCCTAAAGGACTCACACTCTCGTGTCACTTAGGTTATGCCATTAATTTATGTGTGCATGCATGCTTGTGTCCATGCATGCATTTGTGCATGTGTGTATGTGTGTGTGTGTGCATTCATGTGCACACATGCCCTTGGAGGTTAGATGTATTGGACCACCTATCACTTAAATCACAGGCTTCTGTGAGCCACTGGACCTGGGTGTTTGGGAATAGCACTCAGGTCCTCTAGCATAGAGGCACTTGTAGCTGCTGAGACATTTGTGTGTCCAGTCGCTGTCGTTCCTTTGTGTCCAAGCATTGTCTTCCTAACTTGATTGTATTAAGTTCTTTGAGTTTAGGTTTGCATAGGAAGAGTAGAGATTTGGGGGAGATCAGAGTGGGAGTGATATCTCAATCCAGTGCTTACCTACCTTGTGCCAGCTTGCAGTTTCTGCAGTTTAACTTCACAACCATTCCATTGACACAAAGATTTAAAATTCATAAGGCTAGGAGGAAGGGAGAAAGACAAACACAGTCTGAAATCTTTAGACTGTACCCTGTATAGCTCAGGCATCCAGTAACCAGTGTCTCTCCTCACAGCTTCCATCTCAAGAGACCTGGAACAAAGTTGATGCTATCACAAGGAATAAGCTGGAAGAGAATTTCTGTTTTATTATTCATTCTTTGCAAAATATATACAATAAGTTTTTCTCATGTCCATCTCCTCTTCTCCAGGACCCCCAGATGCACATTCAGTACCTATCCAACTTTGTTTCCTTTTTTTAGTGTCCATCAAGTCCAATCTGTGCTACCCATTTATTCATGGAGGTGGTAACTTCCACTGGAAAATGGGTGACCTATCAGGGGTTACACCTTATAAGAAAACTGACTCTTTCTCCAGCAGCTATCAGTTGCCAACAGCCCCTCAGCCAGGGGCAGAAATTCATGTCCACCTCTCTTCTTCATGCTGGGACTTTCGTTTGGCTTTAGCTTGTACAGGTCTTGCTCATGATGTCATAACCTCAGACTGCATATGTTCAGCTGTCCTATTGTGTCCAGAACATACTGTTTTCTTTTATTCACTCACTATATTTAAGTCTTACAGTCTTTACACCTCCTCTTCTACAATAGGAACCCCTGAACCTTGGGAGGAGGGGCTGCAGTATAGATGTTCTATTTAAGGCCAAGCATTACTCAGGCATTTATTCTATGAACCTTGGCTAGTTGTGGGTCTCCATGTTAATCATTATCTCCTGAAGATAGAAGATTTTCTGATGAAGTTGAGAGATGCATTAGCCTATTGGAATAACAAGAATTCATCAGGAGTCGGTTCAATACTATGTTCATATAGCAGAATAACAAAAAGTAATAGGCTCTCTCCTAGGACCTATTACTGCCTAGCCACAGGTTCTTGCCCCAACAATGGTCCCAGGTATAGATTTGATCCTGTGGAGAGAGACTTAAATCCATGAGAATGTGGTTGGTTCCTTGCGTGGTGTTCTTCCCACTATAGTAGCAGTGGACCTGTCTCACCAGACTGCTGTTATTACATATTGCAGGGTGCACAGAAGGTGAGAAGGAGGATACTGTTCTTCTCCAACAGGGTCTTCCCATCAGTTTCAGGAGGATATCCAGTAGGACTGGCACTAGCCCGTGACATTTGTGTATCTATAGAACCGCACTGCCAACAACTCCAAAAGAAGAAAATATTTCTGGAAGTGGGCTTATCTGTAAGTTTATAGTGTATAATAGGAGCATCATTGTCCCATTATAGCATTATAGTATCTCTCTCTCTCTCCCCACATACGTGTGTGTGTGTGTGTGTGTGTGTGTGTGTGTGTGTGTGTGTGTACATGATTCTACTCTTTACAGTAGTGGGTAAAGGTAGGTTTCCTTCATTATCTAAATGCAAGGTAGATTAAGAACAGATTCCCAGCCTTGTCATAGACTTATTTCTCCTATACTGTCACATTCCTAAAGAGAGGAACAAATAAGGTTGCTGAGCCCCCTTAGCAGGTACCATACTTTACTGCCAAGCCTGAAAATCTGAATTCAATTTCTAGGATAAACATGGTAGAAGGAAAGAATAAATGCCCATAAGTCATTCTCTGGTCTTCACAGAAATTCTATAGGCCTCCTATGTGCACATGTGTTCACACACATATACACACACATGCTAAGTAGACACATAAATGTAGCAATACATTTATGAACCAACATAATCATGCCAATAATTGATTTTTACCAATAATAGTATATCCTCTTATATAGGTGTTTCAAATGAGTAGTCTCTTTTTGGCATGTACATGCAGATATGCTGTAGATAGGGCTATAAGAACATTTTTGCATGTAGATCTCTGTGAACATAACTCAGGATAAATTCCTTGAAGCATCATTGCCAGAAAAGAAAGTGTGTATATTTTCAAAAATTTTTGCCACCTTGACTTCTGCTTAGTATCAAGGTGGAGACGATTTACACCCCAACAACACAAAGGAACTATATGCCCATTTCCAAGACATGGATATTAACTTTGATTTCTCATTTCAAGTATTGGTAATCTTATGAATGTAAAATGCCACCAAAGAAAACTTTAAATAAGTTTTGTAGGTAGTAGCAATTATATATACACATATGAAAGATAAGGGGGGGGAGAAAGAAGAGAGAATACCATAGCTTATAGGTTACCATATTAATGGGTTAGTCAGAATGCCAGGATTAATAAAAGCTATGGAATTTTGCAGATAGCATCTGCAGGTGGACTCAAGTTGGTGGAAGAAGTCCTTCTTGCCATAGCATCTCCTGTGTGTTTTACAAAACAGATAAAGAAGAGAGGAAGTAAAGAAGGCAAGCTGAGAGAAAAGGAGGAAGTAGCCAAATGGCCCCTGGTGACAAAGGTTTCTTGTGGATGAGGCTACATGTGATGGCCAGATAAGCATTCTCTCAAAACCAAGCCCAATAGCTGCACAGAAGTCTTTGTTATCCCCACATAGCCTGATTTGTACCTGAAAGCTGAAAAGAGCTTGAGCTGTGACTTATACCCGGCTCTCCTGAATTCAAAGCACAATACTGTTTCTTTCTTATATACTGTGCAAGATCTAAGAAAATGGGTATTACGAAGAGCATGCATTTGTATGAATTTCCTTATTGTGCAGAAAAATAAAGAGGGGGTAAGAAGAGCAGCCAGGGCCACATGTCTGTGCAGATTCCTGGGAAATATCCAGTGATTTTTACCACTCAGCTTCTAGAGAGATGATGGACTGTGGGTCATCACAGCAATTCCTTAATTCTCTGTCCAAGATCTGGAACCTGCTTGGTCATCTTCGTCCAGCAAGAGTGAGAACAGAGGGGAGACAGGCAAGAGGAGGCCATGCATGGGGTACCACTGTGTTTCTTTCTTTCTTTTTTTTTTTTGGTTTTTCAAGACAGGGTTTCTCTGCGTAGCTTTGCACCTTTCCTAGGACTCACTTGGTAGCCCAGGCTGGCCTTGAACTCACAGAGATCCTCCTGGCTCTGCCTCCCAAGTGCTGGGATTAAAGGCGTGCACCACCACCGCCCAGCATTTTTTCAAATGGTGACTGAACCAAGACACTTTTGTTTTCTGAGCATTCCTCTGTGATTTTCCTCCAGGTAGACTCATAACTGCCAGCCCAGGAGACATGGATGGCATCTATCTCTGTAACTGAAGCTGTGTCCTAGAACTCCAAGGTGCTGTGGTCCACTTTCACGTGTCCTTGTAATTTCTCACTGCATTTGCCACTTCTCAGCAGAGCTTTATGCAAAGCTAAGGCATCACTAGAGAATGGCTTTTCAGGGAAGGGAAGTAGCCAGCCTGCAGTGCTCAGGAGCCCCTTTCATAACTACTGTGGGATGAAACAGCCATTTGTCTCTGGATTAGGATACAGCCTGCCCTGGTGAATATTGAGGCATTCTTACACCTCAGCAACCTGCAGAAATTTTGCCTCTGGATAGTGGTCAAGAAGGCAGTAAATGATGAGTATATGAAATGAGGTAGCACCCAGTGAAAGGTTTGTTTGTTTGTTTGTTTTTTATGACGTTCTTGCCCCAAAGGAAAAGTCATGACATATAACAGAATCCACTAACAAGAGTTTTATCAAGACAAAGGGACAGATGTGATCAGGCCTGTGGAAGGACACATGTGAGAGAGAGACCAGGGGAACATAGCATCGCCTTATAAAGGCCAGAATGCACCTGTGCACACAGGCAAACGCAGAGAGATCACCCGGTCATTCCCGTGCAACTACATGACCACATAACCATGGGACATGGGTCACGCAGGATGTATGACCCAGAAATGACTAGGCAGAGATGACTAAGTGTTATGCATGACTATGGGACATGGTTGAAATTCCTATCACCCAGTTCAGGCAATGTTTATATGTAAAAGACAGAGAAATCAACACTGAAGCTATGGCTTCCCTGGTGAATTAGTAACCTGGTTAGCTACCTCCCAATATCAGTTACTTTTCTCTTCACTGTGCCAAACAGATCTGGCAGAAAGACCGTCAGGGTCCTGGTACAGAAAAAACAGTCTATCATGGTGGTGAACATAGGAAACAGATTAGTTTATTAGGATGAAGCTAGTGAGTTGTCAGAAGGGAGCAACCCATAAAACATAGAGGGGCTGAAATTAGAAATAGGAACAGACTATGTATTCCTCCAGACCTGAGTCCCAACAACCCACTCCTTCCAGGGAGGCCCCACCTTCTGAAGGTTCCTCTTTCAGCTCCTCAGCAAGGAAGTCAAGTGTTCAAACATATGACTTTTGGACAAAATCTTATATTTAACTCATAAAACTCCACAAAAATCCCTCTGGAAGGAAGACAATATAGACAAGGCCTTAGAAAGATGATCCTACAGGGTAGCTTTTAAAGCTCTCTGGAGGAAACGGGCATTGAACATCCTATCCATCCACAAGTTTCCAAAACTTCTCTCATATTTTCCATAGAGCCGAGGATGCACCATTAGATTCTCCCAACAGCGTAAGTATCAGTTTCACCCATTCTATTGTATTTAGCACTCTACCATGAAGGTTTTCTTTGGGATTCCCTCCTAAGTAAAGCTGTGCATGGTACTCGGCACAGGGGGAAAGTTAAGACTGGAATATATGCTATCGGGTTGACCTTGAATGTCACCAGGAACCCATGTTTAAAGGCTTGATCTCTAACTTGGCACTGGTGGTGAGTAGTAGATCTTTTAAAGGTAAACCCAGTAGGAGATGCTCAAGTCATTATGGTCATCATTTTCATCTTTTCCTTTTTCTCTTTTCCAGTGTGTGTGTGTGTGTGTGTGTGTGTGTGTGTGTG
The DNA here is from genome assembly GCF_049852395.1 of Peromyscus maniculatus bairdii. Classification (NCBI taxonomy): domain Eukaryota; kingdom Metazoa; phylum Chordata; class Mammalia; order Rodentia; family Cricetidae; genus Peromyscus; species Peromyscus maniculatus. The sequence goes on from NC_134862.1 coordinate 16,619,881, forward strand.
TGTGTGTGTGTGTGTGTGTGCAGGTAGGTGCATGCATGCACATGTGGGAGCCACAGGACAAGCTTGGGTTGGTTACATATGACTGTACTTCACTTTCAAATAGTGAGTCTCCTACTGGCCTGGGATCCACCAATTCTGCTAGGCTGCCTGACCAGCAAGCCACGAGAGTCCACATTCATCTCTCTAGCACTAGGAATACAAGGACATGCCACTATGTCCAGGTTCTACCTATCTTTTGCCATATGTAGCTACGCACATCTTTTTATGTAGGTGCTAGGGATCTGAATTCAGACCCTCAAGCCTATGCATCAGATACTTTTACTTGTGGGACCATCTCCCCAGCTGCCTCTGTTTTATTAGTGTTGTCTTTGGGACCTAGCTCCATCCTCATGTTTATACAGCAGGTGCTTCATAGACAGCATCTCCTGGCCCCTTGACCATGACCCACTTTATCTTGATCCTGGACCCAGCAAGGTTTTTCCTCCCCTCCTTCCCATCACCGACACAAAGTACTAGGATCAAATGCTCACAAAGTGAACACTCCAGAATTGTGGCTCCAGCAAACCTCTTTACCATATGGATTCATAGATTCATTGTCTCAGGGACTTGCCAGCAGGAAGAAAGTCTGACTAACATACACAGAGTTATCAGAGATTCCGACTCCATTACTTTGAAATCTAATACCCATAGGAAAGGCTGAGCTGGAGTTTACTTTGGTTTTCTTTGAATACAAAGCATTTTCGAAGCAAATCCATCATGCAAACAAGCTGGCTGTGAGGATTGCTTGTTCTCTCTAGTACAGTGTCGCCTGCACTCAGCCTCTGTCTACCTTCCAAGAGCTAGAGGTACACGCAATCCTCTTCACTTATTCCTACAGGCTTGCAGGAGTTTGGGCTTGTAGCGAATTGCTTAACATGGTCACATTCCAGTGGAATTTAAAGGGACAAAATGTGTTCTCGGAGAGAGAATTATCACATCCTCAATTGCCCTTTACACTTCAGCTTTTATACTTTAGTGAACATGCAGCTAAGTACACACACACACACACACACACACACACGCACACACACACAGACACACACTATGTAATACATTATTTAAACAGTGTATCTATTATCTGTAGCATAACTAAATGTAGTAATAATACATGCAAATTTTTATTATAATCTGTATTTATAGGTTTTCTGTATCTTCTAATTCAACTCAATGCAGATTGCAAATACTTGGAGAAAATGCATCCCTAGATGGCTCAGACAGTAAAATACTTGCCACACATTCATGAGAACCTGAGTTCAATCTCCATTGTGCACATAAAAAAGTCTGGGGGAGATGGAGACAGGTTGATCCTTGAGGCTAACTGACCATCCAGCCTACTTTACTTACTGATTTCCAGGCCAGGAGTGAGAGTTGGGAACTTGTCTCAAAGCACGTGGTAGAGTGCACTTGAGGAACAACACCCACGGTTATTTCCTGGCCTCCAACATAAATGCACCTTTTCACACCCGTGCACATACATCCCCCCGCCACACATACACACACACACGCATTTACTCATATGAATCCACACAAATACTATTGTTTTTTCTTCTAAAACACAGTATTGTAATTATGGATTTCAAATAGATGACAGGTTATACACAGATTGTATAAAAACACTATGTCATTATATATAAGGATCTGGAACAGCCAACAATTTTAATGACTGATGTCTCATAAACAATTCCCCAGGAATGCTCAGGGCTGACTGTGTACTACTTATACACAAACTAGTATATGCTATATCATATATACCAGGAAATGATATTATATATGTGTAATTCATTTTTACTATACCCAAATAGATCCACAAGCTCACTTGTGTATAGAAGCCTTCATATTTGCTTGTGATATTTTAACTCAGTGTGATCATTCACATGTCTATTTTAGAGACTTGAATAGAAGAAGTTTACAAGATTTAGTCACAAGTTTTCAAACATGGGGACTTGGAATAGTGAGATGGCTCAGCAAGCCAAGGCAGTGGCTGACATGCCTAGCATCCTGATTTGGATCCCAGGCACCCATATGAGGTAGTGTATACCGACTCTCACAAGTTCTCTACATGGACACTGACACACACACACACACACACACACACACACACACTGACACACTCACAATTTAATCTAATTTAAGAATAAGCAGAGTAGCCATGAATCTAGTCAGTGTGTTCCACTGTGTATGAAAACCTCTTCCCATAATATTTCTCTAATAATAGACTCACTGTTTTGCTTGAGGCAGAAAGTCAGAAGAGAAGTGAGTGAATTCGTAAAAAAAAAAAAAAAAAAAAAAAAAAAAAAAAAAAAAAAGATGCCTCCCTACTCCCCTACTCTAAGCCAAAGATATAGATACATAGCTAATGGGAAATAAATACCCTGTGAAAGTTTAACAAAATGGACCTAACCATAATTAAGTTGCTGTTTTGATCACTAATTATTTAAATGATCAGTGGTTATTGCACAACCACCCAAACCCAGATGTTCTGTAAGATATGGTCTGCATTTTCCTTACTACTCAAAGATAGAATGTGTTCACTTAGTGTATCTCAAATATGCCTGCAAGGAAAAATATCCAATTTTCCAATTATAAGATACAGGGATAGTAACAGGAAATGAACATAAAATTTGGAATCATGAAACCTGATAATAGTTACTTGTGTCACGTTCTTACAAGCTTATAACATGGCTTGTGGGGTTTCTTGTTGTTTGGAAACTTTGTCTCATGTATCCCAGGTTGGGCCTTGAAAGTGCCATGTACCTGAAGATGACTGAACTTCTGACCTTTCTGCTTTCCTTCCCACATGCTGGCATTCCAGGCGTGAAATCCGCCCATGGATTTAGCTGGTGCTGGTCACTGAGTCCAGGGTTTTGTTCTTGCTAGAGAACCATTCTATTAATGGAGCTACATCCTCAGCCACAATTATGTTATCTGAGCTTCTGTGTCTTGGTGATATTTAATGGGATACATGCTATGCCTTGAGGTGGATAACCAAGATGCTTTCCTTACTTGTTATTCAATATCTTTTTCACATTTCCCAGTGAACGAAGGGACTATGAACTCCATTAGCAACCAGTGAAGAGTCTCACAACCCCACTTAGTTTCCCTGGGAGAGTTCAGCTTTGGAGTTTAACTCTTCTTAGCTTGATGGCATACAAGCCACCTAAACTTTTGTTTACTTACAAACATGGTTGCTTTATATTCCTAGAAGCTTTGTTGACCATTTTAGAGATAAGTGTAGGTTCTCTTCTGACTTCTTTTAGCCATCTAATTTTTTCCCATAGCTACCCATCTCATGTGAGTAAAAGGCACCCTCATTTGCTAAAGAAAAGTTCAAAATCTAGAACTTTTCTTCATATCCATTCCTAATTGAGTATATCAACATATGCTCAGACATAAAGCGTTATAATTCCATCAATGCAACCTGCCTTGCAGCCTTCCCATTGCCCCACACTGGTCTAGTGCTGTACACTAACTTCCTTTCTTGTACCATTCTGTATCCCACCTCCAGCCTTACAGCCGAAGTGCTGTTTTCAAAATAACATTATGATACCGGGCTTCAGATCAGTCCCTCTGCCTTGGAAATAAACCCCTGACTCTTTTTGTCTGACCTGCAGAACTCTGATGGAGACTCTGCTGGCTCATTCTCCCACTTCCCATCCACTTAGCCCCACTGGTCTGTCCTTCCTAAGATTGGTCCACATTTGAAACAGCACAGTAAGTTCACTCTTCTTACAAGTTCCATTGCTGTCGCTGTGCTTGGATCTCTTTTGCTATTTAGTCATCATCTTAAATTTTATGCAACTGAAAAGACTATCCTATTATTCTTACTGCTTTATCCTAAGTATAGTCAATGTAGATATCATTGCAGACATTTTCTTGCCATTAATTTATTGATGTTTTTCTACCCAGATTAATAGATGATGATGTCCAGGGAAAGGAGGCCTGTATTATCTCATTTATTATCCCCAAATGCCTAGAATTGCATTTGGATATGTGAGGGACTTACTGAGTAGCTGTTGAATAAATAAAATATTCCTTCCCCATCAATCAGTATCATTTATTGTCTAGATGTGATGTAGAAGAGTACAGTGACTGACCTGACCATGTGCGCTTGGTTGAGCCTGCTGCCAGGATCCTCACAGGCTGACAGCCACAAAACAGAATAGAAACTGCTGGCCTGGGAGGCTCTGTCATTGACTCTCTATGACCTTAAACAAGTTACTTACATTTTATGGGCCTTGAGTTTCTCCTCTTTAGCACTGGAGGCTGTATTTCATGGTCCCCAAGTGTCTTTTCTACCATGGCTCTCATGTCTCTACACCAAGTAAACAATCTGAGTGGAAATGCATGTTGGAGTTTATTGCTTTCTTGTCATAGTAAAGAACTAGAAGTGTTGGTAAAACACAGCCAAAAAAATTTATTTTCTGAGACATTTCATCCAATGACACTTGACTGTGTGTTTATGTAGTAAGTAAGGCTTTTGTAGTTTTCATGTCACCTCTTCAGAAAACACTTTCTACCCATTCATACCGATTGATAAAGAAAAGTATGGGTCAGCTGCTGTTATAGATCAAGATTAGTTAGAAAAATAGATTAGTTAGAAAAATAGAAAAAAATTGCATCTTAAGTGGTAAAATATTTATCTAGCTTATATGTGGCCCCTGTATCCAATCCCAAACACTACAAAATAATTCATGGTTAATACTACTAATAAATGCAAGGAACATATTCTTATGGTGTTAGTTACTATTATCTCTGCAGCTGAACAATTGACCAGAAGCAATTGAATGAAAGAGAGCTTGGGGTTTGAGATAATAAAGCAGGAAAACTTGCAGTGGGAATGGAGGACAAGGCTACTTGCTAACATATTCATAGATCTAGAAGCAGAGGGAGGAGAATGCCAGCACTCCATTGGTTTTACTCTTGTCTCTTCCATTTAGTCAAAGACCTCAATTCATGGGATGCTATTTATCACATTCAGAATGAATCTTCACCTCTCAGTTATTCCAATCTGGAAATTCTCTCACAGGCACACCCAGAAATGTGCCTCACTAATGTCCTTGGCATTTCCTAACCCAGTCCAGTTGACAATCATAATTAACCATCACAAGTTTAGGAGGGGTTTAAGGGAGACAATATGAGGATGACTGCAAACACTAAGGGCAATTTGAAGGACCATAGGGAAATCTACTACAGTAGAATCTTCTTAAAATATATACACTTATGAAAGAAATCTGAATGGAATCTCTAAATAACAAGGGAGACAATGCTTCAATTATCTGTCTCTTACCATGAAGTGATGAATGGGTTACATCTAAGAGAATTGATCAAAGAGCCCCATAGTAAACCCAAACAACTCAGGCTCTTGCCAGGGCTTTTGTTTGCTCTTCATAAACTGAGAATAAGGCACCATTGTTGAAGGCAATACCTATATATTTCATTGAAAACAAAGACGTTGAGCTGCTACTCAAAGGTATTCTGCCAGCTATCACAGGAGAAATGTAAACACCAACCCAACTACAAAACCTACAATCTCCAATGGTGATCTATATGCATAATACATGGATGCAATAGTGGCATAAATGTTGTAGGAGTAACCAACCACTCTCTAGCAGAGTTAAGGCCCACTTGATGAGATGGAACACATCTCCAACATTGCCCTGATACTTAATAACCTAAGACAAGGTAGGCCATGGACCTAGAAGATATCTAAATGATTCCTACGGAATTTCTGCTGCTATTCCCATAGTTCAATATCTTACTCAGTCATCCTCAGAGATTGCCCTGTAGTAGATACAAACTGATACAGATAACCACAACTGAACAATGTGTAGTGTGAGAGACACTGGAGGACCCAGTTCTAAATGGGATGACTCTGCCTAATCCCTTTTCTCAGGTCTCAAGGAACTATGCTGAAGAGAAGGCAGAAAGATTGTAAAAGCCTGTCTTAGGGTTCTATTGCTGTGAAGAGACACCATAACCACTGTAACTCTTACAGTTGAGACGTTTAGTCAGTCATCATCATGATGGAGAACATGGCAGCATGCAGTCAGTCATTGTGCTGGAGAAACACCTGAGAGTTCTACATCTGGATCATCAGACAGCAGTAAGAGAGAGTGACACTGGGCCTGGCATGAGCTTCTGAGACCTCAAGGATCACCACCAGTGACACACTTCGTCCAACAAGGCTACACCTCCTAATAGTGTCTATGGGCCTCTGGGTGCCGTTTTCATTCAAATCACCACAGAGCCAGAGGGTCTAAGTGTTACCAAACAAACAAGGCCTTCCAGACACAATAGAACTGGTACACATATGAACTCACAGAGACTGTGTGACAGCATGCATAGGATCTGCACAGGTCCAAACCAGATGGGGTCCCAGTACTGTGATGGGGAAATAGGCATGAACTCTTATCCTCAATCAAGACACTATCCCCAATTAATACCTTCTTACAAAGGAAAAATTAGTTTCTCCAAGGGAATCTCACTGGGTATACAAATCATACTTAAGGGCAGGTTCCATTCTCAATGACAGATGCTAGTGCAAAAAGAACTCAACAGAATTTGGGATTTTTTTTTCCTTTTACACCATACTAGCCTTTTGCTTGTATGTTATGACTTTTGATTTTGTGTTTTGGTTTGAGTGTGTGTGTGTGTGTGTCTGCATTTCTTGTGCTCTTTCTGTTTTTTGTTTGCTAGTTTGTTCATTTTGCTCATCCTTGTTTGTTTTTTTATTTTTCTCTCTGTTTTCTTCAGAAAGGCAAAAAGAAAGTCTTTTTTTCTTTTTGGTGGAGAGGCAAGAAAGATCTGGGAGTAGATAAGGGAAGGGAAACTATGATCATAAAATATTGTATGAAAACAAATAACTTTATTTTCCAAAATAATTCCCCCAAAATAATAAAAAAGAAACAAGTTTACTTTGCTACATAAATATTAATTTATAAAGTTGCATTCTACCACTGGTCTGTAAGATCTTATGTTTGTCTCATAGTGAAAAGTTCAGTAGCCAGCCTCTAAGAATGTCCAACATCTTGGTATCTCTAACACTATTCAAAAGCTTTAACACTCACTCCACTAACTTTGAAGCTCTGTAAAACAAACTGGAAACCAAAAGACAAAGTTCAATAGATGTTTATGCAGGGTAAATATTCCTATTCCAGAAGGGGGTGGGGGTGAAACATAGCACAAAGTCATGGGACCAAAGCAAGACTCTGCCTTGAAAACTAAATCTCTATAGTTCCACATAGTGACTATGACCACATAGCCTGGCTTCAGGTACTTCATTGAACCTTAGTACAAGTCTCATTCTTCCACCTCACATGCCCACAAAACCAATATGACATGGTCAAAGCCAGTTTCTGCTGCCAGTGGAGATGTACCCTGACTCTTTAGGCTAAGCTGCAGTGGTTTCTTGGCACCTGCCTGGCTGAACATGTGAAAATACTTCCTATTTGAGGATACCCTGTGGACTCTCTGTTCCACTCTAAGTTCCACACTCTAAGTGAAAGAGTTCCCAACACATTTGTGCTGTTCTGGTCTGGTCCTCTGAACATGTGCAGTCTTGCCTTGTCCCCTTTTCTGTCATCCTCACAAAAGAATCTGTAATTTTTCATTAATGGCGTGTTCACATTACAGGTGCTTTCTTTTTCTTTGCCTCATAGTCAGCTTTAAACTCACATCTGCTGCTTTCCCTACCATGGTGCACATTTTCATGTCTCTCTGTTCTCTCTCACTGGAAATCTAAGTACAGTAAACAGTACACCTGCGACAACATGGTTGATATGCTGTCTTCAAACTTCTTCAGGCAGATTCTTTGCCAGAATGGGACAAAATTGTTGTCTAGCCAAGTCCATGCTACCTCATGGGCCCAATGTCTGCTGCCTCCCTTTCCTTAAGATGTCTGTCCTCCCTCTCTGCCAAAAGACAGGGCACTGTACCCTCTGCTTACAGTAGTTTTGGAGCTGTCTAAGATATAGTTCTAAACTCTATACACTTCCTTCACACACCATTCCAAGGGCTGACAACACATGGCCAGCTTTACATGTATGTACAACACATTTTAATTCACACTAGTTTCATGTTAAGAGTATTCTGCTGTGTGTGCCTAGAAGGGGCCAGAGCAGGTTCAAAATGATGATAAATCCCCAAAGAACACAGAAATGCAAAAACATAAAAATGACAGAATGATAGGTATTAGGGAGGGGAAACATTTTAATTACATTTGGGAGGAAAGGAGTAGATTTTGCACTCGGCATAGTGATACTGAGATATGTGTGAGGCTGGGCAGTCATTTCCCCAGGCTTTTTGAAGGCCTGAGGTTAGAGTGAGAGGTGAAAGGGTGGTATGACATCAGAGGAAGTAGCAGTGACAAAATCTCCCCAGTACCTCTCCAGTGGTACACTGAGGCAGAGGCTTGGGGTGAAAGGTCAGCAGTATGAGAAGCTTAACTAATGAGAATGAAGGGTGAATGATGGGAGAAGGGGTCCTGGAAAATGCAGGCTGTGCCTGAGCTTTGTTGGTTGTGGTGGGGTCTGCTGGCAGAGGTTCTTAGCAGCACCCCAGATATGTGATGAGGATATTCATTGATACACGAGTGGCTGGCAATTGGGTATAACAGAGTCTTTCATCCTGAAAGGTGGAAGGAAATCATAAGAAAGGTTTAGAGTTCCTGCAGCCAAATGCATATGAACACCCAACAAGAGGAATGAAGCATACCACTGCACTAATCACTATCATCCTAACAGGCCATCAGTGCTGGCCAAAGCTCTCATTTGCCTGAACTTGGCCAAACACTACATTAAGATGCATATGCATGCATCTATGTGTGATTACTAGTTGTGGATGTGCAGCCATCTGCATTACCCCCACACAATAGTGCATTCTCACAGTAAACACTGAATACAACACCATGAGTTCAGTTATATAAAGAGGAGGAGGAGGAAATGGAGATAGAGCAGCTAAAGGAGCTTTCCCAGGTTTTATAGCCAGGATCTGATTTAAAATAAATCTAACTCTATGGTTACAGACATTTCTGAAGAATGAGGGAGACAAAGGGATGAGATGATGTCCTGTACACAAATGCTTTTGTTTCTCTGGGATATTTCTACCAAAGCAAAAGAAAACAAGTCTGTATGTGGTATATAAAGTTGATTGCACATTTCTTTTGCAGATTTTTTATCTACATATATACATACAACAAGTTCTTAGTTATATATATATATATATATATATATATATATATATATATATATATATATATATATATATATAATGCATATATGTATAAAACCATATATATGATTTTCTTTAGGTTTCTATTTCTGTATAGAAGCCATGTAAACTAGGGGGATAGAAAGGATAGTTAGAAACCATAACCTCGCTGTATTCTGTCCCTTGTATAGATAAATCACAACAACATCTCAATTATTCCCTAAAATCCCATAAGGTACAGGTTATTACCATCAGCAAGCTGAAGTTCACAGCAGCTAGTGAGGTAACAGCCACACAACCTTCTCTATAACTGTGAAATCAACTCCACTTTCATTGCTAGACAAAAACAACCCTTGCTTGAATCCCATAGGTCACCAGCCCCCAGATGCCAGTGTTTCAGAAGTCTCCTGCTGCCGGGGACCAGCCTCAGCAGTTTCAGGGGTCTGAAGGGTGGGATACCTGGAAGGTGCAATAACGACTCAGAGACAATGTTCGTGAAAGTTGACAGGTCACTTCGGGCTTCTGCAGTTGCTAAGTTTATTTTGCTTTCATGGCTTCTCTTAGCTTCTCTTGGTTTCTCTTAGCTTCTCTAACTTCTCTTAGCATCTCTAACTTCTCTTGCATTAGCTTCTGCTTTTGCCCTGGTGACCTCAGTCTTTTATTATCATAAGTAAAGGGGGAAGAAAAAGGAAAGGGGAAATCACCCAATACAAAATGTTCTCATGATTCCAAAAATTATTCTTAGAAAATTACCAATATATTCTTCATCATCTTTTACTAAACACAGGAGCTATCCCAGATTTAACACCAAAGCAAGCATAATATATTTTTATCATTAATGATTATACAATCTTTTGAGCACTTGACCCAAAGGCTAGCAACATGCAATTTCACAAAAAAGATAAAAATAAGAACAGTGGTCAATGTACCAGACAGTCATTTCCTTCTCACACAGCCTGCCCCGACCTCAAGACCCCTGCAGCCGCCTAAGTTCCTCCTCAGCCCTCTGCAAACACCAAGCCCCATGACTTGTGGCCTACAATGACCTCACACAAGAAATCTGTCCCTGCAAGTCAGCAACTTCTGTCCTTCTATATCCAATAATTCCAAGGAAGACCTAATCTAATTTATAGAGCTTCTATGAAAGGAAGCTCACCTTTCTTGGCAGCTCTTTTCAATCTAGGAACCCAATAAAGCTTGTAGCAATCACCCCATCAATTGTCACATTATCTCCACATTCCAGGAGGAATAAAAAGTATCTGAATTAAAGTTGCCATCTCCCTTTCTTGGTGGAGGCCACCATTTTCCTCCTATTCTTGGTTCCCACACTTTTATTTTGTCATCCCATCTGTATGTTACTCCATCCACAGTCTTCAGCCAATACCCCTTAGGGACTCAAGTTTTACACAATGTCCTTGGAATATCCTCAGAAACTGAATTATTCGTCATGGCCAATTTGAGTCCAGTGTGTTGATACACATCATACCATGTGCTATAGTTGACCACACAATTGGTACAGTTTATCCAAGCCTAAAAAGCTTCTCCAGGCTGCAGGTTCTTTTCCATGAACTACATACCTGCCTCAACCCCAGCCTGAGTGATCATCTCTGCATAATTTCCTATGAAATTTACTTCACTCCTTTCCTGCATCACAGAAATGACCATTGATCTAGGAACATAGAACATGAAGATCAGATAGAAGAAGAAGACTAGTATTACAAGAAATATTTACATGTGCAAGCCATAAAGCATGACCTTGGGACACGAAGGCATTTCTGCCTTGGCCCTCTAGAGGCATGCTAAGCAGAAGATCCAGAGGGGAACACATGGAGGGTTGATGGTCCACGACCTCAGGTCCCCTTTTCTCCAATCTCTTCTGTCAGCATGTCAGCCATCTTATATGCTGTCCCCAGCATCCTGCACTGAGTCAAATGGAGAGAGAGTTTTGCTTTATTACACAGGCACAGTCTGTCTCGGGAATCATTTGGAAGATCCCTGCAGATGAGGAGACCAATTCTTTCTGGAAACACCTCGCAGACAGCAAAAGAACAGAGAGTGGGGGAAGTGGAGATGGCGTTTTTGACACCATTACAGTCGCTGTGCATGGAGGAGGACTTGTTTATGAGGATCTTGAAGGAGTTAAGTGTCAGAATAGGGAAACAGCTGCAGAGATCACCTTGGCAAGAGAGCAAGGGAATGTCTAGAAAGAGAAGTGAGAGAGAAGAGAAAGAGGAAGGGAAGAAGAGGGGGATGAGTAAAGAAAGAAGAAGAATATCAAGAGGAGAAGAGGAAAGGCAGGAGGAGGAAGAAAAAGAGGGGAAGAAGGGGAGTTAATGCTACCATGTGCCTAGAAGGTGAAAAAATTGACGTAATTGATGCATAATCATAATGATCACCTGCCCCTGGAAAAAGCAAATGGACAGACAAATAAATGCAGAAAAAAACCAAAGGCTTAGAAAATTCAGAAGGAAATAACAGTGGCTGGGAAAAGGTGTTCACAGAATTGTTCTCTCATATTTCCTGTAGAAGGCTGCTTCCCCTCCCTCCCTCTCTTGCTTCCTCCCTCCCTGCCTCCCTCCCTTCCTCTCTCCCTCCACTCATTCATCCTTCCTTCCTTTCCTTGCTTATTTACTAACTAAAGCCTTGAATATTCTAGCCAGTGATTATACCTCTAGTCCCCCAAATTGTATTTTTTAAAAAAGTAAAACACACTTAAAAATACATGAGACCTCTAGGGAACTAAAAGTTATTTCTTACCCCCAGGAATCTATTTGCAGATTGCCATGTCAGCATATGTATGTAGACCTTGAATTTTAGTTTTAGGTAAAATCATATATTTGATTCATGTCAAAATTAGCATTACTATTTAGGTTATGTGATTTTTTTTTTTTTTTTGGTTTTTTGAGACAGGGTTTCTCTGTGTAGTTTTGTGTCTTTCCTGGATCTTGCTCTGTACACCAGGCTGACCTCAAACTCATAAAGATCCACCTGCCTCTGCCTCCCAAGTGCTGGGATTAAAGCCATGTGCCACCACCGCCTGGCTTTTTGTGGTTGTTAATTCACGCTAACTGTAATGAGAGATACGAAGGTTATATTTGAATAATATCATTTTATTTCCTTCTTAGGGAAAACTAACTTTCCAAAATTATTTTTAGTTGTTCATATAGCTTTCACATGCATATGTCTAAAACTCTCCTCATATTCATATGATGATTTTTAGCTTAAAAATGTTACTTGGGTGCTGGGGAGATGGCTTTGTGGGAAGAGCATTTTTTGTGTAACTATGGGGACCTAGATTTGCCTCTACAGCACCCGCATAGGGTGGACTCAGTAGTGTGCATCTGTAATCAGCGTTCCTCCAGCAAGACCCAAAGTGGAGTTGAGAGACTCTCCAGAGAGGCCCATGGGCTGACTAGACTGACATACTCAGTGGAGAACAACTAGGGGGTCTGTCCCAAGCAAAGTTAAATCAAGGATCACTGCCACAAGTGTGCCATGGCTTGGGCACTCTTATACTCACTCACGTGAACACACAAACACACACTCACAGAGGTAGACACACACACACAGACTAGAAAACTGCTACAGAAATATACAAGCATCCCGCGTAACACCAGTTTGTAAAATTGTGTTGCCTGTGCATTTTATCCACATTTGTGTATGTGTAAATTTGCACAAGAATATAGTATGGATCCCTGGGGACATATTTCCCCTGATGCTAAGACACCTGTCCTAAAAAAGTCAGTGCCAGCAACCTAGGCCAATGAGGGCCTCCTCACTGAATGCCATATTGTATAGTGACCAAAGCCATGAACATGCCAGCAAGTTTCCTTCTCTAGGTACATCCTAGCAGTTGGCATGAACCTCCCACAGTGGCCTGTCTGTTGCTGTCTACTTTGTCTCCAGGGTCTGAGTTGATCTCTTCAGTCTTTTAAAGATGCTTAACCATTAAGTGTGAACTACAGCAAAGAAGCAGAGGCAGCTGTTACAGTACAAGCAACCCCCCCCCCCATTATCCACAGAGTTCATTCCAAGCCCTGTACTCTAGGGTTGAAACTTTAGCATCAAACTCTTTCCTCATAGCATATATGCTCATGACACAGTTTAATTTCAAACTATGAACAATGAACTATTATCAGCAACAAATTATCATAAAAAAGAACAATTATGGCTACTAAGTGTTGGCCTGCTCCAGCATAGGCTGGACGATCAATTCTCCTACCAGGCCAGACCATTTGAGATAAGATCATTCCTTTCAAAATGTAAAGAGGGCATACAGATTCAAATGTCTGAGTTGTTTGTTTCTAGAATTGTCTATTTAACATTTTGCAGGTTTGGGTTATTGAGGTTATTGGACTTCAAAACATGTTAAGTAGACCAATGGATATATTTATTATAAGAAAGTAGTATCTGAGAAGAAATGAGGAGAAGTAGCTTAAAAATGACTGGATAGTTAGTAGAAGTATTTCAGTATTATGAAGCACTTTAAAGATCTTTGGAGCTGGGGAAGATTAACCCAGAGAAGTGGAACTAGCTGGCCTGGGGCTGCAGATGGTTACAATGCTTGTCTATAAGGTGAGCTGAGAACATCCCAGTGTTGATTGATGAACACCTGAAAAGCATCCCTCCTTCTTGCTGACTGGAAGATGCTTGCTCTGTGCTGCCTCAGAGAACCCCTCAATCCCCCTCCTCTGCATTAGGAATGTCAGATTTTTATAGCCACAGTCAGATATTCGTGTCTCTAGTGTCTTAGAGATAGCATGTCTTTCACAGCTGGAAGATGAGGCCTTTGCTCCTGGGATACAGTGTTTGCATGTTAGCTAGCCGGGTCACACCTGCGCCCTGGTGTGATTTCAGTGAAGGTAAGCATAAGTGCCACCTCTGGTCATCCATCAGTAGCCTCTGGTCTTTGGTGCATGAGTTCTTTCATGCCTCGGGCAATGTTAATTTCATTTCTCATACTCAGGCATGCTTGAATACACAGTTTACCTAAAGGTTAAGAGTTATGGATCTAATTAAGAGGATAGAGCAGTTCTACTACATTAACATTAATAGTGCATGGAAAGTACTCCCAGAGGCTTCATTCTGTAAGCAGTAGCCACTTCCACGTCTATTCTCTTTCCTCATTTTTTTCTTCTAGCACCATGTAATGAAAATCTAATACTAAAAATGGCGCCTTGTTCATGAGAACTCAACAGTGGTCACTGTTTTTGCTTACCTCTTAATCATCCCACTAGGAAGCGATGTGAAACACAGTATCCTTGAGTCTGTTTGCTTAGCTGATCAAAGCAGTCCTTGGGGTAGAAGGCCAAAGGATGAGAAATTATCAAAAAATGTGTGCTGCAGAGAAAATATGATGGGGCGTGTTCATCAAATGATAAAATGTGAACTTTTCCTTCATACTAAAATTGAAAGGTCATTACAGTAGAGAGTCATTTCTATAAAGGTTAAATATAAGTGACAGGTGTGATGGATCAGGGAAGTCCCTGACCTTTTAGCACTGTCTAGCTCCAGTGTGTCTTGGCCTGCTTCAGTTTATGCACAACCATTAGAACTCTACACCCACCAGCTAACTTATGTTCTAGCTGTACATTTAACTTGGTCAGTCTGGGGCATCAGTGGTGTTTTCCCCAGCTTCAGTCTAGGAGTTCCAGGATGAGAAAGCCTTCCCTTTGGACTTTTACCAGGGGATACCCCTTTGGATCACAGATTGAGGGGTCAGTCTATCATTCTGGGAATGCCTGACAGTGGGAACTAAGGCAGCTACAATAATGAATGAGAGGGAGATGAACACAGGTGTATCGTTCACTTTACCCTTCCCATTGAGTATAAGCCCCCAGCCCATGGGTTGGTGCCACTCACAGTTCGGGTGGGTCTTTCTACTTCAGTTAATCTAATCTAGCCACTCCCTCACACACATGCCCAGACATTTGTCTCCTTGTTGATTCTAAACCCCATTAATTTGACAATCCAGATTATCATTCAGGTCTTTGTTCTAGGGATGCCATTCAACTGCAATTACAATTTCAATTTCAATTACAATGGTGAACTTCTCAAATTTACATATCCACTTGGGTTCCTTTTTCTTAGTAGAATTCTTATATCTGCAAGCCTACAGGTCTTACAGTGTTCAAAATCCATGCCCATGACCATCTTCCTAAAGTGCCGTTCGTGCAGCATCGTTTCACAACTCTGTGAATAGAAGTTTCAACTTTCCAGGTATCTAGGTTCAAACCTTGCAGTTGTCCATGTCCTTGATTCTTCTCTTTTTCTCGTATCTTCACAGCATTTGTCACCATCCCATGGATGGCCTCAAAACAGGAGTAAATTTAGCTCTTCTCACAATGACTATAAACACCTCAGAGGCCTAAGATGCCTCTTTTTTTATGAAACACCAGTGATTCAGTATAGTGTGTGTGTGTGTGTGTGTGTGTGTGTGTGTGTGTGTGTGTGGCATGTATGCTTTTGAGAGCATATGGGTGGGTTGGGAGCAGGCACACTTGCCTATATGGGTGCAAGTGGAAGGAAAGGGCTGATGTCAAGGGTTCTCAGTAAAGTTCTGTCTTGTTTTGGGAGATAGGCCCATCACTGAACCAGCAACTTACCATTGAGCTAGACTAAATGACCAGTGACAGCCTGGGACTCTCTATTTTGTGGTTACAGGCATGCAGCACAACACCTAGCTGTTGTAAAAATTTATTTTAAGATGTGTTTCATTCATTTATGCAGTGGAACAACATATGCTTTAATCATGCAAAGATGTGTTGCATTCTTTCATGTTGCATTTGTTTAACTCTGTGAAGGTGTGTTACTGTGCCTGTCTAAAACACCTGATTGGTCTAATAAAGAGCTGAACACGGCCAATAGCAAGGCAGGAGAAAGGATAGGCAGGGCTGACAGACAGAGAGAATTAAATAGAAGGAGAAATCTGGGAAGAAAAGAAGAAAGATCAAGAGAACAAGGAGAGGAGGACATCAGGGGCCAGCCACCCAGCTACACAGCAAGGCATGGAGAAAGAAGCAAAGAAAGGCATATTGAAATAGAGAAAGATAAAAGCCCAGAGACAAAAGAGATACATGAAAAAATTTTAAGTTAACAATAGCTGGTAAGAAACAATCCAAGTTAAGGCCAGGAATTTATAAGTAAGAATAAGCCTTTCCATGTGTGATTCATTTGAGAGCTGGGTGGCAGAACCCCCAAAAGAGTAAAAACAAACAAACAAAAACAAAAACCAATGTCTGGCTTTTTATGTGTGTACTGGGAGCTGAAGTGAGGTGTAGTTGGAAGTTTTTCTATGTCCCAGCAAGACAAATCTCTCCCACTCGCATCTCCCAAATATGCACACAGAGGCTTATTTTAATTATAACTGCTTGGCCATTAGCTCAGGCTTATTACTGACTAGCGCTTATACTTAATTTAACACATAATTCTTATTTATGTTTAGCCCTGTGGCTTGGTACCTTTTCTCAGTTCTGCCTTGTCATCTTGCTTCCTCTGTGTCTGGCTGGTGACTCCTGACTCAGCCTTCTTTGTAGCTGGAAGGTTTCTTGTGTCCTGGCCTGCAGGAGGTAGGGACAAATCTCTCCCACAGGTGTCACCCAAGTAAACACACGGAGGCTTATATTAATTATAACTACATGGCCATGGCTCAAGCCTTTTGGTAGCTAGCTCTTATATCTTAAATTGGCCCATAACTATTAATCTATTTATCACTACATGTTCTGTGGCTTTACTTGCATCCCATTACATGTTGCTCCTTGGGCGACTTGGTGGTGTCTCTCCCTGCCTTCTTCCTGGCTCTCTCTTTAAACTTTCTGCCTGCCTCTAAGCTGCTTTGCCATAGTCTAAATGGCTTTATTTATCAACCAATCAGAGCAACACACATTTGCAGCATACAGAATGACATCCCACAGCAGTGAGGTCCTCATACTCAAAGAGCAAGCACTTCAATCTCTGTGACATGTCCCCAGCCTTAGTTTATTCTCAACATGGAAGTCAGTGTGTGTTTTCCTCCTAACTCTAGAATCCAGAGCTCCTTGTGGTTACTCAGCGGAATGTGGGCACTCCATCTCCCTAGGATGCACATCTTTATATTTTTCTGTATGTAACTTAATGGATTTGATGTGATTTCTCTTTTTTATTTTACTTTGCTTTCTTTAATAGTTAATGAGGTATTTTCATAAGCTTGTTAACCACTTGTATGTGTCCTTTAAGGACAAATACAGATGGCTGACATGAGACATATGTCTCTTCAATTTTTTTGCCTTATTAAACTCATGTGCCTTTATATTGTCATGTAATGTATACACACACACACACACACACACACACAAACACACAAATACACATGCATACACACAAGCACACACATTTAAAGTCTACACTAGCTACTCGGTCCATCAGATATATGAATGCCAACATTCTTTTTCATTCTATAGGTTTTCTTCTCAATTAACATTGACCTTTACATAAAGTACTTAACTTAATGAATTCCATTCTCATATTTGCTTTTTTGTTATTTGTACATTTGTTGTCAAATAAAATCAATGTTAGAGCATTTGGATATTTAGTTTCATATATGCAAATCAGTGAGCTAGTTTCTTTTTAGGTCTTTTTCCTTCTTTATGTCAAACTCTTTACCAAATTAGTCTTCTTAAAAAGTTTTCCCAGTCCATCCATTTAAAATGATGAACATTTCCTGGCTCATGACGCTCTAGTCCCCTCTCCCTGTTTGCCCTTCAGCTCTGACTTTCATATACTTTCCTGACTGTGCATGTGTACTTAAAGAATTCTGCCTGTGAATGACCTGTTTCACTCCCCTTGCCTATGGCAGAGCCTGGAGGCAGAGGGTGCCCAGCACACCTGGGCAGCCTGCATCTCTGTCTGTCACCAGCTCCTGATTAATCCTGTATGCATAAGCAGAGCCGTGTGCCTTTTCTTGCCTGTCCTTGACATCAGCTCTTACTTCGTCACTGGTGTAATTGCTGGCAGATTCATTATCAGGCAGTATTTAGAATGACCCCATTCTCTTGTGATGCTAACTGTAGCTATGGAAGCACCACTCTCAGATTTTACAGGACATTCTGAATTTAAAAGTAAATGTCTCAAATAAAGGAACCCAGTTTTTGTTCTGTCCTAAACTGTGTGTATAATAAACTGCAGTGTTGGTTAGGAGCTGAGTGACCCTATGTCAATATGAAGGGCATTCTCAAACACAGTTTCCTCATCTATATGATTCTAATGTTGGATGGATCAAAGAAAACCATTTCTGGACTGGGGATATGGCTTAATGGCAGAATACCTGCCTAGGGGACCCTGGATTCCATCCCTAGTACCCTAAACCAAATAATAAATAACAAATAAATCTAAATAAAACATTCCTGAGCTGCTGCTAACAAATGAACTCTGTGCTTCATCTAATCTCCAAGGTAACTGGGCATAGATTATTTTATTTCATCTTAAAACAAAATCTCTGTGAGTGTGTGTATGTGTGTGCACATGTCAGGGCACACGTGAGGTCAGGAGATAACCTTGGGTATACATCCTCATCTTGTACCTTGTGTGAAGCATGATCCTTCATTATTTACTACTGCATAAGACAACCTGACTGTTTGGCTCAGGGACTTCTAGGAGGTCTCCTGTCTCCAGCTCCTCCTATCTCTCCTTTGGAATGCTGGTATTACAGACACATCCTATTTTTCCTGGTTTTATGTGAGCTCTGTGGACCAGAACTCAGGCCCTGTGGTTGCATGGCAGGCACTTTACTCACTGGCCATCTCCTCAGCAGCGTAGAGAACTTGAATGGTTACTATCATTAGCTGTGGTGAGCTTATTAGTAATAATCATGGTGCTGTCTACTGTCCTGTTCAGGGCTCTGAATGATTTATTCTGAGCTCTGCATCATATTAAAACCTAACATATCTTTAGGTTGTATTTCCTTAATATGTTTAGAGTAGCAATTATATATGTGGTTAGGCCTGGCAGAAGTCTCAATTCCTGGTAGGATGTGAGTAATGCTTTGTTTTAAGCAACATCAAAGTATCCGTAAGTTTTATCAAATCCCTTCCCCCAATTCAGCCAGAGTTACTACATATTTTACTTAATGAATTATTTTGAAAGCCATATATGAAGGAAAATGTTAATGTATGCTTTGTATGTTGGGGCTTGCTTTCATATATAATAAGATATCTATAGGATAATATCATGTATTGAATGTCTGTCCTGGGCTAGAATACCAGGCTAATTGTGAAGGGTATGATATAAATGAATCATTACACACGCAATATTTTTTTATTTTATAGAGCCATTTTCAAGGTACAGAAAAAAATGATTTCTGTACAGTCACACAGGTATAAAGGAAAAATGTAGAGATTTCAATTTAAATATTTTCATCCAAAATTTTAAAATATTTTCACTATGTTGGTAGTGGATGGAACTGGCAATCATCTAAAGATTCATTAATACAGATTCAACATGCCAAATATTTACTCAGTATAATATGTAATCAGTAGATTTTACTATCCTTAGAGTTAAAATACTACTTCAATCTGATTTTGGAATATTTAGCATTCCAAAATTGTGCTTCCTACCCATTACCTAGTGTGGTAGTTCGAATGTGAACTGTGCCCCATTGGCTCATGTGTTTGAACACTTGGCCTTTGTCTGGTGCTGCTGTTTCAAAAGGTGGTGGAACTTTTAGGAAGCAGAGACTTGATGGAGGAAGTGGGTCACTAGGGGCTGGGCTTTGACATTTCAGATCCTGGCCTGTTCAGCTGTTTCCTGAGGGCTTCATGCTCTTGCTGCTTGGCCTCCCTGCCTGGTGCCATGATGGCCTCCATCTCACTGATATTCTAAGCTAAATTAAGTTATTTCTCTCTATTCTGTTTTTGTCAGAATATTTTATTACAACAACAAAAAGGACTCAATAGAGCAAGCAGCAGACATTCCTGCTCCCACCATGTTCTACCTTTCAATGCCCCAACTCCAGTAGTGATGTGTGCTCTTCCATTCCTGATTCTAGTCTTCTCTTCTTTCTATTGCTCAGTTCAAGTAAAGGTTGTCAAGTATTTGAAGTCGTAATACCAATACTGTCAGCCCCTGAAGAAGATTCCCTGCACAACTGGAAAACTGTGTTGGCAACTACTATTGGTAGGGACCTGTCACCAACAGGTGGAGCTGATACGCAGTGTCCAGCCTCCTGTATTCTGGCTGAACTGCTGCGTGGCTCTTTGACAAGGAGCACTAGAGAATTGGATTCCATAACTAACATCGCTCTCATGTCCCTCAGTGTTGTGTGTTTGCGTCCCGATTTTATGGATCTACTATTAGGTGAATACAGGTTTATAGTGACTATATCTTCTTCTAATTACATTTATCATTATGAAATAAATTGCTTTGTCTGTGGTAACAATGTCCACAATTCTTAAAATGTGCGTTCTCTGATATTAGTACAGCCACCCTAGTTTCCTTTTAGCTGTGTTGTTTCATTATCTTTTAACATTAATTTCTTTTCAACATATTTGTTTCTTTGAATATTACATAGATGTCGTAGAATATATTTACATATTTAAAAAAATATGTTCTCCCCTTTTCATTTTCTGCTGCCTTGGATTGAGTTACTTTTAATGTAGTTACTGATAGGCATGCCGTCTGCTATTTTTCTATTTGTTTCTGTTTCTTACACTTTTTGTCTAATACTTCATTCTATCCTCTTTTCTTTTGTCATCTAGATATATTCTAATATAGCTTTTAATCCTTTCATTAATTTGTTACATCTCTCATTATATTATTTCATTTTTATTTTGTATTTTATTAGTGCTTATATTAGGATTGCAGTTGGCATCATAAATTTAAACAGTAAATCTGGCTTTGGTGGTGCATTCCTCTGATGCCAGGAGACTGAGGTAGGAGAACTGTGAGTTCAAAATTCCAACTCAAAAGACATACATGCACACACACACACACACACACACACACACACACACACACACACAGAGAGAGAGAGAGAGAGAGAGAGAGAGAGACAGAGAGACAGAGACAGAGACAGAGAGACAGAGAGAGAAACAATCCAGTATAGTTTTTAAATTAATATAAATATTAATTTAACTTCAAAAATGTTCAAAAATTTAGTGTACCAGACTCTGATTTCCTCTTCACTCTTTTTCCCTGTAATCCACAGAGTAAAATTTTGTACTCATTACTTTATAAACTTGTATTTGTTGTTGTCTTACTGTTCTTTAAATTCTTAAACATGCTTTATTTATTTTTGAGCAACATTTATAAGTGACAATTTAATTAACCCAGACTATGAGTTAGGTGGGAAGTTTTCACTGACTTTTCTGAAAAGGCCACAATTCCTTGAGACATGGATTTTCTAGGTTTGTTTTCCTCGGTCCTGTAGTCTGCCACACTGGGTCTTAGGTCCGGTCTCCTGATCAGTTCAGAGTTCTCTTGGCCCCTCATTGTGCTGCTCTATGTGTATTTTTCTTTACTGATTTTTGAAGGAAAATCCTCTGTCTTACTTTCTGTCCACAGTGTTCTTTCTTCTCTGGGATCTGGTTTAGTTTCAATGCCTCACGCTATGCTTTTTAGAGTTAGGTTCTTCTCTTTCAGTATCAGTTTGTTGTTTTCAGGATCTCAGTATCATCACTGAGTTTCCTCACCTGTGTTGCTGGCCTGTTTTTCTTCGTTACCAACTGTCTTATCTACATCCTGAATCCTCACTTGATCTCCTTATATCATCTACTTGTGTGTTTTTCTTTATGCTCATTACGGATTTTTAATGTTTATTTTTAACTTATGTGGATGTGTGTACCTGTATAAGTTATTGTGCACTGCATGTGTGTAGGTGCCTGAGGAGGACACAGTGCCCTGGCATCCCCCGGAACTGCAGGTAGAGGTGGCTGTAAGCCACTTGATGTGGGTGCTGGGAATGGAACCAGCAAGGACAGCAAACACCATCAACTGCTGAGCCATCCCTCAAGCCCCCCGCCCCCCCCCAATGTTTTTATAACAAGACATTTGAATTCTTTGTGTGGCATTTCAGCTATTTCAGTATCATTGAGCTTGGTGATTGGAAAGTAATGATCTCTTGGAAATTGGACTTCTTATGTTTTTCTGTTTTAACACCTCCTTTGGTTTTATTTAGGGTTTTTCTTTATAAGCAATTTATACTTGATGGCTCAGTCCCCAGAAAAGCCATTTTAACAACAGCTCCAGACAAACAAGATGTAGACAAACAAGTAAACTAGATTAAAGCTACCATAAATGACAATGACTATGAAAACCAAGAAATTATGAAAATAAAGTCATTAAGTTTAAAAAATCTTTTGAATAAATAGAGAGGCATTTAACGAATGAAGCACAGTACAAAGAAAAGGATGAAATGTGGGCATGCTCAGCCTTGACACCTTCACAGCGAGAGCTTCTTGTGTCAGCCATGTTTCCTGGCATTGAGGGTACAGAACATAAAATTCTCCTGTATCACCTGTTTTGTAGGAGAGATGCTGAGGCAGGAATATGCCTGATTCTGGGTCTGACTTACTGCTTTTCAGAAGACCTGCATTTGGTTTGCAGCATGCACATTGGACAGCTCACAAACCCCTTATAATTTCAGCTCCAGGGGATCCAATAACTTCTTCTGGACTTTTCATACAACTGCATGGATGTGCATAGATACCCAGACAGACAAAATTAAAATATAAAAATAATTAAAACATTTTCATTTTAAATACGTGTGTGTGTGTGTGTGTGTGTGTGTGTGTGTGTGTGTGTGTGTGTGTGTACCCATGCAAGTGCCAAAGGAATTCAGAAGAGAGTGTTCAATTCCCCTGGAGCTAGAGTTACAGGTGGTTGTGATCTTCCTGACATGAATCCTGGGAAACAAACTCATGTATCACATGAGCTTAATGCCTGAACCATCCCTCTAGCTGCAATAAAAATAATTCTTAAGGAAGAAAGAGAGAAACACGCAAGCAAGTAAGCAAAAACTAGTGCTGTGTTTTCATCCCACCTGAAGAACTCCCACAGTAAGAAAATGTATGGTGGCTTTTAGCACCAACCAACCAACTTGCCACTTACATCCCTCCATCTCACAGCATAGTTCTTGGCATATTACAGGTACTTGGGGTACATGCTGATGAAATAATGAACTGTAAATAACGTTCTTGCAGAATCTCAAACTCATCACTGGTTAAATAACAGTTGTAAATGTTCATTTTCTCTTTGGGTGGTATGAATTCTGTGCCTTTTACACATGTATTTCTGCAGAAAGGAAAAGAAGGAAAAGTCAGTTCTACTCACATCCTCATTAGGGAGATGCATGCCCAGAGGCATGTCACAGAAGACCCAAGCTATTAAGTGGAGTCCCACTGTTAAGTGGAGTAAGTCAGACTCAAAGAAACAATTGCCACATCAGCCTCTCACGTTGTAGAAGTTATATTTAAAAGCATATACACACATAAATACATAAATACAAACTGAGTGGTGAGTGTGTGTGTGCGTGTGTGTGTGTGTGTGTGTGTGTGTGTGTGTGTGTGTGTGTGATATAAAGCTAGAAATGAGATGATGAGAGGGAAAAAAAGCATTTTAAGGAAGGAGAGTAGAATAATAGAATACATATCACATAAAAGCAGAAGTGATGAGTTTGATCTCTGTAACTTATGTAAAGTGAGAAGGAGTGAACCAATGTCATAAAGATGTCCTTTGCCCATGGACAAACAGATAAATAAATAAGTAAATAAAGTTTACAAGCAGAGTGGGACTACCTAGAAGAAGAGAAATCAGCCAAAAGGGGGAAGGGGGCTACAGGGGAGAGCAGTCGAGGTATGGATTAGAACAAAGTTTGAAAAGCATATGGATGCAAATACCATGAAGAAGCCTAACGCTTCATAAAAAGACAAATAACTGTCAGACATGTTCAACGCACAGAGGTTCACACCACTTCCCTGTTGTAAAGTTGCTTCTGTGCCATGCCAGGTAAACACGCCTGGTAAATGAACAGAGTTGAGAAATGGTCCTGCTGCCTGGATGCACACTGGGGAGCAGCATTGGAAACTCAGGGGACTTTTTTTTTTAATAGAAATAGATACTGGTGTAGGCTCAGTTTCTACTGCTATTGGAAACAATCACACACCATTATCACCTCATTTCAGACTGTAAAGCACCTAAGTTTATAAAGGAACCACAGGAGCCGCAGGACACACCTTCCCCCATCCCCACATTCTAGGAAGGAAGCAGAAACTCTGGACTTTCCTCACTAATACATCATGGGAAATGACTGAACTTGTTTAACCATGGTTTCTGGATAATGGGGCTATTTTCGCTCAGATGTTAGTTCAGGGTGACAACTTTCCAGGGTCTCATGCCCCAAGACAGAGAATTTCATGAGGAACAGATGGTTAGTAATACAAACGATGACAGAGAGAGACGGTCCCAAGAGTCACAGTGACCTAGTGAGCTGGAGCAAGACATGCTCAAAGCACTGGGCCAGGAGGCCCCTAAGCCTTCATTGGTCATTTACATAGCAGTGCCTTTCCCCCATTCCCATAGAGTGAGCTTTCCTTGGTAGGCTCTGTTTGATACAATGGGGTGGGAAAGGTCCAGTGTGCTTAATCAATAGGCTCATCTCATATGTTAATCTTGATGCTGCCTCCTCCAATCTCTTCTCTCTCTTCCACAATGACAACTTTCAATACCGTTTCTGTGGAAGTCAAAGTAAGATGACTTTCTGGATTAATTTCTTTGGTTATGTGCCTGTGTGTATCTCAAGTGGCTCAGGGCTGGTTCAACTCTGCATCTGCTTCTCTGTGTCTATCTGCTTTTTTTTTTTTTTTTTTAGCTAGTAGACACTTGTTTTGAAGGTTTAATAAGATGTATAAATTATAATTTTATTTTCAAATATGGTCATTCAAAAGAAAGAAAAGAAGAAAGAGAGAAAAGAGAGAGAAGGAGGGAAGGAAGGAAGAGGGAGAGAGACAAAGAAAGAAAAGAAAGAAAGAAAGAAAGAAAGAAAGAAAGAAAGAAAGAAAGAAAGAAAGAAAAGAAAGAAAGAAAAGAAAGAAAGAAAGGTGGATTCAGAGTCCTTTAAAGGCGCCTAGGTGAAGCTTTCATTTAGATAAGGGCCCAGAATCAGGATTCCACACAGAAAGCATATGTGTGTTATCAGCCCTCCCACAGCAAATTAGGTTGGGTTTTTCTTAGAGCTTTGAGGGCTCTGGGGCTCCTCTTCAGAAAGGTATGGGCATCTTCTTGCGCCATGCCTCTCAACTGTAGCTTTCCTAATCTAAGGTATCAACAGAGGCACAGTCTCTAAGAAAGCTAGGATGAATTATCTCTACTCTCCAAGGGCAATTCTGTGCTTACAGTCTGGCACATTGGGGACCAGTTTTTGCCAAGAAACAGTCTGGTAAATGCAGTACCAAATGGAGATTCCAAATGGGACACTTTTCTTCTCCCCTCTTAGCTAAATGCTTGTTGGGTCTAAAATATTAGTCCTTCAGGAACACTTCTTGGCAACTGTTTGTCCTTGTGTACACAACTGTCTGTGCTCTTGTGTTGTTACCAGGAAACCAGTTATTCCTTTGGGATTTTTAATCTAATTAATAAAAAATTAATAGAAATTAAGTGGAAAAACAATGGTAAAGGCAAGCTGCAAATCCTGGTGGCTACTAGAAGAAAGAGAAATGGAGGAAAAGCCAGGCCCTTTAAGTAAGCCATGGAGGTCAGAGAAATGAAAACGTCCAGAGTGCCAGGGAAAATAATGTGCTTAGCAGCCTCCTCCTGTGGACTTAAGTTCAGAGGGTACCTGACTTCAGACCTTTTTCTCCCAAGGCAATTACTGATGATCAGCAGAGATAGGAGCTGATCTTTTAAAAACTTAAATCACTGCCAAGAATGGAAATGGGCTAATGGATGAGGAAGGAACTCAAAAAGCACCCAGTCAAGATAGCAGGGCCATCTGGAAGACTTTTAGTGGCCGGCCTCTCCTGTTCATATTTGGAGTGTTTCTTCACGCCAAGCATGCTATGTTCCTTAGAGGGAGCTCAGACAAGGAAAGCATCCAGTCCCCCTCTTCAAATTGGCTTCTTTAATTTCTTAGTTTTGGTGTTTCCATCTCCAGTCCCTACTCTCACCACAAATATTTTTATTGCAAACCGTCCATCATGAACAATACATTATGACAACGCTTACTGGGTTTTTGCACAGCCCCCGTTCACTGCTGTTGCTCTTGCTGCTGTTATTTAGTCATCTACAGATATGCCCTAACTAATCCTGTGTATTCTGAGTTCTCGGCAATCTGTAGCCTCTGAGTTCACTGTTGGTTTTGTTTTATTGTTTATTTATTTTTTACACTTCTAAGCCTGTGTTGCTAGGAACTACATCTGGGTAAAGATAACCAAGTAGCAGCCAGTGTTTGGTGAAGTTTCTTTAAATATCCATTCCCGAGGTGATCTGTTCACAAAGAAATGCCTTTGAACATTACACGTCTTCTGAAACATCCTTAGTTTTCTCTCCAGCTGTGCATGGCCTCCAGGTCAGGCAGAGAAGAGTAAATGGCACACTTCTTTTAAGGTCTTCTCTGGGATGCTCCCATTCTTCCTGTGAGAGCAGCTTGGAGATCCCAGGGGCACATTGGAGCATCTCAAAGCAGTCTGGTTCTCTAAGATTTCTTACTGAATTCCTTTCCAGACTCTGGTTTTCTGCAATTAAAATCCCAACCCTCAGCAGCCAAGTGGCTGCCAGAAGTTTGCTATTGTTTTAAGAAAGCCCTGGAGTCAGCCCCTCCAGCTTCCCAGCCCCACTGAGCCCTGAGTTAAATTAAATTACTATCACACTGTGTGGGGAGAGATTTGTCAAGGGAAATGTGAATTTAGACAAAATGTCCACAGTACTTGCCTGACAGTACTTTGAAGAAAGCGTGGAAGCCCTGGAAGTTTCCGTTGCCTGCAAGTCTGCAGGTTTCTGACTGAGGAGAGGTTGAACAACTGGGGTAGGGGAAGGTTTAGCAATGGCTCCTTAGGCTAATTGCCTGCATTCTGAAGCAGCAATTGCTGCTCCTTGGCCCATGTGTCCTTGTGTTAGAGGTAGAAGAAACATGGCTAGTCCCTCACTCTTAGATTTCAGGAATAACTTCCTTTGCTTACTTGACTCCTGCTTTGGGGTTCTTTCTCTCCCTTTTTTGAAGTGGGGTAATATCTCACTGTTTTACCCCTTAGACTCAAGTAATCCTTTGCCTCAGGCTCCTCAGCAGGCAGAATGTCAGTGCTCTGTTCACACTGGTTTTCAAAGTTCTTGGTGTTAAATTCTAAATGAAAGTTCTGGAAATAATGGCACCATCCACCCAACTTTCTGCAAAGCAGTTGACTTTGGAACTTCCATGTTGTGAACAGGAAAGAATGTAGTTCTGAAAAGTAATTATAATTTACCTCTGGCTATCATTAGCCTTCTGAAGCCATTCCTTAAACAGCATTATGTCTGACCTAACATCTGTGTGACTAACAGATTAACGTTTCACTAGCTTCCATCAACCAAAATGCTGTATCCATTTTATCTGATGTTTCTATGAGTGTATTTAGAAAATGCCTTGATCTATGACTTTGTTTTGTTGCTATAAAAAGAAAAAAAAAACCCTCATGAAACAGTTACAACCTAGGAGCATGGAATTGGGGGCCACCTAATTGTATTCCTAGGCCACAGTCACTCATATCTGGCTCCCTTATCCCCTTGGAGGTAAGAGATGCTGCTGTTGTGCGTGTGCAAACGTGTGTGTGTGTGTGTGTGTGTGTGTTAAGAACTCAGGGTCTAAGGAATTCTATATAAACCCCCTACCACTAAACTGCCTCCTCCCCCATGATTCTGGTACTGGCAGGGGAACTTGAGAGTGTCCTGTGACATCTTCCTGAAATTCAAGAGTGAGGGACTAGCCGTTAAAAAAGGATAAAACGTTAAAAAAAGGATAAAAGGTTCTTTATGTCAGAAACAACAAATTGGTTAAGGCACCGGGTAGTGAAAATACAGATTTATTTGAAAGGACTGGGAAGGCATAATATTCAATCCACAGGGTAGGAATGGACCCCAGCAAGTTATACAGTCTTTGTAGCCTCACTTTAGGGTCCAGGGCCTTCTCATTACTTAAGAATAGAGAGTTTTTGAATAAGTGGACTCTTTGGAGCTGTCTCCAGCAGTTGACTTTGTATATTGGAATGGATCCTACAGCCTTGGCTCCATCTGGGGCAGTCCACATAATAGCCCTTCTTGCTTGCAGGACCCTGGAATTCACTTCCTTATGGCTTACAGTACCACATTTAAACCTTATCTTCCTGCTTAAATTCTCAAATACAGAACTCACTGTCAGGGCTTTTAATGAATTGTGCTTTCTTACTAGGCAAAGAACAACAAAGGACTGTGGTAAAAAATCAGAATACAAACTATTCATATACTTAATGTTCAGTCACTCAAAACATTACCTGAATTGACTTACATGTGAGTAGTGACAGGGATCATCATAAACTCCAACCATCTGAGATAGTTCTTCATGGATTTATTATTGCGAAGGATAAAAGGATTGGGGGCCTTGTACTTGCTTGTGACCACATTTGTTTTAACTTGAGACTATTTTATTGAGATCAAATCAACTAGTTTCAGAAGTTTGGAAGAACAATTTGGGTGTTGATTCTAATTGGTCTTGGTTATAGAGGAGTGTCTATAAGTAGTGTGGCTGAAGTTTGAATACCATCAATTAGGTGCTAGCGTATCCAATTTGTGCTCACTGTACGTGCTTATTCTTTAGACTATATGATTAGTCCATTGATTTTGATTTCTCTTCCACTGTCAAGGATGGAAGTCAGGGTCTCATACATGGGAGGGAAGCCTCTGGCCCTCAGCTGTGTACTCATGTGCAAGTCAGGTCAGAGGTTGGCATCCGGTGTCTTCCTCCATTGCTCTCTACTGTATACATTGAGGCCAAGTCTCCCACTTCAGCCTAAAGCTTGTCAATTGGGCTAGTCTAGTTAACCAGCTCACTCTGGGAATCCATGTCTCTCTGTCTAGCATCTTGGAATTACAGGTGGTCCATCACACCTGTCCACCATTCACATAGAAGATGGAAATCTGAACCCTGCTTCTCATGTGTACAGAGCACACATTTTACTAAACAGACATGTTTGTCTTTTTTTTTATATAACAAAGAATCCTCTAAAGCACTTCCCCTAAAAGGCATTAATGTTTATTATCCTTCCCCTTAATCATGTTGCTTGGGTTAAATTTGTTCAATTCAGCCTCCCATTGAATAGGTAGTAATAAATGTGTAACTAAGTTTTCTACCATTTTCACAACAAAAATGGAAATAAAAAAATTTTAGTCAGTCCCCCAAAGTTTTAGGCAGCTAATATTCACAAACTGACAAGTTATCTAGCTCTGTTGACTGAGGCATTATTTTACCCATGTGATAAACTGAGGACAGAATAAGTTCTGAACAGCCACCCCAGACAATTTTTTTTTCACTACAAAAGGCCTGGGCATCCTTCAAGACAGGTTGTACTAAGAACATCATGTCTCTAAAGCTATAGTTTATCACCCATGAAACAGACCATTTGCAAAATTAATAGGTAAATTAGCAAAGAGAAACAGGTCATTAGACCCAATGCTATGGTTTAGAGTCTGGGTTGGGGAAGGAAGCCAAAGTGAAGTGTGGAAGCAGAAGTTCCCTGAAATGACAGGAACCATCAGTCTGTGGTGGAGCTTGTGGCCACTCAAATAGAAACAGCGAAGTGCTGTTAGTATGTGGTGTCTAAACCCACACTCACTGGGGACGCCTTTGAGCTTCAAGGCCAAGCTAGACATCTCAGGTACTCAGTGTGTCCAGATATTGTATGGCAGGAAAAATGACTGAGCTTATTTATTTTCACCATTTTTATTGTTAAATTTGTTATTTATCATGTAAGTAGTGTATGGGTGTATGTGTTCATATGTGTGTAAATGTGTAAATATGTGTGTGCACGTGTATGTGTGTGTGTATGCATGTGTAGACCAGAAATTAATATTGAGCATACTTCTCAATTGCTCTCCCTCTTTTTGAGAAAGAGCTTTTCATTAAACCTTGGGATGATATTGTCTAGAATGACTGGCCAGCAGCTTCAAGGACCCACCTTCCTCAGCTCTGATTGCATAGCTCTAGACATGGCTGCTGGGATAAAACTCATGTCTTCACTCTTGCATATCAAGCCCCTTACCCATGAGGCTATATTCCAAGCCCTTCTGCTCATCATTCCTTTCTTTGTTCAATGCCTTTCTAGTGAGCACTTGATGTGTTGAAGTATCAGCAGGCCTCACTCTATGCCAAGGCATTGACCCTGGCTTTGTTCTTTCTACTTTATGTGGATTAGAAATAGCAAAGTTCCTATTCCAAGAGGCTTGTAGCAGGGGTCCGACAATCAAACAGACTATTTGATAGTGTGTAGACTTCAGGAAGTTTGTGAGGCTTAATTTCATGATAAGTAATTCCACCTTGTGGAGGCTTTTAATTGTAAAGAGAAATAGGGAAGCAGTATAAGCAAGGCTAATCACTGGTAATTCTAAATGAATCCTAGGAAGCTTGCAAGGGGATTTATATGCATTGTGTCATTTAATTGCACTGCAACCCTGCAGGGTGGAAACGGTTATGGTTTATTTCTTATATTTTGGGAGAGTGTAGTTTGAGAAGTTGAATATCTTCCCCAAAGACATTGTGGTAGTGAGTAAAGGGAAGTGGCCCATGGGTTCAAGATATCTGGCCTTTGAGGCTTGATTAACAATCAGGAGACACTGCTGTATTAAGAGTGGCCCTTGACAGATGTCTCATTCCAGCTCAGTGGTTAGAACACTTGCTGCTGGTCCAGAGGACCTGAATTCGATGCTTAGCACCCATGTCAGGCCAATTATAGCTGCCTGTAACTCCAGCTCCAGGTGACCTGACAGCCTTTTCTGGCCTGTGAAAGTATCTGTGTTTAAACATATTTACCCACACACAAACACACACATATATAAATGAAATTAAATCTTAAATTAAAAACCGATTCCTCTGGGCTCTTATTACCAAGTTTACTTCTCGTATCCACCACTGGCATCAAAGCACTATATGAGTGCTTTTCTAGTTAGCCTTTGAGGTATTCAGTCTTCAAACTGGTTAATAAAGTCTCGAAACCTCTTGATCTTCAAAATGTAAATTACTTGTGGACCCCTGTGCTCCTTGACGAAACCCCTCTTGGATCTCTTCTCCTTCCATATGCCAAAGTGCAGGAGCTCACAACTCGCTTGCCTTTCATATAAATTAAAGTAGGCACATTTTGTCCTTCCCCTGTTTGCCTTCCTTGCTGTTTTGGAGGCTGAGCTGAATAAATACTGCAAATGGCTCGTTTCTGCTTCCACTTTATTTCTTAGTACCCACATGGATCATCACAATCACCCATAGAAATATTTGTGTCAAAGGCTAAAGCAGCTGATAAAATTTCCTCCGTGAAGGTGGTGAGTCTGAATAGCCAGCATCCTCACACTGAAAGTACTTACATTTGGTCTTTGTGATGCCTTCAGGTTGCTGAAATATTTTTACCACCAACAAAAGAAGTTTATAGCATTCAAACCTGAGTCACTAAAATCTGGATTTTTAGGATCGTAAACTGCATTGCTTACAGCTGTTTTTTTCTTATTGTTGTTTTGTCTTTTTTTTTTTTTAAATTGAGAGCAACTTATTATCTAGTCTTCATTGTCAAGTTTGTCTCTGTGGTTAAGGCCTCTCAAGAATTTAAAGCCACTTTACTCTGTGTGTGTGTGTGTGTGTGTGTGTGTGTGTGTGTGTGTGTGTGTGTGTGTGTGTGTTTTATTGAGTGTTTCTGTGATCAAGGAGAAGTACCAAAGGTAAAATACTAAGTTTCTAAGCAAGGTAACCTTCAGAAGACTCATGCAATAGTTCCTGACTCATTGCTGTGACATGTACAAGTTTGGATGTGTGTATGTATGTGACCCTGTGCAGGTGGAGGTCAGAGATCAACCTGGGTTAGCACTCCTCAGGGTGCTGTCCACCTTGTTTGAGAGACTTTTCTCTCATTGGCCTAGAGCTCAGGGGTTCGGATAGTTCATCTGGCCAGGGAGCCTCTCAGGGCTCTGCCTGTCTCTATTTCCCCAGCACTGGGGATGTAAGCACATCCCACCACTCTTAGACTTTTTACATGGATTCTGTGAATAAAATTAAGGTCAGGGCAAGTATTTTACTGTGGGAGTCATTTCCTAATCTCCTGTAAGGTTTGTTTTTAATTCTAATTGTTTGCTTAACTTTTCATACAGTGAAAGTTTTCAGTTTGCTGAAGACCTCACAGCTGTTTTTGAAGCAGTATGATGCAGTAGAATATGGAATCAGGGATTTTAATCAAATGATACACTTACTGTCTTAATTCTTCTCCTTGATATTGCTGGGTATTCCTACTTCCTGAGGTAATAGGGAGAGCCAACTCAATCTTTTGTTCATTGTTGCCTTAATTAGCTAGATGCTTGCACTTGGAGAGAAGTACATAGATAATAAATACAGTACCTGACCTATACAGTTTTGGTGTTACAGCCACATAAACATGGTGGACTTTAGTAGAAATGTACTTTATGGGCTAGTGATAAGTAATCTGACCCTTACTCTTGATTCTGGGCAGTAATAGCAGCTCTGGTCCCGATCAGAGACATGGTCAAGAATATGAACAACAGCCACTTACTACTCTGTTGCTGGTGAGTGTGTGGCAGATTAAGAATGGTAAATGCATTTTTTTTTCTCAAGAAATTTTTAAATTGGCATGGGTTTCTTTGAGCTCAGATTGAGGTGCAAATGTACTTAGGAACTGACCCTCTTCTGAAGCAACAATGGTTGTGCCTATTGGAGGGCTGGATAAGGAATGTGTTTTCATGGACAGGGTAAGGCCTGGGCTCTGGGGATGACTCAGTGAGCAAAGTCAATCATTTGCAAGAATGAATCCTGGATTTGATACTCAGAACCCATGTTTAAAAAAAAATGTGTTGCTGGTACACAAATGTAATTCCAGTGCTGGAGAGACAGGGATGAGGGGCTTGCTGGCCAGATAACTTAATTGGTGAGAGTCAATCCAATGGAAGATCCTGTCTTAACAATAATGAAGGTCACTGTATCTGAGGGATGACCCTTGAGATTGTCCTCTGTCTTTAATACACATCACAGGTCCTTGCATCTGGAGAGAGAGAGAGAGAGAGAGAGAGAGAGAGAGAGAGAGAGAGAGAGAGAGAGAGAGAGAGAAACACTAAAAGGCCAGAAGCAAATTAGTCTTGAGGAAATGAAGTAGGAGAACACTTAGGGGAAAAGTGAGATTTAGTGGAGATGGTCAATATTGATGATAGATGGGCATCTGCAGAGGTGAGGACCTAGAACTACTTGGAAGAAGTAGAGAAGAAGGAGAGAGGGAAGCAGCTGTCCCTATGTTCCAGATGTGCCAATCCAATCACCATCCCCAATCACTATTGCACCATGTCAGATGTGGGATGCAGTCACCTCAGACATTCTAATCCCAGCTGCCACCTGACCACAAACATTTGAGGAGCATTAAGCACAGCTACAAAAGGGACCATCCAACAAGTTCCTGTCTACCTGTACAGTTGTGAGAAACAACAAAATGTTTCTTGACCAATGCAATGGTTTTTAAAATTTTCTTGACTGGTTTATTCAATAACAGTAAATCATCAAGACACTGGAGAGTTGAAACTTTGATCAAATCTGTCCAAACACATAGACCATTTGTTACTTCCTGACTTTTGGCTCCGAGTTTTAAGTAAATTATCTAAAATCCTAAGTAAATTCTCCAAATCAAAACTATCAAATAAAAACACTGTAGTGGTAGATGTGTTTCATAGGTATAATGTCATGACAAGGTTGACCTCTAGACTTCGTATGCACACACATACATGTGTATGTGCATACATTTGTGTGGTGGCACTCACATGTTACCAGAGGTCACTGTCTGGACTGGTTATTTCCAGGTCCCTTGTATCTGCTAAAGGAATCAGAAGTATACACACAGATTATAGTGTAGCAAGAGAAATTTATTCAGAAGCAAAGTGGTAGTACAGGTCCTATGTACTACAAGTAAGTAATGGGTTTCTTGAGGTAGAGTACTCAGAGGCCCAGATGATTTCTGCAGCCTTCCTTTATGAGGTCTTAGAAAAGGAGGAGTATGGTTGTTAAGGAGCATAGTACAGGGGTTTCTTGTTTTGATAGACAGGCATGGATTCTGTAAGCTAAAATATTTCTCTACATAATATAGCATGTACACAGGGCACCAGTATCAGAACACTGACAGGAACTGAATCTCATCAGTGATGATATTTATTCTTTTGTGCTTTTTACTTTTAACAAGACAGGTATTTACTAAGCAAAACAATTTAAAACTCAGAATGGATAAGGTCTAAATTTGTAAATGTACTATATTCCTGACAAGAATTCTATATTCTCAGGGTCATATGTTGTCTAAAACTTATTTGTATTATAGATATTGCAGGAAATATTTCAACCTATAAGACATCCTTGGCTAAAATCTTTCCAGGAATCACTACTCTGAGTCAGTTCTCACTACTACCTAAAACCTACAAAATTCTCTGTCTCTCTCTCTCTGTCTCTCAGTCTCTCTCTCTCTCTCTCTCTCTCTCTCTCTCTCTCTCTCTCTCTCTCTCACACACACACACACACACACACACAGACACACACACACATGTTCCCATATCTGTGGGTGCAGTTACCTGTGCATATGTGTAGGCTAGAGGGGTCAGCCTTAGGTATTTTTCTTCATTTCATTCTCCTTTATTTCTTGAACCAGGTCTCCCTGAACCTAGAGCTTACTCTTTCAGATCGACTGGCATGTCAGTGAGTCCCCCTCCATGTCTCCCATCCCCATGCCAGGCTTCTCACTTGGGTGCAATAGATCCAAACTCCAGTCTTCACGTTGGTGCAGAAGCACTTTCTCCAATGAGTCACTTCCCCAGTCCCATCTAACTGTGTATGTAATTGATAATTTTGAGACATAGGCTCACTGTATTTCCCAATCTGATATTGGAAGCCTGGTTTCAACTGATCCTCTTTCTTCAGTCTCCCCAGTAGCTGGGCCCGCAGTTCTGATTTGCCATACTTGACTTTGGCTTCTATTTGTTTGACAGGAAACTGTCCCTGAGCCTGTTGACAATGAGTTCTTTAGGACTATTAACATGATTATTTTTTGTTAGCAAGTAGAATTCTGAGGAGATGTGCAGATTCCCAAGACTTTAAGCAGTCAAGTGTTATGGTCTGGGTTGTCATTAGGAATCCTCATTTGGGCAACCACATCCATGAAACAGACTGTGAAAAGGAGATAGATTGAAATCTAGAGACTCAAAATGATTGAGATTTCTCATGTGGAGCAGATTTCAGGGGGGAAAATAAGTATTCATGTGTTTTTAAGAAAAAAAGAAGTACAAAGACATGAATCAAAACAAGTGACTGAAACCCTGGGAAAGTGAGGTCATAAAGCAATTGGTCCAACAAGAAGAAAGACCTCTGTGTAGAAGGAAAGACCCGTGTTTGTCTGGGAACAGGGTAAAACAGCAAGCACTACACTTGGGGAAATCACAAAAGGAAGATGTGGAGTAGAGAACTGCATGGGTCTATTAAGCAAGCCTGCTGTATCCAACTGGTGAAATCCATTACCCTTAAATAATGGTGCATATCAGAGTTAATTACTGCAGGGTGATATCTTGGGTTCCTCCTGCAGATAAGGTCAATTCTCTTATATTCATCTAAAATGCATTATGAATAATTCACTCAGAATAATTAGCTGTAAAACATGGTTAAAATAAATGGGGAGAGAAACATTGAGTTCAGTAGTAATATATGTGTATGGGGGGTGGTGTAGAGGCTAGAAGGATGTCAGGTTTTATCCTTCATCACACTCCACCTTAGTTTCTGAGACAGTGTATTTTCACTGAACCTGAAACTCAATATTTCCTCTAGACTGTCCAGCAAACTCTGGTGATCCACCCATCTCCAGTCTCGAGCACTGAGATCACAGACTCAAGCTTTCACATGGGTGCTGGATTCAAACTCAGATCCTCCTACTTGCACAGCACACGTTTTACTGACTAAGCCTTTCTTTCCATCCCTAGATCCTGTTTGAAGACACTAATTAGATGAGTAAGTGAGGAATTTGGTTAATCAGCACAAGAACAATGGAACACCTGCTCTCAGATTACACTGATCCACAGACAGCAAGGAGGGAAAGGTGTCCTAGGTGACATGAGTTAGATGTAAGAAACTGGCCTTCTTCAATTGTCATGGGACTACCTCCCCACTAGCCTCTCCTAAACTAAAATATGCATGGGTTCCACCTAATTTACCACATGTCCAGGCTTGTACACAGTGTTATAACCTGTCCTCCTTCCCCATGGCTGAATGTGCCTGTGACTCCGTTGCCCAGCACCATTAGAAAGTATCACACTGAATGTTGGTAACTGAATGGGAAAACTTCAAAATGCTAACTATGTTTTCTACTGAGAGAGCATTGCTTTCTCACGGTTATTATCTTGATCATGGATCTCACTGCTATGAAAATATACTAGACAAAGAGCTCAAAAAAGGGCTGATTTTACTGATGTGGGAGTACAGTCTACCATATAGCAAAGGCATAGAAGTCAGAGCATAAGGCAGCTGATCATAGTCCATCAACCGTCAGGAAGCAGAGAGATGGAAGCTTGTCCTCAGCTTGTTTCCCCCTCTTTATTCAGTCCAGGGCTCCACACCACAAATGGCATGGGCAGATTCAGGCACTGGAAGTCTTCATGTCTCAATGAACCTAATCTAAAAATCCCCTCACAGACACAAAACTGGACACCATGGTGATTCCAAATCCTATTAACTTGACAATCAAGATTGATCTTTGGGAAAGGAGCCATCAAAAGCTAAGGATCACCTACAGGACTGTTGATGACAGCCAATGCATCATGCTTGGTACAGATAAAATTCAAGAGCAAATGTATTCTGGCTAATCTGGTCAGGATGAAAGCCACTTTATGAACCATTTCCTTTGGTTTCCAAATGGAATCCAAAAACCAACTGCTTACAAGCCCGTGCAGAGAACTTGTGATCTTTGGGAAATGTGCCAGGTGATAAAGGGATTCTTTCTATGCTTAGTCTCTTTAACTCATTCTCAGAACTTCCTGGACACCCCTCAAAGGAGCATCCACCTGCTGTTTTGAACCAGATAGACTGTTTCCATGACACATGCATTGTATCTTGTGAATTTTGAAATTCTTTATAGAGGCATTTTATTTTATGGGAAGGAGGTGGCCAAACATGGTGGTAAGGATGCGAATTTTCAGAACCACCAAAGTATAAATTTGAGTCCCGTAGTCTGGAGATGGTTAGAGAGCATTTATAACACCCTCCTACCTCTGTTTTGTTCTCTCTCCCTACGTGTGTGTATGCATGTGTACGTGCATATGTATGAAAATAGCTTCTTATAAATTTACTGATATAAAGAATATACTTTACAGGTGATAGTAAAGGCATGATATATATTTGTTTTACTGTAGACTGCATGAATCCATTTTATCTTCAGTTTGATGTTGTGGCCTATTGTGGTATTTGTGTTTAACATATGATTACAGTTGATGGATGACTATAATGTCACATGCACCATCAGTTGATATTTTCATTCACGTTAATGAGAAAGAAGTAAAAATCTGTGAAGGCAGATGTGGAAAGGGCACTTGCTTGTCAATGAAGTGGCAACTTGGAATAATCAGATCAGAGTCTTTGAACATTAGGAGACTGTCTCACCGATTCTCTTTGAATTATTGCTGTGTAATGGATAACAGGGCACTATGGACACCTGAGTTTTTTAATATTTGTTACTGGCCTTCCTCTATCCCTTTCTCAGGTCAAGAAGACAATGGAACAGTGCACTGAGCCTCATTTATAGTGCTTGTCTTTTCTATGTTGTGAGTACTCTCCCTATAACAGGAGTCACCTACCTACTCAGCTGTGCTTGTACGGGGAGCTGGGCAGAGATACCAGTTTTACCCAGAAGTCTGCTACTTCTGCCATACTGCACACTTAAAACAGACAGCAAACAATTATAGGGTCCAGTTGCAGCTCAGTGTTAGAACATTTGCCCAGCATGCACCAATCTCTGGGATCCCTCCACATAACCACAAATTAAAGGAACAACTTCAAGAATAGGTAGTTGTGTAATTTAGGTAACATTACTTAATTTTGGTACTTTAATATTTAGAAAAAAAGAATTATTTAATGTCTGCTGTGAGTACATGCCTGTCAGAACATGTGTATGAAGGTCTGAGGACAACTTTTGAGAGAAATTTCTTGCCTTTAACCTAGTTAAAAACACTTCCTTTTTTCTGCTTATTTTGTCTCCAGCATCTCCCTCTAGGGATGCCAGAATCACACATGGTGACACCACTTCTGGCTTTTTGCGAGGGCTCCACATTGTCAGGTTTGCATAGCAAGACCTGAACCATCTTCCTAGCTTCTTATGAGTTTTGTATATGTTCTTTTTTTTTTTTTTTTCTTTTTGGTTTTTCGAGACAGGGTTTCTCTGTGTAGCTTTGCGCCTTTCCTGGAACTCACTTGGTAGCCCAGGCTGGCCTCGAACTCACAAAGATCCGCCTGCCTCTGCCTCCCAAGTGCTGGGATTAAAGGCGTGCGCCACCACCGCCCGGCTGTATATGTTCTTTTTTATTTTTAAAAATTATTTATCACTACTATTATTGTATATTTATATATGATGTGTGGTTGTGGGTGTGTGGAGGTAAGAGGACAACTTGGTGGTGTCTGTTCTCTATTTTCACCTTTCTTTGTGTTTGAGGGATCAAACTCAGGTAATCAGGCTTACACAGCATGTGGCTTTAGTCATTGCATCATCTGATCATACATTTCTTTGTTTTTAAGATGATATTTTGGTTATAAGTATACACAAGTTGCTTTAGTTGTAACTGTAGTTCACAACCAACACTGTAAATTTCTTAATATTTAGCAATAAGTTTTCATAGGCTAGTATAGCTGACCTATTAAAACATAGCACAGATATATCTGAAGAATTGACTCATAGCGAAAAGACAGTTTCTCCTGCTGTTTTATATATTTTAACTGTTAGACATTTTCAGACCATCTAAAAGGAAGCAAGGATATTGAAATTGTTAATTTTTTGTTGTTGTTAAGCAGCAATGTCTGGGAGGATTGCTGTGCCTGTAAGATGCTTGTTTTGCAGGGAAGCAGACCTGAGTGAGTTCATCACCAGACCTTATATAAACATACTGGGTACAGTGGCCTATGCTTGTGATCTCATTTCTGGGGAAGTAGAGAGAAATAGATATGGAAGTTCACTATGCAGTTGGTCTGTCCAAATCAGTGAGCTCCAGGCTAATGAGAGACACTGTCTTAAAGGTGGTGGAAGCAGTGCTGAGGATGACACATGGTTGGCCTCTGGCTGCCACATGTATGCATAGACATTTTTAAGTGTATAAGTGTATATATTCCTGGTTAACTTATGGCTACATAAGTCATTCATATGTATGTGTGTGTGAATAAATACATTCATTTGATGATACCTTAACTACTTTTCTATTGTGACCAAGGCAGCTTGCAGAAAAAAGTTTATTGGGGGCTTATGGTTTTAGGAGGTTAAAGTTCATGGTGGCAGAGTAGTGAAGGTGCCAGGCAGCTGGAGTAGCAGCTGAGAGCTTACATCTTGAGCCATGTGCAGAAGGCAGAGAGTACACTAGGAATAGCATGAGTTTTCTTTCTTCTTTTTAACAACAAATTCTTCCTCCAGTAAAAACACTTTTTTCAATAAGGCCACACTTTCTAATCCTTCTGAAACAACCCAATCAACTGCAGATCAAGCATTCAAACATGTGATCCTAAGGAGGGGATTTTTCCTTCAAACCACCAGAGGTTATATGCATGGATATGCATACATGTCACCATCATGGATTAACTGATTTATATTTGAAAGTAATAATTTTTAGTAAGTATTGGTGAACAAAATATAAAATGTTTTCTGATTGGATTTGAATCTGAACCCATCTGGCAGGAAATGCCTTTTTTTCAGACTGTTGGCTGATTCTTCCTGTGCTTGAGGAATTAGTCTTACCCAAATCCACAGTAGAGGATGGGCTAATAAACTTCTAACAAAGGTCATTACTAATATCCATATAGTTTGGTACATACTCCAACTGCTGAGTTCTGAGAGATGTGTAAAGATTCTGACCATACTAGAAATATAGAGAGGTAGTGCCTGGCTCTCTGAGTACTCTTGGGCATCTTTCCTGTTTTAATTTCTCTTCTGTAGTATATTATTAAGCCCGCAAGCCCACAAAGGTTATATTTTGTCCTTCTCCTATACAAGACCTGTATATGTCTCCATTTCTCCCCCTGCCCCCCCCTTTCTTTTGGTTTTTCAAGACAGGATTTCTCAGTGTAGCTTTGCACCTTTCCTGGGACTCACTTGGTAGCCCAGGCTGGCCTCGAACTCAGAGAGATCCGCCTGCCTCTGCCTCCCGAGTGCTGGGATTAAAGGCGTGCGCCACCACTGCCCGCTCCCTCTGCCCTTCTTAATGACCTGTATTCAGTGTTGAAATGGATACTGATGGACATATTCTGTACTGGCCAGTATTGCAACCAATAGCCACATGTATCCATTGGTCACATGAACTACAGATAGTATAGATTAGGGACTGCGTATTCAAATTTGATTAATTACTCATTTAGAAGGCTGTATGTATTTCTTGTCTTTAGTACTGTTTAGAGGGGAGAAGGGCAAAGAAAAGGGTGTCTAAGCAGCTTGTACCCCATTCCATGCAAATCCAGGAAGCTTGGGAACATGGAGACATCTAATTATTTGTGATGGTTAATCTTGATTGTTCAAGTTGAAAGGACTTAAAAATCAGAACCATCATAGAAACAAACCTCTGTATATGTCTACAAGACAGTTTCTGAATCAACCTGGTTGACTGAAGTGGGAAGACTACCATAAATGTGGCTGACATTCCAGGGATTACATTCCTGAACAGTAGGGGAAAAAATGGTCAAAGCAAGCTGAGTTCTAGAATTCATGCCTCTCTGCTTTCCAACTGTGAACACAATGCAACCAGTCATGTCATACTCCAGTCACAGGAACTTACCTGCCATGATGGACTCTACCTTTGCATTGTGAGCCAAAACAAATGCTTCCTATCTTACGTAGCATTTGCTATGTATTTTTGTTTGCATTATTAACGGGAAAAGCAATGTATGAACTGAGAAAAGGAGAGAAAAAATACAGACCATTATTTTCCTTCATTTTCTTCCATTCTTCTCTATCTTTGATGCCATATGTGTTAAATGTGGTTTGGAGGGTTCATAAAAGTAACTAAAGTGACAATTGGAAGTTCACTTCATACCATGTGTTCCTTTTATATTTTCTACACTTTCCAGCCCTCGTAGTCTGCCCAAAGGTTCAGGAACTTTGTAATTGGGGTGGGTCAATTTTTCTGTTGTGGCACTCTGGAGCAAACAGCTATGAGATGGGATCCTGTCGATCACCAGACTGTGTTGGACGGCACAACTGCCCAGAATCACCAAATCTTTTTGAAGAGACTTCTAAAACATGTGCTTGACAAGGCCTATTCATCACATAAGTCCTGTCATACTATGGTTAGTGGACTGATATTGTTAAGGACTAGGACTTCTGGTTGTTTCTGTAGATCAACACTGGGCTTATTCAACACAAGTTTCTCTGTTGTGGAATTCTACAACTTCTCCACTGCTTCTTTCCATCCCTCCCTGAAGATCCAATTCATATACCATAAAATGAATTACTTTAGAGTGTACATTCCATTCGTTCTTTTTCCATTCACAGTTTGCACAATTATCATTACTATTTAATACCAGCCATTTTCATGAACTCAAAATGAAGCTTCCCATTGACTAAGCAGATGATCCTCTCTCCCTTCTTTCAGTCCATGGGCAACAATCCACCTCTTTCACACCTATTTTAATTACTTTCTGGAGTTGCTGTGATAAGAGACCCTAACAAATGTGACTTAATGGAGAAAGGATTTATTTTGGCTTACTGTTCCTGAGGGATACAGTCCATCAGGGTAACAGGTAGGGAAGCCATGGCAACAGGAGCAGGGGGCCACCTGTTCATATTTCATCTGCATGCAGGAAGCAAAGAGTGAATAGAAAGTGAGCTAGGCTATAAAATTACATGTGGGTCAGTGAGGGACATTTCACATT
This sequence comes from Peromyscus maniculatus bairdii, assembly GCF_049852395.1. Lineage (NCBI taxonomy): Eukaryota > Metazoa > Chordata > Mammalia > Rodentia > Cricetidae > Peromyscus > Peromyscus maniculatus. The sequence goes on from NC_134862.1 coordinate 16,662,428, forward strand.
AAAAGCACAAGTATTGGTGAAGCAAACCATGCAGGATAATTAATAAATTGAACTATGCAATATTTTAGCTTTTCTTTGTGAATTGTTTACTTAATGTAATATTTCCATGATTCAATCATGTTATAGTGTCTCCAAATATATTCTTTTGTTTGACTGAGTCATTTTCTATTGTTCATACCTATGATGTTTTGTGTACCCATTCCTCAGTTAATTTTACATTTAAATCATGCCTTGATTGGGCTTTTATAATAATGCTGATAGAAGTATCATGTACAAGTTTTTATTTGAAAATGTTTATATCTGGGAATGGAAGAGCTGGATTTAATGTTAAGGGACCACCAATCTCCTTTCCACAAAGACCATACATACCACCCTTCATTTTATCAGCAGAGATTCAGGAGACTAATTTTTCCTCATCACTGTCAATACTAATGTTCTCTTTCATTTGCTTACTTTTGAGGCTGAGTCTAACTTCATTGTTCAGGATGGCAAAATGTTTAACAATCCTCCTGCCACAGCCTCCTGAGTAGCTAGGACTGTAGGAGAGTGACACCATGTCTTCCTTATGGTTTTTCCTATTGCCATCATAGTGCTTGCAAAGTGATAGCTCATTGTGGTTGCTTTGTATTTTCCTAATGACCTATGGGTTTGAACATTTTTTTTCTATTAAAATATTTATTATTTCTTAAAACTGAGCTACTATGTTTATTTGTTATCATGTGTCTCTGTGTAGTGTACACAAGTATATGTATATTTGTTCCTGTGTGTGTGGGTACACATGTTTGACATGTGGGTGAGTGTATGTGCTGAGGCCTGAGGTTTTTGTCTGTAGTTTCTCTTAGGTGCTCTCTACCTTGTTCACTAAGGTAGAGTCTCTCAGGTGAACCTGTAATGAAATAATTCAGATAGTTTGGCTATCCAGTTTGCTCCAGAGTTCCCTTGTCTTCACTTTTAAGCATTGGGGGTATGGGCAGCCCACCATACTTGACTGGCATTTATGTGTGTTCTGGGATCCATAGTGAATAGTGAACCATCTCCTCTGACCCCTGAATACTTTAATTTGTACGAATTCTTAGTCTTCCTTATATATTCTGGCTACTAAGTCCTTATTTAATATATTATTTATGATATTCCTTCCAGTTCTGCAGGTTTTATTTTAATTTAAATAAGTTTATTGCATACTCATTTAAAATAAACTATATATATATATATATATATATATATATATATATATATATATATATAATAGAAATCTATTACATATAATTTTTTTTGGTGTATGTTGGATCTCTACTTCTAGTTTGAATGTGAATGGTTCTGCCA